>NW_028256416.1:2116250-3532500 GCF_048593485.1 Apis florea | reverse complement strand
ACACTACAACATGCTGCAGGCTGACGTGAGTCCATTCCACGATACGAATAAATCGCTATCCTTGCCTTCTTTCTTCCTATCTCGAACGATTTCGAAAGAATTTCCACGAGTTTAGCATAATTTGTTTCAAGTTAAAGCCACTCGCGATAACTTTATCAGGAACGGAGAAAAAGAAGAGTCGAAAACTTCTTTCACCGCCCCCGTAAATTACAAGTTTCGACCGTAAAAAGCTTCCAACTTTTAACCATACCCATATAGAAGAAGAAATACTCGTCCCATTCGAATTTCCCAGCGAGAACGCGCACCTTGATAAATGCACCGGTAAATGCACCGGTAAACGCAGTGGGAAACGCAGCAGCGAAGGGTTGGGGGATGGAGGAGGAGGAGGGATCGTACGTACGGGGGTTGAAACTGGGGAAAATCGACTTTACGGGGAGGATGGTTATAGGGGAAAGGAAGGCCAGGCTGGTGCAGGAAACTGGGTCGTGCAAAGCTTCTCCTCCTCCTCCTCCTCCTCCTCCTCGTCCTCGTCCTCCTCTCCTTCATCCGACCGGACTCGTCGCGTGCGGAACACCGCCCGTGCAATGCGGCGGCGGATTGAATAGGCATCCTGGCATCCCCCTCTCCCTCCCCCCCACGCTCACCTCACGACGTACGATGACCCAGGTTGTGCGTGATTACGTGCGTGCAGGTGGAGGAAATGCGGCAGCGGCTCGAGGAGAAGAACCGGATGATCGAGAAAAAGACGCAGGCGGCGATGCAGGCGCAACAGGAGCGGAATCGTATGAACACCGAGCTCACCGAGCTCAAGGATCACATGGACATTAAGGACAGGAAGATCAACGTGCTTCAGCGCAAGGTGAGTGGCCTTGAATTCTTTTTTTCCTTTTTCTTTCTTTCGACTTCGTACATGTATATGTGCATATATATATCTCGTTGGCTATTCGAGTTGAAAAAAAAATTGGAACAATTAGAAGAGATTTGTTTCTCGCGCTGATTTTAAAGTTTTTCGATAAAGTTATATCGGTGGTCGTAAGAATATTTGCATCCTTATTTTCTTTTCTTCTTGGAAGGAACTTGATTATTGACGCGCGATAAATATAACGGGGAAATGTTTTTTGTAACGATTATACTTGTATTTACGAGCTTCCAAGGACAAAGTGAGGGGGGGAAAACACGATGCGAAGGGCGGCATCGATCGAAAAGATCGATGATTTATTTCTATCTCGGGCGAGCAGAGATAAAGATGACAACCACCGGTATAAATTAAAGAATCGAATTACATACACAGATTCGTTTCGTTTAGTCAACGATCGTCATTTTCACCACTTTACCGATTCTATTATTCGCGCTTCGGATAATTTAGTAACAATTTATTACCCGTTCGTCGAGAAGACGAATTTCATTCCCTTATTCCTCCTCCGTCGAATCGAAACGATTACGCGATCACCACTTAGGAGGAAAACTTTTATTCCTAAAACTTGATCAACGATGAATAAAAAAAAAAAAAAAAAATCGACAGATATTAATTATAATTAAATCTGGCTACGATCGAAAGAAGCGATCTCTGGATCGCGAGGGTAGGAGGCGGTAATTAGTTTCCGCCAGATGGAAAGGGATTTCGGGCCAACCGATTAATCCGTCAGCCGGATCAAAGTGGAAGCGCACCGTTAGCGTTGAATATTCGTAGGATGCGGGACCGCGGGAGTGCGCATGAGTGTGAATCTTGCTGTCGATTGGAATGAGTGTGAGGCGTGCGCGCGACCGCGCGACATACTTTTTGTAATAATGTTTTCCTTAGTCGTGCTGTGTAAAGGCTGTAGTACGTAAAACACCCGAGATCCCGCGTTATCTTTAAGTTCGCAACATCCCTGTTTTTTCTTTTTTCTTTTACTTTATCAAATTTGCCCGATTTATTTTGTACGAATTATTTTGTTGTCGAATTTTCAATAAAAAAAAAAAAAAAAAAAAAAAAAAAAACCACTTGGAAATTACGTTGCCTCCTTTTTTTTATTCTTTTTTACACGCATCCCATCCCTATATTTCGTTGTGATTTTCTCGTGTTTTCTTTCTTTTTGTGCGTTTTCGTCGGTGATTGACGACGAGCCAAGAGATCGGGAGAAGCTCGTGAAAAGAATATTCGCATCGTGCTCGAAGGGAGATCAAAGGCTGTCGTTGATTACCGACGCGACTCTATTAGGTAGAGAAAATTAAGCTTGGCTTATTATTTTTTTATCTTCGTGGAAAGCACCGAGAAGCTTGTTTTCTTTTTTCTTTTTTTTTTTATCTTTAATCCACGATTCCGTTTATCTCCGTTCCGCGGTAGAGGCCAAATATTATTGTTATTATTATTATTGCTGTGCCTGTATCGCGAGTGCCTGGTCGCGAGTAAATGAGCTGTACAGCTTGTGAACAATGGCCGTGAAGATCGGTGATACGAGATGGCAGGTAAGTAAGGAATTAACGATCACGTTAAAAAGAGTTGAACGTAACACGAGTAACACGAGTCTTGAGGGGATAAAAATACACTTACTAACCACGCCGATTAAAAAAAATATTTACGTCCCATTAATCTCGTACTCACCAAGTATTATCAATTACCAATTCCAATCCTTCTCGAAGAAATTCCATATTTTTATTTCCCGATTTTTTGCCTTTTCCCCGCTCGAAATGAGCGAACCTTGGCTTTCCTATATCCGAGAAATAAGAGAGAGAGAGAGAGAGAGAGAGAGAAATAGGAGCCGTAACGGGTGAACGATTGTGAGTTCAGATCGAGAATCTGGAGGATCTGCTAAAAGAGAAGGACAACCAGGTCGACATGGCCAGGGCGCGTTTAACGGCAATGCAGGCGCACCACTGCAGCAGCGAAGGTGCGCTGAGTAGCCTCGAGGAGGCGATAGGAGATAAGGAGAAGCAAATGGCACAATTACGGGAACAGAGGGACCGGGCCGAGCAGGAGAAACAGGAGGAAAGGGAGTTGCACGAGAGGGAGATCGCCGAGTACAAAATGAAGATACATGCCCTCGAGTCGGAGGTGGGTTCCCTGTTCTCGATAGATTTCCTGTCCCAAATCAAATCGGGACGCCCGATTTATTATTCGACGTAAGAAAGATCGGAATAATTTGGTAATTGTATTGCCAAACCGGTGATACCCATTTTATAAAAATTGGCAAGGTAAAAATTGGAAACATCTCCAACAAATCCTTATGATTTATCGCGATGCAAACGAATGCGATGCATCGATTAAATATTCATCAAAGGTGCATCCAGTTCGCGTTCAAAGCGCATCTCTCCCTCCCCCCCGTTTAACATTGTTTCAGTCGATACGATCGATAATTCCCAGCGGAGCTTCCATGAAACTTTAACTCCTTAGCGTTCGTTAAGAGAGGAGAGGAGAGGGAAATCGGTTCGAGATCGGTGTGAAATTTCTCGAGATTACCCCCCTCCTCCTCTGTCTAATAAGTGTGAATTAAGATCTTGTTCGACCCTCCCCCTTGAATTTTGCTCAGGTGGAGAAATTGGGCGCCCGGTTGGAGAGGGCGCAAGCGGAGAAAGATCGACTGGAGGCGAAGCTGGAGAGCTCGCAGTCGGAGCTCGGCAAGAGCAAAGCCGAGCTGGACAAAGCGGCGTCCGAGGTTGGGCGCAGCGGGGCCGACTGGGAGGCTGCCAAGCAGAGGCTGACCAGGCTCGAGCTCGAGAACGAGAGGCTGAGGCACGAGATCGAGAGGTCTCAGACCAGTTACGGAAGGAGCACCCTCAATTCCTCTCAGGAGATGGACAGGATCCAGGAGAGGGCCGAGAAGGCGGCCGCTGAACTGAGGAGGGCCCAGGCCGAGCTCAGAGTCACGCAGGCTGACAACGAGAGAGCTAGGGCCGAGGCGGCTGCTCTCCAAGAAAAGGTGAAATATTTGTATCTTCTATTCCATTCGTTTATTCCAGCAGAGGATAACATTCGTTCACTCGCTTGTTATTAAAATCGTGAGAGAGGATAGGCTTTGCGTTTCGTTTCATTCTTGCAAGAGAATAGACTCTATCTACAGGGAAACACCGTTCCAATATACCCGTCGTAGAAATGGATCGGTCTTGAATAAATCTATCATCCCTCGCAATTGTGCAACGGAATTTTCGTCGAGTCGAATAATCGAAAGATCCGTCCTTCCAACCAATTAATCACCCTGGTATCCCGAACCTGTGCAATCCGTGTAGCTGTTAACGAACGGCCAAGTCGAGTCGGAACCACCGAATTTCACGAAGTCGAAGAAGCAAGAACAATCACTTTTAATCGGTTCGATCGATTGATTCGGGGCGAATTCGCGGTCTGGGTCCCCGATCCATCGGAAGATAGTCGGATCTAATTTCCAATCACGCTCTCGTTTTCTTCTCGGGCCACGATGTCGATGGCGCGAAACGAACCGATAATGAAACTGGCGTCCAAGTGGGCGGAAAATTGCACGCAGTACTCGAGCGCAATCCAAGACACTTGACTGGAATTCCCTTAAAGATTACCCCTCGTTCAGATCCGTCCCTTTTTCATCGACTCGTTTCTCTCCTTTTCTTCTAACCAACGATTCGTCGTCTAACCTGAATATTAACGTTACGAGCAAGTAGATTGAACGGAAGCGAGCGTGGAAGGGAAATTAATTATAATTAACGCATACGTTAATTAAGAAGGACTCGCGAGATCGAGTCACGGGATTCGATTATTCGACGAGTCGAGTCCAATGAAATTTGAGATGTGAAAAAAATTTCATCGATCGTTTTTCCAAGGTGGAGAAGAGCCAGGGTGAGGTGTACAGGCTGAAAGCGAGATTGGAAAACGCTCAGGGTGAACAGGAGAGTCTTCGGGATGAATACGATCGGGCGCAAGCGTCGGTGGCTCGTCTACACTCGGAACGGGACAAGGCGATCGCTGAACTGGAGAAAACGCAAGAGGAACTGGAACGGACGCAAGCTACCCTCGGCAAGGCGCAACTTCAACAGGACAAATTGCAGAATCTATTGGACAAAACGCAGAGCGAGGTGGACAAGCTGCAGGAGAAACTGGACAAAACGCAAACGGAAATTCGCAGGGTGAGTCTCCGGAAACTTTGTTGCTTCGCTCGCGCGAGGTGTGCAAAGCGTCCGTTTATTATTACTTAAGCGAGATAAGGATGGAAATGTTCGAACGATTCGATTCTTCGATGAACAGATGCAAATGGAGAGGGAAAAGCAGAACTACGATTTCGAGAACGTGCAAAGTCAATTGGACAAAGCGCTCGGCCAATCGACGAGGATGCAGAAGGAGAGGGAAACGATTCAATTGGAGGTGGACCGGTTGCAGGATAAGTACGAGAAGGCTCAGGTAAGCGCGTTGCTCGAATCGGTAACAACGACCGATTCCGCTACGTCATCGTCGCTACATTTGTTTTTTTTTTTTTTTTTCACATCGACAGATGATAATGCAACGGCTGCAGAAGGAGAGAGACGGGTTCCAAGAGGAAACGGACAAATTGCACGAGAGGATAGAGTTCCAGCAGAATCAAATAGCGAAGATGCAACGGGACAAGGAGAACGTATTGTCGGAGCTCGAATTGGTGAAGGAGAGATGGGAGAAGGCTCACAACTCCCATCAAAAGTTAACCGTAAGTCGGCTGATAAGGGATCGCGTATGAACGGGATGTAATTCTCGGTGGTTTGCTTTCGCGTAGCTCGAGCGGGACGACGCTCTCACCGAGATCGAGATCCTGAAGGAGAAATTGGATAAGGCCCAATACTCGATGAACAAGGCTCACGAGGAGCGGGAGAACGCGAACAAGGAGTTCGAGAAGATGTTGGAGAAGTACGACAGGTGGGTATCGAGGCGGGGAGGGTAGCGAGATCGAAAGACGAAATTTCGTTTCCACGTATCTTCCATGTGTGTATTCTGTACGTGTATCCGTTTCGATGGACAGAGCCCAGAGCGAGGTGTATCGGCTGCAGAATCGGATCGAGGTGATGGAGGCGGACAAAGACAGGCTGGAGCTTGAGGCCGAGAAGCAACAAATGCTGGCTACGAAGAGCCGCGACGAGGCGAGGAAAGCGCAGGAGGAGTTGGCTCGGGTGCAGGAGATGTACGATCGGGCCGCCCTTCAATTGGGTCGGACGAAGGAGCACGAGGAGAAATCGAAGGAGGATCTGGACAGGTTGACGGTCGACTTGGAGATGGTGCGCGAACGTTACGAGAAGTCGCAGATCGAGATGCGGCGGTTGCAAAACGAGAGGGAGAAATTGGTGGCGGACAACGAGAGGATCAGTTTCGAATTGGAGCGCGCCCACTCGCAGCTGACCAAGGCTCAGGCGGCGACCGACAAGACGCAGGAGGAGTTGGCGCGGATGCAACTGGAGATCGAGAAGATGTACGAGAAGCACGACAGGCAGCAGGCCGAAGTGAGAAAGTCGCAGGCGGAGACGGAACGGCTGCGAGTGGAGGCGGAGAGCGCGCGCGAGGAATGCGAGAGGTACGCGGCCAGGTTCGGCAAGTATCAGGAAAGTCAGGAACGGCAGAAGGAGGAACACGAATGGGCGAAGCTGGAGGTGGAGCGGCTCCGCGATCGGCTGGAGAAGGCGTTGGCGGAGCTCGAGCGCGCGAGGAAGGCCGAGCAGGACGCCTCGAGGCTGCGCGCCGATCTGGAACGTGCGGAGGGAGCGCGAGGTAAATACCAGTACGAGCAAGAGAAGTGGCAGAGCGAGGGTAGTAGGCTGCAACAGGAGGTGGATAAGCTGAGGGAGCGTCTGGAGGGCCGTGAGACCGAGCTGAAGAGGACGCAGTCGAGCAACGCCGAGCTCGAGGCGAAGCTGCACGAGACGCAGCTTCAGCTCGAGCGGGCGCGCGAGGATACCAACAAGGCGACCGCGGCGCAGGAACGGAATCGCGGCGAGATCGAACGCGCTAGAATCGAAACCGAGAAGATACGCGATCGTCACGACAAGGTGAAGGCGAGAGCGGACGCCCTGGAGGCGGACAACGAGAAGCTCCGGGTGGAGATCGTACGGTTGGAGAGGTTGATGCAAACCGAGGGTAAGACCAGATCGGAGAGCGCGAGCATCGAGGTGGAGCGGCTGCGCGCGAGCCTGGACAAGGCGATCGTGGGACGGGATCAGGTGGAGCTCGAGGCCGGCAGATTGGCTAAGGAGCTCGAGAAGGCGCACATGCAGACGGCCAAGTATCAGGAGGCCGCCGAGGCGAACAAGAAAGAGTTGGAACGGCTCGCGGCCGAGATGCAGTTGCTGAGGGACGAGCGGGAGGCGCTTAGGCAGGAGTTGAGACGGGTGCAACAGCAACAGCAGCAGCAACAGCAGCAGCAACAGTTGGCCGGAAGCGAGGAGATGGCGCACCTTCAGCACGAGTTGCAACTCGCGCAACGGGAACGGGACAAGATGGCCGCGATCCTAGAGAATCGGGAGAAACACTCGGAGAAGATCGAGAAGGTGAAGGAGAAGCTCGAGGCCGAGGCGAAGCAGTTGCAAGTGGAACGGGATCAGTTGGTGATACAATTGGAGAAGTCGCAGGAGATGCTGGTCAACTTCCAGCAAGAGTTGGAGACGAACGAGGCCGAGTTGAAGCGTCAACGGGACGAGGTCCGCCGGTTGCAACAGTTGCAGCAACAAAGGGTGCACGCGCAGACGCCTGACAGGGCGGCGAAGGAGGCCCTCGAGGCGCAGATGCGGGAGGTTCATCGGTTGGGGCAGCAGGTGCAGAGCCTGACCCAGGCCCAGACGAAGGAACGACAGAGGGCCGAGCAGGCCGAGAAACGGGTGCAGGAACTTCAGAAGCAGATCGCGTCGAGGGATGCGAGCGTGGCGGGCGGCCCAGTGAACGAGGCACAGCTCGAGCAATGGAGGAAGCTTTGCGAGACGGAGAAACAGAGGGCGGACGCGGCTGAGAGGCAGGCTGCCGATTTGCAAAAGCGTATCCAGAACACCGAGAGACAGTTGCACGCTCAACAACAGCAGATCCAGCAGATGCAGGTGACGATGCAGCAGCAACAACAACAGCTACAGCAGCAACAACAGCATCCGCAACAGCAAAACGGCCAGGAGGTCGCCAGGTTGAGAAAGGAATTGGAACGCGCTCAAGAGAACGTTAAACAGGCGGGCGTGGAGCGCGAGCGGTTCCAGGATCAGCTCGAAAAGCTGTGCCAGGAGCTGCAGAAATCTCAGGTTAGCAGCAGCAGCAGCAGCAGCAGCAGCACGGCCTGCATTCGCTCGCGCGCTAACCTACTACCACTACTACTACTAGTACTACTACTACTACTACTACTACTACTACTACTACTACTACTACTACTACTACTACTACTACTATTACTACTACTACTACTACTACTACTACTGCTACTACTACTACTACTACTACTACTACTACTACTACTACTACTATTACTACTACTACTACTACTATTACTACTACTACTACTACTACTACACTACTACAGCCTACATCCGCACCATAATATGCCTGCACTATGTCTCTCTGCCTATGTATTACCATTGGCTGATCGTTGTCGACTGGCTACCGACACATCATCGCGCCTCCTCGTCTCTCTATGTCTTCTCATTTCAACCGCAGCCTCTGCCTTCGTCGTCGACGAAGCAGAAACTCGCCCACAGCTCATATACACGCCGCAAATATCAGACAAAAAAAAAAAAATAACAATAATAATAACGATCGAATCATATCAGATATTATATACGTATGTAACAGAACGATAACGATCGAACGATATATCGTGTATATATATATACATGTATAAAACATATATATATACGTATACAGATGAAATTGGAAAAAAAAACCAAAAACAAAAACCATGATGCACCCGCACAATCTTTCTCATCTTACGTTGCGTATATGTATATCTCGGGGCGTCCGTCACACTTCACAGCGAAGCGCAACATCGCCTTCACCATTTATCATCATTCTCCTCGAGTTTTTTTTAAAATCCAAAATCCTTCATCGATCCTTCCTCCTTTCTTGGAAAAAGAAAAAAAACCGTTTCCAACCCTACGAACCATTGCGATTTTACTCTCAAGCACAGCCATTCGCGCTCATTGCTCTTTTTTTTCGTTTCTCGAGTATGTTCGATGGTTATGCCGTTTTTTTGACTTGTTATATTTTATTGTCGTTCCATCATCGGCACGAGAGATGATCAAAGAGGCGATGAGATCAAAGGGGAAAAAGAAAGAAAAAAAAAAAAAAAAAAAAAACACGGGTTTCGAAGAATGGAAACGACGTTATTCGAAAATAACGGAGATCGCGATGATCGTCTCTTTCGTCGATTCTTTTATCATCGACTGGTTATTGTTACTGCTACAATAATTTTGTTGCGCGTTCGTCATCGCAACGATGAGCAACCCTTGTTACGATTATCGCATATATATATATATATTTTTTTTTTCTTTACGTTCCCCTAATATTTTTATTTTTCGTTTTTGGGATGCATGCCGATACCATGTATTCGAGATGCCAGAGATAGAAAATGGTTGAATCGGTTTTGCGCAAGATGCGATGTACGATGCGATCGAGTTTCGAGTTCTCGTCTGCGTTCACGATCGAGCATAAAAGTTTTGATGGAATGATTTTTCACACGACACGTCGATGCACAAAAGAATGCGTTTCCGTTGTACCACGCCTACGAGTATGTCAGATTTCGAGACATTTTTTATCTCGACGCATACACGATTTTTATCTATTATGTATTTTGTACATATTATTATTATTATTATTATTATACTTCGCTATGAACGTCAACGTAGATTTACCAGGGATTTGCGAATTTCTTATTCGTACAACTTGTTTTTTTAATTGCGTTCCCACTGCATCACTCATTTACGAAAACCGTGGCCATCGCGGCCCGATTCGATTCAAAGGAAAATCGAGTCAAATTCCAGGGGAGGGAATTTTTTGCGCGAGTGAAAATTCTTTTCTGTGTGTGTGTGTGTGCAAAGATCGGGGGAAAGATCGGACGTAATGGTCACGGGTCATGCAAGCGAAGCGGCTTTCATTTGCCTTAGCTTTAGCGTTTGGTTTAGACAAGAGGGAAGAACGAAAGATTTGATAAGATTCGTTTCGACGCAGGTGGACTTGCACGAGGCGAACAAGAAACTCCAAGCTGGCGCCGCGAAGGCTGGTATCGACACTACTCAAGAGAGAAGACAATTGGAGGAGCAGAAACGCCAAGTGGAAGAGCAGAGAAGACAGACGGAAGAACGAGCGAAGTCCGTAGATCAGAAAGCTAGGACGATAGAGGAGAAGGAGAGGACGCTCCAAAGTCTCGACCAGGACTTGAAAAAACGGAAAGCGAAGATGGATCAGTTGGAGCAGCAGTTACAAAGGGTAAGTTTTGAGTAAAATCGAGAATCGTATAGGTCGGTGAATGATCCTGTCTCTCACCGCGTTTGTTCCTCTTTCGTTCGCAGAGCGGTGGCTCGCCGGACAAGAGATTGGCGGAAATGCAGAAGGCTCTGGAAACTGCCGAGAAGGAATTGGAAAAGGCGAAGGAGGAATCGACCAGAAGCTCTGCCGAGACCGAAAGGTTGCTGCAGTTGATGCAGATGACTCAGGAAGAGCAGAATGCCAAAGAAAGACAAATCAGAGAACTTCAAGAGTCAGTATCAAGCGTAAAAAAAAAAAAAAAAAATTCAAATAGAGAACGTCGCTAATCTTCCATCTAATTTTTCTTCCAGTGCACTCAAAGCCGCACAAGCCAAGTTGAAACAAGCCGCAACTGCACAGCAACAAGAGGTCAGTATTTGAAATTATTCATATTAATCGGTGTTTACAAATTTTTCGAGGACGCGATTAAATCAATCCTTTCTTTCGATCCTGAAAATTAATTTTCAATATCGTCGAGATATCGCATATAACTTTGATACGATCGAAATCGTATCTCGAAAGTAGCATCGATCGGAAAAGCGACTAACTGGTTGTCTTTCTCAATTTTCACGCTGACCCCCCCTGGATACGACACGTTACACGTACGATACGTATACATTTGTATTTGCTTGCTTGATCACCATTGTTTGCTTTTTTTTCTCTATGTTTGTTCGCCCATTGTGTCCGAACTCCAAATATACATATATATTTATGGTGTATGGTGTGCATTCTTCGATTTTGTCTCGTTTCGAAAACGTTTCCGTGCGTTTCCGAATGGAAAATTGTGGGGGGGGAGGGGAAATTCATTTGATTTGAAAACACAACAGGCGGGTCCCACCGGATTCCTAAAAAGCTTGTTCTAAGGTCGATTTTCGTTGGGGACGCCTTCTCCGTTCTTTTTAGTACAATTTGCATATTAAGCGAACTTTACAAGTACACGAACTTATTATACGAAACTAAAAATATTATACGAGAACGAAAGGAGATCGTACTGAGATTCGCCATTGACGACACACTTTGTCAAGATACATAATTATTTTACGTAACGCTGCGACCATTGTTAACATATTTAATAATTGAATAGCGGGAAGATATTGACGATAATAACAATAATTACTGATACATATAAATATATATATATATATATATATACACAAATATAGATATATATATATATATATATAAAAAGAGAAAAAAAAATATAAATATTAATGTAAAAATGATGAGAGAGAGATGAGTGAGAGAGAGAGAAAGGAGAAAACGGCAAATATACAATAATGTTAATTAATTTATTAACGAAGCGACCGTGTATGTACATATATATATATATATATGTAATATGAATATATGTATATACATATCACGCAGGAGAATGGGACAAACGCATGTACTGTACATGTGTATATACACGTACACGACAGAGAGAGATATACGTATATATGTAGATATATATAAATTATAAATATATACATAAATTAAACCTAAAAAGAAAAAGAGAAAGAAGAAATATCGAGAAATCACGTTGAAAATCACGGTGTAAGAAAGGAGAACGGGAACGCAGAGTACGAGGAGAAGAAAAGATGGGGAAAAAAAGAGCTGGGGAGAAATGTTTTTCGAGGTTAAATTTTCACGTCGTCGTCGTCGTCGTCGTCGTCGTGCCAGAGATGGTTTACGATGAAAAAGGATGAGGAGAGAGACCAACTCTCGAAAGAGAGAGAGGGGAGAGAAAGAACGAGAGAGGGAGACGACACATAAGGAGATTTGATCGATGTGGCACGTACGTACGCATTCGGAGACGCACCCTTACGTCGTTCGTCACGAGACAATTCGATGTTGTCCACGGGGCAAAAGAAACCGCCACGTTGTTCGTTCTTATTTTACCCCCTCCCCACTTTGAACCCCGCCACCACCCACCTTCCAGCCTTGTTCCACCCGTTCTTTCCGTTCAATTGTTTTTCTTCTGAAACGCTCACACCTGTTGCCTTCGCGCACGCACCCACCGATGCACGCACACAGCAGCCGGAAACCATCCTCGAGAGGGGACACGAAGAGGCAAGAAGAATCGAGCTGGAGACGAGGGATCGAACGACGATATCCGAATTGGAAGCGAAAGTATCCTCCTTGGAAATATTGTCGAAGGAACGATCCTCTTGCTCGAAGAGAATCAAGGACGCCAAGAATTTCGGTTTCGAGGATGACGAGGGTTGGAAGAAAGAGTTGGAAACGAAGAATAGAAGAATAGCCGAATTGGAGGATCAATTGATGGTTTGCAAGAGCGCGAAGAACAGCGACAACGAATGCACCCAAAGCCTGAAACTGATCGATGAGCTGAAGGAGGAGAAGGAGTCGTGGAGGAAGGAGATGAGAGCGAAGAACGATCGAATTGTGCAGCTGGAGGACGAGATAGAGTCGTTGAAGCGTTTGATCGAGGAGTATAAAAGATTCGAGGACAACGAAGCCGGAATACGAGATAACGATGAGGCATGGAGATTAGAAGTGGAGACGAAGGATCGACGAATCGTGGAATTGGAGCAAGAGATGGAGTCGTTGGAGAATTTTCTCAGGGAGCACGCGGATACCGAGAGTATACGAGACATGGAGATCGTGATCGAGAGGAAGGCGAGAAGAATAGAGGAGTTGGAAGATACCGTGGCTGAATTCGAGGATTTCCTCAAACAGAATCCCGATGTGAAAGAGTTGCACGAGCTGCGTTGCCAAGTGACAGCTGGAAACAGACGAATTCAGGAATTGGAGAGATGGATCCAGAAGAACGATGAGAATAGAGAGTCTAGGATCGATCGGGAAAGAGTGATCGAGTTGGAGGAAATGGTGACCCAATTGGAGGAGTACGTGAGGGAGCACAAGGTCGATGTGTTGAAGAGAAAGCTGGAAGACAGGGAGTGCAGAATCGATCAATTGCAAAATCGCGTTGGATACTTGGAAAAGGAATTATTGAAGGTCGAAGAGGCTCGTCGAGGTAAGATTGTTTGTTTCTTAATCTTAGCGTTGAATTAAATTCCTTGGTCTTAAAAACTTGGAGTTCTTTTTTTTTTTTTTTTTTGAAGCAACGATTATTAGCAAAAATTCCAATTTACAGGTAAAGAAACGCAAAAGGGCGATCAAGAAAAAGAAACAAGGGATTCTCTCTCTGCTCAAATGGTGGAAAAGAATTTCGAAAAGGAACAGAAGATGAAGAAGATGGAGCACGCTATATCCGAGAAAGACAACAAGATACAGGAGTACGAACAGCAAATCGTTGAGAGCAAGGAAGAGATAACGAAGCTCGGTAAGGAGATAGCAAGCCTGAAGAAGGAATTGAGCGAGTACGCCGACATCGGTGTTCTGAAGGAGGAAATTAGAGTGAGGGACGAGAAGATTCAACAACTCGAGGACGAAGTGGACTCGTTGGAACGGGCGTTCAGCGAGAGAATCGATCTGGAGCAAATCGAGGAGCTGGTGAACGTGATCAAAGAAAAGGAAGACAAGGAACGACAATTGTCGAAAGATCTGACGGACAAAAGATACAAGATCGAGGAGCTCGGCGAAGCTCTTCGCGAGAGTGTCGTCATCACGAGCGAAAGCGAGAGAAAATTGAAGAACGAGGAGAAATTGAGGCAGGAAGCTGTTCAAAGGGTAAAGAACAATGCATTCGATCGTTTTGAATTTTGAAAAAAAAGAAAAAAAAATCGAAATTCTTATTTTTTTTTTCTTCTTCTTCTTCTTCTTTCTCTTCCAGATGACCAAGTTGGAACAGAGAATTGCCTCGATGCAATCCGCTTCGGCATTAAAATGTATCACTTGTCAACCTCTTCTATCGAAAGTGCAGAAATACGAGAAGAAACTGAAACGTCTCACGGAAGAGAGAATCGTGCAGCTCGAAGATCTCCGTCAAATGAAGTAAGCAAATAGAATGATAGTTTTGAATACTTTCCTATTAATATCACCTGTGATAAAAACTTGTTTGTTTTTTTTCTTTTATAACGATATAGACGAGAAGCTCTGAAAGCTGCAGTTTCCGAAAAAGACGCGCATCTAGCTCTATTGGAACTTTCCGGGATAAAAACTGCCGCCCAATCCGAGCAAGCCGATCAACTGACGGCAGATAGGAAGAGGTTACTGGAGAAGCTGAAGAAAGAGGTAATTTCTAATTCTTTTTCGATTCTCGAAAGTGTGTATATAAAACAGCGTCTTGCTCAATCTGTGCCCAGGATGAGAAAAGCATCGAGTTATCGGTGGAATCGAATCCAACGTGTTCGGAAGGGACGCCACAACTGCTCGTCAAGGTTTTGGAAACATCCGACGACGACGATGAAGAAGCAAAGAACGATCGTCGCAGTGATTCGAGTTCTTCCAGACCGGCAACTAGGAATGGCAACAGTTGTGCTGATTCGTGAGTATCTTCGCTTAATTCGCGTAGAGGAACACAAGGAGGCACACAATTTCGATTCATCGTAGTAGCCAGATAGTCAGATCGCTTAAAACAGTTACCGCCGTTAAATAGAGTTAGAGAAACTTTATTGCTGTTGAAACTTTAACCCAAGAAAAATACGGTAGAACGATTCTCCACGAAGTTGTTCGCGTTGTTTCCCCGCAGAGAGAAGACGTCGACGGAATCGGAATCGAGAAACGATCGAGAGCAGGCGAACAACAGAAGCGACAAACAGGATAGCAGATAAGTAGACCAGGCCAGTCGTAACGAATCGTAGAAAGAAAGCGAAAAAAAAAATATATATATACGCTATCGATCTTCTTCGTTTCTTCGATGTTGTTACGTGCACACACACGCAACTGTAGAAGCAATCTAGAGCATTTCTAGAGCATTTAGAGAGAAAGTAAAAAAAAAAAAAAAAAAAAAGAAAAGAAAAAAAAAGTAATAATAATAACCGACAAACAGGCAACAGTGATACCTCATCGACATCGACAGCGACAATACAAGCAAACAACAACATCCCCAGAACAACATGGTTCATCACTTCATCATTTTATTAATCATCACGATCATCATTATCGTCATTATCGTCATCCATCCAGTAATCATCATCCATCCAGTAAATCATCATCCACGTCTCAACCCCTTGCTACAAATTCCAAAAAGGAATCGGCCAAGGAGGATTCAGTGGGGGCAGTTGGTAGCTTCGTTTCGAATCGCAAAACGTCGCCATGCTTTCTTTCGCCTGAAAGTTTCTGGAAAATAGAGAAAGATCGGTCGAAGATGAAATAATAATTCGTTCGATCGATCTCGAGTCGAAAATTAACGCGTGAAAATTTTTCGTTTCTGATCCGTTGCGAACGAGCCGTTGAAATTACCGCTTTGCGAAGCTCGACGATTTTACAGCGTCATAAAAGAATAATTGGTGAACAGTAAAGGATGATCGAGACAGAGCGTCGACGGAAGATCGATTACACTTGTTATTATAGTATCTAGATAGTTTTTTCAGTAGTAGACGAGTTGATTGCATGTCTCATGATCGTCCGGGGATGCTCTGTTTCACGGGGATCAATGAATCTGCATGCATTTTCCATCCAATTGATTTTCCTGCCAAGTCGGTTGCCACTACGTCGAGTTTCGTTCAAGCGCTCGATACTTATTGTCCCGTCGCTCTATGAACATTCAGAAAAATATTTCAGAGAGGGTGAAACGCGACGTAAGGGTAGTAATTCGCACTTCGTCAAAATGTAAAACGTGAAATTCGAGGGGAAAAAAAGAAAAGAAAAGAAATACGAGTGTGAGGAGAATTATATCCCCTCGGAAACACCTTATACACCTTTCTATATCGATTTGATTGAAAAGATTACAGAGAAGTCACGTCAAGTCGATCAATTCCGAGAATATCGTATTCCCCGTCGTTATTTTCTTCCCGTTGTCCGTGGAAAGATGCAAGACGCGATCCAATGGAAAGGACGGAAGTATGTACGGGCAGTTTCACTCCTTTCCTTCTTTTTTTTCTTTTTTTTTTTTTTTTTTTGGATTTCTTGTCACGGGTCCAAAGATCGTCGTTTGTATAACGAGCGCATAGAACTCTAGTTGAAGGGAACGGAGAATAAAAAGAATAATTACGAGAAAAACGAGAAACAAATAAGAAATTAACGAGGCGAAAGATATAGTTAGATAGTTAAGAGGGAAAAAAGAGGTACGTAAAATGAGGGGGAATATAAAACGTGAACTGCCGTTGGAAACAATGGCGAAACGTTGTTTCGAGATTTAATGAAGAAATGCACGAGGACGAAAGAGTGAAAGAGAGATTGGAGACAAGTGGTGCTGATTAGCTTTCAAGATGACAATAAACGAACATTTCGTGCACGCTCGATGATCTTGCGATGCAGATAACAAATAAAAATAAAAAAAAAGAAGAGGGAGAAGAAGAAGAAGAAAGAGAAAGAAAAGAGAAGAAAATTCGGACGCACGAAAAAAACGCACTTTTCTCTCCCATCGGGGGACTCGTCGATTTATCGTTCCGAATCTTTTAAAATCGTTGCACGATTCTGTATCTAGAATCATCCATCGTTCATTGGGAAATGAAGGGAAACGAGACAAACGAGAGATTTTCTTCTAGGTTCGTAGAATCGAAAGAATCTGAAACTAAAAGGAAAAAGAAAAAAAAATAAATAAATAAATAAAAACCTTCATCGAATCGAATCGCGTGTGTTTAATCGTGTGATAGATGATTTATGGCATCGTTAAAGAGGGTGTGTTGTAAATATTAATCGTGAATTATGCTACGAACGAAGCATATACAGAAGAATTTGTAGAAATATTATCATAAATCGCGTATAATTGGTATGTTAATCGAGCTACAGTTACGATGAAGCGTATATAGAGAACTGTTGACGCATGAACGACTTCCATATAGTTTCTCAGTCCCAATTCACTTGGTAACGTGTCTATTTTACGTTGACAGCCGTTGCAGATATTTATGGAAATTGTTGGAGAGAGAGCCTTCGTTCGTCGATCGATAGAACGATATTTATTGTTATATGAGATGATCTTTACATGTGTAAATAGTCACGCATAGATACGTATATTTATAAATCATACTTAGAACGTTTAAATGGATAATTGATACGTGTGAATTATGGTTACCGTTTGCTTTAATAGCAGAGATCTTCGATTCTTCTTCGTTCACATTCTTCTTCTTCACACACATTTTATATCATTCTTTAGATATTGTTGCAACTCTTCTGAAAAATTTTATCGCTCGTTATTCAAGATAGAATTTCTTCGATCATCCAACTTTCCTTTCCTCCCCTTTTCTTCGAACTCGTTTTTTTCCTTCGAGCTCGTTTCTATTTCGAGGAAATAAAACTTTCCATTTGGAGTCTATCTAGTCTAAATAAAATAAGAATACAAGTTGCACCGATATCTAATCGAGCTTGAAAATAGAAAGCCTAAAACGATGGGTTGATTAATTGAACGCGTGAATTTTACTCGATCTTCCATCGAGAAAGTTATCGAAGAAATGAACCACTATTACGATTTATATATATATATATACTACTAGTTCCAAACGAATCCTCGATCATAGTCTCGAAACCGAACCAAATATATATATATAAATACATACACATAGATAACTCGTAACACGAAATCATCGAGCGTTTTCTTCGTGCGTCGAGAAAAACGCAATCCAAGGATATACGTAGGATTGTCCTGGACGAAGGAAGGAGGGACAGGAGCGGAAATCACGTTAAGAGAAGAATAAAATTCTCCTTTTGAAGAATGAACGCGTGTTTTAAGGGAGGACCGATAATTGGTTATCGATCGTTTCCGGGAAAAAACGATATCATCGATGATTACATATTAACATCATAAAATTCGAGAGAAGTGAAATCGTGGGCTGGAAAAAAAGAAAAAAACAATGTTCTCCACGCGTTATGATAATCGTTACGCTTTGGCAGGATCCGTTCTCGAGAGAAAGCGAGCGAGCGAGCGAGCGAGCGAGCGAGAGAGAGAGAGAGAATGAGAGAGAATATTTTTTTCTCAGAGTGCGATAGATTAAAATTTTGACCGATTTATATGGGACAGCAGGATAGAAAAAAAAAAAGAAAAAAAGATGAGGAGATCCGAGGCACTAAAAAAATGACGAAGAAACGACTCGTTTGTACATAATTGTGCTTCGATGTTTCTTCGATAGCCCTGTTAAAGATTAAAGACGAGAAAAATTGCGCCCCACCACTGTGGTCCCCGCTGGTTTCTGTATTCCATTCCCCAAATCGTACAGCTAGTCGTCTAGGGTTACCTGTGTACACATAGTTAAAAATATCTCGGTAAAATCGAATTTGTCAGCATTTAATCACCAGCATACGAAGCTACGAACGCTGAGCGCGTTGATTACCCGGCCGAGGTAAGGATTTCGCGCTTTCGGAAGTTCGAGGCGAAGTTGGGCGAAGTTGAATCGAAAGATAGATAAAGATGTTTCGCTGAATCGAGCGTGCGATTCTTCCCGTGTCGAGTTCATCCCGTGTTGCGAAATTGAAGGAAAAATTTGCGAGCCACCAGGTGGATGAATTCGGTCGAAAAGCTTTCGAGGGAAGCGGAAATCTCGTGTGGTGGTTGTAAAACGAACGGCCCATTTATCGTCCAGCGTGTCCGCTCGCCGTCTACATATTACGATTAAATAAATAAAATATAGATTATATCGTGGTGTCTGCCGTTAACCAGGAGTTAAGCGACATGTTGAAAGTGTAAAATTTTATCGTTAATACCTTAAGAAGAAAAAGAAAAAAAGAAAAATAGAAAAGCTGTCTTTAATTCGTCGATAAAAACGCTCTTACTCTAACTTGCTAGTTACACGACACACCTTTTTTTCCATTCGATCTCTGACGCGAAAATATTAGGGGAAAAAAGTAAAAAAAAAAAAAAAAAAAAAGGAAGAAGAAAAAGAAAAAGAAACCTTTCCTTTCGAAAGATTCAAACGATAAAGCGCGAATTCTACTGACCTAGAAGCCAGATGAATCGAAGGGCATCGGATCGTAGACGGGGCAGACGAGAGAGTCGAGAATATAGTTACAGGCGAGAAGCGAACACGGTTAGCAATAATTCTCGAATTCTCTGCCCTGTGCGAACGAAAGAATTTCATCGGTTGTTATTGCGTTCATCATCAGGGATAAAAGTATATCCTTCTTTCGTCCCTCTCGACTCGAGCATTTCCAAGCATTGTATATGCGTAGCGAATAGGGCACAGGTTCACTTAGTTTAGTTTGCTAAACGGCGGCCATTCAAATCATCGACACGCTTACGCTTTAAACGCTGGCTAAATCGCCAATTCTTTCGAGTAATAGTAATCGATGCAGGAAGGATCGAAGGAACAAATGTTTCTGTTTGAAGATACGCGAGGAACGAGGACTCTCCCCGCTGGGAGGCAAATTTCTTTTTGAGAATTTTTGCGAGATTGGAGACAAGACAATCGAAGGACGGTGAGGCTGATTAAATCGATAATGAATAACGATAATCAAAAATATCTAATTTTTATTTGATTTACTTCGTGTCTCGTAAAAAAGAATCTTTATTCTCTTGGCACAAAATATTCAAATATTCGAAACATTTGTGTGGAAGCAATTCGATAAAATCGGGAGGGTTTTCGTTCCTTCGTTTCTGTAAAAATGTATGTTTTTTTTCGAAAATTTATCGAGTCGAGAAAAAGGATGTTAAACGAGGGAAAAAATGAAAGTGAGAAGAAAGGTTAGTAAACGTGTGCCACCGTCATATCAAGCCTATATCATCGTGTTACATTATACATATTATATATATATAAAATATATATATATATATAATATAGCTAAGCAGAAAAAAAATTAATATTATCGTTAATTGACACAATTGTTAACGTGGAGTGACTGCATTTCGTGTGTGCGTGTGTATTGATGAACAAACAAATAATAATAATAATGATAAAAAAAAAAGTCTTTCTTTCGATCGCTCGAGAATTGAGAAGGCCTGAGAGCAAAGTTTTCGAATCTTAAATGATCTTCTTACTCCTTATTGTCCGAAATATTAAACTAATCACTTCAATCAGTAATAAAGCAATCACTTTAAACATTTATCATCGTATCGTCTTTATTAGAGATTAAAGAGAAGAAAGTTGTAACCGTAGGATATAATCACTTTAATAATTGATTAATTATTCTTCAATTTTAAGACTGTTCAATGGATAAACGAAAGAGGCGAAACGCGACGAAATGCTTCGATATTGCAATTACTGTTCTATTTAAAAAAAATATATATATATATATATATTCTGTCCTCCGAGATACGTTTGAATATTTAACGAATATTTATCGAATGAAATAGAAGAAGAACGGTTATTGTACGAATTATTGCGAAATTTTTCGATCTTGTCGTGGGATAAGTAGAGAGAGACTAGAAAGACCAAGCGTTAACCAAGTAGTCGATACCAGAAAATGGAACGTACCCATTTATTTGAAAACGCCGGAACAGAAATTCTGCAAATTTCTTTCGCGGATCTCTATCTCTAGATACACACGTACGTATTAATTGTAAACGAAAAGTGGCCAAATTTCAAAATTCTACGAGTTTATAGGCGATACGAATCTTCTAGAGCGTCTGTGTTTCCAAAAAAAAAGTAGGGAAATAGAAATATTAAGCTCGAAAACGAGATAAAGGATCGATCGATCGAAGCGAGGAGTTTGTTAACGGGTAAGGGGGATGTGATCAAAAAGTCAAGCGATGAAAAATCAACTTGTATCGTTCGTGCCGCACTCGAGTGATCCTAAGCTGAGACTGTTCCGTGGAACACGAGCGAAAATGCGAAGCGAGGAAAGCGAGTATCGCGAGAGCACGTGAACGAGGCCGTCTCGATATTATTTTTCGACTCGACTGTTTAGTATCTACGATGACGAAAAAAAGAAAAAAAAAAAAAAAAAAAAGAAAAAGAAAAAAAAAACATTTTTATGTGAATATCGCGTAAGGAAAATCGTCCCGGCGTGATCGATCTCGCGTTGGAATCGCAGCCTCGTCCATGCGAAGAATTCAATTCGAGAGAAAAAATTCTTTTTGTCCCAAGCAACTTGATCGCTCGTCCGTTGTTACGCTTATGATCCTTCTTTTTTTTTCCTTTTTTTTTTTTTTTTTTTTCTTATCCGCGATAGATACGGATAATCGGCAATTGGCAAATAATTTAAAGGGAAACACAATCCAGGCCGCGAATCTGATTTTGGAAACCACGCCCGGACGAAATGGCTCCTCCCGCCCCCTTTTTTTATTCTCCAATTTCTACGTGTTTAATCGTTAAGCGGAAACAGCTGATATAAGCGACAAAGAGAGAGATAATGCGAGAGGAAGGAGGAAGGCGAAAAGTGAAATAATCGAAGATCTAGGAGAAGGAGCGAAAATAGCGAGGAGAAATCGAGTATCGTGCCCCCCGTGTTTGAGTTCGATCGTTGATTGAAACACGCAATACGATTTTTCGACATGTGTGTACATACCTAAGAGAACGATAATAATGAACGGGTGTGTGTGCAGTGGAGAAAAAGGAGAGAGAGAGAGAGAGAGAGAGAGAGAGAGAGAGAGAGAGAGAAAGGAGAAAAAAGAGCGAAAAAGGAAACGTGATTTAAGCCTAGTCTGTACGAGCGAATCGACGATCGACAGGGATCGAGGGATCCTTTCGAGGTGTGCCGTTTCTCTCGGGCACGAGAGACAGGAATCCTCGATCGACACACACACACGGAGATCGCCGTGAAACGACGAGGAATAGAAATAAGTTTATCGATTAAGCTAAGATTAAGTTATTAAAAAAGAAAAAGAAGAAAAAAAGTAAACCGTTTATTGAAATACATTGTTGCAACTGCCATGCTGTGTGCCATTATATAACGAGTCACGTTTGTCGTAAAAAGCAAAAAGAACAAAAAAAAAAAAAAAAGTGTAACATGTGAAATGAAAAAAAAAACAAAAAAAAAAAAAAAAACAAAAAAGATTGCGCGCGTTCCCATCTGTCTGAACTTCTTCGTTACACCGCTTTTCGAAAAGGTGTTCCAAGCCCGTGTGTACCCTTCGTTCTGCGCTCGAGACGTCGTTTTCACGCATTCTGAAACATTATCGTTGCGACACGCGTATAAATTTCGAAGAAAAAAAAAAAAGGGAAGAACGGAGAATTAATACGCGATTGATCTTGACGATTCTTCGCGATTCCAAATAATAATAATTAAGTTATTTACGATTTACAATTACAACACACATATCTATATATATATAGAGATAAAGATTCGACTGATTTCACATTGAAGAATGCGAGAAAACATATTTCTCTCAAGATAATTTTCCTCTTTGTAACAGGATTCTCGTATACTTGCCCGTGTGAACCAGCATGTACATTTATAGCAAAGATCGGGGTCATCGTATAGTACGAATATGACGACTAATGTATACATATACATATAATATGTTAACACGGATGAGCATGTATACGACGTTTCCGTTTCGAATTTATCTCCCGAGGTCTCCATCGCAGGCGAAGAAGTTTTTTCCGCCTGAAGAAGAAGAAGAAGAAGAAGAGAGAGCGAGAAAAAAAAGAGAGATTGTTGAAAAAAGAAAGAAAAGAGGGGGCGAAAAAAAAACAGGGCAAACAGCGTGAATGAATTTACGAGGATTCGTTCCTTCATTTAGGGAAACGTAAAAAAAAATAATAAAAAAAAAAAAAAAGACATTTTTTTTAATATACCCGCCGTCGATGTACAATTAATCGCATGCGCGTTTAATCGATGTAACGCATTCAAACATGAGATAAATATCGCGACACTCGATTATTATATCGAGATCTTATCTTTCGGGACTAACTCGTTTCGAGAGAAGCTATCACGTGTGTAAAAAACGAAACGAAAAAATTTTGACACACACTTCGTGGGAGAAATCGATTATAATATTAAACATTTTGCGATCGTTGCAGCGTTCAGTTTTTTCAATAATTCTTGTATCGTTTAGAAAGACATATCGATTAACCGGTAACTACACACGTACGTACATACATAAATAAACACGTTTGCAGGTAATTGATAAAATTTTTTAATCGCTGTCCCTTTCGATAGGCGACGATTACGAAGGAAATATATGTATGTATATATGTATACATACATATATACATACATATATACATACATATATACATATATAATTTTTTTTATTTTTCATAATTAAGAGATGTGTGGTTGCTGGTTAATGGTAAACTGGTTTACAAAACTATACATATACATGTAACAATATTGCTATCTCGTTTTACGTATACGTATCACTTGTAAAAATGATTAATACATACATATACATATTTCCGAAGAAAAAAGGAAAGAAACACTACGTCATACACACAGCATAAGACTAATGTGTTCATCGATCACGTTATTATAGACATCACAAATATTTGTTGCGTGAAAACGAAAAAGAAAAAAGAGAAAGGGGATAATAATAATTATAATAATAATAATAATAATAATAACGAAGAGAAAAATAAGCAGATCGAGATGGAGAAGAAGTCTAAGTTAATTTCTTAGAGACCCACGCAAAAAAAAGAAAAAAAAAAAACGAATTCCTATATTCGCGAAACTCGGATTTCGTATCGCGACGTCTTGAAAGAAGTAGCGAGTATAATCGAATTTGTCAGTTGACAGCCGACGGTGTGAGGAATGAACGAAATAGAGAGAGAGAGAGAGAGAGAGAGAGAGAGAGAGCGAGAGCGAGAGAGAGAGAGAGAGAGAGAGAGAGAGAAAGAGAAATAATTAAGTAAACCAAAAATGACGTCGACCCATCATAGATTCAAGCACAATAAGGAACTAGTAGGGCCAGGCACAATAAAATTCGGCCGTCACGTTGTAGACAGCGATCTGTTAGAACGACAAGTCATATTAAGTATCTATATAGCGAGACTATTAAATAAACACATATTGTCTATTGTCACGAAAAGTGTATTCATTGTTAAACGCTGACCCCTTTCTCCAAAAGAATTTTGATTATAGACCTGATATTGAATTGAATAAACACACTTATGAAAAAAACTTATGGTTATACTATTATTTCTTGATCATAATTCTTGAACACGATAATAAATTTATCACGAGAATTTTATATATATATATATATATATATATATATACAAGTCAATAAAAATCTTCTCATTACATATAAAAAAATGAAACAGTAAAGTTTGCAATGTAAAATATTTGATAGCATATAATCTATTGATCGATCAAACTGAAGTTGCTTAATGATTTCTTTATATAAAAGAAAATCATTTACATTGATAATATTATTTTTCGTCGAAAAATCAAAGTTGTTCATTTAATAAATTGAGTCAAATTAGATTGAATCGAAAGATTAGACGTAGAAAATGTCACCCGAAAGAGCTGAATTTGCCAGAGCTATGCGAAGAAAAACTCGCAAATTGGAGATACGCAGCTACGGTAACTTGATGTAACCTAAATTTCGTGTAATTAATTGTACGTGTATTATTTTGATAAATCGTAAATATAATCGACAGAGCAAGAAAGAAGAAAGAGAGAATATGAAACTAGAATAGCAGATGAAAAATCACATATCGCACGGATGAGAATCGAATATCACACGAAAATATTTGCCTCGATGTGCCCGGATGAAATCTTAGATCATTACGACGATTATGAAACTCGAATGTATTACACGACTTTAATGCTTGGCGATGTGTCCGGTAATAATAACGATTTCACAGCAAATAAAAAAGATTAAGTCCATAGAAAAGGATAGAAAAAGAAATTTTTCATCAAGGTTTCACAGAGCTCGCCGAGAAATATACTAAAATTGGGAAAGGCGGACCTTCGAAATTGTCAGAGACATTGAACTCTTATATCGGTGCCATGGTGCAAGAAATACTTTATCACGAGGGTGACGTGTTGAAATTTTCCGGGGACGCGTTCATAGTGATGTGGAAACTTCACAAAGGGATGATGATGCGAGACTTGGCCGTGACAGCGATGCAAACTGCTTGTATCATTCAAAAATACTTTGGAACTTACGATACTGAAATTGGAGTGACTCTTAAAGGTTTGTTCATTGGCTGAGAGAGAGAGAGAGAGAGAGAGAGAGAGAGAGAGAGAGAGAGAGAGAGAGAGAGAGAGAATGTATCTTTTACAAGCGTAACAATCGAACGTAAATTGAAATGAAAAATTTATCGAAACATTTGATCGACATTGTTTCTTAAAGTAAAATTGGCAATTGCTTCTGGGAAAACATATTTCACGTCTATCGGAGATCCAGACATCATGTCTTATTACATTATCACCGGAAAACCGGTGTGGGATGTGAAATTTGCTGAACGCCTTTGTCGGTAATTAAAAAAAAAAAAAAAAAAAAAAAAATCTTACGGTAATTTAAGAAATCATCATCGTTTGCGTCAATTATTATATTATATATTAGAGGAGGCGATATCTTAGTAGCTCCCAGTAGCTGGCAATGGGTGAATCCGAACGAATATATCCACGAAACACTTCCCGATGGTATACACACCCTTATTATAACTTGCACAGCCATGTGGTTTCAAACTAGGGAAGATGAAATGACCGAGGAAGGTATTGTAATTAAAATTATTCCATTTCATTTGTCAATTTCGAGTATTTCATCGCGACTATTATTAAAAGCGATATAATTAAAAATTATTATTATTTTATTCAGAAGAGGAAGAGGAATATATAATAGAAAAATACGATCCAACTATCATGGCCAGAATGCATGTGGAGAAAGAATCTGAATTGGACGAATTGCTGACCAGGCAACGATACGAGCATGAAAAGTTCGAGGAGGTCGATTACAGCTGTAAGTAAATCGTGTCTCGTGAAAAGAATAAAGAAATTCGATGCTTAAAAACGGATGTTTTTAGTGCGGCCCAAAGTTATAAAAGCGGCAGAAAGTCATTTGAAAGCATCTTTGAAAAGTTATATGCTGAGACCTGTCATTCGTTCCGTGGAAATGGACGAACCATTGGAATATCTAACCGAAATGAGACAAGTGGTGATTCTGTTCATCAACGTGATCACCGTCGATGCGTACAAAGAAGTATTAGTCAATTTAGTGAATATTATTTATAAACTTGTGTGCCAGTAAGTTATTATCTCTTCCTTTCGTATTTTCCTTTGATGACATTCCTTTGATTTTCCTTTCGATCCGAAGGATCGTCGGTGAAATGCACGGATGCGTGAACAAGACGTCTCTCTTCGACAAAGATTTGATGTTCCTCTGCGTGTTCGGTTTAAGAGGCGATAAACACGAATTAGAGTCGCAGATCGGCTTAAAATGTGCATTTAAATTAAGATCGATTCTCATAGAGATGAATAATATTAAATCTGTGACTATAGCTGTAACCACAGGGATGACGTATTGTGGAGTAATTGGACATATTTTGCGAAGGGAATATACAGTGATTGGAACGTCGGTGAATAAAGCTGCGAGGCTTATGGTAGCGTATAAGGACAAGGTAAGAATTAGCGAATCTTTAAATGTTATTTTGCAGAAGACAAGGGAAAATAATGAAGAATCGGTAGGTGGTTTGTGATCGAGAAAGTTTTCTTCATTCTCATCTCGAGTCTGGTCATTTCATTTTACAAGAGCCAAAATACTTGAAGGGAATCTCACATGTTGGACCGATATACGAGTTCCAAGAACATCCAAAGTAAATATATATTATACCTTACTATATACACTATACTATATCTGTATAATGTTCAATTGGTATTTTGAAAAATTATAATAATTATTAAATTATTAAATCTAATAATAATAATAATAATAATAATAATAATAATGATGTTAGATTCATCTCGCCGTATTTAGTTTGGAATTCATATCCTTTACTCGATCGAATCAATGAAATGGAAACGTTTACATCGATGTTAACAAAATTGATAAACTATAATACTATAATTAAAGAAGAACGTGGTCCACGACCAGAATTCAATACTCTTGTTATAAAGTAATTATCTTTATCGTTTTTTCATCTCATTATCGTTGAAATATTTTATCCCTAATGCAAATATATTTTTCAATCGCCGTGGATTCAAAGGGGTGAACCGCGAATAGGAAAGACAAGATTACTAGATGAATTTACACGGAACATTTCACCGAACATACGTTATAATTATATTAACTTGCAACCAGATGATAGCCAGGTTCATACTTCGTTCAATTATTATAAAATTTCAGAATTTAATCCCGTATTATGGCTGTATCGGTGTAATATTTCTTTTTCAAATGCTTGACCAACCAACCAAACGTGATTTATTTCTCAGTGCAGATCCCGTACATGATGATAAATTTAATATTTTCAAAACCTCTTGATTTCACCGCGATGTCCACGCAAAAAGAACGCGAGGATAAAATACTTTTGCGTCTAGGAAAGGTGAAATACCCGTATTTCCTGTGTGTTTTCAATGAGCCTTTCAACGTACAATTCCCTATCACCACTGATTACAACAATTTAAACGAGACACAGAAACGAAAGCTTTTAAGGAAGTTCTTATTAAAATTAATAAAAGGTAGTTTCAGAGAGTTGTGGGTGAATATCATTGATGATGCGGAATATAGCGACCCAAATTCCTTAGAGGTATTTGACGTTTTCACGAAAAAAGATATAATCTTCTTTGTGATTAGCATTGGGCGGAAAGTAGACACGGACTTCCCAATATTCTTCAATATTCTGAGCAGAACACTAGTAACTTGTTTAATTCTTCTTTTATAAATGTAAGTCGTGTGACCAATGATGAAGTAAAAATCGTTTGTTAAAAGGTAATAGAATTGGTTGGAATAGACAAGTGGTATCATGCTGCGTTAGCGTGTCAGATGCTTAACGTGAACGGTCTGCCTGCGGAGCTTGAAAAGTAAATTTTTTAAAAATTATCCTAACATTTACTACAATTCAAGTTCTATTATTATAACTCGACACGAATATATATATATATATACATATATTTTTTGAAGAATAATACAGGAGAAAAGTTTCGGTAATCCTGGTTGGATCGAAAGTTATCTGTTGAGTCTTCTTCAAGTTGGAGATATAGAAATAGTATATATAACGAGAAGAGAGGCGAATAATAAAGGTTACGTGTTACCCCCTGTACATATGTTAAAAAGGTATATTTGAAAATCATGCTCATTACGCATAACGCATAAATACTAATACCACGAAATTTTCATCAGACTTACTTCGCAAATAGATGAAATTAGGGATGTTCGCGATGATAGATGGCAGATGTACATGGCAAGTTATAAGGTATGTTGTTCGTTAGTCAAACATTATTATCCTTAATACGAATCGAATAATAACGTTTTACTTCAGGAAAGCAAGCCTTTGGAGCCAAGGCAAGACAATATACATAAACATTTGAGTATCGATCCTGAGGAGACTAAGATCGCCGTTTGCAACATTACAAAAGATTTCATGTATGAGGACGAAAATTCTGAAATTACGATGGATGGTAGAGAAAAAAAAATAATTCATTTATTATTGGCATCGTATCGATAAATAATAGAAAATATCAAGAATAACAGAAAATATTTATATCAGTTATGATATTGAAGCTTTTCGATTCATTAACACCTCTCGATCAATTTATATTGAAGTGTGCTTCCGTGATCGGGGAAACTGTAAATAGACACATGTTAGAAAGTTTAATGCCCATCACTTCTAAACGAGACATCGGTCTTGGTAACGCATATATTTTGTTATTTGTGAAATATAATATCTAATTAGAAGATTTAGTACTGCATAATTTATTAGCTGTTACGAAACTCTTCGAAATACGAATCTTTGGCTGCGCAATCGGGGATTTTACCAAAACTAAAGGCCCTATAATATTTATCAAAAACATATATAACGATTTGATAAATAATGAATCAAATGTCTTCTGCAAGTGTATTGGCCTTACTATTCCAGGTACATATCAATTGCAACGTATTAATACAGAAATGAATAAATCGTATAAATAATTGACTCGCACTAATGAAAAGATACGTTTCCTTAGATGAATTGAAAGATTTGCCAAAATACGCTTCTTGTGGGTTGATAAGATTCAAAATGACGATGTTCCGTGAAACTACTTATCGGTATTAATTTTTTTTTTTTTTTTTTTAATACGAGCAAATTATTATTATGTCAAGAAAAAATATATTAAAAAAATTTAAATTTATTATAAAATAGATTACTGACAGAAAATCAGAAAATAGAGTTGCACAATCAAGCGCTGAAATATTTGCAATATCATACAAGACGTTGTATTTCTTGCGGAGAAGGTCGATTCGTAAAATTATTAGGAGAGGTATCGAAAATAGATGAAAGAAAGAAAACAATAGCAGATTTAGATGAGATATTCGAAGAAGACATTTATGAAGAGGAAGATATTGAAAAGGAGAAAAGTAAGTTGAAATATTTTAAAAATTGTTTTCTTAACTTTCAATAATTTTATTTGGGTATCATTAAAATATGTTAAATAATAGAAGGCAAGATATTTCTTACTTGTATGAATATATTTCGAACTATCGAAAGAAAACCAACACTTACATTTTCGGATTTGGATTTTTCCAATTGTTT
Source organism: Apis florea (assembly GCF_048593485.1). Lineage (NCBI taxonomy): Eukaryota > Metazoa > Arthropoda > Insecta > Hymenoptera > Apidae > Apis > Apis florea. The sequence goes on along the minus strand of NW_028256416.1, from coordinate 3,502,554 downwards.
ATGTGATTTGATATTAATGACTACGTATACTCAAATGCTTGACCATTGTCGTGGTATTGGTAAATACATTCTTTAAAATAAATTCGCTTAATTAACATAATATATATATATATATATTAATTTATGTCATTAAAACATTCTATTTTAGGAAAATTGGATATAATACTAACTGCTCTTTTAGAATTTGCAGAAATTTGTATAATTTCTTATAATATACCGCAAGCTAGAAAACTTTTAAAAGAGAGCGAAGATGTTCTCGAAAAGGTATTGAAATTTCTAAAATTTCTTTTCTAAAAATGGAATATTTATGAAATCTCTTTTTTTAATATTAATCGAAATACTTGAAATCTTATCTAAAGCTACTTGAATTGGACGAAAACGATATAGTTGTTTTTCCTTTTTTTGCTGCAAAAATACAAATTCTTCAAGGCCAATGTCTCCTTGAAACCGGCTCCATTTTTGAAGCCGAAGAATTATTCGAAAAGGCAATGTTCAATTTAGGATATAAATTTCCAAAAATTGAAATGATGATCGATATAAATTCGTTAATGCAGTTATTTAATCTGAAATTAAAATTCATTTTTATGAAAGATATTAAATATTTCGAAGAGGAGTATCAGGATTATACTCAACAATTAGCAATATGTTTGATACAAATGTTTAAACTCTACAGGGTAAGTTGAGTTATTTAAAATTATTCGAAATTAGCACATTTACGCTCTATTACACATAGATTAGAGGAATGAAGAAGCACGCTCGTTTAGCAGCTATTTGGAGTTTGAACGCAGCTTTGGAATCTAGCAAGGATACATATACTCTCTGTATATCGCTCAGCAATATGTTAACCACTGCACATATGTATCAAGATAGGTGAGAATTTTTATAGCACGATTAAAATGTCCGATATTCTAACAACATTTTTTTACTCAATTCCAGATATATCATACCTTATTTAGAAGAGAAGGGTATTCTTATTTCTAGTGAGAGGACAAGAATACTCGAAGCTCAAGAATTGAAAGTGATCGCCCGGCTTTACGCGGCAATATTTTTTTCTCGATGGTTAAGAGCGGACTGTGCGAAAGCCATCCACATCGGTTTTATTACTAATAGAATAGCCACTAGGATCGGATCCATATCTTTGAAAATAATTATGCTACCACGATTAATTCATTTGTTGCTATTATCATGTCGACTCTCGGAAGCAATCACTCAATTAAGAGAATTAGGTAATGATTTATTTACGATACAATAGTAGTCTATAATAGTAATTGTAATAAAATCATTTTTATAAATGTTTTCTACGATTTTGTAGAATTTGTGTCCCATAATGATTTTGATAAATCTGGACGTACTTGGTACTACGCACTTTGCGCTGACATTTATTTAGATACTGGAATGTCAATTGTTTCTTTTCAAATTTGCGAACAGTATTTTCTTCATGAGGGCGAACGAATGATAAGTTTATACAATCCAGAAGCAGACAATCGATATTTCACATGCATGTGGCTATGGTATGCGGATACAAATGATCGTTCTTTCTCTTTAAAAAAACAGAATGATATTAATTGATAAAAAAAAAAAAAAATTGATTATATTTTTCTTAAAGGTGTATTAGAAATGAACAATGGGATGCTGCAAAAGTATGGAGAAATAGAATCATAGAAACCCCTATTATGGATGAACATATAGTAGCAGCAACAATAACTTTTTTAAAAAAACTCGAAGGGCTATTAATTCTTTATGGTATAAATTTTTATGAAAAGAATTTATTGCAAAATTATAAGATAATTTAATAAATTATATATTATTTATAATAAAATTTCATCGATATAGTGCATAAATTAAACACCAGAAATATAGCTGCAACTATTACTATGAGAGAAATAAAAAATATGTTTAAATATGCAAAAAAAGTGACCAAGATTGTTATAATCACAATTCCCAGGTATATAAAACTAATGTTTCAATTGTAAAATATATAAATAAAATTTTGAAATCGAAAAAAAATGTTTACAGATATATGTTATTAAAAGCATATTATTGGATGATAAAATCACAAAAAAATAGAGCAATAAAGATGTTAAAAAAAGTAAAAAAAATATGCGAAAAAATAGAAAATAAATTGATCCTCATATGGGCACAACATTGTGAAAAGGTTTCATTTAATATTAGAAATAATACTTGTGTTTTCAAAATAAAAATAATTTATCAAATAAGAGAGAATTATTTGATATATTTTTTGTTAATAATAAATATAAAGAAATAATATTGTAATAATATATTGTAAAAATATTTAAAAATATATTTTCAGGTTTGGTTAAGCGGAATTTCTCCTCTACATACAGAAATGTGGAAAGAAATCTCGAAGTTAAATAAATGGGATGAAATCAATGCAAATAATTCACATATGATAATCTTTACTTTTCCTCTGCCAAACTATCTTTTTTTGTAATTTTTTATTTCTAATTTTAAAACAATTATAATATAATAATAAAATATATACAACAACAAAATATTATTAAAAACGAAATTTTTTTTATCTGTATAAAGATATCTTTCTTTTACATATTATATTAGAAGAATGTGTGTGTGTACACATATATATAAGCAAATATTTTTATCTTAATATAACAATAATAGAATTTCATTAATAATGGAAAAATCCCATAATGTTCCACAACAAATAATAAGATATCTATAATTTAATTTATATAATCAAGATATTCAAAGAAAATCTTGCAAACTTTAAATTAAATTTAGTATGCGCTGTTCTTAGCTTGGCATTGCTTTAGTGAATAATAAACTTTGTAATATAATATTTATAATAAAATTAATCATAGGCTATGCTTTGGAAAGTGATTCCAATTATTAAGTCTATGAAATGATATGAGATTAATTTGCAAAAAATATAATATAAATCATTAATTTTCAAAAAAAAATTCAGAAAGATTTAAAACATAAGGAAGAAATTTAAATAAGTAATAAAAATAAAATAAGTCTAAAAAATAATATAATATAATATAAGTATCAATAATATAAATTTAAAATTTAATATAAATGAATATGATAAAAATTAATTTTTTACGATCTTTTGAATGTCAAAAATATTTTTCCATAAACACTTACAATTATAAAAATTGGATGGAATTGGAGAGTCTATTAAAGTTTTTAATCAATTAAATTGATAGAATAATGATGCAATAAAGTTAATCCGAAAGCAGTGTTCTTTTAACGCATTTCAAAAATAAATATAAACAAAAATAGTAGAAAAAAGACAAAAATAGAATAAAAGTGTTATTTCTTATTGGATAGATAAGAGCACAATCACAGTGCTAGATATAAAATCTTAGATCCAATCTATAGCTCAACATTGTTTTCCATTCATTCATTCATTCATAATAATAATAACAACCAATATTCGTAAATAAAACATGCAAAACACATGAATAAATATATATAATATAAATACTTGCAAATAAATTTATTTTAAACACTCGCTAATAAAACATATATATTAGATACAAAGTATAAATATATAACTTTAAATTATATACAATATCGAATACACATATCTTCGATATATTGAAATTATACAGCGATCTAAGCGCAATTAACGATTTCTTTCTATCGTGATCATAATTTCGACGGTCAAAGTTGAATGTCGTATCGACAATGGTACATTGATAATTATTTGTAGACTCAAACGAATAGTTTAAAATATAAAATATAAATATTATAATTAATTTTATAATATTAAATTTTATTAATTTATTTTATAACAGATTTTTATTATAAATGATTAATATATAATATAATAATTTATTTAGATTTAATAATTTTAAAAGTATACTTTATTATTTTATTTTTATTATATATTTTTAATTTATTATTTTAAAAATTTTTTTGTTTATATTAATCCAATTTATAAATTTTTTTGTTCAATTTAATTGCTAAACATATAACAACAATCAATATATTTTAAATATCCCAATAGACATAAGAAAATGTATTGAATATTAAAAAAATTTATAATATATATAAAATATATATATATATATATATATATATATATAAAATATTATTATATAAAAAATGAAATTCGAAACAAATGATAGTGATAAAATTTCAATCTTTTTCTGAATTTATTTAGAAATAATTGATAAAATTCTAGTATTAAAAATAAATACAATATTATATAAATATATTATTAATTAAATATATATATGTGTATTATATAATATACATATGTATTATATTATATATATATATATATATAAAGTTTCAACATAAATATTTATAAATATTTATAAATATATAAATAAATATTATTAATATATATATAGATAAATTTATATTAATTAAAAATGCAAGCTGCACCTTCATCCTCTTGTACATCGCCAGTATCTTCTGCATTATTTTTACAACCTTTGCCTCGTAATTCTAATATGGTATGTTTAAAAAATTTAAATAGTCTAAAATTTCTATATAAATAAAATAATGTTTCAACAGGTTTGTTATTCTACAATCCTTCCTTTTGTTCCCACAATGCCTAGAGGTTTTGCATGTTATTTTAATAAATATCACCCATATACAACATTACGCAATGTTTGCACTTTTACTTGTCCTCCTTATAGTAAGTTTTTAATCAATAAACATAATGTAAAATAAAAAAAAAATAATAAATTTTTTTTCAGCATCTAGTGTATATAGGTGCTAAATAGAATTCTATAAATAAATATTTACAAATAATTTAAATGATATTAGTTTTATGATATTATTATAAAAAACCATATATGAACGTTATTAAATCCTGAAAAATATAAATGAAACAAATATAAATTCGTTTTAAATCATTTTATTTTATACTATAATTTTATATTTATAATTTTATAATTCTATAAAAACAATATCTATTTTAATGCTTTACCATTCTCTTATTTTACTTTGTGTAGCATGTGTTAATATCCATGTGTTTTTTTCCTTTTTAACTCTTTCCACTTGATTATGCCTTGGTTTTGCTTTACACATTATGTATTTCCTATCATTCTTCCACATTAATAAACAATGTCTACATCTTCGGTGTAATATAGTTTTTGTTTTTAAACCACATGTGAAATTATATATTGGTAGTAATGGCTGAAGTAATTTAGATGTAATTTTATTCATGCTTGAAAGATTTGAATATTGTTTATTACATGTATGATGTATATTATTATTTATATATCTTGTGAATGATTCCACAGATGATACTTTTGGAGCAATAAATCCTACAGTTTGATAAGTAGTTCTAAATAATGTAAATATATTCATTGCTTCTAAAAAAATACATATTTGTATAAATACATTAAAATTTTATAGATTTTTATATAATTACATACAATATATTATAATTTGAAAAATTCTTACATCAAAATAAAAAAAAAGATAACCTCAACTTTCAAACAAAATTTTATTAAATACTAAATGTTGAAAACAAATAAGATTACGATGATTTAAATTATTATGAATTAAAATTTATAAATTAATCTTTTCTATCTCATAAAACTTTTTTATGATAAAAATCTACGTTTTTTTCTTACTTATTCTACTTATTCTACTCTTTTTTTATTACTTTACTATCTTCATTTATATTATGATTACATAAAGCAGATTTACATGATTGCGAATAATAAAAACATTACAGATTATTCATATGTATTACATTAAATATATGTAGAAAATTATTTTAATTATATATTACAAGCATAATGTTTTTAATGCTACCAATAAATTTAGCTATGTAAAAAAAGCCATTATGTAAATAAATAAAACACATTGTATAAAGAAATAGCCTATTTACGTCGCACTTAGGACAAGTTAGTTTTGACTGCCATTTCATAAAAAATTCTTTGTAATTGGATTAACTGATTTGTTCGAATAGAAAGTTGAAGATGAAAAATGGAATATATTAAAAATTTCTTTGTGTAAAAAAAAATCTAATTAAAAGAAATAAAATATAACCTACAAGAGTTCAAAACAATTGTACGATAAATTAAATATTTAGATTAATTTTTTCAATTATCATACAATTGATGTAACTATATTAATGAAAAATCTTTTTTTTTATATTATAATAAGTTATGACAATAAATTTTTATTTAGGTTATGTTTTATTCTTTAATTTCTTAACAAAGATCTTTCAAACTACTCATTAGTTTATTATGTAAAGTATTGTTTGCAGCAATATATATCCAAGTTTAATGATCATAATAAGTGTAAAATTATAAAAATGTTAAGAAAACTTAGTAATCTGTTACAAATTTTTGTAAGTATTTCAAAATATCAAATTATTTGATTTAATATAGTTATTTACATGATTTGACATTATTATTTTTAAACTTTTAAACATTTAATTTATATTTATAATTTTATATTTCATTAATATCATTAAATTTATAGGTTCCTGGTCAAAAAGTAAGCAAGCGATATCTAAATTTTATACCTGTTGTTGTAGAACAAAGTGGAAGAGGAGAACGTGCATATGACATTTACTCGCGTCTTTTAAAAGAAAGAATTATTTGTTTAATGGGCCCGGTACAGCTTAATATATTTTTTCTTTAATTTAATATTATAATTAATTCTAGATTTAATTTTAGAATTTTTAATTTATCATTAATTTTCAAGTTAAAAAATAAAAAATTTTACAGATCACAGATAATGTATCTTCAGTAGTGATAGCTCAACTTCTATTTCTTCAATCAGAAAATAGTAAAAATCCAATTCATATGTATATTAACTCACCTGGTGGAAGTGTCACAGCTGGACTTGGTATATATGATACTATGCAATATGTTCTACCTCCTGTTGCAACATGGTGTGTAGGACAAGCATGCTCAATGGCAAGTTTATTACTGGCAGCAGGAACAAAGGGTATGCGCCATTCATTGCCTAATGCAAGAATTATGACACATCAGCCATCAGGAGGTGTATCTGGTCAAGCTACTGATATACAGATACAAGCTCTAGAAATATTAAAGCTTAAAAAGCAAATTAATAATTTATATGTAAAACATACAGGTTTAGATCTGGAAAAAATAGGTATGTTAATTTGTAAAAACATATTACACAAATCTTTATAATACATTATAAATTTACAGAACGATGTATGGAAAGGGATAATTTCATGAGTCCTAAAGAAGCAAAGGAATTTGGAATTATAGACAAAGTACTATCACATCCAATGCAAGAGGATGAACCAAATAGCAAAATGCCTAAAGCTGTTCTTGAAATTTCCACTCAACCTTAATTAGGATTAAATAAAATATACTTAAAATTATGAAATTTTATTAAAACATGTATTTATCAATATTTAAAAATAGTAATAAAATATTTTTAAAACAATTTATATCATGTATATAACTTTAAGTACAGCAAATGTGTCCATGTTTTGTAAATATTATGTAAATATATAACATAGAATAATGATTTCATATAAATGATGAACATAAATGTATTGATGAAAAATCAATCATATCACTTATATATTATTCATCAGGCAAGCAATATATCACCAAGCATTCTCGCAATATGCTAAAAATAATGCTATAATTATAGGAAAAACTACATGAAATCATGGAAGACAAGATTTTGTACCAAAATATACTTATATAATATACAATTAATAATTAATTTTGACTCAAATGATCTATCCTGTATATATCGCAGTTTATAATGGCAGTCACGCGCTTAAAGCATTCTTAAAAATTAAGTTTATAATTTTATTATTATTCTATTATCACCAAAAATACTTCATAAAAAGGACGGAATTAATTACGTATCTTACTGTTAAACAACAATAAAATATTTCACAATATAGTGACATTATATGTCATTAAAAAACACATTCCCCTAATACCAGTTTTTATAAAACTGGTTTCTTTTTATGTATTAATTGCACAATTGTATTGAAAATCACTGAGGACATACTTGAGCATGTGCAAGCATTAATATATCTTTTTTTTCTTTAGGAAATCTAAGTTCTCTTCCAGCTAAACGTGCTGCTTCAAGTTCTCTTTCAGCTAATGCCAATTCCATAGCAACAACTCCGCCACCGCTTTCATGTTCTCTTGCTACCCAATCTAATGCCATTTGGCTACGCATATCATCATCTAAAGCCCGATGGCTATAATGAGCAACTACTTCTTGTCTGCTACATTGCCTTTCTCTCATTGCTTTCAAAGATCCATTCCAATGAAGTAATTGAAAGACTGTCATTAATTCTTGAAATTCTAGCATCGTTCTTCCACGATTACATTCCAACATAAAACGAAATGCACCTATACCTGTATTTGGATCTTCTTTTTCATCTCCATTTCCCTAAAAATTGAATAATTTAATGCAATATTTTATAATTCTCATAATAATAAATATTCAGAACATACCTGTGCTTGATTACCAACACCATTAGAAGTTGCAGAAGGTTTAGCAAAGCTAGCTCTTGCTTCTGCAACAGCTTTTTCTATGAAATCATCAGTTATTTTACGAGCTGGATGTTCATTGAAAACAGAATTCATTAAAGCAATTTTTGCTGCTGATCTACGAGCCTCTGCTTTAGTTGGGCAATTTTGAAAACTACCAAAACAAGAACCTCCAGGAAGAGTTACATAACATACATAAGGTGGACTAGTACCAGGCACAGATTCATAAATAACTAATGCTCCATTTCTTAACTCTGTTCCTCTGCTTTGTTTCATTTGCCAAAATTCTTGCAAAGCTTCAACTACATTTACTATAATAAATAAAATAATATATATATGTAAAATTTAATATTAATTAAAAGAAAATATAGATATTTATACCTCTTCCATAGCCTTGAGTATGTTTAGCAAAGCTGTTAACAACTGCTTCCACTGCTTCCTTTAATACTTGTTTGTCTCTGGCATCTACCAATCCACCTGTGATACCCATATTTTCAGAAACACGAGATTTTGTTTTAACTGGCATTATGCCCTGCATCACCTTTCAAAAATTCACGTACATTTACGTCCTACAAATGTTATTATTTATTACTAATTCTGATTGCATAAATTGAATAATAAAAAAACTTTAAATTAAAAAAAATAATTGCAAATTACAATTGCAAATAAAGTATCAATGAAAATTTTAATTCAATATTGGAATTGAAAATTAAATAATTATAGAAAGAAAAAAAATAAATTAATAATATAGAAAATTTTAATTACATACGTAGCTAAAGTCAACGAAATAATATTAGTAAATATGACAAGTCTTAAATGTTACACGAGCAAAGAAACAGTGAAGCAATTGCTGCGACACTGAACACATCAGACGTGAAAAGAAACCCTGATGGCCCACCTGCAGAGACCCGGATGCCCAGGAATTCGCGTAAATTACTCTCCGATCAAGCACTACGGGATCAAATTGCAATACACATATAACGCGTTTAATGGCCCCACTGACGACTTCCAGAAAACCAGGGCTGTCTACCTCGATCAAGTACCCCATGCTACGGTAATATTATCACCGAGGATTGCCAACTGATTATCAACATTCTCTATCAAGCACAGTATCGGATTTTAAGAATATGGAACCCATGATCAAATATATACATATATATTTGAAAAAAGAATAATATTAAAGAAAGTATATATTCAATAATAGAATATTATTTTAAATTTTATCTTACTTTAAAAATATATAGTTATATCTATTAAAAACATTGCATAGTAATGAAATCATATTAATTATGTATGTGATAAATGTTAAAAAAATATATTGCTATAACTTTTAATAATAATATAAAATATACTTTAAATATATTAAATTTGAATATATTTAAAGCATATGTATAATATAAAATATAAATAATAAATACATATATATAAAAAATATAAAAATAGCATTACAAATGTTTAAGATAGATAGCTAACTAGTGCTTAAGTTATACAAGTGAATAAAGCGCCATATGTGAGTTATTATTAGGAAACTATAATGATCAGTTGATAAAAAAGAGCGACATGATAATTATCATTTTTCCATGTTTATTATTTTTACAACAAGAATAAATTTATCATCTTACGAGACTTTGCATCTTATGTTCTGAAATACCGATTGTGCAAAAAATTAATAATTTCATTAGGTCTTCTATATGTTAAAAAAAATATTTAATTTTTAAATATAAAATTGTAACAACAATCTAACAATTATACATACATTTGTATCTAATTTTAAAATTTGTAACAAAAATTACAATTTTTATTAATTATTGAAAAATATCATGCAATCATAACTTCTTGAGTTTATAATTCAAATCAAATCAATATTTAAATATTTAACCTATCACGAAAGATAAAGAATTAAAATTTGTAATTCATTAATAATAAAATATTTATATAATTAATGATTGAATATAATTTAAATCTTTGAATATTGTTTGATTTTTCTGCTCCTCAAATTCTGCAACCCGCTCTACAGCATGCATCATTTTAACGTATCAAGAATTCTATCTATAATCACTAAATATCACTTTGCATTTTTATCATATTTATAATTCTATAGTTATATTCGTTCAAAAATCTAATGAAATCGTAAAATTTAGCGAAAAATTAAAAATAGTTTTGTTGCTAAATGCTGGCTATGTTAAAAATATGATTGTAATACAATTATGTTACTGATATATTTTACAATCATACAAACTATATATATATATAGAATGTAACGTTCAATAATTTTTTTTTAATCTCAATTCCAATTTAATTTTATTTTTATATAAATCTAATATTATTCTCTAATAAATTGATAATATTGAAAATGATAAAAGAAATTAAAATAGTAAAGAAAATAATTTTAAAATTAAAATACTGAAAATTATATTAGATGTTAGATTTATCCTGAATCTTGTTTATACAAATTATTAATTTTAAACTTTATTATTGGATAATGCAGAATTTAGTTTTAAATTTATTATTTGTTAAAATTAATATGTATTATTTAGTACGTATAATTTTAATATTTATATTAAACTGCATTATAAAAAACAAGAATTTTTTTGCATTTATTAATTTTTAAAAATCTATACTGTATATAAAAGTTATAAAATTTTTAATTTTTTGTACGATCGGTATATTAGAATATGGAATATAAAATTTCATAGGGTGATAAATCTATCTTATATTTCATCTCTGACAAAATATAGTGCCTAATATAGTCATTCTAAATTACAGAGGGCGCAAAACAACCATTGATTTTATAAGATCAGTATTTCAGTTCATAAAATACTAAATTCTACAAGATGTTAAATCTACATTATATTTTATCTGTGATTACATTAAGAGAATTAATTTTTTATTAATTTTTTCGACTCAGATTGATATTAATAATATATGAATGATTAGAGATATATTATTTTAATAAACAACAAAATATTTTATTTTAAAATATAAATATCTTTAATATAATTAAATAAACAATTTATATTTTTAAAGAAACATTATAAACATTATTAATTCATAATATCTAAAGAACTATAACAAAAAATTTTGTCTTATTATTTCTATATTTTACAATTATAACTTACATTCAAAGAAGAAGCAATTTACGCGCGTATATTTCCCGCGTGGTCAGGGCGTAAGTGGATGCATGCTTAGATACATGTGTGTGTGTACGGTAGATCAGCTGAGCGCCAGCTGTGCTCTTCGCTGCGACCAATAGAAAACGCTTATACTAATGCACAGCAGCGCCACAAATACATGACCGGTGCCTGCAGGTTTGGCGTTCCCGCGAAAGTAATTCGTGAACTTCAGTTCGCAATTTAAAAGTATTATTTTATATGTATATAGTTGTTTTTACATGATTACAAAACTATTGTAGTTTAATTACATACAATGTGTTTAAGTGTAATAATATTTTTTAATATTCTTTGAAAAAGTTGTGTTAAAATCGAGCGGGAAACGTAGTTGCGCAGAACGCGTGGGTGCTGTGATTCCTTGGATTTATGTATCAACTATATGTAATATTTAGTGTTTTAGTACGAATGTATCGCGTTATTCGAATAAAATATACTTCCCCCGGTTAATGAATTGTGATTTGTGTAATTTTTTATAATATTTTACTTTGTAAAAACATAATAAGTATAAGGCGTCTGTCAAAGGACGCCAACGTTGCACCACGATTGTGTAGTGTTTAAATTCAATGTATATATATAAAAGTAATGATATTTATGTGTTGGAATTAAATGATAGAACTTCGAAGAAGCTATTCAGTTAAAAATTTAGAATTTTTTTGCCCCTTTGAGGTTATGTTATACATATAGAGGGCGTGACAGTGGCAGATTGCAAGCAGGGGTTGGTCATCGTTTCGCGCGCTGGTCTCCCGCGCTTCGAGTTCCACGTCCCGTATTTTTTTGAAGAATTATTGTTCTGTGATATCTCGAGGCTTGAAATTCTATCAGAAAAGACTTTAAAGACTTTTCGTATTACAAAACATTTTATAAATAAAAAGTTATGACATAAAATATTGAATCAAACGAAGCCAAGTATACGTGCATTATGGCGATCGGGTGCGTGTGAGCTTTGCGCGCTCTTTTACTTTTCGGCATTTTCTTAGCAAAATTATTCAGCATATATTAAAATAATTAAGTGAATGCTTAAATAAAATATTGATCAATTTGTGTTCATATTAAAAAGATTCATTCCCGTTCGAAATATTTTTTGAACACGTCGACAATTTCAGAGCAAAATGCCACAGACGAGGTGAGCGAACAACTTTCTATTTGGTCTTAAAATTTCATTCAATTCTTTCAATATTTCATCACAAACATATAAAATTTATTTAAAATAGATTTAATTAATCCAAATAATTTTTTAGACTTTCTAATTAAAAAAAAAAATTGAGAATTATGTATGTATAACCTTCTTTACTTAGTACTTACCATTTAGAAGCCTTAATAATGTTATATAAATAATATATACATGAATTTTTATTTTATGATTTCCTAAGTTCTTTGTAAACATGTACAATAAATTATGATATATCTATGCAATGTACATAACTTTAAAAAAATATTAGACGTTAATTAAGACGTAATTCTCTGTTACTTTCCAAAAATATTTTCACTTGCTTTATAAAGATATGGAATTTTTTTGTTTATTACAAAAAAGCATTTAATATTATTATAATAATCTCAATATAAAATAATTTTTTTCTTTTATTCAATTTTGTCCAGTTTACATGGGAAAAAATCACAGACCTATTTACAAGGTGGCAAACTAATAACACAGTCTTCAAAGCGTAAAAGAAGGGCAACAGATATTTCTGAAGATTCAGAAAATGTATATCCACCGAGTAAAATACCAGCATTATCACATGTATCATATACAGAGTCTTGTCATACAGTACATCCTTTAGAAAATTCATGTACACAACATCAAGTATCTCCATTGAAAGAACAACAAGAGCCAGCTACATGGTCTGAATTAAGAACTTCAACATGCTTTTTAACACCATCTTCTTCTAATAATACATCAAATAGACCAAGTCCTTTACCATCATTTCCTTGGGCTGATGGTTCTCAAGTTTGGTCTCTTATGTGTTTGGGAGATCAAAAGACTATTACTCAAAGGAATCCACAAATGTTTCAAAGGCACCCAACATTACAACCAAGAATGCGAGCAATTTTGTTAGATTGGTTGATTGAAGTTTGTGAAGTATATAAGCTACATAGAGAGACTTATTATCTTGCAATGGATTACATAGACAGATATCTATCTATTCATCAAAATGTACCCAAAAACCAATTACAATTAATAGGCATTACATGTCTTTTTATAGCTGCCAAGGTTTGTATGTTTCAAATTCCAATGTTTATAATTTTCAAATAAATAAATAAATGATTTTTAAATTAATAATTAATTATATTTTTTATATATAGGTTGAAGAAATTTATCCACCTAAAATAGCAGAATTTGCTTATGTTACTGATGGAGCATGCACAGAAGAAGAAATCTTGGGAAAAGAGTTAGTGATTTTAAAAGGTCTTGGATGGAATTTATCTCCAGTTACTGCTCCTGGCTGGTTGAATATTTATATGCAAATTGAATCAGGCGATTGGTCAAGACCAAATGCATTTATTTATCCACAATATGGAGGTTTACAATATTCTCAGGCAGCTCAATTATTAGATTTAGCTACATTAGATGAAGGAAGTTTAAAATTCCCTTATAGTCACATAGCTGCAGCAGCTATTTATCATACACAAGGAAGAGAATGTGCTTTAAGAGTATCACGTATTCCATGGGAGCAGCTTGCACCTTGTGTCAAATGGCTTACTCCATTTGCAATGACAACTGCTGAAGAAGATTCTCAGTGCCTTTTAAGGTCTGCAGTAACACCTGTAGAGTCTCATTCTGGATCTGGACTTAAAGCAACAGTGCCTAATATAGTAATGGATGAATCACATCGTATACAGACTCATGTTGTAGATTTAAACATGTTAGAAAAGGCACAACAACGATTAGTGGATGAAATACCTTCTACTGATACAAATGAATCTGATTCTAATGTTGAATCTGGTAGACAGAGTCCAAATGAAAGCGGTCTTTTAACTCCACCTTCTAGTAGTCAAAAGAATTCAACTACACCGTCACGTCCTCCGCCTCAGTTACATCCATATACGTAATCAAATATTTATAAATATTTCATAGTCTTTGATTAAGCATTTCATTTACTAACTGCTGGTGAATGATTTTAATTAAATATAGTAATGTATTATATATGTTTTTCGGGAAATATCATTAACTGCTTCAAACAGTTTTGCCTTTTGTAAAGATGCACAATGTATTATTAAGCTATGGGATTGCATAAGTGCACGGTAATGACAGAGTATACTGTATGTTATCGTAAATAATATGGTGCTTCCCAATATATCATCATGTAATAGTAAAACTTATAGTACAAGATGTTAATCACTTTCTATAATAATGTCTATAGTGATACTGAATTTATTTAATATTATTTGTTTTATTGTGAACATTTAAAAGAAGTGCCTTGCATAGAGGAATGTAAACTTACAATGAAAGCCTATGGCTATCTTCTGTGATTATATTCATGCAGTGAAACTTGATAATACATTATATTAAAATTTTAGGATAATTAATAATTACCATCTTCATAAATCTAGACAATATTAGTGTCTGCGAAAAGTGTCCTTAAAAATAACTATTTTTATTAGTACTAAGATAAAAAAACATTGTGAATAGTATTCTTTTATATATTTTGCTTTATTTTAACGCAACGTATTATAACAATGCGTTATTAAGCTGGGTGAATGTATTTTTATGTATATGTACACTGTGAAGTACTAATAATTAAAAAAATAAAAAATACAGACGAAGGGATGAATGCACGAGTGAAGATATAAAACTATTAATTATTAAAATATGATTAAAAATTTCGTGATCAATTTACACTGCCTTGCATATAGAGACACGGCTGTTTATACATATTTGTATGAAAAATTTGACAATAAATATTTGTAAATCCGATCATTAATCATGCAATCTTTATTATAAAGCAAACAAAAAAAATATGAAATTTATTCATTATTTATTTATATATATTATAATAAATTATTAAACTTACGATGATCGAATGTTGAAATCGATATTATCGACCGTAAAAAAAAAAAGTAACGTGGCGCCACAAGCGTTCCCTCTAGAAACACAATAATGCAACGTGATTGGTTGATGCGTTTACATTCAAGTTGTCAAATGCCAGACGGCCGTTAAGAAAGCGGTTGCGTGTTTAACGTTGTAACAGTGAAGATATTGTGGAATGTATGCGCGTAATTTCAACGAAAGATAATCATTTTCTTGTTTTAATATTATATTAAATCCGAGTTCTACAAAGTTTATATTTATTGTGAATATATATTCGAAAAAATTCGTGTTTTTTCGTAACATTGAACAAAATGCAGTGTGAATGCTAATATTAACAATTATTAGTGTTCATTAACTTGTTTACAATACATTTCATTACTCAATTTAATTTTTATCCTATTTGCTATTATTTAAAGCACAACGACGGATGTATTTAATAAAATTATTAAAGAATTTGTATTAAAATTGTGAAATATCAGGATGTCAAATCCAAGGAACATTAATGGTTCGGGTCGTGAAGGAACTCGAGTAGTACTCCGTGAAATCACTGCATCTCTTCATAATTGCAAGGTATTTATGTTTTTTTTTGTGAATGATAACGTTTTGCCAATGCGCATGACAATGAACTTTAAGTCGACATATTCCGCATTCTTATCAGTTATCTTTTTTATCCGGTTGCTTTTGCTCTGTTTTTATTACAAACAGTCGTATCGAAGCATCCCTATAAATAAACCTTGAATCTCCAGGAGCACCTTGAAACGAAAATAAGTTTTGCTTCCCCGTGTGGGAATATCTTTCTTTAACATCTAAAAAGAATGAACGAAGAATGTTTACTTACAATTTCATATATATAATATAATTCAAATATATTTGGCGGACATATAATTATATATCACTCGCATACATAATTTTTATCACTGTGCTGAATGGAAAAATTAAAAGAAATACAATTAATATGTTAGATTATTAATCTAAAGTTTTTATAATATTTTATATTCTTTCTTGTACATGAATCAGAAACTGGTTTGTCTTCAGTAATATAAAAATGAAACCGGTTATTATAATTATTATAAAAAAATAATATATGCTCTATTTACATTTTTTACATTTACATTTACAAATATTAATGGATATATAATTGTATAGTATTATATATAGTATATATTCATATTTTAGAATATTTCATGATCTTATATTCTTATATTTTTTTATTCATACAATTTTATAAGTTTTCTTTAAATTAAAATTTTCATAACTAACACAAGATTTGATCACGATCAAATTAGATTTAATATATAATTTTCTACAAAAAAAAGTATTGATTATTATATTCAAGATTAATTAATTACATTATTGCAAGCAAAATAACATTGGTTTCAAAAAAATAACTATTCAAAGAACAATTTTTAGAATCATAAAAGAAGAAATAATATATATATGATAGTTTTAATAATATCTTTTCAATTTTATCATTTTTTTCTTTATTCTATTTTAATAATATCTAATCCTTTGTCGATTCGATCACTTTCTCATTTTTTATCTACTTAGTAATCGAACGTTGGATTAACGAGTATCTACATATCACTCCAGATAGCGCCACACCATCATACTCTTCGATGTCATGAATTGTGTCCCACCACTTCCATAGTTGGTGATCTTTGTAGCATAATGCCCGTGTGGCGTGTGCGCGGTTCGACGTTACGACAGCGGCCTACAAGCAGCAAGTGTTAGTTACGCGTATCATCGGCAAGACGGTGGCGATGATTCTCACATCATTGATCATTCTTTACAATCTAGAAACAGTTCGCTCCATGCTGGACGCGATTTAGTAACGAAACGTTCCTGACGGATTAGCAGAATCGCATATCTCGAAAGGTGAGGTGCTTGTATTTTGGCAGCATCGTTGTGTTTCGTCGTGATGCTTTTACATTTACACACGCGTACAGACATGGTCGCGTGCCATCGCAAGAAATCTGTGGTAGTGGTGGATATCTAGAGTATCGACTGGAGAATGTAGTGCGCTAATATTAGAATTTCAACCAGAGATATCCTTCGTTGATCATTAGGCTTGGTGAGTGTCTTCTGATAAATTTTTCCTATAGAGATTAAGAATAAACAGAAGACGATGATCTATTGTCTCAGACCTAGTTTCGCATTGCTTATTTTTAACGCTATTTTCTATTAAGTGAAGATTTGTGGAGAAGTAACATTTTATTTTTCTTTGGATTCAATTGGAATCAATATTTAAGATAAAGAAATAGAATGGAAAAACAAAGTTGAGAAAAAGAAAGAGAAAGAGACACACCCTTGAAAAAGAAATGTCTCTGATTCTCTCTGTCATAACCAGATGGGAATGAGTCATAGGGATAGTACGTGTTGCGGTCTCGATAATGTCAAGAATACTCCGAATAAGGAGACTACGAGCTTCTCGAGTTTCGAAGGAAATTATATTGGTTTGCTCGCTTGAACGCTTCGTGTACGGTGAGCTCAAGCGAACACATTCACTTTATACTATGAGTTTAATAAGCAAGAACACCATGATATAATAATTATCAATAACTTGCTACGGTTTATGGAAATATTATATTATTATTTAACATGATTAAGAAATCGAAAATATATAATTAATGATTTTGATATATTCAAGTATACAAATTTTAAATCACATTATTTCAAAAATAATCTTAAAAAATGAAACTATATTTTTTTATATTTCTTATTAAAGAGAAGAAAATGAATATTGAACATATTGTATTTATAATATTATTTGAATATGAGATATTTATATTGAATTATTTTATACATTCTTTAGAAAATTATGTGTTTTTGTTTCAATTGATAAAATGTATGACGTTCAAAATGTCATGCATTGTCAGCTTATCTGGATGATGTCTAGTATATTTCCACAATCAATCAGTCAGCATTTTTCAATATTTCTATATTTTTTAAATCGATTTCCCGCGAGTCTATAATGAAAAGAATTAAGAATAAGGACGTGTTTCAAATAAGCAAAAGTTTTAAAATATTCTCAATGTTTTCAAAACTTCTCGAGAAAGTAACATCATTTTCAAAGTTCTACATATATATTAATACAAATTCAATTATTAGCATGTATTTTATTTTTCTGTATCAAGTAATTGATTTCGTTAATCTATTTCCCAATAATCTTTAATTGAAGATATTAAAAGTTAATTGTTATATTGCGTATTGTTATATAATGTTAACCTTCAATGTTACACATTGTTTTATAAAAATATCGTATTCTAATTTTAAACAAGATTTATATTATTCTTTTTTGTATAATTAATCTATAAACAAAACTATTTTACTGAAAATATTATTTCTTTTTTAAATATGAAAAAAAAATATCACAATTATTATTTTCACATATGTGTTATATGTATGTTATATTAATTATATTACCTTTCGTAAATATTTTTCATTTTATGTAAAAATATAAGAAATATAATTAAAATATAATATAATATAATATAAAAATATATAATGTGATAAATAATAATATATATGATTACACACAATCAAATATATTCTGTTCAATTAATTATCTCAAGTATTTATGATCGTTATTATATATTATGATTGTTATTATATATTATTTGTTATAGTATACACAATTAAATAACAATGCATTGAAAAAAACATAATTCATACACAGTGTAAACAATGATATAATTACAATGAAAGTAATATGGGAGATTTAAAAAAAGCACCATTAATATTCA
Source organism: Apis florea (assembly GCF_048593485.1). NCBI lineage: Eukaryota > Metazoa > Arthropoda > Insecta > Hymenoptera > Apidae > Apis > Apis florea. The sequence continues at coordinate 3,483,158 of NW_028256416.1, read as the reverse complement.
TATAATTAATGACTTATTCCGTAAAAAAAAGTGTATAATTTAAGCAATAAATGCATAATAGTTAGTGTGTTGGATTAGTGCACAGTTTATATATTCTACTTTCTAAATGCATTTGTTTTCCATGAAAAGTTGATCCATCATAATCTGTCCATCATATTTGTTTTCAAATATTTAATCAAATCAAAAGTAAACATTTATGCGATAACTTGGTTTTTTAATCAAACGCAGAAATTATAATTAAACATGATTATGACATAATAAAGTAAATTTATACTTTATCTTCGTTTTCTCTCGTTTTGAGTGAAATCACATAGTGAAAATTTTTCAGAATAATTTGGGCGACTCAATTTTATTATATGTAAAAAACAAGTAGACTAGAGAGAGTGAAATCTTTTTATATCGAATAATTGAAACAAATGTTGGTTATATCTTAGAAAAATATCATTGAATTAGCAAATTCTTCGAAATCGGTAAATAACGTTTAATAAATTCAAGAAAATATCTGATAGAAATTTTTTAACCGAATAATCTCATTCGCTTTCTGATCAAATGTTCGAAACTATAAAAGGTGAAAATAATCCGTACTATCGAGAGTTTTCTTTTTTCTCTTGGTGAAAGAAGAATCGGACGGAAAGGAAATCGTCCGAGAGAAGGCCGAAGAAAAAATACACGGGACCGCGAAAAGGGTGAATGATAAACGAAAGATGCGTCGTATCGTCGGAAATAAACGTGTCAGGGGTGAGGATATATAGGCGGGGAGAAAGAAAGAAAGTTCACTACGTGGGGTTCTGTGAACCCGCGTGTAAATATGGCCTCATATCGGCCAGCAGTGACAGCCGAAAGTGGAGGTTATTTAGGAAGTCATGGGGAATTTCATCTTTAAGGTAATCTTCGTGAAATATCTATTTCTAATTACAAAATTACCAAAAATTCTATTCCATTAAGTTTAAAATAATAAATTTACTTACTTTATCAAATTTTGTAAAAAAATTTTACCGCAATTTTAAATTTGATTTAAACAAATCAAATACGTCAGTCAATTGTCATCTCTATTCTTCGTTTAACTTCCTATTTTATTCGTGGCTAACTATATACAAAAATCAGTAGATACAAATATCTAGATTTATTTCACTGGTTTTCTTCTTAAAGTATAGAGTATAGAATTACTTTTATCTTCTTTTATGAGAAGCTCGAAAATTTTTAATCCAAGACTGTATATTTGTCTGAATCGTAAAAAATTTCATGCAAAAAATCTTCACTCTTGGAATTAAATTTAAACCAAAATTGAAATGAACATTTTATCGATGATTCAACAATTCAACTTTTCACCGCGAAACACGATCGCGCCATCATCGATACGATCAGAGGTTTTTTTTTGTCGCGGGACACGTCCACTCATAACTGTTCTTGGCATGGATTCGCATGCGAGACTGGCACAAGATCTGGTAAAACAAAATCTGATCTCCTTCTCTTCGTGACGTAGCCCGCGTTATATTTTATAATTAGTCTGAGCAACGAAGAAGTTGCGCAATTTCTGAAAGAAATCAGCAAGCCTCGACACCAAAATCAGCTGATGCAAATTTTCCCAGTGAACGAAAGGATTGTTTGTTGAACACGTATCTGTATTCTACATTTGTTTCGTAAAAATATGGAATATATCAATAAGCTGCTTCATCGAGCTGTTGCGATCCCAGCAAGGACATCGATATCGCCATCGCCATCGCCATCGCCATCGCCATTGCCATCGCCCACGCCACCGGTATTTTGCGTCTAACTAGTGAAAAGCTTGATTAACATGCATCTCGTCGCGTTTGTGAATTGGCAAGGGTAGATGTAATTTCTTTAAGCGCGTTCAAGCGTAAGCTTTAATGGAAAATTTCGCGTTAATTAATGCAAATATGATGCTTGAAGATTGAAAGACTTTAGAATTGATTTAGAAAGATCGTATTATCATTATCGTGATTCGTTTGTATCTTTGAATCTTTTACAAAACTATCTAGTAATTTTTGCAAATTTTTAGTAATATAAAAAGCCATTTATCAATTAGCAATTAATGATTAGCAATTAATGATTTATTTTTCGTTAAAAGTGATATCTATAATCTTTTTAAAAATAGTGGTAATCGAAAAAAAAGATGAATTATAAAATGAATGTAACATGTAATATTTATTTTAATAATGCATTTTTTCTTTTTTTAGAGTGGTACCGACAATTCCGTGTCGAAGAGTGCGGAGCATGAGGTGAAGGTTCGATTCGCTCGAGAGTTCGCTGATGTTGGATCGATCACCTACACGAATCCAGAAAGTCTATCTTCATCTAGCAGTTTTCAGAGTCTCAATAGTACTTTAAGCACAAAGAGTAGCAGCGGTATCTGTCCAGACTCTGTACCTTCGAGTCCTCAGAATAATTCTTATGTGAATTCAAATATATCTGGCTTGGACGATTTAATTACCGGTTGTGCGACAATACATTTGAACAGTGAGGACGAACATTCATTTAGTACACTTGAAAATTCTCAAGACTTCAGTCAGGATCAAACATTCGCATCTGCCACTGACGAGTTAACAGCTAATGAAACTAAAAATCTTGCAACGGAAATCTCGTTGACAGATGATTTTCAAAAAACAGTTGAAATCGTCGAAAATAATTTAGAGACTCATGAATTTGTAAACTCACCAATTAATACTATACAGAATATCCAGGAACGATCTCTTTTAGGTACAGTTTGTATCAAAGAACCTCTTCCTGTAGCAATTGTATCAAATAGGAGAAATAGTTTTATACAAATAGATATAGAAAAATCTCCTAAAAACAGTAATAATTTAAGTAATCATCAAGCCAATAACAGTTTTAATGGCGATGATGAGGCTTCATTATCACAATGTCATAATACAGAAGAATCTAATTTAAATTCGACGTTTGTATGTTTATCACCTAGTAAAGAAATCACAGATGTTTCCAAAGAAGAAGGATCTAATATATTAAACAATAACTCAAACGAAGATCATTCTTTGCCTGTGGATTTTGTACCTTATAACATTGTAAATTCTGTATGTAATTCAACTTCTGTGTTCGCGGAATATGGTGAAGAACCGTCATTACCTAGTATACCGACGTTTTCTTCCTTATTGACTAATACAGAGACCTCGAAATTGAATGTAAACGATACTCAAGAAATCGAAGATAATGTAAAAAATTCATTGACAAATAATTCTAATGTAACAATAAATATATCTTCGCACACTGAAGTGACAAATTCCATTCAAAAATTAGAAAATAAAAATAATAATCTCACAGAATCAGATTCACCGAATTTTCCTAATAATGTTGTAAGCGATGAGCAAATTTGTTTAGATAATATTTCTTTTGTTGAATCCAAAACGCCTGAAGTTCAGGAAAATTTAACTAAAGATATTTATCAAGAAGTTGAGAATAACGATATTATTAAAAACGTCAATCTTTCTTCGCTAAAAGAAGATAGCTTCAAGATAAATGATATTGCTTTTCAAAAGAAAGAGGAAGGAACTACTATCTCAGATGATTTTCTTGACAAGAAAAATGTGAATGATTCGGATCAGACAAATGTAATCAATTTTTCTATAAAAGAAGAAGAAAATCAGGAAATAGAAGAACATCGGTCTTCCGAAGAAAAATTAGATACTACTATTACTCTACAGGATGTTTCTTTGACTTTAGAGACTGTATCGGAAATAGAACAATATACGGATTTTAAACCGCAACGACAGAGCACGTCATTAGATACGTTTAACATTGAGCAGCCAAATTTCGAAGAATTGAAATCTGCTGCTGAACAAGTCGCCAATGATATTTTTCAATCTTCATTAGAGTGTTCAGAAGATAACAATCCCTTCATTAGTGCAACATCTGAAAGTAAGTGTTTTTTAATATGAAAATTTTTAAATATCGATGAATATATATTTATTAATAATGAATATTCTCGTAGTTTTCCAAGATCCTATGAGCTTCGATTTTTTGACAAATTACGACAACAAGAAAACTATTAATCGCTTTAGGACTGATTCTTTGTATGTAAAATTTGATCCATTGGTGGCTGATACCAGTATGTTACCTCAAGGCAATACACAATCTATAAACGAGGAACAAAACGGCAAAAGTGAAAATATATCAGAAAATATTGATATTTCTAAACGTAATCCTGCTATAGCAGCTATCGATAGATTACTTTTTTATAGTCCTGTTTCTACAAAAATGACGCAGAAAACAAATGAAATTCAAGAGAAAATAGCAATTAAAGTATGTATTTCATATATTTGCATTACTAGATAAATATACATATATATTTTTTATTACATAGGAAGAATCTGTAGAAGAATCGAAATCCGACACTTCACTTATTATCGATGTTAATATGAGTAAGGAATTAGAATTAGTACGGACAACTGTATTGCAACTAGAAAAAGAATTAGAAAAACAAAAGAAAGAATATGAAACTGAGTTAGAGAAGCAAAAGAATGAGAATTTTTCTTTTCAAGAAAAAATTAACAAATTACAAGCACAAATAGCACAAGAAATAAAAAGTAAATCTCAAATGACGTAAGTTATATGTTGTCTATTTAAAATTTATAAAATATATTATAATAAAATTAAAATAATATAATAATATATAATTAAATATATTAATTTTGGAATAATATGTTTAGGGTTGTAGTCGAGGAATATGAAAAATCGATTAGTCGACTGCTCACGGAAAAAGAAAGGGATCGTACGAATTTTGAACAAGAAAAGGCAAAACTTCAAGAGGAATTACAAGTTGCAAATGTTCATTTAAATAATACAGAGGCCGCTTTTAATGATGTTCATCAAAAATACGAGAGGCTTAAAGGAGTTGTATCTACATGTAAAAGCAATGAAACATTATTAAAAGAAAGTATTCAGGAAAATATGGAAACGATAAAATGTTTGGAAACGCGATACGATCAATTGAAGAATCATGCTATGACCGAACTCGAAAAGTAAGTATCAAAAAAGAAAAAGAAAATTAAAATACTTTAATTTTCTAATAAATATCTTCAAATTATTTCAGAGCTAATTTTGAATTAGATGCTATACGAAAACAACATGAAGATGAAACAGTAAAACTTCATGCAATGCTAAGGAAAGCAGAATTAAAAAGTAATTCATTGGCTGAATTAGTTGAACAAAAAACTAAAGAAAATAAAGAATTAACACAAATATTGGATGAAGTGATTGCCAGGGTGGGTCATCAAAATGCGGAATAAAAAATCGAAGATTAAACAAGCATCGCAAATGCGATTAGTCTTTATTTTTTTACTCGTCCCTTAAACGTTTTAGATACAATCAATACTAATTATGATTGATGTATATGTACACATGTGTTGTTTTTAAAATTTATTAATTGCAAATTATGTTTTGTTTCAGAGAAGCACCTTTTATTAATTATTTATAAGTTGTGAAATATATATATATATATACTATTTTATCGCTAATAAAAAATAGGTATATTAAAAACAACCTTTTAGTTTATGTTTATGTAGTAAAAAATATCTTGATATTCCATAAACAATTCTAACATTCACACGTCACACATTAATGTTTTATGTGATTTGTTATAATACATTTTAATACAATATCTCACTATATTCAGATAAATAAAAATCACTGATTATATATATATTATCTCTACATATAAATACCAATGTATAATCATTGATATTTCTGTGATAAATAATATATTTTGTGCAAAGTTATGTAAAAATTTTTTCATATACTATATTAATGAGTATTGTCAATCAGTTGGTCTTGCATCAATTACAAACAAAACATGATATTTTGCTAATTTCAACATACGATCACTTGTACTTCCTGGTTTGCGAGGAATATTTTTATTTTCGAGATCAGGCATAAGTTTTTTAATAGTTCGCGCTAAATTCGTAGCATATTGTTTAAATTGTGGATGAGTCATACCTATTCCTTTATCTCGTAAAGCCTCTGCTACTGCCCAGAGTAATTTCTAAACATATGTATTTATATTATGTTATACTAAAGATAATTATTTAAAAATGTTTTAATGTGCTTAAACAAAAATACCTTTCTATGAGTTTCACTAAGTTCACATTTTCCTTCATGCAAAGATGATTTATTTCTTTCAATTATACTACTAGATGAATGTCTATCCCATGAAGATACTGTATTATTATGCAATTCATGAGAGCAGTCAAAAGATAAACTTTTTGCCCATTTGCATCGTGGTCCTTCTAATTCTTCTTCATTTTTTCTTTTTCTTGATTCCTCAGTATTTTGACTTTTGTCAGAATCACTTTCCTTTATATTTTGTGTAAATAGTGCGCGTTTAATTCTTATAGAATTTGAATCATTTGCGAGTAACTTGCTCGGACCAGGTAGATCAGAAGGAGGAGGACTTTGGAAAAGTGCACGTTTAGATGTTTCAATCTTAGATTTTAATGGATTAGATCCATCTAAAATAAGTCGTCGAGCTACTTTTTTCTTTGTTGAACTTCTGGGAGTTCCCTTTGGACTTTTACCTCGTGGACTTTTACCTCGCGGACTTTTGCCTTTTTTAATTGTAGGTTTTCTATAATATATATAAAAAAAAAAAGATAATAAATTTATATTTAATAAGTTTTAAATTAATAAAATTTTTTCAAAATATATTTCACAACTTTGATACGTACTTAATATTTAATACTAAAAGCTTTTTATTATTAAGAGCTAATCCTTGTAAATTTGCACTAGAGAATACTTTTCGTCTCTTTGTTAAATGACTTAATCTTTTTCCTGGACTTTGACCATTATTTCGATTAGCTAAAAGATTTCGTTTTTTAGCACTTCCTGGTGCTGGTTTAGAAAACCATACAGTACATGTAGATTGAGTTTCAGCTCCTATATATCTACTACATAATTTTGATGTAAGGCTTTCAAATTCTTCAACTGCTTTATTTCTGTTATAACTAAAACCATAAAAGTATTATTATGTATTTTTATACAAATATTATAAATTATAAAATATACATTAATGTACTCACTGTATTCCATGAAATTTATGATAATATGCTTCAGGCCATGTCAAAGTATTAACATTTTTTTCATTAGTAGTATAATAAAGTAATGATTGTTGTGATGCAATTACAACTGATTCTTGTTTTACCTTGTTTATAGTTGTGGTTGCTTGTACTTGCTCATTGTTAGGAACTGCTTTCTTTATTCTAAAATTATCACTGCAAATATTTTTTAAATCTATTGTATCTATATTATTACTAATATTACTTTGATATTGTGGATCACAAGCATCAAAAGCAGTACTTAAATTTCTAGATGTGCTTTTGATATGTCGATAATTATTTGTACTAATATTTTCTTTTTGTTGTTCTGGAAATCCTCTATTTAGATCTTGCTGTACATATTTTTCTGGTAATGCACATGGTGTCCAAAATAAATGTTGATTCTCATAAATACGTAATAATAATTCTGAGCAATCTATTCTACAAATTGTAAGTTTAGGTGGTGGCGGTACACCACTCAGTAATTTATTAATTTTTGCTAGTACATCATTATCAGATTTTGCAATCAAGTCAGCTTGAGAAGGTTTTTCAAGTTTTTCATTAACTATTACTGGTATTTCATTTACAAATGGTTCATTATCCTTTTTGTCATCTTCATCTCCACTATCGAACATTTCTGGACTAGAGATGTTTGGAAGCTCTTTTTGAATTGTGGGACTTCCATCTTTGCTAGAATAACAGCAATCCATGGCATTGTCTATTAAAAAAAAAAAAGGAAAAACATGCAAACATAAGAAATAATTAAAATTTTCTTAAAAATTTAATAAAAAATAAAAATTTTGAATTAAAATAATAATAAAATAAAAATAATAATAAAATTTTAATAAAAATATTGTTATTAAATTTAAGCAATTTATTATATTTCTATATTTTATTTAATTCATACATTTTTTTTGTTTAAATAAAGAGAAATGTTTTAAAAAAGATTACGTTTCGTATGCTTATACATAGTACAAAATGTTCGTTATAAGCACATACACATTATTTAACCTTACAGAAAATTAAATCGTGATAGACAAAATTACAATACATATGTTTCATAATCATTCAGATTATTTATATCTTATAGGCATATAATTTATCATTAGATAAAAATCTACTTTAATAATCATTAGTCTATTATTATATTAATACTATGAAATTGTCTATTGCTTCTCGAATTTTAAATTAAAGCAACTAAAAACTGAATACAGTATAGAAAAATTTGAATGTATTTACGTCTTGTATAAATCCTTGTCGAAATATTTCACATTCAATATTTTACTGGCTAATAACCAGATATAACTGTTATGATTTTCCAATACCAGAAACACAGTTTGATATGCATAACAGTATTGTATACGTCATAATCTGACGACAGCATGTGTTATTCTTAAGGCTGTTTTTTCTCTCATATACTTTCACTAAACCTCACTAAGTACATAAGATAGCCTCAGGTACTTATTCGTTATTATGTATCTTGGAAGATATTATTATCTTAAGTTTTTATCTGATAGGGGAAGTATGAATAGTTCCAAACGTAACTATAGTGACGTATAAAAATGACATATAGTTGCATTTCATAGATTGGTAATTGCAACGAAGCTTAGAAAACAATAATAATTACGCGTATTTAACGATAAGATGTCTAATGCTAAATATTAAATTTTTTTATTTATAATTAAATTAACACATATACATGATATATAAAGATCTGATAAAGTGATATCAATATTTTTATAAAATTTTTGCTATAAATTTAACAGAAGACATATGACAGGTATTTATCGCATATGTAAATTCTATATAGAGCTTCTTATTTAATTATTTTATTAATGTTCATTCAATTTAAGATTAAGATTTGATATAACAATTAATAATTTTATTTTTTTAATGATTTTATCTTGATGATATTATTAAGAAGTTAAGAAAACAAATTTATATAAAGATATTAATTGTATGTATTGTATATATTTAAATTTTAAATATATTTATTGTTTTTTTATATACATATATTATTTTTATTTTATATTATTGCTTTATTATTAGATTTATATTATCATTTTATGATTCCAATAATTTTTTTTTAGATTTAATTATTATGACAATTATAAAAATTAAAAATCAAATATGAAAAAATTTGTTCAAATCTGTACTTAAAAAAAATATTTTATAACTTGGATATCAAGATTACAAGTTAAAGCATATCCTATCAGTATACATGTTGATTCATATATCAATTCTTATAATTTATTCATTGTACTTTTATGAACTTTCAATGGCATTGTATAACTTATCAGTTTATATATATGAAACATATTCATCATGTTATTGATTCTATTAAACTCAAAAATTTTTAATAAAATATAATCTAAGACTTAAAAATGATGAAAGAATTAAGAACTTTTGGCTTGCTTTTATATAAAAATTTAATAGTTAGAAAAAAGCATTGGAAAACGACAATATTTTTACAATGTTTGATACCTATTAGCTTATTTATATTGATACAAGCTATAAGAGATTTCAGTGTGCAACCACCTCTTGTATTTAATGAAAGTACATATTATCCTATACAAACCAAAAAAGAATTAACATTATTAAATAGAGAATTTACACAATTATATTATGTACCACAGAATTCATACACAGAAAATATTTTAGAAGATATTCGTATGTGTTTAAAACTATCACATGAAAATGTAGCTGGTTTTTTAACTGAGAATGATATGATTAATGCTTATACAATGTTGCAAGCCAAATCTCTTATTACAAATGTTTTAGTTCTTGTTTTTGAACAATATAATACAACTGACATAAGATATAAAATCAGACATTCTTTCAAAATTCCAAATATATTATTTCAAAATAGTGATCAACCTCATTATAATGCACATACCATATATTTAAATACTATTCCATTTGTACAATTACAAATATGTGTTGATGAAACTTTTATACATCACATAGCACATCCTATGATGGATATAAAGGTATTATATATGTGTATAGTTGTTATTATTAAATTATAAACAATATCTTTTTTGTATTATTTATTACATTCATTTTAGCTGTCAATACAAAGAATGCCTTATCCTTCACATGTCAAAATAGACGAATCTGATACAATGTTAAGATTGGTGATATGCATGTTTGCAGTTATTGCTTTTTTAATACCACTTTCTATAGAAACAAATTATGCAACAAAGGAAAAATATATTGGTGTAAATGTTTTAATGGCAATGAATGGAGTAAAACAGTATCAGAATCTATTAAGTTGGTTGATTGTTGGCATTATATTTAGTATTTTTTATATAGTACCAATAATAATATTATTTAAAAACACTTTTTCTGGAAATGTTGATCCATATTTGTACTATAGCAATACTTTTATATTTTGGATAATACTCACAGCACATATTGCTCATTTAATATCATTTGGTATGCATATTGCTGCATATTTTTCAAAACGTAAGTTTTTTAAAAAAAAATCAAAATAAAAATATGTATAATAACATAATAAATATATATAATATATATATGATAAAAATTAAAAAATGAAAATATATAATTTTTAATTTTTTTTTAGCACGTTTTGTGATAATAACGCTATCAATTATTTATTCTGCCTCTTTTTCACTTCATGGACATTTGATAAGAGAAGAAATCTTTTCAATAATACCATATTTAGGAATATTATTTCCAAATATGTTGCTATATAAATTTTTTGAAGAAGTAAATGCATATGAAGCTCACTGTACGTAAATTTTTTTTAGTATTGTATTATAGTTTTAAAACTTTTAAAATACTAACTATAATATAAAATTTATAGTAATTGGTATTCAATGGTCAAATATGTTTATTGTTGGAGATACACAATATAATATTACTGGATGTGTTGGATTTATATTTATTTTTTCAATTTTTGGTACTCTATTACATTTTTTATTATCTGTATATATTAATGCTGTACTCCCAGGAAAATACGGTGTTCGTAAAGATCCATTTTATTTTTTTAAGGTAAATTTTTTTGTTATATTGATTATATCTAAATATGACTTCAAAATTTATCATTATGTATTTTGTGTATTTTATTTATAATAAAAAGTATTTTTTATAGTATTTAAAAAAGAATAAAATAAATCTTGATGAAAATATAGAGGATTTTGATTATAATAATATAGATAATGAAAATTTTGAACCAATTGCAAAAGGAGTACTTACTCCTGGAATACAAATCCGTAATCTTAAAAAAACATATAAAAATACTTGTTTTCAAAAATCAGTAAGTTTTTTTAGCTTATTAAATTTAATTAATGAATTATTATTGTTATAACATAATCATAGTAATTATAATAATAATATTTATTCTATAATAGACAGTTCAAGCTTTAAAGGGAATTTCAATGGATTTATATAAAGGACAAATAACAGCTTTATTGGGACATAATGGGGCTGGGAAAACTACACTTATGTCTATCTTAACTGGTAGAAGTTTTTTTTCTTTATAATAAATATATGCATTCAAGATTTTTAAATGAAATATTTTCTATATAGGCGTGATAAGTCCAACTGAAGGAAAAGTTATTATAAATGGTAAAAACATAGCAAAACATTTGCAATGTATTAGAAATAATTTAGGTTTATGCCCTCAAGAAAATATAGTTTTTCCTGATTTAAGTGTATTTGAACAATTAGAATTTTTTGGTCTGGTAAATATACATCCAAATAAAATAACATTACATGTAAATAATAATTAAAAAAATTAGAAGATATATATGGTGTTTTAGCTAAAAGGTACAAATAAAACACGGAAAGAAATCCAACAAAATGTTGACATTCTATTGGATAAATTAAAGTTGCGCGAAAAAAGAAATGTTCTTCCAAACAAATTATCTGGAGGACAAAAGAGAAGATTATGTCTTGGAATGGCGCTTGTTAGTGATGCTAATATTATAATTTTAGACGAACCAACTTCTGGAATGGATCCTGAAACTAGAAGAGATATATGGGATATTATATTAAAAATAAGAGGAAAGAAAACAATTTTAATTAGTACACATAATATGGAAGAGGCTGATATACTTGGAGATCGAATTGCCATTGTACACGGAGGACGATTAAAATGTTATGGCACATCAATGTTTTTGAAAAAACAATATGGTTATGGTCATATCGAAGTTACTTTATCAACAAAATCATGGTGTAATGCAGAAAAAATTATAAATAAATTTGATCCAAGGACACAACAAATAAATGTCGATAATGAGAAAATCGTTTTAAGTGTACCGAATACTGAAACTTTACCACAATCTTTAGATAATGTTGAAAATCAAAAAAAGAATCTGGGAGTTACAGGGATTAGTGTATCATTGATTACTTTAGAAGAAGTATTTTTAAAAGTAATTAAAAATAAAGATAATGAAAAGCATTTGAATGAATTATATTGTCCTCCATCACAAAAAATAGAAGGATGGAGTTTAAGTATACAGACAATTTTAGCACTGTATCATAAGAAATTGATATACACTAAGAAAAATTTAACTAATATAATATTAACGTATCTTTTACCACTTTTTTTGGTGGTGTTAACAGGCTTAAGTTATGATATGCCTAGTGATTCAACGAATATATTTCCATTAGAACTTAATATGTATAAACATCCAAAAGCTCTATATTCTTTTAAAAACGAAAGTATTGGAAAAGAAAATTCAATTCAAATAAAATATTTTGGTGGAATTACAGAAAATATAGAACAAAATATAAGCGTTACACAAGCTTTATTGGATCGCGCTGTCCAAAATATAGCAGAATACCGTAACAATTATATTGTTTCTGCAGAATTTAATATTTCTGATGGAATCTTATATGCTAATGGTTTTTATTCTGGAATTGCAATTCATAGTGTGCCATTAACTATAAATTTATTATCAAATGCATTAATTAAAAGTATAGCTGGTGATGAATATTCTATTCATGTCTCAAGCCAAAAATTACCAAATGCATTGTCTGCTACAATATTATACATGCCAGAATATGAATCTTTGACAAGAGTATTGATCTTTTGCTGTTTTTTCTTTCCTACTATAGCACTCTTTGTAGTCCATCCTTTTCAAGAAACAGAGACTAAAATGAAACAACTCCAGAGAATGACAGGAGTTACCTCTTTCTCATACTGGTTTACTATGTTTACTTTTGATTTATTAGTTCTTACAGGTATCATAATTGTTATTGTACTAGGATTTTATGCCATGGATATGATCTTGGATATACGCTTATATTACGTGATAGAAATATGTAATAATATAATATTAATAATTATTAAATGTATTAAGAATATATTTTTATATTTTTATTTTTTTTCAGTTACTATGATATTACTACTCTTTCTTTTTGGTATAAATTCTTTAATCATATCATATATCTTCAGTTTCATCAATAAATCAAGAAACACTATAATAACTGTTTTAAGTCTTGTACCTGTTGGATTTGGTAAGTTGCATTACATTACATTGTATCATAAAAATATGAAAAAAATAAAATGAGTAAACCAATATTTTTTTATTATATTTTAGTTTTATTTCAATATCTCTTACACGAAGTGATTCATAATTTTGATAAATTCAAAATTTTATATTCGATTCAGAAAAATCTATTTCGTTTGATACCTCATGTGAGCCTATTTCATGGTCAATTGTCTTTCTTCAATATAGCTATACAAAATGCGAGATGTCGTCGACTACCAAATCGATTGCAAGATGTAGTTTGTTTAGCTCTTTCGGATGTATGTTGCGGTACGAATTATTAATTATATATTTTAATAATTTTTCTATGTTGAAAATATTAAACATAAATAAGATCTTTTTTAGGTTTGGATTGTGCGGATGGAGTATGCAAAAATCAACTTTCTTATTTTTCTAATTATGATAATGACATGAGTTTGAAAGAATGTATTATTTATCTATCCTTCACACCATTAATGTATTTCACAATACTCATTATTTTAGAGGAACGTTTACCACATAAATTCTATGCTAAAATATTGAATAAAAATTTAAAGAATCCATGTGATATAAAAGATGATCAAGTAAAAAAGGAAAAACATGCAGTAGCGGTGGAAATTAGAAAATTATTAAACCGTGGTATAGTATTTTATAAATATTATTATATAGTTAAAATAAAATATTTATTTTATTAAATAAAAATTATATATTAAATATATTAAATAATAAAAAATAAAATTTATTTTAACTATATTGAATAAAGAATTGGAATGAAAATTTATTCGTTATTATTTATATTTAGATGAAGCAAAAAAAGTTAATAAGAAGAAAATTAAAACAGTTTCCACTACTGAAAATAATTTATTAGAAAATCCAGAAAATAACAAAGATAGTCTGTTTTTAGTTTATGAATTGAGCAAATATTATGGGAAATTAATGGCGGTACAGGAAATTAGTTTTATGGTAAAACAACGAGAATGTTTTGGATTACTTGGAGTTAATGGCGCTGGAAAAAGCACCACGTTTAGAATGTTAACTGGTGAAGAAATACCAAATAGTGGTATCATGTACTTAGGAAAATCAGAAATTAATATTAATCGAAAAGATGTAATGTATTATTATTCTTTTTTTTATATTTTTTTCTGTACATTATTTTTATTATATTTTTATGAATTTTTTATTTAGTATTTAGCTCAAATGGGATATTGTCCACAAACTAATGCATTGCTCAATTCCTTGAATGCATTTGATCATTTAAGATTATTTGCTTTACTTCGCGGTATTCCTAAATCAAAGGTGGATTTAGAAGTTAACAAATGGATTAATAGACTCGGTAAATTTATTTTTTAAAAATTACAAAATTTACTTTAAACAATTACAATATAAATTTTTATGAACGTGTTTGTTGTATCAGATTTAAATGCTTGCATGTATCAACCAACCAATACATATAGCGGTGGTAATAAACGACGTTTGAACGTTGCAATGGCACTTATTGGAAATCCGACTCTCGTTCTATTGGATGAACCAACGACGGGAGTTGATCCTGCGGCTAGACGATTGCTTTGGAATATACTTCAATCTTGCCAAAAAATGGGACAAGCTATTATATTTACTTCTCATAGGTATTTTATTTGATTCGATAATATATATTATTACAATTCTATTTAATAAATAAAAAATAATAAATTTAATAATAAAAAAAAAAATATTCATAATAGCATGGAAGAATGCGAAGCTTTATGCAACAGATTAGTCATTATGGTGAAAGGTCAATTAGTTTGTATCGGTGCAAGTCAGGAATTGAAACAACGATTCGGCGCTGGTTACGATATTCACATTAAATTAAATCCAAGTCGAACGGATGATGATGTCATTAATATAAAAAATATTATAGAATCATCTCTATTTTGTGAAATTAGAGACGAGAATTTGGTAAACTATATTTATGTGAAATATTTATAAGTGCATTTTATATAGTATTTACTAATATAATTTTATTTTTTAATTTGCAGGGACTCATAGCATATCATGTGAATGATATTGGAACGACATGGGAAAAAATGTATAATACAATGAACGATTTAAAAAGACAATACAGTTGTATTCAAGATTATGCTGTTTTATCTGCTACTTTAGAACAACTTTTTATTCAGTTTGCCAGAGGAACTGAATTAACAAAATCTAAAACATCTACTGTGGATTCCACTACACAAACAACAAATGTGTAAATAATACGCAATATTTTAACATAAAAAAATGAATTTCTTTATTAAATTATTTTTTTTTTGTAAATATAATTAAAATATTTCTTTCTGATATATGTATAATGTTAATGGCAATTTTTTAATTTATGTATAATTTTAAGTTATTTATTTGAATATATATGTTTAAACTCAAAAAAAATATTTTGTTATTTTTTTAAAATTTGTATTAAAGAATTTGTATTAAAAGTACAATTTACTGTGTATAATTATGTGTGTAAAGGTATAAAAATAAAAATTAAAAATGCATATGAAAATTCAATAACAACATTGTTAAAAAGGAAACAAAAATTTTAAATAATAGTGTAGGGGAAAAAAAATAAGTCATAAATAAAGTTCTCATATTTTATATAAATAAGAAAGTTACATAAACGATATGTTCTTATGTACATACGTCCGCCTTTAAATGATATTATTGTAATGGAATAAGATTGATTCTATAATATGTAATGACTTATGCGGTGTCGTCTAGTAATGGTATCCGCCTGAACTTGTTTGGTACGAGTTTGGACCCTGATAAGATCCACTACTTCCACCTCCTCCTCGACCACCACCACTGCCACCTCCGCCGCCTCCGCCTCCTCCTGCTGTTAATAAAATTATTTAATTAATTTAATACTAATTTATCAAAAAAATGTATCGATTAAACTATTTTAATTATCAAAAAGTATTTTTTTCCAATTTTTTTCTAGTTCAAACAATCTTATCATCTATGCAAATATTTTGCAAAAATATCATCTATGAAACTCACTATAACGATCCAGAGCATATCCACCTCCGCCACCATTACCACCACCACCGGAAGTATCTTGATTTTCGCCTCTGGCTTCTGCAGCAAGAGCTAATTCAACACCTCGTTGAATTTCTGGTGGGATCGGAGGTGGAGTCGGTAAGTGCGCGCCTTGAGGGTGAAAACCTTCTTCGTCCGCGGTATAGGTGATGCTATACTGTACACCATCAGGCCCGGTATACGAGTATGATCCACTTACCGCTTCCGCGTTACCTAGAGAAGCGAAATACATGAATACTTGATGTAGCAGATGCTTGGCTAGATTGCGCCATATATCAAGAATTTTTGCGGCTTTCTAGCTTGTTAGTAACAACCACTGTTCGGTAATTATTCATCATTGACAGAAATTGAGACATTGGTTAGTTGTAACTATTTTCTATGATCTTTAATTTCTAATCTTTTTCAAATTTTGTAACATTTCTTTTACACAGATGCAGAAATCTCTCTTTTAGAAGTAAAATATCAAAAAAGAATGGAAAGAAAAGTACTGAGTGGAAATTACATTTGAGAAGTTGTAGTGCTATTGCATTCATCAGTGCTATCCCATTGTAAACGGAAAATGATTCGAGGTCGTGCACGATGATGGATAGGAATATTCATAACGGCAAGAAATGGTAGCGACGAACCGCGAAGAAAAGGAATGTAAGGAATACCATCATTGGGAAACGAAAGTGGCCCTGATCTCACCTTGCAGGTGACCTGTTTCTTGCGCACTGATACCATTTCCTGTTTCGTAGCTGAATTGGTAGTTGCCGTCACCACTATTCTGATTGTTAAACGAGACGATAGGTATCTCTTGACCTCCTCCGGGTCCTCCTCTTGGTCCACCACCGCCGCCGCCGCCGCCACCAGCTGAACCATAAATTCAAACAAAATTTTCAAATTGTTAGGCAAAGTATTTTAACTCGGATAAAGTTTCGTTATAAAAATAACCGAGTTACCACAGACTTTGATTGACTCCAGTATCCTTTCTCTACAACTGACTTTTAGCAGTCCTGAGAAAGTTGATGATCGAAACTAGTCTCGGCGAAATGAAAAAAACTAGCATTCAAGCCAGCCAGAATTTCAAGTGATTCGAATAGAACGTACATCTCCCATTTTGTCGCATATAATCGACTTTTTATCGATCAACATATCTGTGCCATACACGAGATTACGACACACGAGGTGAAATCCGCGAACATACTCGAGATTAATCCATAAGTGAATAAGAACCTAATTACTCGGTCGGTCGCGACGAGACTGTACAAAAGACACAGAGACGAGACGCTTTGGTGCTATTTTCGCAATCCATCGAGAATTCTCACCATCGTCGAATCGTACGTAGATTCGAGAGTCTTGTTACTGGAATCGTGCCGGGTATCTTCATTAGAGAAGCGCCTCAAGGGATAAAGTGATTAAGTGTTTCGCGTTGAACCGCGATTTTCACTTTTCTTTCCATGATACGAAATGAGCTCTGGTTTCACAGCATATTTTACATATTTTTATGCAATTCGACCGACGAAATGTCTTTCATCATTTTCTTTCTTTCTTTCTTTCTTTTTCTATATATGATGTGATACAACAGAACTTTATAATCATTCAATAATTTTCTCTATGCACGTATTGTTGAAACAATGTTCGATAAATGTCTCGATAATTCCTTTCGTAAATTGAACAATTTGTTATATCAAATTTTTTTCATTTTTCATATGCATATCAAGATTTCCTGCGCAAGTTTTATTAATGTGTAAAAATATTCATGTTAATGAATTATTAGGTAATATTTTTAGTCAGAAAATTAACGAGAAAAAAGAATTAGTAAATGGTAGGTGTTGAACTAATATTCTGTTTAATATTCTTAATATTCTGTTACATATTTTTTCTTAATTGTATAACAAATATGCAAATACAAAAAATTATATTTCTACGTAGATTAGAATAACATCAAGAATAAGTTAAAGAAGAAAATAAGAAAATTTTAAAAACTTAAAAATTTTTATTTGTATAAAATTGAAATTTGATTAAAAAACGATAAAAAAATATTAATTTAATTTCACAGAAATTGTAATCTCATCTCGTAAAAGGCATGAAATTATTACATATTATTGCCTTTCACTCAGGAGAATCTGCTATTAGAAGTAGATAATAAAAAGAGATAACGATAATCGAACTCGAAAAGTCTTTTACATGATACTTTCAATAAATCTTAATATCATCATATAAGGAGACATTAAATTCTAATATGGAATAATAACCATATTATTATATTATTATAAGTTGCAATTTTAGTTGTTATGTTCGTGTTAAATATAGTAATTTATTATAAGGGAATAATCTTGTCTGCTCTATTGGAAATCATATTTAAAATATTTGATGAAGGAAATTGCAATAATTAGCAAATTTATAATATAATAATTTAAAATATAATTTTAATATTTTTGAAAAATACGTGCAAATAATTCAAACGATTTCCAAATTTATTATTTCGATTATATCGAACGATCGATTTTTCCGATAGAATCGATTTCATTTGATCATCGAATACTCGATTTATTATCGAATATTCTATTGAAGTCGAGGCAGAATGTGCAACAAGTAAATATTTTATAATTATATTATATTTATGGTTTTTACATTTTAAATTAAAAACTAATTGAAAAACAATACTTACGACCTCCACCGTAGGCACCTCCGCCTCCGCCACCACCGCTATATGCTGCAAGTCCTCCACTACCACCGCCAAATGCTCCATGTCCACCTGATCCACCTGGTCCACCAGGTCTACCAGGTCCTCCTGGAGCACCAGGACGATTGGGAGCTTGTATTAATCCTGCACCTCCTGCAGTGCCTGCATTGCCCGGGGGAAGGTAAGTGTTGTCTAATCGGGCAGCGTAACACGTACCAACAACGGCCAATAACGCGATAGCGAGCTGTTAAAACAATTGTCAATACTTTGACTACTGAACGCAACACAAGGCAACGAGTCAATTTTTTGGAAAACTTAAAATGTTTTTAGATTATTGCAAAATTAAAATAGAACGTAATTTTTATCGTAATATCACTAAAAAATTCTTGTGAACACACTATGCCATATTTCACAGATTCTATTCAATATCAAGAAAAAGTATAAAGATGAATTATAATATTAGTAATTTTTTTTTAATATTATAATAATCTATGCTAAAAGATGCAATAAAACGTTGATTCGTATTCGATATCACTAACATGCGATTTTTCGAGAAATCGATATCAAAGACCGAAAGCAAATAGAGATACGCCATCTACCGCGGGAAAAAACAGTCGTACTGTTACTCGTACCGATTTCATCTCGTTGACGAAATGCTCGATCTGTGTGAAAAACGAACCTCCCCGTTGATACTGGTCGCACAGTGCAACGTTCTATCGCCAAACGATGGCAATAATTGGTCTGTGCAGATTCAGGTCGGAGCAACCGTGCTTATATACCGATTCGTGGCCTCAGGATCGTCTTCCTCCCACCTAGGAGGAAGACTCTCAGAAACAGCATCAAGTCTGGTGAACACCCGGTGCAGCGTCCCTCAGCGAAGTTCGCGAACTCGGTTAACAAATGAGTGACAGAGAAAGAGTTTTAAGAGAAAGAAAAAGTAAAAGAAAATCGAGGGAGAAGGCTGAAAACGAGCTCTCGGTGAGAGATGTGGGATGAGAGGTTATTGCGCAAGCTAAGTGATACAGATCGGCGGGCATCTCTCGTTGGACCTGAAGGTCGGCTAATCGGGTCGACATGAAAGTGAACCGAGATTGTTATGTATAAGAAGTATAGACAGGCGAAGGTATGACAGCCATGGCTGTTAGAAAAAGAGAGGTTACCGTGAAGTGCCATATTTCGTTCGGTAAAGGACAATCGTAAAAAAAAAAAAGATAGAGAATAGCGTCTAATGGAGGTGACCGCGGCAGTCTTTCTGATATTGAAGATTGCGATTCAACTACGATTTAAGTTGCGTGTGTTCCATCTTTATAATTATATCGGTTATTTCGTGTTCGATATCGCAACAGTAAACACGGGGTCGTGCGACATCGTCATCAACATCCACGATAGATGGGATGGCTTATAGAGAGCAACGCACGCTCTGCAACCGCGCGCGATTATTGCGCAACCTGGTGCGTTGCGCATCAACCGATGGTACGTAATTTCACGTAGGTGTGCGAGCGTATACATATATAAGAGGCCGCTCCAAATCGTTTCTAGTGTTACTGATCAGCACGTAACTTTCCGCTTAACGATTCCTTGGGTCACCGTACTCACGCTCTAAGGCAGACGCCTCGACGTGATCACTTCCCAATAACCATCTTTACCTCTCTCGTCTAAGTTGCTCTGATTTTGCCTTGGAACGGACCATCGCGAACAGTTTAGTTCCTTATTCAGACTTTTACCGAGTCGATTCGAAATGATGTGAACAGAAATCTCTTTAATCTTTACCAGAGAAAGATTTTTGATTTCTCCACGAACAACATCGTGATTAATCCTCCATGGTTTGTTGTGCTCTCCAGATGGATTTCATTATTTTTTTGATTGATCTTTTTACGAACATAGATCAATGATATTTTTAATCGTTTTTATATAAGTAACTTTTGAAGTTTATAATTAGAAAGCTTTCCATAGACGATCTTCATTACTGCAGTATAGAAACGTTAATTGATGTTGCGTTATTGGTGAGAAACATGTATTAGTTAGAATATGATTGCCGTGAGAATGTGTTCATCTCTTTGCTTGCCGTGTAAAGCGTGATAGCGAAAAAATTCACAAAAAAAACAATTGTTCATTTATTTAAATTTACAGTATTCCAATTGAGAGATCAATATCTATTTAAAGATCAATATTTCTAAATTGTATTCTTCCGAATACAATCGCTTTGACATCGAATCTAGTTATAATACACGTGTATTGCCCAAAGGGTGAGTGAAATGCTTTGCGTAATCGGTCATACTTTCTTTCTATGATGCTTATAATAAGTTTGTGAAAGAAAGTTACTGAACTGATGAGGTAATCTATCTCACTCCCCCAACGAGTTATCTCAGTGTGCTGCTTGCAGTTATGTAAACTCTTTAATTTCTAAAATCGATTTATGTGCCTTTCGCAGACTCGCATTGATGATTCGACAAACCGACTTGTACCGAAGCACAAGTAAAATCAGTTCTATGGAAAACAATAAATTACATCGGTCTTTCCCATGCATTTCTCATCTCATTGGTAAACGTTCAGCCTTTGCTCCACTAGCTTCACAATCTTGAAGGGTAAACGGAATTATGTTTCTCAGGTAAACTTCATGGAAACTAAATTGTGATTTTATTTCTATTTCTATATCCACATTGTTCCATTTATTCAGTTACTAAATTCTTTAAATTTGATTTCGACAAATGATTGTTACAGCTAACATTGGAAGAGTTAATCAATCTCACGGTAATAAATTCAATCCGTGCTATATGGATATCGGATTTCTGGAATCGGATCAGATAAAGAAGATGTCAAGAATCGAGGAGACATTGGACAGAATATAGAAATCAGCATGATTTGATGATCGATAGGATCAGTGAGTTGTAAGTCGATACGAATTAACTGGTGTAGGGGTGCGGCTCGTGCAAAAAAACGGGGCAATCGTGAGTCTCGATAATAGGATACTACGATCGTTCGAGACAATGTATATCTTAGCTTGAGAAGAATAAACTGAAAAGAATAGACTTGGATGCTTTCTAAACGGATCGAGTCTCCGAATACACCGATACGCTTTGAGAAGACCCAGCCCTTTGCCGCGCTATCCGTGCATTCATCTATCTTGCTGCTCGTGTTATGCCAGAGGTGAGGTTCATCGGTGAAACACTTCATCGAGAATTGTTCCGTTGCAGTCTCGACGCTCGTCGAATCGCTCTAACGGTGGGCGCTGTCTCCAAAAAAGGATCGTGCATGAGAAGACGAGATCCTAGCCGAGTAATAAGCGATCTATGCTCTAATGTTCCATCGTTCTTCTAGTTGAGACACCTGATCTTCTCGGTAAAAGCCGAATATGGTGTTACTGATAGTTTTATAGGAGAAACAAAATTTTTTTTTTAATCCCTTTCTTAATATTAATATATATATATATATTTTTTTTTAAGAATAGATTCTATTATACTTTTGTTCTTGTGTTTTTCTTCCAAAAAAAAAAATTGAATTCTTTAGAATATCGGACATTTTATTTCGTTAAAATATTTATCAAGATTGTATGACTAAAGTATACTATGAAATAGAAATATCGTTATTTGCAGTTCACCTGTTGTAGTTTAATGGATTAGGAAACATTAGATATAGGTTTGATAGGTTAGTTAATTGCAGCTATGAACACAGTATGGCATATGCATATATAAAGAGAAACAATTTCATATCCTATTGCCGCGAGGGTATTCCCGTAATCAGAAATATATTCCCGTCGTCAGAATAATCAGACGACAATTCCAAATCAACTTTCTCCCCAGTAAGAATTCTAAGAGAATAAGACACGAACGAAAATTGCGGAAGCGGCTCACACGTCGTTATTGAATAATGATCTCGAACGGGAGGGACTGCACGCATAATGCCTCCCTACTATCGTCTCGAGTCTTGCTTTGTTACGATCTTACTAGATAGATGATTGCACCATTTCGAAAGACCCACATAGAGGTCGACAAAGGGGGAAAATATTTTTGCGGTTTAGATAGTTCTTGATGCAACCATGTGGACGCAATGATAACAGGGAGCATGACGAAGTAGATGAGCACGCATTTCCCGCGACTAAACTATTTTCTCGCAATTCTATGCAACAACCTGATGCAACTGATGAAGAATTCTTGTGTATTGGAATTCTTAAAATACGTATTAGTATATACTTTCATCCAGGATATCGAGCGTACTATCGTAATAGTCGCTTTTCGTTCACAGTAATATGTAAAATTTAAACATTTCTCTTTCTGCTTAGATGCCTTTAAGCTATGATCAAGTTGAACGATGTAATTGACCAGGATAAAGATGATAGAAGGATTAAAGAACAAAGGAACGTTAAAATTATCTTTTGTTAGAGATTACCACTGATGAATCTTCTTCGATGGAATTTGAAAACATATCGCAATTATTTGATCCGGGATCCTCCACGATCGACGCGATCGAGACTAACCGAGATGTCGTTTTCTCGATTTAAAAGGGTCATCTTCTGAGTGAGCGAGTGAATGGATACTCACGGTAGCACACTCTGAGCCTTCTCTTCGTGAGTTGGCTCATGGTTACGAGGAAAGAAAATATAGTTCAGTCTGGTTGCATAATGGAATAGAGGTGCATCACATCGGCTCGACTGAGGTACTTTGAGAATCTATAGTAACGGCGAATATTTCTTCTTCTAGCGTCAATACTGACCTTTGAAGCTGAAGGCACAAGCTGAACGCTTGTATTACCGCTGTTCGTTGAGGGTAGGGGTGCAGTCATGCTGTAACGAAGATGAAAACCATTAGCCCCGAGCTATGGAGTTAGATGATCTAATTTCTAGTATATAGTTTGTATACCGACACCCGGACTCGACCTGTTCACCTTGGATGCTGAGCAATATATAAAAGCAAGCCCTTCGACTCATGAACTTAAAACGATGCTCGACTGCATCGTTAAAGCATGAACTATATAAAATTGAATTTAATCGGTTTGTATAATGTTTGATTTTATGATAAATTTAAGCTGTCAATTTTTATAATTTTCATAATTCAATTTGAAATATGAGAAATATTTTATAGAAGATAAAAGAAAATCAATTTTTTTTATTATATTTATTTAGTAGGAATATATATTTTTTTTAATTTATAATAGTAATTTTATTCCCTCTTACATATTTAGTAGATATTTCACAAATACATGCTAATTAAAATCGATGTGATCTTAGATCTAATTAATAGTGATGCAGGTGATTAGAAGTAACATTCGTGTTTAATTTAATTAGAACGTTAATTAAATAGTAAGTTACAGCGAAGCTCAGCACTACATTCTTTTCAGTGTAACATATATTTTTCTTATTAATCATTTTTACTATTCATTTTGAATAAAATGTTCTTAAATATTATTGATTTACAGAATTACTTCCTAAAATATTTTCTATAGAAAATATATATATTTTTCAATATTGATTTTTAATAAAACAATAAATTGTATATGAAGTTACCTTTTTTTTTTAATTTTTTTATGTTTTTTGTCTGTGTTAGACTTTTTTTTTTAAATTTAAATATGAGAATACATATAATATATGAAACTGAAACATAAATTATGCACGCGATAATACTATACATGAGAAACAGTATCTCTTTTGTATCTCATCTATGATATTATGGATGAATGGAAAGTTGCTATTTCAGTCTGTTATCTACGAATGGTAAATCGCATGTTTTTTAGCACAAATGATCGATCTATTTTTTAAATATATTTTAAATATATTTATAAAAGTTATAAAACTTAATAATAAATAAATTGAATTTTTTCGAAACTATAAAAACATGTAGAGACTAAAGTTTCAAATATACAATTATATAATAACTATTAATATATAATATAATATTCAACATTGTAAATATAAAATTATTAAAATTATTATTATTTTATAAAATTTCAAAATATAGAAATCATTTTTCATGTTCATTTTTCAATAAAAATTGTATATTTATCTCAGATTGTGTATTAAATTTGTATTATTGTAAAGAAAAATATTGCTACATATAAATTACAAATAAGAATCTAAAAATTGCTAGATTAGAATAACTTTGATAATTGAATGTAATTCCTAAATTCACCACTTTAAATTATAGAGGGCATTGTAAAACATTTGATTTTTCGGTACGATCGGTATTTCAGAACATGGGTCACAAAGTTCCCCACAGTATGATAGATCTGTTCTACAGTTTGTCTGTGGTAGAAGTTCGTGTTTTATAGAATGGAAGAACCGTTATATCCAGTTTTTGTGAATTATTCAGTTACTGAAATTCCAGAATTTAGTAATTATACATTATTCAACCGAAATGGAAGAGGATCGAGAGCAGCAGCATCCAAATAACATTTTTCTATTTCAACTTGGAGTTTCAAATAGCTTTAAACGCATTGCAGAATCAGTGAGGTAATTAATTAATTATTTCAATACTTAAATTAAAAATATCATTTTTATTGTCTTGTTGCACAAACGAAAAAAATATTTATCATAATTAAAATAAAATATATTATTTTTATGTTAAAATATGTTATATTAGAAAATAATGTTTAGAGGTTATGCAAGCTGTCAGCTTGGCGTTCCCGGTTCTTTTAGATACATAGATAGGCGCACGCGCAATCAATTAACATTTAAATCCAAATTATAAATTTTTAATATATATAAATATATTAAAAAAATATATTGATAATTATTATGAAATAAGAAGAGTTTCACTGATTTTTATAATTTTTGAATATGTTGTTTATAAAATCAATATTTTGAATAACTTTTTTTTTGTTATCACCGTTCAGCTTTTCTCAAAAAAATTGCATAAAATTTTTACGTATATTATTCGCAATTACGCGTGCATAAGGATACGATTTATCTTCTGTTAGTATAAACACAGTGACAATAGTCAATCAAGATATATAACGAATGAATTAATAAAAAATTTTAAACTAATTTTCTTATGAATTATGATAAATTAAAATGTCTCACATCCAATATAGAGTTTGAGCATCGTTCGTATTTGCAGAATGCAAAAATAAAATATAAAACAATTTTTGAACAACCGACAACGATATTACAACGATAAATAGTATTCATTATAACTTTAATCATTATAATTTCGATCCAAGAGGATGAATTTTATATTTTATTTTTGCATTTCGTAGATCTGAAGAATGTTCAAATTCAATTATATATTGAATCTACCATAATCCATAAGAAAGCTTTTTGATCGATATTTCTGTTATATATTTTGGATACTGTTTATTGTAATGTATTTATAAAAATAAATAAATAAGTGGTTGTATATTTATGCATGTACAATTAAATATATATATATGTATAAAAAAAATGCCATTAAATAATAACAATCTTTTTTTTTGCAAATATCTTGAAAATTAAGGCTGATAATATATAAAGGAAAAAGTTGTTTAAAATTTTATATTCTGTACATTCTAAAAATCACTCGTTGAGAACCTTGTTATTTCAAATAATTTATAATATTTTTTCAATATTAATGTTGAAATATAAATTGTATTTTAAAAAATAAAGTTGTAATATACAGTAATCGAAAATTTAAAATATGTGGAATGCGAATGATTTATTATACGAAAATCAAGTTTGGTTATATTATCGTTGAATTTCAGGTTATGTTTTCGCGTATGTTTGCACGATAACAGTACTAGCAATATATATAAGTGTGTCAAGTACGAGCCGCGGTTAAGAATGCTGTTTTAATTAAGAAAGCCAAAGAGAATGCATAATCAGTGGGAACCATGTAAGATGTAGTAGTAATATATTTTAGTGAGCATGATGCTTCGTTTATCGGCGGTAAAAAAGAGGAGGAAGAGGTGATGAAAGAGAAGGAGGGATCACCAATGACCCAAACGAACGATGGTGTTACTCGATGTCATTGGCCTCTCTGGAAGTCGTATGTTAATTTGTCGGTGTTCACGTGGCTGAACAA
Source organism: Apis florea (assembly GCF_048593485.1). NCBI lineage: Eukaryota > Metazoa > Arthropoda > Insecta > Hymenoptera > Apidae > Apis > Apis florea. Next base: position 3,455,887 of record NW_028256416.1, on the reverse strand, counting down.
TTGTCCATTGGTGTTTGATAGTTCTGTAGGCGCAAGTCGATTTTCAAAATTGGTTCCCTTCGATTCTGGCTTCCCAGAATTTGCCGCTCTTTGAAACCCAACACACTAGTTGACCTTCGAAGAATTCCACGAACTGTTCGAGGAAACAAAGGGTCCCTGGTGTGGTCACCATCGTTCGGCTCCATCATTCGTATAGTACGTGTCGTGGGGATCGTACGGGTGCTTCTGTTCGTCCGTTATTCTCACGTTAAAATAGCTTAGTGATGAACGTGTTTTACGACTGAAGTATTCATTATTTTCATTATTTACATGCTTTCTTTTTTTTCGATTCTACAATTTTCTGTTCCGATGTGAAGATTTATGGTAAGATTTTTTTCACAATGATCTTATAAAAGTGATCAAATTAAAATTTGGCGAAATGAAGAAACACGAAGCGTATTCAATTAGGTCAGGACTAATGCAAATATGTAGTATCGACATCAAATTGCACCCGTCCCGGCCTGATTGAGTGCGCGTAAATCAACAGAAGAAGAATCAAAGGTGTGGTCTTTATGTTCGTAATTTCCTGCACTTCCCACAACTTATATAATATTATATGTTTAAATGTATCGTATATAAATCTATAAAATTGTATGTAAATTACAAGTTTTTATGTAAATTTTCTTTGTAAAAATATTTAATTTTTTCTAAAGTTAAATTGTATTAAATAAGTTAAATAATTTAATCTTTTGTATTTTTATGATTAAAAGGAATAAGTTTTATGTTTATAATCATATGTTTACGAAAAATTTACGGAAATTGTGTAATGCGATTACGAATTGTATGCTTGTAATACTACTACGAAACTGGATTGGCTTGTCCGAATACTGGTTCTTCCCCCATTCAATCGCGCGAGTCTTTATGGACGGTAAACAAAGAAAAATTTGATCTCGGCAATAGTAGAGCCACGTCATATAATGATTATTGAATGCATAATTTATTTAACTTTATTTCATTTTATTTAAAAAATAATAAGTATTATTATTTTTTTGTATTGTTTTATATATATATACACAACAATCTATACACATTTTTGTATTAACTAATAATTATATGTACCAATAAAATTAATAAATAAAATATATAAAACAAGATGTATTACCTGCATTGTATGCATTATATGTTTTTATATATGATATAATTAAAATTAACACTAAATAACTTTAAATAGAAGATTAATTAATATTCATAAAAAATACAATTAATTTGTTGTAAAATTTAAAATTAATATTTTAATTGAATGGATATTTAAAAACTGTTCAAAAATATTTCAGTGAAGATGATTTTATAAAGATTCTTACAATTTTAAAATCAAAGCGGAAGAATGTTGGTCAAAAATTATATAAGGCGATGTGCCAGGAGCTTTTCGATAATATGAACGACGATTTGGAGGATATATTGAACGAAGGAAGTTTAAAGAATGGATTAGAAAGAATTGCGAAGTTATCGGACGAAGATGCTTCCATGGTCGAAGATGCTTGGTGAGTAATAATTGATATCTGATTATTAATTTATAATTGATAAATAATTTTATATTTCATGTTTATTTCAGGAGACCACCTGGCAATGTATCTTTGCATTTACGTTCATTGGATGCACAGAAGATTAAAGAAGAAAGCGAATTGTTGGAAAAGCGTGTAAATGAAATGGAAGAAGAAAATAAAATTTTAATGGAAAAAATTGCGGAAAAGAGATCAAATATTATGACTATGAATGATACCATAACACAATCTATAAATAGAACTCAAATTGCTATAAATTCTTTAGAAGAAAGAATGGAAGTATTACAAAAGTGTCTAATATTATTAGATGATGAATAAATGATAGAATTGAAAATGTTAAATAGATATTGTAAAAAATAGGTAAATATTGTTAAACTGTAAATAGAAAAAGTTTTATTTTATAATTTTGTGAATTATATAATAATATTAAATACATAAATATATATATTAAATACTTAAATTATATAATAGTTTATATTTTATAATTAGAATTTTTTACGTTAGTAAATCTGGAATCCATTAAAATCATATTTACTCTTTTTCTTAAATCTGGTGTAATATATACATTTTCTGTAATTCTTTTTAATTTTCGTATTAATGCAATATTTTTCTTCTAGAGATAAAAATATAAAAATTAGTTTAAATATCGATATGATATATATTATATAATGAAATGTACCTCTTGAATTATAATCATATTTTTAATTTCTATCAATTTTTTATTATTTTCATCTGTTGTTTTCTCTAATTCATCCAATTTCTTTCTTAAATTATCTCTTTGCATTGTTAACGAATTAATTCTTTGTTGAATAGTGTCATTATCAGAATTAACTTTCTGCATACATTTTATATAGTTACAATGAATTTGTTTTAACTCTTCATCTAAATTATTGTAATTTCTTTCTACATTATTTAATACATATATTCCTTTATCTTTCAATTGATTGACATTATGTATTTCTACCTCTGTATATTCATATTCTTTTTGACATTCGAGTAATTTTGATTTAACATCGTTTATTTCTCTATGCATTTGATATAATTCATTAGAATTCAAGTTTGCGTGAATCTCATCATATTGTAATTCCGTTTCTATCATATTATTTATAATAATTATGATAATATCACATTAAAAAATTATAAAGTTATAAAAAATAAGAAATGAAATATAAATTTTATATTACCAGATAATGATTGATTAAGATTATGAATATTAAAGTTCATTTTTTTGATTTTACAGTTATCAACTTATAATTCGAATGAATTTACAATATGGCTGCGTAGCGCCAAAGCATTCCCGCGTAAATCGAAGCTATACCCTGATTGGAGGAGACAGACCAATGGAAGATGTCCTTTTCGTCAATAATTTGGCGAAATGCTCGACAGATGGCGAGAGCATTAGCTCAGTCCCTGCTACGCACCCGCTGTTCGCCATTGTATCGTGATTGCTGTTAAGTTTCGTGTTTGTGAGTGAGAATTCATCCGGTTTATATCAAGTTCTGGAGTTCTTTTACGCATCGGGTAAGTCGAAATTCTTATTATGCTTTAATACTTTTTCGTTAAGGTTTCTAAATTCTATATAATTTACGTTTAATTACGATAGTAAAGTGTGTTTCGTTCCGAAAGGACGACGTATACATTTTTTTGGGGGTTAGTTTCTGACCCTCGCGCGTCAGCCCTCTTCCGTACGCGTGGTCAAGCCGTAAATGATAGTTCGAACCATTTGTGACTCCAAAATTTATAAAATATTCGAAAATAAAATTTATAAGGTTTCGGAACGTTAATAAAATTGTTGAGGTTATATGTCGAGTATAATAACGAACTCGATGTTTTTCCAGTAGTGATTCTACGCCATGCGTTTTTAGACGCTTTGAATCGACAGTTAAGTCAATAATTTCGGCCATGCGACCAGGCATAATATGTCTGTAGAAATTTACGTATTTTGGAATAGCACGAACATGCGAGTATACCATACTTATGTACCGTTTTCATTTGATCAATTTCTTCACCATTCACTATCATATAATGACTAATTAATTGGATAAAACTGAACAACATGAACATTATCTTACTTGATAAGAGTAGTAAATTAATGAATTGTGCTTACTGCATTATATGTATGCTATACGTATAATTCTACATTACTTATAATGCGTGAGCGATTACATGCATTTTCTTTTCAGAATAATATTATCTATACTTGATTGTTTGTCATGTAATTTGAATCCGGAAAAATAACTTCGTATTATTCCTTCAACAAATCTTTGTTATCTAACTGGTTATTCAATGCAGGGCGTAGCATCGTATAAAAAAATATTCCATAGCCAATGACACAATAGTTTTTTTTTCATATCACGTGTTTGCATAATTTTCTGTATATTTTTAACGTTTATCATTAAGTAATCCTTAAATTGTGATTTTTGTCTTAAGAATACTTTTATGTATTGATAATTTTGATTTAAAGCATAAATATTAATTTATTGCGCGAAACTGTAGTGTGGAATGAGTTTTACACTGTTTTTTACAACGAAACATACTCCATCTGTGAATCGGAAACGATGTTATCCGATGGGAGCTGGGATTAACGTTTTTGTACATGACAAATGTAGTCCTCTTATTGTAATGATTCGATTAATGTTTCGTTTCGATCGAGAATCTGTTCGATGGAAATTATTGAATCGATATTGACTTATATGTATAGAGACTTTTATTTTAGAAATATTTATACGGCAATGTATTGCTTAACTCTAAAAGTAGATGGCGCCATACTAAATTAAAATTAACAGAAGAAAGAAAAAAGTTATTTCGTATATTTAATAATTTTTTTTAGAAATTTCATATTTTTTTACACTCTGATATGAATAATTTATTTCATAATTTTATTACCGATAAGAATACAAATTATTAAATTAATTACAAAAATCGATCATTTACAATATTCATGTTGAAAAAATCATTACAAATTTCATGTTGTCAAATTAGAAGTGAATTTTATTTTTATTTATTATTTCATCAATTCAATTAGTATAATCATTTTTATTTAACGTATTGATTATTTTAATAATAATAACTTAATATATCTAGCTAATTTTTAATTATGAATGATTTAAATTAAGTTATTTTACATAAATATTTAATAATTTTAGATTTAATAGTAAAAATTTGACAATTTGATCGACTTTTGTACATATTTATATTCGCTTCATCGTAATTGAACTTTTTCGGTTAATAACAATTATTGAAATAATTATCAAGTATATAATCGACATATTTAATTTCCTTAATGCTGCTAGCTCGTTATCGAATAATCCCACGTGTATTAACGATTTCCTTGTCTTTAGCTAGCGTATCTTCTGATCATTCCACCGTGAACTTCGACTCTAATTATTTCCTTGTAACGCTAACTGCTTCTGACAATGTTTGTTAGACTCTGCAATTAATTCATCGATTATATTGTTGAATATTCGATCATACTATTCTAATCGTGATTCATGCGCATGTGTATCATTCAACTAGTTAATTCCTTTATGATTTTTTTAGGCTAAAAAATCCTCATAAATGAATCGAACATCTTCTGTTTACATTTTCGTAAAACAAAACTTTTTAAATTAATTTACATGCATAATAGTATGTACAAGTTCGTATAAATCGTAACCAAAACTTTATTACGCTACATTATAATAAATTCGTTCTCCCCATGTTACCATACTTTAAACTAGTACCAGGATTTTTGCTACTCTTCTTGATCAGTCTTGATGATCTATCTTTAAAATCTCTATCAATTCCTCCATCGATAAGCGCCCTGATTTATTTTTTCCTTCCTTTCATTCTTCTAAGCCGTCATCTTAACTTTTTTCTTTCTTTTTTTATTCCTTCTTGTCTTCTCATTTAGGGTACAATTTCTCCTAACCACGAATGATAACGATACATCGTTCTTATATTCTTTACGTTATCCTTTTTTACGTTCATATGTATAATACATATATATTTATAATTTAAAATTCTTTCTTTAATTTTATTAATATTTTAATAGACTATATTCTCTTTGCCTCATTTGACCGAAACTCTTATCCCTTCTCTCTCGCGTACAAATCCTGAGTGGTCGATAAGGCAGTCGATAAAGATATCGACGGGTCTCACAATAATGGTATCGCATGGATATCATTCATAATCGTGGAATCGAATATGATATAGAATGGTCTAACGAAGAAGTAGGAGCGAGGAACGGTTCCAAGAGAAATTTAATCTTGCCGATTGGTCGGTGGTGCTATAACTAGTTTGGGCTAGGTCAAGCCAAGTTAGGTTGCGCTCAGGCATCGTAGCTACGGCAGGGGTAGTGGACGGGGTTCGGTCGGTGAATTTCTGCCGGTGGGGTTGAACACAATGGCACAACAAACCGTTTCCCTGGCAACTGTTCGTTCGGGGTTGCCATCACAAAACTTTCCAACTTGTGACTGCAAACATTAATGCTGGCACACGCGTTATCAAGAGAGAAAAACGACGAGGCGCGGAGGTGGCCGCGTGAGTTCACACGCACGCCCATAGTCACGCGAGCGCGCGTGCTCACGACACGCACCGGCGTGTGTCCCCGCGCGAAACAATGGGCCATCGGGGAGGAGGATGCCCGCGGACCACCCCTCCTTCCACGTTTCATTATTTTCGCTGCCTCGCGCCCTTTTTACTTTTTAACACGCGCTTATTTTGCTAGCCCGTACGCGGTGTAATCGCGGCGTAAATTGCCTTACGCATCGCGCATTGTGCACGGGATATTGTTTCTCAGAGATTACCAACTTGTGGATCCTCTTTTAAAAGGGTCATTGCGCTTATTTTTATTTTTAGTTACGAATTATTTTTATTCGAAAATTTCGTTGCAAGGATTTTTATAGCTCACAGTTGCATTAATTTAACGTGGCTGCATTGTCTAATTTCCTACTCGGCTAGGAATTATTAATGATAATTTTTATTCGCAAATGCGAAGAGAACATTTTTGTAGATAATTTGACTATTGCAAAAAAAGAAGTCGTCGTACAATCAAGTGCGTGATTAGTTGAAATCATTTTTTGTAGGAATATTTTTATATGAGAATTTTAATTTCGTTTAATTATTAATTATTTATTAGCTATGATTAATTTTGAGTAGATAAATAAATTGAATATAATAAATATACAAACAAAAAAATGTATTCGTGGAAATTTTTCAATTTTACCATTTCTTTCTAAAAATTTTTACAAATGAAATTTTCTTTTTTGCATCTTTTTTTCCCATCTTGTTTTTCACGTTCCCATTATTGACCTCGTACAACACGAGGTATTATTACGTAACGTCGCGCTAATGTAATTACAGACAAATTAGCTATGCCTTTTACCCATTGCAATTAATTGTGCAAATATTTTTGCGTCTTATCGTTCGTATAATAGATTGAAATACCTGTAAATTTTACACGATGCAAGTTTTATACATGAACGCCAGCACAGTGCAATTTAATTTATCGATGGAACTCGTGGCCCGGTCTCAATGTAAATTTACGAGGATTCGCGCACGAAAAATAGGGCCCCCTGTTTTCGATCAACAAAATAACTGTGGATCCATAAAGAAAACCTCATCATAATTGAGCGTACGAATCGAAACGATTTCCAAATAATCCTATGAATGAATACGGATCATCGACGCTGTTTCGCGAAATTAATTATTTCGATTAATCGGTTTCCACGAAAGTGCGAACTATTTTCGACCTCGATACGCATTCCAGTTTTTCTCTCGTTCGTTATTCTCGATGCCGCGCGTTTTATTTATTTTTAATCACGAAATTTTCACGTCGATTAAAAGTTCGAGATCACAAACGACGTAACGATCGGATCGGGAAATGTCGTAAACGATGCATTGTCGAATTAAACTTATTAACATCGAACGATAAATACGCCTATACGCAGTATTAAACTCGTGCAATAATCTTCGCGTGTGTTGTTCTTTTTTCTCCCTCCCCCTCCTCCGATATCAGAATTTTTTGGGATTTAAGATTTATTTCGACGTAGGTAACGATGCTCCAGGGTGAAATGAAATAAATTCTCTCCCCCCCCCTTCCTCCCTTCTTTCTCTTTTGTTTCTGTTCGTTACATCGGACAATTTATATCTTTGTTTGCCCCCTCTTTTTTTTTTTTTTTTTCGTGGCCACGTTTAAATGAAATATTTCAATTTGCCCTTGGCTCTCTGTTCGCGCACACGTCCCATGGTATGCTTCATCCCGTTTGATTAATGCCACTTCGATGTCGCTATACTTTTCCGCTTGTTACAAGAAGATTTCTAAAATACCTTTTCATTCGTTTCATTCGTTGAATAATAGATTCAGGATCATTTTTTTTTTTTTTTCCTGTAAAACTCCAATCTCAAACCGTTTACATTATCTTGTCGAACGGATTTTCTTGTAAACGCAGTACAATATAATCGATAGAAATACGTATTTATCAAGCTAAGATCGAAGGAAAAGGGAATCGAGGGAAGTAGAGGAAAGAGATTGAGATGCAATTAAGCCGAGAATGTGGATTTTCCGCTTAGAATTTTCACGTTGGGTCGGAGAATCGGGCGAGGAAGTACGAGGGAACGAGGACTCGGTTGTTCGGCAAAAATGTGTCATCGATTCGCTGACTTTCGTCGCGTTCCAGTTAACCACGTGGTTCGAGGAAAATACACTCGGCCAGGTGAAGTGAAACTCGCGCGCGCGTCAAACCGTGTAAATGACACACATCCAACCTCTAATGGGAAAGATCGAGCTGGGTGTCCTTCCCTGATAAGGCGTGGAAACGATTAGTCGGCTGTCTGTTCCTTTCTCGCCTTTCCTTTTCTCCTCGAATTCCAATTCTACAAATACAATCCTATTTTCTTCGTTCTTTTTTTCTCTTTTCCTCTTTAAATTATTTTACAAGGTAGAAATTCACAAGGTGGAAAATTATCGTAGAAATTATCAATAACAGTGTTTAATATCGATTTGTCAATCGTTTATCAATCGATCCTACCGAACTCATTCACAATTCACAACTTTTATTTCTACGAATTTTCTTTTATCGATGCTTCAATTGATATTTCAATCCTGCTCCCATTTTTGTCCGTGTATTTTCCAGTTTTTCTCCCATTCGTCGGTCGACAAAGGGGGGAAATTTTACAGCCACCTGCTTAGTCGAATTGTACCGCGCGTTGAATCGAATTGTGTCTCGTCGATTCGCGGACAGCCAATTTGTTTGGCGCGAATTCGCGTCGATCGTTGTTTTGTAACCGGGTAAAAGCAATTGAGAGAGAGGATACAAAGCATCGAATGTTATCGTATACCAGATTCGTATGCGTGCGCTTTTTTCAATTTTTCGATTGTAGAAATGGTAAACGGTTACGTAATCGGATGTTCTTGGCGGAATTATACGTTGCTCGGTTTGCTTTGACGCCTGGTGAAACGAAATTTAGACAGGATTCAGATAGCAGGAATTTTGTAACCAGTTCTCGGAAAACCAAATATAAAATTGCAAGTATTACTTCATTTAACAATTTTACTTGAATAATTGAAAATAGAAGTACAGTTCTTGTTTGTCGATTAAAAAAATGCAACTTATTTACAACTTAAAATTTTGCTGTTCTCTCGATCGATGCGCGCGGGTGCGCAAAAAAAAAAAAAAAAAAAAAAAAAAGAAACTCCATTTGTCACTGACAGAACTGGAAACTTCTCTCAGGGGAAAAAGTTGTTTTGGAATCGCGCCAGAGACAACAAATCATAGATCTTATATTTAGACTCAGAAATCGACTTGAAAGAGAAAAGAAAGAAAAAAAGGATGAAAAAAAAATAAATAAATTTATCAAGGAAGTTTAAACATTGGAAGGTTTATACATCAACGCGTTTGTGCATCATTTGTTGAGAAGCAAAAGGCTATTATCGAATGCCACGGGTACTTCTCGCTCCATTAACAATGCGAATCCACAATCTAATTTAAACCATTCAATAGCACGAGTCGTGTAAAACGTTATTGGTCTTGGAAGCTTATGGAGAGGACGTACCGCCACTTATAGCATCGGTAGCAATTAGTTTCATAAGTCAAGCGTGATAAGGACGACACGGTTATTCATTGGAGAATGACAGAGACCCGATCGACTTGAAATTTTTCTAAGAAATTCTATTTCTCGTCATCTTTACCATCGACCAATGTGACGAGAAGATATTCATCGTGCATCATCAAAAACGCATTTCCTGTTTTATCTCTATATATTTTATACTTTTCACGGGAACATTATACAGATCGTGAATTCCTAACTGGTTGATCCTCAAAGAGATGGCAGAATAGTCTTTGGGAAGTCGCCAACGCTTACTTTTCTTTTCTTTTTTTTCACTTACTTCAATTATTATCCGTATAGAAAATTTTATTCTAAAATTTCCACTTCTTAAATTCAATTGCTGGGAGAAGAATTCTTCGATTCACCGTTGAAGCCTTCATCGCGAAACGTCGGGATAGGATAAACAACAACCTTCCGTTTGTTTAATTCTCAGTCGTGCCCGTGAATATTCAGCCTAAGGATCGCGCGGTGGCGGTTGCTCAAGAAAATTGCGACATTGCATACCTCGGCCGTGTCCCTCTGCCGCGGCGGAGTTTCCCTTTTCGACTCTTGGCCACCTCTTCCCTCGCCACTCGTAGTCCTTGGAGGCAGCCGTTGTGTACTTTTACAACGATGGAATGCAGCGATTGCCAGCGGTGTCGGTGATCTAGGCCCGCGCGAATGGAATCTCGTTAATACGTACGTTCTCCGTTGCAAATTGCGCTTGCCTCGCGCTGTGCATCCGCACGGTTCCTCGCTCTTCTTCTTCCTGGGAATCGTGACACGTGGACAACTCGTGTTTGACCACACGTGCTTTTATCCTCCGTTCGTGCTTGTTTCGTCGTTAATTCCATCAACGAGCGATTTCAAATTTTTGAAAGAGTTAGGATATTAATAGAAAAAGAAAAATTCGAAGTTATTCATAATTATTCGATCGAATAGAAAGAATCTTTGGATAGGAAATTTTGAGATCGATATTTGGAGACAAATTTATATAATTCTCTATTTCCTGATTCATTGATTTTCATCATCAGATTCGAAGATAATCAAAGTATCGTAACGCGATATATCGAATCAATTGTTTCTTGATTGCTTCCTAAGCGAGATTAGGAAGTACGAAATTTCGCTTTCCATTGTCGATAGATTGTGTACGACAATGTCTGTTAATTAATTTTTCTATTCGAGACTGTAACGAACGTGTTGGCTTTCTTGCGACTTCCGTTGGATTATGATTATTTTCTCGCCTCAAGCGTTGGCTATCGTATCGTTCGATTGAATAGCGTTGTTTTCTTAGATGTTTACGCCGAGTTGTGCGTTGCTTTGATTAAATTTATCCGTGTTTTCCTCCTCGTATCGCGTTTCGCGGCCACGGTTTCTATCTTACATCCGAATTTTAATCTTCCTCAATTACCGCAACCATCCGCGCACCAATTCACCAGCCGTATATCTCGAGAGATAAAATATTATAGCGCCAAGCGATTTAGCCGATTTATTGTGTCGACCCTTTTTGTCAGACGCGAGTAATTAAAACTAATTAGCGAACAGACAAGCTTTTTTTGCGGGAAAGACGCAAGAAATTGCGACTCGGTTGAAACGCACCATGTTTTTACCGTTCCTCGTCGACAAGCTCCAATTAAAGGTTTCCGACAGTAATGACTGTCTGGCCATGTTTATCGAATCGATGAATGGGATGAAAAGGAACAGCCTTGAATGAACAACCGTGCATTTCGTGATCTATTTCCTTCGTCTCGATGCTCGTCTCGTTGAAACTATTCCAATCTCGATTCTTCTTAACCTTTTATCAACCAGACCATACTTTCCTACTTTTGTTTATATAAACACCGTGTAGTGTGGTGTAAAAGAAAAAAAAAAAAGAAAAGAAAAAAAAAACAACATTCTTTCTCATACCTCTTGGAATATCCTTATTACATTAAAATCTTTGAAAGCAGCTATAGCAAGCAAAAATACAAAGAGACGAGCGAGTAAAAAATTGTCTTTGAATCCAAGATCTTAAGAATTTTCTCAAGGGTACGGGCATTAATTTTCTTATAATCGGCCTTTCGACTGGTAGTAAAACCTGAAACCTTTCGTACGAGGATAATTAACAAATATTCGCGATGGCACGAATATTCTTGTTCTCTCATTCTCCTCCTCCTCCTCGTCTTTTATCTCTCCCGTCTTCTTTCCCGTGCGTGTGCGTTCGAGAGAAGGACACGCGGGCAGGGGAGCGGGATTGAAAGCGAAAGCGAAAGTTTCGTAGCCACGAAAGCGAGAGAATCCCTCCTTTGACAAGGTCGTGCAATGGCAGGTTCAAGGTCATCGGATAGACAGAGAAAACAATTGCGAAATGGGGACAGTTGCGTTTATCCCACTCGCACGCAATTACGATCAACGATTCGCATTCCTCGCGATCGAGATTTCGAAATAACGAGATACACCCGAGTTCGAGCTCGGATATGGTAGATCGAAACACGAGAAAAGGGGGTCAATTAATTTTTTTTTTTTTTTTTTTTCAGAAAATTCCATTTCTCCCGTCAATCATCTCTAACGATGATGTTTTATCGTGGTTCGATGCGATTGCCATCGTTACTAAATGTCTCACGTTCGAATTATCATCTCCTCGAGTCATCGAATATCTACTCAATTTCGATCGAAATATGTTCAGATACTCGGTATTCAATTTAGATTCGAGTATCATTCAAATACTTGTCGAGCTCTCGCTATGCGAATATATCAGAATGCAACCGAAACGGAATTCGTGTTATTTCGATTACTCGGATACTCGATCGCTCGGATATTCGTAAGTTCTCTATTTCTGTTATATATACACATATGTGTACTGCATGTTATATACACACGTTTGAAAGAAATCCCGCATTTGAGGCACGGGTTTGCCAAGAAAGTCTTACTTATCGATTCCTACTAGTTGGCCAAGAGACAAAACGTCTTCTCGCGTCTCTTTTCTTTTTTTTCTTTTTTTTTATTTTAACTACCTAACGTCACGCACAACTCCATAATGCGTATAAATTCGAAGCAGGGATATCGTCATTTCGAACCCTTCTCTAATAAGGATATTGTGCGTCGCTTACAATGCGACTCGATCCACTCTTGCGATACAATGTGCAATAGTCGCATCTCATAGTTGTGTGTACACACAACACGTATCGCAACACGGTCGAAGGCAAGTGTACAATGCCGTCTGTTAACAATACGCGTAGTGCGCGTAATAGTTTCGACATGGCTGGTCGAAACGTCGTTGCGAACGAAAACCGGAATCCTCTCCGTGTCTTGAATGAAAATATTTGATTCACAATGAGCTGGCATCGACCTTTACCTACCGCCACTAGTTTCCCACCCGGTTCTAGATGGTTCATCTTTGAAATGTTAATTCGGGATCATTATGCGTGTTCTTGGCACACTGACCGACCATTTTCAGACCCACTGGCCGACCAAACGATTCTCGTCTCCCCGTCCATTGCTTTTTCTCCACCGAAACTTTCCTCGAAATTCAGGCCGGGAATGAAAGAAATTTCAAGATTTTGATAACCATATTGGCGAAGTAGTATACTTTCGAGATATTCCACGAGTTTTCTATTTCTAATTTAAGATCATTAAAGGAACGCGAGAACGCGAATTTCTTAATTGGGATAATTTTTAATTAATTCGTAACTAGCCAAATATCACAAACTCAATTTAGTTTATCCTGGATTTTTCAGTTGTTCGGTCGAGCAGGTATATAACTCGAGAGGGCAGCCCCTCCCTTTTGCCACGAGTTTCCAAATGAAAATTCCTCAACGCTTTGTTTAAATTCCTCTTTTCTACGCGGGAAATTAGTTGCTTCTTTGGATTTCAAGAGACGTAACGCGATAGTGAATCTCATAGATTCAAATGTCAAATATTTTTCCTTCGATTAATCTTTCTCACTCGATAAAAATGTTTTAACGTATATTTTAAAAATAATAGTAGATCCACAATTTCTCAATTTACTTACTTTTTGAATTATCGTCCAAGTTTTCAAATACAAACATGCATATAAAAAATACGTTACCGCGTTAAAAGAACTTGAAATGGCAGAAGGAAAAGGAAATATATTTGAATTCAGTCTCTGCTCGTCTCTCGTTGTTCTATCAAAGAAGAAGCCTCGCTTTTCCCATGTTCGCGTAATTCGACATATTGCGTAGACGCGAAACTCTCGAATGCCGAAGGATCCTCGATGTGTTATATGCATATGTAATACATATACACCGTGGGATTTCTGTTTAAATGGCAGAGTCAATCGACGGGAATAAGGCCCGCGGATTCGCATGCGTGTTTCTAACCGGTTGATTTTAATTCCTTCTGCCCTTTTGCCCAACTCTCCATCGCAATTGCGCTTCTCTTTCATCCTTTGTTTCACACACAAAATATACTCAACATCCCCGCGAGATAGAATCGAGACGATACGAACGAGTTTCTTTGAATTATCGCGCGAAACGAAATTTTTTCCCAATCTATCGTTCTTCGTATTGGTTAACATAGAATTCTTAGAATAGAATTCTCGTCGTCGTCCACGGTTTTTCTCGTGGAGGAAGAAGGACGAACGGTTATCTATAGAATTTAGGTCGGTTGTGCGCCGCGAGTGTCTGTCTTTTAAGCTGTTCCGTGCCACTTTCGTTTCGTCGATCTCGCTCGAACGGGCAGAGAACGGTGCATCCAACCGCAGAAGTATCCTGACTTCGCAATAACTCCCCAACCCTCGTGTTATCGATCTGACCGCGATGAAACATCCCTCCACGCATTCCTCGATGCATAAACCTCGATTTCCTTTCGTCGTTTCGCTCCTTCTTTTTTTTTTTTCCTTGGAGAATTTTCTCTCCCTCTTGGCAAGCATCTCATCGATACTTGGATCGTTTCTGACGTTTCTTTGTACGAGGTTTGTGTATCGATTAAACCAAAGACGCGAACGTCCTGGACGATACGAAGATACGATCCCATAAATCGACCTGTAAGCCCGATTCAAGGCTCCCGTTTCTATCGTCGAGATCGTGGCTCCCTTCGTTCGAGTAATCCTTTCGGCTCATGGTGAACGTTCATATATATATATATATATCGTTGGCCACCTGACCCTGAGATATACACCTCGTGAAAATCGTTCTTTTTCATACAGTTATCGAGCGATTCGAAGGTGGTGTGCGAGCGGTGTCGAAATAGATTTAATGCTCTTTCGACTACTTATTAAAGCAATCCAATCGATAACCCCTGTACCCAACAGGTAATACATTACGTTATCCTTACAAGTAATGTCACTTTGGAAGCACAAAGTCTTAACTTTGTGTATGAACAAAGAGAAAACTCATATCCTATCTCTTTCTCATAAATTTCTTCTCTTAATAATAATCAGAGTTATCCCGAAAACGATATTTCCTTTCGAATTTCAATTTTCCGTTCGACCGAAATTCCATCGTTTCCGCTATTTCGCATCCTCGACGATTTATCCGCTGGCTCTTCGAATTCTCGGGCGCGCATCTCTCGAGGAGGACGGCACGAACGAGGCCCGCCGTGAAAGATGGAAGGTTCGTTGAATTATTGAGGATGGCGTGCAGCTCGTTCCTGTCCTCGCAAGCAGAAACGCCCTTCCGTCTGTCTGCTTATTTCCAGCGGGACTCGATGTCGCATTAAACGATCAGTTTGCTTGCGAAACGAATCGAATCGTCACCGGCCACAACCATTGCGGCGATCGTTGCGGCATGCGGTTCCTCCTTTCTTTCGCGCTTTTTCAACCTAACCGCGCCCCTTGCTCCATGTTTTTCTAACGTTGTTTCCTCGATGCGTACCGCCTTATTTAGAGAAAGCCACGTTGCTTAGCCGAGAAAAAATTGAACGGAAAATTCTTAAATTCCCTTTGGATCTGAAGCGGAATCCAAGTAAAAGGAATATTTGCTCCTTCGTTTTTTTCTTTTCTTTTCTAGAATCTCGGACCTAGCTCCCCTCCGGTTAAGGCTTGCACGATGCAATAGATCGTAGGCAACGCGAACAGCGTAGGAAGCGTCGTCGTTGCTCGTCAATCGAGCGAATCAGTATCGGTTTCAGGTCGTCTTAGGCGTTCCTATATTACAGATATTAATTGAATCGGTCGTTAAAACGGCTACGCCACCACCGCGCTATAATTTTTTGATCGATTAAATGTACGATCCCGAAAATTCGTATGTTCAAGTTTCTCTTGCACACGTTCGGTTAATCCCGTTCTCATACGTTCTCACGCGGAACTCCGTTTACTCTCTGGATATTCTTAATTCCACCCTTAATCACGGGGGGTTAAGCGTTACAAGTTTGAAGGGATTTGTACGTCAATGAAATTGTTTGCCCCGTTTTCTCGACGACGTTCAGAAAGGTATCGTTGCAAAGTATTATACATAAAAATAATAGTTCCATTTGTCGCGAGAGAAAAAAATATTTCGTAATCTCTCTCTAATTAAAAGTAACCTGAATCCAATGGCAAAGCAAGAAACGATCCTTTCCCTTCAACCGATCTTAACGACTAATAATGAAAATAATTCGACTCGGATGTTAAATAAAGAGAGGCTAATTTTGAAACTCTGGCCGTGAATTAGAATCCCGCGATTCGAGAGTTTATACGAGTTTTCCTCGCGGAATTTCTCGCTTTGGGAAGAATCCTTTTCTTTCCAGAGAGAGGAAAAAAAAAAGAAAAAGAAAATTGCAACGCGGATGCACAGGCGGGAAAAATGGTCAGGGTCACGAGTCTATCCTTCGTATTAGGCAACACGCTCGTACCGCTTAAGATGAAAATGGCGATACGAGGAATGTTTCGCTCTCTTGGCTAACGTTTCGTAACGCGGGGCGTGTGTATAATTGTGGCAGCGAATGAATCGTTTCACCGGAGAACGGGGCGATCTCTTGAGTAATAGCCTGTGTCAGTAATATGCCTTTGATTTACTGCGTGTTTATAGATTGTCCATTATTAATGGCTCGATGCGTTCTCGAATGGGATAGACCTAATTACGAATCTTTGTTCCATCGATCGTAAGTGTTTCTATTGTATCACTTTTTTTTTTTCAAACGATTAATGATATAACAACATTATTAGTTTATTTACTCGTGTCGGAATGTACAAGTTGTTTTTTTTTTTTTCCTTTCTTTTCGATACTAAATTTTGTTATTAAATTTATTACTAAATTTAGAATTTTATTTTGGTGGAAAATCGTTAGGAACGATGATGGGATGCGGAATTGTGGACGGGATAGATAGATTCGTTCCACTGGATGTTCGGATAATCAATGATAATGTGCTCAATTGGCATTCGATCATTGACACCCTCTTTGTTCCCTGTCCCATCTCTCTAATTAACCAGAGAGAGGCGCTTATCGCGACTTGTTTCTCGTGATTGCGCGTCATCGTGTTGATAACAGGGGATGCTCCGCGTTTCACCTAATTTATCATTAATAGATCCAGTCGAACCGTTTCTACGCCACTTACCGTAATTTCGACTGTGGCGTATACAACTGTACCTACGCCGTGCTCTCAATGTTATACAAACGCGTAAACCCGCCGTGTTATTACGCGGCATCCTCGCATTGTTCGCCCTCGTATCGATCGAACCGGTCGCGAGCATTTAGCCGCCAATTGGAACCCGTGTAATCTTATTTCGCTCCTGTATTTCCCTAATTATTATTCCTTCCATAATAGATCGTTTTTGCCATCCATTAACCAACGATCGAAACTCGAATATTTTCACCCGACGATCCCTCTCTTCTTCGTAAAATTTAATCCTCCATAAAAATGAAATAAATAAATATATATATATATATGTGTGTGTGCAAAAATAAAGAAGGAAACAAACGGAAGAAAGTCCCGTTAAGAGACGCAATTTTTCGCTCGATTCGGTTCGATTACGAACGGGAAAGAAAATTAAACTCGAAGTTTCTTTCCATCGTTCGAACCATCCTCCGCGCAGAACGCTCACTCTCCCCTCTAAAATTACCCCCGATACATTTCTATAACTGCCCTCTCCGCTTCGGGGAGTATTTCGCGACAGAGTGACGCGGACTTGAGACAAGTTGGGGATGTTATATATATATTTACATATATATATATATATATATATATGGATACTGGGAAAGAGAGAGACAGAGAGAGGATGACAGGCGAGGAGTTGCATAGGCGGAGAGGAGAGCGAGGAAGGAAGAAGAGGCGGAGGAAAGTCGAAGGAGAGAGGGTGGATATCAAATATGCTTGGACAGATGCATCGTCCCACAGTAGTTTGCCATTCTTACTCCCGTCCGTTTCCCTCTTTCTCTTTCTCCTTCACCTTGTTTCCATCATTTCGCCGTCTTTTATTCCCGGCGCCGGCTTTCCCTCGCCGTGTTCAACCTCTCCCCTCCCCCATCGCCTCCGCTCGGACCTGCTGGCTCTCTCTCCTTTTTTTCCCGCCGTGCAATTAGCTCCCAGCGTGTTGCACGCTCCGCAAGAGTTCACGTACTCTCGAGTCCCGGCCAGACTGGCGCACGGCACTCCGTCGACACCTGCATTAGAATCACTCGAAAGGTGGTAATCTAACGTCACACGGGGACAACCCGTCGCGAGATCCCTCTCTTTATCTCTTCTAATTTAATATTGAAGCCTTTCCCCTCAAGCCCTTCCTTCTTCAATCAATTTCGTCTCGAGACCGATAATGGGGGGTGGTGGGCTCTCGAGTGTGGCCTGCCTTCTTTTTTTTTTTTTTTTGTGAAACGGTACACGTGACGTTTCCGTGAACGTGAAACGAGAGGATCAGAATACGAGGGAACAATGTTTATTAAATTTCACGCGATTACGAAATTATTCGCGTTGAATGAAACGCGTTGGGATCGAGGGATGAATATGCAGATTGATAAATAACGTTACCTCTCCTCCTTCTGTTGTTGCACGCGTGAAATTTTGAATATCGCGCAAAGGCAATGGTTTCGTGTGAGAAAAGAAAGAGGAAAGGATAGGAAGGAAGGAAATGGAAAAGGGGGATTATTTGCAAGAGAGAAATCAACGTCATCGGTAGAAAATAGAATCGTTGTACCCGGATCGATCCGAGAACGCGCCCGAATCCTGGAACGATCGAAGCCTGGAATCCAATTTATTCATTGGTTTTCGTTCGGTGGCATCACTCCTTCGGGAAGGCCTTTAGAGTCTGTGCATCCCCCTTTCGGGTTATCCGCGTTTAAATATTGAACTTCGGCTTGCGAAAACGCCTTCCTACATCCTTTCGATCAGCACTTTCTTCCTGTGTCACGTTCCCCCATCGACTTACGACTTCCTTCCTAATTCTCTTCCTAAGCTCTTCGATCACCTTTAATCTCGCTCTCCTTTCTTTCTTCTGTCAATTCAAATTCCGGGGGGAGGAGGGGGGAAGGGAGAGGGTGGACTTTTTAATTTATATCTCGACTTTCCAATCGAAAATATCAGATCGTTCCTTTTCCTTCTTTCTTCGAGGAAGGATTCGCGTTTTCGTGGTGCAAACGCGAAACGAAATCAATGGAATTGAGCAAAATTTGACGGGTTGCTATTGATTCGTTGCTTGCACGTTGTGTCGCCGACGTGAATTTTTAAATTAGATTAATTTCGAGAGGCCGTCTTTCCAAGTAAATCGCATTTATCGGACATCCTAATTACATGAACAATGTAACAATGTCAAAGTTATGGCGAAACTTTGGAAGAATGGAACTCGTTCGTCGATACGCCAAACTACGCGCAAACTACGCTGACCAACGTAGAGTAGCAGGTTTACAAAGTTTATAATACTTTAAAGCGTTATCCCGTACGCGAAAGGAATTTCCCACGGCCTCTGCGATCGCTTTGTGCATTTGCAATAACGCGAATTAAGTTGGACGAAGACGATCCGTTGGCGATCTCTATATTCGTCGATCGAGAAAAAAGGAAAAAAAAAAAAAGAAAACCCGCGCCTCGTATTCGAGGGAGGAGGCGAGTGTTTAGAATCGATCGAAATCCATTTAACCCACGGTGGAGGATTATTCGATTCGTAAGATTGGCCGCGGCGGCGAGGGAAAATAAAAGAAGCGCGGGGGAGAGAGGAGGAGGTTGAGGGTGGGTGGCACGAGCGAACGGATGAAGCGCGCGATTAATTATGCAGAGAAGCTGCGATCGATGGAGGAACGTGCTCCCGTAAAATATTGATACCACGAATAGACTCCGCTACCATAACCGTTCTCTATTTTCCACCTTCGATCCAAACTGCAAGCTACGGCTCGTATGTGTTGTTTCATCGAGCGTGTGCATTTTTTTGCGTGTTTGAAGATTCTCGATTATTCGCCTCGCTAGGAAGGGGTAGAAAGAATTCGACGGAGAAAAAAAGAAAAGAAAAGAAAAGAAACGCATCGTGGAAGTTTTCGATCGATGAAAATTTTCTTTCGTTGGTCGATCGTTGGTATTTTGAAATATTGGTCGAAGGGTAGATCGAAGAAGAGGTGATGGATGGATTCGAGGAAAAATCTGGGGTGATAAGAAAATTGGTCTGAAATCTGGGTGTAACTTTTGCCTCGAATTCTCGGACGATTAATGCCCTCCCGGGGAAGAGAATTAGGGGCGGCGGAGAAAATAGAGGTCGGAGGAGATGGAGAGAGAGGATCGAAAGATTCGGGGGTGGCGAGGAAATTGACTTAAAACCTGTACAAAGTTCGGGGTGCCGGTTGGTTAACTTTTCGGCCGCGACAGAAATGCGATTAACGAACGAGGCTCTTTCACGAAACGATTAAGAGGGATAAAGGAGAGCGAGAGTCGAAGGGGAGGAGGAGTCGATTTGAATATAACATCGAATATTATGAGTAATCGTTTCAAATTGATACGTCATTTAACATTGTGTCAAAATTCTTTATTTTTACGAATAGAATGGATAAAGTAGAAGAACGACAAAGGAATTATGAGCGAAGTACGATAATAATCTCTAATTCTCACCGTCCTTGACAACATGGACAACTTTTCCGTATCGTCGACGATACGTTTCGCTCAACTGGTATCGTATCTTTAAAATAACTCGGATGATTTTACGAGGATGGAATTTCTAGTATTACTATCGAAAGGCACGCAAAGCGAGAACAATAACCAATAATAAAGAAACGGAACCACGGGAATAGAAATAGCGGTCCCATCTCGTAATTCTCCCTCTCTAGCCGTACGATCCTCCAATCGTACGATTCTGCGGTCGAAGGATGGGTTTGGGGCCGTGAGAGAGAGATCCTCTCCTCACGGTTTTCCTTGGACTGGCCACCACGGAGAACTTAACCGCGGCCACTATTTCTTCCCTGTCAATCCGTCCCCACCCCCGCGTGCAGCCAAGATTTTTTCTTTTCAACTGCAAAGAGAACCGGCTCTACGAGGACGACGATGAACTCTCGGCGCAGGACAATAGACCTGTTCGTCTTCCCGCTCGTGTATCTTCACGCTCCGTGCGAAAACTGCTATCCACGCTCTTTCGATGCTTTTGCATGTCGTCCACATTGGATGCTGGCAATTTTCTTTCGCGCGATTTCTTTCTTCTCTTTTTTGCGACGAGTTACGACGCCTATGAGGTCTCGCTTCAACATAGTTTTTATTAATGGTAGGAAATGGAAAGATGTTTACCGAGAGATGCTTACAAGTTGGAGAATCTTTGCAAGATTTGTTCAAATTTCAATTAAGATCGGACTTTTAAAAACTTCTCCTCGTCTTCGACCCGTCGTATATCGCACCGAGTTTGTCTCCTCTCCCTCCCTCTCCTCGCTCGTGTTTTACGCTTACGGCGCAAAGTGGCCGAACTAACTATAAATTCTTCTTCTTCGCGTTCCTCCTTACTTTTCTCCTTTTTCGCCCCTCTCTCTCTCTCTCTCTCTCTTTCTCGATCTCTGCCTGCTCTCTC
Organism: Apis florea; assembly: GCF_048593485.1. Classification (NCBI taxonomy): domain Eukaryota; kingdom Metazoa; phylum Arthropoda; class Insecta; order Hymenoptera; family Apidae; genus Apis; species Apis florea. The sequence continues at coordinate 3,434,401 of NW_028256416.1, read as the reverse complement.
CCCCAACTCTTTCTCTCAGAAGTAACTTCAGTGATTTCCGTTCGTTCACCCTTTTCCGGTCATCAGCCTCTCTGGTCTGCCCGTTCTTCCATCGCATTGTTATCCCTTCGCGGTTCGCTTCCGCCATTTCTTCTCAGGATCGTTTCCTCCTTCTCCAGGTTGAAAAATACGCCGCTGAAATCACGGCGGGACGTCGCGTTTTACGGTCAACTCCGTGCTATAATTAATTTGATAAATTTCCCGCGTCTCTTCTCGAAGATGGAAACGCAGATGGTTCGTAAAAAAGACAAAAGATAAAAGAAATCCTCGAGTTTATCCGAGTGAAACTAGGATATATTTGTTCATCGGATGTTGAATTTTCGGGCGAATTTTTTTTTTTTTTCCCCTAGAAATTTAATTAACCCAATTTACCAAGTTGTTACCAAGTTGCGCGTAAATGGAATAATCACGAATATCTTGTTTCTTCGTTGAGTATAGTTTCGATCAGTTTCATTTTCAATCGGGTAACAACGAAGAAAAACGTTGATCGTCGATCAAGGAAGACCCACTCCGCCGCGGTCTCAAATTTCTCTGTACCACAGTTATTGGTAATTGGAATCTTATTCTCTCGTAATTAGGAATTCGATCGCTCGTTCAACTTTATACTCTGACGTAAATTGAATCTGCGATACCGATTTGAATTTTCGTTTTATCGAGGAGAATGAAGAGAAAGGAAAACGAGTTCCAAGAAATATTTCGGGGAATATTTTTCGAAAATTCGATACTTCCTTTCTAGAGATAATTTCGATCGGAGAGGATTCCAGGAACGAAACAGGTGCACAGGTAACCGGCTCTCTACTTCGACGGCTGAGTGGATTTTGATGAAGCCCAGAGCGAGCATTTTTTTCCATGGGCCGTGACAAACGGCTCCACGGGGATTTTCAGGAACTCACGAATCGCTCAAGAATCGAGCCGATAGATCGGCCGGACGAAAATAAGTCTGCGCCCGAATATAGAACGATGGTTCATGGTCATGGATTCGACCGACTACTATCAGGGGATAATTTATCACGCGAGCACGGTCGAATTTCAATGTACTTATCCAACGTCTACGTCCGCATCAAGGGGGTGCTCTCCCTACCTTTTTTTTTTGCATTCTCATTTTCGACGGTGAAATTAAATTTTAAACGGAAACGAATTACTCTCATTTCATCGTTCACTCTTATATCGACCGATCGAAATCTTTTCACGAAACGATCGACCTTTCATCGTTGGAGAGAAAAAACGAAACCTTCTTCCTTCTCACGCCCCTTTTCTTTTTAATCAAAAAATAATTCCCAAATAATTGTTTCTCAAATTTTCCAACGACGAGGAATCGAAAAAAACCAAAGAGTATTCGATCGGCGAGAAATGTTCTCCAACCCTCCTCCACTGCCCCCCCCCTCTCCGGGTCACAAAGGTCGCGACACCAGAGGGTTGTCGACGTGGTCTCTCGCTCGTTCGCGGGGAGAGGTGACAGCGGAGAAGGAAGAAGCGGTTGCCCCCGAGGATTCTAGCCCGTCGAGGTTATAGGCGCTAATCGCGGCGGGTGCGTGAAAGGGGTAAAGGGGGGAGGGAGGGGGTGTGTGCGCTGCGGGCGAGACGGACGAACGAGCGTGAGCGTAAGCGTAAGGGAGAGAAGAAAGGTAACGCGCGGCGGCAGGGTAGTCAAGGTGGTGATATCGACCGTAGATATTGTTGAGGCAAACGGTAACCATGGGTGACTCGGCCCGATTGACCAATTACAGTGTTCACGGTGGCCGTAGTCGACCAATCGGCGTACGGTGTGCTGCCGGTTTTTTGATTGGGCGATACCGGGGATAAGAGACCAGTTCGAGGCCGCTCGGACCCAGAAACCAACGTCGAGACATCGAGCAGACAGCGGTCGTCCCATCGGTTCTTCTGTAAAGGTGGAGGAGGAAGAAGAAGTTCTCTTCTTCAGCCAGGGGGCTGCTGATAATCCCCGCGTCGTCGATGTCGCCCTCCGTCGTCTAGTCGTCGCCGACTTTTGGATTTGGATTCTTTCTTCTGTCAGATCCTCCTCCGGTCTGTCCTTTGTGTAAGCCTCACTTTCATGCTTTCCTCTCTCTCTTCTCTCTCTCTCTCTCTCTCTACTATACTCTTGCGCACCTCAGCAAACAGCAAACGATCGCACGGTGTGTCTTCGTCTAGATCTTTTGCACCCTCCAACTCTCTCTCTCTCTCTCTCACACACACACACACAGATCTTTATTACCAACTTTTCGTCGTTGTCGTTGTTGGATACGTCTTATTGTTAGTCGACCATTCGGCTACGATAGATAGATAGATAGATAGATATCCCGTTTTCGATGGGAAGTCAATTTTTTCCGCGGAACATTCCTCGTCAGGTTCCACTTCTTTGAGACTAGCGCACCTTTGTCTAGCCGCCTTTGTTATCCTGCCCCCATTGTTCCCATACCGGTCCCCCCGCTATTTCCATGCCAGGCTGGCGTACAACTCTCTCCGGATTGTTCTCCACCCGACGAATTTCAACGAGTCGTCCAATTTCGCGACTCGTAGACCAGTAACCCCGCGGAGGTTGAGGAGGGAGGGAGGGGAGAGGGGAGAGGGGAGGAGGGGAGGGAAGAGGTTTGAAGCGGAACTCGCCTTCTTTGCTTATTATACGCTATTCGCTCGAGACCCTCTTTACGCGTAGGAGATGCTCGTTTCGTTCGTAGAATCGTCACTGTAGGGACGTCCTTGCCTCTCGTTCCGTTTCTGGATTTCGCGTTGCTTCGCGTATACCGTTTACGAAGCGATACGCTTTGAATTTTTATTCTTCGCCTTAACTTCGCGACGACTTATCGGTTTCTCTTTCGAAAACCAATGAAAAATTCGCGAACAATATCGCCACGTTTCCTCCTCTCGTTCGTCTCATTCCTATTAGAATCTTACGCCATAGAGAACGTAACAGTATAAACTATATACTTATTATGCGGTACGTTTAGCCTCGACTCTTCCGAGCCATTCTTCCGTTAAAGGGCCAAGTATCGATGAAAGCCTGGACTCTTTTACAATTCGTCATGCGTATATATGTATATATATATATATCGAACAACTCTTCAATAACGATTTAAATAGAAATTAAATCTTTGAATTACGCGCTAATGAGCGTAATACGAGGAATCGTTTCGAATTAATAATAATAATTCCTCTTCCTAGAAATGTCTAGAAAAGTGAGTGAGACGACCACTTGGAAATTTCTCTCCTCCCTTCCTTGTTCGAGGAAATCACGCGAGCTTTCGAGTCCAGTCGGATCGAATTCTTTCCCCTCCTTCGAGCCCGTTCCGCGGAATTCGAGGGGAAAAAGAGGGAAAAGAAAGGAAGGAAGGAAGGAAGGAGGAGAGCAGGATCGAAGAATGTTATGTAAATGAAGAGGTCCGCCGGAAGTCGTCGAGTTTGATTAACTATTCATCGACGTTTCGGGCCGGGCACGCGAGATATCCTCCCAAGTTCGGGAAGAACGTGCTCTCGCTGCCAGATCAGACTCGACTCGGCAAAGTGAATTACAAGGTTGTAGTACCCGTTGTAGCTTCAACGCGCTTTCAACGCGTATTTTGCACACCGGACAATCTCCTCCCTCTCTTCCCTCGAGAGACACGCGTTGATCTATGTGTTTGCTCAAGGAAAATCAAGTTATCTCATTATCGCGCACCACCGACTCGGACAGACAGATCGCTATTTTGGCGCCAAGAAGTTTCTGCCTTTCGTTTTTCGGGAATTCGACGGGCGTGTATATCGAATGCTCGGACAAGTATATCGAATTCGTTTGTCTTCGTGGAAATCGTGATCGAACGAGGAATAACGAGGAATAATAGGATTAGAAAATTTGAGCGAAATTTAAGGAAAAGAATTTAATTTTCCACACCGGATTCCTCCTGCTCTTTTGAGAAGTATTCGAAGTATATTTGCACAATTGAGTTGAGAAAATCTTTGGTTTTAACTTAACAGCAACGAATTATTTCACCGATTTAATTTCCTCGGGATTAACGTTTCCCGAGGAACGTTAGAGCTAAAAAAATTAGTAGCCTGTCACGGCTCCTGGGTATCGTTGACGGTGTACGGTGTTTTAACCGTGTACGATCTTCTTTCTGTTGCAGAGAGTTCAAGTTGCAAGGGAGACGTTGTGAGAGGGAAGCGCAGGCAGTAGCTCAAACAGGTGAGTACGAAGAATCGATTCTTACGTTTGAACAAGTTGGAGAGGGGAAGGCGCGACGTGATAGTGGTGTAAAGAGTGAGAAATCTTAATTAACGAATTCGTATTAAAGGGGAAGTTCTTCTCTTTCTTCTCGTCCCGTCCGTCGAAAGATAAATTGAATTACGAGGAATCGCGTGTAATTGAAAAACGAGGACCTCGGCAATTTGCCTGCGCGATCGTTAATTAAATTCGCTCTTGAAACGATACGCGAAAGACTTGTCCCTCCTCTCCCCCCTCCCCTCCCCTCCCCTTCCGTCCTCTCTCTTGGGTTCTCCCAAGATTGCAAACGAGTGCCAGTTGCAACGATGCCAGAGAGACACGTATCTCTTTAATTGTTAATTACGTGCCGGTTTCGCACTCTTCCTCATTTATGGTGATCCCCCGATAAGAACGATTAACGTCTCCATTGTTTCCAAAGAGGCAGAGGTTTTCAACTCTTTCCATCCTCACTTCCACTCATCCTTGCGCTCGCAAGTTTTTGTAACATTTTATGGAAAATACGAGGTGAACGAGATTCGGTCGGAAAATGATAAAAGCGACGAAGAATTATTATTATCCCGCTTGGAACCTTGACCCATAATGAAATAATCGAATATAAAGGAATAATACAACGAATAATGAAATAAAATTTTTTTCCTCGCCTATAATTATATCTTTCAATCGCTTCTCGTTTTATCTTCTCGTTATTATCGCTTGCTTCTGTACGTATTTATAATCTAGTCGCGATGCGCAATTATGTATAGATTTTTTTTTTTATATAATATGTAGAATTATTCGAAATCTATCTATCACAAATGCGAACGTTTCAATTTCTTCCGATTGAAAAATTCGAAAGAACATTTACTTTTTACAAATTTTTCACATCGCGTTATTTTCGAAAACAAACATTTTTTCCACGAGTTATCCAATTCATCCGCATCGCCTGGTCATCAAATGATATCAGCATCTCGATTAAGAAATAAAAAAAAAAAAAAAAAAAAAAGAGGCCAACCGTTTGGTTCGTCACGATCCCTCGATCGCGGGGAACAAAGAGCGAAGGATAATCTTGGCGTGGATAGGAATCACGGCCGCCTGTTAGACGCGTTAAAAAATGCACAAGTTGCAAATGAACTTTCTAACCATTCCATTCATTGGTCGGTTGCCTGCTCGTGAGAATACGATATTGCGCGTGAAAGAGGAAGAACGTTATCTCGTGGCGGTGGCTCTCATTTTTCCGTTCATTCGAATGCAGGTTGCAAGGCTTGACTAACGGACACGTTATCTTTACGTGATCGGCAAACGAGCGTTTCGAAACGAGCGGCTCTCGGCGTGGAAACCGGGAAAGGAAAAGCGCGGAAACGTGCGCCAAGATCCAGGTTGCGAAAAAATCCGCCCGATGGAGGAAAGCGGCCGTTCCTTTCCGACAATTGCCGCCCAATTTTTTCATCGCCCGAAAAGAAAAGATCGCGACGTTGCCCTCTTCGACGCCTTCATTTCGATCGATTCGAAATTATCTCCGCGGAGAGAAATTTCTTCTCTCGTATGAAAAATCATTTGTGCCATGTTTTATTCTCACGATGATGAAATGGTTAATAGACGGAGGTTATTGTAGTCGGGGAGGGGAAATACGGGAATCGAGGAATTCGAAAAGGGGGGGCGCGTGTCGCATTGCGATCTCGAATTCGTGGTAACGCGAAACGGGGCGAACCAGTTTCGGCGCGAGAGTGAAACAATGCTTTCCGTTTCTTTCCCCGTGAATCAAGAGGCGAATCACGATGCGTGACTGTGAATCCTGGCGCGGGTTTCGACCATAAAATAACAACCGGCTCCTTTTTCGCCGCTTGTTTTACGAGTTTGTTTCGTTCGCCTCGCCGTGCTTTTTTTTTTTTTTTTTTTTTTTGCCTCCGAACCTTCTAACGATCCGCTATTCCACGCGCGTCTCAACGAAATGATAGAGAACTAGCCGCGTTCTCCATTCCGTAAAGCCCTTTGATTCCCACGAAAAGCTTTCCCGCTTTTTACACACGTATTTTTACAATTCTCACCGATTTTTTTCTTTTCTTTTTCATTCGACCGGTTATTCGAATAATTTCAAAATATTCCGAATCTATAGAAGATTTTTAGATCTTCGTGTTTCTGCATGCTCTTCTCCTTGAAATTGAACAACAATTATGTTATTACGTACGTGAAGTTAAAATCATGGTTTTTTTTTAATAAAAATATACAAGTCTGATCGAAATTTGATCCGAATCGTCCCTCGCAACGTTCGTTCACGGCTCGCCTCGCCTCACTTCGTTCTCCACGAACGAAGGTTGGAAAAGCACGGTAAAAGCTTTGTTTGCTTCGTGGATACTTGTAGACAGAAAGGGAGAGAAACTTTAAGGAAACTTTAGGAAATCGCGTTGTTCCGTAGGTTCGTTGCTTCTTTTCCAGGGACGATCGGCGACTATTATTCACCTGGTATATACGAGTAGGACGAGACGACGAAATGATTCAGGTAACGAAGCTTGGCCAGAGTAATTTGAATGTGAAAGGAAAACAGAAAGGATGGTTAACACAATTCCGATCCTCGAGCTCGGAATATTGAGCGGGGCCGGTGTTGGCGCACGTACGTTTGTCGTTAACGAGGCTCTTTGATCGTGGATTTGTGTCACAAGTTCGTTCGCCGAATATTTTCCGACAAATGAGACTCTCTTCCAATGCAGGGACCGACAATCCTTTTCTTCTTTTTTCCTTTCTTTTTTTTTTCTTTTTTTTTTTTCCTCCTTTCTTTCTTTTCGAGGATCATTGAACGTAGACACGCTTTCTTCTCCATCCACGTTGAATATTTGACTTTGGAGTATTACCGTGATATTTCGAGATTTCACCGTGAACGGTGATCATCTTTTTCTTTTCTTGAAACGCGAAAGAAAAATTTCCTAAGTTTCCTATTTTTGGACGCGTAACTTTTATTTCCCAATTAACGTTATTTCGAAGTTTTTCACAATTGGCCACTCCATTGTTTCTTTCATTCTTCTCTATTACGGTGTTAAAATTTAGAAATTTCTAAAATTTCACGGCATAAAAATTTTTATGGCAGCAATTTCCAATCGCAGTTTTAAAGTTTCTCTAAATTAGAGAAGAAATTTCTTCGAGTACGGAATGATCTTCGCCCGAATTATCATCCATACCATGCTGTTCTTATTCGTTTCGTGCAATGATTATCGGTCGAACAATATCGGAACAATATCGGCCGAGTTAAATAGAAACGCGAAGTTATGCCGAAAGTAGGTTACGAACTCGCGTCGCTTCCAAGTTCCACTGGCTTCACAGGATAGAATTATCTTGTTAACCTTTCGGTTGCCAGCCCAAGTAAATAATTCCCTTATCGAATCTCGTCTGCGGAAATTCTTTGCGAAACGGATGAAGCCGAGGTGCGGTTGATTCGCAAAAACCCTGACAAAATTGTGCGAATTCATCGCGAAAATCTGGCCAACTCGAAACTCACCTCGCCTTCATCCATCCAGCGACTATTTTTCGAGGGAGAAAGCAAAAGTAAGAAATATTCAGTGGTTTTCCCTTGATTTTAAATTTAAAATTCAATTCGCGTTGTATCGATTATCGTGGAAAATATATTATAAAGTCAGAATGGAAACGAACGGTGGTTTCTTGAAAAATTGCCAAAATTTGCGATGAAAATATTCGGTTCTCGTCAACGTCCAACAATCCAACGTAACTCCAGGGACCAAATAGAGTTAATATTCGAATTGCACGTAGATATTCCTTTCCTTGGCGACTGATTAAAAACATCGAGCATATATTTGAAATGATGAAAAATTAGTAGCTGGAAGAAAAAGTAAGCAAATGCATAACGCGATTCGTTTCGCTCGAGGTGAAACTAGTTTTGTAATAATATCCAAGAATACCGTGTAACGAAATGAAAAGTTTGTTTTTTGTCGCTGCTCTATCCGAAGATTATCACTTGGCCTGATTCGACGACATTTTCCCGCTGAAAAAAATCGAAACTCGAATCGGTTCGCCAAATTTTCTCGGAGAAAATTACCAAAGGAAATCGAGTATTTTCTATTCTTTTTAGAGAAAAAAAAAAAAATCTTCGTTTTTCTCGGATAAGTTATTACGAGTCATTAGAGACGAGCGTCTAAAAAACTTTTATTGCATCGTAAGAACATGATTTTCTAAGCGGCACAAATATAGCTAGCACTTAAGCTTTCGCGGATTTAGAAAGCGTCATAGATATGACACGCACAATACTCGCGCCTTTCTCCGATAAATTCCATATACATTCAAATTTCACGTTTGCTAGTTTTTAGTTAAATCGGCGAAAAATTTATCGTTGATGTCTTTTTTCAAAACATCTTTAAAATCTTAAGATCTTTAGCTTATGTACAGCTCGACAAAATTATTAAAACATCGTTGAAAAAAAAAAAAAATTTAAAATCATCGGCTTCCTTCGACTTGGCAATCGTTCGAAAAATCCATCGAAAGTTTTCAAAGTTGTTCTTTCCCGATCCTTTGACTGACCAATATTTCGAATCGCGCAATATTTCGAATCGACCGTTTTCTACGAAATATCTGGGATCGATCTGGAAAAATCAAAAATACTCGATCGAACAACAACTCTCGAGAACAAGTAATAATTCTCGTTACTTTTATTCTCGCTGGTAATCGTAAAATTAATAACTCCTCGAACACGTGAATTTCCTCCAACCTCGCTTCAGAGGTTAACACTTTCCCTGTCGGGCAGCGCACGGTCTCTGGATCGCAAATTTATCCCCGTTACGGGGCAGCCCGTTGACCCTATCAACGTGTCCTTTTTCCCTTTTTCCTCCCCCGAGATTTTTCCATTGAAACGGAGAAGAAAGGCGAAGAAACGCGGCGTGCCATCACGGTCTGGCAAGGGTTCCCTCTCGATGGAGGGGGGAGGGCGCACACACGAAAAGGGTGAAACGCGACGAAGGGACGAAAGCGAGGGCTCGGCGCATGCGCGCTGACGCAACAATATGGTGAATTCTGCGAGGCAGCCCAGTATCCACCCGACCATCAGCTGATCAATATACTTCCGCACACACGCCACGTCATACGCGCGGCACACGCATGTCACGCATCGTGCGAACCGTTACGCGTGTAACACTGTGCGAACGTGTGAACGTGCACGAACCGCTGTGCACGCCGGTATCGGGACGGATCCAGGAATCGGTCAGCTTCGCCTGGAGCACGGGAACTCGCGGTGGAGCTGTGCACTCAAGAAGTACGTTTCTCCTCAATTTCGCCTCTATCTCTCTCTCTCTTTCTCTCTCCTCGTTCCCACTTTTCTTCGTTTCTGAGTTTCTCAGTTTCTTCGTTCCGTGCAAAAACCGTTCGAAGAATTCGGTATATACAGTATCTTCCTATACGGATCATCCTCCCTTCTGTTAAAACGATAATTTGTTTCCGCCGAGTTTCGAGTCACGAGGATTGGACATATGTCGTGGAATCATACGTGGATGGTTAAAATAATTTTAAAAAGCTTCTTAAAGTAGCTTCCTTCGAGTGTGGTTGGGAAAGAATTTGTGTTATCGATCGGTTTACTCGACGCTCCGTTCATCGGTTGTTTGATCGATCGAAGGGAAGCGGATACGGGTTAGGCGATCATGTCTGCTTATATCATTTTTCTTCCTCGCGGAGGCATATTCGAACTTGAAGTTCGAAGAAGTCGAAGAAACGTTTGCATCGCAGTGTCGATTACTTTACCAGTCGCACGTTCGACCGGTAAAAAAAGAAAAAAAAGACCAGTTTCGAGTTCGCAGCCAATCGATGGAAAGACGACGTAAAAGCGCTCGTTCGATGCATAGCAACGAGTCACGTTTCGTATCTACCTCGGGACTGACCGAGCATTGGTCGATCTGCGAATTTCGCGACGATCCCTCGCCGACCAGGTATCGTTTCCGTGGCTTACATTTTTCTCCGCGGTCACCGCAACCGAGCCGCACACTTTTCCGCGTCGCCATCGGATATTCTCGCGTGTTCTTGGTCGAGGCAACAACCGAGGAACTAGCCCGAGAGAGAAAGGGAAAAAGAAGATCGTCGAGAATTTCCTCGAGTTGCACAAAGACGAAGAAGAAGAGTGGCCCATTGTCTCGGGGACGATGCACGTGTATATACGAATGTTTCTCACATTCGCCCTTTTCTTATCCCGGTGTTGTACAAGGTAGAGCAGAACGATTCGTGGAAAGTAATTAGCGAGAAGCGTTAATGGGAGAAACAATGATTAATTTCGTCCAACTTGTCGACCTGTAAATATTCCGAGGGAATCTTTCCTTTCAATTTTCAAATGGATACGTTTATCGCATAAAGATATATATCTCGAACGTTTCGTTGTAATCGTTGGCCCGCGAGCAACCATTTGTTCGAGCAACGTGTTTACGAATCTCGTAATTTCATTCGAGGAATGAAATTTTTAGAAATAAACCGGTGTTTGGCCGGTTCATTAGCAGCGGGATGGATTCAATTTGGAAAGAGAGAGGGGGATCGTTTCGGGGGAACGCAATTAAAAGTTGGCCCCGGACGATGGGTCGATACCGCGGGCGGATAAATTATTCAGTGATCCTAAACACGGTTCCAGATAATTTCTGAACTCGTATGCCCGCGAAAAGCCGGCATTAACGGTTTTCGTGGCCGAGTGGGCGAGAGAAGCGTATTTTCGGCGTATGCCCGGTGTTGCAACATCCGCGACTCGCCGCTGTGAACGGTAAAGTTGAATGAGATTTAAATTTAATTCTGAAATTTCGACCGAGTTCATTCGGTAACGAGCTCCTCCTGTTTCTCGCCAACTCGCGATCCTCCTGTTGATACAACGCCGCCAGTGTTAACGTTATACGATATTATCGTGCATGCTCGCCGCAAGTCCCCCTGCAATTACAGAAAAATACTTCTATCCTCGTTTCCTTCTCTCTTCTTCCATTTTGTCCGAATGCACGCGAGCCGAGATAAAACTGGTCGTGAAACGATTTGTCAAAGGATTTCTCCAAGTCCGAATCGACGTATCAACAGAACATCGTAATTATTCTCTTAATCGCTCTATATTTATCACATCCACTGGAAAACTTACAGTAAAAACGAAAAATTATTCCTTACCTGGATGTATTCTTTTTTAAATCGTTAAAAAAAAAAGAAAGAAAAAAAAAAAGAAAACGAATAACTCGTCTTAAATCATCTTAAACGCGATTCTCAACTCGAGTAATATCTCGAAGATAAAAGAGGAGCGACAAAAAATTTAAAGCGAAAAGGGAAAGGGTGGAAGGAAGAAAAACGTCAGGTAGTCGCGTAAGAAGAAGGAGCGAGCGAGAAAGAGAGAAAGAGAGAGAGAGAAGCCCGCAACCGTGAAATTCTCTCGCCGCGTGGCGATTGTGTTGAACTCGTTCATTGACTTCGCTCCCCCTCGAGGCCCCCCACCCGCCCCTCCAGATGCATCCGGATTATTCGTTCACGTCGTAGCATCGCAACCGGAGTGCACTTACTTATATATACGCGACACATGTGCGTTTTCGTTCTCCGACAAACATCTCCCCTCCCCCCTCTTCGCCTCGTCTCACACGAGCTACATTCCGCCCTCTATATCTCCCTCTCTCGCTCCTCGATCCTTCCCCCCCTTCTCCTCCCCGCCTTCCAAACTCTCCCCACTAGACCCGCTCCCGTGCCTTCACACATGCGATAAAGAAAGAGAGGCACAAGTGTCGGAGGGGAGGAGGGAGCGTGGCGGGCAGGGGGGGAGAGGAGGGGAGGGGAGGTTAGTAGACAACGACTACTCCGCTGGAAGAAGCGGGTTCACCATTTCGCGAAGTAACTCGTGTTCTGTGTTCTCTCTACCTTACCGTCGTTACTCTTTCGATCTTTCCACGCATCTTTCTTCTCTCTCTCTCTCTCTCTCTCTCTCTCTCTCTCTCTCTTTCTCTTTCTCTGTTTTTCTCTCGAATCCTTGATCGTGATACACGCGGACGGCAGCGAATCGAAGGATAATTCAAGGTACGGCCGACTCTGGCCATGACCTAGCTCGACCTCTCTTTCTCACTCTCTCTCTCTCTCTCTCTCTCTCTCTCTCTCTCTCTCTCTCTCACTTTCCGTTCTTTTCCTTTCGCTCTGATTTCGCTCTGTATTTCGACCTTGACGGTATCTCGGTGTTTCGGGCCTCGAAATCGGGCCGGGCGGACAGACACACGCAGTTTGCTCGGCCGCTTCTCGGGGAGAGGATTAATTGGGCGGCGTTGACGAGAGGAACGCGTTGCACCGCGGCGGTGACCTTGCTCGTTCACCATCTTGTCCGATTGGCCGGTTAATTAGCGGGCGTGCACGTGTTTGGTGACTCGTTTGTGGAGAATTTTGTGAAACAGTGCGCGTTGATCAGTGCGCGATTATATATATATATATAGGTTTCGAAGGAATATTTATCGAGGAGGCCTTCTCGCACGAGATCGATTCTCGATCGCGTTATACTTAATAATAATATCGATAGGGAGAAATATCTCGGATGATCCAACGTTTTGCCGACCCGTTGTGTGTGATTTATTCGTTTTGGAAAAACGATTGTATCCAACGCAATTTGGATATCCGTGTTGTAAATGGATTACAAGCGAGGAATTAACACGGAAGTTTGTGGCGTGGCGTAATAAAGGAACGTGTTAATCGATAATTGATAGATAATTCGAATTATTATTATCCCGAACGGGGGAGTCATGGATGAGCAAACGTGTCAAGGGTCGGCAAAGCGTTCGAAGGATGAGAATCGGTTGTCTCGATCGCGAGTGCACCGCGTGTGAAGATAAGGAATACGTTGCCAAGTACGCGGTGGCAACTTTCACGGATGAAACGAGCGTATTAGTAGTATTACGTCAGTAGGCAACAAAGCGTTTGTTTGCTGTAGAGGTCGGACAAGCGTGTCGAGTGTGTGGTGTGCAGTTGGAGAGAAGGGAGGAGAGGCTTGAAGGAATTGATTTGGTTAGAGAGAGAGAGAAAGAGAGAGAGAGAGAGAGAGAGAGAGCGTGCCTCGTACTATCGACGCGTGGATTAATTGGACGTTTGTCCTTTTTTTCTCTGTGCAGGGTTTACTGCCGATCCATTCCGGAGGGAACCGCGGCGAACATCGTTATTGGTGAGTAACAGTTTTATTATTTCGACGCGGCAAGAATGCAATCGTCGCTTTATTCCGCATTCGAAACACGCGGCCGTTTGGAATTCAGTGACGACACGCGACCAATACGCGGCCTCCTTGCTTGTGTTTCGATTCGCTCGTTGCCTATAACGATATAACAAACCGATCATGCGCGACCCGTATAAGGGTAGCCTGGAAAAGAACGAGGAATCGGTCGCGTTTCTTTTTAATTTGCTTACGGAATAGAGTAGAAAGGTATGTAGAGGGAACATTGATCTTTTTTTTTTTTTTTTTTAAGGACTTTTTTCGTGGATAATAATAAAAAGTATGTAAGGCGTAGTATATAAAGCATTGTAAAATTTCAACGAGAAGATAATTTATAAAAAAAATTTATAGCGTAAGATAATTATGATAAATTTTAGACATCGACATTTCGTGTGTAAAAATGTCTTATATACGTATACTTGTATCTTTGTCCTTTTTTTTTTTGTTTTTGTTTGATTATCGGTAAAACGTTACTCGTTACGAGTGCGAAATTATGCTGTTTGTATGTATCTTTTTTTTTTTATCAACGAAAATGACCTAGAATTAGAATATTTACAAATCATGTTTTATTTTAGTTCTCTCTATAAATCTTTCTAATTCTAATTTTAATTTTAAAATAGAATTTAATATACGAAGGAAAGAAAAAGCAATAGATAAGAAAATTATTACATTACACAAGGTTCCACGTATGTTATTATCCGGCGGTAAGAAACGGCTAAAGAACAGTGCACACAGTCGTTTTATCACAGTTCTAAGTTTAGAAACTCAATTGTACGTTGCATCCTGCGTGTTATCTACCAGTTTGATATCGCTATTCGTTATGCATTCGCGATACAGCTCCACGCACTCGTAGCAATAATAATCGTGAAATGCCTGGATCAGAAACGCGAAAGGATTCGCCGTTGGGTGGGCATCGACCGATCCCCACAAAGAGATACAACTCGTTACTCGTGAACGGCAACTGTTGTGGCCATTTCTCGCGCCACGAGAACGCAAACGTCGAGTTGAATGAAATTCAAATCGGCCGCGAGCTCGACCTACTCGCTGCTTTATTTTTGCTCTAGTTTTCAATTCGACGCATCTATGGAGACACGCGTCACCAAACTACCCACCACCACCACCACCACCTACAACGTTCTTCTATCCAACCTTGAAAATTCCCTCACTCCAAGCGTCCAAGCAAAATGAACATTTTTCAACATCTATCGAAATCGAGGCGAGACGTTATCATCGGGAATGTTGCCACCCCAGAAATACGAATATCTCGATTTTTCGGAATTTTTATTTTCCTTCTCTCTTAATTCGATATTGCGAATCAATGATAAAATTCAATACGATATAATAAATTCCAAACTCGAGATACTTGCCAACTCGATATACAAAATAGCTTTCGGGTACGAGTTTTCTGAAAATTGTTGTTGTTGGGTTAGAAAGTTTCGCGAGGAAATACGAGGAGAAGACAGGCTCGTTCTAAGGAGGAACGGGACGATGGTTGGGGAGGAAGGGTGAAGGGAGTGGTGGAAGAGTGGTCAGACTGGTGTATCAGGACGTTACACCTTGGTAGCAGCAAGGGCATGCTCTCGTAGCAACGTTGCTCTCTCGTCTCTCTTTCTCTCCTCTCTTCTCGATCCTCTTTCCACCCGATCCTCTAAGGCTAAGCACGGAATGCCGCGAGTAGGGGAAGGGTTAGCGCACGGATAAAAGACCCTTCTCGGCGTGGCCCGCGCTCGAGGGTTCTTCTCGTCGCAGGGTCAAGGAACGCGAGTGATACCGTGTTTCCCCATGTTGTTTACGCAAATCGATCGTACCGTTAAGGATAATCTTGGCCTCGTCGTATCGGGTTAATTTATCGGGGCAGTTTGACTGGTTTTTCCGCGATCGGGATGCAGGATCATCTCGAAACTTTGTTCCTTTTTTGGACGATTTCCTCCACGTTGAAATGAACGTGATCACTGTGCGTTAATTGTTGCCACGTTTCGTTTCGTTTCGTTTTTTTATTTCTTCTTCTTCTTATTATTTTTTTATTTGAGCTAGATAATAAAGAGGCAAAAAAAAAAAAAAAGGTAAATGAAAATCGATGCCTGTTAAACAGGTTATTGATCGTATAACAAGTTTTTCTCTCTCTCTTTTTTTTTTTTTTTTTCGTTTTTTGAAACACTATTACGCCGTTTATTATTTTTTGCTCTTCTCTGGTTCTGGTTAGACATCTTTTTACACGATCTTTTTATACGATACGAAACTGGGATACTATTACGCGACAAAACTCGGAGTCCTTGAAAGTCTCTTTCCACCAGATAAATCTTGCGATCTTTGACGTAATGATACGTTTTTTTTTTCCCCCTCCCCCTATTCGAAGCCTAGAAACACCTTGTGTTTAGGCGTTTTCACGGTCTACATAGGATTACGTAAAACTTCTTCTTTGTGTTTAACTTGTTTTATTTCTTTGGATTTCTTCCATGACATTGAAACAGATGTTGTTTCAAAGGAAATTAGAACGGCGTCGCTTTTAAAGATAAAATAATGAAATCACGGGAGGAAAATGCAGAAATTACTATGCGCCTATGACGTGTCCAAGAGTCATACGTCCACCGCGGTGCATCATGCTTTGACGCATCAACTGGTGGATATTTAAAGATCCATTTCAAAATCTTGCGATAAACTTAATTCCTAATAATGTAACTATTTTTTCTCGCTCGTATCGTGCTACGTCGTGAAAAAATTGTCGAATTCGAAATTTCTTATGGATATTATAATTAATAATAATCGTCACTGCGATATCAATTCTTGTGTTTGTTCGAAGATCGTTCCGATGTTGGACAAAATTAAAAATAGCGATTACTGGATATGGCACGTGCTCAATGATTCTTAGAACTCGAAATTTTTGCTCGCTCATTATTCAATCAATCTCATCGAGAATTTACGTTTGAATTTTTTCAATATCTCTATTGTCCACGTCTCTGATTATTTTATTTAAATATAGAAATATATATATATATTACAAAAAAAAGAAAAAAAGTCTATTTCCACAGTGTAGTAGGTCAACGATTATCTGTCCTTATCTAACTTCGAAAAGTGATTAAATGAAAAACAGTGTACTAGAATATAGAGTAGTTCTCTCTATATGAAAAATCAGATAATTTTTGCAAATCTGAATTAAAAAAATTATCGAAGAAAAAGAGGGGAAGTTTCTTATATTTTTAGATTCAATTTCGAGCTATCCTGTGAACGCAAATGTGTTCAGAAGACGTGTATCTCTTTTTTATGCTTCGATAAAAAATATCACAATCCAAAGCTTGTAAATTCTAAAAATGGCAATCGATGCGAATTCTTCGAAATTCGAAAGCAAAAATGTTCCATCAGGATTTAAATTGTTAAAAATAATTAATTAAAATAAGGATCGTTTGGCTTCTCTTCATTCTTGGAAACGTAACTCGTTCTGGCAAGCTTTATCTAAGCCATGCCCTATCAGACAATTTTCCATTTATTTTCGAACCTTCCACCCAATACAATCGGTGAATGTTGAATTAGTCGTGCCTACATCATCGATCGTTCCCTTTTCCGTGTTTCGTCATCGGCCAGAGATATACCTGTTTGCTCGCGCCGTCCTTGTGCCCATACGATTAGAGGCGCGATAACATCGTTCGCGCTAGGTGACATTTCAACTTTGATAATTGTAATCAGAGTATTTAACTGGTCGAGTTTCTTTTCGATCGAAAAAAAATTCGAGAACGAAAAAATCTTCCTCCTCGCGAATCTATCGAAATATAATCCGAATTGATAAAAGCAAATGGACCCCTCTTTCGAGGATCTTGAATTTTGATGAGAAAATTTTTCGCTTATACTCTTGAACCTATTAACTCGATCGAGCGTTTATTAATTCACGGATAAAATCGGTAAATTAATCATTCGTACAACTTTTTAATCCTAATTTCATCCTAAATTATCCCCGAATCCCATTTAAAAAAAGCTCGTCTTCCCTTCTGATCGATCGAAAGATCGGCAGAAATCCGATTGGGCGAACGTTCCACGAAATTCTATTCGAGCATCGATCGATCCTAGCTTTGGCGACAGGGCGAGGAAAAGTGGAAAAGTACGAAATAATCTTGGCCAATCTCTTCAATTGGTAAACGAGAGAAAGAGGAAGGAGAGGAGGAGGGCGTAAGGCAGAATATCAGAAGGAGCTCGAGAAGAATCGGCGTATTACTTGCTCGCTCGGCTGTAAATTGCTGGCTCGGTGAACAATCCCATTTACACGAATAATCCGCGCGAAGACGTAGAGCATCGGATTTTCGTACGGCTGTATGCTTGTGTCGACGGATGTAAATGGAACCTCCTTTTACACGAAGTGGCTGTATCAAAACCGCGATATGCTCGCGTTTTCACAAGCCCTTCTTTTCAGATTGAGTTATCCAAAGTGCGAGGAAGCATAGCTTCCATAGATTTCAACAAGCACAACTTTCGAGAAAAGGAATGAGAAGAATTTTGAAATTTCGAGAATTGCGAGAGTTGTGTTAAGATTAATTTTCTTAACCGATTTATCATCGATGGATCGATAAATCCGTGAGAGGTTGATGGGGTTCGTGATTTTTTATTTTTCGAGTTATCGGCAAAAGAAGGAAATTAAATTAAAAAAAAAAAAAAAAGAGAGAGAGAGAGAGAATATCCTTTCGTTCTGTACTATTTGTATCAAATTTTTGAACTCGATAGTAATCCACTTAGAATTCGATTCGAATATAGTTTGGTTTGACGGACAACGAATTTCCTCGTTCGATTTACGTTTTTCGCGCCAATGCTCATCGACGCGTTTACTCGACGCGTCGGAAATGGATAGGCATGCGGATTCCATTTATATAAATCGTTGTATAGCAATGCCAATCAATGCACCACGATCATATCATCATTTGCCAAATTTTATCTCCAATACAACATTCAACTTCCAATTCGCGATTGTTCGATTGCCAATCGTTATTGTCATTGACTCGCAAGTATTTCGTTTTCACTTCTTCTAATTTCTGTGTATAAAAATCGTTGTTATTTTGTGACGAACTTTACAGAAGAGGTGTACGAATCACGAGCAATTCGAGACGAAACAATCCCTTTTCTTGGCCTTATCCCTTCGAGTCATAAACTGGTTGGCAATGGTTAAACCGATATATCGCGGATTTCGCTATTGCAAAGTAGGTTCCCTACTCTCACAACTGTACGAGATAACTACTCGTGTTGCGTTCGTTTGGAAATGGATTTAATTAGCAAATTATCGAGCGGCGACACGTTTCAGCAAAACGGGGACGGGTGTTTCGCAAATGCGTTGGTTAATTTCAGAACTGAAGGAAATAAGCGATGGCACGACGAGAAACGTCTTTATACGTGACCACGACAAATGGATGAAAGCTCGGTCGGACGTATATATTCCTGTTGGAACGTAGAAATTAACGGTGGCCGCACAAAGCATAGTTGCTCGAGACTTCGTCTTGTAATCGTTCAGTGAACCAGACCTCGTAAACACGTTGAATAGATTCCTTCTACAACTCGCATTAACCAACATTTCTCTACCGATCCAACGTTGTAATTGGGCGACATATACATTCTCGAACCCAAATTCTTCTTCCCTTTCGGGGGAAAAAATATCGCAAGGTGTTGAACAATAGTTGTGTATTATTATAACGAAGGAACAGAAGAATTCAATAACTCCGACTGATTTTCTGATCGAAACTTTGAATGACTTCGTTCGTTCTTCACGCTTCCAACGTTAAAACCAAATATTCGTTATTCACACCTCCATCGATCTATTCTTAACGTTCTGACGTGAAAAAAAAAAAGAAATTCCTATTCACCGCAATCTTCGCAATAAGTTATGGTCAGCGAAAAAGACGCGAGTTAATGAAATACAAAACTTTGCATAAATTTACAAACGATAACATTGTTGAGAAAAATACGTGTAAATTTAAACGTGACGATGTAACAGTTTCCTGTAATTTTTTGCTAATTTTTTTCTTTCTTTCTTTCAATTCTCGCCTTTTCCTCGATGTCTATGTTTCGTCGATCGTCAAAATTTTAGCAGAAATTTTGGTTTCGTCGGGCCGTGCCAATCTATTTTTACCGCGGTAGTAGTCAATAGTCGTTGCGTTATCACCGATGCACCGACAACCGGTTCGCCTTTTATTGCCTCGCTGCATAAACGTTCTCAAACATTTAACAAGCATTAACGCGTCGGCCTGTTGACATAACTGTCGGTATTTGCTTGGAAAGTGCGAGTTCCCGATGATTCTCTACCCGGTTTCAACCGTTTCTCCTTCTTCGAAAAGTGGCCTGTCAACGAGAAATCCCGTTGATTTCATCCGTTACCACGATTCGTCTCTCTCTCTCTCTCTCTCTCACGGTTTTCTCCGTTTCTCGATCGTTCTGCGCGCGAGATCTCCGTAAAATTTCTATCCTCCATTTCTTTTTTATTTATTTACTTATTTATTTTTCTTGGAGCAAAACGGCGACGGATTCCGTTCGAAGTTTCACGATTGATATTGTTCCACTTATCGAGAGAGTCAAATCGAGGCGATATCGGCACAACTTTATTTCTTTCTGACACGTCATTCGACAAATGGAGGAAAACGACACAATTCCGCGAGAATCCAGCAGGCTATGCGCGATAATGCGCACTTCGTAATTTCTTATCGGGATTGGCGCAAGTCTCGAGGCATCGAGAATGGATTTAAGTTTCTCGAAACGAATGAAATTCGACGAATCAATCCTGCGCTTTTCCCGCTTAACTAACAACGAAATAAAAGAGATAAGTTGAATTCCGTCGTTGAATTCCACCCTCCTCCCCCTCCCCCCTCCCCGTTCTTTCTCGATTTTCCATCATACAGCCTCGACCGATAAGGAAACGTAATGATAAAGAAACGATAATGACGATAAAGAAAGATGAAACGTAAATAAGACGATAATCTCGTGTTTTACGATCATTGATATTTGCCGTGGTTAAAAATATTTTTTTAGCAAATAACGCCGCTCCTCTGTCTCGCCTTTCGAATTCGATTGTTCCTGTTGAAAAAAACAATCGTATCGCAAACAGTACAGCAATCATGGAGCTAATCGTCGGGTGTTTAAACGACGACGTTTAAAAAAAACGAGACGAAAAAGGAACGTGGCGAATATATGCCCGCATTGATAATCGTGCGATGCATTTTCATACACGCAGTTGGTCGACCGGTATTTGGGGCGAAGGCTCGGCCGTCCAATCAACGATATCATTGATCACTCTATTTAAAGAAGCCGATGGAAAGCGTGACGTCAAGCGTCGAATTTCTAAGCCAACTCCGTTTAGCCTCGACCGAACCCGGTAATCTCACCTGCCAGCATTTCTTCCATCCTTCCGTTCGCGATATACGTCTTCCGATATTCGCACACGTCTCTTTCCACATTCTTCGTTTCTCTTCCCTCTCGTGTCGAATCGAACGGGGAGGATCCGAAGAATCTGAGGCATCCCTTTACTTTAATGCGAATCAACATCATGATCTCCGATTCTTGTGAAAATTCGAGCAAAAAAAAAAAAAGAAAAAGAAAAAGTAGAATAAAATTCGAATATTGACAACGTGTTGGTTTTATTCCATTCGGTGTGAACAATGACGTTGGATAAAGACGATTTGAAATTAGCTTATTTAAGAATTAGACACACGTTAGTCGGGGAATGATTTCATTGTTGAAGAAAATTTTATCGCGGCGATCAAGAGATTAAAGATTGCGGATCTTCGATACACGAGGCAAGGACGAATCAATTGCGGGATTAAATAAACGAAGTGATTTCACAAAATTACAAGGAAAATTCCGCGAGAGAGGAGTTTGAAAAGAGACGGGGGCGAGCGAGACGTGGTAAAAACGGTAAACAAGGTTTTTTTCGTCGTGGACGGGGACGACTCGAATTTTTATAGCCTGTTCCGTGATTTTCGCATTTCGTTCTCGTTTTCCATTTCGATTTCCTTCGTCGTCTTTCAAATCGTTTGTTTATTTGGCAATCGGCCTTCTTACCCAATTCTATAGTTTATCGCGCTACAATGATGTTAGCGAGAGAATTTTTGGCGATGGCCGACAGGATAATTTGTGACAATTGTTGGATCGATGCGAAAATTGTACGAAAATCGCGAAGGAGGTAATAAATTTACTCGAAATTTACTTTAAACTTTGTATATTTACACAAAATTATGAACATGGAATTCTTGCTTTTTTTTTTTTTTTTTTTGACGAATTGTCACAACCGGATTCATATTTCGAATGAAATCGAATTACGAACGAAACATTTGCATCTTCAATCGAGAATTAAAGCACAGCGATATCGGTATTTTCGTTCTATTCTATTTGGTTAACAGAAAAACTGGTTTTTCTCCGGTTACATAAATAACGTAACAAGTCGACGTAACCAATTAAGTTTTCTTCGTTTAATTGGCATTAGAGCGATGCCGCCCGTTTGTTGTTCGTTGACCTAATTAGCAGCCTGGCAATGGCGAAGAGAGTCGTTCTATTTCTTCGACTTCGTCGAATTATCCACTTATTTTCCTCCAATGGAAAACCGCGAATACTTGTCGCATCTTCGAAATTCCTTTTCCCCCGAAAAGTTACGCGCGCGATAAACGTGATCCACTTGGGCGAGCTTTGTTACACGAGTTGCATTTAACGTCAGTCGATAAAGTCAACGAACTTTGGCCGAACTTGTATAGAATAAACGTATACGATACACGTCGTTTTTTTTTTTTCTTGACAAAACGATCAAGGTTTTCGATCAATCCAAAGCGAATTCATTCTTCTACAACACCGTACAAGTAACTTAATTGAAACGTTGATTTTTCGATAATTAATCGAGAATTATTTATCGAGATTACCATCGAGCGTTAGAACAAAGATCGCGCAGCGGCGTTTCAATTTTCACGGTCAAAAGTTAAAAGAAGAAGCATCGCGTCGTTTACGAGACGAGGGATAATACCACAAGGTTATACGCAAGGTTCACGCGAAAGGTATGTAAAGGGAGAGGCAGGGCTCGCAAACATCATATTTTAGAAGCAGCGAGCAATTTCGGGTATCATTGTCGCACTGGCTGCAATTATCCCGGATATCCGTCGTCTGCGCGACGTCGAAATAATTACTCGGGCCGCGTAACTACTAGGAGCGCAATTACCGCGATAAGAGGCCGCTCTCGATCCCCGCGTACCATGGATTCCCCTTCTCGTTAAGCCTCTTTCATCGAATTTCCGCGAAAATTGGAATATTTCGGTTCTTCTGGTTCGATGGCGCTTCTCCCGCTTCCGTCTCTTTTCCTTTGACCGTCCATCCACTTGACTTCGTTTCTTCCCAGAGGCATGGATGAACCCGAGTCTCTCTCCCCCTCGATCCTCTTCCTTTGACCCAAATAATCGCTTGCTCGTTCACTCTACGTATTATAATAATTTTCTCGAATCGATACGTGGCGATTTTCGAATTACGTTGCGTTAAACTTCTATCAATCCTTCTTTCGAGACGTTTCGAAATTCGAATTTTTCTATTCGTTACGCGGAAACAGTGTTGTTCGCGTGTTATTTTTTTTTTTTTTTTTTTCGAGAAAAAACCCACCCTGTACAAAATTACAATCTCTCAACACAATTTCAAAATTCAAGGTCACGCTGCTTTCGATTCATCCCATGATAGAATAAATTCGAAGTTTTGGTATAAGGCTTACAAATAACACGGTACGCAAACAGTTGCGTTTCAGACGCGTGGAAAGTTCATCAAGTTCAAATTCCCGCGTCAGGTTTAGGCGAGTTTAAGCTACTTTCAGCTCCTAATTGCGGTCTCCCCTTCGACCTGGCTTTGATGCCCTCCATCCCGTGTCCCTATATATCAGCCCGCCGACCCTTTCGAGTGGCGTGCTGCGGGCTGGTTATGGACTGGTTAGTCGATGCACCGCTGCCGCCACTGGACTCTTCGGCGCCTCACGCTACCCTCGTTCCAGACTCTCTGGCGCCCCTTTTCATCCGTCTCTCTCTTCTCCTCTTCTTCCTCCTTTATCCCCTCCCCCTTCCCTCCCCCCTGCCCCCCTTTCGCATTAAAAACGGGTGACGCGAGAATAATTGATACGCAATAAAATCGATCTCCTGCTCCGGGTTCGATTCCGCCTCGAACTATGGAAAGCTGCGGAAAAAGAAAAAAAAAAAAAAAAAAAAAAGAAAAAAACACCAGATCGTTACGATACACGACAAATTGCTTCATTTTTTAACGTGGAAGATACGTGGTTGATAAATTCATACCCCTCCCCGACGGAATATCGCCGCGTTACGCGGAAATTACCCGCACGACCCGTTATTTTGTCATTCGTGTCTCTTCTATGAAGCGATCGACTGATCCAACCCTCCTCCCCCCTCGTGTCTCACCCAACCTAATGGTTGGACGAAGGTAGAAACGTAGGAGGTAGGAGGCCTTTTCGTGTCACGACACGGTCTGGTCACGCACGCTTGCTTGCTTGTTGAAAACATCATGGTAAAAATAAATCTTGTTGCAAGGATAAACGGCGGACGGTCCATGGTCGCGTATATTTCTTCCTCCCGATTTTTAAAACGTAGAGTGGTTTAAGAGTGAACGGAGAAGAGGAGGAGGAGGAGGAAGTGGATATTGGGAACAAATTTGTGTTGACGAGATATGGCGAAGCGTTTTTTTCTTTTCTTTTTTCTTTTTTTTTTTTTTTTTCAAGACGAACCAATGGCGGTATTTCATATTTAGATTTTTTTTTTCTTTTTTTATCATTTCCACGAGAGATTGAAATCGTTTGATCAAATGGTTTTGTCCGTGGATCCGAATGGATCGCGCTACACGGCGGGAATTGATCGAGTTATCGAGACGAGAATGTTTCCGGTTGTTCGACAGGGCAGGAAATTGCTTCCATGTTTTTTACGAAAAATTCACACCGGCCGAGGCGAGCAAACAACATTGTCAAAGGGAACAAATTTGTCTCGAAAGAGTCGGACGCATTAATATTCATCGTTGATCGAATACCGCGAAAAATACGAAGAAAAACATGTAACGCGTCGTACGTGTCCCCTCCAAGGAATTGAATTATTGAAATCACTTGCACCGATAAAAATTTCCTCTTCGAAAGCTTCGAAATTCCATTTTCCGTCGTACCTAAAAAATGCGTTCATTCGCGATTTTTAATTTTTCGCGAGAAAAGAAAAAAAAAACGTTTATCGACGACAACGATCGAAATTTCCACGCTAATTTCACCTTCGCGCGCGTTCTCGATCGTTCGAATTTTCGCATTTTCGAATTTTCGCATCGATTCACTTGTTCCACCTTTCTACATCCGACGTCCATTAAAAATTCACGTTCTCCCTGGGAATTGGAAAGATTCCCCGCCGTGTCTGGCCGAGATTAAAAAGCGTGGAAACGAAACCACGGTAGAACCAGGAGTTTCGACGAGATTCGAAAATCGCGAATCACGATCTCGAAAAGCTCGGCCTCGGTTGGCGTTCGTTAACGAAGCGATCCCCGACAATCGCGTATTCCATATTCGAGGCGGGAGGATATTTCTCGTGACGCGGGTTTCGTGCCTCGTGATTCTTTAACGAGCCGCGAAACCAACCTTCGCCACGCTCCTCTTGCGCTTTTCCCTGTCGCCTCTTCTCCCCTATCGCCGCAATGAAATCGAAACGACGAATCGCGCGCGCACGGGTCGCTGGTCACCCTTCGAATCGCCTCCCGGTAAATTATTTACGTCGCGTGCCGTCCACTATCGATTCGTCCTGTCCGCTCCTCCTCCTCCTCCTCCTCCCTTTTTTCTTTTCCTTCCTTTTTTCCCCTCCCTCTCGATCTACCAATATTTCGTCGTCTCTCCAATTTTTTCCACGCGAGTCGTCGAAAAAATTGATCGACGCGAGGATCGATTAATCGACGAGGTTTCTGTGGAAAAAGGATGTGTATCGGAGAATAAGTAAAAGATCGTATGTGCGTTATTATTGCATTTTTATTTGGCAGTTTGAACAGTGTTTCGAAGTAGGGTAATTTTTTTTTTTTTTTAAAGGGGGACGATGAATTTTGTGAAGCAATAATAAGTTTATCGGTCTCGCGAGATTGCCAGAATTGGAAGATTTTTATGCGGTTTATAGCCGGTGATACGACGCTCTCGGCGGTCGGAAGGAAGCAATTTCGAGGCCCTAATTGCGCCATGAATCTTGACGACTCGGGGACCGGCGCGGCTCCAAAGATTCCATACCGAAGGAAATATCGTTTGCTCCGCTCTGAATTAATAGGCGAGGGTCGCGATATAAATGCTTCCGGGGTTGAAATAGATACGCGTGATCGTGAGAAAATTCCCAATCATCCCTGACCACCCCCGATCATCCACGAAATTCGCTTTCAATTCGTCGAAAATTATATTTATATTTCTCCCTCGGGAACAGAAACATCCCGAGACACACATCCAAAAATCATTCGTTTCATTATGCCACGCATCTTTTAAAATTTCCAAAAAGGCTTCGTCCCTTAAATTGGAACAACAATCATCGAATGATAGAGCAAAAGTTCAGACTTAAAAAGAACTAGGTAACGCACTTGATCACTTACATCATCTATCAATTTCAACAAACTAATTGGAACCATCTTTCGAAACGAAAAGACGAGGAAGAAGAGGCGAGGAAAATTCGCTCATCCTTGCTTCAATTGGAGGAGGGAACGGGACCTGTTACGTTTCAAATCTTACGAACAAATTCAAAGATAGAACGGATCGTTTAATCGGTAAACGTGGCCGAGTTACATCGGTGCAATCCACGTCATTAAACCGAGCGAAACCGATTTAACGGACAATGAATTGCATAACGTTCAGCCCTCCCTCCCTCTGCCTCCCCGCAAACAAACGGTAACAGGAATACGAAGCATGTTTATAGGTTTATTACGAATTGCGGTCCGCGTCGTCCGTGTTGTTTCCGGGACGCGTGTTGAAAATGTCGAGGGGAAACGTGGTTTCCCTCCCCCTTTCCTCCCAGAGCTGAACTCGAGCACGTGACGCGCCCTCGAATTACCGCTCTGTTGCTTTTTTCTTTTTTCTTTTTTTTTTTTTTTTCCATTACGTTTTTGTTTCGAATCAACGCGATTTATTCGCGATTGATCCCAAATTTTTTTTTCTTTTCGGGTAAAAATGACACATTTTTCTTTCTTTCTTTCTTTTTTTGTATTAAGTTTGAATGATGATAATAATAATAATAATAATAAATAATGGAGGCAAAAGAAGCGAGGGATAATCGATTAAAGAGTGGGTTAACGTTTTCTGTTGCAGAAATAATGAAGAGAGAAGCTGATGCAGGCGCTATGACAGGTTCTGGAGGACCGACAAGTCCTCACAAGCGTTACAGACAGGGTGACGATGAACTTCGTCTTCTGATCCCCAGCAAGGTAAGATTTTATCAGCTGTTCCCCCAGTCTTGGCGGAACCAGTTTCGCAAAGTTGGAGGCGGCGATCGGTCGGTCGGTCGATCGAGCGCCGCTTCCTTTTAGACGAAATATGAGTCGAAAGGAACGATTATATATAAATCCTGTATGGAGAAACTATCCAATGTATTTTTTAATTCTCGAGAAAATGTTTCTCCTTCTATTTATAAATTTGTCGTTTTCCACAAAACGATTATTGCGATTATAGACAATATAATCCTTCCACGTGTTCTTACTTTCTATTCCCCACTCGTTTCACTCGTTTCGACGAAACTAAGAACAGAATTGTTCTCGAACAATCTCGAGCGCTCGAGTAGTAGTTAGATCATTCATCACGTATCACGTATTCTCTCTTTTCTAACCGTTCGTTCAGATTCTATTACAAAGATCTGTTACAAAGGAGAAAAATTCGAAATCTTGTTTGCAAAGCAGTTTTGAAACGCAATAAGAGAGAAACGAAAGAAGGAAACTTTTTTTTTTAGTTTCACCTTTCGTAGAAACGAGAGACGAGGCGTGTGCAATTTCCTCTCCAAATGTTGCTCTCTCATTGTTCAATTTCCAAACGAGATTACGCAACAATCTTTCCAACCGTGTTTCCCTCGACCAGATAAGCTTTGTCAACCGCGCTCCAACGTTCTCTTTCTCACGCGTTTGCTACACGATTTTCCACGATTTTTTTCTTTTTTTTTTTTTTCCACGCGACAAGCTGGTCGAGCAGAAGCCGCCGCTCGTCATAACGCGCCGTTTCGTGCCGGAACGTTCGCGGAACACGATTCTCTTCCGGTCATTGTCGCCGTGCTCGGCCAACCGTCCTCCACTTTTCTTCCGCTTTCTTCCGCCCGCCGCAATTTTCGAAACGAATTTTCGACCGATTCCAACGTTCTTCTTTACGATGGATACCAAAAATGTACACGCTGCTCGAGAAAGATCGTGAGAGAAAGACCGCGTTTACAATTCGAATTGCTTTGTTTATCGAGAGAAAAAAAATCGACGATAAAAAGAAAATATCGATGCTACGTTTCCAGAGAAAGATACAATACGCGATACAATCTTGTGCGGAGCGATTATGGTCGCTCGACTAGTCGGCCGACTATAGTAGCGAAAGGTTTAAACGAGGGAGAAAAATTACAAATCGATAAAGAATTTCTTTCTTTCTTTCTTTCTTTCTTTCCTTCCAAAATTATGAAATTATTTGGAAAGTGTTGGCTCCGATTTTCGCCTACAATATTACTCGCTTTGCCGTTATTAAGTTTTATCTTGTCTTAAAAAAATATATCAGAGATCTCTTCATTTTCTCCTAAGAAGAGAAATCGTGCTTCTCGAGGGAGCACGTATACGCCATATACCACGCGTATAAAAGAAGAGAAAAGAATAGAGAGAGAGAGAGAAAAGAAGAAGCACGTGCCACTACCCATATCGAAATTCATTCGTTCGCGTCTTAATAAAACGAGATTGCATCGCGAATGGAAAGAAGGGAGGAATCGATCGAGGAGGCACAAAGGAGGCGCTCCCCTGGATGCGTATCGACCTCCTCCGTCGATTTCGCGGCCCAACCGCTTCGATTTTTATCCCCGTTGGCGGGGAGACGGTGATCGAGCAGCGCAATGTCGGTGTCAGGGTCGATCGATGGACCGCTCCTCTTTTCCGTCGAGTAATGCAATCTCGTTCACGATCGCGGCAACGCACAATCACGCGTTTTTACGCCACGGTCCCGTGCCGTGTCGCAATATATCGGCCGCTTATCGCCGCTAATCGCGCGGTGGAAAACCGTGGCCGAAACCGTTCGAAAAGGAACGAGATCGGGACGACCTTCCGCGCCTCGATTCCCACGAAAAATCGGGCGAGAAATTGGAGCGCGAGTTATAACACGGATAGATCCCCCGTGGCTGTGGGTCGAGGCCGGGAACTTGAGTCACCGTTCACGATTATATTTTAAGATCGCGTATATTTTAACGCGTTATTTTGTTCTGGCACGAAACGTTATCCCCGAAACGGTTCCGCGATTATCGCATCGTTCTTTGAAAAGTGGTGGCTGTGGTAGTTTTTTATCGTTCGAATTATCGTCGAAGAACGTAACGTAAGAAGATCATTTTTAGAGAATGAAATTTCGATCCAACGTATACTTTCGAACACGCAAGAAGAACAATTCTTGCCAATTCGAATCTCGTTTAGGAGAAAAGAAAAGAATTATTTGTTTATCAAGTTTATGCATAGTATATTTCTGAATCTGAAAAATCTGAAAATTTTGGATTTCAGGTAGCCGGTTCGATAATCGGCAAGGGTGGCCAGAATATCACCAAACTGAGGAGTCAGGTAAGCCGTTGCTTCTTCCGTTCCCGTCGTTACCGTATCCCTCGATCTTGTTTCCTCTGTCGTTCGTTCGTGTTCGAGGGACAAGCACGAGAGACAGAAGAAGTGTAAACGATCGGAAAGAGAAAAAAAAAAAAAAAAAAAAAGAAAAGAAAAGAAAAGAAAGATGATAGACAAAGAAGATCCAGATGGCGAAGTGTATAATATAAACTTTAGTCGAATGATTGATTCACGAATCACGTCGCATTTTTCACGAGTCTATATTTTATTCCGTTCCCACCGTGATTAATCTGTCGCGCGAATTTCTAGAGACGACCACACATGTTACATACCATTTGTCTATCGATCGATTAGCTGGAATGTTTAGGAAGGCTCCGATGAGCGTATTTCTGAAACGTGTGTGCAAACGAGAATCGTGTGTTTGCTGCGAGATTACGTACCGTTTTCTCTCCCTCTTTTTCTCTCTGTCTCTCTTTCTCGAGTTCAGTATTTAGCCCGTTTTTTCATTAGCCGACCTAGCAGAGTATTATTATTATTATTGTTGTTGTTGTTGTTATTATTATTATTATTATTATTATTATTATTATTACTATTATTATTATTATTATTTTTTTTTTCTAGAAAACTATGAAACCGTTCGTTCCTTTTTACCTACATACGACCAAAGATAAATGCAATATATATATCTAAAAATTATATATACATTTACATACACACACACGTACGAAATATCTTCATCACGCATATTTTTCGTTCTCGAGCTGGAAAGTTAACCCTTTTTTCGTCTATCGCAATTCGTCCTGCCGACAGATCATATATATATATATATATACATAAATACATATATATATATATATATACACAAATATCTGCCCGCTCTCGACCGTCTCTGGAAATTGATCGAACGGCCCGTTTCCGCGCGTTCGTGGCCCGAGAGTAAAACTGCGTGGGCGTGAAACTGCAGCCGACCCTGAACGATTGATTAAAGATGCGGCCCGCGAGTAAAGCCTGTTGCACGCGCATACCGATCGAACCTCTTTCGATTCCAGCTCGAAAGGATTAATTATCGATGGTAATGAGTCGGAACGGGCGTGTTGCAACGCGATATAAATTACACCGTGGGATCAAGCTTAAACTCTCTGCTCGAACGCTCAACCGGAGAGAGAGAGACAGAGAGAGAGAGAGAGAGAGAGTCCGTGGAAAGGAAAAAAGAAAAAAAAAAAAAGGGAATATTTTTAGATCAATGCAAGCACGATGTGTTCTCGACGCACGTAAAAATTCCATTTAGAATTGCTGTGTGTATATATATATATATATACATATATATTCATAGCACGATTTTATTCGTATACGACGTTTTAATTATGATTCGGTTCGATTCGGTCGAGCACGTAACAGGCATTACACTTGCGAGTATCTCGATCGATGCCGTTGTTGCGCAACCGTTTGCCTCGGTGTTTCTTTCTACCATCGTCCTTGAGACGCCGAGACGAGAACTCACCCTGCGGAAGATCGACGCGACGAACGTCCGCAGCCTCGTGTTTCTTCGCTTGTTTACGTTACTCGCCGGCCGATAAAATTAAGAAGAAATTCAGATCGCGCGAAATACGTATACACCACGCAGGATTTAGGATTAACGAGTTTCCACCGATTTTCGTTTCTTGATCGCTTAGATCGTGAGAGAATCGCAAACGCGAGTTTAAGTGTCGACGAGACGCTTCGC
The DNA here is from genome assembly GCF_048593485.1 of Apis florea. Lineage (NCBI taxonomy): Eukaryota > Metazoa > Arthropoda > Insecta > Hymenoptera > Apidae > Apis > Apis florea. The sequence continues at coordinate 3,403,546 of NW_028256416.1, read as the reverse complement.
GTTTAAGCTCGCGTTTCGATCGACTGACGCGACGATCGATTGCATCCATCGATTGGAGCAGTCGAGACGATTCGGTACGCGTGTATTTTTTTCTTTTTTTTTTTTTTTTTCCTTTCTTTCCTTTTTTTAATTTAACGTCGTTAAGAGCGGTCAATGGCAACAATGTTTCTCACGACGAAACGCGTAAAACGTTACGAGCACGTGGACTCAGGGACAAAATAGAGTGGATTCGACGCGGTGAACGCGGCGAGTTTAATCGTTGAGAACGGACGGAGACCCAAAGTAAGAAACTCATAGCCGATTAACCGATTATTTCCAGTCTATGAATTTTCTCGAGGAATGCTTCGGAATGCTCGAATCTCTCGGATCCAGATGCAATTTTGTCTGTTCCCTAAGAGAAATGTAAGTTTTTTTATCTGCAGAGAATCGATCAATCGCGAGGAAAATCAATTTTCAGAATCGAATTTAGCTGTATAAAGGATTGAAAATTATTCTTTCGAAAAGCTCAATTCGATTGTTTCTCCCATAATTGCTCGAAATTGTAATAACGTTCCGTCAGATTTCATTGAGATCGCGTCTGAAGCGCATCCTCGTACATCTATCTCCTCTTCTCCAAGGAACTTCTAACGAGCAACCTGTATAAAATAACCATCGACCAGCGAGAATGCGATAAACGCTAATGGAATTAAGCAATCGTGAACGAGTCGTTCCCACTCGATCTTGTCCCTGGTCGTAAGTATTATAATCGGGTCGAAGCCGGTTCGTACGTATTTTTTGTGCCCGCCGACGAGGGCAGGAAGTACGCCATGCAGAGTGATCCACTCGCCGTCGAGTGATCCCCGAAAGCAGTGTCGCTCCATCGCGGTATCGGATCCTATTTTTATTGTATCGACGCGTGTGTCGATGAAGAAGAAAAAAAAAAAAAAAGAAAAAGAAAAATCTCTATCGCATGATCGATTGTTGGACACCGTTGGAAAACACGGTGCATAAGAATCATGGGATTATCGTGTTCGTTCAGCGGCATGGCGCTACTACTTTCGAGTCGATCGGCAGAGAATCACCCTGTACAAACAAATCCGAGGAGCGAGAGAAAGAAAAATCTCGAGGGATAATCGCGATATTTTTACCGTTTCCACTCGGATTTACGTCGTGTGTCCGCCATCGGTCGCTGCGCCCCCTGCAGCGCGTGTTCCCTCGTTAAACGGGGGGAATTCTTCATGCTCGGGCAGCGTCGCTCGTTTCGAGTTGGCCGAGGAAACAATTTGGGGGAAGGTGTTGGCAAAATGTTGTCGCGCGTGCGGAGAAATATTTGCGAGTATAATCGACGATCGATAGGATAGGAAACTGCGTATCTACGATCGATTGGCAAAAGTTGGATGGAAATCGAGGCGAGATTGGTTGGTTTAACCGCGATCGCGCGACCGAGCCGCTCGTCTTTCGAATCGAAGTTCGGCCAATCAGCCGATTAACGAATATAATCGGAAGATATCCCGTTGCGGCAATTAAATTCGTCGCGCGAAACAATTTATCTCCGATCAAAGGATCATCGACAGGGATTGTCAACAGAGAGGGGAAAAAAAAAAAAAAAAAAAAGAAGATAAAATATATCGGCCGATATTTTATTATTTAACTCGATCCTCCAGCGGCGGAAGTTGAAGAAAGGAAGCGAGAACGGTTCGGGAAATTGCATGTTGATTATCGAAACTTCCTTCCTCTAATTAACCGTGATTAAACGTGATTAAACGAAAAAAAACAAAGCGAAAGAGAGAGAACGGAGGAGAGCGAATGCTTTCTCTCTCTCTCTCTTTTCTCTCTCTCTCTCTCTCTCTCTCTCTCTCTCTCGGTATTTTTCATTTCGAAGACACATGGATCCGAGTCATTTCTTCCGATTAATTTTTTTCAACGACAAGAAAAGAAAAAAGAAAGGGAGAAACGTGCCGCTCGTTCTCCCACGCAAATATTTCTCCGATCGGCGATGGCGCGGGATTCGAGGGGAAAGGGAGGAAACGAGACGATAGAACGTGGGAGGAGCAGGTGAAAGGGGGGGCGGGGGGGTTGTTGGTAGAGGTATTAAATAAATACGAAAGGAGACAAGAGAAGGGGTTAGAAGATTAAGCCGCGAAAATTAATCCAGCCGTGAGAGACGTGATGTCTAACTTGGTTGATGATTTGTGCCCTGGCCCCGCCCCAACCCCGGCGTTGCCCCCCTGGTGTTGCCCTGCCGTTGCCCTGCCGTTGCCCTGCCCGGAACGACGGACCCTGACTTGATCGGCAAATGGACCACCCTACCAACAATCGACAACAACCACCAACCAACCACCAATGAACCAACCACCAACCACCACGGCCCGACAGTACAAAGCCTCAATCATTGTACCCGATTGCCCCGGACCCGAACGGTAATGACCAACACCACTACTTAATGTCTTATTTTTCTTTGTCTCTAATTACAAGAAAATACCTAAAACGGCAGCGACCTCATTGATCGCTCAGCTGTTTTTTTTTTTTTTTTTTTAAAGTCGGAACGACAACGACGTTCTCTCTCTCTCTCTCTCTCTCTCTCTCTCTTTCTCTCTCTCTCTCTCTCTATCGATGATTCTTTTTCTTTATGTCTGTCTATCTATCTGTCTGTCTGTCCGTCCGTCCGTATATCTGTCTGTCTGTCTGTCTGTCTGTCTTTTTTCACGCTCATTCTCCTCCACTACTCTTTCTCTCTCTATTTCTTTCGCCCGTATTTCTTTTTCCCTCCGTACTCTCTATCCTCCTATTCGCAGCCCTTTCTCTCTCTCTCTCTCTCTCTCTCTCCCTCCCTCTTCTCTTGGTCTTTTTTGTCTATCCGTCCGCTTGTGCCTTCCTCAGCCTTGTACCTGTGTCCTCGATCAGCGTCTCGAACATGGTTTCGCGATGATTCATCATCGGTCGCGAGTACGGGCGAGCTTTCGAAGGCGAGGAGCACGTCCGTGGGGCGCACGTTGCTCGTGACCGCACCTGCCATCGCTCGCAAGTCCACGTCTCTTTGTCGTCCCATCTCGTCCCCTCTCCCGCAGATTTCACTCATCTCTCTTCAACGTTCGTCAACGTTTCTCATCCTCTCCATCCGCCTCGTCTCCTCTTCCCGAAAGAGGATCTTTCGAGAGAGTCGAAAACGATCGAGAGGAGCCTCTAAAACCCTGTTCTCGCGCTTGTCGCTTCTTTGCTTCTTCCTTCGTTTTCGCTAGGAGGAACTCGTTCCAATTCAACGAGTTGGCTGGATGGAAATTCGCAAATTGCTTACTCGCAATCTCCCCCTCCTCCAAGAAGAAACGAATCTTCGATCGTTCGTTGTTGCGATTTCAGCGGGAATAGTCGTTATTCCAACGAGTTATGATCCAGCGAGAGGGCATACGTCTTTCCGCTTTTGTCGCGAAAAGCGATGGTCGACCATCGTGTTCCAAACCTTTCTTCTACTCTTATCCTTAATCCACCTCTAATCCTATTATTCTGGTGCAGTCTTTCTGTCTCTCTCTCTCTCTCTCTCTCTCTCTCTCTCTCTGTACACGTCTCTGATCCCTTTCTGTCTCTCTATTTTGTTCGTGTTTGCTCGGATCGTCTCGCGGTGCGCGGACAAAACACGCCCGATATAAATATCACACATGGTCAGATAAATGACAACACTTTGTGGTCGGGGAAAGTATAATGTGTACATTGTGTCTTTCTCTCTTTCTCTCTCTCTTTCTGTCTTTCTCTCTCTATTTCTCTTACTCTCTCTCTCTCTCTCTCTCTCTCTCTATCCTTCCTTCTTCTCTCTTTCATTTTCACATTCTCTTTATTTCTAATTTTTTTGTGGCTAACACGGATGCTAATCCGTGGAAATAGGCGGGTACTCTGCCGATTCCACGCTTAACGTCGATATGTCACGCTTACTCTTTTTAGGTACGCCCCATTGATCAGCGCACCATTGACCATCATCGTCCTGGCAGAGATATTTGCCAACTAAAAAAAAAAAAAAAAAAAAAAAAAAAAAGTGCGATTGAACAAATTGTCCACCGATCGCTACAGTCGAAAGTTATTACCGATTTGCTGTTGTGATCTTGTGCCTCTTGTGTTCTCTGCCTCGTTTCGATCCTTTCGTTGCTGGCCTCGTACATGCTCGTTCCAAATTCCTTACGAACCAACTACGTCTCCCTCATTTGGTGATAAACTTCGTTCACGATGGCTTTGTGATTGTGTGCATTGTCTAAATTTTTTTTTTTTTTTTTTTTGGTAGAAATTCAAGTTTTTAATTCAAGTCAGCAACGAAAGGGATTTCACGAACGCTTTTTCACGAGATTTAACGAACGTAGTTTTGATTTGAATTATTCTTTTTTTTTTTTTCTCACAAGAACGTTGTGGTATAAGCGTTGAGCGTGTTTAAGATAAGAGAAGGTCTTAGCGATTTTGTAGACGTTGTAAAACTTTAAGTAGGATTGATCGATCGTATCGAGTTATCGTTAGAAATTATCGAGAAATTGACACATCTGTTAGTCATTTCGTGGAGACGATTCTTTACACAGTTCGATAAATGAGGTGACGTAATGAGGTTTTATCGTCGTCCAAAATCATCGTCACATTTCGATTATAAATTATTTTTGTTCACCGATTAATGCAAAATGGAATCCAGTGTCGTTTTATAATTCATTTCATTGTTTCACGATCGAGTTTCGCATCTATAATTTCCACGATGACTAGTAATTATTTATGATAAACAAAATATTTAAATTACGTTTAAAAAATGCACATTGATAGTCTACGTGGTTTCCGTAGATCGACGGAATTATTAATCGATTCCAAACCTTACTTGCGTTTTTTTAGGATACAACATACAGGCCCGAATAACAACCGATTTCATCATATAGTCACGGCTATTCGACAATTTATGTAAAATTCGACGCGCGCATTATAAAAATTATTAGGAGGAGAATTATAGTTTTTCGTGTCTTTAGAAAAATATTTATTGTAATGTGATAAAGTGAGGGGGAAAAAAAATGTCGAACAGCAACGATCGAAAAGCAATTAAACAACCGTTCCGTTTCATAAATAATAACCGAACAGTCGCGAGGAGTGAAAAGAATCAGATTCGAAATTCAATTAAACTTAATTAAAAGATTATCCGCAACATCTGCGCGCGTTCGTTACAGATTAATCAAGAGGAAATATTCGATTTCAAACGATTGAAGCCAGTTTCTCTTTTAACCTCTGATTCTCTTAATCCTCTGTTAGATTTAACAGGTTTTTAACGGAAAGACATCCGTTAATTCAATTTTTCATCCCATCGATGCACGTCTAGAGATCCTAAATACTCGCGATCAAAGCTTACCAGCAGAATCGTAGTTTTTTTTTTTTGTCTCAGAGAAGCTTTTAATTTCGTGGAGAGATCTGTAAATCTAGCTTTCATTTTCGAGGCTTCGTTGTTGATGACCTTCGACACTTTTCCTTTCGAAAGGGACGAATTGATAACGCGCACTGGTTCTCCAAGGAGACGTTAGTCAAATTCGTGTTGATTGCGTGTTAAGTCGGGTGAGAATCGGTTCTCAGGGAGAGAAGTAGCTAACCGTTTTCACGGTTTTCAGAGGTCACTGGAAACCGTTCCCTCGCGACCGTGTTACTTCTATATCGAACGATCTCGTGTCTGGTGATCGCGAGACGGCGACCGTTATGTAGGAGAAAAGCGCATGATTAACCCTCGACTAGTAGGGTGAGCGTGGAGCTCTGTTCCCATAATTGGTAGGGTGAGATCGATTCGAAGGAAAGAGAAAAAAAATACCAGCTGTTCGCGATAGTCAAGTCGAGTCACGCGACGGAGACAAGTCGTGCGTATATAACCGTGCTTCGGTTGTCGATGGAAACCGCTGACAAAGGAAAAGGTACGATGGGCCCGATCATATTTAACCCTGCTTAACGTCATATGGAGAATATTTCGGATCCAACGTGGTGATTTTCCATTCCGCCATTCAATTAAATTTATCGCGTTTGAGGTTATGTGCGGTGGCCCTTCCTATTTTCACCACCAGATGTCTCATCGACTGTTTACTTTCTCGCTGCTAATTTGAAAGAAGGAGTTTTTTTTCTTTCTTTCTTTTTCTCCCCCGACTTTTCCTCTCGTAATCATGCACAACATCGTAATAATAGAGGGAGGAGAAAATTATAGTTTTTGTTTTTAAAAATAGCATAACAGCGAATAGGGTTAAATAGTTCTTTGTTGCGATAATATCGATTCATTTTTTTTTCCCTCTCCCTCCGTTTCTTTATCTTTCTGTGTACGAATAGGGATTTCTAGTTATTTTTTTTTTTTTTTTTTTAGATCGTTCTTGATATGTATTTCGAAGTTTTTTAGGTCGTTCAAGTACGACTTACCCCTGCTCGCATGATTCACTCTGCAACTCGTATTGTCTCACCTTCTCTCTCACCGAACGTGTGACTACTAGTACTAACACTGGATTAATTTTTTTTTTTTTTTTTTTCTATTATTAAAATTACACGTCACTACTAAACAAACACCGACCGATTCAACTCATTCTGTCTGTGACGAGGATTAACGTGCATTCACATTTCAGCTATAGTAAAAAAATAGATAAAAAGCTAGATTTCAGCTTCGCTGAGGAAGTATGTAATTGTTCGTTCCTAACTCCACCCTATCAGTCGATGGTTAACATTTAATAACAAAATAATCATGCGACGATCGAAGGAACGCCATTCGTAAGGGAAAGCTCGTCGCAGCTTTTTATCTTGCGACACGTTAAAAGCTTCGGCTCTTGTAAAAAGAGGGATCGATAAAAGTGCATTGCTAAAGAAGTAGCGATAGAAACAATTTGTGAAATAAACCATGTTCCATTTAACGTATGTGTCGATGGAATTTTTTTTTTTTATTTTCTTGTTATTTCCGTCAAATACCACGATGGTCAGTAAATTCTTGATTATTTTACAAATTTTTTTTTTTTTTTCATATTTATAAATTCTCTTTTCCTTTTAATTAAAATTTAAAAAGATTAAATTTCTACTCGCTTGCGAACAGAGATCCTGAATTTCGTTTCTTCTAAAAAAAGATCTACGAATTTTTAATTTCTCAATAACTTTTTCTCGAATTTTAATCGAACCTCCATTCTCAATCTCCTCCCAGAATTTGGCTGGCCATCGTCGAATTCGATTTTTCCACGGAAAACGAATACAAATGCATTGATTTCGGCGATACGATTACCTGGCTTCCGGCTTCGTTCAAGCACTATCTCGAAATTAGAATACATTATCGTGCCTCGGTCGAAATCGAATCGTGTCGGACGAAACGTAATTTTCCTTCGCCAACCAATCCGCGAAAACAAGTCGCGAGTGAAACTTCTATTCCGAACTTTCGGCAGCCTCTCGTCCTCTCGCAATTGTTATCCGAATCTCAACCATCGATCGAGTGGATACAATGTGAAAAACTGGTGGAAAATCCGGTCTATGATCGGGAAATATGATCCTATTCTCCTCTCGAACCTGTTCGAATATCTGAAAATTGCGCGGAAGATGAAAAATCTTTCTCGTTTTCTCGTGTTGCCCGCTACATATACAAAAAAAAAAAACATGGAAACCCCTTGAAATTTGAGTGCGAAAGTTAATAACTGGAAACCGAGTCAAATTAATTAGTTTATTTTTTTTTTTTTTTGCAATAATTAGAAACAAGTGCAAGTGCTTATATTTTATAAAAGTAAGAGAAAAAAAAATAAAGGGAGGATATAGAATAATATTTTTTCATTCGAACTTTCGCTTTTCGGTACAGTAAATTTTCAAGTACAACTAAAATTGACTAATTTCTGACTGAAACACGAATAAACTATCAACAACGTTCACTCTGTGAAATGCGAAAATAAAAAGTGGAATAAATTTTTTTCATTCAAAATTTAATTTTTCTTTTGATATGTTCATTTTGGACTTTCTTTAAAAAAAAAAAAAAAAAAAAAACTCAAACTCAAAACGTAGATTTTATTCTTTTTTTCTTTTGTATATTTTAACAAATCATTTATCATACATAATTTATTCGTATGTAGTCAAAAAAAAAAAAAAATAGCTAATTTTAATTTCTGCTTTTAAAATTTATCGGAAATTTTACTCGAAAACAAAGCCTTCAAATGAAAATAGTTTATTTATTTTCGATTTATTTTTTTCACTCCTTGTTCAGTTACCTTTACGCGATACCTGCAATTTTTAAGAACAACTCTTTGTTTTCTCAATCTACAATTTCACTGCCTCGTTATATCGATCGAAGGAAGGGAAGGGAAACGAGACGCGATTCCTTGGAATTTCAATTAGCGGACTATTAAAAAGAAAAAGAGAAAAGAAGAAAGGGCGGGAAGACAGAACGGAGGAGGAGATAGTCCTCCGGTGTTTAATTTGTGTTCAGCGTTTCGAAAGTTCCGTGTTTATCGGAATTTCGTATTTAAGCGGTATTTCCTGTGTTTTTATTCAATAACCCGTTTACCAGCGGTGATTCCACTCGCCGCCATTCACTCAAAAAGAGACGAGAGGCAGCCGATCGTTGGTGAATCCCAGTTCGTTTATCAATTCGATTCGTTCAATTGCGTTGCCGGGGTGGAATTAAAAATGTAAAAAAAATTAAATGAAAGTTCGAGCGGATGACACGGCGACGAGATACGGAAATATTCGCGAGCGGAGGATAAAAGCAAGCGGCGGGGTGCTGTTCAAAATTTTTGAATGGCGAAAGGAAGGACGAAGGGGATGGATACTTTTTTTTTTTTTTTTTTTTTTTTTTAGAAGAAGGTTTTTTTTTTAAATTGGTCCCAGCAGCTAATTTCTTGCGGGGAGGGAAAGGGTGAAAATTCGTGGACACGATTCGATTGTAGGCAAAAAAAAAAAAAAAAAAAAAAGAAAAAAAAACGCAAACGTGTTTGTAACGTTATTAAGACAAAGGTGGTCGAATGGGAGTAATTGTTGGAGTGTTTTTGATTTTAGGGTGCTTACCATCAGCTCGGATCTGCCCACCGTACTCCAAGTGTTGAACGAGGTCGTACCTAATCTCGAGGAGGTGAGTGTTGCTACCAGAAGAGGATCACACGGGAAAAGAAATGACTCAATCGTGAGACTTTTCACATGTTTTTTTCTTATTTTAGTAGAACTGTTAAAGATATAGAGTGGTATAGAGTGATAGAGAGCCGGGAGGGTTGGTTCGGTAATTGTTTGAGCGCCTTGATTCATCGTGTTGAATTTATCGTGCCATGACTCATTCTCTCTTGAGTCATCGATACGATTATTAATGGACGTAGAAAGAAATAACTTGCTTTATTTGGTAAGCTCGTTATTACTTATTAATAATCGAAAAGTATGAAAGTATGTTGTTCGAACGAATAATTTAATCGCCATAGGGAGATTAGGGTGCTAACCAATATACCGTCCCACCTTACAGAAACTCTTGTACCAAAGGGAATTGCATTTTATAGTTGCATGGAATGCATTCTAGAAATTTAGAGGACGATCTAAAATTTAAACGAAATTTTTCCTCAAAGAAGGATATATATATATTTTTTTTTTCTTCGATTTGCACGGGACAAAGTAGTAGCCGTTTCCATAAGTAGTGGAACGAATCGATGCATCCTATTTTAACGACAAACACGTGGCGACAATGATATAGAGTCACGTTCCAAAGAATTCTTATGAATATTTATTATCCGTTCGAAGATCAGCAATTAACATAAACCTGGAACAACTACGAACTACGAACAACGATTATTCACGTAAAACGAATACGTAAAGATTGTTGGGAAAATTAAAAAAAAAAATAAATAAATAAATAAAACGGAAAGATAAGCGAAATTTGCCCGCACGACGAACACGTAGAGCCATTCAAACGAGCAGGGAAACGTTACCAAAGAATATATTCACTCGTGTAACAAGAGAAGACGAGAAAGTAAATGGTTGGAAATGGTTTCAGAATGGATCTCGACACGGGAGCGACGAGATCGACGTGCGCATGTTGGTGCATCAGAGTCAAGCCGGATGCATAATCGGCAAGGGAGGTTTAAAGATCAAGGAGCTTCGCGAGGTAAGTCGGAGAATATGCTTCGTACGCCGTTTAAACGCGTTATCCACACGGGACACGACATCGGTTTTACGATTGTCACGTTCGACTTCGTGCCAAGGCCTTCACCGTGATCACACGACGAATTTAAACCGTTCTCGAGGCCTTTTATATCCTCGATCCTCTTTATCAATCGCCGAGGACAACGAAGTCGGTTTCGCGAGCTCGCGAGCCTTCCCACCCGAAACCGTTTCCGTTTCCGCTATTTTTGGACACGCGATCGATAAGCCCCGTCGTTCATTTTTTAGGTCGACGTTCGATTACGAAATATATTTATCGCGGATTACCAAGAAGATTCGGTTTAACGTTCGTTCTCATAGTAATCGCGAGCAATTGTTGTTTTCTTCGAGGGAGGGATATTTTTAAAATATCGCAAAAACTGATATCGCATTTATTTATTTTTTTCGTACACTTCGAGTGGAAAAAGATAATTATTTATGTCTGTAAAAAAGTGAGGGTATTTAGAAAATTAACGCGATGGAAATAGATTTTTCTTTTTCTTTTTTTAGAAAGTGGAAGAAATTGGAATTGCTTACGCGATAAATATTAAGATTAGGAGAAGATTATTTTCCACTAGGGAAAATTAGGATCTCGTAAGTGGATTAGAATTGATTTTGGTGGCATTAAATCATTACCCTCGCGGCCGATTCGAATAGGCTATTGCACAAGCACCGCTAATAAATCTGGAATTCACCGTCCACGGTGATAATAAGGAAATTATCCGCGTTTCCTGTCCTTCTCCCGCTTCTTGCCTCGCGAGAATCTCTCGTCTCTCGTCCGCTTCTCGAGCAAAATAAAGAATACCTTCCAAATGGATCCCTTCATCTTCTTCCCGCGAATCCATTTTTAACGATTAATCCATTTATGATTATCCCTGTTCGATTGTGAAACAAGAAAAAAAAAAAAGAAAATCACTCTTAGAAGAATCTAAGAAGATGGATCGAATTTTTAGAGCGCAAACACTCTCGAAGATAATTGATAAACGAGCGAGCAGGTAGGAAATGGACAATTGAGCTCGTTTTAATTAGGGAAATGGCGGGTCAGATTTTACGTAACAACGATGGACCAAATATCCAGGCAGCGGAATATGCAACGTGGCCAAGTGGCTCGTTACGTTTTCGCGTTCACAAGAGGTATATAACCAACCGATATAGACCTTTTGTTCGAGCAGCCACTAGACGCCTGCCGTAACTTTTCTTCTTTCGAGCTTTGTCGGCTTCTTCCGCCCATCCGCGGATACATGTCGATCTTGACATACTCTCGACGAGCTGTTTCGAGGGAAGCAACTGTTTCATTCAACTTTTCTTCCACTTGAAATCTTTCGTCGGAAATTAATTTATCGAAGGATGGATAAATGCAATGGCTCTTCTCCTCGAAGTGAACGGCCGAAGGGAAATTCGAAAAATATCGATTTGGAGAAGAATTGAACTCCGCCATACATTCGAGATACAAGATATAGCAATGTAGTAAAAAATGTTTCTTCGTAATCTTTTCCCTGGATGATAGAAGAGAGAAGTACGAAGGCACCGCCATCTCGCGACATCGCCAGAAATGTTTGGAAGGGGCGAAATTCTCCAGAATTTCGAGAATTGGGAAGGAAATTCGTAGGAAACGAGGTCGAGTAACTTTCGAGAATTCTTTCAGAGGAGGATCCCTCCGAGAAGTCCAAAACGATTTTTCGCGCGAGCTTGATTTAAAAAAGTTTAACGACCTCCCGTTTTCGCTCTATCTCTCGAACATTCCCTCTTCCCTTTCTCTTCTCTCCGTCAACAGTGGCGATACTTCAGACCACTGTTAACGCGCGCAATATTTCGACCCGAGATACGTGTCTCTCGTTTACAGCGCTTCCCATGACGCCGAATGCCCCCCTCCTTCCGTTCCAAGCAATAAAACCGGCTTATATCTCTTCCTTTGTGCTCACCCTAATTTCTAGATACGGGACCTGTGCTTCTTCGAACGCACAGGTGAACAGATTTGAGGGGGGAGGGGAGGGGATCTCTGGTTTTCACGCTACTCCTCCAGAGTACATCTACATCGGAGCAGAATTATTATCGGTGATGGATTAATAAAAACACATCATTTTTTTTTTTTTTTTTTCGTATTGATGAGAAATTTACGTGTAACGTAATTTTCAGGGGGAAAAATTTATTTATTTTAAAGTCCATATTTAAGGTGAAACGAAAGCTCAGAGTTTCGTACATTTCGTATCTGAGAAATTTTTATTGCTCTTTTATTCGAAAGTTAAGTTAATTCGTAAATAATTCGCCGGTCAATCTCACCGGTTTTTGGTTATCAGCGTTTTAACATTTCCCCATCGTTATTTCCTTCGAAAGTTCGAAATTCCCGGTTTACAAAGTTTAGTGGACGGCGGGTGGTCGTCCAGTTTCCTGGTCGCAAAAGCTGCAATGCTCGAATCGGTTGCCCGCACTCGTAATTACACTCGTTCAACCTCTGTTTTGCCCTCTTCTCTTCGCTCAATTACCGTGACACGTTTTGAAAAAGTGTATTTCAACTGGTTTAACGTTCGTTATCCGGCCCGGGAAGCGAATGGAAAGCTCAGACCACCGATCTCGTGGTCGCATTAAAACTTTTCGTTCGCACCTATCTCTGCCAGATGTCCACTACCCCTTAAACTCGATCGCTGTGTTGAATTTTCTTCGAGAGCCACGGTCGAGAACGATTATTACGCATATTCTATTATCGAGCGGATGATTTCAATAAAGGAAGCGGGGAAAACAGAGATAAGGGATCGAGGTAAAATTCCATAACGCGAGTCGATGCGATAATTAGCGTAGATAACGCGTAACAATGCGATAAACGAATAAACGTCATAGCGAAATCGTTTGTTAGATCCAAAACGAAATAATAATAATAATAATAATAATAACAATAATAAAGAAATAGAAATTGTAAAAAAATTCACTCGTCGTTTGCCATTTTCTCATTTATTGTATCGATCGTGAATTGAGCAAAGTAGCGACAAAGACAAAAAGCGGAAGAAAATGTTTTTGAAACATTGTAGAGTATGGGTTTTAATCGTTTTCACGTGATCTCATCACTTATCGCTAATATCAATCGACGAATATATAAATTTCTGTCGTTCGAAACTGTAAACTCTAGATCCTTACGTAAGCAGCGAGTTTTATGAATTATACGACCATCGTATAACAGGTTTACCTTTTATTCGCGTAAATGTATTGATTAGTTTGATCGATTCTCTATCTCGTCTCTAATTGCAAATGAAATATGCAATTAGAACGATGAAAATTGTAACAGTAATAAAATAATCGAGCACGTTAACGGACAGCAATTTCATTACAATTATTTATTAATATGTAATATGTTTATCGATATTAACGACAACTTTTTAAGTTTATAATTTAAAAAAAAGGTATTCGTTTACACAACGAAATTTTTTTATCCGGTATCTTTTATTTACGCGCGATAAAGAAACGTATTTATAGAAAGTCAGCAAGAAATGAGATCGATAACAACTGCGCCATCTAACGTCCTCAGCTAAAACTTCATCGTGTGTCGAAAAACTTGAGCGCATAAATCATTTTTACCTTCCTCCCTCTTTTTTTTTTTTTTATCACGATCTTTATATACGTTAAAAAAGGGGAAAAAAAGTAACGAGAAAATAAATCAAAAATTACAACGAGATAAAAAATTTCGATCCTTTTCGATCTATATCTTTATACAAATATATAAATGAAATATCATTTTTTATCATATACAAAAGAATCGTTTAAATCATCTATCGTAATCGAAACGCCCTCTTTCAAATTTCCAATTCTCGTTTCCTAATAAATAAATAAATAAATAAATAAATAATCGATCGACACTCTATCGTCGCGTATTTCTCATTCACGAGAGATCATCGATTCGTCGAAATGGGATGCACTTGCAAAACTTTTGTGAACGCTTAATTTTGGGGAAAAGTTGCAGTTTTAAAAAAGAAAGGGGGACGTGAAAAACACGGCGGGATTCCGGGTCACGATGCGACGAGACGTTTCTTTTTAAACTCTCTCTCTCTCTCTCTCTCTCTCTCTCCTCTCCCCTTTCGTCAGTGGCGACGAAGTTTGTCGTGCTTCCTAAATAACCGCGCGACACGGTAGGGGGTGGCAGGGAGCCGTCGAGGGTAAAAAAAAAAAACCTCTTCCCTCGCAGAGTATGAAATTAATTCCAAGAAAATACGCTAGATAATTACGCACACGCGATGCTTTTATTATTATCCGTCGCTCGTATCTACGCGTATGCACATATTGTCCCCGTATTAATCGATTTTTCTCGAATTCTTCTTCCTAAAGAACGCGTCTCGAAAAGGTCGAAGGTGCAGCACGATCTTTTGTAGAGTTAGAGATAAAATTCGTTAATATATATTCAGTTTTCTCTGTTTCGTCTCTGTTTAGTAGTAATTTAAATACTTCGGTAGAAAATTCTGCTGTTTGACATACACGTAAAAAGTATCCGGAAATGTAATATGGCCTTAATAAATGTTACTCAAATATTTAATAAGTGAAATTAATTTTTGCCTAAGAATGTTTTTCGCAACGTTTTACTTATTTAAGAACTACTTATTTGAATTATTTGTTGGCTATTTGTTATATTTTACTTAAATAATTATTTTCTATTCCATTAATTAGATATAAGTGCTTACGAACGCATTAACGATCAATTTTTCGGTCAATTTCCTTATTGTTTTTTCTGATAATTTCTTTTTATGTTTCTTTTAAATACTCGAACAAAATTTATTTTCCAAACCGCGAAATTATTCCATTGAGTATATTATTGCGCTTTCATTTACGCATAAAACAATTTTCACGCATAAAAATAAATTTTATTGTACCGCGATACTTTATTATATTAACAATTACAAAAGAGAAAATAATGAAATAAATCTTTTTTTCTTTTTTTCAACTCGAATTGCAAAATAAAAAAGTATCCGGACATTTTTGAGCGATACAGATATTATTTCATCGATAAACTCTATAACTGGAAATTGAATTATTAATTCTTATGCGCAATACATAAATGGACAAACTTTTTCTTCGCATCTCGATGCTTTGAAAAAAATTGTAATCTCCCCTCTGGCACCGATATTCAACCGTTTTTCCCTCCTTCTCTCTCTCTCTCTCTCTCTCTCTTTTCTCGGTAATCGCACAGCTGATCGATACAATAATTCATAATCGCGTCAAATACACAATTTCACACAGCCGTGCACCCCTCGACGCGCAGAGAGAGATATAGGGACTACGAAAATGAATAGTTGGCTGATAGCAGTCAGGCTTCAAGTTTTCCCGCTGCTCCCTGAGCGCCATGTGTTGCTATGGGCAGTTCTCGAAGGTCCACGCGGCACGCAATCCAAACAGGTGCTGACGAACCAGGTAACGGACGGTTTCCAACAGCTGCCACGCCAGGTGCACCTACCTTCCCCGGACGCCGTGACACGGGGCAACAAGAGCTTTTCACGTGCGGCCACCACCTTCTCTTTCCGATTTCCTCCGCTTCTCTTCCTGCTAAACCTATACCAAATATTCCTCTTTTCCCTTCTCCTCCTCCTCCTCCTCCTCCTTCTCCCTCCTCATTTTCCTTTCGTTCGTATCTTCCTCTTCATCGACTATGATCCACCAAGTTTTGAATGTTTTACGAGATTTAACGAGAATTTTCAGACGTTTAATTAAATAGTTCGATACGTCGAACGAGATTCCTTGGGAAATTTTGTTATTATCCATGGAGTTTTTGGTTTAGCTCGATCGTTCGTTGATCCAAATCGTCGCGAAATCGTATCAGTTTCTCGAAGTTTCGGGCAGGAATTTCGGGAAGGATCGGAATAAGAATAAAACGCTAGAAATCGTTTTCATGGAGATTCGAGAATTTCGAGAAATGATGATGACTTTTGAAACCTTGGAGTCGCCCGGAAACGTGGTTCCTCCTCCTCTCCTGATCCTCCTGCACGGTCGCGCGCGCAACTCGAACAGCCCGCGCGCAACTTTCCCTTTTTCCCGGTTCGGGTGACGATCCAAAGCTGCACGGTATATAAGCCGTGGAATAATGAAAAGCAGCGGCTGGTAATTCCGTTCGTGAATGAATGAAGGTGGGTGGAGTCTGTGAACAGCGGCCGAAACGGAATCAGGGGCGCATGACAGTCCTTCGAACCCTCTGCCTTTTCAGTCCCCGGTCGATCGTCCACGCGTGAGGATCCTCCACTTGGTCCTACGTGCCCTGCTACTCCCTTCTCCTCCCCCGAGTTTTTCCTCGCGCCGATCCAAACGGATCACTTTCGATCGTGGTGCTCCTCGAAAATGTGCTGCCTCCGCGACCAGGATTTTTCAATTTTATGGGATTTTTTTGGAGAGGGAGAAAAAGAGAAAGAGAGAGAAAGAGAGAGATATAGGTATGAATATTTTTTTTTTTTTTAATACTTTCGTTTATCTTTTTTCCTCTTTATGATGTTTTTTTTTTTTATGGTAGAAAAAGATTTTTTTTCTGTTTTATTTTAGTTTCGAAGGAAGAGTTTGAGAAATTTCTTTTTTTTTTTTTTTTTTACTTTAAGCTTTTAAACTTTTGAAATAAAAGCGTTGTAACTGCCGACCGAGCTATTCTTTCCAATGGAAAGTTTTTTTTTTTTATTTTTCTTTTATCTCGACACTTTCGAAGTAATTCTACATAAATGTTTTGGCGGTTGCCGTTCATTTTTGTTCTCGAAACACGTTTTCCTCCACGACGCTCCGTTTATTTCATTTCCTTTCGAATTAGAGCATAGACGGATTTAATCGTATAATACTTCTCATTGTGTCCATCTCGGCGAATCAGATTAGGACGTAGGTGTCGAATTCCACGTACGAGACGGAGAATGGAAGTCGAAGAAACGAGTTAACCACGAATTCCTGCTATTTCCGAGCGGGGCGTTCCTTTAACGACCACCTTTTCGAAGGGGGAGCAGTGATCCTTCGATGCTATCGAAAGGTTCGAAAGGAAATCCATCCGTGTGTTTTTCCACGTATTCACGCTTCCCACACCCCTACTTTCCCGAAAGTACTCACCGTTTCTGAACCTTATTTGCGAGAAATTCGCGAGTTTCTCGATCTCTTTACATTTATTATTTGCGATTGTATCACTTGATTTATCTTAATCTTTTTTATATCTTTGCACTCGAAAATACAAGGTTAACGATCGCGTATTAAGTTCATTTACCTCGAAGAATTATTCTCGACCGAAACTTGTTACTTATCGATGCCAAACCATTGCTTGAAAATTCCAGCTTAACCTATTTGGATCACAAAAGATAAAAACCAGATAAAATCCAAGAAATCTTAGTATCTCTTCAAATTTACGATCTATAAGAGTTATACTCCATCTTATAATCCCGTATTTCGTGGTATCCCTGGAAATCCCTTATCTCAACGCGAAATCGATTAAATCTCTTTTTTCGATCAACCTGGAAATTCGTGGAAGTGCGTTTCAATTACTCGTTCAGCGCATCGTGTACCAGTCCAATGTGAAACGCGGCCTCGCGAGAAACAATGCGAAATAACACGCCGAGGGTGAGCGTAATCGGTTTTCTTTGCTCGATGTTTCTCTCTTCTAAGGTAATTACGTAACACGCACGCACACACACACGCACACTTCTCGAGACGTAAGGTCGGCGTAAAAAATGCGAGAGTGATCTTGGTCGTCGCCGCCCCTTCTTTCTCTCTCTCTCTCTCTCTCCCTCTTTCTCTTAGAAGGGTGGCGCGAGAGAGAGAGAGATAAGCGAACGAGATCTCGCGTGTCATTTCGCCATAATTCTCGAGCGTAATTTATGCTTTTCGTGGAAAAGCTGTTGGAGGGTGGGAGAGGGTAAAACGGAGAAAAACAGAGACGGTTGCGAGAGGAATGGAGTCGAGCGAGGAAGAAGTGAAAAAGAAAGTCGAAAACGCGAAAAGGGAATCACTTTGTCGGGATATCGTATGTTTTAGCTACTTCGTTAAATAAACAGGGACCGTTTTCCTCCGCTTTCCTCTTCCCCATCCTCCTCTCCCCATCTTCTTGCAGCAGCTTGCATTTTCATACGGTGTTCCAACCATCCCTTCGTCCCAACCGTGCAAACCACCACCCTCTGCCGGTGATTGTTAAGCGAAAGATAAACTTTGGATTCGTACTTTCATTCCGATATTCTTCTTTTTCTCTCCTCCTCCTCCTCCTCCTCATCACTTTGTCTTTCCTATTCTATTTATTGTCGCTGTTTTTATTTTCTTTTTCCCAGACCAACCGACATTCTTCTCCCTTGTTTTTCTTGCCCGTTTGTTTCTCTCCGCTTTTTTAAATTCCAATTCTCTTCTCTCGCCATTCAATTTCTGTGTCACTTAGATATTTCGAAAACCGTGATTCCCTCTTAATCCCATTTTCCTCGTTATTTCTTTCCCCCTCCCTTTCCTCTTTACCTCTGTATCTATTTTTCACGCACCTCGTGCGTAAATCTCGCCCACGTTCATCTCCACGTTCCCATCCCCCCCCCCCCTCCCCACCTCCCACTTTGTTCTTTTTCTTCTCTCGTCGTTTTCGATTTTCTCCCTCTCCTCTCTTTCTCTCGTTTTCACGGTTCCTCCCGATTTTCCCATCCCCTTTCCTTTTTATTTTATTACCGGCTCAAGTTTTCTTCGAACAGAGAGACACGGTTACAATACTCTCGCTTTAATCCTGCCCACGCTCTTCCTCTCATTTCATTCTTTTCCCCTCTTCTTTTCCATCCCACCATCTTTCCTCGCGTGCTTCCACCGAATTCCTCTGTCTTCTTCCTCTTTCTCTCTCTCTCTCTCTCTCTCTCTCTATCTATCTATCTTTCAGCACGCCATTGAATTCGTCCTAGTGTCTTCGTCCCATCATCCCAGAAGGAGAAACGCGGGAGGGAGAGCAACCCCCTACACGAGCCTGTATTCTTACGCAACCAACCAGCCGAACCAATGTGCTCAAAGACTGTTTATTAAAAAGCTTTTAGCGATATTAGACTGTCCACGAGAAAATTTCCTTCTCTCGAGTAAACGTGAAATTTCGTTCGCCCCCCCACTCGTCATCGAATTACGGGTGAAAAATTACGCGACAAAAATTCGCGTTCGCGAATTTAATTTGAGAAACTGTTGTTCCAAA
This sequence comes from Apis florea, assembly GCF_048593485.1. Lineage (NCBI taxonomy): Eukaryota > Metazoa > Arthropoda > Insecta > Hymenoptera > Apidae > Apis > Apis florea. The sequence goes on along the minus strand of NW_028256416.1, from coordinate 3,384,330 downwards.
CACGATCTACGAACCAATGGTGTTAGAATGAAAAATTTGCGTAAAGGAAAAAAGAAAGAAAGAAAGAAAGAAAGAAAAAGAATTCGTAAGTGAAAATTGAACAAAAATTGTATATTTTTTATTTCGAAAAATTATTATCGAATTTATCTTTTCGCCGAACGTACGAGAGAAAGAAAGAAAATTGGAAAAATAATTCTCGAGGCGCCGAACGCACTATCGTATATCCTGGGGAAAAAAGGAGAGAAAATAAGAGGAAACTGTAGGAAACTTATTATACTGGCTCGGTTCGTCTTCTTTTACGTCTTACTCGACGTATTTCTCCCTGTCGGTTTCATTGACCGATTGTCGTTGATATTCGCGTTTCAAGTCGCGTCCCATTGAAATGTCGAGCTCTAAAGTTAATCTAAAAAGGGAATTTTTTGGATTAATTTAAAATGCACTTTTTGTCCCGAACTCGCCTCTCCTCTATTACCAAACTCCGTTATTCGCGAAATAATGAAAAAAAAAGAAAAAAAAAAAATCAACTTCACTATTTTATTACAAAGAATTCGAATTTAACTTTATATCTTACTTACAACTTAATTATCGATCGATATTAAAAAAAAGAAGAACAGAAAATATATCACAAATAAGAATCAGAACGTCCAAAACGTCAAGCAATCGCAACGATCGAAACGATCCAAGAAACGACACCTCTTCTGATCGATATCGAACCAGTCAATTCCCTCAAACTTCGCAAAGTCATTCTACGACTCTGTCAAACGGTCGCTGCTCAATTACCATAATCCTTGATCCATAAATAACTCTTGCTCGTGATGGAAACTTCTCACCTGAGGCGTGCTGTATTCGCTTTAATTGCCCTTAAATCGCCACCGATCCTCCCTCTCTTCCTGGAGAGAAAATGTCCCGAGCGTGACTTCCGGCGTCGAGTCTCGCTTTCTTCCTCGAGTGGGCGCGGTTTTGCGGCGAGCAGGCCCCACGATGACCGGCCGACACATGTGGAAAACCGCACATCCTTCCTATCCACCATCTGCCTCCCGCGCCACTTCGCCCCCTTCCGCCCGTCTTCTTCCCTCGCCTCCTCCTTCTTTTTCGTCGATCGAATCGACGAATCATTGTTGCGTAACCAGTCCATTCCTCTCTTTCCTCTTTCGTCTCCTTTGTCTTTCCCCTCGAGGAGAATTGTATTATGTTTAAAAAAAAAGGAAAATTAGAAATTCCAGAAGTATTTTTACCTTGTAACTTTATATTGTAACGTTGTGAGTGTGTGGAGGAACGATTACAAACGAATGACAAACGATTGAATTATACACGATTGATTTATAAAATGTGTGTAAAAATTTGAATTATCTTGTCTAACGACATTGTATTTCTTCGCGAAATCGTTTCCGCGATTTGATTTAAAATTTTCGTTTTTGGAGGATGCTTATTCATTTTTTTTTTTTTTTTTTTTCTAAACAAAGAGAAGAAATTATATCGACGAGTAATATTAAAATTAATCGTAACAAAGGATGTGATTGTCATCGTGGTGAACAATGTCTCTCGAGCGAATCCGGGAAATCGTACGCGATAGGATAAGTGATTAAATCTTCCCGAATATATTATTGGCTGATAGCTGATAACGATAACAGGAAATAGAGGAAGGAATCGCAAAGAAAAATAAGGATAATTGAGGTGGAACGGTCGGGGAGGAAGGGGGCTTGAAACGAGTAAAATCGATCGGTAAACCGCATCGATTCTCCCTTGTCGATTAAGTGGCTTTCCCCACTTGTACCAACGGAATATTTAATAATACCTTTTAACCCTTTGTGAGTCGTGAAGAATTTCCTCCGCCCGAACGAAGGGAAAGATATATACTCTGTTATATTTCCTCCTCGGTCTCGAACGCTTGACATCGATTCGAAAAACAAAGTGGCTTTTTATTCTCTACTTGAACTTCGTTTGCAAGTAAAAAGAATCCTATGGGGAAACGATATGCTACCGGATATTGGTTTAATTTTTTCCTTTTCTTTTCTTCTTCTTCTTCTTCTTTTTTTTTTAAACGGATACTTCAGACAGATTTATTGACTCGTTCGAGAGAGAGAGAGAGAGAGAGAGAGAAAGAGGATGGTCTTGAAGAAAACGTTTCACTTTTTTCCTATCATATAAATCAAATGTCGAATGATATTGAAAAATAATAATAAAAGAAAATTTGCCAATAGACTTTGCAACCATTTTTCATTTTTTTTTTTTATTTACATAGAATACAAATAATATGCTAGGTACATGGCAACTAAATATTACAAATTTTTCTAATTGTCGAAAATAATAAATAAACATAATATCTCTTTGTAATAATTTAGTCGTTAAAATCTATAATAATAAGTTATGTCAATAAGATAAGTCGGAGATATCTCTCTCTCTTTTTTTCTTTTCTTTTCCTTTCTTTTCGAACCACTTTATTATTTATTGCGTATTATACATATGAAATAACAATAATATTGTACGTTGATAATAACGTTATTTATATTACCTAATCTTATCAACGTTCTCTTATTTAACACTAGATTCGCTGTGAATTATCTATACTGCGCGTACTCGATCAATTTTCTTATTATAAAACGTGTAAAAGACAGAGTTTAACAAAGTTTCTTGGACCCGTTTTTGTCCACCCTTCGATGCTCCATCCCTTTTTCGACCTCCCTCCTCGTCGTTTGTTAAATTCTCCCGCTCCAGTTGACACTGACAATCGGTCCCGCTTCGTTAATACCTTTGATATTCTCCTAATTAGTACCGAATTATTCATCGCAGCCATGTTTGCGCCACTCGTTCCAGGGTTAATAAAGTTTAAACGATTCGGGCGGGAAATTGTACAGGTAATAGTTTTTATCTCGTTTAGAAACAAAATTGTTGAACGATCTCGTTTAATCGGATTACTCAAATTGAACTTACTATTATTTCAAATCTTCAAATCTTTGGAATCATGGAAGGATTGTTCTATTTTCTTTTATTCCGATGATAATTATTCATTTAATCGGTCAAATTTGTTCAAATCGACTGATAAAAATGAAAAATAATATTTTTAAACACTTACGATTTCATTTTCAGTATTCTCTATTACGAATTAAAATTTGTTTATTCTCCGTTGAACGATTTACGATCGATTGTTAAATCGCGCGGAATTTCATTTGCTTTAGCGTTACGCGCACACCAATCATATTCTCCCTGTTTGCACAGGGATCGGCGAATTTCGAGCCAAGGAGAGAAGAAACAGGAACAGTCTTTTCAACATTCATTCGAACGAAAGGAAAGATCATCCGATCGATCGAATCTCTGTTTCTTTTCGTTGAAAACTTGTAACGAAGCTTTCGCGAATGCGAACTATTCGAATGCAAATAGCTGCTCAAATGGAGCTTCTTTTCGACTTCGATTCAACGATTAAGCTTGGATTGGTTGGTTAAGGAAAAATCTGCGGTTCGAGTCAATCGTGATGCACCTTGTACAGAATTCGAATACGAAGATCGATTTCTAATTCTCCTTTCTTTGGAACGATAAACTTTCCGTTCTCTATTAGTTGACCTATTATAAAAGAGATATGTAAACGAGAAGTCTGGAGGAGATTCGATGGGGGGAAACGGTCGACCCGATTGAATTAAACGAGAGAAGTTGACGGTTTTGGTAAAACTTTGGATATCGATCAATTAGAAAACTCGTGTACAAAAACAAAAAGATTTATTCGCTTAACATGTGTAGGGTTAAAAGGTAACAGAGAAACGATTTAAAAAACTTTGGAAAATGCGTGTTTCGTTGATTAGACGTTAGAAAACTGTCTATCGCGTATTTATTTCTATTCTATTCTTTGCGAATAAAAATTCGAAATCGTTGGCATAGAATTTGATTCGTTACATGAATCGGTTAACCACGACTAGCCGTTAGAGACGTCAATAGAATTTCAATAGAATTTCAGTTCGACTTCGCTTCGTTACTCCATTTAAACAGGTAATAATTCGAGGAGATATTGAAAGAATCGAGAAAAGTCGCGATAATTTTCATTCACACTTTAATCATCGCAAATCATCGATTATCTTTTGTCTTCTCACACTCTCTTAACGATAAAACGAACGTATTTAATCTGAAACGAAATTATAAGTACACGAAGTATACGATCGCTGCTAGGACCGCGAGAATGGACACAACCATCGTCGTGGGCATCCCCTGGTTGTCCCCTTGATTCGTTTTGCCAGATTTGAAGTGATCCTTCCCCCAGGTCTTCTTAGGCAGGTTGCCCGTCTTTTCTGACTCGACCAATTCGCCGACCTGATATTTCGTCATTAGGTCAAAAGCGTCTGTGGAGTGGCCAACGTCGTCGAAGTCCTCGGAACCATCGATGCCCGAATGGTCCAACAGAACCTCTTCACCGCCTGGATGCTCGTTTAGGAAATTCGTGACATCGTACACTTTGTCGTGTAGAATTATCAATGTCTTGTCCTTGCTGAGTTTGGCAACTTCGCTCCTCGTGAATTGCTTGCTCATCGTTTTGCTGGGCTCTTCGATAATTCGAGAGGAAATTCTGAAATCATCGATACGATGGATTATAATTCGTTCGATTTTCGTTTGTGGTTTTTTTTCTTCTTTTCTTTTTTGTTTTGAATAACAATCGATAATAATTACTCATCATCATGCATTCGACTAAGAAATTGCGTTTTATTATCATTATCTTATGAGATATGGTATCTCATTAATTTATCTTTTAATATATCATTCGAGATCTTAGAGATTTTAAATAATAGAATTAAGCGATTAGAAGATATATTTGATAATAATGATATAAAAGATTGAACTCTTTTGATCTATTGAGATTGAAAAAGTGTATAATTTTATATATTCAAATACTTTTTTCTCTTTATACAATTTTATGACCATGACATGCAAATAAGGAATATAAGCACGTGATATATTTTTTAAATACAGATTAGCACGAGATGATTTTTTTCCATTTAAAAAAGTTTCTAGATTTTAAATTTACGTCATCTTCATTTATCGCTTGAACTTCAAGATATATGAATTTATATATTATATAATTTATTTTGTAACATTGGAAGAGAAAAAAGATATATATATATATATATATATAAATCTAAATTTTTAATTTTAGTATATTTATAATTTTATTAATGCACGAACACACTTATTTTTTTTTATACGCTTTATTCATAAATTTAAAATAAAAAATTGAACTAAATTAAAAATGAATTGAAAAAATTCATTTTTTTCTGTATTCTTAATCGTTCGATTATAAGATAAACACAAGCGAGATTAGAACTAGAGAATTACTAATATTTAATATTTAATATCTTTATTTATATTTTTCGTTTAAAAATAAATTAATAATTTTAAAATATAAAATATATATATTTATAATTTGTAATTAAAGTATTGATTATCATTATGGTAATTATTACGTATTTATGATAATTATTAACATAATTACTAGTATTACTATAATAATCGGATGATAAGTTACGTCATATTGCATGACTATTCGAATACGCTATTCATTTTTTTATGAAACGGTCATTTTTTTCTTAGACAAACGAGAACACACGAGGAAGAAAAATGTTAATTTCGTGGAATGTACGATCGATATAGCTACGATTATACGATATTCTCATTTGTTTCATTACTCAGCGGAACGTTCTTTTTCGACAGATAATCAATAACGATTTTATCGAAGTCTTTTCCCTATTCTCCTTGATGCCTGTTATTTATCGAGTTGATTGTTCTTGTACCCGTGACGCGATAAAAGTCTTTTCTCTCGAAATATTTCATTATGTGGCGAATTATCATTTTTTCGAAAAATAATTAGAATTGTTATACTAATTTATGCATAGTTTTTAAAAATAGAATAATCAGATCAGTTTATTTAACGATAATATTTTAAAAATATTACATAACTATAATATAATATATAATTGTCTGTAATCAATATACAAACAACATCAAGACATTTATTACAGACAATATATATATATATATATATTGATTACAGACAATTATATCGTTATGTAATATTTTTGAATTATATATATATTTGTATGTGTGAAATTTGATTTACTTTATCGTAAAATTTTCAATTTTTAACAAGATAATAATCGATTAAAATTTTTTGTTTGATATTTCGATGTAATTTTCGAAATTATTTCCCATTTTACATAAATTTTATTTATATAATTGATTTAATTATTTTATCATTTATGTATGTCTTACATTTAATTCTAAATATTACTAAGCAAAATTTTATTAGAAAATGTATTCTGTAAAAGAAAATACAAGTTCAAGTATTGAATTAAACTCGATAAATTAATTAATTTCAGAGAATAATGCGATTTGTTGAAAGTGAAAAAAAAAAAAAAGGAATCAACACAAACATTTTAACTAAATAAAATAAATTTCAATTTATATAAGTCATTTATACGATAGCAAATTTTCTACGCCATCAAGCATGATTACACGAAGGTCATTGGGGATTATTCAATCAGTTTGAGCTGAATGTTTGCTTTTTTTTTGCAGTGTCTCAGTATCGTAACTATTTTTCTACGAACCCGAATTTAATCGAAAATAGTTTAAAATACTTTAAGATTTTTGAAACAAAAAATGAATAACGAGGACAAATATATATTTCGAATAGTGGCGTGATTGATCGAACAATTTAATCAGCCATGATATAATTAAATATCTCTTATAGAACGGAAAGAAACGTAATAAAATGATTTCATAGAGTATTACATCCGATGAAAAGAATGTTTGTACCAATGATTGAAGACCACGTATAGAGATTACGTCATTCTCTGTACTCACTAGTCTAAACAATACTAAAATAGTTTGAACACCGAATCGATAAGTTATAATTCTCGAATAAAAATAAATTCGATGTGTGTAGAATTCCACACACATATATAATTTATATAATTTTATAATTTAAAATTATAAAGAAATATTGTAATTTTATCATTGAATATATTAAAAAATAACGCGATATATCGTGTAGACTTTGTACACACACACACACTGTGTAAATTGGTCTTCAACGATGAAAAATATAGATACGAAAGATTCGAAAGAAGTCGGCTTGGCATTCAAGCGAATCAGTAACCGAGAAGAACGCTCGATCGAAGCGCCTCTTTCTCGTGTCGGCCATGTTTTTGGCCTGAATGGCACGTTTCACGAGACACACGAATGTCATCACGTTATCGTTCACTTCCTATGCCCTTGTTCGTTCGAAACTGCTTTTGGTGATGGTTAAAACCAGAATTCCTTGACCACGTACCTTCTTGTTTACGTTTCAATCGCGTTGAAAATGCAGCTTCTGTTTTTCGTGGCTCGACTGCTCTCTATCCACGGATTCCTTGGTCGATTCTCTCTCCGTAGTGTGGCGTGACTGTGACGTGATTGTGTATTCTCTTTTTCTTTTTTTCTTTTCTTGAAAGAGAAAGAGTAAAAGAGAGAACGTGAACGAACGATCCACGAGTTTACTCGCGAGAGGCTATACCGGCACAAACACTGCCACGAACCAGGTCAGTCCGTAGTAGCTTTATTCTTGCCCCCTCTAGATGCTGCCCCACCATGGGCCCCTTATCATCTTCGACTCCCACTCGTTCAACTTCTTTTTTCTCGATTCATAGTGCGGAAAGAAACGACAATCAACCAAGAGAGATGCATGTGGTTTCTTATTTGAATTGTTAGATAGATATATTTATTAGATGGAAATCCGGTTATTTCAACTTGCGTGTACAATAATTGAACTATATTGAATGCTAATATATATATATATATATATATATATATATATATATATATATATATATATATGTACATCTAGTTATCTATAATATACGATTTGAATTTAATTCGTGCAATACTTACGTAAATTTATTTTTTTAACAATTACGAGAATAGAATTTTTATTTTTTTTCTTTTTCTTTTAAAAATCTTAATTCTTGAAGATAATCGAGGAATTATTTAATCGAATTGCAATTTGTACGATTTTTATATATTGATATTTATTTTATATTGAATTTATAGATGATTGAGAAATATTAATAAGATATAATATTAAAATATTAATGGTTTGATTGATCGTTCATATTTTTATATGAATGTTTTATTTTATTCAAATTTTACACAAAAAGAAATAAAAAATAAATCAGAGACGAATGAAATTTACTCTGTCATGCTTTGCTATCATACTTTAATATAAGCAAAAAGAAGTATAAATTTCATTTTTTAATCATAATATATGAATATGATTATATCTATATTCCAAAAAATTATCATTTTAAATTTTGTTCAAATCAATTCGTTTGTCTGATTAATAATAAAATATGAAAAAAAAAAAACGAAACATCACGATAACATAATAATTAAAATAACTCACTTATTGCGACTCAAATTTCGAGAAAATTCATAAAAAAATTGATATGTCTTAAACATCTTTTTCATAAGAATGTACTTGAGCACGAAGTTCAAAGTTTTATTTTCGATAAGACAATGCGAAAAATATACTTCACACAATTGCGAATAACAAGAAATAAAATCATTTTAGTTCGTGTTTTAATAATATTTATGCGATTATGAATTATTTTTAAACCGTGATTATGAGTTTGATAATAAATGCATGAACTGCATAAACTAAAAACGTTTATTTCTATTGATTTATATTCGATGGAAATATTCGTCATTAATTTTCTTCAACGAAAAAAGATAACGGAATAGATAAATTTAAAAAGCATTTCCAAGAAAAGAATGAAAATTGTTTGTAATATTTGCGGAGGCATAATCTTCTTTTAATGGGTTTATTAAACTTTTGTAAATAATGTAACACAAGACAGATCAAGAGATTTTGAGGTTATAAAGTTTTTACGTTCATTTCTCGGGTAAAATTATTTGTTGAACATAACCTATTTTCCCTATTGTTCTTATCTGATATTTATTCTTTTCACATAATCGTCGAAAATCAGTCTGAATTCGAACTCACTTTCGGTATTGATCGCATCATCGCATGCAGACCTGCATTAGCCGCATGCAACTGCATTCAACGAGAACTCTCTATGGACTGACCATATAGTGCAACCGCATCCATTGTGAATGCGACTTTATCGTATACTCGATGCCTTAGTGCATTGACATTATTGTATGTACATTTTCATGAATATTATTCGATCATGAGATCATAATTTTCATGATAAAGATCGGAAATGCACTTGAATGTATGCATGTTGTAGAAAATATCAATTTTTTATGATTTATTTATTACATTTAAACGTATTAGATTTTTATCGAAAAAATTATAGTTTATGTTTGAATAGAATTTATAAGTTATGGAAAAAGATAAATATAAAATCGGGTTGGAAAGAGATTAAAATATAGCTGTCATGCCGATGAAGTTATATTACAATAATTAATTAAACGAAAATCGATCACATGGAATTCTCTCTGTAATTACGTTCACAAAAAATTGATGTGACAATGATGAAGATGATAATTTGTAATTTTCGAAATATTTTTACAATTTGTTTGTTTCATTTTGGTCTTTAAACGATCGATTTTTAGAAATTTTACTATTATTAAACGATTCATTTAATTAATGCGATAAATTTTTATTAATATAAAATATCAATAAATTTTAAAATTATGGAAATTAATTATTATTTTAACTCGTGTTAATGATAGTCACTGGTAATAATACATTGTTCAAATATTTATATTTCATTACAGTGATCATTATATTACTATGTAAGCAACGTATAAAGAAATATATCCATATTATGATTTATTTTAATGGAAAATTGTGATTTTTACGGTTTAAAATTTTATTTAGGAATAAATATATTTTCCCGATCAGATATTTATCTTTATCATTGATTTCTATCATTGATTCAAAAATAAAATCTCATTTTATCCCTCGCATTATATTGTATCATCTTTACTGGATGAACCAAAGATAAATATTTATGTTAAAAAATAATTATATTCTTAACTTGCTTATTTTTATATATATGCATATATAGTTTCGTAATGGAATTTTCAATGCATTAGAAATAAAATGGATTCTCAAGCTTTAATTGCACCGATTGAAAACTGGTTAGTCACGATGGCGGAGGAGCTCGTATCCGCATTCGTAATTCGATCAGGATCCGTTCATATTAAGTGATACGACGCACAAACATTTTTGCGTGTCATCAATCGAAACTTTGTATAATATTATCACATCTCATGCATATACAAGTTTTTAGTTGGTAACAAACACGATATAAGGATATTTGCATGAATCGTGTCGGATAGGATCTATACTCGATCCACAAATCATGCTGCATCGGCAAAATTTCGCAAAATATACGAAAGATTTTCTAGAATGAACGACAATCGGTTTCAATCAATTTCTAACGATGTTCGTTGACTTCGAATAATATGTCAATTACAGCGAATCATAAAAATCATATTACATGCGACTTGAAATACGATTTCTATTCATAGAGTTCGTATGAACACGTTGTTACAATACGGAGAAGTGTACGTATAGATTCGATATAGATATAAAAAAGAGAAGAAAAAAAAAATAGTGTTTTATTGATCGCGTGGCTGGATAGGAGAGAGCACATCTTGCTCGGCTGAATTTTCGTGACACGAATTTTAATTTAAACGCGCGGTTGACGTGCCAGAATATCGAGAAATAGATTGAATCTAGTTTGACCAGATGTTGAAGGATAGAATTTCGTTTCATCTGTATTCTTAAATATCGAAAAATAGATCGTAGAAATAAATATCTCGATCGATAGGATTTAAAAAAAATAAAATAAAATTATCAAAGTATTTATATTTAATATTCTTTAGAAGAATAAAGTAGACAAATGATTTAAATTACGTTTGATTATTAATATTCAGACAAGATATTTAAATCGCAGAATATTCTTTCTTTTGATAAAAATTCATCCATTTCGTGAGAATTTGTTGTAAAATATTTTGACGGATAAAAAAATATGATTTCAATATTAATTAAATCGCACGGGTCCGGTCGCAATAGGAAGGTTTAAACAAAGAAATGAAAAATCCACTCTCTTAAAAAATACAAGTATTTTTATTTATAACATTCTGATTTTATCCTCCTTATGAATACCAAAAATAATAAAATATATAAGCGTAAATGACGACAGCAACTGCGATAATCACCTTAAGCCACGGTGACGATTCGTATTTCGGTGGCTGGTATTCCCAATTATCGTCATCTATCGTCGTGTCTTGCACTTTTAACTCTTGAAACAAAGATCGTTCATTTCCTAATTTGATATTAATTCGGTTGTGTATAATTTAAAGATCAAAAATGGAGCAAACATTTCTCCTCTATTTCGATATTCTTTAAATATAAATAATGAACTGACAGTATTTCTAAGTAGAAAAAAAAAAAAAAGGAAAAAAAAAATAGGCAACGTACCACCGAATGATGTTGCAGGAACAGAGCCGACAACCGTTCCTATTTTGTAGGTTTCACGAAGCTGTACAGCCTCGCCCGAGTGTCCAATGTCGTTGAAACATTGTGTCGCGTCTTGTCCAGCTAGATTCAGCAACACTTCCTCCCCGCCTGGATGTTCGCTTAGAAACTTTGTAACATCGTACACACCTTTTTCATACACGATCCATAGATCTTTAGCGTGATTGTGTTTCGCTACTTCTTCCGCTGTGAAAGTTTTCGACATCTTGTTCTTCAGTTTTTATTGATCGCAAAAAATTCTTGAAATCTAAATAATAAGAAAAAAAGAAATTTAACATCTTGAATATTGGTTGGAGTGGAAAAAATGAAAGAGTGGCAAAATGTCAAGAAATATCGAAAGAGAAGAATATTAAAGAAATTTTTCTATGTATCGTGATCCAATGCAAAATCAAATTATAAATCTTTCTCTCTTTTCAGTAACAATATGTAATATTGTTGTATACACTGTTGAGATTTTAAAGAAAAAAAAAAGACTTTGCTGTTACATTATAATTATACATGTCACGATTATTATTAGATTCCACGTTTTGATACATATCATAACTAATCCATAATTATATCTAATAATATATAAATCTTGAATAATTCGCACGATGTTACGTAATTAAAATGAAAAATTCCATCGAATCTTCGAGCTTACCTGTCTGCAATCATTCCTTTAAGAATAAAAATTTTAGCGTTTCCAAGACAGGTTTAAAAAAAATGGGATATCGCGTATTGATCAAGTCGAATGGGACGAAATTTCACGAACGTCGTCGAATCTATTGTTTTCTCGATAAAATTAAATTTTGGCACAGTTAAAAGCGGAAAACAGTTCCATTCACAGAAAGCTAAGAAGCACGTCTGGCGTATGGAAAAGCGAACACGTTTTGTGACGTGGACGTTCGTTCCAAGCAAAGTCAATGGAAGGCATCAACGTTCCTTTTTTTCGCCTCGAGAAAGGCGGTTTCTCGGTCATTTCTTTTTATTTCACATGTTAATCACGACTTATTATTGGTAACGTTTCCTGCTCGAGAAATAAATCTTAGTGAAAAAGTTTTGGAACTGTTTCAAATTTGATAGATCACATTTTTTTTTATTATTATTATTATTTTTATAGAAAAAGAATTTTAATATTTCTCTATGATTTAATCACATCACGATTCCCTGTTTAATCGATCGAAATATTGTAACGATGGAAAAATTATATTCCACGAATATAATACAAACGAAAATAGAAACGAAAAAATTTTTATATTAATAAAAAAAAAAAAGAAAAAAATCCACGTAATATACGTCAAAGTAAATAATAAAAATTGAAGCTTACCTGTGTTTTCAACGAAGCGACAAAGTTGATTAGACAAGATATTTTAAATTTTTTCAGTCAACGTATAAGATATTCTAAACGAGTATTATCGTTGCTTAAAACTAACTGAGTTAGCATTTCTTTTTTCCTCACAGTGTCGAAGTTCGTGGATTCTCGCATAATGAATTCAATGAAAATACACGGACTGTTTGCGTAGTCATTTACACAGAATAGAAGTGCGTTGTCGATCGATAAATTCTTAATGAGACTATCGAGATCGTGTTCGTTTCGTTAACACAGGAGGTGCCCAACGGATATTGGTTTATTTCTCTGGGGTACCGTGAATTATTAAATATATAAATTTGCACCGTGGAAAACGAGCAGCAACAAAAGCGTGAATCGCTTGGACAGCACAATACCGAATTTTTTCTTTCTTTCCCTCTTTCTTTCTCTTTTTGACTGGTTTTCATGCGTCGTGATAGAATGTTCCGTTTATTAAGATATTATACATTTTTTCATACTATTCTATCGATCTTTTTAATTAATGTAATTTTTTTTCATCTCCACTGCTATCGTGGCGCAAACGATAACCGTAGATTGAGGATTTTTTTTTCATCATTATCTTAGCAAATAGTTACACAACTGTTTACAATCTTGCTAATAGTTATCACTCTAAAGTTTAAATTTGCAAAAGAAATACTGATCAAACAATAATTGGAAGATATGAAAGATTCTTATTTATAAATTCGCATATATATATATATATATATATATATATATATATATCGAGGGACAAAAATATATATATATATATATCTCAAACATTAGATACATCAAAATTGAAATTCAATTGATTTTGTTAATGCATTGAAATTTAAAATTAATCGATATATAAAATTTTAAATATCGATGAATATTTATACAGATGAAATTCCTTTTTATAGTTTTGTTTAATTATTCATTCGATTATTTATTCATGTCCCGATATTATTTTCCAATTTTATTTCCATTTCACGGAATGCAATCAGAGGGCAAGAATCAATGTTGAAACGATCGGTTGGTAGCCGAAGGCATCTAATATCTCGAAAGAAACAAAGTGGAAATTGGGAGAATTTGAGAGTGATCAGTGGCTCCTCTCTGCCTCTCGTGTAAAAGCGATTCGTCAGTTCTGCGTGACCGGATGTCTCTGCATTTGGAAACGGATGAATGGAGGCGAGGGAAGCGGACGATGCCGTTCGCTTTGATCTACGTAATTAAACGGTGCAATTTCCACACAATGTCGAATATCCATTGCCGAGAATGTATCTGTAGATTGAATTCCCATCCCTTGATTTTTTTCTCACAGAGAACAATAAATTTGTTCAACAATAAATTTCATCGATTGTAATTAGTATATTTCGAATCTATTTAGTATATGTTTTTTTTTTCTTTTTCTTTTCTTTTATACCGTTTCTTCTAATTTTTCTATTTATGGAAGAAGTAGTTCATATCGAATTTTCTTCGCCAATAATTATATCAATTTGTTGTCTTTTTGATTTTTTTTTAATGCACGATATATTTACATTGCAAACATACGATATTTAACTATAAAAATGTATAGTTAAATATTTATATATGTTAAGCGTGTCTTACGTATGTACATATATTTACATAAAACATAATGGTAATAACGATAATTATGCAACGCGTAGAATAGGAAAAAAATATTGATTCGTCAATATCCGTAAAAAATGTTAAATTTTTTTTTATCGTAAAACTGAATGGAAAATACGAAATTCGAAGATGGTCAAATTAGACGAGTACGAACAGCAAGGCGATATACAGTCGATATCTAATCACTGCCCTGCTTTCATTATCTCCCTTGAATAATCACGTTAATTCCATCGAACCTCTTTCGTTTTTGTTTCGGAAGTTTTGCTTCGAGCGATGTATATCCACTCTGATGTATGTATCTCTCTTCTTCGCACGAAGTACAAGTAAAAAAACGAGGAAAGAGAAAATCGTTTTTGAACGTTCCACGATTCGTGGGACGAGAAATCGAAACCGATTGCTAATTTTAATTATCCCCCCACCTCCCCCTCCTCCTCCACGGAGAAACCAGAGATCCTGGCACGATAATTACGTAAAAGCGATTCTAAAAAAAAAAAAAAAAAAAAAAAGAAAGAAAAAACATTGGAGGCGGAGGGAAAAAAGAGGGAAACAGATTAAAGGTGACCGAATGGGGTACGTTTACCGCTTTTAATCCCCGACCCTGTCTCTGAAAGCAGAGTGTCGAGAAGCAACGGGGTTGGCTGTTAACCAGCTCGAAGCACGCGATCCGCCCATTGGCGCCTAGAGAATCGCGCAACGTCGAGTTATCGAGCAGAGAAACGCGACAGCCATGATCGGCCGCGATTAAGGCTTTCACTTTCTCCGCTTCATGGCTCTTTATAAGTGTCGCGAAATATCACCCTTTGAATATAATATACGTTTTCGACGAGATTGTTGTTCGAATTGTCCGATCCCTTCAAGTATATTCGTTCGATATTGCAGAAAACTGGGGCAAGGATCAAGATTTATTCTCACTGCTGCCCTCATAGCACTGACCGGCTGATCAGCATCTGCGGCAAACCGACCACGTGCATCGAGTGCATCCGCGAGTTGATCGCCACTATTAAAACCGTGAGTACGAAATTAAATAAATAATCTCGTATTTTTATCGCCAGAGGAAAGAAGAGATTGGAAAAAAGGAACGAAGCCCCTTCCAATATTTCCTTTTCTAATTCGTTTCAGTCGCCACTGAAGGGCGTGAACAACCCCTACGATCCGCACAACTTCGACGATTATTACGCGGACGACTACGGCGGCTATGGGACCGGGGACGGCGGCCAAGGGAAAGGGGGTGGCTTTGGGGGTCCTGGAGGGCGCGGTGGCGGCGGAGGCGGCGGCGGTGGCGGAGGTATGCCGCCTCGACGCGACAATCGCGCTGGGCCAGGCGACATGAATCGCGGGTTCCCGCCACCACCGAGAGGTGGGCCGCGCGGCGGAGGCGGCGGAGGCGGCGGTATGTCTGGCGGGCCACCGGATCGCGGCTACGGGGGCAATTCTCGCGGAGGAGGCGGCGGTGGAGGATACGAAGGCGGGCGAGGCGGATACGGCGGCAACAGGGGTGGCCCGCCGCCGTATGCCGCTGGGAACTACAATGGTAAGAGAAATATTTCAGCAAATCCTCTGCCACGTGCCGAGTGTGAGATTTATCTGTTAGAAGTTATCGAGAGAAATAAAAAATATTAGCGATCTTCTAATTTTAGAATAATTGTAATCAGGTGATTTCAATATGAAATATGAATATTGATTTGAATAAATTTGAATAACTGAATATGACTTATGTAAAAAAAAAAAAAAAAAAAAAAACGGGAAAAAATGGATATTGAATATCGAAATAGCGAAATAGTAATGGAGAGTTAATCGAATTTTATGATTAAAATATTCGATGTCTTAATGGTTGAGAATTATTCGAGTTGTTAATTGAAATGAATTGCGGTTAAATTTAATACGATTCACTCGCGTGAATCTTCCTCTTAGAGATCAGAGAATGAATAGGCGATGCGTTGAACGGCGTTCTTCGTTTTGGAGAATATTTATCATCGTAGCGATCGTTGTGTGTTTCGCGCACAGGTGATGGATGGGGTATGCAAGGAGGCGCGCCAAACGGTTTGGGTGGTGGTGCTAATTCGGGAATGAGCGGCCCACCTATGGGTGGCAATAATCAAGGGAATCAGGGCAATATGGGTGGAAAGACCACCACTCAAGTCACCATTCCTAAAGACGTAAGTAAATTTTTCTCCGATAGACTTTAAAACACTTTCTCTAAAAGAAAAGTAAGGATAATAGATAGCTAATAGCAGAATCAATTAGCGAATAATGGATAATTCTTAACGTTTAATCTGATCAACAGCTTGCTGGGGCAATTATCGGCAAGGGAGGCGCCAGAATTCGAAAAGTAAGATCAGATAGCGGTGCTGGAATTACTATAGACGAACCGTTGTCTGGCAGTAACGATCGCATTATCACTATAACCGGATTACCCAGTCAGATACAAATGGCTCAGTACCTGCTTCAGCAGAGGTAATTGTTTCGTTATTTAATGTGCGATATTTTATTTTATTATTACTATTTTTTTTTTTTTTTAACTCTCTGTAACTATACTTACTCTCCCATTTGAGCAACTGTTGAAGCATTTTAACACGTGACAAATGTATTAACGTCGATTAACAAATAATTAACATCATTCTTACAATGTATATTGCGCCTATACTAGCTGTGGCATATTCGTACCATTGTTTGTAAACGAGTTTCTTCATTAATTCTGCGTCTCTGTTCAATCGTGAAATATGGAGTAATCCGCTTTGTAAAGTAACTTTAGAAATGAATCCCTGGCGCGTAAACGTGTGCGTTCGAAGTCTTTGCAAAGTGGGTAGGGAGCTTTTGTACAAACACGCTTCTATCTATCGTCGCAATGGATAGCTTATAATGCGCAAACACGCGTTCCATCTATCTACCGTAAGTATCGATTTTCCCACTTTCCCCCGATGAAACGCGATTCTCCACTCTTAACTTTTTAAACGTGTCACTTTTCTCCAAATTAAAAAAAAAAAAAAAAAAAAAAAAAGAAACATCGATCCAAATTTCTCTTCACTCGTCTTGAAAATTCTATTCTAGCTTTCTTATATAAATATCAATAAATCGAGAATGCTCACATACTCACGCCACGATCACGCATTAACATCCTTAGCTTATTAGCGCTCGAAGCGGCCTACACGCCAGGAGCCGCCTATATAATATTTCGACAAGTAAACGCTATTGAACAGAGGGAAATTAAATTCCGCTTCCGGTCGCATCGAGTCACACGAATCCTGCACGAGGAACTAACTAAAAGCCTCAAAGACTAACCAATGCGAGAAGAAATCGTGAGAAAAGTGAACAGAGGAAATAAAAAAAAAAAGTAATAATAATAATAATAATAATAATAATCGTCGCGAAGGTGAAGGAAATCGAAGGTGGAGAATACGGCGTTGGAGAACACGTCCGCTACTGCTGCTACTACTACTACTACTACTACTACTACTACCACTACTACTACTACCACTACTACCACTACTACTACTACTACTACTACCATTTAAAGCTGAACGAGTTAAGCAAATGGGAAATCGAGCGCCGTTGCATGGAAGACTAGTGATTTTGTTGTTCTACTTTCGATATAACAAGGAATCACTAATCATCCTACAAAGGCGCTCGCGATCGTCGCCTTCTCTTCCCAAGAATATCCTGCTTTTATGGAACTAACATCAAATCCCGCTGCGGCCTCCATCGTTCGCGTGACGTTCTTTCGCGTTGCGTAACTTGTAATTTTCTTTCGAGCTTCTCACACAGTTTATTTTATCCGTGTAGATGTTACGAATATGTGTTTAAATTTAAATAAAAAAAAAAAAGTCGATTCTAACTATGGCCGAGGTTATGTGTATTTGCTTGCAATGTTAAATATGAATTGATGTGTCCGATTCGTTCTTTGTTGTAAATTGTATTTGTCTTAGGATAACGTGGACGTCTGCTAGATGGATAAGAAGGAAAAAATGTAATCGAAAATTTAGCCATCTATTCGTCGAGTCGAAGCAATCATTCCTACCCTTTATAATTTGCGAGCTTTTTCCCCTCTAATTTGCATAACAATATCAACTGTATCGTTAGTAGAGTTATATAATGTAATTACATTGAAATAAATACGTTTTGAAAATGCTGTCCATGCAATTTTTCGTAAAGATAGTTTCAAGCATGATGATCTCTTTAGGATATCGCGACCTATTAGGAATCTAAAACGATTGATCATCGATTAATCATAATTAATTCGACGAAATTTATATTTTGAAATTTAATTAACCATTCCTCTCTAATAAAATATTTCTGATGATCTGTTACAGCGTGCACGAGAATGCAGACCATTATTAGGACGTGGTGTAAAGAGGAAGCATTCGGGGGGAGCCAAAGATGCGTTTATAATTTTTTTAGGGATACTTCTTCGCGCGGAAAGTGGAGACCGATTAAAAGCGACGAGAACTTTTTCATCGAGAGAGAGAGAAAAAAAAAAAGAAACAATATAATATCACATACTTGGCGTTTCTCCTTATGCGTTGCAAGACCAACAAAAAAAAAAAAAAAGGAAAAGAGGAAAAAAATTTCCTATATAAATATTAATCGGTCAAAGCAAAAAGCAAGGAGAGACAATCTATTCTACAGACTTTTTCCATTCGATTCTATGGATTTATGAGCAAAAAAAAAAAAAAAAAAAAAAAAAAAAATAATGCTCACCTGCCTGCTTTCACGAGTCGAGAAACATGGAATTGGCATTCGAGGAACAACCTCCTCGTACAAGAAAGGCCAAAGAACAGCACTATTTCTACGCCTGAGATCGTTCTCGATCTTACGCATTTTTTTCTCTTTTTTTAGTTGTTTTTTTTTTCCCCCAATCATTTTATATCACGTGCTTTTCTCCACAGCTCTGGACGAGCTTTGATATGATCATTTTTTTCTTCTTTTATTTCCCATTCGTTTTATTTCCTTTATTGTTTTAACTAATCCCCCCATTCCCCACCCCCCACCCATCCCCCCAAAGAGTCCCTATCGAAACGCACATTGTTCTCTGTTCCCTCTTTTCTTCGCTGTTTTGCTGCGGAAACATTGCGAAATTTGTTCTTTTATTCGTGGCAAATCGTAAAAAAAGAAAAAAAAGAAAAAAAAGGAAAAAAAATAGAAAAAAAAAAGAAAAGAAATTCATGAATTTTACATGTTCAAGTTTCTGACAGCTGAAGGTGAAAGATCGAAAAGTTTAAATATCAATGGAAAAATGTAGCGATAATATCGAAGGAAGGGAGAGATTATCGAGTGAATTGAAAACAGAAACGACGAGAGAACTATAAATCTATATATAAAAAAAAAAAAAAAATATCGACTCATTATAATATGCGGTACTTTTTGTATATAACATATTACTTTTCCAAATACGGAAAAAAAGAAAAAAAAAAGAAAAAAAATAAGAGAAAAGAAATCGTTAACGATATCATTTCCCTTTCCTCAATCGCTGCCCGCCACCCGTCTATTGCTGCATTACGATTATCTTTAATTATGATTAACTATCGTACGATTAAGAAGAGTAATTTTGCATTGATCGTATACTACTTATCAATTTTACTGATCGAGCGCGTAAAAAGTGTTCGTAATCTCTTTTTCTGCGACGTAACTGTTAAGCGTGTAACAATTCTAATAATAGAGAGTGATAAACTGCTAAGCTATTATACAAGGCAACTCTATTTGGAAATATCGCTATATAGTACG
Organism: Apis florea; assembly: GCF_048593485.1. NCBI lineage: Eukaryota > Metazoa > Arthropoda > Insecta > Hymenoptera > Apidae > Apis > Apis florea. The sequence continues at coordinate 3,364,150 of NW_028256416.1, read as the reverse complement.
AGATGTTGAATCAAAAAAAGAAAAACTTGCAACGAAGTCTGAGGATGCGTTTTTTTTTAGAAAATAGGTAACGCGTTTAACCGGAAAAGGACGTAATTTGGTTCTTAAATAATAAGAATGGCCAACGTATTAGAAATTATATTGCGTATACATCACTTCTAAGGACATATATATATATATATATCACACGTTATGATCATCTGCGACAGAAGAAGACAAATGAAGAAGAAAAAGCAGCTTAATGGGAAGAAAGTTTTATTACTTATATGTATGGATCGAGTGTTTAAATTAAACATTTAACAAAAAAAAAACATCGAACATCAAGTTCGAACTTTCAAAAGTGAACACCTATATGATGATGGTAATGGTCTCTTCGCACGGATCGTTCGAAGCAGAGTCTTGCAAGAAAATAAAGTAAACGAGAAGAAATTCGTTCGTAAATTAATACTAGCCCAAAGTCAATTCTGCATTTTGTATTTTCTCGAGCTCTGCAAATATTCATCTTGTTTCCTCTGAAACTTTTTACACGTTGGGTTCATCGGTGATAGGATAGTAATAAGAGTGTTCTCTTTTTGGAGGTTGCAAACTTGAACAAGCGCGCGGGCGCCAATTTTAAATAGAGATTTATCGCAGATGAGGAAGAAGTGACAAAGAAATAATAGAGAAGAATCGAAAAGCCGCCCTCAAGTTAGAACGAACTCGTCCTCTTTCCCTTCCTCGAATAGAAACTCTCACCACCCTTTTTACCCTCTCTCTCCTCTATATACCCTGATATAATATAACCTCGTAACGAAACGGAAATAGAAGAAAAGAAGTGCGAAATCATAACCTTAAAAGAGAGAGAAAAAAAAAAAAAAAAGGATTTTGATGACGCTACGAAGGGCATTTTTTTTAACGCATCTCTATTAAACGACCGGCGCCGGTCGACACGGAGCCGCCCTTTTTTTTCTCTTAGGTTTAATAAGGAAAACCAAGCCCCCTCCTCTTTTTCGATGATCCATCCCCCCTACCCCCTACCCCCCACACAACGTCGTGTTAAACGAAGATCAAAAAAAAGAAAAAAAAAGAAAAAAAAGAAAAAAAAAAGAAAAAAAAAGGAAGAAAAAAGGAAAAAAAAAATAAAGAAGAAAGAAATAAAAAGGGAATCTTTTACGTCCGCGTGATCTCGAACAGAGAATCGCGCGTGCATTTTCGTTCGACTCACGATCGATTGTACCGTCTTTTTCGTGGTGTCGGGGATGAGAAATGTTCTTGGCAAGCTTCTTCTCCTCCAATTACAACGATGAGTTTGTTCTCGTTGATTTCAATTTACATTCGATCCGTTTTTCTCTGCGATATCGATCATTTTTCCACTTGACGAGGAATTTTGATGATGGAAGATTGAATTACAAATATTCTTAAATTCTAAAGAAATAATGGAAATATAGTTTTTCTTTTTTTTTTTTTTTTTTATTTCGAATTGGCCTCAACGTAGATAATAAATTATTCGCTTTTGCCGAGTTTATATAATCGTGATGGAAGCGGCACGGAACATTTTCTCATTATACTCCGAGATCGACTTATGTAATAAGAATAACACACGAGAAACAGGCAACAAAACAGAGAAACATACATAAATACATATACATACATACATATACACACACGAAATGCGTGAGAGGGAGAGAAATTGGTGTGTTTAGCGTGTGTGTCTCTGTGTGTGTGCGAACGCGTGCCGAGGGAAGACACAGTGGTGGAAGAAAGTTCGTGAAAATTGTGAATCGACCGAGGATTGAGAGAGAGAAAAAAATCCAGACAGAAAGAGAGAGAAAGAGAGAGGGAGAAAGTGGTGTGCGTGTACAATTAAGATGAAAAATGTATGCAATGAGAGAATGGGTAAGAGAGAAAGAGAGAGAGAGAATCGTAATCTCGCTCGTATCACGATGTGTGTATTATATAAGATATACAGTTTACAATTATTTGTAATGGATACTTTTTATTTGTCAAATAAAAGTTAGTACAAATGAAGGTAAAAGTAGGAATGACATTTTTTTTTTTTTTTTCTTTTTTCCTGGCTGGAAAGTATGGGAATTTCGTCGATCTCAAGAACGATGGATTCAAAATCGAGAAAATTCTATAGGTAAATAAGATATAATTCTATCATTGTTACAATTCTTCCGGTTAATTGTTTTATTTTTATCGAATCTCTCTTCTACGAGGAATAATCTGAATGTCCGCGGTGGAACAAAAAAATATTTTTCCATCGGTATCACAGACGATAGTGCGTTTTAATCGAGAGAACGTATCGGAGAAAAAAGAAAGAGAGAAAAAAAAACGAGATATAGGATCGATGAAAAATGGATCGTCCGCACGATCATTACGATGGAATCGGCACGCTATTCTTTATTCCATGCAATTTTACTTCTAATTCGTTACAACGAATCGCTTCTCTAAAAGGTACGTTTCCACTTATGAATAATCTTTGGCTCGAAATGAAACACTTGGATCAACAATCTTTGCATCGTCTGAAAAATTTCCAGAAGAAAGTAAACGACAATACAAAATGTTTTATCACATTTACATATATATATATATATATACTTCTTCTCGGGATTCTTTACTGTTCTTCCTTTACCATTGATTGAGCATGAAAAGACACGAGGCAAAAATTGTGCGGCAGGTATTTTTAGATCAATGTCGTTCAAACATTCTCTCGAATTACTCGATTTCTCTCTATTCGAGATTACACATTATCCATAATCCCACTTGTGTCCATATTCGAAGGAATTTGAAACTTTTAACTTCATTTCACCTCTTCTCCCATAAATAAAGGGGGAAGAATAATTTCTAGTTGGAAAACTTTTGTTCAACACGTTTCCCCGATTTCTCGAATATAATGAAATTTCACAAAAATGGGGGAACTGAAAGAAATCCCCTCCTCGATACGAGGAATCATCGTGGAGCCGCGTGAGCTCCACCCGTGATCGATCTCGCATCCTCGAGTGAGAAGAAGAGACTTTTGTCCTCCTCAACAATTCTGATCGTGCTCGTGTTGATGAAAAGTGTCAGGGTAAAGGGAGGTTGGCGTGCGATGCATCATCGTCACGTAGGAGGTTGCCGAGGCCGGCGTGGCCGTCGGATTCGGTGTTGGCGTCAACAACGGCGTACCCTGAAGACTAATGACCAATGGCAGCGCGGTCGGGGTGCACAGGCTCATCGCGTTTCGTCCACTTTCCGTCACCGAACGATGCCTCGGCCTTGCTGACCTAGAAAACGTTTCTTCCTTCAGATACATGCATTAAAGAAGAGTAATAAGCCCGTGGAACGATCGGTTTATCGGGCTTTCATGGCCTACAATACGGGGCGAGGAACGTGCTATGGGATTTAATACGTCTCCTACCTATTCTTCTCCAATCTTCTTCTTCTTCTTCGTGGATATTTCTGTCGAGATTTGTTTTTCTTTCTTATAAGGGAGCAAGTTTTTCGACAGATACAGGTGAAGGAATGAGCGGTAAAGGTTTTTCTCTGTTTTTTTTTTTTTTTTTTTATTTCTTTTCTAGATGACGAGGTACGTGGAAAGTTGGAGATGAAATTAAAGGAAAACGTTAGTTGTTAATACTTGGGAATTATCGATGGATTATTTCTTATCTAGATATCGTGTCGATTTTTGAACGATAGACAGATAACGCGGTAAATATCGGATACTTTTCAAATACGTGCATGTCATCTTTCGAGTACCAATCACTTGTCCTTCTTTCCATTTAACGTCCGCGTGACCGTGGACGTTATCTTGGCCAGAGTATTGCCAATGACTGCGGCAAAAATCTACCTCGATAAGGCTAAAAGAAAGAGCGCAACTAAAATATAAGGGAAAAAAAAAAAAAAAGTTCTCGAGTCCGAATTGCAATCGTTCCTAGGAGTACGATTCAATAGTTCGAAACATTTGACGTTGAAAGTTTCGTGAGAAGCGTTGGCATGCACAGCGACGATCGAAAGTTGGTTGGTGATCTAACTGACCTGGAACACTTGCACTTCAACAATCTGATGAACGCAGCCCTGAACGTTCTATTGAAGATCGTGTAGATGACCGGATTGATCGTGGAGGACACGTAGCCGAGCCAGAGGCATACGTTGACCACGTGCACGGGCACCGAGCACTCGGGACACGCGGCGAAAAATATGTTCAATAGAAAAAATGGCGCCCAGCAGAGGACGAACATGAAGAAAACCAAGCCCAACACCTTGCTGGCTTTCTGCTCCGTTGCCACGGCGTTCGCGGCCAACGATCTCCTCTTCGTTCTGCCGGGGAGAAACCTGAGAACACGAGGACACGGCTTGTGTTTGCCCTCTGGATTCGAAAGTCACGCGGAGCGGTCGAGAATCGACCGCCATTTGCATGTGCAAATGGGTTTCCATGCTCGCGGGTTAATCCCATAGAGTGAACGCGATTCGTTCCACACGTTGACGCGCAATCCCGTGTGCCGGGGGATTTCGGGATACGAACAATCTCTCAATTTCGCGATTAAACTTTGCCAACCTGGTGAATCATCGACAAACACCGAGGATAAACCGAGGATTGCGAATATTCGTCGAATACAGTTAATTTTGTTATAAACGAACGATCCAGAGAGCGGATAAACGGCGAGATACTTTCAACCGTGCGAATGAATAAACTAAATAATTAATCGAACGAAACGTGAAACGAACGCTCCTATATTGACACCGCGTCTTTTTAATCGTAAAACGCGAGCAAGGAGAGAAAAAAAGGGGAGGCGGGATTCAAACCTGAGATTCAGGGTGTTGGGAGTGACGTTTAATTGGAGCTTCAAAGCCTTCAGAGTGAAATTCCTTGTTTCACGGGCGATATTCTCAGGCGTTTGCGTCGCCTGATCCACTTTCGTCGCCAGTTTCGCCCCGGTTCCGCTTCCGGTCGGGTTGCTCGCCCCGTTCACGGCGAAATTCAACTGCGGTTGAGACTTGGTCGACCTTGCCCCCTTGCACCTGTTATGCTTGCGACGGTACAAAGCCTCCGCGTTTAATTTGGTTAAACTGGAAAATTAAACGATTGTTCCGTTTACGGCAACAAAGTTATCACGACGAATACATACGGCCCTCCACGTTACATACATGTTTTTTCGTTGTTTCGAAATTTTATTGGAAATTTCTTTCTTTCTTTCTTTTCTTTTTTTTTAAAGGAAAATTAATATCTTTGCGCGAAATTGCTGTATTCAGCGGACTAGAATAATATCAGAACGAATTAATTAATCGTTATTTATATAATTTTCACCGTCACTTCTTCGTCACTTCTCTTTTTTCCATATTTTGCTTCGCTAATCGCATCCCTTAATTTCCTTTCCAATTAAGAGGAGAAGTTGAGCGAAATGGGACGAACGAGGAGCAAAGATTTTTAATTCCATTAATGCGACAATGGAGTCGCGTTAAAATATGTTCACCGGGGATCAACAGCGAAATTTACGTATTACGCATTAAGTTAATTGGATTAAAGGTTTCAGGATAAATTACCATTTCTAATTGCCACGATTTCGTTTGCCACATTATCGAGATAGAAAACTTTATACGATTCTTCCTCATTCGTTATTTCTTTGTTACATTGATTCGTTTACCTGTCGCCTCCGACACCGCCGGAAGTCCTCCACGTGTACCGCGACGACGAAGGGGTGGCCGTTTCCACGGTCGAGGTGGAAGAGGCCTTGGTCGAGAAGTATCTGCCCCCTAGCCTTCGAAATTGATCTCGTTCGGGGTGTTCCGCGATGAAACGAGCTTTTTGCCTGAGCAGCTGCACCGTCAGAACGTAGGTGGCCACCATGACGATCATGGGGATGTAGAAGGCGACCAGAGAGCCGAACACGAAAAACGCTCTGTTGTTGATCACGCACGCTCCCGGCCGTGGCATAATGTTTAGAGGATTTATTATGCCTGGGAAAAAAATATATCGTTAATAATAATAAAATTAATTCAATTGAGGCAAAGATATTTACGGAAACAATCAAATAGAAAATATCTAAATTCTCTATCTATCTATGGATCAAGTCCAAAACCGAAGTCATTGAAAGCATATATATATATATATATATATCTCAAAGTGGCAACAACATTCCACTGTCCGCGTAATTTGCTTCGTTTTATTTGGTCAAAGGTAAAGAGAGGCCACTGTTTAATTAAACACAACGACTAGATTTTCTCTAGATCTAAGACTTCGAGGACGGTAATTTAATCGGTGGATCAGAGTGGATCCAAGAACGTTGCAAGTGTGAAAAATTAGGACGGGAACTCGAGGATTGTGGGATTGTTCGGGTAAAAAAAAAAAAAAAGAAAGAAAAGGAGGAGAGGCAAGATTGGAAAGGTGCAATGCAATTTTTCTCCCCCCTCCTCGAATCTCGCGACTCTGAAAAAACGAGGCGCCCGTTGGGCAAAACCCGTAATCGTTTATCGACCAGTCCACGGTTTCACTGTATGCGAAACAGTTTCGAATATCGAGCAGCCCTCGCCTCGGATAGAATGGCAAGAAGAAGAGTTGGCGTACAAGTTTCCCATTTAACCTGCCGCTCGAAGGAAACGCTATTCCTTTCCGAATACCCGAACTTTTGCATCGCATCTCGCGTATCGATCCCTTTTCCAATGAACTTCGATCATTGTTCTCCCAAACGAACGAACGAACGAACGGACGACTGACTCGTTTCCTCTCGAATCGTAAGAAAAACGTGTAAAATCTGATTTTACCCAACACCGTGATCGAGCTGGAGACCAGCATGGCGAGCAACCACACAGCCGCTATCTTGAAGCCGACCATCCGTTTGGTGGACGTGTGCCTCGTCCGCAAAGGATTCCGGATGCCGAGATACCGGCCCAACGAGATGAAGCACATGTGCATTATGCTCGCGGAACAAGCCAGCACGTCGCACGTCACGTACACGTTACACCACACCACCCCGAATGGCCAGTATCCTGCAACATTCAACACGGTCCTTTCATCGCAAGCGATTTTTCATTAGACTCAAAAATATGATATAAGACGATCTTATAATTCCTTATATCAGAAACGAAAACGATTGAAATTTGGATTTTGGACGTTCGTCAAGTTTGCACATTCAGTCAATTTTCTCGAACGATTCCGATTCCATTCACCTCCTTATTTCAATCGTAAAATCTATTATTAGCCGGATACTAGAAATAACCGAGGAACAGGTTGAATCGTATTCCAAATTACAACTCGGCCAACTCGTATTACTTTAATCTCTCCTCCTCTTGTGAATGACGTATCGTATATTGGCGAAAACGAGCTTCTCGAGAGGGAAGAAAGAAGAAAAAAGCGCGCATTTAACATTTCCACATTCTATATAATTTAATTTAATCCACGCGAAAACAGCCAAGAGTTTAGCAGACACGATATCATAAGGGATTCAATTTCATTTCGGAATATTTCGTAATTCGTACACGTGACGCGCATGCTGGTTTTGCACGGCGAAAGAGTGTTTATATCTTCTTTTTCATATACCTTGATCAACAATTCCTTCTGTCCAGATACCGGACACGAGGCCAACAACGAGGTTTTCAATTAATCGTTAATCTTAATTAAACATGTATGCACTTCTTTTTTTCTTTTTCTTCCACGCAAAGTCTTTTGCAATTTCAGAGATGCATTCCGATCCGTCCAAACATCGAAAGCATACAAAATGCCACGAATGTAAACCGGCTGTTAACATCGAGGTCCTTTGATGTTGCCCGTTTTCACGCGCATCTTACGAGTTAAAATTAACAGGCTCGCGCGTTTAACCGTAAAATCGGGTAAATTCCAGTGGTGGTTAACAATTAGTTAAACTGAGAATTGAACGTGTGCCTTTGTCGAGGGCGAAATTTCGTTTCAACAAGTGATTTTTTCAAGTGAAAAAAGTCGGATAGAAAAAAATAGGATTCAAGATCGAAAAATCTTTCCCGATACTTTGTTTTAATTTTTCGATCGGAGAGTAATTTTTTTTCATCTTTGGATTCGAGTTAAAAAAGAAAAAATGTTGAAAGGGGAGAAGAAGAGAAGATGGAGAAACCGAAAGAGAAGTGGCAATAACGCGAAAGAATCGAGAAGGTGCTGTGGTGGAGGACGTAGAATATCGGCTTTCCGGCCGGAGATCACGAATTCGTATTCCATCGAGGTCCTTTCATTTTTCCTCGTCTCGCTACACGTCCGCTGCACTTCTTCCCCGCATTATCACCGTTGCCTATTTTCCATTGGGCGATAAAATCGACGCGATACACTTACTTACGTATAATTTTCCATCTAATGAAATTCCTCGAGAGAGAGAGAGAATAGACCCGTCTCCTCCCGCGTCTCCCCGAATCAACAATGGAATCATAGATATTTGTTGACGACGAGGTGACGCGGGATTAATTGCGCTTTGCCAGATGAACGAGCGGCGACAAATAAACGCGAGAAGCTTTTAACAGTTTAGGAGGAAGAGACGGGTATAAAGAAGGAGGAACGAGAATAAAATTTCAAACGGTTCTCAAACCATTATACGAATCTTCAATTTTATCCGGAATAAAAATCTCGTCACTTTGAACTTTCAACCGGTACGCATTTATAAACCGGTATCATTTACATTTCATCTCTCAGTATTTACGAGGCCCTGGGAAACTTACTTATGGAATGGAAAAATTTTTCCCAAGTATCGAATGGATAACCCTCCTCCCGGTTTGATATTAATGTTTACTCAGCGGAGCGGAAATCGAACTTTTACCGATATATCCTTGAAAAATACTTAAAAAACTTTCTCCAGCTATATATATATATATTGTGAAAATACCACGTACAAAACTTAATATCGGTTTTTTTAATCTTCTTCTATATACATAAACTTCGTATTCTTCCGTCGTTACGTTCGGATTTCTATGATTTCCGTTATAAAGGCAAGTTCCCACTTCGTGGAGGTGAAGAAAAAAAACTCGATCGAGCAAAAATCCTTTGCGCAAATCGACAACTTTAACAACGAATTCCTCGTGTCGAAAAATATTCTCGCTTTCGTCAAAGTTTGTCGAAGCTACGTATCCTCGAGTTTCGATCCGAATTGGAAGATTGGAAGGAAAAAAGAAGAAAAAAATAGGATTTTTAAGGATTTGGCAGGGAGAAAAATTCTCGATATGTTCTCGATACGTATATTCGGAGCGTGTATCGTTGCGGAGAAACAATTTCGTGGACGAGCGCGATATGCATATTCGGGGTGAGAGGGGGGAGATGCCCGCGATGGAAATGCAATTTTCGTCGCCTCGCTCGTTCGGTACGACGTTCACGTAGAGATTCCACGTCCTTTGTTATTTCCTTTTCCATCTCTCGATAATAATCGCGATTCCGAAACGATGACACGTTCCGCGTGATAAACGTATCGACCGACTCGAAGACGATTTTCCCCATATTTATTTCACGACGACTCGACTTTTCATTCTTCGCCGATACATCCGATGTTTTTAACCGGAAGATGAAAAGAGTCGTGTAATAAGTTTTGAAAATTTCGCGATACAATAGCTTAATCTATATTGTAATTAGAAGAATTAATTAATTTGTCGAAAAAATGTATAATTAAACGATTTCGAGTTAATTAAATCTTTGAAGCGCGTATACGATAACGATTCTCGCGTTATCGATAAACTTTAAAATAAATAAAGAAAATCGAGGTTCGTAAGTAGATGACAGAGGGCTCTTATCTGTCACCCGGATAATGGCGAGATTTCATTCAACGTGTGTGGAACACACAGATTAAAATTCCATCGTCCATTGCGAGATACGTGCAATTTCTCCAAGATCGAAATTATGGATCGAGATAAAAATGAAATTTGGCGAAAATAAAAGGACGGTTCCTTGTCGAAGTGTCGATTGATATATTGACGGTGTGTTAAGAAAAAAAAGAGGAAATAACTAAGTTAACGAGGCTAGGTTGATCGATTTTAACTCATACCTTTTATCGGACCGCTGTTAATCATCTTAACTGTTATCAAGCCCAGCTTTGAAAGAACAATTGTATTACGACTCAAATTAATTCGGCATTGTTGATTCGTGATCAATGACGATTAACGACGTTCCAAAACGCGATTCCAAACTACGATAAAAGATGAATCGAACCCCTAGTGAAATATCGTCTTGAGAGGCGCGAGGGTATAGAGGATATATATATGAATGGATAATGAAACGTCTTGGAGATGTCTGGCAATGGAATCCCTTTTCTCCTTTCGGCTCATACGCGTTATTATATCGAAAAATCTATGCATATCGAATGGTTTATCGTCGAATGGCCGTCTATGCTATATTTATGATCACATATATGCGAATTTATCCGGCAGAATATATTTTATATCTGCACTTGGCCAAGCAGTTGGATAAGCAGCATTTACTAAAATTGTACACGCTGATAAATGTCGGACGGCGCGCCGTTATTTGTGACGCTGCGAGTGGATTTTATACGATTCGAGTAAGGGATATTCTCTTTCGTATATTTGTATTGTTTGTAAAGATATAAAGATATAAATTCTTTCTTTCACGTAGTATAAAATTTACCAGAGCGCAAAATTACAAGAATTATGGAAATATATATAAATTTTGGTGAGATTGGCGAAAGAGATCTATAAACGTATTAATCACCACTTTGACGCCGTGCGATCATCTTTCTGTAATTTCAAACAGAGTTAATCTTCGTATTTCCTCTTTCCACGTATTCGTAAATTAACTCGAAGAGTCAAAGTGCCTTTCGCGATGAGAATTTAATCAAAGGGCTATACACGTATATATATTTCATCTTCTTTTTTTTACCAATTCTCACAGCTCGAAAATTTCGTCGATGATTTCGTTTATTCGTCGAGCGAATAATCCTTTACGCGTATCGAGAATTGAACGAGATTGAGGACTTTTCAGGTGTTACGATCGTAAAAAAATTTGTTTTTCAAGTTTTTCGTTACAGAGGAGAGCCTATTGCTGTAAGAAAATAAGGCAAGGGCCTATCGGACCGAGATAAAGAATAATATTTTGGAGGAAGAGATTGGTTTTAAGAAGGGGATGATTTTGACGGGGGAAATGCCATAACTCGTTGATGATCTTTTTACGATTACGACCGCTGGAAGGTAGAAAAATGAACGACGAATATTCGAAGAATAACTCGGATAAGTAGAATTGGCGGGAAATATAAAAAATATAAATATCGCTTCTGTATACAGATTTTCTTTTCTATTCAAGCGTATTTCGTATTTTTATAAACTTGAAGTTTTATTTATTTATTTTTTATTTTTTTTTTAGAAAAATCAAAGCTTTTTAACATAAAGTTTGAAAGATAAGCCTAATCGTGATCGTAATCCAGGGGAAAAAATTTTCGATGCAATAATTTCTTCGCCTGAAAATTATCTTATCGCCGATTTCGACATTTTTTGTCCGAGTCAGCGAGTTATCGATACCGAATACTCCTTCAATCCCCTTCAACCCGTTCGAGATCCTCGAAGAACACCCTCGAGTACGAGAAGTGAACTATATCAAAGGATTTTTTTTCATCGATCAAAAAGAAATCCCTAGCGTAATACATCGAATATTGATTATTTACAGATAGTCAAAGTTTTTTTCGAGGTTCAAAGGAGAACGCTATTTTACATTTAAAGCAATTCATTGCAAAAAGGAATAGTAATAAAAGTCATTTCGTTATTGTTTACTCAATAACAAGTAGGGCACGAAATAGAGGAAATCCATCTATTACGTGACCTTTATATTTATTATTCGAAAAGAATAATAATTCTTCGAATGACTCAGTTAATAATACTAATCCAACATAACTCGTTTGTACAACTCGTTGATTCAATGATAAAATATTTTCAAAGATTAATCGAATAAGAAGCAAGCAGGACCAACATCTCTCCATTTCCTTTCTCCATTTTTTCGAAATCATTTTTTAAAGGGAATAATTCCGTGAAAAAACCGCGTGATTTCCTTGATACGAGACGAGCGGAATTTTGAACGCGATACAACGAGTCGAAAGAGCGGTGATTAATTAAAAAAGCGCGTCCTTGTCCCCGATGATGGGATCGGAAGGAGGGCGATGTATGACAAAGAAGCTGTTGGTCTTCCACCGCCACGAGAAATATTTCATTCCCCAGGAAACCGTGACCATGGGCAACGGGTGGACGATGGACAAATGAAAATTCCGTTGTTTCCCGCAGCAAGGTTTCTCGCAGAGGTTGCAACACGCGTGATCCTTCACCCTTCCTTTCGTTCGAACGGACGTGAAACGGACGAGGCTGTTACGTGAAACCGGCGTTACAATTTCAAACCGTGCGCGCAAAGAAAAATTTCACGACGAAGAAAGTTAAGACGTGTTAGAAGTGAAAAATGAAATTTTTCTCTCTGTGCGTGAATGCTTGCCGAAATTATTTTTGAAAGTATTCAAGAGAACGAAGGGTGAGTAATTTCTCAAAGAACGTAGATCGTAGATTTTTTGCGACACGAATCGAGTATATATAATTATTTGTAAGAAATTTTCGAAAGAGAAAAATTATCACGTAGAAGAAACGATTGGAGTGGAACGAATAACGAAAGGTTAGGATATTATTATTCGTTTTAAGATCGTCATTTTGTCGAAATACGAATATTTTATTTTAAAACACGTCGCTCTATCGATCTAAAATTCATTCTAGTCGCTCTTCGAGGAAAGAATTTCACGACACGTGGTGGACGATACGTGTCGTCGCCGATATGTTAAGGACGATACGAAAAATAATAACGTTAAATTATTTAGAAAATTGTTGCCTCGATTGTTTTAAATCTAAGGAAACTAATTTCGACATGTTTCGCGTTCCATCGATAATATTGGAGGCAAACGGCGTGGAGCTCGGCCGAGCGCCATTCCATTGGCGAGTCCTTATCGATAAACGGAAAAACACACTTAACCTCGATAGCCGTTCCCGCGGGCATCGAAACGGACGTTTTTCGTGGCGGTGACGCTCGTTAGTAGTTAAAAATCGAGTGCCACTACAAAGGAATCCACTACTTCCTCGAGATGCAATCTTTTATTGGAAATCACGTTTTTCCCGAAACGTTTCATTCATTGCAACAAGTAATAATTCCATCCTGATCCTCGCTACGATTCGATGAAAAATCAAGGGACGAGGGGGTGTGGATCAAAGAGAATTGAATTGAAAGTGGAATTGCACGAGATATCAATTATTTTCGTACGATTTTCTTCGACCGAGGAAACTGTTCAGAGAGAAAGAGAGAGAGAGAAAAAAGTAATGGTCGAAAAGGTGAATCGATCGAGTCGTCGTAGGATTTCAAGCGCGAGTTTCAAGTGGAATATCTGCTCGAAATTGTGGAGCCAGCGGCAATTAGTTCATCAACGCGAGGAACTCGCGTTGGGGAAATTTTTCGAATGGGGAAAGTTGACGAACGATCGTTCGAGCTTGGATCGAGGGGACGATCGTGTACCCTCGCGGCCAATTATTTTACCTAAACTTTAGGAGTACAAAATCCGAGAGTGGTCTGCGGTCTTTTTCTTTCTTTTTTGTTTTTTTTTTTTTTTTGTGAATAATTAAGAATTCAAGGGAAAAAAAGAAGACCTTGAATCGAGGAAAGTGAATGAGAGCGAATTCTTTGAAATCGAGTAGCAGATTTGAAAAAGGATTTTCGAAAGGAAATGAAAATAAGGAAGAAGAATTTTCGCTTCTTGGTTCTCGTTTGTGAAAACCGGTTGAACAGCGGTTAAACCAACTTTGAATTAATTTTGAATTATAGATAATGAAATACAAACGAGGTGAAGGAAAACCGCTTATCGCTGTTTAATTAATTTCAAATTTCTTGGAAATTCGCAATATTCGTTATCGTCAAAATTATCATTTACAAATTTGCCTCTCTCGGAAATTCGATCGCTTCACCTGTCCAAATTCGTTTCGAGAAATCGAAAATTCGAATACAAATTTTTGCTACATCGAAAAAACATCGCAATGTCCGTAATTTTATCAACAAGGAAACATGCATGCTATTTCAAGGAAGCATTGTCACATCTAGGTTCTTCGCGTCCGAGTATGCGAGTTATTTCGCTTAAAAATCCGTGCAATCGAATGAATTTATCGAAAGATAATCTGTTCTGCAATTAATATCTCCAATTTCCAAATAAGAAATTAAAAAAAAAAAAAAAAAGAAATCATCGTGTTTAAATAATTAATCAACTTATTCCGTATATAAAAATATTTTCTTCGATCCGATTTTATTTTCTCATTTAACAACGATTCGTTCTATTCTGGATTCTAATTAACAAGTATTTTAATTCGATCTCTGATATTTGGTCTTAGATATCTTAGGGCTCGAAAGAATCGCTATCTCTCGTGGCGACATATCGAGAATCCCACCGGAACCAGAGTTCCTTTCATCGTGCAAACAGAATCGATTTGCCCCGCGGCTTTCCCGCGTCTCCTTTCGGGGGATTGAAACTCGTATTTTCTTCGAGTTACAAAGGGTTGATCGTAAATGGGTAAAATCAGAGCGTGCCTGTTCCTCGATCTTAGTGAAAAATTGATCATCATCGGATTCAAAGGATGGCCTATTTCACTTCACACACGCGATAGTTCGTGCAACAATTGGTTTGTATTTTCTAATAAAATGATTAATATCGATACTTTTAAGAAATATCTTTGGAAAAATCTTGGAAAGAATCATTCTTTACAAAATCCTATGCGATCGTTATTTTTCACGATTAAAATACAGAGGATATTATTAACAAGTTTATTTCAAAGTAATTCGTCGTAAATATTAGATACCAGGGACAAAAATATACGAGTGAACGCTACGAATTAACAGTGACGAAAATTCAAAGTTTCTTGGGTAAAAACCGCGAAGAGTCGTTTAAATTTAAATATTTAAACGATCGTCTAAACAAAATGATGGTAATAAAGTAGGCGTAGATTTACGAAACAGCCGAAACGATCGAAGAGATTTGAGAGAAAGAGAGACTTCGACGGGCCTATTCGAGAACAAATCCTCGAATATCCGAGCTTTCAGCGTTCCTTTTTACGTTTTACATGGACCCTTTTCAACCTCCCTTGAGACGATGGCAAATTGTCTCCGCTCTTAATAGATCCAATTATGGCGAAACTCGGGAGATTTCGGGCTACGTATATACCCTTTTCTCGAGCCCAAACTTTCGTCCTCCATTTTATTCCTCCCTATCCTCTCTCCCTTTAGATTTTCTTACAGCGTTTCGTGGTTTAACCACGCTATTGGCCATTATTTATTTACACAACGTGTCCACTGACGAATCGCGTTTCGTGGTTTAACCACACTGGACGCGAGGGTGTCATTGTAACAAACGCAAGAATAGCCCATTGCGGGATAATACACCGTAATTACACCGCCCTTGTATCGTCTCCTAAATGGAGAATTCGTGTGGTCAGATTTATCCAAAAAGTTAAACAACCAAGTGGAAACGAGTGTAAGCGTGAAAAATAGCGGAAGAAATTTTCCATCGAAACAACGTTTCATGAAAACGTTATACATATAACAAAATAGCCAATTTTTTCAACTTGAAATTAATAGATTATGTTTTCAGAATATTTGTCGATTAAACAAAAATTCCATAGATATATTGTTACGTACGCGAATTTATAGAAATGAATATGAGTGAGAAAAAGCAAATATTTAATCGGACATGCGACATGCGTTTCGGTCAATTCGGCTCGCATTCTTTTCCCGACTCTGGATTTCAAGCTACACCTGTATCACTGCGTGGGTTGCGCGCACACGTTCGACCGGATAAATACCGGATGCTGCGGGCCTTTATTTGGAAGTTCAACAAAGATGAACTTGAACTGTGTTTATTCAGACACTTAAAAGCCAACCCCTCTTTCACCATACTAAAAATGGTCCTGTTTGCCCTGGTTTTTCCTTCACGACTCTAAAAAATCCTCGAGGACCAATCTACGATCGTACTTCTATCGTATTTAAATTTATTACACGTAATTATTCCTGTGGAATATTTTAATTTTAAAAAATGATTCGCTTAATTTTACAGCAACCAACACTTGGCTCATCAACGCGGGAATACGCGACGCTTCGAAACGGGATATCACGGATATTGGGCAAGAATAATCTATCGAGCCGAAAGCAAATCGGCATAGAAGATTCACCGGTGAAAACTTTTTTTCCGAACTGGGTCATTTTAATCATACACAACGAACCGCTCCACCTAACAGCAAAATCTATATATGCGACATTTACATCGTATCCGATGAAACGTGTTTCCAAATTCCATTCCGTCCCATGTATTTTAACGCTTGCCCAACAATTGTATTCGGTTATCCACCGAGGACATATATATATATGTATATAGGCGAGCATTCGATGATATCGCTTTATCATCGATATTCGTGCAACAATATGTCGTTAATGGAAATAAATCATCGAGGAGGGCGATCATTCAAATTTCCACGAGATACGGTTCGAGACGAAAGGATAAAAAAAAGTATAATTTTCACGATGATGCCTCGAGTGAAATTCGCCTAGAGAATTCTAATTGCACGAGCTGCTCGTCAAATATACAGACGACGACAAGAACCGATTTCAACGTTGTTGACGTCTGTCCATCGTGAAATTTCATCCTAATACACTGCGAATTGCTCGCTCTCACCATTATTTCGATAGAATTTCTGCAAGACAGAAGTCGGCTCCGCTCTATTCTCCCGCTTCGTCGAACGTTACCTGTTCGAGATCGATTCTCAACCGATTCAAAAGAAATATTATATCGTTGAAAAGAGAAGTTAAAAGAAGACGCGTAGGGATTTTTCTCTCTTCGAGCAAACGATGGATAATGAACAATACGAATATTATCTCACAAAAATCTTTGGCGATAACGGAGGACGCGATGCCGCAAAAGAGCAATTTACTCGACTAAATACCCGAATCAAGTGGGTCGAGTGTTTGAGACCGTTTAACTCGAGATTAATAGAATGGTGAGCGAATGGGTACGGTTCAAAGCGGATAATATTCGAGCGGCATCAGGATTAATTAATTAGCAAAGTCGGAAATCACGTTGGTTGCGTGTTTCCAACGTCTCTCTTTCGCATTTCTCCCATCCTCTCCCTTGTTTTTCGGTAATTAGAAGCGGAGGCGAAACTTGCTAACTCGGTTTCGGCCGAAGGGGGAAAATCGTATTGGGCAGCGACACGTGGACGTGTATATACGCGGTAAAAAACGTTCGAAGCTCGCCTATTCGGCCAGCGAGAAAAATGAAAATAGCTTTTTTCCAACCGTGTGCCGTGTAATATGCCGTGGAATGCTGGCAACCTCTCCGCCGCCGTGGCCATTTCACGGGCCGAAATAACTGGAGAGAAGAGCCGATGCGGAAATACCGATGTAGTATCGCGTCCATTCGCGAAAAACGAGATTTATCGAGGCGTAAACTATCATCACCGAATCATTTCGCGATTTGTAAATTGATCAACGTCGTTTATTTATTTATTTATTTTCTACAAAGAATTAATTGTGTTATGTTAACGATTTAACGAATATATATATATATATACATTTTGAATACATATTCTGGGGAATTGATTTATCAAAATTGGAAAATTACATTTACGCGGGAAGAAGTTGATCGAATGTGTGAAAATTTTGAAAAATTGATAAATAATTTTGCACGAGATTTTATGGCCGAAAATTTTTCCCAAAATCTTTTCTATTTAGTCTGGCCAAGAGGAGTTCTTTCACTTTCAACGGAACAATCCAGTACCGACTCGTTGAGAGGATTTCATTGAATCGCCTCGTGGAGTTTAATCAGCGAGAGCATGCATATTCCTCCGCGGAGAAAGAGGTGCAGAATTCCTACAAATTACCGCTCCATCCCCGACCATGGACATTTTATAAATCTTTGCCACGGATGGCCACGCTCTGTATTTCGATTACCCCGTGGTTGTTTTCCACGTTAGATACGTTTATTAACACGGAAAAGTCCTCGTGTTGATATCGTAAATTTGAAGGGAAGAGAGAGAGAGAGAGAGAGAGAGAGAGAGAGAGAGAGAGAGAAACTCGAATGTTCCGACAAAATGTTCCTAGAATTGATATTTGTTGGACACTTTTTAGAAACGTGCGGTAATAACCAGCAAACAGTTTCTCGTTGTTTCAATGCGGACTATTAAATACGTCTAGGTTTATTAATTTAAAACTTGTTCTAAACCGATGATGCTACACGACGAAAACTCGTGCCAATTACCGTTTACGAACCAACTAGTTGAACACGATGAGAAATGATCGAAATGTAACATAACATTTCCACGTATATCCACGTATATTGGAATACACAGAGGTCAAAATATCTTTTTTTTTTTTTTTTTTAGTAAAGAAAAATTCATTATCTCACTCGATCGAACGAATTTTCTCTGTGAAGCAATCGGGTAAGAAGATGCTATCCTAGAGAAATTTAATGATCGATTCGGGAACGACGGGAATAACCCAGACGGATCATTGGCTTTTATCGCGAATTTCCATTTTTAACAAACGCGGGAAAAAAGATATTGCCGACCATCCGCTTATATAAAAACGAAATATATCTCAATTGCTGGCTTCGTTTTGGCCATTTCCATCGACCAAAATCGCTTACCCTCCTTTCCTCCCCACAAATCCATTTATCAAGTTCCCGTCAACAGTTTCTCGGGAACAGGCTAAATTTCGTGCGTCAATAGCTCTTTTGTCTGCCGAAACCGTGGATCGAACACGGATAAGGATCGATGTCTAGATGTCTCGCCGGTCAAACAGAATTCGAACAAAATCGAAGAATACAAATTTTCGCGACACCTTACCCACTTTCCAGTTACTCGGTGTCTGCGAGTTATACTCAATGCACGGAATGCAGTTGACGCTCTAATTTCCCAAGAATCGAATCGAAGGCACGTTTGAATATACCCACGTTTCATATTTTCCGCCGGGCGAGGAGGTGGTGAAAAATGGTTTGGTCTCGCCACGTTTAATCTCGTTTCTTCCGTTGTCGGTCACGGAATACAGGAACGGCCGTTAATTGCCATTTTACTCGGCGCCACGGTGATCTCGTGATTCGAATTTTCAGGCAACGTTCATCCTCGGTTGTTCCGTCCATCGAGTATAGTTTCGTTACCAGCCAACTGGAAAACTTTATGGCGCATCGACACGTTCAATCAGATGCTGGACGATAATGTTCGAGCCTTGCTACACTCGCGATTCTCTCTCTCCCCGTTCAAAGGAACGTTACTGGAGCCGAGTAAATGGATCAAATTTTCTCCTTGGATGATAAAATGGATGATTTCGTTCGTTCGCTTTTCCTTTCGTTCGAAGAAAGAGGCTTCGATGATGGGAGGATAGGCTTGGCGTGCATCCTATTCATTCCACCGTTTATCGCGCATCTTGCCCAAGCTTTTGCCCAAGTTTTCGTCGTTTCTCAAGTCTGTACACGTAGTGCAACCTTCCAGGGAGACGTATAACACGACACGATATCTCGCTCTTCCTCCGCTAAGTAAATTTCACCTTTCTGCTCGCAAACTATCTTGCACGCGACCTTCCCCTCCCCGATAAATCTTCCCTTCCCCTCGGATGTGTCGAAACTTTCGCGCGAATTATTTCACGAATCGGGCAAACTTTGGATAATTACGGGAGTCGCGCGCATTTGATATTTGAATAATCGTTTCGACTTGGAGCTATCGGCGCGAATCTTGATCACGCTGAATCGTGTCGCGAATATCTCTCCCGTTTCCGCGTGGCTCGTGTTGCAAACGTAATCTGAGAGAATGCAGAGTCTCGAGGAGGCAGCGCACCGTGACGCGCCAGTTCGTTTCCTCGAGGAGAGTGAAGTTTTCCTGAGAGAACACAATGGTGGTTAAAGGTTTGGAGGACGGAAAAGAGGAGGCGAAAGAAGAACATTCTTTCAGGATGACACGTTTAAGTTTCTTCTAAATCGTCCTTTGTTCAATTTCATCCGATTCCATTCGTTAAGAGGGATCATTTTTTTTTCTTTCTTTTTTTTCTCCGAGGTTTGACGCAAGATGGAGATTGGATCGAAGCTGGACGCTGAAAAGATTTCGATATCTGGAGAATCGAATTCTTCTTTTTTCTCTCTCTCTTCTTTTTATTATCGTTTGGATGCTCGTTTCACGGGGGAATCGTTTGTCAGCAGTTTGAAAAGATTTGAATTTGAACGATTTGCGCCGAATGAATAGACGAGCTGGTACGAAGATATTCCAGAGAAGAAGAAGAAAGAGAATCGCGCGAGTACACGATTGTTGAGAAAGATAAATTCGGGGGGAGGGGGGGATATTCGGCATGTACAAAAGGGAAAGGAAAAATATGAAGGAAAATGGCAAAAGTGAGTTCACGTTGAGTGTCTTGTTAATCTTTGTCAATCGATTTCTCCCATCCCGGCAGTTGAAGTTATCGGTTTTTAATTTTTCTATCCCTCTCCTGCCGAAACTTCTTTCTTTCTTTCTTTCTTTTTTTCTTTCTCGTAACACGAAAAAGTTTCGAGTAGCGTGGAAAATCCTGTTAAAAAGCATCCTGGGTTTTGCAACGCCTCAAGATGAACAATCTTCTCCGAGTTTGTCTCGTTCTCACACCAGGCGCAATCGCGTTCAACACTCGCCAACTTCTTCAACTTTTCTTTTCTTTTCTTTTTTTTTTTTTTTTGCCCCAACGTTTGAATTCTTTATCGCGTCGATTTTATTTCGTTTCGTCGAGAGCGCCACGCTCGACACATTCGGGCGAGCGAAGAAAATAATCCTCGAAAATGATCAGAGAGATTCGAGGAATATGGCGGAATACGATAAAACGAAAAAGGAGAAGGACGATTCGAGTTGTCACAGTTCGTTGATATATCATATATATATATATTCAAACTTATCTATCGTTTCACGAATATTGGAGTAACGCTATTTTCCAGATAACGTATTTAAAGTTCTCGAATTGAATCGTGGAAACTTGGGAGAAGAATTCGAAGATTAGAATTTTTTGAACTGGTCGTTTAACCCTTCTCGAGGAAATCTTCGAGAGATTCTCAAATTTTCGCGAAAAGTTCGAAGAACAATCCACGCTTAATAAAAATGTTCTTACATCGTTTCCTTTCTTTCTGTCAGCTTATCGTTTCGAGACGCGAGAGAAACGTGATTCCAGCGAATAGTTCGCTATCGATTCGAGACAGCGTTCCGCTCGTGTAATCGAAGAACGCGGAGAAATTTCGTGTCTAATGGATCGGTAGATTGTCGCAAAACTTTGCCAAGTCTCTAATTAGTTCGATTTAATCGACTGGTCGCGTTCTCTTTGTATTCGTTGCATTGGCGTTGTTCCAGACCACCGGCATCGTCCCCGTTATTCGAATTCGATTACCAAGACAGACGGAGACAGAAAGAGAGAGAGAGAGAGAGGGGGGGTGGGCAGAAATAGTGAAATCGTGTACGATGCTGGGAATGAAAAGCGTGGCGAACATCCTCTTGGCTATTCCAAGAGGAAATGCAGATCAAACGCTTGTTCGAATTCAAATTTCATCGCGTTAAAATACGTGGATAACGATAAGTGGCAACATCGTGATTCGAACGTCACGCGTTGAACGATAAAAGTTACGGACATTTGTTCCAAAATATTCGTTCCAAAACGAATCCGCTGCAGAGAAATTCAGTACGATGTCCCGTTTCACGTACGTAAACACTCACCCAAGAAGCCTGGGATCGCGCCCAGAGGCATCACGAACAGGCTGACGAGCAGATCGGCCACCGCGAGAGACAAAAGGAAGTAATTGGTGACGTTGTGCAGCCTTTTATCGAGCCCCACAGCAAGGCAGACCAGTATGTTCCCCAGGCCGCCCGCCACGATGAACACAGCCACGAAGAGAAAGTTCCAGTCGAGACGGCGGCCTCTGCTTCCGCTTAACTTCGCCCTGTGCGAACAAGAGACGATCAGGTCTTCCGCCGTCGCGTTCTCCGACGTAGCCGTGCACTCCAAAATCTGTGGATAACGAGAAAGTAAGATAATAAATATCGGATGCGATCACTCTGAATCTTAGATGATTCACCTGGTCGCGAAAATCGGTCTCGTTGCACTCCTTGAACCTCGGCAACCTCGACAAGAAGACGCCCTCTACGCTCTCCAGTCCGCTCAGGACCAAGGACACGTTCACGTCGCAGTTGGAATAGTCGCAGGGTCTGCAGAGCAGGGTCATCGAGGACATGTAGCTTCCTTTCTCGACCGTGCACACGTGATCGAATCCCGACGAGCCGAGTCCACACTCGTCCACGCATCCGAGCAAGCTGTCGTTGCAGGGCAGGTGGTGCAGCATCGCGGTCAGGTTGCCGGCCCAGGAGGTGATCAGCTCCCCCTCCATATCGGTGGGCAAATTGTGTGTAGGCAGGGATCGGTGTGCATCCAACGTCCCCGTTTCGATCCCAAACTCACCGAGTCATATCTAGGAACTAGGGCACCTTGTCCACGAAAGAGCAACGCCTCGTCACTCGCCTATTCACTCGCGACACCCCACTTTGTCTTCTGTTCCGCATAATTACCATCCACGAATTCCCGTTTCACCTTGGAACGAAAAGCTCGTCCCATCTACACGGAAATCGGGAAGAGAATCGGGCAGCAGAGAAATCGGCCGTTCTGAAATCTTCTCGAATCTAATTAGGAAACGCGATCACGATGGAGTGTTTTTTTCGCCGAGAACAGCAACATTTTCCAACATCCTCTACGGATTTATGGATTCTTTACGATCGACCACTTCGATGTTGTAACTTTTCTTCGGCCTCCTTCCTCGTCTTTTCTACCTGTGAACAAATGATAACAGTTTCAACACAGCTCTCCCCGGAGGAATCGATTTATCGCGCCTGCCATTATTAGCCACGATCCTCGATCGCGTTCCTTCTCACGAAACGGCCGAAACTGTAAAAAAAAATATATATATATATATTCGAGGACGAGGAAAAATTGGATCGAGAGCCAGCTCGACGACGAAACCGAAATGGCCGTTCCCAACCGGGTTCGATCCGGTGGGAATGCGAAGCCAACCTTTGTCGTTTCGAACAGTGGAAATGTTTTTAAATTGAATGACCCTTCGTTTTTTTTTTTTATTTCCCCTCGATTATTTTCCCCCCCAATGTTGTTGAGGGAGGCGCGATATTTCTGACAATTTTATCGACTTTTTTGTAACCCTCTGTTCAAAAAAAAAAAAAAAAAATCCGAGTAAAAATAAGGGTTCGACGATGCGTCAAACCGTAAAAATATAATCGTTAAATCGTTCGTTCTTCTTCGAAAGACACGTTGTCTGAAGAGAAGGGGTACGATCAAAGGTGGCGCGCTCGATCCATCGATCACTTTTTTTCCATCGAGACACTCTTTGGACGCTGGGCGAAATATTATACAACAAACAAACGTTCGAAGCTTCGAAAATCGATGGAAACGAACGCGGAGAAGTTAAAGGGATTACTAATGTAAAATCTGTGGACACGTTTTTTTTTCTTTTTTTCCCCTTTCTTTCTTTTACACGAGGAAATTTTTTTATTCGAAAAATAAAATAGGCGAGGAGCGGGTCGAATGTAATAATGGCATTACATCGATCAGAAGTAAGACGAGATTAAGTACGCGATATCGTATGTATCTCGTCTAAATCCGACAGATAAATCACGTTCGCTGAGAGAGATGCTGACAAACGGCGATAAGTCATCCCATTTATGGATTTCGTTAAACCTTTGTAATCAAGAAAATCATCCTCCTTTTTTTTATACGATTTCTCTTCGATGAACTCGAAACGATCCTCCCCCTTTCTTTCGTATTCATCGAATCTTCAAAGCGGAGCAAAAATAAAATCGTGATTATTTCCTCTTCGATCAGAGATACAAATTGGAATAGAAATATTGCATACGCTTTAATTCCATAAATAGAACGACGATACCTTTTTTCGAATACGACAATTAATTGATTAAAGTTCTTTTGATAGAAGAGTATGAAGTGTGAATTATTTATCTGATGATCGAAAAACGTTTCCAGCCTGAATTATATAATAGCATTACCATCGAAATGTCGTATCTGTCGTCGAAGGATAAGAATGGAACAACGTGTACGGGCGGATAAAGAGAGTTTAAACTTCTCAGAGTTTGCGGAAGAGGCGCTCTACTGTTTCCTTTGCGAATTTCGGAATATTATGTCAGCGACAAATCCAGCCTCTTAACCGCGACGCGTAAACAGTTTCTAATTAACGCTCGTTGTAGTATCAGCTTGAAACGTTGGAATAATCGCTCGTTAGGAATGCTCGTTTTCAACAGCCGAACTTGGAATAATAATACGTTTCCTGCGCAACTTGTTAACGTTGGAAAAATTGAATTTTTTCTCGCGCGAACGAGAAAGTATGTCACGGAGGAGATGGAAAAACTGGATGGATACGTTTTTAAACAAGGCTCGTAAAGATGTCTCGTACGAAGGGGAGTCGATCAACAGCTATCGCTCTTCGAAATGGCGAATAACTCGTCAGAATCGTTCCAATACTCTTTCTCTCCTACTCTTATATACGTAAAAGTTTAAAACATCTCATGTATGAAGGATTTAATAAGGACAGATGGAGCCCTTGCTTCCTCCACAAATAATCCCCCTTTTCCGAAATCCATGGCGCTTTGCTGATGAATACGTAATTGAGAATGGATATAAAGGCTTGTTATAAAAACTGCAATTGAATTCCACGAGAGGAATTCTACGAATGCGCGCACCCTCGCCCTTCCTAAATTTCAATTACGCGAATTTTTACATCAACTTCTTTTATTACCACTTTCCATTTAAAAATATTTCGTGGAAAAGATCGTGTTTCGCGGGGATCATTTCGCGTTTCATTTCTCCATATTTAGAGCGGACCGTCCAAATAATCAAGTGTCACGCCTCTCGATATGATATTACGTTTCTCGAATATCGATTTCAATATTTTAAATCCGAATGGAAAACACTGCTTCGTTATGTTTCTTTCGCGAGGAATTTCGTTTCGCTTTTACTCGTCTTAATAGCTCGAGAAAAGACAAGCTTCCGCTCGATTGAATCAACGGTCCCTCTGGAAAAAGTTTTCTCGTTTCGCCAAACTTTTTCTCTCCTTCTCTCTCTCTCTCTCTCTCTTATATCTCTCTCTCTATATATATATGTTATGGCCACGATTTTCCTTTCGTCCAACCAATCGAACACCCTATTGAACGAATATAATTTTGCAAAAGGCATGCGAAAGAGAGGGGAGGAGGATGATCGAGGAAATCGAGGCTTAAAGATTCAAAGCGAGAAACTTTCTGGAAATTCTTTATTCGACTTCTCTCGGCTTTTGACGAAAACTTAAGATCACACGAACAAGTTTTTAACCTGATGAATACCCCTCGGATCATCTCCGTGAATACCACAAATTCTTCCGACGATCTACCCGTCCAATGTTTTCTATTCCCCCGTTTGCTTCTTTTTCCGTCAAGGACAAGGAGGTTGGTTTCTCCAAAGGAAGGACACGAGCATAAATTACGCATCGATGTAATCCTACCCTTACTGATGCTTCGCCACGAGAACCTTTATGAAACGTTCCTTTGTTCGTTCCTTCCAGATTTATCGACAGAGACCTTTATTCCCGAATTTAACGCAACCCATTGTGTCTGAGAGAGAGAGAGAGAGAGAAAGATTAGAGGAAACAACATTCTGTTTTGTTTGTTCATGGTCAAAGAGTATGCTCTAAGGAGCAATTCCAATGGCGATAATTAAGAGATTTAAAGAATGCAAAGTATGACGAGATGGACTATATTTGACTTTTAATTAAGAAAATATCGCAATAATGTCGGGGGCAACAAGATGCATATTCTCATTGTCATTTATAGTTATCTCCTTGGAAACTTATCAAAGGTATTCGCCTCGTACTACTTTTTTTCCCCTCGACGAATGAAACATTCCTTGATTTTTTTTTTTCCTTTTTTCTTTTTTTTTTTTCCCCTCTCATCGGTGCAAACAGCTAGGACGAACAGAACGGAACTGACCGTCTTTTCATTTCTTCGAATCCGTTTGAGTTCCAACTTTTCAGCTAGACGCTGCTAATCAAGACGTTTAATTACGAATCTCTTGTTGCGAACGTGAATTCCCTTGGATCAATATCCACTTTTTCTAATATACTTTATTTATTATTCTTTTTTCTAATACTCAACCGATACGACAGGAATCGCGACGATAATAAAAAAAAAAAAATATCAATTAAAATTCTTCTAATTTCGTAAAATCCTCTAATCACACACTCTAATCCCCGCGTATCTCGTTACGCAAATTAGAATCTGTTGCATCCTGTGGCAATTAATGCGATCATCCAGTGCGGAAGCCTGGCTGAAAATCCGAAACTGCTTCACGGTTAAGCTGCGTTTCTAATTGTGAACACGGCACAGATCGACTACGTGACGACCACTTGTCACGTGGCAATACCTATGAAACAATCCATCCGAATCGTCCAAATTTTTCTCACTTCGAGGAGAGGAAGAAGTCTCTCTCTCTCTCTCGATCTCTCCACGATCTCTCATCTCTTTCGCGAACGGACGAATGCATCGTCGGCCACTTTCGTGAACGATGCATGCACGGACCCATATAACCCTCGTTTCTCAATGGCGGAAACATCGATCGAGAAATTTCGCGCGCGATCAATTCTCGGCATACAGAGAAATAACGCGAGGGAAATTTCGCGATTTTCGATTCGTGCTAAACGTCGTAAAAAACACCGTGTCGAGATAATGAAATCGAGCGAAATTTTTCTGTGACTCGGAGAGGATTGGAGCGCGCATTAAATCCGAGCCGAGCGTGGATAAATCGTTGCGGCATATCGACGCGTTCCCCCATTAATTTGTACGAAACGGTCCATGGAAATCTGGTTGGAGGGGATGGGTGATGGCCGTGCACGGCGCTGATATCAATTAAAGCCGGCGTACGCCGGTGAGTTGGAAAATTTGATGAAACATCGTTGGTGAACACAGAGAGTCGGAACACGAAGAAGATAGAACAGAGGCAAAGTTGAGTAGAAACGTGTTAGGAGAGAATTGTGTTTATGGAAGTATAGAAAGAGTGGAGGAGGATGTATAAATAATATACATGGTTGTATTTCGAGGAAATACGCGAAACAAGTTTTTGGAATGGGGAATAGGATAGGATCGAATCGTACGAAAACACGAAGAAATATAATTGAGCGTTTCAAGAATTGCAATTAAGAGAAGTCTATTATCTTGCGTTCGTAAATATTTATCGTTCGATAAATTCGCGCCGATATGAATGCGATTTGAAACATTGTTTCAAACAACACACGACCAGGAAGATTCTTATCTTCGATCGATATCTACGATTGGCGGTTGGTGAAGAGCCTACTCGAACACTTCTTCTGGACTTCAAGGTTGAAGTCGCCGGCTTTAAATCTAACCACGATTACTCTCATAAAGAGTACATTGCTGTGTGTACACACCCCGTTTATTGTTTGCGATGCACTTTTGCCTTTTCGATAATTAAAAGCATCAAATACCACAAATGTATTTTTATAAATCGGTCGAAGGAAATTGAAAAATACGAAAAATAAGAGGTATCGTGGGTTTATCGAATGAGGATTAATCGATGCCAGCCGAGGCCGGAAAAGAATCGAACGATTTTCAGACCGTAATACTACTCTTTTATCGGTAACAAGAAGAAGAAATCCACTGCCTTCTCCTTCCTCCTTCATCCATTCGCACCATTTTTCATTTCCTTAGGTGAATATATACCTAGTAAGACAAATGCCAGAAGAATTACGATCCGGCGACAAATTTGTTCCGACTTGTAAGGAAAATGTGTTTCGGAAGTGAAGAAAGTCTACGAAAATTTATTTATAACATCTCGGTGAAAATCTCTAGAAATAAATGACCGAAACTGGAATTTTGTCAATTCGTATATTGTTCCATTTAAAAGAATCTCCAAATTGCGCAATTTGGAAGCAGCGAGCGATTAAAAAAAAAAACACCACTTCCGGTAAAAGAATTGGCGAGGTAAACGAACCAATTGCGGGCAATAGCAATTTTCCAGGCACGCAGCCCTACTCTAGATTTGTTACGGGTGGCGGGGCGTTCTTAAACGTTCTCATCTTGTAGATTTCTAATTAAGAAACGCGTTTTCGAGCGATTCCCGTAAACAACCCAAGCATCCCGCGCGTCATGCTTAATTACCTTTGCAATTACCGTGGCAGAAAACGTTATTTTCCCCAATTGCAAATTGGGGTTGCAAAAACCCTATCGGGGTTGGCCAGTTAGCTCGAGTCGATGGAGAGCCGAGAACGTGGTACCAGCAATTTCGGGTATCTCGGTTACGAGAATTCGTGATGTTATTACTTTCCTGTCAAGCGTTTCTGCACTCTCGGATAAGGGTGCGAATTTTGCTCGGGCAGTTGCGCAGGAATTATTGGAGTCACGATTAATTCTCGCGCAGGATAAAGGGATAAAATTCGAGGAGATTGGGTCAAAGATGAGAATGGCTGACAGATTGATATTTGTTCGGACGAAAAATTCGGACGAATTTGGGGAGGAAAGAGAGTGGGGAAAAAAATATTTGATAAAAAGAAAAAGAACAAGAATGTCGCTTTGTCGCAATATTTAATTGCGACCTGTCCATCCCTCGAGAACATTTGTGAATTTTAATAAATGAAAAATTTTAATAGTTTGATAAAAATGGGGGTACACACGTAACAAATGAACGACTTTGTAGATGGTAGATTAGCGAGCAGCGTTATCACGGGCAAAGTGCATCGGCCGTTCTGTACGTAGGGGGCAAAGCTTGAATTTAGCTGATTGGACCGATGGGAACGAGATACGGATGTAATTTGTTAACGGGGCTGCGTGGAAAATAATACGACTCGATAACGAGATATGATACACAGAGCAGGAGCAGGTTAGTAAGGCCAATGACAGCGTTTCGTGTCACACTGGATTATTCCTATTTCCCACCTTTCGTCTGATTATTGTATTTTTGTCGAAATTGACTACGAAACGAGAGACAAGATGCGTTTGCGAGAAAACGCGTATGAATTAGAATAAAAAATTTGGCATGGAATTCAAAGAGTAAATATCAATCTATTGTTTGCGTATTTTAAACTGTTTACTTATCACTTATTCTCTCTCTCTCTGTCTTTTGATAAGTTGTTAACAAACGCGTTGGATTTCCTTTTTTTTATTTTTCAATCTCATTGAAAGATTTGTCGAAAATCGAAAAATATTTTTCGACGAAGTACGATGGTTTTTGATAAAATAGAGAATGTTTAATTCTCTTTATTCGTCTTTTTCTTTTTTTTTTTTTTTTATTCTCGCTGTAAGTACGATTGAACGAAATACCATGTTGATGAGCACACGTCCAGAACATTTATAAAATGTTCCCTGACGAATGAAAAGAGATGTTTTGAACAATCGGTAATAAAGCAAAACGTTTGCAAGCGTTCTTGCTATCGTGACACACAAATCCATTCTTTCCTTGTATGCTGCATATCGTTTCAAACGTGCACTTTGATATTTACCCATTTATACGAATGATTTTTAAACTTGTAAACATTATAACAAGGAAGAATTGATGCAGATTATTTCATTCATCATTAATAATTAGCCAACTTCAAAAACAACTCGTATACAAATTAAATTTTTTCATATATAATCACACGTTAAAATTCTAACAATAATTTCAATAATATTAATTTTTATCAATTTATCAAAAAGCTTATATAATTATTACCAAAAACGTTACTTTTGAATCGATACAATTAATATTATCGTGATAATATTAAAAAAGGTATGGGAAAATAGAGGGAATTTAATCGATAATTTCATATCGTTTAAATCTGAGACTTCACAATCGATGATATCTGAAATTTTACGAGCGGCCCTTAAAAAAATCTCTCCTTAGCAAAAATTTTCTAGAAGGGAGAAGTATCCTTGAAATCTTATATTCTGTGAATATAAAATCACGAGGGAAAATAGATTGACAAAATTATAGTTTGTTCAATCTATTTCAAAGCGATATGAAAAGAAGAATAATCGCAGGTGGGATTCTATTAGATCATAGTGGAGTTCTGGTGAAAGAGGTATTCTTATTAATTTATATTAAAAAAAAATTCCATTAAAAAAAACTCTAAGTTTTATTATATCGAATGAAGCTCATTGAATGCGAGAGAAAAGAATCGGACTCCTCTTAACAAAGGATTCGAGACTATTTAAAGACCGACTAGAAATGCAAATTGGTGAAACACTGACATGCAAAAGACGCAAGACGTGTAATTTTATGAGGCACATGCTGTTTAATAAAATTTAACCAGTTACGTTGTTTCCCTATAGAGATCGTTACGCGAATGTCTTTTACGAGGAGGAACCAAATTTCTCTAACAAAGACTATCGCGCTTTTAGAAAAATATTAAATTTGCAAGCTTTATGATCAAGCTTTTCCCATAAATTATTTTACCATAATTTCAAAATTTCTGTAAGGAAAGACTGTATGTAACCGAAATGACGTTCCGATTTCTATAAAATTAAAAAAAATTTCGAACGAAATTTAAAGGAAAAAACATTGCACGGATCGGGAAGTTGATGTGAAATATCAAATTGAAATCGTCGAAATGTCAATCTCGTAATTACGTTTCACATGAAATCCGTCAGATACTTCGATACTGAACACACTTTCGCGGTCGATGATACAACAATAATGTTATTGCAAAACGAATAAAAATCCATTTCGTTTTCTGAATACGCATGGGGAATCTCTCTTTTCACGAGTGATCAACCGTGTAACGTAAAGATCTACGAAAGGGAAGAGATTTATCGGTAGAAGAAAGAAAAAAATAAGTTTGTGTTGATTGAACTTTGATCTTGCACGCATGCTATTGATTGGTAGCCTAATATTGGCAAAGAAAATATAATTTACGCTCTTCTACACGATTATCAATCACATTGATAACGAAAGTAAAAGAACGAATCTAAAAATTCAGGGATTGAATTAAAGTTTCTATTAAAAAAGACGGATAAATACAAAGACAATTTTTTTTGTAAATTTTTATCGTAACAAAAAAAGTCATCTGGAAAAACAATGATACGAATGTGATGTGAATTTTTAATTAAATATATAATTGGTAATATAATAAATAATATGTTAATTATTATTATATTACAATGATATATTTAGTAGTTTTGCAATTTTGTTACTTGTTGATATTGATGTTCATCTGTCGAAGAAGAAAATTTTTCAAAGACAAGATTATAAGACACGAAAAAATTATTAATGAAATGTCACTGATATCATAACCTAGAATCACGTTTTCGAAAAATTATTAACGTTACGTACAAAATTTATCATTATATTTTCGATAACAAGAGCACGAAAAAGGAATAAACGACGGGATGATATAAATTGCATGTACTTCCGGGCCAGATTAGGTTATAAAGGGGTATTCATTTTCGTGGTACACTTTGCTATGATAGAATCTGCATCCCATTACAACGAATAGAAAGATATTTTAGACTAAGTGTAGATAATATCGAACTTCGATTTGTATTGATTGAATTTTTTTCAAGTTTCAATTTGATAGATTGACACTACGTTTCGATTTTAAAGTAGAATTCTAATTTCAAAATGATTTGATAAAATTATATAAAATGAAGAATGTTAGAACGGACATCGAGGTTAATTTTTCTTAAAAATATTACTCGTTAAACATAATCGTTCAAAATTATAAAATACTTTGCAAATACCTTTCTATACAAAAAACAACGCATAAATATGAAGACAGAACGATACTCAATTTAAAATATGAAAAGAGTGATTATGTTTATTCAATACACGTTGCATGCTTAACAGGAAATATTTTATAGAAAGATTACATATTTACATTTTTGGGCAATATCTTGAATTCCAGTTTCCAGCTGCAATTTTTTTCTCCATTACACAATTCTTCGTTCATAATAACGTTCTTCTTTTCGATTTTTTCACTGCACTAACAAAGATTCGAATGTCAATGTCACTCACGATATTCACAACACTGCAGCGAGATCATTGCGAGATTCTCTAGAGAAATCGAACTATTTCCGATAATCGATAGTCATGCGATCTGCGCGACAATTATGACTCGTGGCTAACATCAGGTAGTAAACGGTGGAAACTCGAAGTGATACGACATCGTGTTGTCTTAAATTTCAAATTGTGAAAAGTGTCTAGTTAATAAAACCGACAATCGAGTGTTTTTACTCTTACAACAAAAAAACAAACTGTGATCGATTGAAATCTCAACTATATGAATATGAATCCGCGAATGGAATCGTTGAATAGTTTCATTAAGAATCAAGTGGTTCATTGCAAGGATTCGAATGGCGAGCGATCATTACCGCTTTCATTTCAGTATATCGATTCCATTAAATTTACGATTTTTTCGTGAATGGATCAATCGCGAGTGGAACATATATATATATATATTTGAAACTATTGTATTATCGAATAATTGCATAAATGTAAAAAATTCATTTTTTTACGCGAAATAATGCGCGCGTAAAATTGTTCCGCGAGATGTCGTTACAATGCCTTTCGATCTGTTTAACGGTTTCGAATTACATGCTTCTTTTTCTCTCACGTGGATTTTGTGACCACATTGTTTTTACCAGTAATCTAGAATGATCAGTGAGGATGTGTAACCTTAGCTCGCTTCACTTGGAACTGGTTCTCACCAGTATAATTTTGAAAACGATTCTTCTTTATCTTGTGTAACGATGTTTTTAGATTAATCGTTTAATTAATTAATTAATTAATTATTTGTACCTTCATTTATAACGACAAAGAGAAACTTTTAGCAAACGAGAATTTCGAAGTTAATGATCAAATAGTTCGTGATATTAAATGTTTTTGGAATTCGAGATTATTCTCATCGACCTTTCGTTTCTCGAGAAAGCGAAAATGGTTTTTTGAATAGGATCATAGTTTCGGAACGAGCGTGAAATGGGAACGCAGGAATTCGTGATTAAAACTTTTGCGATTTAAATTTCGGTACTATAAATCGTTTTGAATTTCACACGTAATTCTATCGATGTTTTTACATAATACACAATTTCAAAACCTTAAAAAAATATTCTGTTGTTGTTTGTATTGTAAACGATAATTGTTACGTGTATTTTACGTGTATTATATAATTCACTTTGAAACATAACTCCTCATGTAAATATAAAAGAAATTTCCTGAAAAATTTTACCGAAAACACCGAACAATAATTATATACTATTTCTATACGGTCACGAATTGAAAAATATTCTATATCGAGGGCAATTTCTTTTGAATAACTGTCAAAATATATTTCTCCTAAATACGCATCCTCGCGGTTTGGCCGCGTGGATCACACTGAAGGCGCGTCGGCTCGGTAGAGGTAGCATTGCCTTACATCTAGGAGTGGGAGAAAGATAGAGAGAGGGACTGCGATGCGCGCCAAAACTTATTCGTTCGAGCTTTAAAGGATATTATTCTCCCTTCCGTCATCAAGGGTAAGTACTAAATATTATCAACTTTTGCATCGCATGCTTATTTGCTTTTGTAAATAGAACTTGAATCATTATGCATGATATCTCTTTTATACGAATAATAATTCTTTTTAATTTTTATTTGAAATACATTATGATTAATATAAAATGATCCTTGATTTATATATGATATTAATAATGCATAATGAATTGATTGTATGTTGTATATAATATTAATATTAATAGCAATTACGATGAAGCTATTTGAAATCGATATTGCATTGTGTTTCGTAGTATGTACATATTACGGACGATAATTTTGATATTTCATGATTTAGAAAGTAGCAAGTAATTGTTAATTACTTAATAAGCAATACTTCATTTTTTGTTCGATTGAAAACAACTTTTTATACACGATACTCCATTTATTTATTCAAATTTTATTATTATTATTATTTTTTTTTTTTTTGCTTATTATTTATTTCATCTTTATTTTTTGAAAATCTTTATTCATTTTCCTTTTATCACATTTTGAACGAATTTCTCCCCTTTTCAATTGTACTAATTTCAATTATCTTTAGCCTACTTCCATATCAGAGTAAAATAACTTTTTCTCGCTGAAATTAGTCAGAACTTTTTTATTTTCTATTCTTCAAATACCTCTCTGTACTCTCATAGAGATTTCAACCATTTAACAAGTGATTTCTCTCATCACAAATAATCTTTTCTCGTTAAAAATTTTAATTGTATCAAAGATAGTGAAAAAATATTGGATTTGTTTTTTCATTCGATAGATTATATTTCAACATTTTTGAGAAACTAAAGAATTCTCATCCTCATTTTCATCGATCTTTTATATTAATTCTCGTAGGGGGAAAAAAAAAA
Organism: Apis florea; assembly: GCF_048593485.1. Taxonomy (NCBI): domain Eukaryota; kingdom Metazoa; phylum Arthropoda; class Insecta; order Hymenoptera; family Apidae; genus Apis; species Apis florea. The sequence goes on along the minus strand of NW_028256416.1, from coordinate 3,329,794 downwards.
AAGCATTGAAAAATGTTATCCTTGCATCGTCGATCCCGCGTCGAATTTGTGAACTGACATCTTGGACAGGATTACGTGTGATATAAAGTTGAAGAACGATATTCATCTCTGGATAAACGAACGGTGTAACCACTAATCCGGGCTATCAAAAAAAAATTTTTTCCACCACCAAACAGTGGTAAATTTCGATCTTTTCTTTTCGACGAATTTTAGAATTATCGCGATTCGTGATACTCCGGTGAAAATACGAGGAATTGCGAACAGGATGAAATACCGCGGATGAAATACACCGCGTTACCTTCAAATAAAAAAAGGATTACATTAGGGAAACGCCGCGGTTCGAATCGAACTTGGCTGTTACGCGAGATTTTATCTGAAACTTTTTTACTTTCCTTCTGAAACTCTTTCTCTTTCATTAAATACAAGGGGAGGAAAAAAGGACGTGGAAATTCATTTTTAGAATAAAAGATACGAGCCGAAGAAGAAATTCTTGCAATAAAATTTTATTAATAGAAATAATTTCAATTAAAAATAATGGTAATTCACAAATTCAGGTTGTATTTTAATAGACGATTTCACTTGGTGATCGTTTTTTTTTTCTTTTTTTATATATGCATGACACACTTGTTAACAAATTTTTCTCAACTAAAGAGTCTTTGTTTTCTATTTAATCGTTCTCTTTATCTCGATCTTTCTTTTCCTCGCAAATGTTTCCTCGTTTTCTTAACATCTTTTCAAAATCGACTTTTCGAAATGAAAAGAATACAAACGTTGATGCACGATGTTGATACAAGAATCTATTTTCCATTTTCGACTTCATATTAAATATCATTTCGTATTAACATATTGTTTCTATACGATGATAAAAAAAATATAATCATTGAATGACTACGAATGATCCATCGATCTCGACTTTCTTGAAAATAACAAGCGCAAAGATTTGGCATTCGAGCTTTATTAAACGTGAAAATAAATCCCTGCTAGAATTCGAATGCGTTTCGATTGAAACACAACTCATTATTCGCATCAATAATTTTTCATATTAATCTTTCATTGATAATTATATCGTATACGTGTATATACGTTACAAAGTGTATGGTTGTAAAAGTTCCTGTCTCTATCTTTTTTTTTTTTTTCTTTAGGAAACGAACTTAAATCCTCGAAATTCTTTTTTACCGTTTCAACATGGGATAAATGTTTAATCGAAGAATTTTAACTGGTGCAATAAAATGAAACAGCAAATGGAAGAATGATTGTAATATATTATTTTTGAATATATCAATCCCAATATGATACAATGATATGATATTCTTCTGTATCGCTTATATTAAAATTTTACCACGAATTAAATATGCTTTTAAAATTTAAGAGGATGATATTTTTGTTTTCAAATCTCTTAAATAATATAAAAATTGCGTACACATTCGGAAACTTTATATTTTATTATAAAAGAGGAAATTTTTATCCGTTATTTGAACAGTTTTAAAATATTTCGAATAAAAATCATGATGAATAAATAAATAAAACGAAAACGCGATATAATATATACTATATGTATAAAAAATTAATACATATTTTTATATGACAAACAACAAACCCAGAGATTTAAACTAATTTTTTTTTTTTTTTTTTTCATATTCCACTCTGTTAATCGAATTCGTGAACGCGTTCAATTTATAAATTGGAAAATTATATTGCAACAAGAAGGATGCATTTCCCTCGTTGATCGTGTTTGTTTTTAAAAATACACGACACGCAAAACTGCGTGCACCTCCGGCCACGCCACCACGTTTCTCGAATTCGAATTCCACGCGAACGTTAAACAAAACGGAATCGAATCTCGATACAGCCGAGTGAAAAAGGATCATTCTAATCCATCCACCGTGGAATTATCGTGCTCGTTTTCCGTCAAACTTGAAAACTTCCGTAGTTAATCTGAAACGAAACACGAACGTCCATCCCGCGCCTCCCGATGTAATTGAAACTGTCCAAACTTCTGTGAGACAAGTTTCAAAGATTTCTTTCCTTCCCTTTCTTTTTTTTCTTTTTTTTATTTTAAGATCGAAAGTTCAAGCAGAAATACTCGAATAAAAGGCATTACTAAAAGACAAAAATCGAAACATGTTTTTTTTAATTCAAACTTATTTTTTGTATTAATTTATCATCGTTTCGATTCATTTTTATGGAAAAATAATGGATTATCGCGAAAAATTTCACGGGAAAATTAAATGAAATTTAATCCTTTCACGTAAACTTTTAAGAAAAATTTATCCTGCTTCTTCATTTGAATCACTTCTTATCGTGATTGCTATTATCCTCCTAAATTTTCTTTCGTGCAGGAAATTAGAATGATTGTATTTTTTTCATTAAAAAAAAAAAAGAAAAAAAAACCGGAGGCCTCTAATCGTAATAAGGGAACGTTTTTTTAATCAGAAAAAAATTTCTCCTTTTTTCCATACTAATAATAATAAATCTTTACAATTTTGCTCCTGAAAGCGTGGAATTGTTCTACAATTAAAAAAGAAATAATCCATGAACTCTTTTTACCAGATGAATTGTACAATTTTTTGCATCCCCGTCTTATTTAGAGGCCATAAATTTTCCATTCTTATTTCTTTTTTCTTTTTCTCCCTCGTAGCATATTTTTCTTTCTTATTCGAAACCCTTGCGAGGGATGAATCCTTCAGTTCAGTTCAAACAGATGCATCGAGTTTACCAGCTTTCAATTTAGACTTTCGAATCCACAAATTTTCAAACATGCCGACCTCCGCACAGTTTTATTTGAATACTTGGTCGAGATTTAAGGGAGCTAAAATTCGGAGCAAGCTTAATTAACTCTCGGTAAATTAAAAAAGAATTCGGTTTCACGATTCAAGTGAAACGGAAGAATTCCAAGATTTCAAGATTACTATATACTGTTTATCTTTCATCAAAATCAAAGTTTCAACTTCAAACATAAAACTTTTCATCTTGTTAGAAGCTCGACAACTCGTTTGAAACGATTAAAGCGCGGGAAATGTATCAAAAGGAAAAAGAAGAAAAAAGAAAAAGCGATCACTTGCGATATACAAGATTTATTAAATTATTACAGCTATTATTATATGAGAATACACAATTTTTACATGTACATTATAATATATTACGTATCTCGCTATTTACTCTCTCTTCTCCCATCTCCTCATCTTCTCTTTCCTCTTCTATTTCTCATCTTTATACACACTTTTTCGACACTTTTCCCTCTCGCGTTTCATTTCTGAATATATAAAACGAATATATCATCAGGGAAATTTAGCGAGCGGCAACGGCTCGTCTTTGATGAATAAGTTAAACGCAATTTACACGACGTATCCGCGCCACTGTAATCCGTGCCGTGTATCTCAATGAAGGTTTGCAACCTTGATTTGCAATCGTTACACGCACAAAATAGAATACTGCGATTACACATACACTTTTTTAATTAATCGATAAACGTGGACGATTCTTTTTTGTTTCTTTTTTTTTATTATTATTATTATTATTACTGTTATTATTATTAATAATCATTATTATTATTATTATTATTATTCCTCTTACTTTAAATTGTTTCTAACTTAGCTAACTATATTATGCCCTGCGTAATTCTATAACCGTTACACGTTACACTCCCCCGCGATATACTCAATGTACAATTTTACCTCGCGTCTTTCTTTCTGTGTCTTATTAATTATATACATCGACAGGGTATCGATGATTTGTAATATAACAACATACAAGATTCATTTGAGAGTAAAATTTGTAAGAAAATTGCACTCTCGAGAAAAAGAAGAACTTGGACACTTGGCTAAGAGACTGAACTGTCGGGACAGTTTACTCTTACACAAAATATCTTCGAGAGTTTTACTTTCAAATGGATTCGTAATCTTTGCAATTTATTCCAACCAACGAGTAGTTTCGAGACGAAAAAGGAGAGAAAGAAAAGAGCGACGAATTGCTCGATACAAAATCGCGATCCGTGGTTGAATATAAGGCTTTTTTTTTTTTCTAATGGGCTCTTTCGTTCCTCTTCAAAAATACACATCGAAACTCGACACTTTAGACGCTCGTTGAAAAAAAAGAAAACGACGACACGATACGTCGACTTTCCTTAAAACAGCACCCATTATTGACTCTGAAGCAACTCTTTTGTAAATGTTGCAATTTGTTTTGTGCAGTATCGATATTCTATCCCTCGTCTTACGTCGCGTTCCAAAACGTCAATTATTATGTATTAATCACGTACGAACTATTCCATTCGATCGACCATTCGATTTTTCTCTTTGTCCTTTCAATATGTTACAAAAAATATTGGCGCGCACCAGCGCGTGCGAATATAAAATATACTCTCGCGCGTATTGTACAAGCCGTTTCTTCATCTTTTCTCTCTTTTTCTCTATACGTGTGTACAAGTGTACTTGTTTGTTTGTTTGCGTGCGTGTGTATGTGTGTGTGTACGCATAAGTTTGAGGTCTGAATCTTTACGGCCAGTGGCGATCCAGTGGCGCAATTCAGTGTGATGAATCACTCACGAAACAGTTTATACAATTTCTTTTTCTTTTTTTTTTCCTCTAAAAAAAAAAAAAAAAAAAATCATCACGATTAAGAAACACGACCCCAAACTTACAGCCGTTTCTTCCACTTATCTAAATAGTTTAAACATTAACTCGACATTTACAGTAACTTATGCAATTGTTTCGCTCGATTAATAACTATAGAATAATAATTATGTTCGTCTTGTTCCTCCATTCTCCCTTGAAAGCTTCCTTTCTTATGAAAACATTGAAGTGAGAGAGAGATGCTTTGGTGTATATATATATATATATATATATATATATGGTATTATATATATATAATCGATAATCTCTCCTAAATACACTCTGTAAATGCTAAATTGATAAAAAATACTATTCCTCTCGCGTTATTAACTTCTCCTGCGTATATGTAATATATACATGCGCAACGATTTAAACGGCCAACAGCACGATCAACGTTTGCCCTGGCCCAAAAAATCGAAAATTCGTCGTTTAAAATCGAAGAGAATGATCGAGTTCGGTTTTTCAACTCGTTCGTTTGTTGTACAATTGACTTTTGTTTATTCGTTATTACAGCGGAAAAGTGGCGATCGATCCTCCATTGAACATTACGAAGGATCGTCTTGTACAAAAAAATTCCCTCCCCCCCCTCCCTCCCTTTTCCCTCTCGTCTTCTTCTTCCTCTTCTTCTTTTCATCTCATGGACGTCTATGAATAAAATTCGTTCGCTCGTAATCTCGTTCTCTTCAATTTTAAACCACCGATAATACCCTCCTCCCTTCCACAGACACAGAATATTAACATTAACGTGAAAAATTCGACACTCGTCGAATTGCGCACAAATTTGCCTCTTTAATTAAACGCGCTCGCTGTGCCCTTCGTGAAATTGTCATCGATGTTGATATTTTAAAATAATAATTAATTGACAGCGGACGCATTAATAGTTTTTCTAATCGTGCTAATACAACACATTTATAAGGTGTTTTCTAAATCGCAGATCGATGAGATTAATCCAAAGGATTCTATTACGATAATCAATCGATGATCATTGATAATCACGATCTGCTGATTTAGAAAATACTCGATACCTCGCTCTTAAAGGCATACCGTTTAATCACATACACCTGGGACGATCCCTTTCTCTCAATTTATTACGCTTGGAATTAATCGATGTAGAATTAGTTGCATTAATATTCAGACGCTTCTAGAAATTCTTCTATTAAAAAGATTAGATTAGAAGTTACAAAATAAAAATTACAAATTTTAGAGAGAGAGAAAAAAAAAATATATCGTAAGATAAATTTACGGAATAACTAGTCTATATTTTCTTATTATACAATAAGCGATATAATATAAAATAACAGATTCGTGGATAAAACAAGATCCAAATATTAATGCGACTAACTGTACTCTCATCCATGACTCGTTTTCCCGTTTCATCGTGAACGTAAGTCGTAAAAGGAGTCGTAGAAAAAACTCTCTCGAATCGATATTCCCATCAAAGTGTTACAAGATCGATTCAATTTTCGCAAACAGTCTTTAGTAAACGATGCAAGTAACGAATTGGACCGATTTCAAGTATGCTCGCAAAGAAACGAATTTTTCGATAATCCAAAATGTGTATTCAAGATGGCACTAGAATGTTTCATTCGGTAAAAAATGTGATACATAAAAAAGGAATAGAAAAATCGTACGATTAGTAACAGTGTTGCAAAAAACCCAATACTTTCTCCATGTCGGTATAAACGTGTAAAAGCTAAACTGCTGAAATTTTACATAATTCTCTTTTGTTATTTTTTTCTTTTTTTTTTTTTCTTTTTTTTTTCCTTTTTTCTTTAATCATCGATTGATTTAAATCGTTAAGCGTGTGATGCAAAGTTCGCATACAAGGTGTGTACAATACGTGTATTCCTGTGTATACATATTTATCTATATATAATGTATTCTTTGTTTTTTTTTTTTGTATATGTATATATATATGTAACGTTTAATTAGGATTCGTTGAATTTTTCTTGCCTATCCAGAAAGGAAAACGACTCCATACTTCGATACACTTAATCCTTTGAAAAGAAACATTCTCATTGAATCTCATTTTGACCGCGTATTATAAACGTCGAATACAAAGACACATTTAGCGATCAACGTAACACATTATCTCACATAGATTATTGTTTAATTCGAATTTTCAATTATCGTACAATTCTTTATATAAACTGTGTTTTACGCTCGTTCAAAGATCGCATTCATCACGATTCAATAGCAATATGTTAAAACAGACAGAATTCATTTTGAGATCTTCGAAATTTCGATGGTTTATGATCTTTGTAGTCAAAACTATCTATGCATATCTTCCACTGAAGCGAGATAATTTTAACGTTTGTCAAGAAGTAGTACTGTTTCGATCGTAATTTTTCACTGCAAAAAAAAGTCGTTTGTACGATAAAAGGCTGTATATTCAATCCGATCTTGTATAGACGCATACACGATGTAAAGAAAAGAAAAGCTTATATGATTATCATTATTTCTCATAAATGTTGTTCAAATCTCAAAATTTAAAGTTTCACACAATACGAAAAAGATATTTAAAGGAAGGGCGATAAAACTTTCTCAAATTTAATATTTCAATAAGGAAAACGCGTACTAACTCAACAACTTAAAGGATTTTTATTAAACTAGATAATAGTAGGAAAACGAAACGAAAATAATAATCTTTTCTGCGAAACGAAATCGACCAGTCTCTTTTTCTCACAAGAACATTTTTTTCAGACTCTCGCATGAAAAACGCACGCTTAAAACGCGTCTGCTCGACTGACAGGACGAATTCTGCATACTGGCCATGTGATTAAAATAAGACAAAACACGTTAATGCTAGTTAAATCTCGTCGAAAATCGCATCTCCAAAGTAAAAGATGCATTCCTCCATCTCGTTATTGGTAAACATATCGTTTTATCCGACATCTTCTTCAACGATGCGTTCGATCTTCGATGCCTGAATCGTTTCCTTTCCCGTAATAAACGTGTCAAAACGTGTAAAGACATTCTTATACTTTCTCCCGCGTTTGATCGATCCAAAAATGTTCTTCCGCTGACGAGTTGAACGAGGTGCGCGTTAATTGGCTCTCTGTGCGATTGATCGATTAATACCATTCCATCCAGGTGTTGTCCCATGTTGTATAACAGATGTCTACGATGAATTTGACCAATACGATTTTCCATCCAGCATCGAAAGAAAAGGAGATACAGTTGTTCCAACGAATCGTCGAACGATGACGAAAGATCTTTAATCCTTGTGCGGCGAAGAGTCGACGTTCTTATGTTATCACCGATATTTAATTCTTTTCCCGAGCGAGATAACACGATCGTCGAATTAAAGGATCAGCTGGCTCGCGCCGTTCTGCAAGATCTTACGTTTGGTTGCGTCGAACAGGTCGATCGAGTTTGATCCACGTAGTCAGGCATCCGTCTCGCCCTTCAACCTGAGACGGGCAAAGTCCTCGAAAATGATGTCGTCGTCGCCGTCAGCCTCCCTGAAACGAAATACAGGGACAATTTCAGAAATTCTAAATGTGGGAAGATGTGCGAATTAATTTCCATCTTATCGAATTTCTTTGAATTTAAAATTTCTTTACGATGATTTTAAACAATGTTTTAATCTTTAAAACAATCAATTTTCACATCCAATACGATAATACGAGGGGATAACGGAAGAGGAAGATTGATGGCCGCATTATGCGACGATATGATTTATCGAAATGTCCATCGATCGGCTCGAGAACGTAGCTCGAAATCTTTTACTTAAACATCGATCACGTACGTGTCCAATTGAATCAAATTTGTGTCAAGCGGTATCTCGCTATCCGTCTTTTGCGTCGGGCTGGGCCGTGCCGTGGGAGGCGCTGGTTCCTCTTCTTCCGGTTTCGGATGCATCAGGATGAACGGCAGTTCCGCCACTAATTCCCTGTTAACAACGTGAATTAAATTTCTCCTTCGTTTCCTGCTTGCTCGAGTACAACACTTTGCGCAAATTAATTCGATATAAATTGATACCAATTGTCGACGAATCGAAAGAGATTGAAAGTGTAAAAAAAAAAAAAAAAAAAAAAAAAAAGGATCAACTATTAAGTAAATCACTAAGTTTCAACTCACCCTCCCAGGGCTCCAAGGCAAAGCTTCACTTTAACTTTGTACTGGACGATTATCCCGAGATTCTCGCGTTGCGAGGGATCCACCACGCTGCGAAAGAGAGAGGAATTCGTAGATTTTTCCATCGCGTTTATTCATATATCATCGAACATTCAAAGCCCAGCATGCATAATTGGCAGAACAACAACGAATTGAACGGAGAAGCGAGGAAAAAGTACAGTGTTGAAGCGAACATTCTAAGGAACATTCTAAGGTACGATAAAGGCGAGAAATATCGTGGGAAGGGGATGTAGGGGTTATATACTTCTTGATAATCGCAAAAAAAAGGAAGCTTTGAAAACGGTATCGAGCAGTTTCGAAGCAACAAGTGCAAAAGCAGCGAGCATTCGGACAAGAAAGAAGCGGGAACAAGGGGTTTATCGATTTTGTTTAAAGCATAGTTGCATACAAGTCTGGAATTGGTACGATATATTTGATATATGAATAGTGCGGTTGAAGTGGAAGTGCAAATACGTGGGTGGATCGTGTAAATTAAATTCTGTCCGCCTCGTACGCACAAATTGAGAGAGAGAGAGAGAAAAAAAAAAGGATTCGAAACTATTTGAAGAACAACAACAAGAACGTTAAATTCAATTATTCGAAAAGCTTCCACCGCACCGTTCCGATTCCGTTTTCATCAAGTTTGAATCAAGTGTGTCAAGGGATTTGCAGCAGTGTCGACGAAGCAAAAAAAAAAAAAAAAAAAAATCGATCCTCTAATGTGTATCTAGCGCTTTAAATTGGAAATAATTCTCGTCGAATCTACATCTCGTGATCGATCCAATCAAGATTACAACATTCTCCTCCTTGTTTTTACTGACTAGACGAAATCTAGTGTTGCCCACTAGAATACGCACTATGAATGCTCTAATGAAGCAGCAGCTAAAACGCAACGCCTAAAAAAATCTCATACCGCGTTCCGTGTGTGCGTTAAAGGTACAAGTCCGCTCTACATCGCCAATCAGCCAACTCATTTCCCCACAGGTGAGGAGAAAAATCATCGAAAAAAACACGACAAAGAGAAACGTGCACGTTGCTGTTCACGACTTCTCCTCTCGCCCCTTTCCAATTATTCGCCGAATCACCAATCGTTTGTGTAATCGGGCGTGTAATTATCCTCGTCTTATCGAAAGCAACAATGTGAAACGTGATCACACTTTGAACACGATTCTCCTTCTTTCACGCCCACGATTCTCCAGTATTCGTTCACTTTATCATTTGTGAATTAATCTCGCGAAGAAACATTTTTTTAACGGGGGAGGGGGAAGAAAAAAAAAGCACGAAGAAAGATTCGTTCAAATTTAGGTAAAGCTGGAGCGCGTTTTCGAAGCTTTCTTCCCTTTCTTCGAGAGTAATAGAAATCGCATTTGTTCCTTTTCGCGAATCGAAAAAGTTTCCGCGGGAAAAACGCGAGTTACGATTGCGAAGCACTCGCATGAGACGGAAGGCAGGGCTTGGCTGGCGAGTCGATAGTAAGTTTTACTTTAGAAGGAGGGTGATCAAATCAATCCGGAACACGAAGGAAAAACGCTTGGTCTCCGTGTGTAGCGGGGATGAAAGAGATGCGAACGAAACGAACAGGTAGCAACGCGTTCTTCATGTAAATGGGAAAATAATCGAAATTATCGAGCAAGTAAAATTCGTGAAATTTGAGAAATTCCTTTCGCGAGTAATAATTCAGGGCGTGACTCGCGAATACTTTTTTTTTCTAAGGATAAAAAAAAGCTCGCAAACTTATTTAGAATAATTTCGTGAAAGCTATTTTTAAAAATTATTCGAACAAGAAAAAAGAAGAGTTAAATTGATAGAAATGCACGATGTTTTAATTATATTCCATTTAAGAGGGCTGTCACGAGTTAATCGGCATCTCCCCAGACATTGGCGAGACCATTAAACCGTAGTCACGGTCACGGAACGGGTGCAAATACAAATAAGAGACACGGTTTACATTAACAGCGACGAATGTAACGTCGGGCGAGCTTCAAAGGGAAAGGTAAAACGCGACAGTTTGAAACGCAGCCTAGCTGTTCAATTTGAGATACAAAAAAAAAAAAAAGGAAAAGAGAAAGAGAGAGAAAAGGATCCAAGCCCTTTCATGCCTGTCGCAGAAGCGATTTGATAATACGAACAATGGTAAATCTTGCATCGGTTTTTTTAATTCCGCTTTGTTATTCCTCCTCGATAAAATATAAAATTAAATAATAATTAATCGAGAATCGAGAAACGAAGACGTTCTCGATAGAGAAGTCGTGATCGCACGCGTGATCGAGCTCTTTTTTGATACTCATAGAAACAGAGAGAAAGAGAAAAGAAAGAGAGATAAGAGAGAGAAACAGAGGCACGTACACTCAGTACCGATCAAAAGTTTGGGTAGAATGAATCTAAGGATGGATTCGAGCGTGAACGTGAACCAGCTAGCTACCGAAATGTGTCGACAACGAAATGTGTGCGAAAAACTGAAAAAAAAAATAAAAAAAAAGAATCGAAAAAGCCGGTCAAAACGATGGAGACGAACGAAACGACGAGTCTAACGATGAACGAATTATCGAAAAAATGGGGAATTCCAATGATCGTCTCGTCACCCAAACTTTTGAGCAGTCCTATATATATATATTATGTATAATGTATGTACGAATATATATATATATATTCAGGCGTGTGTTGTCCATGGACAAGCAGCGGTTTTCTTACAGGGTGCTGGACGCCAGATTGGTGTCCTCGTCTTTGATCTGGCCATCGAGGGCAAGCCCCCATTTATCTTTGTTGTCGGCGAGAAGCGGTTTCAGAGAGAACACTTTGCTCAGCGTGAAACCTGGCCCCACCGGGCACCCCTCCCTGATAAACACCATAGGCAGAAGAGTGAAGGTAAACGTGCCACCGGAGGCCTAATATATATCCGGAATTTCCGGTATATATATAAGGGCGAGGAGGTCGATCGGCGAAATATAACCAAAATTAACGCGAAATTAAATTTCTGCGATTAGGTATAGGTCTTCGCGTTTCTCGTTTCTCTTCCGATGTCAAAGACACTGACTTGTCCCATTGAATGGCGTGGACGACAACGATGTTATCGATTTCGAGAGGTGGATGGATTATCGTCGGTGGTAAAAAAGCTTGATAAAAACTTGGTCTCGCGTTCGATCAGTTGTTATTTGCGCTTCGGGCGTGTTTCGATAGGAATATTATTATTATTATCTAATCTGGAATAATCGATCAAAGATTCCGTCAGAACCCGGTGAGTCACGTTTCTTCCTTCCTGTTCGATTCATTGGAATCGTGACGCGCAATAATTACATTTGAAATTTAAATTTGGATTCGACGTGTGCACCGCGACAGATTGCTCGCGAATCGTTTCAATTGTTGCGCACAATTACTTTGAAATTGAGTTATTTGAAAAATAACATGCCGATGATCGAGCATGATGATCGAACGTACGATACGACGTTATTCCTATTTCTGAAAAGGAAGAAGAAGAAAAAAAAAAAAGAAGAAAAAAAGAGACAGATCTAACAGTTGTAAATAATCGACGGGAATAAACGAGAAACTGTAAAACTGTGTACATATTACCGTTTAAATGGGAAATAGCGAGGGCGGGGGATAAAATCGGTGCGGGACATCGAGACGTATTTGGATATCGCAAAAAACGACTCTCGTGACTCTCTCTCCAGTGACGTGTAGCATCGTTGGAACGATATAGAGCTGCCACTCCGCGAGCACCGATATTATACGATCCCATAATTCGAAAGCTCGGTCACGAGAGGCACGCATCGACTTCAATCTCGTCGTGGGGACAGGACAACGATAATAAGCTATGTGACACGCGCTTCTGTGACGATCCTCACGATATATACCCGCCGATATATATATATATGTATCCCCGTGTGTGTAAAAACGCGAAAAACTTCAGCTTGTGCGTCACACTGCAATACAGACTACATAGGAGAATACAGGGGGGGGGGGAGAGAGAGAGAGAAAAAGAGCGATAAAGAAAGAAAGAAAGAAAGAAGGGAAGAAAGAAAGAAAAAAAAGAGTGAGAGAAAAATGTAGAGAGGGAATGAGGGTTCGATCGATCAGCATATCAATTGTGGAGAGACACAGACGTGGAGATAACGGAAAATAAAGTGAAAACGAAAGGTTGAGGGAGAGAGGGTTAGAGAAAGAGGGACGGTGTCCTCTGTACAGCAAAATAGACCACCACCGATGGAATACCAAATCCATATAAAAGTTCCCCAGCAAAAAGGCGATGAAGAAAAATACTGGCATTCCACTTTGATATAGTGTTCCCATACAATATATTTCGATTCTTAACAATGCGATCGTCCGCAAAGACTGCAAACAGGCTTCGATGCGAGTTAATATATTCCGATTGTCGATTAACAATCCTGCAACAGCGCATCCAGATCCTCTTTCGTTACTACGATAGAATATTCGTTTTCCTTACTTATATCCGAAGATTGCAATCTTCTTTTAACTTTTTTATATAAAAATAATTTCATTGCATAACACGAAACAGATCTCGACGTGCGATTGTAGAATTAATACCTTATATCTTAGATCGGTCGAATAATCGAAACGGTTACCAAAAGTTATTAAAAGTTGTATCTAGCATCGAAACTAATTGAAAAGAGATGTCCGTTGTAAACAGGGACGCGAATACTCCCCATTAAGAATCCCAGAAAGCAACGTGAAAAAAGAAAGAAAGAATTTCGGGCTATCCGTTACTTCTCCCAACCGATAATGCGCGATCCAAATAACGGAGCAAAATCTCGCGAGAGAATTCTCCAGAATCATTTGGCCCGTTTCCAGTCTTCGGTCGTACGAACGTTCGCCTCACGAAGAAAAATATGACATAGCCGGCCGCCAATGTTTGAGCACTCACATTGTGCTAGATGCGAGATTGGTGTCCTCGTGTTTAAGTTGGCCGTCTAGAGCAAGACCTCGCTTGTCTTTGTTGTCAGCAAGCGTTGGCCTTAGAGAAAAGACCTTGCTCAGTGTGAATCCTGGCGATACCCCTATACTGCCAGTGCAATCATTTTATTTTCTGTATCGTTGCGTTATCATTCCTTTCGCCGATTATCGCGTCATCGCGTACGCACCTAGCGTTAGTACTAATGGGGGACATATCTTCTTTCTTTCGTTTTTTTTAACCTCGAGTTCTACTCAATTGTCACGTTAGAAGAAAAAAAAAAAAAAAAAGAAAGAAAAAAAGAGGCAAGCGTTCGAGTCAATTTTCCAATAATTTTCGAATAAAAAAAAAAAAAGAGTGAGATAAATTGTATCGTAAAATAATCGACGAAAAGCGAAATTAGAGCATGGAATGCTCGCCAATGAAATTCGTATTTCTTCGTTCGATAAGGAACGCGCAGATTACAAGATGTCGTTGATACGAATTATCAGATGAGACGTAAATTCCCGCGTTGGATTGAAATTTATCGCGACGCGTTTTAATTTATGCCTTCCTGCGCCCGACCCGATTGATCTTGAGTACCTGGTGCCTGGTCACGTCGCAGAATGTGTTACTCGTAAATTTCTCGGTAATCCACCGGCCTATACACACACGTGTGTATGTGTACAGGCCAGTTCTATTTAAGGATATCGAACAACACGAAATATAGAACGTGTTCGAGTGGTCTGTCAAACGTCGAATGAATCGTGACCAAACACGAGATTCCGTTTCCTCTACCAATTGCGAAATTTCCTCAAAATAAAAAACTCGCGTTTATCTTCGATTCCGGGGCAAGTCGTTTGGCAACGAATACATCCATAACTTAATAATTCCACAATTCGATCCAAGTATGGAACGAAATACGAGCGAACAAGGGACAAATCTCGACGGAGTTTAAAATTTCTCCACGTGCCCCGCTAGAACGTGTTGCAATCGGATACTTAATCGGTTGCGTGCACCATCTCGCGCCACAACTTTTCGTCGAATACGGATCCATTCGTTGCCACTCTCTCGCGTTTCGCGGCTCGCGAAGAATGGACGCGACGAACGATACTCACTCGCTCTCCGCCTCGGCCACCGTGCACTTGTACTGCGCCGTGGAGAACAGACAAATGTCCGCGAATTGCCTCACCGACACCTTGATCTTCTTCACCGTCCGGTTGCTGTTGTTCGCTATGTGCACGTTCACAGCGATATTCTCCCCGTGATGGTACAGCTCCTTGTCCAACGACGCCTCCAGGTGGAGCTTGTTCGGCGACATCACGAATTCCTTGCTCACCTCGACGGAGGGCTGCTCGCCTTGCTTCGAGGGCGCGTACATGATCTTCCGTATCGCGAGCCGCACCGAGTTTCTGCAACACGGTGATTTGTGAGTGGCCGGATCGAGAACCGTTAACCCACGCTGCGACGTTCTGTCTAATACGAGAGCATAACACGCGATCTGGAGAGGATTATTCGATCGAGATACTATTCGAATTGCCTTCGATAATTGAAAATATCTTGTGACTGCACCCATTATTTATTATTGTTTATCAGAAATTTAACGATCATTCTCGATCATCGAAAGAAATCGAACGTTTCTAGAAAATTCTATATTCCGAGTCCACGCTTCGATAGGAGAAGATAAATTTTACGCGGCACAGTTGAAAAGGGTGGAAGGAAAGGAGCGCGTGGACGATTCCGTGGAAAAATCGATGTTTCATGGGTGGAGAGAGGGTGGATCGCGTGATCGCGGAACGTTTCCCCCCGTCCGGGGGATCGCGATAATCGTGGCTCGTACCGTTTCTGCGGTTTGTCGTCCTGCGTCTCACCTACGAACGCTTTTAATTCGTAGTCGACGCCGCACGGTTTCCCGGTGTCGCCTGGCGCTGGCTGCAGCGTGACCGACGCAGGGCAATGAGGCGGTAACTCGAAATAGAAAGGATACGCGTTGCTCCCCAATTTCTTGATCAGCTTCTCTTGCAACCGCGTCAGCTTCCTCTGTTGGGCGCCAGGCACCGCAGGATAGATTTGCTCGGCCGCCAAGTAGAGATCCTTGCGAAAGGTCAGCCCGAGAACGTCGAGGTCCTCCCTCCCGTACTTGAACGCGGCCAACACGTGGCCGAAAACCTTGCGATCCTTCGCGTAGTCCGGATCGATCAGCACGACCCCGTCTGCAACGATCGAAGCAGCAACGATTCGGTGAGAGATGGACTTGACTGGCCTTGACGTTCCAGATTAACCGCTCGTTTAAATAAATCGAATTTTCCAATCTTGCGCCGTCCTCGTGCGACAATTGCTTTACGCTCGATAATAATCGGAGCAAATCGGATTACGCTTGAAGAGGTAAAGTAAAAACGCGTTTACGAACGTGAATACGAGTACACGCGTTCGTGCGAGAAAGAACGGTAGATTCAACAGGTAGACACCGTAATGAAGGAGCGGCTCGAAGATTCTTAGTACGGTGGAGGGTCTTACCGATAGGATCGACGTGAGTTATGTGATCGACGAAATCTCTTTTCCCAAGGTATACCGTGATCTTTCCATTAAGGCTGGATTTTTTGAAGACACGAGTAGCTTGCCGCTTGCTCGCACTGTCCACAGTGTCCATCGCGCAGGTCTCGGGGCTTACGATGGCCCCTAACTCATTTGACTCCTCAGGCTCCGAATATTCGGATTCCGAACTGTCCCACTGAAAAGGAAAATCAAGCTTTAAGGATATTATGCTGGTTAAAGTAAAGGACGCTTATTCCTTTAACAGGGTCAGAGTGGAAATTGCATTGAGGGTAAATTTTTTCGTTTCGTTTTGTCGAGAACTTTGAAATTTGCATTTGAATTTTTTTAAATGGAGAGCAGGAATGGAGATGCACGCCCTTTCCTTTCAATTAAACTTTCCATTCTGCTTCCCTAACTTTTGCGATCCAACATTCCCATTCGATTTACCACCCTGTTTGGGAGCCTTTCCATCCATCCATTTTATAATTCTGAAAAAATATTTTCAAAACCCCTAAACTTCCATTCCGATATTACTCGTTGTCCCCGACCAAGACTCGACGTTGGCGAATTTTCAGTAGATATGTATACATATATATATACACACACACACACACCTATATATGCTCACGTTTTTCGTGTCTCGCCACTCTCGCACGGCATTGGCATTCCCCCGTGCCCGAACACGCAACTTGCACGTATTGTGAATCGACAAAGCCGATGCATACTGTAATGCACGCCAAAAAGGACGTTCGTCATCGTTCTTTGAGAACGGCGCACGTATGCGCGCGTAAAACGGCTCTTTGATCCATCGTCAAAGAAAACGCGCAGAGGTAGAGGGGGAGGAAGAGAGAGGAGGAAGAGCGCGAGAGAATATCAAAAGAGAATCTACGCGATACACATTTATTTCTCTCTCGAGCAGGATACGTAGCCGCTGATAAAACTCACGATGCATATTTTCTTTCGTCGTCGAACGAATTTTCGACAAACTTTTGACGCGATCTTTGGCGAGAAAAAAAAAAAAAATCAAAGAAATTCGACGAGAGATTCGAGTTCGTTATCGTCACGATCGACTCGAAACTCGAAGAGGTTTTTTCGAAAGAGCTTGGTCTTGCGAAGACTTTGCAAGCTTAACGAAAACTCGAGCGCTCGAGAAGGATTTAAAGGTTGAAAAGTTTTGGGTAACGCGGCGTCTTGGAAACACGCATCGACCGGTAATCCGAAATACGTGATCGTGACTGTTAATGACCCGATTATTTTCAGGTTTAAGTGCTCGATCGATAACAAAGTTTGCGAGTATCGCGAACGCCACAATGAAATATCGAACTGTGATCAGGCATGTCGCAAATGTATTCAAGCTCGAGTGAAAATGGGTGTCTTCACCTTCGCCATACTCGCCACGACGTTTTCTTCCTTTATCCGAGGATGGAGAAGTTGCTGTGCCAGCGCGATAAATAATCTAATCGCTCTCACTCCGCTCCGCTCTTTTTCGCGCTTCGTCAAAACCTCGCTCCGCGACTTCAATCGTTTTCATTCGTTCGGTTTCACGAATTTCGCGATCGTTTCGATCGTTTAATCGCACCAACCATTGTCGAACAACCCGGCGATCGGTGACGGTTTCTCGAGTTAACAACCACTTGGCAAAACGTTGTCGAAGGTAAACGACGATGAGATGAGTCGAAGAGTAGATTTCACGAACCCTACGATCCTGGCGAGTGCCGAGCACCGACTAGACGGCTCTTGACAAATGGATGTCAATTTCAATCGACGCTCGTGTTACTCTTAACGCGATCTAAGGAACGATCTCTCCGAG
Organism: Apis florea; assembly: GCF_048593485.1. NCBI lineage: Eukaryota > Metazoa > Arthropoda > Insecta > Hymenoptera > Apidae > Apis > Apis florea. The sequence continues at coordinate 3,311,835 of NW_028256416.1, read as the reverse complement.
CCAGACCGAGAACGGAGACGATTGGCGTAGGTTGCGATTGGCGAATATTCGTATTTCCGGGAAATAGAAATGGTTTTTCCGATTGGTTATGGATTAACATTCCGTGTCTCTGTCGTAATATGGTAAGTTTAATGGGAATAGTATTGGACAGGAGGTAGATCGAACGGGGAGAGGGTCGACGTGAAAGTTTGCAAATCTCGATAATAAAAAAAAAACGGCAACTTTGCCCATCATACTTGGAAACGAAGATAATTTATACGTCGTAAACGACTTACCGTTCCATGAATCTTCGAGTTTCTCTTTTTTCTTTTTATATCTCTCCTTCCATATTTTTATCACCTATATTTTAACAATTTTAAATTGGAACGCTTCGAGGTGTTTCAAGTTGGAGCAAAAATACTTGGTATTATTTTACCCTGCGAAATTTCGAGGAAAAACCGCGCTCGACCAGACGTGTGCGGATAAAATAGAAATAGATCGGAAGTAAGTAAGTGAATCGATACGGGGAATAAGCAATTGGCGATGAATACCGAGTTCCGCCGTGTTGGTATCCATCGTCTGGACGGAAGATTATTACGGTACAATGGCATGATAGATTTAAGGCTGGCTAGGATTAAACGAGCGTTGATTCGAACACATTCTACAGCACGTGAGCAATATAAAGAGGCATTGCAGGATTGGCCGCACAAGCGTTACGTGTTCTTGATGCAACGCACGTCGGAAAATGGAGCGTGGCTATTTAACGTCGATAGTCAAACGTTCGCGTAATTGTACTTTGTGCAAGTGACGACTGAGCGCGATCACGTACGAATAGATAGAATGATTTCATTCGTGTAACTCGTTTTATCGTCTTAAGACAATGTTTCGTGTCTGGACACGGGGATATTTATGAAATTTTGAACGTAGAAAAAAATTAGATTAAAAATTACAAGTATTATGATAGATAAAACATAAAGTTAAAATCTCCGTTTTTTTTTTTTTTTTTTTCTTTATAAAAGAAATCCATTTCATGTTTCATGTTCTTCTCGTCTGAATGAAATTGATTAATCGAATGTTTAAACGGTTTTGATTAAGCGTTAAGACGGCCAAATCGTTCGCGTTTCACGAAGAGCAAAGTTTTCCATGGCGCGAAAGGATCCGAAAATGTCGGGAACTCGATACTTTAGGATCGGGTCAGGAAGAGATCGGATTGCCGAAAGCAATCTCGTGACTCAAGAATGCCGGGATCTCAAAGAATTTCGAGAACTCGAACGATCCTCCAAGACTAGCTTTATTGAATACCGCTATGGTTTCGGATTCTCGATCTTTCAGACGTTTTAAGAATCCTGCATAATAAAATTCTCAACGAGTTCAACGTTCTCGAATCCACGAGGTGTTCTTCCCCGGGCTGGAATTCGACTCGATTCCAGCACAAATTTTCGATTCGACTTAATTCCAGATCTCCGGATTCCCGCCAACGCCCCAACGACGAAGGCAAAATTTCTTTTTTCAATCAAACGGGAAAATTATGAGAAAATTTGACGAGAAACGATTCGGTCGGTGGAAAATCTCGTCTCGTCTTAAGATTGACGCACGATTCAATAGCGGAGCGAGTGGAAGCGGATCGCGACAGAAACGAGATTAGCGCGAAGCGGGAAAAAACGTGAGCGAAGCTCGTCGCTCGTTGCTGGGAAACGAAAAAAAAAAAAAAAAAACCGATAAGCCGACAGTTTCACTCGATTAAGGGGAAAAATCAATTTTATCGCGGCTCCGCCGTTTCATTTCCATTTTGAACAAAATATTGTTCGAGCTTTTAACAGGATCGAAAACGCGTGTACCGGATATAGAATTTTTGAAATATCATCTCTGGGAATGAAGGAAGATGTTGTAGTTCGAAGATGGACGTAAAATCGATGAGGGAGGATTACTGGGATTACTTGGGGGAGGGAAAGAAAGACGAGAATTCGAGCGAAACGATCATCGAGCGAGCAACGAGATGGGTTTTCTATTCTTAATCGCGATTTTCACGAGAAATGTATTGCGACTCGAATTTAAAAATAGTTCCTCGCGTATATCAAGTTAGAAAACTGATCGTGAACTTCACTGCGTAAACGTATAGTTTCTTTTGAAATGAAATTATAAGCGAGATTTTACGATGTCAGTACGTACCTTCGAAGAAACGTTAGATCCAAATATATTTTATCCTTTTATATTATTGATTTTTTTGAATATACTTATGAAAAAAGGTTTTTTTCGTTACTTTATACACAGCTACGTTGAATTTTCTATTAATTTTTTTTTTCTACGCCCTATAATGTCGATGAATCTAAATAATTTTGCAATTTTGATTTTACGTAAATAACGATAGGATGTTTGGTCACTTGAACTACGTAGCTAACTTCGACCGATGTAATCGTATAATTACATCGACTCGATTCGCATAAATGATGGGAATCTAACGGGTCAAGCGTCATTTTCGAACGACACGCTCGTACGAGAGTTCATAATTACGTCACCAGTATAATTTCATACCTGGAGCCAACTCTCGTAAACTCACGACCGAACCATCGAACCAATCAACCTCACCGCGTTGCATGCTCCGCGTGGGAACACTCGAAACGTACTTCTATCCGCCCAGACAAAATTAAATTCCGAATTTGACTAATTTTGTAACATCCTTGTTTGCAACACTCCAAAAATCCCCTCGTCTCTTCAAATCAATCAAACATACTCCTCCGTCATGATTATTTCTGCAAAATAGCCAACCGACCCTCTTCTTAATCTCGGTAATCTCATTCGATTGTATCTTCAAGACAAGGTTGTAAAGACGCGAGAATTAATCAGAATCGAATTGATCTTTCGAGACCGTGTAATTATATTTCACAGAACCGAATTGAACTCTTCCGATCATTTTCACAGATCAAATCAATACGTTGCACGACACACTTTTTATTCCATCAGTTTCTAGAATTAAGAAACATAAACGAAACGAAATCAAGAATCTCAGCCTCATTCCTCGAATCGCCGCATTAAAATCGCAATTTTCTTCCTAATTTAATACAATCGCAATACCCGATGCCACAATTGGCTGGCAATCGAGCTGTTTAATTTAGCAAAGCCGTCACGTGGCCGAATCGAGAATGGTGGTTTTGAAGAAAAAAGAGAGAGAGAGAGAGAGAGAGAGAAAGAGAGGATAAGAAACGGTGCACCGGTTTCAATTTTCCCCCCCGAAGGACAAGTTTTCCGCCGCTTTGACGCCGCCAACTCCGCGCAGAGACGATCACGACACGATCACTTTGTGCACGTGCACGGAACGAGGGCGCACAGAGAGGTAATGGACGACCCAGCGTGGTAAATTGCACAATTTATTAGTTATTATGAGGAACATGCATGCGTATTTGCATGTATCGTTTATGAGTCGGGCGATCGTAAAGGGTGGGACGTGGTCGTTTAAACTGCAAACATCGGAACTTTCCGAACGTTATAGGGGCAGACGGTAGCTAACTTGGTTAAAAGTTTGATATACGAGTTTAAAAATTGTCGGAACTTGTTGTTGTTAGTTTGTCGCAAAATAAATCGTGTTTTTTTTTTTTTTCCTCCCTCTTTTCTTAAACAGTTTAATAATTCGAAGATTGATAAAATACGTTTGCTCGAATTGATAATATTCGAGCTGTTTACACTCGACTTCGCGAAAAGTGTTTTTCAGAATTGTTTTTTTTAAATTTTAAAAAAACGCGGAGAAACTTTGATCGCTTCTGTCGTAAAAATACGAGGTCTGTAAACTTTAGAGAGACACCAACTTCGTAAAATTAAATCTCTTATTCAATATGCAACGTGAACGGGTCTTCGTTATTCCGACAAAGAAAAAACGGTGAAACGATAGTATGAATAAGTATATAATTGAATGAAAAATGGGCTTGAACTCTGGTCTGGGATACAGAATTATGCGCTCCGATATAACCGTAATTGTATTTCTAACGAGAAAATACTCGAGCCGTTTGCAATATTTAAAAATTCGTTTGAAAAATATCGTGTCGGAAAGGAAATATTTAAACGCGATATTTATAACGGATACATTTTTTCTTTTTTTTTTTTTTATTCCTGTCCTTGCGTTTCGTGGAAATTTGAAATTGACGAAGAAAGACGGGAGAGGCATGGATCGATAATGCGCCGATTGATCTGCAGTAATTAAATATCTAAAGGCCACGTCGTGAGCGTAACTTGCTTTACTCTGCATCGGTACCACGGTAAATTTTGTTATTTTCACAGTATTTTAATTAATTTTCATACTGTCAATATTTAGTCGCGTAATTTCCACGCAATAGATCGTGCAAACACAACTGTTGTTTGCTTCGTCGATGAACCAAGTATGAGGAAAGGAGAGAGAGAGAGAGAGAGAGAGAAGAGAGAGAAAAGGAAGAAGAGGAAGGTAAAAAAAAAAAAAAAAAAACAAAAATTTTTGCGCGAAAAATTCAAATATTAATTAAAATTCGGTATATGCTCTAAATTAGAAACGATTTATTTGGTCACGTTTTCAGTTGTCGCGGGTCAAGGTAAACGGGCGTGTTATTATTTATAAATGTTACTTTTTATAGATTGCTTGAACTTCAACTTGGTCTCTATACACTCGAAGGACGTTGCTTTCTTTCGGCATATGATTTATTCCTTCGCGAGAAAACGATAAATTTGCATGTCTATTTCATTCAATAATGCGTATCAAGATTATTTGAAATTTTTAAATAATAATAATAATAATAATAATAATATATTTTATTATAAATTTTGAGGTCAACATTTCACTATAGCGCATCTATTAATCACAATTTACAACCGAATATCTGTCAATTATTTCAGTTATTAATTATCCAAAGAAATGACAGAGTCGTAAAAGTAAAATATTCAACAGTGCATTACGAAACAATATTTCCGCGTAATAAAACACGCCATATAAGAAAGATTATGTATATAAGTACATTGTTGTATGTAACCACTTAATACATTCATACAGTTCAGTTGCTATTTTATCACGAACCATATTCGAGTTGTTTGTTATTCGTCTTTATCGTGTACGTATTGTACATTGTTGCATAAGCATTGTTTATTTTCTAATAGTAAAGTATTTATTTGTTAATTTCTCATTCTTCATTCTTCGCTTCATTCCGACTAATAGAATTAAGATTAGATCAAGAATACGAGAATGGAGAATAATTTTTTTCAACGTTGCTATGTTAAAAATAAAAAAATATCGAAAATTAAAATTAAAATTCTAATTTTAATTCGCTTTGAATATTTCTCGTAGCACAAGATTAAATTACTATTAATTGCGTTTCCATCCAACGTAACAGCCCTTCTAATTCTCGATAACAATGTCCCAACAATGCCAACAAATTCCACGCAAGACCTTTCCTCCTTTTAAAGGTTAACAATTCACGTTTCACACAAGAGAAGCATGGTTGCATCCTTGCATCGCGGCAATAGAATGATCTCTCCGTTTCATTCTCAAGTCCTCACTGAACCAAGAACTCTTTGTATTCGACAAATACGAGAAACATTCGTGGAAACATTTTGTCCTCCGCGTTTTCAGACGTTATAATTAGATTCATCATATTTGAATTTCGTTTCAAGGTTGCGTTTCTTCTTTAACATACCGAAATCACCACGACATTTTCTATTTTCCCTCGACGATTATCATTTCGAAAATAGACAACTTTTCCACTGGTGATACAAACTTGAAGACAGAACATTCAGCGAGGACAGACAATACAACTTTACTCACTTTTTCTTTTTTTTTTTTTTTTTCATACGTGGAAAACACGATAAAAACTTTGTTGGAAATTTGCTTTCGCACACGTTTAATAAACAGCCCAAATTACTATACTTAACGTCGTCCGAGGTTACAAGCTATCACCGGATCGATTGACCGGCTAAAGTTGGAAACCCCTATTGGTCGGATATTTAGGGTGTGCAACACACGTTGGACCAGATTGAAAATATCTCTGTGGAATTTCTCTTCTGTTTTTTTAACTCGATAGAAAGAAAAAAAAAAAAAATTTCCCTTTATAATCTAATTCAAAGAACAGACTTAAATTCTCTTAGATAGATAATGCTTCGAACTACAGCGTTTTTCCACAACGAGCGAAATTTGTCCGTGAAAAAGCGCACGAATTCGCGTTCACGGATATACACGCGATCGTTGCAAAACCGATCAAGGACCTCTGGGTGTGCGAACCGACCGGCCTTGAATTAGTAGGTATTCGATGACTGACGAACGTATCGCACCCGTGTGCACGCGTATCCGGATTACTCGTGATCGTGACACAGAAATTCTGGTTCGAAACGAAAGCGGAATCGGCCGGTTACGTACCGTGTTTCTCACGGATATCGAAAGTGACGACCCCCGTCTCTCGATTCTTCCCCACGATCTTCCAGACTTGCGTTGCTATACGAGGTGACGCGGGGAAAAATATATATATATATGCTCGTTATATTGAGAGCAGGGTATGCTTCCAGGAATCTTAATGGCGGATTTGAACGTTAAACACGCCGGGACTGGGTTCGTTATGCACGGTTATTTTCGGTCGTCTATTAAAATTTCCACCGGTCGTGCTCGCGTAGCGAATAGATTTTAGAGTAAGGTTTGTTTTTCGTTAAGGAGATTTTTGCGCGACTTCAGATCATGATAAAACTGAATGGTATCCGTGTGAAATTAGTAAGCAATCGAATATCGAGTAAGATATCGAATTATATATATATATATATATATATATAGAATAGTTTTGATAAAAGTAGTAGGCAGTTTCGTCGAGAAAATTTCTCGACAAATTTCGCGACAGGCCTTGACAAGGGCAAAGTTCGAGACGTTATTACGATGTTTTTTTGTTAATTATGTAGGAAAGTTCGCCAAGAACACGAGGTTGCATCACGAGGTTAAGCTGTTCCAAATTTGTTCGACATCGAACGTTAATAACAGGGACATTCTCTCTCGCCGAATACGTCGATTAACCTGCATTTAAAATTTCAACATCGACAAGTTTGATCCGATGCCGGTATTTCGCGACGTCGTTGCTCGCGTGAAAAAGAAACTGGGTTAATTGATGCGAGCTCGTGGCTTCTCCCTGGCGGAGAGAAACAGCGAATTCCACGATCGAAAGTCACGATTCCGACCCTCTGGAACGTGTCAACCATTCGCCGGAGAATCGCGTTTCATCTAATCCTTATGAAAAATCGCCATGTTTTTCCAACAAGTATTCCTCCCTCCCTCCTTTTTTCTTTTTTGCAATTTCTTGCTGCAATCGACGCATCGATGTACTTTACATTGCAAATAAGGAGACGGGAATGATTTTTCTTCGTCTCTCGTTCGTTGGAAGCAACAACGTATACAACGGAACGCGAGAAAAACCTACCAGTTGTTACGTAGGCAATGATCGTGTGATATACACGATAGAATAAGAGAACATCTCTCGTCTTAATATTAATATTAATATCTTTGCGTTAACACCGCATTAGCTTTGGTTCAACTTGAACTGGAAAAATGCATCCGAGGATCGCAACAGCTGAGACACACTGTGTTTCACATTTTTGCCAGATTCCAGATTAAATTTTCGCGCGGTTGCCTCATGCGGCCACACTCGGTTGCGTACCGTTCATCATCCTCTGTCAGCCTACCACCTGTTTCCGTGGTTGGCGTGCTTTATTCAAGAAGCCAGTAGACCGAAAGGCGATCGTCAATCTGACCGGAAGATTCATCGGTACCGGAAGGGGCTCGTGAAACCCGGTGCAATTAATTAAGATGGAATTATGCCGCCATTACGTTCACGCCTGAGGAAATAGAAAAGTCCGAAGCAAGGATCGAAATCTATGATCGTTTCGCCTTTTATTATCGCGTCCACTTTCGAAACTCTCGAATTTCCTTTCCGGGCCGGCGCTCTTTTTCGTTCGTGAAATTTCTATCGAACGCTCCATTCGTCCAATCGAAATCGAATACGTGTAAGCGTAATGAAAATCTTTCGAGAAAGGAGCAGAGCGCGAGAGGACGTGGTTATAAAAGCCTTATATGTAGAGCTTATACACAGAGGACGCGAAACTTAGGCTCGAAAATTTAATAAACTTGGCGAAAAGAGCTTCACTCTCGTCTCTCTAACTTACCTCCTTCAAAAGGCAAAGTTCGCTCATTTCATCCTCTTCTTATCTTTCTACCCTTTATTATTGCGCTATCTCCTCGATCGGGGTTTAATTAACGGAGTGGATAAAGGAAAAATGTTTGCTCGATCGCTTCTTCTCGTCGAGACTGCCACCGAAACTGCCCGCCTAAACCTTACGAATTTCGAACTCGAGTAACGAAGAAGAGCGCTCGTAAAACGAAACGATAGTGCGTGGGATCGTTCCTTTTCCTTTGGAATTCACGACCGTACGGGGAGTAGTACCTCTACCCGTTTCCCTCCAATTTCGTTCCCCGCCTCTCTCGGACTTTTCATTAAAATTTTACGACGTCAACCGAAGAACAACGTAATATATTTCTGATATATTCCTCAGAATTTCGTCTTTCTCGTGAATGGCGTCTTGCAAATTTCATTTATAGGATAAGTTGGATACTCGATGGGATGGGGATTGTTAAATTATGCCCTACAACGATTGTGAAATTATTATTTTTATTATCAAAATTTTGCTCAAGAATAGGAAATCAACGGAATCAAAGGGATAGAATTATTGGAAAAGATTTTAGAAATGATCGGAGACTGGTTGCGCGAGACGGAAAATGCAAATTGATTTAATTAATATTAATAAGTGACCAAACTTGGTTTCCCGCCGTGAACTACTACTTTTCGTGTATTAACGTGTATTATAGCGAATCTTTTTAATAAATTTCTGAGAACGAGGCGGAGCAAATAACGAAGCGTAACGCAAAGAATGAAAACGGAATTATACCGTGGCTTGATAGTATTTTCAATTAAGAAAATGGAATGATAACACGGTTACCAAAGTATCTTGTGGATACATTATCTCTGCATGGGAACCAGTATTAGAGAGGATGAAAAAATATGGGAATTTCCATAAATGCTACGGTACGAAACTCGTTACTGAATTAATGATAATTTAACAGCGTCGATAAATTTTGCAAAATTACAGTGTTTCGTGAAAACCCGTTCGTTCAACGGCGACAATTTTCCTCTCTTCTTCGTGTCTTCGTCGTGTTTTCCATTCCTCGCGATTTTTTTTTTATCCCTGAATTATCACGAAAAAACAGATAGATAAATCGATTACGAATATATCGACCGAGCATTTTTTTTTATTATCCAGCAAAGAATCTTTATCCGTTTTGAAAGAAAAATAGTAAATAAATATCGAGTCGATCTGAAAACGATGGAATAACTCCGGGGAAACTCGATCAATTTCCTATTCGGAACTCGAGTTGAATAAGCAATTCATAAATCGCGATGGATCGATCGTGATAGATCTCCACCTCGGATTCGGGGAGACATGAAGGAACGCGGGGAAGCCAATGAATAAGCTTTATCTCGAGTTAGACGTCTTCGAATCGCGGCACGATAACAAAGTTATCTGCCCTAGTTTACGATGTTCTTCACGCATGCGTGCTCCAAGAGTGCAGAACCATCATCATCCCTTACGAAGAATCCTTGAAAACAACCAGTGATTGGAACAGTTATGCATACAGATTTTTATCTAACTCTATTCATTTATACATCTGACGATGTAATGTCTTTCTTTCTCTCTACTCGACTTTCTTTCTTTTTTTTTTTTTTTCAGAAAATTTTCTTAAACGATTAATGATTATTCTTCGAGTTGAACGAATCGCTTTTATTAACTTTAAATTAATATTCATCTCTGTGTGACGTATCTATCTTATGCCTCGCCACTGAGCATCGCAACATCGAGTACGTGATTAAATACTTGAGACTGTTCCGGATATCGATCGGAATGGGTTAACCGGTGAAACAGCCTGCAAAGCGGAACTCTTTCCCAGAGAGTGTCTGTCCCTTCCTGTAATTAACCCCTCTTTGCCGGAACGTTAACTCGACAGACGAGTTCTCGAATCGCATCGTTCCTATCGTTCACAGCTCGAGAGGGGAAAAAATCGTCTTTTTTCTCGACTTTCTTAACCTTAGCCTCTCCTCTCATTTTTTCCTAGCCGTTATCTCGGATAATTTTACTTAAACAACCACGATTCCTTTCGTTCTTAATGATTTCGTTCCTCCGATGGACTTGACGCGATCGATGACGAACCGAGGAAATCGCGATCGCACAATAGGACCGGCAGTCCATTGTATGCGTAATCGACGAGCCGTGCATCCTTCGAGATGCACGCCGATTTCGAGATAGTTTCGCCGACACGTATCGCGTTCACGTCGTGTGATTCATGTAGATCGGCGTTTCAGGAATGTCGGCCGCACATAATAAGTCGCTGTTTTATTAATTATTCGATCGGTTTTTTTTTTTTTTTTTTAAGAAAATTCCGTCCCGTTCGCGGATACATTTTGAAAGATGAGTTTCGAAACGATTGCGATTAAAAATTGGGTCGTCGATTCTTATTGATTTACGATGCCATCGAACTTTGAACTCGGAAATTTTCTTTTCAGAATTTCGATCGAACATAACCGCGATCACGTAGCTATATAAGTGTGACTTATCGCGTTATGTAGTTTACGTAATGTTTAATGCGCTTCATTGATCGAGTTAATCGGGCTACGGGGAATTATTATTTTCATTTGATCACTGCGCATTTTAAGACATTTTTCATTATCGCTGTAATTATATATAGATGTACGTATGTATATATATATATATAATTTATGGTGAAATTTTTCATATCGTAAAACTGAATTTATTAGATATTTATTCATTTATGCATTTATTCAATCGATCGTGTTATAGCGATTTATTCGTTTCTAAAACAAACAGACGGAGGCTATAAAACGATGATATCACGGTATCACGCGTGCTAGGAAAAAACTTAGAAATATTTCACAACACTGTCCACGCGTACGTGTCGAACAAATATTAGAGAATATCGGAAAATTCAGAAATTACATATCTCGTATAGTACGAACGATATATGAGAAAATATTCCATCCTCTGCAAGTTTGATTAAAATAGAAATTTTTTTTCCTACGTGTAATTTAATTGGTCGTGTAATCAAGAGAAAATATTCTCACTCGTGGAATAAAAAGTGAATCTGTATTTTTCATTCTTAATTAAAACAAATGTTAATCATTTTAATTTTATTCCAATAGTTTGTGATATTTTATAATGCATCAGTTGATTTATCGCGGATTATAAATCGTTGAAAAATCTATTCACAAAAAAAAAGAGAAAAAAAAAAAAAATAAAAAGCGAGCAAAACACTTTTAAAAATAGACTCGAATGATGATGAATAAACCGAAATGAATAATTCATATCTTTTCATAAAAGCAATCGGTGAAATTTTTCGCGAAAACCAAGCGAAAATTAGACGTCTCTCCAAGCATCGAAATAAGATTTCATCCGGCGCCATTTATGAAAAGCATGCAGCTCATCTACGCCACGATTCACACGCGTGGAATTTCAATGGAATCCAGTATCACGAAGTGATACCATTACTGGAATTACGCTAGTCAGAATAGGCAGAAAAGCTTCACTCTCTATTTACGATCTAATAAACAAACGTCTCTCTGATTTTTTTTTTTTTTTCTCGTGATATTTCAATAGAAAACGAACTTTCGATTCCCGAATACATTACATTACACTTGGAAATTTTAACCCTATAATATAATTCTCCACCGTTATTTTAAATACTAAGCATAATTTTCTGACTCGTTTCTGACCTTCACAGTCGATGCCTGCCAAGATTTAACGAGCTTTTGAAACGAATACCAAAGAAGCACTGGTATCTCACTGGTTTGTATTCGTTTTTCAGAATTTCCCTTCAGACAGGATCTAATTAAGGTATTCACGAACCATACGAAATTACCTTTTAGAATCAGAACTACGTTTCCGCTAATTAACTAGCCATCGATCGTACAATTCCATTCTCGAATAGCCAATTTCCAGGAAACGAAATCTAATCCAAACTGGTCGTTAAAATTCGTTGCAGTGACAAAAAGGATCTCTCTTATTCGTCACTTCGTCTCTCCGCGAGAGAGAGAGAGAGAGAGAACATTTCGATTCGAATCGTATCACTGCCCATTGTAAATCGTGCGCGTTTTTCACTCTCTGGCCCGTTTCAAGCCCACGGATTCGAGCCTATAGCAGTCTCGTATCGATCACCGATTCACGATAGTTTGGCGAATCGAGACCGGTGTCGAAATCGGCGGGAATGCCAGGATTGAAAATCGAGAATGGAATCCATGGAATTTGGACGGGAGAAAAGACCGTCTGTGATGTTGGTTCCTTTTGTCGAACGGAACGAGGCGAGTAGAAAGCGAGATGCGGTTGCAATCGTGGAATGGGGCGGCAGAATTCCGCGAGAAGTGGAATTTATCGAGTGTTATGGAAACAATCGAACGTTCGTTAGATTACCCTCTGATTTGTAGAACGCATTATAAGTATAACCAGCTGAGCGTACACTCTCGACCTCGTTAGTAGAGCATCAAGATATTTTGAAAATGTGAAATACTTTGAGATATCTTTATTGCACCGTTTCAAGTTATTACCCTCTAATATGATCTTTTCGTATCTTTTCACCAATATAACTGAATATAACGTTAGATCTTTAGGATTAATTTTTATGTTTTATATCGATACCAAAAGATTATTTATTTAAACAATCTTATTGAAACAAATAAGAAATATAAATATCTTTCGCTTCTAAAAAATTGCTTCGCGAAATTCCATTGAAATTGGCGCGCAATGCTTCGCGGGAATCCCCTATGCCCTCCCTTGAGGACATTTCCGCAATTTGTCGATTTCGATACGAATAAATTATAATTACAAACGCGCAGTTTAATATATCGGATTGGCGGAATGTCTGTTTGAACTGTACAGAATCGTGTAAATATTAATTTGCGATTCGATTGTGCGGACAGAACGCGGAAATTATCAATATTCGCCGATTATTAATAATCGATGATCAGAAATAACTGCAATTTCATCTAGCGACGTGGTATATTGTCATAACGTTTCGGGGAATTAAACTCGTGCGATTAAACTTGAAATTCTTAGATAGCAAAGATATTAATGCGAAATGAGCACGAAAATAAAAAAGAATGGAATATTTTATCTCGAAACTTCGGTTGAATAAGCTTTATGACGCAGATAAGAAGTAAAATGATGCGAAACAATCGATGATAAAGTAGATATCTCTACACGTATAATTTTGAAGTCAGAATAAGAATATTCTGTAGTATATACTTTATTGTTTTTCATATGTTTGATTTTGAACGCATTTTTCAAATTTTATTTTCAATCACAAAATTTCCAATCGAGTTATCGTAGTTATTTGTCGTTATTTGTGTTCCCGCATACAGTGTATTAGGAGAGTTGTAATCTCGCATCATTGCGCCATTGAGTAGAGCAATTTGCGTTATCGTGGACTTCCCTTGTGATAGAGAACTCAATTAACGGAAACAATGATTATCGAGAAACGTAGTTATCGAACGACGAAAAATCATCAATTATGATCGGTAATTTAAAACTATACGAAAGACGAAAAGAATTTGAATTAAAATAAAGGGTTTTTAAAATATAAAAAAAGGTGTACTTCTTTCGAGGACAGTTTTTAATGATGCTCACAAAGCTATCGAAACGTCGGCGGAACCGGAAACGTTTTGCGTGTAGAGGCACATTTAATTTGACCGGTCCGCCGCGAAATTAGTATGCGACGCGACATGCCGCGACGTTGTCCGCGTTCGACCGGTTCGAATTAAGGGAACGAGCGATACTGGGCTGAGAAAAGCCACGCAAGATATACACACTCCCACGGTGCTTGGCCATTTTCCCATAAATTCGGTGCAACCGGTTCCGAAAACGTAAAGGTGCTTACGACGCGTGAATGGGACTGTGTATGACCTGCGGCCATTCACCTCATGCGCGATTTGGAGGAAAGCATTACCTTTTATTCGCACGCATTCTACCAAACCGACAAACGTTTTTCCATGTCGCTCTGTATCTTTCTTTCCTTCGTCCGTTCCTTTCTCCTTTTTTTCCTCTTTTCCTTTTTTGGGGCGCGGGATACTCCGTCACTTACGCGTTCCCATAATAGTTACTGGAAGGTTTCTCACGAGATAGTCATAGAGTATGTATTAAAAACGGGTTGATGAAAAATTGCGTACTAACCCACGAAAGGAGATTTAAGTGATCCACCGATACTTAAAACGTTAACGCAATATCACACGATTGTCTGGGTTCGATATTTGTCGACCCCGTTTACCAACGGTTTTTTTTTTTTATATATTTCTTGCTGAAATATACAGAACTTTAACGGCACGTGGATTACGAATCACAATTTTGATAATCGTATAATTTCACACGAACTTAAGCGTTTTATTATTTCCTTACTTCGTAATCCGTGCTCCGTTTTAGAACGCAGTGTATCTAATGTTAATATACTTGAGAAAATATACTTGATAGATTATTTTCAAGTTTAACTTAACCTCTGTTTGAAACTGTAACTAATTCGAACTTCCAATCCACATGCTTTGACTTAACTCGTCGATATTTGTCGCTGATATATAAAATGCGATTGATGATGAAATTCGTATATTCATGATCATTGTGTTACGTTTAAACAATTGTTTACAGCATCGGCGAAAGAGGGAGATTCGATTTTTTAACGCAACCATCGCTTGTATTCTCGGAATTCTACCGCGACATTCCATCGAATTGACGCGTGACTAAGGAATCGCCGCAGTCCGATTTTTCTGCATAAAAACACTGTATTTGTCACAATATTGATAATTATTTTTTATACGTATTATTTTCTGGTTAAATGTTCAATGATATAACTAAGAAAAAGGTTATTATATGATAAAATTTAATGTAATCTTACCTAAATGTTTCTTCTGGCGTCGTGGCCCACACCCTCTTCAAGACTAGACCAAATGTCACTCGTAACGCGTACAAACGCACACAGCTTTTCAGCACGACACACTGCTTTACGACACCTACTCGCTTTGCTTTTATTTATTTCGAAAATGTGAAATGTAGAAAGAGACTAGTCGTCAGAAACGTCCTCTGACCGTGATTACTGCACGAATGCTTCGAATACGTCATGTCCTGAGAAGCTAGCGCCGCAATGCGAACTGCTGCACGCTGCCACCTGGTTTACAAAACGTACTAGGGTTTTTTATTTCTCAGTCATGTCACTAAATAGTAATTTTTTATTCATATTTGGTATTTTATATTTTATCTTTCAGCTCTTCGATAATACGACGTCAATATTCTATCTATTATAATTTATTATATTAAACTTATACTTTTTACTTTCTTTTCAAATAAAATTTATGTTTATTAAAATTTTATTATACAAATTTATGAATTCATTAATATTGAATTATTTGTATCTTGAAAATTATTTTTATATGTAACAATTTTGTAACAATATTTATTATTATATAATAATGTTTTATTTCTTAAATAAAATATTTTATTAATGTATTTTACATTTTTATTTGATTATAATACATTGATGAATTTAATTGGATGAGATAAATATTGGCCAATAATAAGTTTTTAATAATTTCTTGATCGTTAAATTTAAGAAAAAAATTCATCAAAAAGAATATAATATTGTAAAAATATAATAAGTACATTTATATTATTATAATTCGAAATTTAAAAATCAATAAATATTTATTACGTATTGCGTACGTTGTCTTAGACAAAATTTTACATTGAAGTATTCCTGTCTAATATATGAAGGCAAGGATTACGTGGATGTAAAACAGGCAGTACACGATTACTTCATTTATTTGTTATTAATATTGTGGTGTGACTTTCTAGTACTATTTTAGCTTGCTTTTTTTCTATTAAAAGTTAAAATAGTCGTTTTACGTGAATATAAGTTACTTTTTCTGATAGCAACGAAAGATTACTCTTTATTGTTTTAAACAAATCGACTTGAATACTGTACAATTTTAAAACAGAATTATATTGTTTCGATAAAATTTACAATATATATATATGTATATATATATATTGTAAATACATATATCCGATCAATTCTTACGAAACAAAAATATGGCAGATGATAAAAATGAAGATACAAAAGAGGATAAATGCAAAGAAAATAAAGACCAACTACAAATGATAGCTGCAGAAGAACGTTTAGAATATTTTAAGAAATTAGAAAAATGGTTACATGAAGCCTATGCTTGGCAGAGTATGGCTGCAATGTTTCCATATTATTTAATGTCTGGACAAATAATAAATCCATCATCTGGTAAGATTATAATTATATTGTTTTTATTTAATTAAAATCTAATTTACAAATTATTATACTATCAATGTAACAAAATTATTCTATAAAATAGAATAATTATAGGTGTACCATCATTCTCGTCACAAGTATCAAATGTAGCAAATACACATAGGTTAATTGTTGGCACAAATGGTCAAGAGAACGATCCATTCCGACAAAGAAGACCTCAAGATCATGTAGGACCTCCATTCCAACCTGGAGCTGAAGGTAGAAGGTCATAACGATATCTCCTGTGTCCATCACATTCCAACAGAGGTTCAGCTAGTACTATATGTGCTTTTATTACAAAAGTACTGCATTTTGTTTAATTATTTTTATAATGTTTAATTGATTTATTTATCTTTATAGTGATTTTATGATGCAGTATTTTTGAAACATACATTTTCATCTGTATCATTTAATACTATGATTATCTTATTTATTTAAGTTTAAGAAAACAATCTTTTCAGGCTTTGAATATCGTATACCTCCAATATGGAAGAGATTTGCAGCAGAGTTTATAGATTCAACAATGTTGTTTCTTTTGAAGTTTTCCATTACTTTCTTTGCTATTGATGTTTTTGATTTCATGTATGTAAGATAATTCTTCCGTCTATAATTTTATTTTTTCTTGACTTGTTATCATTATATTTTATTGTAGAGATATAGATGATCTAGACTTGGTACGGGCAAATTTGAGAATTGATTATAAAATGGCTTTAGAAATGACATATGGTATATTAGTATTAGAAATAATTCATCGTGTAATAGTGTGCATTTTTGAAGTGAGTATGTTATTAATAGAAATATTAAATGATGATTTCAACAAAAATATTTTTTTCAGGCATTTTGGCTTCAACATGGTGTAAATGGTCGTATTGGTGGTGCAACACCTGGAAAATCCATGATGGGATTAAGAGTTGTTCAATGTCGTAGCGTTACACCTGTTGATAGACCTGATGATCCTGATGTTGTACTTGTTTCTCCAGGAACAGATTTAGGCTTACCGTTAGCAATTGGAAGATCAGTTGTGAAAAATATGATTTTAGCATTTTTATTCCCTATATGTTTTGCCTTATTTTTCTTCAGATTTAATAGAACTGTTTATGATTTACTTTGTAATTCTATTGTGGTTGAAGATCCTTACAGAAACTTAAATAATAATAGACTTCATCAACAATAAAATATCAAAATATCATTTATATCTATATTGTATATATTGAATGTGTGTACGAGCGTATATAATATGTACATAACATTTAAAATTATTGAATATTGCAATATTATAAAATATTTTTCTAGATGTATTATGAAAGATCCTATAATTTCTGGATACATTTCTGGAACAAATCTACAGGCTGTTCGAGAACAATATTTAATTATCTTGAAATCCATTATATTGAGATTGTACAAATTTTATCTAATGCAGTTATTAATAAAACATTTTATAATTTATTTTTATGCATTTTGAATCTAACTGTGCATTTTTGAAGTCATTATTTTTTGAGCAATATGATTTAATAATAATATATTTTTTGACAATCACATTTTTTCTTAATTATATTAACAACTTATAAATATTTTTTATAATAAAAGATGTTCCATTTCATGTATTTTAAATTTTTCAACGCCATCTACAGGAATATGATTAGAACCTAACAAAACTAGTAACTAACCAATGACGTCACTTCCCAGTTAAACGTGGCTGCCTTGCAAGTGAAGGAAGGAGTGGCTTTTCGATCTGTCAAGTTAAATGATTTCTCGTGACAATTAATGACTCGTTGCATCAATTAAGTTATTCTTGTGTGTTTAGCACTTTTAATTCATTGCGTAATAGTTCTATAATATAAAAAATGTCGTCTTCGGGTGATTTTGGAAACCCGTTGCGTAAATTTAAGCTTGTCTTTCTCGGTGAACAGAGCGGTAAGTATTTTCCACTTATACTTCCGTTGATTTTGGATCAATATTGGCGATGTTCGTGTCGCTTTTGTCTTGTCACTGATTTCTCGCATATCAAATATGAAAATTTCTATCATATACATTGATTCCAATGACCGTTCTAGGTTATAGATCAATATTTCTAGTCACTGTGCAACTTTATCGTTGCGATCGAATTTGGCGTCATTCTTATTATCACTATCCTAATATTATATTCTGTCCTAATAATATCAATAATTTTATATATGTTTTGTTGTAAAATCCTATCATTTTTATAGAAATATCTACTAACCATAAAAATTCATGATTTATACACGTAATCGTATCGTTACGTAGTATACTTGTTTCATTTTAAACAATTGCAAAATATATCGGTATACCGCGATCATAAAATCTAATCATAGTGGAAATATACAAGTAATTCTTATTTTATGTGAGAGAAAATAATAATTTCATTATAAATTTACATTTCTATGAATATCTATAATATGATTTGAAATTATATCAATAATTCATTATTATATCTTTACATTCTGAAAAAATATTCTTTGTTTGGTATTCTGTTTTTTTGTAAACAATAGGTAGTAAATTTTTTGCATTAATCGTGTGATTTGATGTTGCAGTTGGAAAAACTTCTCTTATCACACGGTTTATGTATGACAGCTTTGACAACACGTATCAGGTATGAAACTAATGGTTTTGTGATATACATATATTTATGTATATGTACATTTACATATAATTTTGATTGAATATATAAAAGGAAATAATATGTTATAAAGATTAAATTAATTTATCTAATAATATAGATTAATACAAAATATAAATATTAAATATAATAAGTTCTCAGCTTTTTCTTTCATCATATAATATACACTTTAAATTTTTGAGATCATTTATATTTTATTGACATACTTTTCAATGACTTTATAATAATGTCACAATCTTTGCTTTCATTTTACTCATTTCATTCATTTTAATCATGATTTTGACTTGGCAAATATATACTTATTCTACAAAGTATTTAACATCAATTGTCAAGGATAAATGTTAGTAGGACAGATAGTAGGGACTTCAAGATATTGACTTTTTCTAATAAAGTTAAAATACAATATAAAAAATACAATATAGGTTCATCAAGATTATCATCAAATATTATTTTGTGAATTTATTAAAAAATTCTATTGTTTCTTTTTAAAAATGATGTGATAAGAATGATAAAATAAAAATGTTTTCTATAGAAAGTACTAGAAAGACAATATATTATTTATTACAGGCTACAATAGGTATAGATTTTTTAAGCAAAACTATGTATCTGGAGGATAGAACTGTAAGATTACAATTATGGGATACTGCAGGCCAAGAACGGTTTAGATCTTTGATACCTAGTTATATCAGAGATTCTACTGTTGCAGTTGTAGTATATGATATTACTAGTAAGTTTAATTAAAAATGAAAACAAAGTGTTAATTATGATATGTTATTGCATCAGCTCAAGTGAATTATTTACACAGATGCGAATTCATTTCATCAAACATCAAAATGGATTGATGATGTACGGACTGAAAGAGGAAGTGATGTAATTATTATGTTAGTGGGTAATAAAACAGATTTGGGTGATAAAAGACAAGTATCAATGGAAGAAGGTGAACGAAAAGCTAAAGAATTAAATGTAATGTTTATTGAAACTAGTGCTAAAGCTGGATATAATGTGAAACAAGTAAGTTTTTATTCTGTTATAGATTTTTATTTTTTTATATTAAATAAAATCATAATGTCGTAATCATATTTTATTTATTAATCAGCTTTTTAGAAGAGTAGCAGCAGCTTTACCAGGCATGGATTCCACTGAAAATAAACCACCTGAAGACAGTATCCTTTGTGTAAGATACATAATATGCACATTTGCATGGTACATATACATAATTATATTTCAGGGATTTTTCTTTCTTCAAATATAGCACCAAAAAACATGTCCTTCATCCTCAATTTTTTCATTTTTTTTATTTTTTTTACAATTTGAATATTATTTATTTTAAAGATGCTTAACTTTAATCTTACTATAATCTTATATAAAAAATTTTTTGGTTATTTAAATTTCAAATATTTTTTTGCAGCAATATTTTATTGAATTTTCACAAGTTAAATGTTTCATACAGCTTCAAAATTTTTCATAAATATTAATTTTCTAAGAATCATTTTGAATCATTACTTTTAATATCATTTTTTAATATTGTTAACTATTTCATTTTTTTTTTCCGTTATCTTTTTGTGTTTTCCTTAATGTGTTGCTAAACCTGTAGTGCAAGAAGTAGTTCTGAAGGACACACCAATTGAACTGAAATCATCGGAGAGCAGTTGTGCATGTTAAACCACCGATCAGCCTAATGGTAGACAAGACACTGATCTAAGTTAATTTATAAATTAATCTCTTTCAATGCTAGGACAGTGATGGATCAGTCCGTGTCCTTTTTACAATTTATAATGTGGAAAGGAACAGCACTGTATCGAAGAGCTATAACGAGTTTTTCGTGAAAAAATAAATATCTCACGATAGCTTAAGCAGACTGCTTTTACACAATAACGTGTTTGTACTAGTAAATCATCAAATCATAAATCAATTAATTTAATTAATTTAAACTTTTGTATTTCATCAGAGACGCTTGCTTTTTTAACGTGTTGATAATAATAATAATCATTATTATAGATAGTGCTTCGATCATTTTTCTTAAATGAGAAACAATTTTTCTAAAAATCATTTTATTTGCAACAAATAATTATAATTTTAAGTAATAAAATTTTTTTATGTTTTGCATTTTGACAAAAAAGGAAAAAAATTTGAATGAAATACTAGTCGTATGCATGATCAGTGCTGCAATTGCATGATATATGGTGCACTTATATATATACATATATATATATATATTTATCGTCATGTATATATAAGTTGCAATATGCGATAAACTAATAGTGTATAGACAAATGGAGTTACGTATTGCGTAAATGCAGTCAAAATAATAGTCAACAATTCGTTATCAGAATGATCTGATTGCAAACGCGAGCAATAAGTCACTTATACACTTATGGATGCATTTGTGGTGGCATGGATCGATTTAGCATAAAAGAACTCGTACAATATGTACCTGCGAGCGTACTGTAGATGAACGGGAAAAGATTTCAGCGATGCAAAATTAGTAATTAACATTTTATCTTTTAAAAACTTTTTAAAAATATTTTACGAATACATTGCTCATGTATAATAGTTTTCTTTAACTTGGAATGATCATTGCATAAATTAGTAAGTTGCATTTTTTATTGAAGTATTATTTATAAATTGAATAATTCATTTATATATATATATATATACAAAAAGAGAAAGAAAAAGAAAAAAAAAAAAGAAAAAAATTTAAATAGAGCAAATTTCCGACAATTATTGACAAAATTGGATTTGTATATATGAATTTAAAATTTAACTTAAAATTTGGGATATGGATAGACAGAATGCTATTATACCTAATTATTATGACATTTTTGTTAATACTTATATTGTAATATTTTAATTTATATAAAAAACATTTAATAGCATTATTATTTTTTTTTATATTATTTTTTTTTTTTTTTATGAACCATAATTTTTTCTTTATCATACATTTTTCCTTTTTATACATGTTTCCTTGTTTCTTAACCATTGTAAACGTATTTTTAGTTGTTTAATATCTCTAATTAGAATTTATATACAATTTATATTTTATATCATATCGTGAAAATATAATAATGGATGGCACTCGTATAATTTTTAATCAAGGTGCTTCGCGGCTGTAAAATTTCACTGTTATTAATATTAGGGAATGCTCCGTCCCGTTTTTAAAATACTTAAATTTTATATATATGCTTTTTGAGATTATAACTTATTCTCGCTTTCAAAAAGAAAAATACATTACCAATGACTCAAACTTTAAGTGGGACTAAATTCTCAATTAATATTAAGAGTCATAGATCATATATACATTTCAAAAATTCTTTGTAAAAATTATCCGATATTATATAATGATTCACTATGCTGCCTAAAAACAATCAATCATTCGAATCCATCAATATCATTTTTTTAACATATACGTAACATTTTCTTAAAATTTACACGTATCTATTTGTAAGATTATTATTATATAATTAACATCGACATGCTGGTTCTTTTTTAAATGAAATTAATAATTGAATGTTATCGGCAATTGAATGGTTACTGTGATAACACCTTAACACACGAAAGCAGCTGTCGATTTGCAGAATCAATCACCGATGCAGAACGGCTCCGAGTCCGAGGGGGAGAGTGGCTGCATTTGCTAGGGAGGTGGTTTATCAGTGTGCAGCTAAATAATGCTAACTCCTTGAGACATTCTGATATGAACCAAAAAATCATCACGTACTATTAACAAGATGCTGGCTTCTTCTGATGTCTACATCGTGGCCCATAAGTTAACGCGCGACGAAGGCACAAAAACGTTTCATTGACACCGTTCTTACTATCGACTACTTCTATCGCCCCAATCAATCTCATTTAAGTCGTTTAACCGTAGCGTGATTAACCGATCGTTTTGCTATGATTCATGTTAAGAACAGCTTTGTGCGGTTATAGTGCGCGTTGTTACGTTGTTGTATCCGCCATTTATTCGACCAGAATCTAGCGATCTTCTTCGCATTTTACAGTATGAATCGGGAATTGACGTCGTTCAAAAAAAAAAAAAAAAAAAAAAAATGGAAAAAACAAGAAATATACCATCGACCGAATTACATCGATGTAATGGCTACGTCACGATGATAGGGTAGCTGTTCCACGCTCGTTAAAATATCTTTGAACGCGTCGTATTAAGCAATATGCAAAACAGCTTTTTTGTGAAATTGTACATATCACGAATCTTGATATTGAGAAACAAGTTCAAGAAGTCAAAGTATATATATATATATATTGATTTTGTTTTTTTTTTCTTTTTTTTTTTTTTTTTTTTACTTTGCCACGATATTTTTTCGAATCTCAACTTTTCGCGACTTTCGAACGGAAGTTGAAACGTTACCAATTTTTTACGAATAACGTTTCTTTGCTTATCCTATCATCGTTTGCTGTGATCGCTGTTTTTCGAGGTGAAAATCTATTCAACACGCACAAGATACCGACAAGCTTAGAACAAGAGTGTTCTAGACACAAAAGATATTCTAGACCTTAACGAAAACGACTGAAAGTAAAACGTTTTAATAGCCCACCAGTTAGTCGAGGAAATCGAACGATCGAGCGGTCTATTCCTGGGGATATATCTGTTACGAAAAAATTATTGATTACACGTAGAATATGTTATTGGCGAGTCTGTTCGATGGCGTACTGTTCAAGATTTATAATATTGTAATCGTAATAACAATCTTTATAGACGTTTTTCAATATCTCTTGATAAATAAGCAAGCGACTCGATGCGCGATCCGTTCATAAATCGAGGAAGAAGACGCATCTACTGATGAGAGTAATTTAATTTAGGAAAAAAAGCGATGAAAAGTGCTCAATCGTTCACTCGCCATTTTATACGATTATTTCTTCAACCATGGAAATCGTCGTCGTGGTTGTTTAAACATAGACGCTTAATATTTACAAAATTGTCTTTCTACAAAATCATTGACACTCTATGATTACTACACTGATCACATGTAATCCTTCCAACGAACCAAATTACGCACCAAGCCGAAACTTGTTTTAGCAGATGTATCATTTAATTCCAAATGAAAGAAGGGAAGAGGATATTATTGGAAAAGATGAATGGAAGTTGCGTCTTCTTTCTAACGAAACATACACGCAAAAACATATACGCACGAATATGAAGGAATCGGTATAAGAAAAAGAAATGTGCGCGCATCAATTCGTGAATCTGTCTCGCGCGTCGCAGCGAGCAACGAAACGTATTGCTCGTGTGTTTCATCGAGGAGACTGAACGCTTCTAAGCTCGCCGCCGTTTAATCGAAGAAATATACCGAAAGAAAGTTAGGAATAAAAGCGTATCGTGCCGGACATAGAGGACATGGAACGCTTTAAAAGAGAAAAAATGTAGCGGCAGCTCCTCTGATAGGAAGGTTTAGTTCTTGAAAATTCGTGGGGATGAATTCGTGTCCCGTCAGCGATAATTGAGCGTGCCATGAGGGGAGTGGGCCAATTTTACACATCCGCTAATTAGAATTTAGAAAAGGAAGAGACAGAGAAGAAAAGAAAAGAAAGAAAAAGATGGTAGACTGATCCGCAGGGGAAAGGATCGAGAAAGCTCGGCTTGCCACGAGGTGTGGGGGCGAGCGTGGCTTTCCCTGGCGTCGTCGTTACACATTGATGTGATAAGGCTTCTATCTCGAGGAAACGATGAAAAACGAGACGATGGAAGAGAATGTTGAGCGATATGTTGTAATTCATTAATCCGCCGTGCTTAACGCGAGCCTCTACGTGCACTCTAGCACCGTTTCTTCTGAACGTTAAAAAAAAAAAAAACTGTCTCTCTAGCGCAGCCCCTTATCGTGTAGCGTTGACTCGCACCGTCGTGTGAATCGCATCGTGCGAAAATCGGGAAGTGTTCTGATACGAATCCAAAAGAACCTGTATCGAAACCAAAGACTTCATTCTTATCATTACTTTCGAGTGAACACGCTCGTCGAACGAATGCTATCTATCCCTATTCTCGCTTGATCAGAAATCTCGATCTCGCAGAAATCGGTAACGAAATGATAAGAATAAAAATCGACGTTGCTGGATGGATTCGTACCATTGGACATCTCGAAGCGTATATTTTTCTTTCATTCGGCCTCGCGCAGAAGACACTCGGCTGCAGCCTCCTCGACGTTAGATTAGATTCTTAGACGTTTGACGTAATAACGGAGGGGATAAATTTGCTAGATATTCGTTTTTAATCTTTATCGCCTAGCGCTTATAAAGAGAACGAAGGGGAGGGGGAGCGTTATCGCTCGCTCAGAGGCGTGTAATTCAAAAGGAAGCCCAGCGACGATTCACAATGTGGCTGCAGCGCGTGTCTACTCAACGACGGCGAAGCGAACGAATCTAGAGATACGCCGATCTAGTCGGAACGACGATCATCGGGAAGTCGATGATCGTTGAGTGAGATCCGCGGTGCTTGTTTTTTTCGGGGCACAGATTGGTATCCTTTCGGTTGCGGTTCCACCCTTTCGCCACGCAAGAGTATTTCCGCTCCAACGAAAAAATTTAGCGTCGTCGTAAATTTGAGATTTACGATTATCTGTGATTGCAATGTGGATTTAACGAGACACGTGAAACACAACGTGTATAGTATAAGTATAAATTCTATTGTTTCGAACGAGTTCATTCGAGTTTGTTAAAACGCGTAAGACGTTCTTCACGAAGAAGATTGGAAATGTAGGGCCAATAAAATGTTCAAATTCAATTTTCAAATCGACTTCTTAACGAAGCACGATAGAAATTACTCGGTGGTTTCCAAGGTGATTGCTCCTCGTTGCGAAAGGGTCAGTGGAGATTTGATAATCTAGTAGCGAAAAATGATTTGTAGCGTCTCGGAGGATTCTTGTGAATGTAATTTGCAAGGCAGCCGCGTTCTGTGGTAATGTTATTGTAGCCGATGTTTCTTAGTTAAATAGAAGTATTCGCTGTATCGTCTTTTTGCAATTAAATTGTCAAACTTAACGTAGCAGTAGGGTGCGATATTAATTGTAAAGTTAACCCTTCCAGTTTTCGACGGTTCTCGGAATTACTTTGAACGATTATTCTCTCGATGTTAATGCAATACACGGATCGATTCTTTTCTTCGAAGAAAAAAAAAAAAAAAAAAAAACGAAACGAAACGAAAATTGCCATTTTCTCGTACACGTACGTTCGATTTCATATTTCTGATATAATGATGATTCGATATTATTCCTCATCGTATTTCGTCGTACTTCCCTTTCATTCTCGACTCTGCTCTCGAAACTCGAAACGAATAAAATAAAAACCGAGGCTCGAAGGGTTAAACGTCTCAAGGCTTTAAGTTTCTCCGAATATATTTAATATAAAATAGAAACTAATGTACGCTTTTGTTTAACGTGATAAAACGAGATCTTGCAAAAATATAATTGAAAATAAATACTACTAGAGATCCTTGATTCATTCGAGATGGACGATATTAGGGAATTGATTTACGATCGAGTGCCGCTCCCTCGCGTTTCTACCTCTTACTATTATTATTATTCACACGTGATGAACGTCCCGACTAGACCGGAAGTTTAAAGTGCATTTAATTACATGATCGATGCACACCACTTATAATAACTATATTATCGAGATTGGAGATTCGTCGAAGAGGCGAAGGAAATGGAGTAATACCGTGAAATGAAAAATTCGGATCTTTTATTTCGTTTCCCCGTTTGCTGTAGCGCAATAACCAAGTATTATAACGCGGATATATAGTGGATCGTAAACGTTTCTCATTTAGCTTGGAGGCTACGTAGATCGCCATACACACACACGTACAAACACATCGATTGTATCGCATTTATTAATATTAATGGGACGCGCCTCGTCATTCTTTATGATCCACGCGTTTGTCCACGTGGCTACAACGAACCGAGAACGGAGAGAAATGTGATAATAAAAGGATGCGCAATGTTCAATTCGGCTCGAATATCGAAGATTATGTTCAAAACATTGTGGCACGCTTCGCTTAAGAATTCACACTTTCTGTTCAATTAGTTATGAAAAACAAAAAAAAAAAAAAAAAAAAACAAAAATATACCTTCTATTCATTATCGATTTTTATTTTTCTCGATTATAATGATAATAATAATAATTAGAGATCTCGTGTATCGTCCCTTCCGAAAGTGCACACGCTTCATTTTGTCTCTATCGAACGCGTAACGTTGAACGTATAATTATCTTCCATTCTTTCCAACTTTTATTATCATCGCGTTTTCTAAATGTTTGTAAGTTCATACCAGGATTTCGAACGATTCGATATTCGCGTACACGATATTCTGGTCGAAGTGTAGATTTAATCACAGGTAACAGCAATCGGACGATTGCATCGTGGCGTTATAGCCGTGTTATCTTCCCACTCCGATTAGGAGTCCTCCTCGAAAACGGACGTTCCGTATCTACACCGCGTTCGACTGTAATTCGTCGCGCAATGGATCGTGATAGATCCTCCCGGAGAGGCTGGACAGTCACCGTTTAATCCAATTACAATGGTGGCGTACAACTCGATTGAGCCGCTAGTGTAAACGAATACTGCCACGATACTTGTACTTAGCCGATACGATGTTTGCTAGCCCGCATCCGGCCGACCTCAGGAGCGTAAGCGTGTGGATCCATCCCCAATCCAAGCTCATTCTCCCTTCTCGAAGTTTCGAGAAAGAGTTCTCCAGCAATCGGAACTTTGAGCAATGAAAAAATCGAACGCGCCGTTACTGAAGTTTCGATTCAACGGGGCCAACTAACCGGAAAGTTGGGTAAAAAACGTGAGGAGCGAGCATCGATTGTTTAATTTCTCTCTCTCTCTCTTTCTCTCTCTTTGTCCTTTTCGTTTTTCCACGTATTTGTTCCTCGTTTCTCTCTCTCTCTCTCTCTTTCTCTCTTAAATTTAATTTCAATCAGAATGAGAATATAATCGGTCCAAGAACCAAGTTTTCGTTTCGTCGGAGAAACTTTTTTACGTCAACGTGAACGTGTTGGTGAGCGAAGAGCGAATAATTAGGTAAGTCTGGCAAAAATATCCGATTCGAAACGAAGTTGTAAGAAACCTTGAGAAGAAAAAAAAAAGGGATACGTTTTAATCATCCACTCGATCGATAAGATCGAGAGGTATTTTGATGAAAATTGCGAAAATTTGGATTACAGAGGAGGACATCGAAAGAAAGACGTGTAACGCGTTAATCGAGACGAATCGATAGAATTTTGATCGAAGTTTTATTGTTTCAAGATATACAGGAAGATGGAGGGAGGAATGAAAAACAGTTGTTAATTTGGATTAAAACAAAGCAAGAATATCGAGATGAATAACATTCAGATTCAGATGAATTTTGTTTGAATTGAATTTAATAAAAGCAACAGTACTTGATTATCTGAAAATTTAAACGAGAAATTTTATCGATAGTTGTATACAGTGATCATTTGAAAGGAGGAAAAAGAGAGGAAAATTTATCATTTTTTCCAGACTTATTAATTCGTTCTCTCTCATTCAATGCATTTCAATATATTTATGGGATTTGTATCGAACGAGAAACGAACAATCAAGAACGTATCGCGAAAAGTCTTTTGTATATTGTGTACGTTAATAAAGGCACGCTCTCGTCACGGTTCGGAACGAGTTTCACGAGATTTTTGCAAACGTGTCATAATTGTACGTTGGTTTGCACAATTCAACTAGTGGAGCTTCAAACGAAACGAATTAATAAAGATTTGTGTTCACGAGCCCATTCATTTTCGATTCATTTCATAAAACGTATCGAGATTGAAATGTTTTTTTCGGATTATACTTTCGTCCGTGCGTGTGCTGGTTATTTGTCAGCAACAGGGAAATAGTTAAAAATGGAGGGAAAACCGGTGTTTGCGTAATTGATCGGGTATTCATATTGATATTCGAGATTGATAATTAGCGTGCAAATGGTTTTTCGTTTATTTGTTTGGATACGTGACAGAGTTTTTTTTTTCCCCTCCCCTCCTCGCCATTGAAATATCCCCAAAGCTTCTATTCTGTCTTTTAGTTATTTCAAATATGTCGCGTATTTTGCCTTTATCGCTCGAATTTTGTAAACGGAATTGATGAAATATTCGTTCGTGGTTCGAAACGTTTTCGTTTTCAATTCATTTTTGCGAATTCACTTTTTTTTTTTTTCATATCGATTCATTATTGTTTGTACGCGATTATTCGTTAATTCTTTTGAACGTGCACGTTGGCACGGATCAATTTATATTTTTCATATTCGTTCATATTCGCATGAAAGAAGAATATAATCGGAACGATTTATTATCAGGAAAAAAAAAAAATAATCGAGTTGAAGGAAAACATTCGTAAATTCTGTAGCTAATAGTAATTGTTTACACAGTTTATTGTAATGTCAATTATATACAAATTTAAAATTACGTCCACAGTGCTTCTACGCTGACACACCATCATCTCCTTACTCGACACAAGTGCAATTACAATCGGATTTCTCTCGTCGTTTTTTTTTTTTTTTCGTCGTTTCAAACACCAGCAAAAAAAATTTTCGCCACAAACGACTCGATGAATCACTAAAGTTTAATTATTCGTTATTATTTACAGTCTAAACTCCCATCCTGTCCTCATACAGTACGTCCACGTGCTTCTTAGAACGTGTCGCGTTCTAAAAAAAAGAAAAGAAAAAAAAGAAAAAAAAGGAAAATGGAGTTAAAAACGACACATTTCCTCGTTTTATTTCTGTTCGAACCGCGACTGTACACACTTTTTTCGAAACGATCGAAGCATTCGCATTTCGTATTGACTCGCGTCTCAATTTTTTTGGCAGTATGCTTTTGCGTAACTTTTTAACGACGAATCGAGTGAGGTGATCGCGAAAGACTTCTTCAATCTTTATTTTTTCCATTTTCGATTGGTAAAAAAAGAACTTTACGGCGCCGTGTTCAATTCGAGATCTCAGTTGCATCGTGTCATCGTGGCCCTTTATCTTCCTTTCCTTCCTCTCTCTTTTTTTTTTTGAGCATCTAGGCCGATCGACACTACTTCCAGCTCCTTGAATTTCGCCACACGAGGCATTCATTTCCCGTGGCAGTGACAGAGCGTAGACGATCGATTCGAGGCTCTGCCTCTTTGCTCTCCTGAGAAGGTACTTCGACTAATTTAAGAAAATAAGAATGGAAGTCCGGTGGACAGCTGGAAGTGCCGTCGATGATGCAAACGGATCTTAACTCGAAGTTCTAACGCTTCTACAAGGAATGAATCAAACGCACGAGTCAACGGGCCGAACGGGAAACGAACGAATGATGGAAATGCGAACGAGAAACCCTCCCCGTCCTGTCGAAAGAATAGATCTATGAAACAACAACGTGTCCGGACTCGTGCGTGGATCCTTTCCATCGATGAAGTGCAAATGTTGGAAACGGAATGCATATTTCATCGCGTCGGTCGTAATCGGATTCAACGGAATAAATTCGATGAAGTTCAATTCCTTGATCTTTGAGAAAGAAGGAACAAATTGTTTGGATCATCGTAAGGAAGATTACAAAAAGAGGAATTCTGATTCGAGAAATAATCGAAAGTTTTCGAAAGTTTCGATGATTGGAAGGATCATCGGAAAACGATTCTCGAACGTTTCCTCGAGGATCAAAAGATTTCTACTTAAGATATCGTTATTACAATATCGAAGACTATACGATTTTTCGGCAGTTGGTCGTACGGTTCTCTTCTCTTCTCGTTTCGCGGAATAAGTAGAAAAGGATAACGGGTCAGACGCTTTCACACCTGTCTCTCTCTCTCTCTCTCTCTCTCTTCTATTATACACTCGCGAGATTTGTGAACGATTTCACGATCGAAAGGATTCGGATCGGCATCAATCGCCAACGAACACCATCGAACGTTCCAAAAGATTCTCGGGGAAAGAATCTTGGAGAAGATACTCGTCCATTCGCTTCTTCCTCGCGCATTGTCGCAATGCAGAATCGTAGAATCATCGAACCCAGCTGCCATGTATCGCAGCCACGTATTTTCGATGTATTTGCTCTTCCTTCTCCGTTAACTGTAACTGACAACGACAACTGTTCGACAACATTTTCTTCAAAAACGATCTGTTTCAACCCCTTCCATGAATAATCCACGAGCGAACGGTGCATCTGAAAATCCAAGGAGCACCTCGTTGGAAACCAATCCCAAACTTCACGTGGATCGTGAATCGTTGGTAAAAGTTGAGCCGCTCGAGGTGCTCGTGGAGTCAAACCCTCAACTCGTCCATCACCTGCTGTTGATGATTGTGTCCCTTCTTCAACGTCCCCGTCCCGCTCATCGCCATGCTCTCCTGTTGCAATTGGTTAGGGCTTATGATGAGGTTTTGCCCCGGCTTGCCGGGTTTCGTGTTTTTCGGCGGTGGGGGCGGCATGGGCACGTGACAGCTATTGTTCTGCAGATCCGCGAATTCGGGCGGGGGGATGTGTTGGATGTGATGCCTCTCGGCCGTCTTCGTGTCCAGGTCGCCGCAAATATTGTTGGGCATCTGACCGTTCTCCTGACGTTTCTTCGAACAATTGTGCTGGTTGCTCTTGTCGCGTTGGTAATAGACACCGGCGAATATCAGCACGTTGAGAATGAGGAGGCTGCAACCGATCGCTATCGTCACGCTCAGGGCCGTCGAGTAAGCGGCGAAACCGTCCTCGGGCTGCACCGTTGAGTCCTCGAACGTCAGCTCGCTGGGCGTCGCTGTCGAGAAGTTGTGAGCCCTCTCGGCTAGGGTTACTTCCGCCGTTGTCATCCTGGTCGTGGTTGGCACCCTCTGCACGAACCTCGGTGGCACCTGCAGGGAAATATCCGCGTTGGAAATAATTCTCTACGAATTATCGGCCGATCTTACGGCGGAGAGAAACGGATACCTGTTCAGTGTCGAGAAGATGATGCGATCTTGGAACGTCGTCGGAGCCAGGCTTATGGAGGTCGGGGACGAGGTTCAGCCAAAACGAGAGTCTGTGCGCCCTGTAGTGGTTCTTCAGTTTCGACTTGAGCTCTGGAAACACGGATGAAGTCTCAGCCAGGTCAGAGTGGTATAGAGAGAGAGAGAGAGAGAGAGAGTGGCGCTTTTTAGAGAGAACGAGGGGGAGCAAGTGCGACTCCTACTCGCACGATAACCTGAAAAGGCAGGCTTTCCACGGGAACCTTTTCATATTAACAGCAGGGTAATTAATTATTGTCGCGTGATAATCTCTCACAGAGAGAGAGAGAGAGAGAGAGAGAGAGAGAGAGAGAGAGAGAGAGAGAGAGAGAGAGAGAGAGAGAGAGAGAGAAGACAGCTTCGTTAGCCAGTGCGGCTCAAAGTTGCAGCACTCGGTTGACGAGTGTGGAACAGAGTCAGACAGTTGCCCCCCAGGGCTGGCTACGCGTCGACTTTTCTACTTGCGGCCACGACGTGGCATAGTTTGAGCCGCACTGCGCTCCGACTTCCTCGAACATTCCATCGAGGCCGTGGCTGTGAAATCTCCGCCCGCTCGCTGCGCCGACTCTCTTTTCTTTCTTTCGTTCTCTCGTTGCGCCACGCGTCACAGGCATCTCACGGAGCCTAGACTAGTCTTTGTCTGAAAATCGGACGAAAAGGAAATAAAACCGAAACCGAAAGATCCTTTTTTCTTCTTTAGTTTCTCTCGATTTTTCTCGATTCAAACTTCTACGCAGCGAGCGTGTGATGTAACTAGCGACAACTCGATATTTATCTTCTTTTTATCTTTACGAAAGAATTACGAAACGAAGGGGTATACGAGGGAGAAAACGAAAGGACGAAGGAGTCGAGCTACGAAACATTTCAAAGAAACGTTTTGAGAGGAAAAAGGAGAAGGAGAAAAAAAAGAGGAAAAGGAAAAAATGATTTATGTCCATTCCCGAGGAGAATTCTTATTCTCGTCCAGCGACGAGAATGAGAATTATGCAAATAAATTTTCGCTAATCCTCTTTAGTTACACGTACGAGATGCGTGGCAGCTCTGCAAGACTACGTTCGTTATACACGTTTCACGGGCTAATCGGATTAAATAATAGTTTCCATCTCGAAACGAAACGCGGAGATTTCACCGAATGGAGGAAACGACCTACTCCGAAACTCCTTCCTTCCTCCCCTCTCGCCCCTTCCTCTTTTTTCATTCATTCCATTCGGCAGTTTTCCGGAGAGGATCGAATCTCCTTAACGAGAAACGTTTATTCCGCCTCTGAACGGTTAATGCCTCGGGATTCAAGCTGACGCGGAATCGTGAAAACTGAGGCTAATTGGAAACTCTAGCGAGTCGAGATTACGAGAGGAAATTAGAATGCATGGGAATCGAACATTTTCCAACGTAACGAAATTTTCAAAATTTCGAATTGTCTTGTAATAACATAACTCGAGTGGAAAAATCGAGACGATTCTCGATATTTATATATCAAAATTTCGAATCGTCTTGTAATAACATAACTCTCTGGACCTCGTTGGAAAGCCGAATGGAAAAATCGAGACGATTCTCGATATTTATACATCGAGAAGAATTTTCACTCGCAACAACGAACGAATCTTTCTTTGGTTTAATGAACGAGATCAACGAACGAACATGTTCTCCCTCTTAAAATCTCGATCGGGAAGTTTAACTCGATTTCAGCCTCACCTATGCTCAGATACTTTTTGTGCACCGTTTCGTAAGCGATCCAATCGATGTTCTTCAACTTCGTCCTCTCGGGTCTCATCGGTCCAATGTCAGGCGTCCCCTCGTTCGGATTCCTGTTTACACACCTATCGTTCATTTCCACGTTTCGACGTCAACGTTAGGCAAATTAACGTCTCGCAACTCACCCTGTGCGCGCGAAATTCGTCAGGTAGAGTATCACGCTCTCCGAGAGAGCCATCTCTGCCCTCGTGTAGTTCTTCGGCCAATGAGACAGGCCGCCTACCAACGGTGCCCCGAAAAAATATGGAAGGTCCTCCCCGTGGATGCAGCCTGGTTTCTGCAAATAGAAAAATACTAAGTAAGAAATCGCATGAACAAGTTGCTACGGCATTTCTTACCGTTCATACAAGATGTGTATTTGCGAGTTCAATCTTTCAGCATTACGCATGCAAAATTTTGGAATTTTATCTTTACTGGTTGATCTTATATGAGTTCTTAAAAACTATCATCCTATCATATTCGAAGGGTATTTAACCCCTTCTCGTATTATCACGAGTCTGATGAAGATTTCGGCCCCAAACATGAATAGCACAAGTGGAACTCGTGAACTTGAAGATCGGACTAAACTTAAACATCGCGACTCGTAAAATGAATTTTTTCAATGGAGATTTACCAGTACGAGTTCTTACCACGAGAAAATCACGATTCTTACGATAATCTACGTTGCAAAGTGGCTACCGCTTGGGCCCGGATTTCGTCGAGCTAATTTGCACGGGAAAGGTGCAAGTTAAATATGATGTCATTGTTGATTAATAGGAAAAAAGGAATAGGAATAAACTATGTTACATAGATATCCTGCCTATGTCTTCGTTATACTATATTCAATTCACGCATAAATGGACGAAATAGTTTCATCTTTACACGTATAAATAAACTCGAAAACGAAAAATCTTACGATTATTAAGATTATATAATTAAAAGGTTCGATCGGTTTTAATGAATTAATTCGTTCTAACAAAATATCAAATGTCATGAAAGGGTAAATCCATTGCAAAGGTATCGATGGTATTTTAACAGGACACGGAACGTCAGTCGTATTTCAAACCGAGCAGAAAGAATTTGGAGAGAGCATGGAAAAATGGAATGGAATGGAAGGAGCACGGGTATGCGCTCGACTAGCCCGGTTTAGAGATTACTCTGGTTTCTTGGTTGGCACGACTTGACCATGGAAGAAACTCGATCGCCGCTCTTTGGAAACGTTTCGTTTCGAGAACCGCGCACGATCGTTTCACGAGATTTTCGAGATGAGAAGAAACGTTTCCTATTTTCCATTTTTCCTCTCCTTCTCGCCATAATTCGCTATCCTCTATCTTCATTCTTCGATCGTGATCCCTTGGAAAATACGATTTTTCTCGTTTTTCTTACTTTCCGTTTACTTCGAACATTTCTTTGGCGTTATCTTTATTGAAATAAAAAAGTTAAAAAAGTTGTTATATACAAATCTAATGGACGCGTCGTAGTATTTTCTTATATCGATTATATCGAGGAGAGAGAACAGGAGAAATGGTGATAGAATTAAAAAGAATCGCGGAAAGCAGTATCGTTGTAAAGTAGGGCCATCATGCTCGCGTGACAAATAGGGTGAGCTCGGGGCGAGATGAGAACATTAAAGAAAAGTAGCCTGCGAGAACGTGAAATATAGCTTAATTAAGGCGTTTTAATATCAGGTATTTATAATATTTATCTTTCAATCTGGTTCGACGAAATTCTCTTATGAAACTTGGTAATTATGCAATCTCGAACCGTTGGGCGAGATCGTGAATCAGGATAAAGTAACAACGAGGAAAAAAGGAGCAAGGATAAAATGCAACGGGGGAAAATTCAAGTTAAAAGTTTACGTGTAAAAGTAGAAGAAGCGGTAAAGTACGAATACTTTTTAAAAAACGTTCTCCCATTTTCTTCGATCCAATTTTCCTGCGTTTCAACCTGTACAAAGATATTAAACGATTTTCGAATGCGAATATCCAATTTCGAACACGATTGTTCGAAAAAAAAAAAAAAACGATGATTGTTCTCGACATTCTCGATCCTGGTGGTGGTTTTCCCTCGATCAGATCCATTTTTTGGGTCAAGAATCGTAAGGATAAGGGAAAAATAAAGGCGAGTCGAGTTCGGGTATCGAAAGTTGCAGGTTCGAAAGTTCCCTTTGAGCTTGCCTCCAGTAATGGAGACCTTCTGCATCTCTTTTGTGGCGCCTCCGCTCCTAATATTTTCCTTATCGATTCCTTTGCCGAGTCTTTGTCGCTCGTTGGAAATCATGTAGCTCGTTGCACTCCACCGGAACGGTTGCTTCTGCTTATTTTCAATTTTCTGACGAAACGACTCCCCGCGTTACGTTCGCGCACAAAAGGAATTGTCAAACGTTATTGAACACCGTCTTTGCAATCTGTGCGCAACGAAAGATTTTTCCTTTCAAACTTTTCTCCCCGGCTATTCGTATTCGATCGAACTAATATTTGAGATATCGACGAGCAACCGGTTAAAATATTTATATTATACGTTGAAAATATTTCTCGAAAATGGAGAGTGAAATTTATCGTCGATCGATCAATCGACTGGAAGTTCAATAGTTTTAACGATTGAAATTCACGATTTTTCATTCATCTGCCGATTTTTCGCTTTCGAACACACGGATGATATTCCGATTAAAAGGTGATTCTAATTTTGATTGAACGTCGTCCGCAACAGCAAAGATGACGATAGCGAGTCATTCGAAGGAACACAATGAAGTATGCAAGCAAATATGTATTGGCTTTGATCAGAAACTTTTAATCAGTTTTAACGATTTACAAATCTCTGCTTGTATAAATAGCATCGGAGGATCAAACATCGTTACCGTATATACCGTAGATACCAATCATGAAATCTCTCGTCGTAACATCTACTCCAACTTTATACAACTTGGATGGACTCGCTTCCATCAAACTATTGGATGAACTTTCACGGTAAAAAGATCTGGAGATGTTCTTGAGCGACAGTTTGTCAAACAAAACGAATATACGTAGATATCACATCGCGTGTGATCTTTTTCCTCCATTTCCCTCCGTTCGTTATCATCGATTTTCCAAGGGAGCAACAAATTTCGCAGCTACTTTTACCTACCTATATATTTGTTTATTTATTTATTTATTTATTTTTTTTTTTTACAAAATCTTATCTTCCCTCGTAAACTCGTTGTTATATAATTTTACATCCCCTTTCTTCGCCCGTTTCCACTGCTGCTTAATTATGACACTCGAAACACCTTTATTTTGCGTCCCTTGCTTTTCATCGTTGCCCGCCATTCCTTTCTACTTTTTCGTCCATTTTAATTACGAATCGCCATTGTTTGCCTCTCTCAACGAATTTCACCCGGATTGAATTTTATCCTTTCTCCTTTTCCACGCGCCCTTCCTTTCCCACTCGTCCAGCTTCCTTTCTTTCTTTCCATCCCTCGACCAGGTGTAATCGATACGTCCGGGACTCTTGGCTCGCCGCGATGGACGAACCGCCACGAATGAACGGGAAAGCATTTGTATTGTCTATTCGAGAGAGCTATCCAGCTATGGAAGCTCGCCGCGTCGGATACCTCCTCCTCGCGTTTTCCGCGCGGGAATTTTTACATTTTCCCTCCTTTTTCCATATTCCGATATACTTCTCTTTTTCTCTCTCTCGAAAGGCAGGGAGGGATCTCGAATTTTCGTTCGAATTCGATATTACAGGTTGCCGTTCGATATCGGTTCTTTTGTAAATTCTTCTTAAACACGCAGCTTTCACTTCCCTCCAACTTCGTCTTCTCTCTTGCGCGCCCCTCCCTCTCGCTTTTTTCATTTCGCATACGAACACAACAACCACGTCCTTGCTGAATTTGCAATTTTTTTGCCAACTTATTCCTGTATACGTGAATACGTGCATTTTTTTTTCGAGATATTGGATTAATATTTCTCTCTCTCTCTCTCTCTCCTCTCTTTCTCTCTGTCATTTT
The DNA here is from genome assembly GCF_048593485.1 of Apis florea. Lineage (NCBI taxonomy): Eukaryota > Metazoa > Arthropoda > Insecta > Hymenoptera > Apidae > Apis > Apis florea. Next base: position 3,274,159 of record NW_028256416.1, on the reverse strand, counting down.
ATAGCAAAAATGACGAGTATATATTGTATTTTCTCGTCTCTTATCTACAGCCGATGCTTTTCCAATTGTATGCATCCGAATTTTCATTTTAAATTCTGAGAACGTGATGTATTTATATAACCAAGAAAGGCAAACATTTTTTCGATTCGGATTACGCGATTATACGTTAATGCTCCTCCTCAACAATGGTTGTTGCAGAAATGATGAGCGATCGATGAACCGAATTAAATCGACGATCTACCTTCGATATCTTTTACCTTTCCTATAAGGAGTTTCTCAATTTTTTTTTCTTGTATTGAAAATTCGTTTCATTTAGCGGGAAAGGTCGAGCAAAAGCAATTTCAGAAAGAATCGTCAGGCCTGATAAAAATTTCCGTAATATTTCGCTTTTTCGATTTCTTCCCTTTCTGCGAAAGGATTTCGTACTTGATCGAACTTCTGAAAACGTTGTTACCTCGTTGATTGCAGAAACTTGAACACACGATCTCGTTAACAACAATAGAATCGACGATTTTAAACTTGGACGAAACGTCAGATTGCATTTGCAATCTGACTTGGATCAGAGGATTCGATTAAAATGGCGATCAGGGATTTAATTTCTCCGAATTAAGAAGAAGTTGCGCGCGATAAGCTTTGTTTGTCTCGTTATCGTTGCTTTTTCAGCCTGCCAAGTTTTTTTTTTTCGCGTATTATTCTCGTATTTTCTTCTCACTTCGCATCTTTTTTCCCTTTTTTTCTTCCCCCTACACAATAATCTCAACATAATAATCTCCTCAACGGTTTCCACTTTGTAAGGGAACCGAATTCCTCGGCTGGAACACCGGCTTTTTTTCGATTCGGAAACTTTTACATCCGTGCCACGTAAAAATTTATTTTCTTGACGGAAGTTAATTTAAAAGTTGGTGGAAAAATCTTGAATTTCCTCCCCTCGGATAAAACGAAATTTTTTCAATTTACCTTTCGATCTCGTTTCTAAAAATGGTAAAATAAAATCCTCGCTCGGTAGAATCCACGGCTATTAATATTCACGAGTGAAATATTTAATGATGTTTGGTCGGCGATTCTGAAATCAATGGAGGGAAGCGCAGGGATTCGCGGCCTCCGGTTTTCACAATTTTCACCGATTACTCGAACGATAACTCGGTGAATCGCGAATTATAAATGCAAATTGTCCGTCGTACCGGCGCCGAATTTATTAATTATTCGATATGGAAATCTATTAACGAATTATCGATCATTTCAAACATTCAATTTCAATATTAATGGTCAATTATTTTCTCTTCCTTTTTTCTTCCTTTCTTTCTTTCCTCCTGTTTTCCAACTTCCCACGATGTTCGATTTTCATAGAAGAATAATCATCGGGGGAAAAGGGAGAGAAGGGACAATTGTTCAATGGCGAAATGTTTCGAGCGAAAAATTGATCGAGAATTTCTTGAGAAACTTTAAACTCATCCACTCGATGAACGATTTTTCGCCTTCTTCCTGTTTCTCGTCCCTCGCTTCCCTTTCTTAACCTTTTTTTTTTTTTTAACCTTTTAAAATAATCTTTCCACGGAAACAAAACGCCAAACCTCTCTTCGATCAACATCCGTTCCCGATTTCGGAAAACTTTAACCGTGTTTCATTGGGGCAAAAAAAAAAAAAAAAAAGAAAGAAAGAAAACCTTCAGAAAGATCGAAAAGACGAATGGTAATAATTATAAAACTCGTCCAATTATAAAACGATACTTTTTTTTATTACTTATCTATCTTATTGAATCTTAAGTCCAAGATTTATTTGATAATATTTAATCTTCCTTTTCTTTTCTTATCCGTCAATTTTATTTCATCCAACCAAATCCAACCAAAATTGGATTGCGATTAAAAATATTTAACACGGATTTATGATATTATGGAAAAATGTTTTTTAATTGGATCCCGCCAATGTAAAATAACATAAGATCGCATTGACGAGCTCGGTTAACAACTGTGTATTTCTTTTCCACTCGCGTAACTTAGAATTTTTCAAACATATTTCTTCACACTAGCAGAGCCCTTTAAGCGGTTTGTATACACGCGCAATTGGCAAACGGAAGTTTAATCTCAATTCCGCTGCCACTCTGTCTTTGCACAGTCCGCGCTTTGACGGCGACGGCGCTTGCACACAGCTTTCCCTCTTTTACAAACTCGGCGTACCCACCCACACGTACCCAGCAGAACGGAGTAACAGAAATTTTTCGCAGCGAAGGAACGTAATCCGCCTTTGCTGAGCCTTTTTTTTTTTTTTTTTTTTTAAAAAGAAAAGAGAAAAACCTTGGATCCACCTTGCCGTGCGGGCAGGGGGAAGGAGAGAGGGGAGGGAGTGAATATGGATACGCGTTTCAAAACGTTTTCTATTTGCAATTTAAAATTACGTTCTTTTTTTCCCCCCCTCTTTTCTCTCTCTCTCTCTCTCTCTCTCTTTTTTTTTAATTATTCGAACGATCCCCTCGGTGGAAACGATCCTCCCTAGCGGGTGTGTAACGCTGGATCGAATGATGGATCGAATCGAATCTAGTAGAAGCTCTAATAACGGATGTAACGGATTTCGAGCCGATTTCGTTGAATATTAATCTTTTCCCGCTCGTAACTCTCCCTCTCCCCCTCCCCTTTTTCTCCCCTTTCGCGTTTACCAGAAACGAAACCCATGAGAGTATTGGGGAGAGGGGGGGGATCCGTCATCGTAATGAATAACGGCCGCACGCTTCTATTGAATTTCGATTCTACTTTTTTAACCGTTCTCTCGCGTTACATTCGTATGAACACGTTTCGTTTAACAATTTCGTTCAATCCAATCGTCATGAATTTTTTCTTACATGTATATATAATACGTATATTTCAATACTCGCGTAGAATCCAGCTCCGTCCGACCAATGCGCCCCTTTTCTACTCGCGCGCCACTTTCCATGCATTCGATCTACATTTATTCATTTTCCTTATCGTTCCTTTTTTTAAAGTCAGTTTTATTTTACGAACGATACTGTAATGATTTTTTATTTTCGATGATAATAATTCATGGAGAAGGATTATTATTTTCTTCTTTCTTTTCTCGAGGATCGTATCGCAAATCACTTTTAAACGAAAGCAATTGCTCGATAATAAAAGATTCCAAAACGTTTCATTTTCACCTTTATCTTTAAAAAAGTGACAAATGAATCCACGCTTAATCGATCGATCCTTTATTTACAAAATTCAATTTCTTCCGATCGAATGAAATAATTATTCGTTTGGAAAAAAAGAAAAAAAAAAAAAAAAAAGAAAACCAACTCGATCGACACCGATTATTCGATCCCACCACGTATAGAACCAACGAGAATCGGGGTTTCCCCCCCCCTCCCTCCCCGCCGTTCGAACGAAACGTTCAATACATTGTAATAATTCACAATGTATCTCACCTCGACAATGGACTGTACACGGCATTACGCGAAGCGATTTTCCATTCCATTTTCGTTACCATCCTCCCACTCCTCCCCTCCCAATTTTCCGGAAGTCGTTTCTTCCTCCGTCGAAACACCACGGAGATCTCGGGCTCGATGAAATTAATTTCATCGTCGCCCGGCTTCTCGCCGCAATTAACGCCGCCGATATCGAGATCCGTTTCCCTTTTTCCCCTTCGTCCCCCATTTAAATAACGACGTCCCCCTCCTCCTTCCCTCTCCCCTCTCCTCCGTAATTGTCCAGGAAATTATCGGTGGCGGTTAAGTCAGGACGTAGGTTGATGATACGTGTATCCGCGGCGAGGCGAAACTCCGAGCGGAAAACGGCCGGAGTTTCCTAACGTGTGTGACGCGCGTCGCCGCACTCCCCGTAATTTTACAATTTCCCCTTCCTGCGCGGATCCGCTTCCTGGCGCGGATGCGCCACGCGTCCAAGATACAAGATGCCACGCTGCAACGTACACGTGCCGCACGCGGTAATGGTAATAATGATGATAATAATAACAATCGTGCTCGGGAAATATCGGTAGCCCTCCCCCTCCCCCCGCAGTTGGAAAGTTTCCATTCCCCCTGTCGTCGAGGAAGAGGAAGAAGAAAAGAAGGAATAAGAGTGAGAGTTTTCAGGAATCGGATGGGGGTTATCGAGATCGATTATTCTACGTATCGTTGATTTTCTTTTTCCGATGGAATTACGAAAATGGAGGAGGAAGAGTCTGGATTTGAGTTTCGATTTTTCAGAAAGGGTTTTTATTAGATTGTATTCGAATGGTGGTGGTCGAAGGATATAGAAGTTGTAGAGGTTAGATATAAGTGGTGGTTTTTGTGGAACTGATAGAATTATTCTATGGATTCTTAATTTTATTGGGAACGAGGGATTTTTTTGAAGTTGGTTTAGAAGAAATTTTGGAGAAAAGAATTGTTCTACTTTCGAGTGATGGTAAAAGGATGTAAAGTTTTAATAGAGAAGTGAGATGTAACATTGTCGTTGTTATATAATTTGTGAAATCGATCGAGTTATTCTGAATTTTATTCAATATGGGGAATGAAAGAGAACGAAAATGGTTCGATAAATTTTGCGGGAATTTCTTTTCGGATGGAAAATTTTCGATGATATTTTAAAAAGTTTAGACGTAGGAAGACGAAGTACGTTTTTGTGGAGGGAAAAAGTCAAAACGGTATTAGAACGTTTCAAGAATTCGAGACAATTTTGCAATAGGATTTCTATCCTCGTTCAACCAACAAAGTTCACGTGTTATTACATTTTTCTTCTCGAGAGTATAGTATTCTCCTCTTTAATTTTTCAACTGATTTTTCATCTCTATTTTTGTTAATCAAGGGAAAAATATCCTATATAATTTGTGTAATATAATATCCCGAAATTTCTTCTTTCATAATTATTACAATTATTTCAATCTCTCTCTCCGCTGAAATGGAAAATTTTTCTGTATTCGAATTTCTCTACGTTTCAAATACGTTATACGTATAATTTTAGTTTAAAAATTCACTGTTTCTATTCTTTTTTAATCACCTGTTACATTTTTTGAATTTTAATATGTAACTGAAACTTAAAAACTATATATAAAAAGTGCAATTTTGATCTCATTAGAAGTTCTAATAATATAGATATTCTTAACGTTTTCTAAATATGTAATGTTTTCTAGAATATATTGTAACTTTGTAAGTAAATTTTATATGTACAGCCAGAAGAGGGATATAATAAAATTCTTTTATTCTTTTCTACGTTACGTTAATATTTGTATGAAAACGATTTTAAAGAAACAATTGCATATTCCGTATATCCGTTTCTCATTAGTATAAGTATTGCAACATCTCCTTTTCATTATCTTTCAGAAATATGAAAATAAAATACATTCGTTCGTTTTCGAAATAAAAAAAGAAAAAAATTCATCTCTTTTATCGATAGATTTTATGATATCTGCCAGTAATGGAAATGTGTATCAAAAAATTGCTCGATATAAGCGGAAATGATAAATTTTACCTCATTTATTTATTATACGCCCGTCAGTCTTGTGCTTATGATAATAAACGAACTCTCTGTCTGGAAGAAACACGAAACCACGATTACAAAAGAAAAGTTGACGTTCCCCGTTTCAAAATAGGATGCAAAATCATGCAAATTTCTTTTTTAAACTTCCTGTTTCTTCTTCCGTTTCTCAAATAAAAAAAATTAAGTTAAGGAATCGTGTTATCTCGCGATTTCTTGCTTCTTACCTTATCACCAACAACGTGAAACGAATAGCGTGCAAATTTAGCGGTTAGAGTTGAAGAAAAAGTCTTACCAAATAAAACAATTCGACCGACTAATTAATTTTACTTTACTCTACCAATTAATTTCGCGAAATTTATTTTCAATCGTATACATTTTCCAACACCATCGTGCAAGTCTTTATAATAATTCTAAATTTATATTTATTCCATTCTTCATTTGAACAATAAATAAATAATTAATGAGATTCGCATCACGAAACTGGGAAACTGGTTTTACACTGGTTGATTTACACAGGATTTATCGATCTACGATTTCACTCGCCACATTTACTGGCAATTTTTTTCTAAGTTTCATACTTGCTGCGTACCCACGCTGTGTATGCACACATATACGCATCTACAATGGAACTTTCATTTTGCATAGGTGAACTACGAAACGTCAGTGGTGAAAACGGATGCGCGGGGAAAGAAGAATGGGATTTAAATTTGAATGAACGAGGAGGGAACGAGGAGGGAAGAAATAGCGCGATGTATCATCGTTAGTAATAAAATATGCGAGATCTGGGTTAATGACCGCCTCCCTGATTGCATTACGCTACCATTTTGCTATCCTATACCCTGTTCATCCTTGACTCTCCAATTTTTTCCTTTTTTTCTTTCTTCCCTCCACACGCACGCGCGTCTCCGTCATTCGAGGATGAAAAACTTGAGTTGGGAACGTACCTGAGGATAGTCGCCGAACTTCGACTGATAGTCGAATACGTACAAATACGAGTTTCGACGGGATTGGCTGTGAAGATCTGCCGTTCTCGTAGCCGGTGCCACCGTGTTCGCATCCCCTAAGGCTTCCAAGGTTTCGTCTCTGGAAGAATAAATTATTTCGAGATGGCGTGCGTGTATTATATTTGAGAAATTATATTTATGATATACATTTAAAATTGTAACGTTGATCAACAACGATCCTTTTCTTCTTTCTTTCTTTCTTTCGATCATATCATGGGGGAAAAAAGTGAAACTCCTTCCACAAAAGTGAACGAAAAGGCAATTGAAGCGGATCTGAGATTGTGCAACGGATTACTTTTATATTTCTTGGTCCGCCCATTGTGAATCGAGAATGACACGAGTTTTAGAGAGGAAGATATTACGATTTAACGAGAAATTGCATCCGAGAAGAAGAGGGGAAGGGAGAAGAAAGCATAGTTTAATGTTTGCGCTCACTTTATGTTGACCGGATGTTGCACAGGCCGTTCCCAGTCGGTGTACTCGTTGATTATCGTCGCCAAGATCTCCGCTTGATGATACGTGTACGTGTTACGCACGAATTCCCTCAGGATTTTCGTTCTTCTATCAGCCTCGATCCCGTATTGCGCGTCATCCGCTGTTAAAGCGAAATACGCCTCCGATCGGACCACGCCAATCATCAAATCGTACCTGTGAAGTAAAATGGAAAATCTCTGTCGTCAAATTGTTATCCAGAGAGAGATCGATCGAGCTATGGAATATGTTTGGACCTATTAGCGAGAGTAAATAGAACAGCGTGGCGAAGATGATTGAAATAACGAATCAAAGTAGTTCTTTCCGAGAAGAGATTCCCTTTTTGTTATTGAAATTAGTTAAATTTCTCGATGGATGCTCATTTTACTTACATTTTACTTGATTCGAAGCGATCGACGGTGAAAAAAGGAACAATTTGGAGAAAGATATAAAGATTAAACTTAAACAAACACTTTTTCCTAAGAGAGGAAAAAGAAACGTTTATGAAGTTTTCGAAATGATTTCGATGTCGGATATTCCTTCGTTCGTCAAGGAATAATTATTGATTAAATTTTAACTCAAGCTATCAATTCGGAGAAACAAATTTAATTATCGAAATTATCTTGTTAAGCTTAAACTTATTTGATTTCCTTGACAGCATTCGCGCTTCGAGCGAATGTTTCTTTTTCTTTTTTCTTCCTTTCTTTTCGAAAGTTTTCATTCACCAACACGGAAATATATAACTTCGTTCGCTGTATTAATTTACATACAATTTAATGGCATTTCACTATCATAATGATGTAAACAATTTTGCCTCATTAACCGGGATTACTCGTGTTTACGTATCATTTTGAACAGAAATGACGAGGCAAATATTTCACAGTGGTAAATACGCGTGCAAATTCGAAAATCTGCCTCTCGCGCGAATTACCGACGAGGAGCCTTCGAAAATATAGGGAGAAACTTCTTGCAATAGGAACGGCTCTTCCTCTATTAAAAATAATATAATTTTCGTATATAATTGCCAACATTTTCAAATAATTTTATCGGGGAACGACGTACGCAAAAATTTTTTTTAATTGCGAGTATTATCAGCCTCAGATCGATCGAGCAAAATGTATACTATACTCGTCCTTCCACCCGAGAAAGAAGATCCGTATTTATTTAATTCGTCGGTGGAAACGTAGCATTGTACGTAACCCGCTCGCTCACTTTTCCCCTCCGAAACTCGATCCCGCTCTTCATTAACTTGCAACATAATTACACGCATGCCTCTACCCGCCCCTCCGCTCAACGATGGAAGGAAGGAAATGAAGATGGAAATAAATAGACGGACAGATAGGGAGAAAGAGAGGAGGAGGATGAGAGAGATTCTTTATTCGAGACAAATTAACTCGAAGCATTGAGAGCGTTTCCAGTGAACCGGGGATATTCAACTGCATTGAGAGGAACGCGGAGGCAAAGAAACGCGGCTTCCAACGATTTTCCATTCCCTTTAAAGTCGTCGTTACGCGTCTGCCGGCGTAAAACACCCCTCCCAACACCGTTTATTTATCGCGGGGCGAGAGAGGAGGTTGAAGGAGCGAAGGGTGGAACGAAGGGAAGGGCTAGGCGGAATGGAACACGGGCGGAAAGAACGAAAGGCACGGAAAGAAATGCGGCGACAAAGGCGGACAAAGAACGATCGCGACAAAGGGGGGGAAACCGGCGGGGAAACCGGTTGATGAGGGAAATTCGATGATGCCGGGGATTTCCCTGGGACTTTTCTTTTTCTTCTTTTTTTTTCAATTCCGGTTGATAGATTTCGAGATCGCAACTTTTAAATTTTTTGCTCGATCGATTATTCCCGTTGATTTGAATTATTTTTAAACGAGAGAGATCGAGAGATGGTCGGAGGGGATTCGAATTTTTTCTTTTTTTCATTACATATTATTTCGAATGGCTTCTCTGCCATTATGTAAATTATGTACTTATATTAGTCGACCTCTTGCTTTAATTTCGAGCCAGCCTCGTAGGATAGCGAGGATTAAATAGGATCGCGAAGGCGCGTTTTGTAGTCGCAATCAAAATTTAATTTTAATTCCCAATTACCGGACTGGCGAATAATAAATTACATTACGTGCTTCGATGTTTGATTTCAGATTATATTAGATAAAATACGACGTATCCGCAGTCAAAACTGTAATCAAAAACTGTTCTTCCCTACTTTTGAGGTTCTTGAAAGGAAAAAGAGGGAGAATATATATATATATATATTTTTCCAAAATATCGAATTCCATTAAAAACGATCCTCAAACGATTGAAAAAAAAAAAAATTCGAACAAAAGAACCAACCAAATTTTTTCCAACGAATCATAAAAGAAGTCAAACAAATATTAACGTCTTGCTTCGACACTTTTCTTTCATCGTTTCTTTCAACTTCTTTTTCGCGCGATCGATCTTTTTCTTTTCTTTTTCTCTTTTTCTCAGCAATCAGCCATCGTCGCCAGCCTCGCGAACCAATACTCATGGAATCAAGCCACGCTTAGCTTCCCCCGCAGTTATTTCGTTATTCGCCGTCGTGGCGCGAGCCTTTGTGCGAGCGAGCACAAACAGACGAGCGAGAAAACATTTTCCCGTGGCGGTTCACCCTGCATAAACACCGTTGTTGGCCGGCGATGCAATTGTTAAATTACTTGAGCCAGGGCGGAACAACGTTTTGACTGGACGGAACGATGGGACAAAGGGAGAGAGGCCGGGAGGGGGGAAGAGGTTTCGTGACAACTTGCAAGAGGAAACTCGTGTAATTAAAAATACTGTACTTAAACGCGTTGCGTGGGTGAGAAAAGAAATAGCGTGGATCGCGGAATCGTGGACGGAAGATGAATAGAAACGAGTGGTTTAGGGGAAAATTAGGAAACCGAATTTTTTTTTTTTTTTTTACGAGATTACTAGGTGATCGAAGGCAAACGAGAAGATGAAAGATTAAAGGAGTGGAAAATTTATTTAAGCCGTGTAAAATGAGTATCGAGCGGAGTGGACTTTCGAATCAATCGAATTTAAAGAAAATTTGTGACGCGTATGTTACTTGTATGTGGCAAAAATATTGATTTTTCGAACGAGGGAGAATTGAGAAAAAGTTCACGAAATGGGAAAAATGATCTAAATTCTCGAAAGATGGGATCGAAGGATATCCGCGGATAATTGGAATCGATTTTTTTTATTCGAGTTACTTGAGCATGAATTCGAATTAAAATTCGCATCGCGTGTAAATTAACGAGATCAAAAGCCGAGCACCGAGTTTAAACTCGGAAAGATATTTCAAGGAAAAGGAACTAAGATATTTGAAGGAGCGAGAGAGGGCACAGGGTGGACAAGCTGGTGACAAGCAAACAAGAAGGAGTAGATAGTTCAAAGTAGAGATAAAAAGAGGAGCGGAGCGAGAGAGTGATCAAGGGAAAGAGGGGAAATAAAAAGAGGCAGAGATTTGCCAAGACAGCGAGATGTCACGAGGTAAAACGAGCGCAAACGGGAAAAAGAAGGAAAAAAGGAGAAGATGAGAAACGTGAAGCACGTGCGAAGAAGAACGAGGGGAAAGGAAGAGGAAAGAAAGACGAGTCGTGAATTGTTGGCCACAATTCACGTGCCGAATAAGAGAAATTATCATTTTTACTTTTCTCTTGCGAATTTTCTCAATTAGCAATCCCGTTTAACCAACGTAACGAGATCACTGTTTCATTTCAATTCTATCTACGATATAATACGATTGTTGTATCGTATATTTGATAATAAATTTCGAACTTTTTTCCTCGTTAAAATTAATAGACACTCGGTTCCTTCTGAATTCCAAGTGATATTCCGCCTGTGAAGCTTCGATTTTGTTCTCCGTATAATATCGAAGGAAAGCATTTCGATGACTTTTAACGACAATTTTGAAGAAGAATTAATCGAGTGAATTGAAACTCGTAATAAAAAAAAAAAAAAAGAAAAGAAAGGGAACCTAGTCTATAAATTTCGTAAGTGTATCATATCAGAGAATCATAAAAGGATTTTCATTAGCGTTTATCGTGCTATTTCATCGAGATTGAAATTCATATAAGCTATAAAATTTGACCATCTCTCCTCTCGTCCTTTATTGCTAAAATATTTCACGATTCGCTTTTTCGCTTTCAATTCCTCGATTTTCTTGTTTAAAGTGTTCAAGTATGCCGAAAGAGGGGGAAATTCCTCGTGTAACGAGACGGAACGAAGGAATTAAGAGTGAAAGTACACGAGGGGTAGGATCATAAGGGGTGTAAGAAGAGTACCTCGAGAGTTTCGCTACGACGTCCTTCCGTAGTAAAATGTTGTTCAACGTATTGATCGTGTCCACTTGCAGGGTGAAATCCTGATCCTCTGGATCTCCTGGATCAATCACAACTCCGTCCACGCTGGGTCCAAAGGCGGGCGCGAATTCCAATCCTTTCACGGGTACGGAAACCAGCGCGTTCAATGGCACCTCTCTCAGACACCTGAGCAACGCTTGAGAATCACTTGCGGCCTGGACAAATAATCCACGTGAGTTTTTCTTTCTTTCTTTCTTTCTTTTCTTTTCAATGGAAATTTAAAATGGCTTGCGCGCACTAGCATATGAATCGTTAGGTAGACGAACGACGCATAGAATAATATAAAATGTATTTTTTTTTTTTATCATAGATTCTCCAAAATTCTCCGATAAAAGAATAAAACGATCGAAAGATTTATACGTATCGAAATACGTATAGAAATTCCCTCTGTTCTTTTGCATTTTCTATTATTTATTATTCATTGATTATTATTTCGATTGAATTTGGAACGGCATTTGGAATATTTTAACAACTGTAACAATATCGAAAATTAAATATCGTAAATATTTAAATTCGCGTTCAATTTGTAAATATATATTATTACATTTATTATTACACAACGAATCATTGCAATATACAAATTAAAATTAAAAATATTCCAGTTATTCGTCGTTGTGCGATCGACAAATATCGCGTGTGTTTATATATACGCGGTCGTACGTATACGTCGAGTTTCGTAACAGTTACGGCGACGACCTCTAACGTAAAAGCATTCCGTGCTCGACTTTCGACGCAGATACATCGGAGCGCGACGTATTAACGAAATTAATAAGGTAATAGAAATAATTTATTCTTAACATTTATCATCAACCAAGATTCATCATCAACCAATAATCAATTAAACAATAACGATATCTCGTTCGTTTATTAATCAGATATATATGTATATATATATATTTATTACTCGATATTATACACGTATACGATTACAATAAACGTTCGTATTCTGTACTTCGTCCGTGGTAAAGAAAAAAATCGAAAAAGAATATTGGTGCGTTACTTAAGATTCGAGAAGAACCGATATATAATAACGATTAAATTGTATAATATATTTCGTAGCACAAAAGCGTATAACGGTTTTGGCGAGTTACAAACGCAGACGTTTCCAATATAAGATGAATCAGCGATTGGTAAACGCGAATTCTGTTAACCGTGAACGTAATGACGATGCACCGATTCGCTTTAATTCGGCCACGCGCAAATGAATCGCTTTAGCGACTAGCAGCAGGGCCCTGTAATCGCCTTTGGAAATTCCGCTCGAGGCAGACCTCGTGGTAGGCTAGCCGCAATCGAATGTCGATCGTAGCTGTGTGTCGAGGAAATTTCGGAGGGGAGGGGCGCGCCGTTTCGTCAATCTTGGGCGCGGTAGCATCGATTCGTTGCTTTAACGAATTTAATCGACGCCCTAATATGGCGGAGTGCTGGCCGGAAACGTCGATTTCGCGGAGGAGTTTCCAATTTTCGGCGGCCGAGGAGAAGGGCGAGAGTCGAGGGGGGAGGGCTTGACAATTTCGCCGGGGAATTTTTGGGGGTTGAAGCGTGCCACGGCCTCGTTTCTCGCTCCGTGATTGGTTTCCCCTTCGCCCCCAGCCCTAGCACACACTCTCGCGCAGCTAAACCGTAAAATTAGACCGACAGAGGTCTCTCTCTCTCTCTCTCTCTCTTCTCTTTTTCGCGTTCGTTTGATCTGAGAAGAACGCAGTGGGATCGAAGAACGAGATTTCTTTCGAATTTAATAATATTTACGCGATAAATTTACAGGGCGGCCTCGCTATTTTTCTCGTCGTGATTTCGAAGACGACGCGTGAAACGAAACAGATCCTCGATTTATTTTCGATTTATTCGAATCAACGACGAACGTTCGATCTCGATCACGTTTCCCTTCTTCTTGCGACGAAAAACGCCAAGTTTCGAATTGCTCGAATTCGAACGCAAATCCGATCGCTGAAATAATTAATTTCGTCATTTTTCTCCCGTAACAAATTCGATCAATTTCTGTGGTTCGCGGCTCGCACGACACAATCCCGTTTTCCATTTCGATCGCTTTGCTTTTCTTTTCTCTCTCCCTCTCTCTCACTCTCTCGTTTCCGCCTCTTGACAAACGGGATATCCGCCGGTTCCAGAGGGTGGAGAATTCGGTCCGGGAAACAATTGGGTCCGCACTTAGCCCGATTCCGCGTTTAATCGTTATTTTCAATCGGTTGAAAATGGAGAGTCTGTTTAGGTAGCCCTATCTGGAACGTGTACCTTCAACAGGAGGGGAGGGGGAGGAGGAGGAGGAGGGGAGCAGAGAAGTGGGCACGTACGAGTAGTCGTGGCGCTTTTCGTATTGCCTCTTGACATCGTACGATCGAATCTCGATTCTTTTTTTTACCTTCGCGCACAGCCCCCTTCCCCCGCGATCTCGAGTTAGATCCGGTTGAAAATTTTCGAAATCACATACCGATCGGAACTCGATTCGGATATTTTCTCGAATCAGCAACAATCCCGTCATTCTTTATTCTCGAAAAGTTATTATTATTAACGGAGTTTTCGAACGCCTTGCCTGATCATTTCTAATTTCTTCGAATCGAAAACAAGCCTCGAACGACACTTCGACTCGCATTAGATAGAAATTCACTCACGGGAGACGAAACGAAAGTTGAAAACGAAAGCGGTCGGACGCGATCGGCCGGATATGAATTAAACTATCGAACGCGAGTGTGTTTTCACGTCCGTTGATTACGCATCGGCAATTATATTAACGATGCGTTTCAATTAAGCTAATATGCGCGGGATAGATGGCGCGACTCCCCCTCTCGCGAGAACGTCGCAACGTTGCACGCATCTCGATACTCGAAAAATATCCTGCCCCGTCCAATGCAATTAAACGTAGCCGTGATACACGGGCGAAAATAATGTCCGACGATGCCCTATTTTTCGACAAAATGTTTTCCTTCGTGTACCTCGATTGCCGTGGCGTGTATAGCCAACGTTTCGCATTTCGATCCCCCTATTTTTTCGCGCTCCAACGTCCCTTGTGCGCTTTTGTTCTAATCACTGTTAGCGCGCGTCCGATACCATCCAATTGTCTGCTCCTGCTTCTTCTTTGTCTCTCTCTTCCCCCGTCGTGTCCTTTTATTTCTAGATTTCCCTCTATTCTTTCTTTCTTTCTTTCTTTCTTTTTTTTCGAACGGTTTTTCACAAACGTCTCGCCAAATATAAATATCCCCGAACGCATGGAGCAGCATTTGTTGTAACATTATCGTAAATCCCTACGCAGATTGTTAACTTTTGAAGTTTAAATATTGATTTTCGTCGAAAAAAATTTCCACGGAAATATAATACGTATATGAAATTCATGCGCACGTCTGGCTATATATATAAAATAAATAAAACGCAGGATTGACGTATTCGATAAATAGTTATTCAGTCATCCGAAAAATATTTGCTCGATCTCTCTTCATCCCTCTCTCACCTTTATCCCGTTCCTACACGGTTTATCTCCTTTAATGATAAAATAATTTCTCCCCAAGTAACCTACTTCCATACAGTGGAAAGGATTTTTTAAAAATCTTTGCGAAAGCAACACGGTGGTAACACGTGCGCGCGTAGAAAGGGAGAAAACTATAGGAAGAGATAGATAGATAGATAGATAGATAGATAGAGAGAGGAAGAGAGGGAGAATTGTTTCTCTCACGGGGAGTGTCTGACGGCGGTTTATTTGCTTCGGAGTTGTCGTCGAACCGGAGACCTTAATGTAATGCACTCCGGGCAATACTCACCCACGAGCAATTTAGATGTTTGGCAACTTGCAGAGCGTAATTTGCGGCTCCTCTCACGAGCGCCCACGGTGAAAGCGCGCTGCCAGACATTAGAACGCTGCGATGAAACAACAGACCTGCAACAATTAAAAAAAAAAAGAAAACAATGACCGGTAGAGATGTTCACTCGTCTACTTGGGGAATCGATTGACGTAATTGCGTGAAACGGAGGATTGTATTTTGAGGGCGGCGATAAAAAAAAGGAAGAACGAAGAGGATGATTAAGGAAAAATATGAGTTGAGGTAACCTGATCGTTCGAAGAACAAAATTTTGAATATTTTTTGGGAGGATAAGTTTATCAGATAAAAGTTGCATAGCTCGAGATTTCTTTAGTGCATCTTTTAATTTTTATTTCAACTCGAGCTTCGTCGATTTCTTCCGCGCGTCACGCGATTTAATATCGCGAAAAAAAAAAAAAAAAAGAAAAAATCAAGCGACCTAACAGACTTCATCTTCGCGTTCGTTTACCACGCGAATCGATTCGAGTTACTTGGCATGAAAGAAGCGCGTGTAGCAGTTTAAAGACAGGATTCTAAATGGCCGAGGAAGGCGGAGAATGCTTAACCCTCAAATGTTTGCCAAACAGGTTCATCCTCTTCCGTGCCATAAATCATCGCGCGAAAATAAAAGGGGAGAGATTCCAGGAAAGAGAGAAAAAAGAAAATTTCGAAATCCCGTTTCGACTCTCTCTCTCTCTCTCTCTCTCTCTCCGGAAAACGTGTATCTAAGCGGAACACGCGACGTGCACGTCGTTGCATTTCCCCGAAGGCGATTTTATCAGGCTTGATATCCATAAAACAGGATTCCTCGCGGAACTTGCTTAAATCCTGGGCCCTCGTTAATCTTCGTATCGGCAAAGCCCGAGCTTTCGTCGAGTTACTTTATCGCGACAGTTAGCGAGGGATACATCATTATCTCGGTATGGATCCAATGATGCTGCGTCGTTTCGAATGAGAGAGAGAGAGAGAGACGAGAGAGAGAGAGAGAGAGAGAGAGCAAGGTTTCGATACGTGTTTTCAAGGAACCGCCGGTGTTATCACCGGTTGCGGCTGGCTTCGTTAAAGGATCGAGATAACGTTGTTTCGCCGCGGTTAGACAAAAGCGGCTTTCTCCCCTCTCGAAAATCGAGGGGGGGGGAGGGCTGTGTTTAATCGGCAACTTGGGAGTCGTTAATCTTCATATCCAGGGGACCAAAGGGTTGCCAGGACTTGAGAGAGAGAGAGAAAGAGAGATTTTGCCCGGACGGATACTTTGATGAATTCGCGAACTCAGCTACGGTTTCTCGTCCCGAAAGATCGATCGTGCAAACGAAGAAACGAGAAAAGGAAAAAGGGATAATTTAGGAGGAGTCGAGCGATACAGGAGGCGACCTCTTGATACCATCTCCTCCCTTTCTCTCGTTCGAGAATTAGATATAATTCTTGCTTTACTCGCTAACACGCCATTTTTACGCCCGTAATTCCTACACATATAAATTCTAAATCATTGGTGTGCCGGGTAGGCGAGCAGGTTGAATAGGATTCCGCGCCAACTGGAAACTGGATATGGAACCCGTGTTTCATCTCGTAAAACTTTGATGAAGTTGGACGAGCTTTATTCACCTAAAACCCTCGCTTCATCCTCGTGTTGTGTCAACTGAAATTCTTATGACTTTTTCGAGACGCGAAAGAATGTTAGAAAAGAAAGAAAAGAAAAGAAAGGAAAGGAGAGAGAGAGAGAGAGAGAGAAAAAAGAATATATTTCAATCGAGTGTTTAAATTTCTTTCTCGAATCCTTGAACGAATGATTGGATGAAAATTTAACCCCGGTTAAATTTGTTGCGCTTCGGTGGTTATGGAGCTAAAATTGAATGGCCTGATTGTAGGGTATTTGCAAGCTACGCTAGTTTAATCTCGATGAGCCGAAGATAAGAGGATAATCGTCAATGGCACACGTCTAAGAGAACGACTCCTGCAGGGATGAAGGCTGTCGATACACATACGAGAATCTTGCGCGAATACGAGGACGACACTTATCATCTCTCAAAGTGCGTCGATCCATTAGCAGGGACTGGCACGAATGTTCACATTCAGCCGATTTCAGTGTATCCCTTTACCAGTGTGTGTCGGTGTACGTCAGTCAGGCGAAATACTATCGGTGAATGACAGTTTCCCCAATCAACAATAAGTGTATTTCTGTATTACACGCAACGATGATCCAAAGTTATCGAACGCGTATGTGTGTATAATCACGAGATACGTTCATCAATCGATACGTTTAATTTTTCCTAATTCAGCGCGTCTATCTTTTCTTCCAGACGATAAAACAAATGTTTCGAAATTTAACAAGAGACGCGACAAAAGGAAAAAGAAAAATTCACTTTTTTTTTTTTTTTTCATACGAGTGAGATACTCGATAATTTTTCATGAAAAAAGATGATCTCGGAAGTTTGCGTTTAACCGCATGGGAGCAGAGATAACTCGGTGAAGTGTTATTATGCAACGTGATTGCTCGATATCCACTCACGGGAAAATTAATCTGTCAACTCGACCATTAATATGCATACTTCCGGTTCGACAGCAAGCAAGATGGCGTATCCTAACGTTCATCAAAGTCTGCCACACTTTGAGACGTGCACCTCTCGAATTTAAAACTTGCCTCAGCTTCGTAACTTGCCCTCGCCTCCTATATTACGGTTAATAAACGAATCGTGTCGCGCCAACGGCTGGCTCGCGCCGCTTGCACGGTAAACTTAACAAAATCGTTATCGGGGCTAGAAGAGATTACAGCTTATAGTCTTAAGCTTGTTTGCCTCTCGAAATTTGAATATTTATTATAAGAGTTATAGAGGCGTGATCGCTTTGATGAAATCTTTGCGTGTTTCGCTTTTCAATTTATTCGAGCGAGACGTATTCTTCGTATTCTTCCTCGAAACGACTCTCTTGAACGACATTCGTTCAGAATATTTCATATCCGCTGCGATATGAAATACCATTAATCGTTTATTAAGCTCGACGTATAAATTGACGCATTGTTTTTATTCGTATTCAGAACGGCGGTGCGAATTTCATAACCAATTCCTGTGACGTACATTATCTTGATAACCTACGTGGCTCGACGTGGAAACGCGAGGGTCGACGCGTGCCATTATCACGCATACTTCAAATTGCTCCCCTTCTTCTTCGAAACATTCCCCCGAATAAAAATGGGACGAAAAATAACGAACGCGAAAACACGGAAATCCCTCTCTCGTCGATACCGACTTCCCCTACAATTTTTCAATTAAAAATAATCGGGGATTTTTTTCGGGGATCGCGAAAAAACACCCATACAAATATACTTTTCAACATTCTTTGTTCGAAATTCTGTATTTATGTCACGTTGCTAAGTTAACGAATCGCCGCGTATATAAATAATATTACGCGCAATATACGATATAAAAATACGAGAAAATACGACAGGTATTAATTTTCGAGATCGTTGAACGATCGATGCTCGTCTGGCAAATATTTGAGAAACCGTTCAACGCGGTTTCAACCGTCTTTGCTTCCGCCGTTTCCGTTCGTTTCCGGGCCAAGCTCATTAACTTATCAACCGTGGCAGTTGTCAGCATCGTCGCGTTTCGAGAAGACGACAATGCCTTTCCCACCGAGGGGAAAACAAGAAGAAGAGGATCGAGAGGGAGGAGGGAGTCGGAGCAAGTGGAAGCTTACGTTTCCCTGGTAATATTCATAACTCGGAAGCGGCTTACTCCCCCCCTCTCCTCTATCTCTCCTACGAATCTTTGCCACGGTCGATATTATTTAAATTAACCGACCACTCGAACAAGTTTTCTCTCTTTTCCCGCCATTATAAATACAATCTTGAGCGCGAATATTCGCGGTCTCGCATCCTATTAATCGCTCCTTTTTCCCGTCCTCTCCGTTCTCCGCCGCGACGAAGGAAAAGTTTGGAGGAAAATCTCGAAGGTCTCCTCTCTCTCTCTCTCTCTCTCTCTCTCTCGATCATGTCGCGCTCGATTTCGTTCGATCGGAATAAGCATTCTTCGGACGGATTCTCGTTTCGCTCCGATTTCATTTCCGTCCATCTTTCCGGAAAAGTGCATTTTCCAGTCGCATTTCCTATCGACTTGGCCCGCCTATTAACCGGTGCCGCGATTCCGTACGGCCACAACGAGAATACCTCGATAACCAATTTATTTCCCGGACTATGATGTAACACGCAGAGGGGGGGAGGGTTCGAGAGAGGTTCGCGCGACACCGTTCATCAATTTGTGAATTTAAAAAAAAAAAAAAAAAAGGAAAAAAAAGTTGGAACGATTCTAAAATTACGTATCGACGAAGGAAGCAAGGATAATTGCGAGGCTTGTTGAATTAATCGATAGCAGGTGGCCGGGGTAACGAAATGGGGAGATTTATTAGTCACGGCCTAGAATATGCAAAACAGTTACAAACAGGCGTCGAGTTATTTGTGGTAGACTAACGATGAAAAGTTTATTTTACTCGTGGAAAAAAAGAGAGAGAGAGAGAGAGGAAAAATGGCAAATCGGTGCCGCATGAATAAAGAGTAACCGGATAGAAAGCGATTTTAAATAATTCATATTCGTCTCGATATAACTCGACGGTATGATTTTCAGTTGCTTGAATATTCGTTTTTTTTTTTTCAAAAATTTCGTTTCAAAACTCGGACAAAGAACGAAACCTCCTGCTTCGAATCGAGTCGAAATTCCGAGGATGGATTCTCGGGAAGAATCAATTAAATCGATACTAGTTCCCTCCGACATCGATTCTCATTAGCGTTTGAAGATCTCGAGTTGCCAGGTTGCCGGTAATAGATGCAGCCAACGTTCCACGCGTGCATAGGCTCGTGCACGATTCACCGGTGCGGCCGGTGAACATCGTTCCACGGTATCGTGGTGATGGTCGAACGCCGATATCGATCCGCGTCTTCCGTCCTCGCGCCGAAAGTGGCCGCGGGCGTCGTGAGAACAACTTTTTCCAACGACGCGCCTCGTTAAGTCCACGTTATCTCCCGACATCCTTTTATTCCACTTCTGTTTACCGATAACGATGATTCCCATCCCAAGTTGCTCTCCAATCTTGCTATTTCATCCCTTGCGAAGATGCGTCGTGGTGATTAGGATCTTTTAATTATTCGTTGTACGAATATTGGAGGAATAGTCGCGTGAAGTA
Organism: Apis florea; assembly: GCF_048593485.1. Classification (NCBI taxonomy): domain Eukaryota; kingdom Metazoa; phylum Arthropoda; class Insecta; order Hymenoptera; family Apidae; genus Apis; species Apis florea. The sequence goes on along the minus strand of NW_028256416.1, from coordinate 3,253,883 downwards.
TAATTAATTAATTTATTTAATAGGTGAAACTCTTGTGGAGGAACGTTTGGAATCAATATCGATTGTTATATTATCTATAGAGTCGATTTTCATCGCAAAAATGTTGGATTCAATATTTTTCTTATCTTTATGTGGATACTTCTTGGAGACGAAAATAGATAGAGGAAGAGGATATCGATATGAATCGAGATTCAGGAGCGAGGATTAGCTGGTGCAACGCGACAACCGATTTTCCAGGCTAAGGGTTAATCGAGGGAAACGAAACTGGGCCGATAACATCGATTGCGCGGCTCTCATGTTTTATTGAATACGCTCATTGGCCGCGGCTCTCTCTCTCTCTCGAGCCGGCACTCGACCAAGAAAGAAATCGTTTCGTTGATGCGCCACAGATTCTTTCTCCTCTCACGGTCAGAAGCGCGCGAAACGCGAAACGACCTCGTTAGGCAACCGATTTCATCCGTGCTTTTATTCGCGATTCTTCCTCCTACTAGTTTTTCCCTCTATTCATATATATATATATATATCTCTTCTTCGTCGAGAAACACTCTCGGATGGAGATTTGCCCGCGTAAGCTGTCGAGATGGAGCGTTTAACGCGTCTCACTCGACGAAGGGAGGCGATGAAAATGGGTGAAATTAGCAAAACGCGAATTATTTTCCAAGGAGAAATAATTGGGAAATTGCGATTCTCTGCAATTTAAAAAAAAAAAAATATATATGTCTTATGGATGGAATATTATGGAATATAATACAATTCGGAGAATAAGGTATTCAAACAATAGGAAGACGAGAAGTTATTTTTCGGATAAATAAATCGTTTATTTGCTTTCGAAGATCGGCATTTTTGCGACGATGGCAATTTGTCAAGCTGAGAAGGAATACTACGTTCCACAACTACGCGAAATACCTTGCGCTGTACCTGTAGATTCAAACTGAAATGGCATCGCAGGCAGTTTATTAGTAAGACGAATGGGGCCCAAAGGATTAATCAGGGCGGGTTGGATGATTTAACGGATGATTTGTAGTGTCGAATTTTGCCTGACATCCATGTATATTCCTAATTTGCCGATTATCCCGCTTCGAAGCGATAAACAACGAGCGAATCATTTAAAGGATTTTCTTTCATTCTTCTTCTCGAGATGATGGAAACAAAGAGCACCGTGATAAAATTGGAAATAATCTGGAAATAGTTGAATGAGAGAATTTCACAGAGATCGGCCAATTTTTCATACCCCACCCACATTTCCAGTAATTACGAGCCGTTTGCTTCGAACACATAATATAGAAGCGAAGTACAATATCCAACAATACAAACCGATATTTCTACCTTCCCCGCGATTACCGGCAAAATTAATTGGACCGGCGACCGTGCAACTTTGTTGATATCATACATTCCATAGACGCGAAACCACGAAGGTTATTGGTCTCTTTTGAAAAATGGCCATTGATTTATCGCATCGACTTTTGAAACTCTCGATTAATTTCATCGAGGATGATCATTTCGATCCTACTTTCTTCTTCGATGTGTTATACTACATATCGAAAAGAGAACAGGTAAAATCGGCTTTTCAAGACCCTCGTAAATATTTTTTGGATATCTGCAACGTTGATCAAAAGAACAAAAGATCGAACGAATGATTTTCTTAGCAAGTTCGAATTACAGTTAATATGCGGTGATATCCTTTCGACGACGACAAGCGCAATTCGACGTAAGGAGAGAGTTATAAAATCTAAAAAATCTACAGAAATACGTCAGTTCGCAGCGGTATTCTTTTGACAAGCGAAAAATACTCCTTTTGCATCTTTGTTATCACACACGAAAAACCGTGGGGAGAATCGAACGAATTTTTCTTATAAATAAACCACGAAACGCCAATTCTCAAAATATATACGGTAACAACACGGTTTAGAAGTTGGCTGGATAAACAACTAGCGACACTCGTGTGAAAAAGCGAAATTACTTTTCGAACGACCCAATAAAAAAAGGAAAAATCTATCGATGCAAGTTTCATTCTTTGAAAAGGACTTGCATAGATCAAGAATCACGAAACGTCCGCAAAATTAGACAAGTTTTCGCGTATCCTTTAGCACGATAAATATATATTATAAGGATAAGAAAAGAATCTCCGGCATGGAGACCCCCTTTTCTCGAGTTTCGAATCGACGATCGTGCAATTTGAAATTCGTGGCGAATTCCATTCTGGCACATTCCCAGGCAGGGTCGAGGTATTTATATAGAGGGTGCAATCTACCCTTTGGTGGATAACAGCTGATACCGATTCTGTTTGGTCTGCCACTTGATAGAGAGTTCCTGACCGCGGACATTATCCATTTCGGTGCCGGTTCCCTGCATAGGTTAAACCGAATGGATTAGAACCCATCAGGGAATGACCGATTAAAGGAGGCAGCGATCCGATTTCCCAGTCGATCGTCCGTGATAATTTTAACGTTTCTCCTTAACATTTATTACGGCCGAGTTCCTCGCGTGTTTTTCCCGATCGATCGCCAGCCGATCTTTCAGATCCGAATTGTCAGATCCGAGCCAGCTGAGATGGGCGAAAGATTTCTTAGATTTAACATTAACATTAACAATTTTGTTTTATCCGTTATATTTCTCCTATATCCCTCGATAATAATAAAAAGATTGAAATTAGGCGTAGCATGCCTGTAAACCATTTTTCTCAACACCATTTACGGGACGTAGTTACGGATCGTTGAACAGGAACAATTGATTTACTAGAATCACGCGTGAGTTTTTTAAAGCAACACTTGGTGGAGAGGGAGAGTTTGTTGCGCGCCTATGACAGACGGCGTGTTAAGATTACACACTCGTGTGCTCGTTGTTGCAGCGTATAAATCACAAGGAAAACGTTATAAAACCTGGCCAGCCCCTGATAAGCTGCTGTTAGATTCGTCGAGCACGCTTTCCAGACACATTCACCCCTCTCTTCTCGGATAATTAAAAAAAAAAAAAAGAAATGCATGACCTTTCGCGATACACGCTCGGGTTACGCGATACACGACACCCACCATTTTCTTTTTTATTAATTAGAACGATCAATTTTTCCGTAACTGCTCTCCGCGCATCGACGAATCGTAATCCGTTTAATTGTGAGAAATATCGTAAAAATATTAGAACGATATTCTCCGGTACGGATTATTTCTGAAACTCGAAGAAAGATTATCGCAAATTATCGCAAGAAATTATTTCTACGCAATTATCGTTGTTGAAAATTGTTACAAGTTTAGTTACAATCATCAACGATCATCGAGATACAGTTATCAATCAAAGAAAAAAAGAAATGTTTTAACCATCAGAGAGGGAAAAGAAAACGTCGATTGGTTGATATTACAAAAACTTGCTGTGAAAAGCCTTTACAATTTACCATCGGATAGGAATTTCTGGCGCAAACAAATTTCAAACAGGGGTGAAACGATGCGCGTGGCATTTTGTAATGGGGAAAAATCTCGAGGGGGAGGAGAAAGGAAGGGCGAGGAAGAGGAGGATACGAGGGAGACACCCAGAATCGAGGTTTCTTCCCCTCCCCCATTAAAGGGAAGGAACCACCCTGCTGAACGGAATTGCCGTCATTCATCGTTCGGGCGGGAGGCTGGTGATGCCATCAGCGCAAATTACACGGCGCATTTTACGTCACAAATAGCGGCGTTGCGTGGCATTTGTTGGTCGCGGACTCATTAAACGAGCCTTTCGCTCTCGTAATGCCTCTCGACAACCGCGTTGCTCCGACGAGCGGCGGCGCAACTCCTTCCTCTCTCCCCTCCTCTCCTCCCCGCGGTGCGTCACGCCGCCCGCGTAAATAAAACCCGGTTGTTGCCTCCTCTTTTTCGCGAAGGGATTATCGTGAAATTCGTTGGGTGACGACGTGTAAAATCTTGTTGATCGTCGAGAGGATGTAAAATATCTCGAGAGGAAGGAAGGAAGGAAGGAAGGAAGGAGAAGAGAGAAAAAAGTTGACATTTTGTGGAATAATAACGATAGGTATCGGTGATGGATTTTTGCAGAGGTTCTTTCGATAAATTTACGAAAAATTTATTACGAAATTTTGAAAGATAGGGGAATTTTGTCGAACTCTCTCGCAACTCTCGAAGCTCCGATGGAAGTTTCCTGTTATCGCCACGCCATCCAATTTTCTTTTGGTGGTTGGTCGTCGTGTATGTTCGTATGCGCATATTAAAGTTAATTAAACATCGACGGTAAAGTCGGCGACAAGCGTTGGGAGGGTAGTTTGCGAGACGTGATCAATTAGGGATAGAATCAGCTGGTTTAACCCCCATTGGCAGTTTCCAACTGTAGGGAATTATCGTTCGGTCGGGTTGGCGATAAGCTTGGAACCCTCTGGCCAGATTACTTCGTTGTTTTTCCCCCACCCTCCAAGGATCGATTTGTCTTCCATGCGCTGAAACATTTCCCCCGACCGCCTTCCGCTCACGCGACCATAACCACACCGAACACACCCGAGAAATGATTTTCCAGAGGGTTTTAATTTTTAATTCCTCCGATCGGTTGTTATTCGGGCTTGGAAAAAATTTACTTCGAGAACCTTGATTTCTTTTCTATGAGAATGAAATTATATAATTGTCCTGATTTTACTCTTCTATTTTTTTTCAATAACGATATTATTTGCAAAGAAGAAGAGGCAAGATTGTTAAGATTCGAGAATGTATCAGTAATTTTCATCGATTCACAGCGTCGCGAGAAGAGAAATGGGGAATTGGACTGTGGGAATTGGACGAGAGAGAGAGAGAGAGAGAAGTTGGCTCTCTGGCAGAGCGAAGTTAAGAACAGAGTACAAAGCGATAGTTCGAAACGATACTTCTACTCGAATTGAGCTGGAATCAAAGTAAGAGGTTTAAACGTGTCGATTCCGGGGTTGGTAGGATCGCAATTGTCGTTCGAAAATGAGTTTAAATTTTCAACTTGTCGTCTCGTTTCTTGGCGGAAAGTCAAAATGTCTTGATACAAGATTGAACCGTAGCGAGAGGATTATCCGAGGATGACACGATCGTAACATTTTATAGCAACATCATCCCTTCGCGTGGAAAGGTTTCTTTCACAGCGAAGGAAGCCGATAAAAAACGTGAGAACGATCTCCAAAGCGATTTTCCCGGCTGGGTACGAAGTATCGTGGATACCACTAGGGGGTGTCGTGGGGGGTTGCCCTTTATCGGCGAATTCGAGCAGACTCTAGAGGGCTCGAGAGACTCGGGCGAGGAAGGGTTGGCGCGCCGCTTGAAACCAACTCCGCCGGAAGCTGCGTTTTTTTATTACGCCTTGGCTCCATTCACCTCTTCGTTTACATCTAACGCTTTAATCTTGGATGTTCCATCAGTTATTTCTAGACGCGGTTGTTAAAAGGGTTAGCCTGGCCCGACGCTAATTATTCCTAACGGTCGGCCGAATAAAACACACCCCCATCCCCGGACACGCTGCAAGCCAGGGGTGGATTACCCGCCGTGATTCGATTAAAGAGACGCGATTCCTCTGCCCGAAGAAACCTCTCTTTTGATCCCCACCCCTATCTCTTCCACCGTGTATCGCCAACTCCCTGCTTTTAATATTCAAATAAACCACCGCCCTCGCCTTCGATATCTCTCCCGAAACGTTCGCCAAACACGCCGTCCCCTCGCCTCTCTTTTACGGCCGACAGTGGATCGAAATCTGGTTCGACGTTGTGTTTACTCTCCTTTCGAAAATACGGGATTCGTCGATGGAATACGCGTCGAGAAATGTAACCGATTTATAAACAGGATGCGATTTACAAATATTATTGAATTGCGCATTTTAATAAATCGCGTCGTTTTTGAAACGATTATTTATCGATATCGTCTGAAAATTCGTTCGAATCTTACCGCGCGTTTCTCTTCTCGGAATTTAGGACACATTTCCTGGGTTTTACTTTAATTTTATTTTCGTCCTAAAAGCGAGTAAAGCTGTTTTCCTTTTTTCTTTTGCTAGGTTAATTAAAGAAGAAGGGGAAGGGGAAGGAGAAAAGTACTCACCGTCTGGCACCGCGTGGCTGGTCATCAAGAAATTAACGCAGGCTGCCCCTGTACCGTGTCCAATCAACGTCACGTTCCTAGGATCGCCGCCGAAGTTGCCGATGTTCTCCTGCACCCAATGGAGCGCCGCGATTTGATCCATCAGACCGTAATTCGCCGGCGAGCGTAAGTGCGAATCCGTGTTAGCGTTTAGAAAGCCTGTAATCGAGACAAGCCTGGTTATGTTTGTTCGGCGCACGATCTAAGTGTATCGCGACTCCTTCCCAATTACTCCCCCGATCGAGTAAAATACCCACCTACTATTACTACTACGCTTCCCTTTCCCCCCCTCTCTTCTTTTTATTCCAATTTAAAGAAATGTCCGGAAAACGACATTTTCATCCCTGACTCGGACTTCCGTCGACGATTTTTCCGATCGAAATTTCCTCGAATTTCTTGGAATCTCTTCGTATTTCAAAGCATTTTAGCAATGGATAACGACGGATGGATTCAAATGGGTTTTCAACGAGTTCGAAAACGAGAAAATGGCGAAAAAGAGAAGGTATCGGTTCGAAACGACTGTTCTTGACCCAGACTGGGACTCGAATTCCGGCTTAAATCCGCTTGTAAACGCGTGTAAACGAATACAGGGGCTCCCAAGGAAGGAGCGGCCCGGCTCAAAGGGAACGAAGCCACTTCAACCCCTTCCCTTCGCCGGCGAAAGACACTTTTGACCGAGCAGCCACGGCTTTCCCGCTCTCTTCTTCTCACGATCCTGCTCATCCGTAAATACTATTTTCAATGGGCCGGTATCGATTGATATCTCGTCCTCCCCTTCCTCCTGCCCCGCGCTATGCAAAATAGAACACCCCGCCGGCGGGGAATAAATCGCTCGATTATTTGATCAGCGAATGCGCCCGAATTCATTGCCGTTTAATTGGACCCGATCGGTTTCGAGAATTTCTCGCTTGATTTTTTCCCCTTCTTCTCCACACCCCTGTCCACGTCTGTCAAAAATATCCATACTATTAATGGTCGAACGGATCGTCGAAGCGGGTAGAATATTTTTATCCCGTTTAAAAATGTTTAACGCGATGCACGAGATTTTTGCAGAGAGAATCCTTTTTTTTTTTTTTTTTTTTTTCGATTTGAAATTTTTATTTCCCCTCCGATACAATTGTGCGTGCGTGTCGGTGTCGGATAAATACCATCGTAAGGATTTATTCGATATTTCCCTCCCCCCCCCAGAGTTTGCGTATTGGAAAAAAGAGAGGGGAGGTTGGTCCGGAACAAAGGGAGAAGTTTGGTGGAAAGGGATGGGGTGGAGAGGAAGAGAGGTAACGATAATTCAACTGCGTACAGTAAGTCAAACTTCGGAATGATAACTCGGAACATCTGTTGCGATACTTAGCGAAGCAATAAAGAGTTTAATGAGTTTCGGTGTTCGAGTTAAACTTTCCTAGTTCCGGCCACCCAGTTAAGAAGCTTTAACTTGAAAAGCTCGGTCTTATTGGACTACAATGATTGGAACCGACGGTGAAAAGATGCGTGAAACAGCGTGGAGTGGGAACGGAGGAGGGAGAAAGATCAGAAGAAGAAGGGAAGAAAGAAAGGAGAGAAAGAAAGAAACAGGTACTGTTACATTTCACGATCTTATGTATCAAATTAATTTAGCAAATTAAAACGCATATTAATTTAGTTAGCACGTTTACCTTTTCCTTTTTTCCCGAATTGAACGAAAAAGTAACGAAATTCGTTTTCGTTTCGTTTGGAACGAATAAACAAATAAGGGAGAGGCGCTGGAAGGGTGGAAGGTTTCTTTCAAAAATTCGAACAATACACTCGACTCGATTCGCACCCTTAACCATTTTATCCCCCTCAACGATTGCTCGTTTGCGCGGCGATAAACGGAATGACTCCCCTCTTGGAAATTCCTTTCGACCAAGCCCCCGCTTTGTCCCCTCCGCATTTTTCCACCGGTGTCGACGAGCCAGCCGAATTATCGGTTTGGCACCGGTTCCGGGGAAACAGGCGGTGGGACGACGTTGACCTATTTCGCTCATCCGTGAACGAGGATTCCTTTTGCGGAAACTGATGCGAACCCCCGGAACGTACGTCACACGGTACTCTGGACACCCTCTCTCTCGGTATAGTGGATGGGTTCGAGGGAAAAAGGAGGTTTTTCGTTTCGAGGTTGGGATTCGAATAATTTCTCGAATCTTTATGGAATTTTTGGCGAACGTGTCTCGTCGGGATACGTTATATTTTTATGGGGTTAAGTTAATGGTTCATTTGGGAAATCGGTAACGGTTTATAGATTTTGGTGGAAAGAAACGTGGAAAGAGTCTATTTTTTTAAGAAATCGTTACGGGTTTGGATTTTTTTTTCTTTTTTTTTTTTCTCGAAGAAAAGTAGCAAAGAAGGATCTAGGAGAAGAGAGTTTTTAAATTGGCGATTCGTTGGCGATAATTTTACAAAAATTTTCACGCTTGATAAAAATTCCGCGAGATATTACGATATTATTGAATTTCGTTCGGTTTGTTTCAGCGAATCGACGATATTCGAAATTTCGTAAAATTGTAAAATTCATTGGCTATTTTATTATACGTTAATGAAGACTGCGCGACTAATAACGTTGAAAGTAATTAACGCACACGATCGATCTTGAAACAATAGTGTAAATTATCTCGGCGTTCTCGTCGACAACGATATCGGAAAATCGGTATTTCCAAAATTCTTGGTCGGTTTGCAACCAAGTTGCAAATTAATTCCAATCTTTTCAACGCGACGGTCTTCCAGATTAATACGTTTCGATGTTCACGCTTTATCCGACCTTGCTAACCTTGTCGCGAATTCAATCAACTCGGGACCTCGATGCATACATGTCGTTGTGTACGACTCGTTCAGATGAGAATCGAAAGTATAATCCTTTTTAATTTAAGTAGTAACCCAGTTTTTCGAAGTGGGGTTTTTCAACGAGTTATTGGTTTCACTTCACGTGAAATATCACCGTTCTTCGAATCCCAACCGAGTTAGTTTCTTAAGTTTCCAACTGCTCGAAAGTACGATGGAAATACGGTGGAAATTATTTTCTTCATTTTTAACGAAGTCGAAAGTACTTTACCAATGATAACACGAAACATAATTATTTAATGCAATCTTGCACAGGCAAACTTGCAGGGGAACGAAAATAATAACTCAAAAATAGTTCCCTGCCCGTCTACTCTTAGTGCAGATAAATCTCAAATCAGGAGAAAGAAATTTAAAAATATCGCTTCGAATAACGCTTTGCCTCGCCGTGTTTTTAACAAAAGTTAAAAAAAAAAGTTAAATAAAAGGTATATGCAAGAAGAAAGGAACGCTCTTCTTCGGGGAAAAGAAAGTTGAAAAGTATCGATCATTGTTTCCCTTGCTCCTCGAACGAGACCTGTTCGCCACGTTGGAAAGGGTTGAAAAAAATTTCCAGGACCCGAACAAAGAGGAGGGATGTTCGTTTTGGCCACGTCTCGACCACGTACGAAGTTGGGAAATAATTCGACGGACGGCGCGACATTAAGCGAAATTGCCAAGAATAATATAGGAATTTACATTTAATTTCGAGAAATGGAAGTGGACCGGGGAGCAAAGGGATACGCGAGGTACGTGCAACGAATTTCTTCTCGACCTGAATTCGCAGACAATTTTCCCGGCGCACGATCGCCGATAAATTAATTTCCCGTCAATTAACCGGATCTCTCCAAATTAATTCTTTCGCTTCGCGTTTTCGACGGCCACGAAAATGTACTTCTTTATCGAATGAGGGGGAAAAAGGATTCTAAGAATCCGAAGAGGTTGAGAAATTTAAGATATTTAACCCGGCACGCTTGTTTCGACTTGTGTTTCGACCCCATTGTCTCGATCTTTTCCCTCGAACGTTCCGTTGAAAATTCGTGGACGAGTTGCTGGTCCCGGCAATTCGAAACAACACGCTCTCCGTTGTATTAAAATAACGGCGGCCATCTTCCTTGAGATGGATTGGCGAAGAGCGAATGAGGAACGAGTCGTAAGGATACTGGAAAATATTGGAGAGATATGAAATTAATTGAAACGTTCAGTCTTCACGGATACAAGTAAAAGCGCTCGTTAACGGTGACTCGTTCGTTGATCAATCTTTTGCCGAGATGCTGTACTTTCGAATGTGGAATTCATTCTACGATGAAAAAATTCCGAAACAAACGCTTTCGATGAAAAATTTAATCAAACAGTCCGTGACGGTAATTTAAACGATTTCTTCAAACTCCTTTGACGTAAAAATCGGAGATTATTTTAAACAATCTTGTACGATTCTACGTTTCAATCAATATTTCGTTGTATTATAGATAAGTATTACGGAAAAAAAAAAGAAGGAGAAAGAAAAAAGAAAAAAATCATGGATAGTTAAAAGGGAAATTAATACTTAAAAAAAGAATCGATTTATAATACATTTTATAGTACACACGCTTTCAAAGAGCGATAATGAAACGAAATAAAATTTATTTATTCGATGGGATACCGAAGGTATTAATAAATTTCGGCCAATGTTCGTCGGTTCGTTGAACTCGTCACCCTCAATTTCGGTGCATAGTTTGAAATAATCGATGAAAACGAGATTTAAAACAACGCTTCTAAACAATGAATACGTATATCTGATTCACAATTTTTGTCGGATGATATACACACACACACATATATATATATATATATCGCGATTGCAATTTTCTAGGATTTCCTTTCATCTCTCTCTCTCTCTCTCTCTCTCTTTTCACTTGCACTCTCCGCACATCCGGTACAACGTTTGATTGATGATGTTTCCAACTGTATTACCAAACACGCATTCGTTTTAAACCTTTGATCCCTGCACCCGATCCGAATAGACGCGATAAATGTTAAACACCACCGGTTATCCACGCGGAGGGGGGCGAACAACGAAATCGAATTGCAAAAAAAAAAAACATATATCGGGAAAACAATGATTTGCTATGAAAATTTAGTAGAATTCGAAGCTTCTTTATCTATCTACGAACGTCTGTCTGTCTACGAACAGTACAACGGAATTAGAATTATGGAATTTTTGTTTAGAAGATTCTCGAGAGAGAGAGAGAGAGAGAGAGAAGGATAATAAAAATAATAAAAAAAAAAATACAAGAGAAGTTATAGGAAGAAAGTGCGATCAAGGCGAGCGTCCAAGTAATCGCGCTTTCGACACGAGACTGTACACGTATAAAACACCAATGATACGAATCGTGCACGCCACGTTTCCGTTCGCCGTGATGTACGATCGACAGTTTGGGACACGCGAGTAGTTTTCAAACGGGCAGGAAAAAAGAAGAAGGAAAACAAAAAAAAAAAAAACGAAAGATGAAATATAGGGGAGAAGAAAAAAAAATAATAAAAGGGGAAAAAAAGGAAGGAGAAAAAAATGGGAAGAAATAAAAGAATCGAATTTTTGAAACTCGTTTCCCCGGTACCTGTTCGATTTTTTATCTATTTGAAAAGGAGGAAGGAAGATGGTGGGGAGGGAGGGAGGACGGTAGTTAGAGAAAGCGATGAGACTCGTTGCAACCAGACGACTAGGGGTGAGGCGAGGTGGGTGCAAAACGCGCGAAACTGGAATAGAAATAAACCACCGGTCATATCCCATTTGATATTCAACCTCCGGCGTATCTGTCGTACTGCGCTTCCGTGTCTCCTATTCTTCCCGTTACAATGGAACTGCTGAACGTTACTCGTTGATTTAAATTTTCCGGTACATGGGCGTGCACAGCCGCGGCTGGATATCGCCCACCTCCGCCGCCCCCTTCACCTGCCAACCCCCTCGACCGCCGCCACTTTTCGTTCGACACAAAGCGCCCCGTCATTTTTACCAGTCGAAGAAGAAACGAGGGTAAAAAAAAGAAAGAGAGAGAGAGAGAGAAGGATAATAAAAATAATAAAAAAAAAAAAATACAAGAGAAGTTATAGGAAGAAAGTGCTTCCTGAAACCGAGACCTTTCCGTTTCGACGAACTAACGAACTATTTGCAATCAAATTTCGATATTTTTTTTCTTTTTTTTTTTTTTCCCTCGTGCCTTCGCCACTTTCGTGCCAGTAGTTCCGACGCTCTCCGGTTTGAAAATCTTTTTTTTCCCTTTTTTTCTCCTCCCTCCCCTCTTGCCATATCTGCCCTCGTTGCCACAACAACCACTAATTGGACTTTTATTGGGCTTCAATGGACTTTCTTTCTTCCCCTGTAGAAGAGATTGGCTTCTTTTCTTCTCGCAAAGAGGAATGTGGGATTGTTAAATTCGACGGATATTTAAGGATCAGGATAATTAAGGAAAAATTGGAAAAGATGAAGGATTGATTTTTTTTTTTTTTTTGATTGATTGATTTTAGCTAGTAGCGTTATAAGCTAGTGCGAACTTTCACTTCGAAAAACTATTTTCGTTAGAAGAAGTTCTTTTATTGGAGGAGATTTTATAGGAGGAGATATTCCTCCTTTCCAATGTCGCTTGGACGTTTCATGGTAAATCATTCTTCATTTGACTTTTCTACTCTTTCGATTGAAATATCGACTTTTGAGAATTTTCAAACGACAAATTTACTTAAAATACTTTTTCCAAAATACGTTATTTATTTAACACGCTCGTCGTTAAAACGTTTCATCGATGATCCAGGAAGCTTAATTAATAATCCTTCTCGAAACTTCATATTTCTTCATCTCGAATAAAGAAACGATTAAAGAGGAACGATAAAGAGAAATTTAAACGCACGAAAATCCCGCTGATGTGCAAAATGTTTTCTGTGGAACGTAATTCGCACAGAAAGAGATTCTCGTTACATCGTTCCGGGGAAGATGCACCACCGTTGCGTCACTTTGCCGGTCCTAAAAGGTAGACAACAGGTAGAACCGAGGGAGAAAAAGGGTGGAAGATGTATTCGTGACACCTGGATTCTGCGTCGTTTCATGGGGAATTAACCGCCGGGTTTAAAAAATTTGGATTTACGTTGTTTCCTGGAGAAAATTACAGTTTCGTTAGAGAATGAAAGTCGCCTCAAAGAAAAATCAAATCTTCCTTAATTGTTTCGACCTACTACTTTCCTCGATCATCAAAGAATTACATTATTCGCGTTAAGAAAAAAAGTTTCGAAAAGGAATGCAAATTCGTCGAGGATAAATAAAAATCTTGTCATAAACAAACTTATAAAATTTTTCCTATCAACATCGCGAAGAGAATACTCTTGCACTCTTGCGAAGATTTCTCAGATCTTAAATATCGTAGGGAGAAGAATTGTAACGATCGATCGTGAGAGAAGACGATCCTCGTTGAAACACAAAGAGTGGAAAGAAGACGATCGTACATCCCGTCATGCTCCCCTGGCAATTCGAGCAAACCTCGAATCCCTAATTACAGGAAATTAACGCCGCCTCGACAATCGGCCGGGCGTGAAATCTCGATTAATCCGGGCAAGCTACGTCGGCCTGGTTCATTCGCAGAAATACGTGTTTCCGGGACGCGACGGCTCCGGCCATGGCGGCTCCGTCAGAGACGTCGAAGAATCGTGCTGACGTAACTGGAATATATCATCACCGTGCGAGGAGGCGAGGTATTATATCGGCGGCGCGGGCTGAGGGGAGGGGAACGATGTCCGCCACTGTCACGGAAGCGGAGGCAGAGTCAAGAATTTAGTTTGGCGAAACGGAAGACACGGCCATAATGAGTTTCCTATTAGATTCGGTTCCCACGGTTGCCTTGGTAACCAGCCTTCGACTTTCGATCCTCCCTCTCTCTCTCTCTCTCTCTCTCTCTCTCTCCATCCGCCCACGTAAGCAAATACGCTGCACTTTGCTTTTTCTTCCCGTTTTCTTCTTCCTTCCCTTCCCTTCCTTCAAAGGAGTTGCTCTTGACGCGAGCGACGAGAATCGCTGCTGCAAATTTAATGGCCGAGCAGCATAAATGCTTCGACTGGGGACGCTTCTTTTTGATGATTTTTTCCTTCGAAAAAAGGAAGAGAAATTGGAAAGGAAGCGTTGCAAACGCTCGAGTTTTAAATCGAAGACTATGTTCTCTCACAGAATAATTCGAGTAATAATAACTGTCTCGAAACTGTTCCCGATACCCGTCGACGAGCGTCTTCCTCCGTTCTCCACCGGTGAGACAATAGGCGGAGAGAAGGACAGGTGTAATTAGTTGAACCGTTCGGAGGTGCAGGGTCGCTATGCTAATGACTACCGGCCGGCCTCATCCACGGCTCTTGTAACCCGGTTCCTACAATTGCCAACTTCTACACGCACGTAATTAGGGGAACGTTCGAAGCGGTTAACGATCGGCCTCGCCTCCCTCGCTGCTGAATTTCCAGAAACTGGGTGACAAAGTTTAACTCGCTGACGATCGAGAGAAGGGATCGAGATTAATTCGAGCGTCGCCTCGTCTCCTCGTGGGTTGCCCGTCGGAATTTTCTTGGTCGGACACTTCTCGATGACGAGGATGCGGTTCTCGACGTCTAACGAAATTTCCCGATCGAGGATGATTCTTCGAAGGGTCATCGTTCGAGAGGAAACGGTGATTGTAATCGAGGAGGACAAGTTTTCACAACTTGGCCGCGTGACAGCGTGCAAGGATGAAAGAATAACAACAATAAGGGTGGATAATTATGAGGGAAATTGCAGCAACCCTCTGGGATAGAGATTAAAGTAAAGCGGGGGTAAAGTGGAGCGCTGGTAATCACTCACCTAAAATGCCGAGTCTGTAATTTATAGTGACGACGACGACACCCCCGTAACTCGCCAATACGCTGCCGTCGTAAGGGTTGCCGCTGCTCCATTCATAGCTCTCCCCGTGCACGAACACGATCACCGGGTATCTCCTTCCTCCACCGTCCCTCGCGCCAGCTGTAATCAATAAAATTATCCGCTGATCGATCGCCACCGCTGACACTTGATAGTTGCGCGTCTCGCATCCTTAAACATCCATTTTTCAAAGGGGGGCTCGCTCTGTACAAACTTTTCACGCCGGCACGTTAAAAGGATTATCCGGCCAAGTTTGTCCGGAGGATTCTAACTCGTCGTATCATCGTGTACGCAACAACTCGTGATAACAAGTTGCGCGGAAAAGTTTAGCGCGGCGAGGCGTAGCGTGCAGTTAGTTAATTACGAATATATCCGGTGTTGGGGAGGATTCGAGGCGAGTGTATTTTCGAGGGGTGTATCGCGCGCAACTCATCAGCGGGTAAATGAAAATGTTCTCCTCGGGCAAAACCGAACCGCCTTGTGTTACGAGGAGTATCTTTCGGCCGCGGTAAAAACGAGGACATTAGCTCGAGGTCGTTTCGATTTAATGGCCGAACCGTGGAAAATTGTTGCAAGGAAGCGACCAGCTGTGCCTCCTCCATTTCTGAACTCTCGTTAAAGCTTCGTCGTAAGTGGTCAAAATCGTGCGTTGCGCTGCATCGTTGAAATGGAAACGACCCCCCCCCCTCCCCCCTCGTTCGACCTTCCTTTAAACCGATTCGAACAAAAATTACGAATCATCATGTGAAGAATGGAGAAGAATAAGATGGGATCGCGTTATTCTTACTTGCCTGACGTGGTATGATTAAATCTTATCTTCCATTTTCGTCCGTTCGTAAATTTATCGAAAATTATCGTAAAGGAAATTCGAAAACGTTCCATGTTCTCGATCGATTCGTTAAAATTTGTTAAGATTCAGTCGAACAATTAAGGACGAAAACTTTGGACGGCAAGTATCATACGTGGCTATCGTATCGCGTTCGAGGTAATTAAAACGAGGGTTGACGAACGCGAGCCGAGTACGTCAATCGGATCTGGTATGCTAATACCAGGGGTTGGAGCACACGTGGCCATGATCGCTGTGGCGGGACAACGGCCTCGGTCATAATTCAACAAATCAGGCGCGTTACCGCCCCTGTTTGAGCGATAGTGTTCAAACGGGGCGATCCGATTTTCTCCCCTTCACCCCGTTTTTCATCGACGAAATTGGCCGGCACAAAGGGAGGGGAAGGAGGAGGGATCGATACACCGACGAGAAACGGTCGAATCTACGAAACGAGATGTCTTGGGTTTTGCAATTAAAATCGCGGGAAGCGTACGTGCGGAAGAATTTGAAAAGGATTTGAGATCAAGTTTTCTCTTTTGCCGGCCGAGAATGATAGATAGATTTAATAGCCGGATATAGCGGTCGTTAAAAATCTTATTAAAATTCAATATTCGCGGCAAATATCTCGGCAATAGAAAGAAATTTTAATGGATGGTATTAAAAGCGATTAAATTCAAACCTTCGGGGGAGGAGGGGAGCCTAGGGGAGGGGGAAACGGAAATTTTATACGTGTATAACCTCTCCATCACGGTCCCACCACGGCTTGCCACCAATGAAATTACAAACGGAGAAACAGAGCTGATTAAATATTTAATTCACTTACTTCTTCTCTCTGCTTTCTTCTTGCCCCTTTATTAATCGAGTCGCGCGATTCTGTAAAGAGGAGAGACCGCAAAAGGGGGGTGTGATTCGATTCGTCTTTTTATCGCTTTTAATAAAAGAGAGAGAAAGAGAGAGAAAGAAAAAAGGAAACGTACATTAAATACGAGCACGCGATGTGATTCTTCGTCTCTGTGTCTCTCGCTCGTTTTCTTTTGTGTTCCTCCTTTTTGTTTTTCACTCGGACAAACAAAGTTTCGAAAGAGGTGGTGAAGAAACCACTTTGAGAAACCACCTTTCTTCTCTCCTGTGGTCGTTTCTTCGGCAAATTTTTCCTTTTTTTTTTTTTTATCGAGAATTATCTCGTCGATATTACAACGAATCGTCTAAAATTATCAATATATATCTGAGTATTCCGAGAAACGAAGAACGCAACGAAAGGGAAAAAGTTGGTATAGCAAGAATGAAAACAAACGAAAAAAAAAAAAAAAAAGAAAGAAAAGGAAAAAAAAGAAAAAAGGGTTAATTCGAAATAAACGAGAATTCTTAATGAAACGCAATCTCTCGCGATAATTCTTCATATCCGTACAATTGTTCGTTTTTTTCGATACAACTTTTCTACATCGTTCCACTCAGACTTCCACTTTAACCGTCCCTTTTCTTTTTCCACCCTTTTCTTCGCTACGCTATATTTCCCTCTGATTACTTCTCCCGTTACTCGACCTCTCCTCTCCTTTGATCCCCTTTCTCCCGTCTTATTCCCTTGAAATCGTCCTGTGTACCCGTTTATCCCATCGTGTTTCTTCCAAGTAACATTGTCCCGTGCTCCTGAAATATTTTTCCAGAACGAACCGCGTTGCTTATCCCGAGATACATCCTCAATTTTATCTCGCGCTTTATTAAGCCGCCTTTTTTTACACGGCCGTCACTTCGTATTTTGTCCAACGCCATCGAGGAAAATGTTTCCTCCGTCTTTGAAACGAGTTCGTTCGGCTCGTAACCCGCGCCGAAAGGCGAAAGAAGAATATTATTTTCCACTTGTTTTTCATTCCGTCTTTTTTTTAAATAATTAATATCCCAGATCATCTTCGATGCAGCATTTTATTCATCCATGAAAAATACGCTCGAGACCTTTAGTTTCACACCCTCGTATAACAACGCTCGAATTCTGAAGGATTCTCCTTCTCACCGATCTGTGTGAGTACCTACGAGTCTTTAGGGGTGGTCAAAATAATTTACGACCACTTGACCACCGTTAAAAGCTCCGAAGGTAAGGACATTTGTCATCCAACTCTACGAGCACCCTCAGAAAAATAAGTTTCGGTAATTTTCAAGTAGTGATTTCCCTACCATTGCGTTTCTTTTCGATCTCAAATCCTCGATGTTGTTTAGAATGAAAAGAGTGTACGATCACTCGACTTGATCGAAAAAAGCTCTGAAGATAAAATAATAATTAATAAAATATATAATTAAAATATATAATTTAATAAAATATCCTCAGAAAAATAAGTTTCGATAAATTTTCAACGGTGATTTCCCTATCATTACTCTTCGATCTCAAATCTTGAACATTTAAGATGAAAATAGTTTACAAGCACTGAAGATGAGCTTTAAAATATCCTCAGAAAAATAAGTTTCGATAAATTTTCAACGGTGATTTCCCTATCATTACTCTTCGATCTCGAATCCTCAACGTTTAAGATGAAAATAGTTTACGATTATTGTCAAAAAAAGCTCTGAAGATGAGCTTCAAAATATCCTCAGAAAAATAAGTTTCGATAATTTTCCACGGCGATTTCCCTACCGTTGCGTTTGTTTTCGCGCACGATCCTCGATCAACGTTAGTCGGCCGCAAGATAGATGAAAAGCGACACGCTGTTTGTCGCGAAACATTATCGAGTACAGGGATCAAACGAGGCGAAGATGGATTTAATCGGTGTACAAATTTGCTGGATCGAGATTTTTGGCTCGGCAAGCGAGGCCGATCCCTCCCCGGATGATGCATCCGGTGTGTCAGGGCGGTGTGTTAAGGCGGGCGCGGGACATTCGATTTTATCGGGCGGCGCGCGATACATTATTTCAGCCGGTGAATAAATTTGCCGGAGCACTGTCAATATTTGATACGATGTGCAAACAGTTTCGTATGCTGGCAACGCCTCTAACGTACTTTACATATTCATAAAGTCGTGCGTTCCCTTGTTTTAACCGAGGGGAGGGTTGTCGGTGAACGACGATGTTATCATCAATCGTAACGGCGACACTCGAATCGAATCGAATTTTATTCTCCCTCGAATCGATTTTCTCTTTCTTCTTCTTCTTCTTCTTCTTCTTTCAATTCTCAAAATCACGAAACGTCGAAGAGGTTGAAATTAATCTTGGTTAGTTTTTAACGAGAAACGAGGATAATGGTTGATCGTGACGTGGATAGGTGTTGAGAGACAAAAGATTCGCTTCATCGGAAACGACGATTTCACGGGGCACAAAAAGGAAGTTTTTCCGTCCGTTTTGCGCCTCGCCTTCGTGGTCCCGCCAGCTTCGCTGAGATCGCTTGTCTCTCGATAAAAATGGCAGCGTATCTTTGAAAAGATTTTCTTAAGAGGACGTCCCGGCTCGGACGTAAGAAAGCAGAAAATGGAGGAGATACGATCGAGCCTTCAACCTTGCCAGAGAAGCGAACTCAATTTCTAAATGCAATGCCGCCGCTTTTGCATCGCCTCCCTTTCGGAGTGTTACGAAACGGATTACGTTTGTTCGATAACTCATCCCGATAATGTTTCAACGACGTTGTCTGTCAGGGAAATGGAAAATATTTCCCTTCCGAGTGGAAATATTAAAATCCATTCCCTCGAAACGATCAATTTCCCCTCCCCGAAGCGAACTAGCTTATTTCTCACGATGGATTACATGGCAGACAACGACTGCGTTTTCGTGGCTTTAAAATCCCTCCCCTCTAAAATCGTTTCATCCCCTATTTAGGGAAAGTTAGATCAGATAAAAGCGCGGACGAGGGAGCGAAACTTTTTTATTACTTTCGAATTGAATTCTATAAATCCTTGAATCGTCGTCCTCGTCGTCGTCCTCGTCGTCGTCCTCGTCGTCGTCGTCGTCGTGGAAGTGGCTTCGTCGCGACGATAATCGTTTCGCGATTTACATTCGTCCGTATTGGATTCGGAACTCGGAATAAGAAAAACAATTTCCCTTCGCCATCGTGACAAACATTCGTCTTCTCGTATTTCGTAGATTGTATTGCGCGTTCCCTTCTTATTATTTCTTGTCACTCGACTCGTGTCTATATAAGACGAGTTCACAGGCTGAAACTCGTCAGAGGTTGCCTTACTTGCGTAACGATTCTGCCACAAACAGCGGAGGGATCTAAGCGCAACCGATGTCGAGAGAATTACCCGTGTTCAAGAATCGGTTGCTAGTCTCGAACAACTTGACGTTGCCCGGAGCTCTTTGTCAGGCACGCCGCCGCAATCTAACTTCTATCATCAGCTAAATTAATCTTGTGAAATATTCTCGCGTATATTTCACAATTTTCGTTCTCTCCTACATCAGGAAATATTTTCGAATCGATTTCTCTTTTTAGAAATCGAATCACGAGGGGCAGATTTTTGAATAACAAATTAATATAAGGAACAGGTCAGGAAAATCGTCCCTCTGGTGGCGGGGACAAGAACCACATCACGCTGGTATCCTCGCCTTAAACGATTGGTTGGTTCATGGCGATGACACATGCCAGCATAGCCGAGACATTTTCGTTTCCCCATCCTCGCCCAATATCCACGAAAATCCCCTCGTACAAACCAAATATATATATATACTTTGTTAACTGACCAAATCGAAACTCCTGTCCACCCGACGACCCACATCACGATTCTAATATTTATACATAATTGCATCTCGGAAACTGTGTCCGTATTATCCAATCCTGCGAATTTCGTTTTCGACCACGTTTCGTCACTGTCGATTCCTCGATCGTTCCCTCGGACTCGTTCAAACAGCATTAACAATTGCGGAATGTTCCTGTTGCTCGCAAACTATCCGCCGCTATGTAATAGCCACGGAACAATCGTATTTCGTATGCAACCGGCAAAGCCGCTGTTTTCATCGACGCGCCCTTTCCGCTGAACGGTCCGCGGACCCTGACAATGCAGCACCGGGAATATTACGAGATATAAACTAGACTAACACGGTGTAATTCTGCTTAGCATGCTAACTGCGTGCTCGCCTGTAAGTCCAGGCGTAGGGTGGCCACCCTTATCCAAGCAAACAATCTGAAACTGTTGTACCTGCTATCTCGGTCGGCTTCTAATATCTTTCTTTCTTTCTTTCTTTCTTTCTTTCTTTCTTTTTTCTTTTTACTCCCACGTACACGTTGTAACCAACCATTCGCCCGTGGAAAAATTATGGCGGGATTAATGGAGCCGAGGAAGGCGATTGTTCCAGCGAATTCTTGGTTGGGCTGGAAAGGGAAGGAGACGTTACAGGTCGTTCGATTATTCCCGATCTTCCTCCTGATCCCACGTTCGCTCGACTTTCTTACCGTTTTCGAGGGGCGGCCACCCTCGTCGCCCACGTGTTTCTTATGTAAAGCAACGGATTTTCGTTTTCCCGTAAGGTTTATTCACGATATTTCGTAAGAAGAAGATGCGAAATTATATTAATATTAACCGGTGATATCGAGTTTGAATAAAAAAAAAATGAAGAGACGTATCAGAGTTATTTAAATAAATAACGATAAATAGTTGAGAGAGAAAACAATTTTTCGCCAACAATCTGAAAACGATTCACCGCCTCTCTGAAATTCGGCGAATCAAAAAGTTTCAGTCGATTCCCGATTGCGTTCCATTCATCGATCGTCAACAGACGGAATATTCATGAACACAGGCTCGGATCGCGTGGTTCGAAAGCCAGCCCGTTCCAATTTTCTCAATCGGAAGGGAAAAATCAACGGTCGCGAAGTGGCGCCGATGGAATCACCGGCCCGACAAACTCGGCAGTGAAGATCCGGCCGATTGTTTTCCCGGAATCCTCAGGGGGCGGTGAAGCGACCTACATCTCCCCGACACACACGTCGAAATACAGGCAACGAACGTTCTGTCCCTCGAACAAATATTAATCCGCCACACTCGATGGGTTGAAACGAATTTTCAAAACATTTTTTCCCTTTAACTTAAACTATCCTTAGCAGTAATCCGGATCCATCCAGATTCTTCCCATTCGAGTCACGAATCTTTCTTCCTTTAACCCTCCTCCAAGGGTTTACTTTACAGAGAAAAAGCAAGGTTTTTTTGAATAGGAGGCGGATGGACGACAACGCGTTTCCGTTAACCCTTGTTCTCCCTCGTGGATTCGTATCGATGTCTTGTTTTCGGGGGTTGATTTTTGCCTCGATAGCTACGGGAATTTTGGAGAAATGAAATGCGGATGAATGGAGGGGAAAGAAAAAAAGAAAAAAAAGTTGGAGGGAACGTTCCCCCCGCCCGTGAAACGAATTCCAACGCGATCGTTTGAAGTGAATTCGAATCGCTTTTGTAGGAGGCGGCCACCGCCTATGGGGAGGAAAATAAAAACGGAGGGTTATATGTTACCGCGGAGTTCGATGCTTGCCAAATAGACTTTTCACTAGTTCGTCGAGTTGGAAATGAGTCTCCCCCTTCCCCCCCTCCTTCCTCTCTCTGTCTGTCTTTCGAGGCAAAACGCTAGCCAGCCGATTACTTTTTCTAGGGGCAAATTTTTTCGTTCAAGCTTTCGTTTCGCTGTACATACAGAAACTGGAGTAGCGAGATTCGTAGTCGAAGCAACTTGTTATTACTCGAACAATCGTGGAAAATGGCAAAAGGAGGGGATAGCTCCTGCCCGTAACGAAGGAACAATTTTCTCCTTGATCGCGGAAAACACGATCGATCAAAACTCAATGTTTTCATGATCTTCCCCTCCCACCACGTGCTCGAAGATGGGAGAAGATGAAACGGGGGTAACAGATGGTCGGCCATCGGGGTTAAACGAGCGCTCCGCGGAGAGAATGGAATGGAAAAGAACGACGGAGGCGAAACGTTGTTTATACGGGGATGATGCACGAGGGTTGTTTAGTGGTTGGTTCTGGTGGTAACGGAGCGACAAATACACACACATACATATACGAGAACGTCGCAAGGCGAATTCTCTTCCGTTGCTTTGCGTTGCAACGCGAAATAAGGGGAGAAGCCGAAAAGGAAAAGCCGCAGGAAATGTCAAGTTTTTTATTAAATATCCCGCGCACCACCGCCCAAGGAAACTGGTTGGCGCGAGGCGAAACAAATTGGATACGGTCCTCCTCGTCCTCGTCAATTGAGTTTCGCATCCCTCTCCGCACCCTATGTCAGACAGCTCTGTTCCAGTCGTCCGTCGCGACGCTTGCCCTTCGATTTAACGATACTCCATTCGAACGAAGTATCTTGCTTTCCTTTCCTCCTCTCAGAAGTTTTCTCCGCCAATTCTTTTCTCCACCGAATTTGCGTAATCGTAAGGCAGACAGGCAGAAAATGCGAAAATGATAGATTCATATTGTAAATCCATGTCAATGCGTACGCGTGCCATTGGATTAATTCGAGAGCCATTAATTTTAGAGTTTGCGGGGAACGTTAACGAGGAAATGAAGAGCGAAATAGTAAAATATATATATGTATATATATATACATATATACGTATATAATACGGGGAAACGAGAAGCAATTTTACAAATTGACGTCGTTCTTCGAATTTTATTAATTATTTCGAGGGGAGACGGTGGAACGGTAACAATGTTAAAACATCGAATGTTTACCCTTCCCGTTTAAAAGCGGCCGTGCAATCAACCCAGTTAACTACGGCCGTGCATCGAGTCTTCGTTATTTACACATAAATTTCATTATGAAAGTTTAATAAATCCCACTGCAATGGGAATCTAGTCGAGCCGTGGAAAATTATTTACACGAAAATTAATTAAACTTATCCGGCTACCTTGCGAAAACACGAGTTACAATTACCTTTGGATCACCAATTCAAATCGCCTTATTCAGGCCCCCTCGCAATTATAAATATTCATACGAATCGCGTGGTATCGTAAGAACACTTCTACTTTCCTCGCGTAATTTCAAAAGGATACGGGTGAGAAGAAGAGGGTAGTAAAGGAAGTAAAAGTGGAAGTAAATGGTCAAACGTCCCGTGGATGGAGAGAAGACAGTTGCTGGTCCATCGATACGACAATTGTGCGAGTCGTGGTCAGATTTAGTGGAAAATCTGTAACGGGTTGCGTGTGTTTTGAACGAAGGGGAAAGGGAAGAGTCTCGAGAAAGTTTGATAGAACCGTTGTTATGTTGTTCTCGCGGTTGAATTATTAGAATAATTCGTATCATCTTGTTTGTCCACGTCCACGATCCGCGGAGAAGTTTCGTGATAAATTGAAAGAACGAATAATAATAGAGGGAGGAAGTAAGATAAGAGAGGAAGTTTATAATCCTTGAAAAGCAGATGGAGATTAAATAAGGTTTAAATAAGGAAATCTGTTTACCGAGTAATAGATTTGATGCTATTGACGACGATATCCCCCGAGGGACTGGATCGTTTCTACGGATACGATCAACGATGACACTCGATTAAAAGTTTGCAACATTCCCATTGTTCTTCTCGATATTGCTCGTATCGTGGTCGCACTTGACATTTGATTTGTCGCTACCACGTCCATTTTCGCTTTACGGATTTATCGCTTACCACGTATCCATTTCAATTGCTAGAAACTGGATTACGTTTCAATTCTATATTCGATAATAAATGACAAAAAGCTCGAAAATATCCATTCTTCGAGACCGCGAAGAATTCCATCGCGAGAAGAGGGATACGAATTCTCGAGGAATTAATTAACCATTGCATTATAAAATCCGTTGGATTTATCGTCACCACGTATCGATTCCAATTCTTAGAAATTAGACTACGATGTCGAATGACAAGAAGCTCGAAAATATCGAGAATTCTCCGAGTCTTCGCGAAGAAGAAGGATTCGAATTCTCGAGGAATTAATTAACCGCATTATAAAAATTATAAGATCCGGATTTATTGCTATCACGTATTCATTTCAATTCCTAGAAATTAGACTACGATGTTGAATGACAAGAAGCTCGAAAATATCGAGAATTCTCCATTCTTCGAGATCGCGAAGAAGAAGGATTCGAATTCTCGAGGAATTAATTAACGGTGGCATTATAAAATCCGTTGGAGGGCGACTTCCTTTCGGACGATGGCTGAAAGCCGTGGAGGAGGGCGCGAGGGTAGATTTAACCGGACAATGAACCGCGAAAGCAACAAGCCCGGTTGCTGCGGCCGGAGCGTAACACTCGATGCCGCAGCCGGGCCAGTGACACGGCCAGGATTATGGCGTTCAGATAAGGACGATGATGGTGAGCTCGCTTATCGAACCTTCCGATCGACGCGCGTGCATGGGTCTCTGCACGGCCAGATAATGCGGCCTACCCTCTTGTTGGGATGTCGTTACAGTTGTAAAAATAAGTGAATAGGGATACTAAGATGATACTATTGTACGGGCGAATTTAACCGAGTTGGTTAGTTTGACGATTCTTTCGAGAGATTTGAGAGCTTGTTAAATTAATTTTCTAAGAAAATTATCGCGAATCGGTCTCAATATGTATATACATATATAAATTTGTATACGGATTGTCGATAAACTCGAGAATTTATATATTGCAATAGAAATTGAAAGGAGAGATTCGGTTCGAATCGAATAATCGCGATGAAATAAACGAAGGTTAAGAGAATTGTAAAAAGGATATCAGGGTAGACGTATAGGTGGGGTTGGAAATTATACCGTGATATATCATGTTGAAATTCAGCCGGGCCGGGGTGAAATTCAAAAGGTCGTCGGGAATAAAGGAATCGATGGAGTTTGAAATTTGGATGGGAGCCAATTTACGACTGCGTGAAATATGGAACGGGAAGATTTACAATTGCATAACGTCGGTGACGTCGACAAATCGCCGTGTGTAACTGAATAAAAATTAAATAAACGCGTACGAGAGAGAGAGAGAGAGAGAGAGAGAGGAAAAAAAGATCGGCGATATTTCACGATACATGGTGGATACTTAAGCGAATACTGTTATCCCTCCGAATGATGTATTATCTTTCGGATCGAACGATTCGAAACGCTACGCCTCTTTTCCTCGGTGTCGCCATCTGGTAGACCGCTTTCTCTTCAACAGATGAAAGACACGAACACGAGGGAAGAGGGATTAAGGGACAAAGGGGGCACGAAGGTGCGCGTTTTCACGGCAATCGCGGTAATTTCCCCGAGGATAGAGCCGTGTCTTTCACGCTCGCCGCCGTCCAGACTTATGCTAATTAAATCGTGCGACCGCGTTGAAAGGGATAAACGGTGAAAAATGAAATAGCCGAAAGCACCGGCGTCTCCGTCTCCTTAAGCTTAATGCTCTCCCCCTTACGAGAACTTGCTTCTCGATTTTTAAGCGAGAGGAACAAGGGAGACGAGGCCATCCTCTCCGTCCGATTAAACCGAGATTCCAATTAAATTACTCGCTTATGTGTTTATTAAGAATATTTGGAAAAGTTGGGGAGAGAAAGGGGATAATTTCAATAATTTCAAAAAAAGAAAAAAAAAACCAGAGAGAATACGCGAACGAGTCGTACGTCCGGCGAGAGCAATTAACCGGGGGTACGAGGATATAATGGTAAAAGCGGAGCCGCGATTAATCCCGAATTGATATACTGTGGATAGGTGAAAAGGGAAGGAGATCGGTTTGCGCACGGTCAATATTTTAGTCGGGTGGAGAAAAAGTGGAGGGCAAGCTCTCGTAATGAAATTAAATTTCAAAAGGCATGTTCATACCCTCTCCTCTCGTTTGAGGGGAGATACGCATTACCAATTGCGCCGCGTTTCCGTTTTTTTCGCTCCTTCCTCCTCTCCCCCCCGCCCCCCTCCTCTCCGTTTATTTTACGCGTATTTTAATTCCGTTGTGAGGGGGGAAAGTGGCGGGGAATTAAATAGGAAGCCGCGTTGCCCACGGGATCGTGAAATTACATCGTCCCCTCCTAGCTGGAAATCCTATACATTCCGATCGAGATATTCGTTTCGATAGCATATTGTTTCGCGAAGCCTTGTCGCTTCGTTGCGATTAATCCTTAGAAGTGGCGCAATCTGTCGGTCGCGGAGGGATATCGATCGGATGGAAAAGATGGAAATAACGTTGCTGTTGTTGATGGGAAATCAAATTTTCTCTCGCCGCATTACTCGTTCAAATAATTCCCCAACTTTTGAAACGTTGCGGCAAACGTTGCATCCAAACGTTGGCCGGGAACGGAACGAAAATTAATAAACTCAGTTCCACGTTTGGTAAGCTGCAAGAGACAACGAGAGTTGAGCGAAGTAAAGAAGCGAGGAGGAAGTAATTTTTTTTATTTATTTAAATTTGTAGTTCCCCCTGCGGTGACCGACTTACCCCTCTTACTCTTGTTGGAGCAAGGAGGGAAATTTTTAAACGTGGACCCGCGTATCGAGAAACGAAACATGCGAGTACGAAATATGAAATATGAAACGCGACAGGAATACGCGATTGTCGCGGTGACGCGAAAGTCTGTTCGATTCGTTTTTCCATCTCGACGAGTAACTCACGTTTAAATCTTTGTTAAATTTCCGTCTCTCGAATTATTTCCGCTAGGACAATGATACCGGCGTTTCTCGACTTCTATCCACGGGAATTAGCGAAAGAAAGAAATAAAGCCGCGTTTCCATTTCTCCGCTTCGGTGAGAAATCGGTTCGCGAACGAATGTGAAGCTTTTCTTCGATGCGGCGAATAAAGGGATCGAAAAACGAATCGCACAAACGAATAACTTTTCCTAACTTTCGATTTTCTTTTCCTCGTCCTTCCCTCGACACGAGCGGCAATTAAAAGCGTGTATATATCTATGGTAAAATGGAATGGAAGAAGATAGGTCGAATGACCGGCTGATTCGAACGTGGTGCGTGGCTGCCATCGGCAACGTTGTCGTCCTACTTTCTTATCATAATTGTCCCGCCTTAGAGCCTTTTATGATCCGGTAATGCCATCCAATCTGGCGCGATTACTCTTGCAGCAGCCACGAAATTGAACGAATTAAGGCACACGTCTCCGGCAGGGGTTGAAGGAGCTCCACCCCTCCGCCCTTTATCCGTATCTCTCATTTACACACGAGCGCGCGTGTGCAGCCTCTCTTCAGCCCCTCAGGCCCCGTTCTCTTTCTCGCTCTTGTGCAGTCTGGAAAGCTGTACGAGTGGCATAAATTTAATACGGTACACGCCAAGGGAGGTGCCATACGTCCAACCCTGTTAAGGCCTCTCTCCTCTCTCTCTCTCTCTCTCTCTCTCTCGAATCCGCGATGCATACACTCTCTTCTCTCCTCGAACTGCCTTATCCCTTCCCTAATGTTAATTTAAATAATTTATCACGGGACCCAACCGATCCGGCCAGTCAACCAACTATGATTTATCCCCGAATCGGAAGAGACCCTCGTTAACTTGAATTTATTTCGATTCGGATAAATGAAGTACGATTGACAGGGGACAAGTAATTGAATGGGAGAGGTTAAGGAAATGAAGGATCGATTTCGATAGACGATAAGCGAGAAATTTGTTGAAATAGAATTTTCCTTTTTTTTACTTCGTAACGAAAGAAATTATTCCTTCTTTCTGGACAACGAAAAAATTGTTTGTTTTTTAATTATTAATCTGCCAACGATAATTTTACTTTTTCCTTTTTTAATTGTATCTTCTCTCAAGTTCACGAGAGTTCTACATCGTACAATTTTATTTCGTCGCAATAAAATTGTTCTGAAACAATTTTACTTTCAACGTTACTTTACTTTCAATTACAACATTTAACAACATTTCCTTTGTTCATTTTCTATGCCGTAACATTGACCGTAAAAGTTGGTTGAAACAAACGATTTTTTTATTTAATCAACTAGTTTTAATCGTACCTCTCTTAATTAAATATATTCCCAGCCATCATTAAAAAAAAAAAAAGAAACAAAATTTCCGTCTTCGCATCTTTCATTTCCCACACAAAATACAATCAATCGTTTTCCACGATAATTAGATCAACCAACACGAAAATACTCGTAGAAATCGAGAATCAATTCAACTCGTCCAGAGAAGTATTCTTTAACGTGCCACCCCTCATTGCTCAGATTTGTTCGCACGTACGCATCCCGAACGTACCTGTTTGGGAACCGGCGACGAGGTAGGTGTTTGGTGGAGGGTTGGCGCGACAAATGGAGATTATTCCATGGCTGCGAACAAGGACGCGACGATTCCTTACGATTTTCCGAGTCGTTGCCGCCCTCCACCTTCCAGATAATCTTTCGCTCGATCTCGAGGATTACCGTTAACGCCCGCGCTACTCGTTCCTCCTCGGTTTAAGCCGTCGACGAAATACTCCACCCCCTCTCCTTGGATGGCCAAGAAAAGAGATTGCCAGGGGGGGGGGGGAGAAACTGGGAGAAAGAGAAAGAGAGGAAGAGGAAGAGAGGAAACGCTGAACCCTTCACACGCAACCCTCCCTCATGCATTGAAATTTAGTTACGCGAGCTTTTCCCTCTGTAATTGGATCTCGTACCACGGATCTCGCCTCATCTTGGCGGACGAGAAATTTTATCGATTCTTTGCCTCGCCCCTCCTCTATTTTCCTCTCGCGTTACACTACATCTCTTCGAGATTTTTCGTTGTTAATACGTTTCGTTGATCGCGAGGTGGGGTGAGATCGGTTTGTCGAGAGAAAGTTCACACACCCTCCGGGGTGTGAGTGAAGATAAAAGTACGCGATAATTTGATGTATTGGGGGTGGAATGGGGGAAGGGAGGGGAGGAGGAGGGGAAAATGAATATCTTGCTTGCTTTTGGCGATGGAAAATTTATCAGGTCGAAACCTGCTCGCTTTCGAGGCGAACATCATCCCCTTTCGGGTTTGTTTTTTTCGGGTTTGCCAGAGATAACGCTAGAGAAATATATCGCGATATATATCCATTCGAAACGATTATCAATTATCAAACATTTTTCCAATCTGTTCATCTTTCTATTGTTGTATGCTCCCTGTAAAATGCATGCATAATATCTTCTCCTCCTCGAAAAGTGAGATTTCCACGCAGATCGATGGAAAAGGAAGAATTTCCGCAAGAATATCTTCTCCTCGTTTCGACAGATAAAGGACGACACGAAACGTAATTACGACGACGTTACTTCTTTTTTTCTTCTTTTTTTTTTCTTTTTTTTTTTTTGACGATTTAACGCACAATTAAACGTGTAGACTGGTTAACCGCGGGAATTCACGGTCTAGTTGCATTCAGGGTCTCCGAGATTCTGAGGTGAAATTTGCTACCCGCTAGAAGACGGAAGAGGTTCCGAGGTGATTCGCGGTCTCGTCAAGCGGCGCATCACTAAGATTTCCGTGGATCGCGATTCCCCTTATCTTAGACGCGAGGATTTCAATTTACTCTTTTACGATCTCTCTCTCTTTCTTTCTTTCTTTTTTTCCCTCTCTTTTTTTTCTTCTTAAATTTATAGTTTCAAAGAAAAGGCGAAATTGGGTTAAAAATTCATGGGAAGATGGCCTTTTGAAAGGCGAAGCACATTTTCCAAGAAAAATCTCGATGACAATGAGTTTCAACGAGTCTCTTCCACCGACCATTAAATTTTCGACTGTGCGCCGCGCTTTTTCACCCTCGGCGCCGTCTCTGGGGCATCGCGAGAAATCGAATTAAGCCGTGGCCGTCGCGGACAGGATTTTTCTAGTAAGAAAAAGAGCCGGGCACGGGAGAGAATACTTGGCAAAGGGCGGTACGCCGCTAACTGTCCTTAAAGCTTCTCGTCCTCATCGTCGCCGCGGAAATGTTTCTGGAATCACGTTTGCGGCTTTTTTCTTTTCCTACACTCCACTTTCTTGCAATTTCCCAAACTGAAATTGCTCATTATTTTCTTTTTTTAGACGCAACCTTCCTCGCAACCCGTTTTTATACCCGACTCGTATATTTCGCGTACTCGTAGCGGAATTTCTAAGGTTAAAATTAATCTTTATTCAGTTTTTTTTACTTTGTTACAACAAAATTTAAAGCTAACGTCTTTTTATATTTATTTAGACTTATAAAAATTATGCGTTTTATCGCGAAGAATATGACTCGTGACCAAATCTCTCTTTAGAACTATAGAAATAGTTTTTGCACAACTTATAAAATCCTTTTGAACGATTAAACTCGGATTGATTAAGTGAAAATTCAATTTACCTATTTTAAGCAGAATTTTAAGTAGAACTTTTGAATCAATTTGGAGTTTCAACATACCGCTACTTAATTCGTTATAAGCAATATTTTGTCGGAAAACGAACACATATTCATTACGCAATTTATCTTTCTTAACTCGATTAATCTCTGTTAAAATTATAGGAAAACTTTGTACCATTATAACTCGGAAGATAACTACTTTCGATCAACGAATCAACGATCGGTCCAAAAGCGCGGAATCTTTCCCCTTAAAAATACCTTTTGATTTTTCATTTCGATTTTTGAATCCCGAGATATCGTGTCGTCCAAAGAAAAGGATAATTTTTAGTCGTTCTTCTTGTCTCCCATTCGAATTTCACCTGACCTGTCCCAACAAGACGAGTACCAGATCCTTGGAAAAACTTGCGATTCCTGGAAGAACATAGCACGCATTTCCAGAAGAAAGAAATTCCATTCGTAACCGTTATGTTATTCGCTGTGGGAATATTTCGAATCCTTGTAACAAATTTGGACGAAAAAGAATGTCAACGGTATCGATCTCCTCTAACTTAACTTTCCTCCCAAATTTTCGCACAAATTTTCGAATTCCAATTATCAAAAGTATACCGTAACTTCTTTTTTTTCTTTCGATCAACTTTTGTTACGATTCAAGATTCTCGCATCGTTGAACAACATCGAGCAACGTTGAAATCGGTGCATAGAAGAGGCCTCTCCACCCCTTCGAATCGCGTCGTTGAAACGAAATTACCGGTAAGCCTCGACGAGATAAGATCGAACGAATCGTTTCACGCGTTTGCAACGATTCCGGGCTTTCGTTGGTTCCGCAGGATCGAACGACACCGGCCAATAAAGCGTAAACGGATATTACCGGCTTACAAGCTTTAAACAAAATTAGTCGGCCAGTTCCCAGCGGAGTGGGGAGGGGAGGCTTGCCGGTTTAAGGGAAAATTCGGGGGGAGAGATCAATTTCAGTGTAGTTTCAAAGTGAAGCCTATTAAATTCCGGGGCCGCGTCTCTGGAGAGGCTCAAAGGAGCCTTGCTACACCCTTTCCCTCCCTCCAATCTCGGCCTCGCTCGCGCCACCCTCCCCTCCTCTCGTACATAAACACGAGACCACCACCGCAACGGTTGCACAGGCAGAGGCGAAATTTCTAATCGGATAACACTTCGATATAATTGCCTATCGCCTTGATATCGTTCAACGCCTACCGTTGTTGCACGCCACTTATCTCGTATTTCTCGTATTTAACGTTCTCTGATCGAATCGAATTTAGTTTATTTAGTTTTTCGAAACGAGCGAACTAGTTCTGTGCGATTTATATATAACTTGCCCTATTTTTATTTTATAAATACCTCCATCGAGAGATAGCTTGGATTTCTCCCATTTATTATCATTATTGTTATTCAATAATAATTTTGTTACGGATATGTTAAATCTCCATTGAAATGGCACGATTTTATTTCTAGCTTTATTATTGAACGTTGCCAGCGGCACTATTTCACGTTTAAATCGCTACCTATTCGTTTTCTTTTTCGTTTCACGCACGCGACACAACGACACGTTTTTATTAAACACGTATTCGTTGAAGCGGATCGGTGGGTTTTATTTATCGTTTCCTGTCAACATATTTAATATCGCAAGGAGATTGGTGGAATGATTCTCGATACTTTTGCGTATATTTCCTCCTCTTTCAGAATTCATCCGGCAAGAATTTTGTTAGAGTTTATTTATCATTCGTTTCACCGCGATCCACTCGCCCCCACTCGTCTATCCACGCAATCGATGATGCGCTAATGAGGAGGAATCAATTTTTCGAATAGGGAAAGAAAGAAAATTTGTTTGACGCGCCACGTTCGATGCAGAGAGGGGGAGTAATAAAGAAGAACGGAGGAGGAAGTGAAAAAGCACGAGGCCGTTAAAAATAACGAGTTCGTTAGAGATGGCCATTCGGGAAGCTTATCCGAACATCCGCGGCCATCGAATCGAGTTCGGCTCGTGGTGCGGCCTGTAGTGATTTAAATTGAGTTACATCGTTGAAGTTTTATTAAAATAAAAAAGAGAGAGAAAGGGAGAGAAAGAAAGAAGAAGAGAGAAGGTAGATCCCACGAACGAATTTTTTCCCCCAATGTCTGGAACCAGCCGCTGGTTTCAGCTCACTTGACTTTCCCTTCCGACCAATTCAATTATCTCGTTAATTTCCAGGGTTCGAAAGAGTTGGGCTAAGGGTAGTTGGAAAATGGTAGAAATATTTATATATATATATAATTTCCTGATCCTCAAATATCGAATTTAGGTTCGAAAGTGGGGTAGAACAATGGGGTAGAACAGAAGGGTTGAAACTTTTCCAAGCACGCGTTTTCGAGTATCTCGGGATCGGGGAGGGTGAAATTTAATGCGGTCGTCGTTCCTCGAGTATATCCGAGTATTGTTTGATCAAGGTGGATGATTTTAATCGGCCTCTTTAATTGTCTTTAAGTTCGGCTCGTTGTGAATTTTGGGCGACGAGCTGATATTAAACGTCGCGCGGGATTACGTGGACTTGGAGCGAGATAACTTTCCCTTTATCTTTCCTTCTGAGATCGGGACATTAATTAAGATAAAAAACTATTTATTTAGAAACTTTCTTTATTTCGAATCGGCTCGAAACTGGTGGAAAAAAGGAGGATGATCTCGAGCAATTGGGGAGATGTATAAAACAGAGGGTAGGTTTTAGACGCAGTTGGCGAGAAACGTGGAAACGCGTCGACTACGGATCCCGACAGGATTGCAGACAAGTGGAAATTCAAGGAGGCAAGCAGGCGGAAAAATGCGAAGCCGGTCCGGTCGATCGACGCGCTCTTAAGAAGATTACGCTCCCTGCTTCCTCCATCTTCCGGAGGACGGAGTGGATATCTAGATAGCAGCTACGAAGGAAGGCTTGGCCGCAGGAGTATCGTTCAGAGACTTTACCGCCTTATGAAACTCACGGCTCGGCCACTGTCTCGATTTCATGGACGCTCCTTTCTTTCCGATCGCTTTCTTTTCTTTTTATCACAATTGTCATCCTTCCATCCACGATGGAATATCCTCGAAAATCGTTAACAAAGGAAAACAGGATCGATCGCGCTCGGAAATATATATGTTTTTCAAAGTTGAAGATTCAAAAGTGTCGACGATACGAAAACCGTTCGACATTCGAGAAGAATGGAAACTCGGTTCGCTCGATCGAGCCTATCCCTTCTTTTTCTCTCCCAAAAGAAGACATTGAACCGGCACGCGAATGAAGGTGGCCGAGTCGAGAAAGAGAGAGAGTGGATGGGTGGAAAAAAGGTGGTTTGAAAAATGAAAGGGGCCGAAGAAACCCGAACGTTGATTGCGTTGGCCTTAATGTCGCCCTCGACTCCCCTCCCCAGAGATAATTCGCCCCTCCTCCTCCTTTATCGAGCGTTCATTCAACCCACCGCCGTTTCCGGCTCGCGCGTAATCCGAGTCGCATCTCGCTTTTTCTTTTTTTTTTAAAGTGACCACCAGCACCCTTTCATCCCGTAATGCACCGCGTGCAACTTCCATTCGCTTCATAATTTCGCGAAAATAACGCAATATCGCCGAGTGGATCTCTCGAACGACCGACCGCGGCCCACAAACTTCCGCCGGAATCTCCATTAACTTTTTACGAGGTACCTCGGCTCGTGTAGTGGCTCCTACTTAGAGAAGAGACAGGGATCTGTTGCAGAGAGGGGGCGCCGTAAACCTGGTGATAATCGTTTTCCCGGACGAGGAGTTCGAGAGGCGTTCGATTTTAATCGCGATTTTCGACTCTCTCCCTTTTCTTCTCCTCGAGTTTACCGCTTTGGAAATTCAAGGAGGCGAGCAGGGATAATCCTGGAGCTGTTGAAAACTGTTCTTCAACCTCGGAATTAAAACTTGTAAAAAAGGGAATAGGGTAATTGGGTCGTATCGGGTCGAGAAATGTTCGACCTCGAGAGATTTACATACATACATACATATATATATATATGGATCGATAGAACGTTTATATTATCCTCGATCTTCTTCTTTTTGTTCAATACCGTGAAAATTTAACCGATATGCTTCTTCATTTAGGCGATAAATGGGCTTTAAGAGAGGTGATAACCTCTAATTTAAATGCTAGGGTTGCCGAGTTATTCTTCAACCTCAAAGGTTATATTCCTCGGGAAGGAAAATATGAGAGCCAAACTCGAGTTGTTGTCGCAACGTGCGTGGTTTAAAAGGTTGGACGATTTTTCAAGCAAGGTAATTTGGCGGAAGAGCAAAACAGGTATCCTTTAACGTAAGGTAATTTGAATACACACACGGCTAGTAGAATTTCCCCTTTTTCAACCATCCGGCCGAGCTTTAAGAAATGAGAAACAATTACGAGAGACACGGTGTGCCGCGTTTTCTTAGCCTCTCTGTGAGTTATAATTTATCATGCTTTTAGAACGGCTCCTTTCAAATTCTCATACGGGATTCAGATACGTAGGAAACGAAGTCGAGAGAAAGAGAAGAAGGAAAGAGAGAGAGAGAGAGAGAGAGAGAGAGAGTGTCGTCGCCAAGTGTGATGTTTTAAAATATTCAAGCCCAAATAGAATGGAATGGAATATATCGTTTCGTGACGTTACGTACACGCGCGTGTTTCGTGTAGATAATATCCTGGTTGCTGGGATACGTGGTTTACAAGCACAATCTGTTTCAAAAATTAGCACGTGAATTTGGACAGCGAGACAAATTATAAATCATAAAATAATTGTTAATATCATTGTTCGCTTCGATTCTGCATTCCAGCCTCGCGAGTAGAAATTTATTCAAATATTTTATTCTCTCTTCATTCGAGACGAGAATTCGATTGGACTAACTCGAGTCCATCGAGGCTGTTAAAAAACGAGATAATCGGATCAAAGAAGATGCAAGATCGTTAAGATTCGAGTCGATTCGTGAGTAAAAAAAAAAAAAAAAAAAAAAGAAAAGCACGGAAGGATCTCGTTTAGAGATTGTTCCATCTCTCCCTTGAATTACAGATCAAATATTTTCGCCCGAACGAATTTTTCCATTGCTCGGGAAACCTCTGTTGACTTTCCGAGAATAGTTAAACGTTGAGTGAAAATCGCGAAAAATTTCCTTCTTTGATTCGGCGCTCGTTTAAAGGATGAAAGTTAGAAACGAGCTTCGCGTCTCCTCACCGGTCCCCGAAGGAAACTTGCATTTCCACCCGTGCTCCTAAGTTCCCGGACGCGAGCGTTACTTCATCCATGTGGGTCAACTCGGGTGTTTAAAGTTGCACAACCCTGTTACGCCGGCTCGTCGATGTAACGCCGAGACTTCATTAAAAGTCCGGATAACGAGGTTGGTTCGTCGGCCTCGGCCGTTACGGATTCTTTAAATTCTTCTTTTTCAATTACCCTGTGCGAGATCGTCGATTCGGTTTTTGACACCGAAAGTGGAAAAGATCGTTGTCGAAATCACTTTTGCCCTTTAGACGACGGTTCGCAGTTGAAACTAGTGCTATTTTTCGTAGAGATAGAGTTCAGTCATTTCAAGAGTATACCAAGATACCAGTCAGAATCAATGCAAAATTCGCAAATTATCAAGTTTATCATTTAATCGAGGAGCAAGCGACAAGAAAATTTGTCCTATTATTGTCAGATACACAGTCCTTTTTTATTTTGTATAGAACAAATGATTGGTCAGGTCATGTTAATCGAGATTCATGGCATCAGTCAGAATCTGAAAATTCACAAATTATCAAGTTTATCATTTAATCGAGGAGCAAGCGACAAGAAAATTTGTTGTATCATTGCCAGATACACGGTCTTTTTTTATTTTGTATAGAACAAATATGATAGAACAAATTGAGTCGGATCGATGACACGAGATCAAGAACTGCTATCACAAATCTACAAGTTCAAACAAAATATAGATCGTCATTTGTTCTTAATGTAACGAGTAAATGCGAACAATCGAATCGATCATCGTGCGTTTCGACGGAAACAAGTGTTTCTCTCTCTTTTTTTTTTATTTTACGTTTCGAGGCGGAAGAAAAATTCGAGGAGGAGAATAACACGCGAATTCGATCGAAAACGGTATAGCAATGGCGGAACAAGTATCGTCGAAGGAACGTGTATCGTTCAATCGCACGCGTTGCAACGAAATGTTACTTTGACCCACGTACGATACCCGCCTCGCCATTAAATTGATAGCTGTAAAGTGGCGCAGCACGGCCCTGCGAATGTTTTATTTCATAGTTGTTCCGATGAAATACGATCCTTATCCCCCACCACTCCTCTGTTTCGAGCGTTATTTCCTCCCCGCCACAAGTTCTCAATGCTCGAACGATACTGATAAATGGATATCTCGTTATAGTTGCGAGATAAACTTGGCGAGAGAAATTTCTCGAAACTGGATGCATAACTATACCTATTAGTGTTACATGATATTTAGGATCGTGGGGACGATAGATGATTAAACGTAATTTCGATTCGCAACTGCGATGGAACTTTGTTTGATCGGCTGCTCAGCGTTCGAACGTTTTCGTTTTCCCTGTTTGATTTGTCGTGTGAGAGGACGACAATTATTTTTCCTCATAAACCTCGACAATTTTTAATATCCAATGGAACTTTTTCAACGAATTCCAAGAATTTCGTTACAGAAACAAACTTTTTTACGATAAAATTGCCCGAGTGAGTTTGATTGCCGAGAAGACGACAATTATTTTTGTCACGAGCCGCAACAATTTTATAGATACCCAATACGAACTTTCCAATATTTCGTTAGAAAAAATTTTATTTTTATTTATCGAAAGATAATATACCCACTTTCTCCGTTTGATTGCCGGAGAAGACGATGATCTTTTTTTCTTTTTTTTTTTCCCGATACGGCAACAGGAAAATCACCGTTTCGTCTGTATATATACGCAATAAAGCGAAATACAACCGACCAATATGAACGTGGTACATCGTTGTCTCGTAATCCAGCAATTTCTCCCGAGCCCAATAGCCGCCCTCCCCCCTCCTGCCCCCGCATCTCGCCTCGAATCCCCTCTATCTGCCGATAAGTCGACGAAACGGCAGAATAAACAGCTTCTCCTCGCTTCTTCTCCGAAGAATTATCTTTGGTTCCGTTATTCGAAACGGGATATTCCGCTTCTTCCACGTATTTGCCCGCTCGATCGATTTTTTGGAATCTTGGGGAGGCGAGGAGGATCATTGTCTAAAAATCTAAAAGAGAGTAAGGAAAAGAAATCTCAGAGGAGGAAGAAGCCGAGTTAAAGCCGAGAAGAGAGGAAGGTGTTGGTCGAGGGAAAGGGAGGAGGAGGAAGAAGAAGAAGAAGAAGAAGAAGAAGATAAGACGGATCCGTTTTACGATCCGGGCGTCTAGCCGACTTGGTTACTCGAAGATTTCGAAGGATGCTACTTAGAGGAAGTGGTGTAAAGTATATTTCGTTGCCTTTACCATCGGCACACCGAGGATGCAATAAATTTCGAGGAGTCGTGTCGAGGAGGGTGTAATTTATTCGTGACGATGGTGGTGGTCGAAAAAAAAAAGGGGAAAAAAAAAGGAAAGAGGGGTTGTTTTCGCGGAAAGTTCAGTAAGATGTTATCGTACCCTTGATCATTCTTAAATAAACGTAACTTATTTCGAAGGGATACGGTTAAGCGGCAGAGCTTACTTTATGGAAAGAATCGCACAACAACAAGGCTCGCGATATATATATATATACCCGAGGATGTTTCTTCTGGAGGAGGGGAATGAAGGAAGTATTCGGCCGTCCAATGTTTAAAATTTATTAAACACGTAATGGAGTTTCGTCGCGGATAATGCTTTGAGTAAATGAAATTGGCAATTAAGAAAAGCTCTCGGTATCAATTTTCCCGGCAATTTCAACGCAACTTTCCCAGCAAATTACTTTCCTTCCTCTATTAAAAGGACTTTTATTCTTTTATCCCACTTTCGTCTCACTTTTTCAACCATTCTTACGTGGGTGCTTTCGATTCTACCAGCTGGAATCGATGATGCAAAACTAATATTCCTTTTTCTTCTTTCTACTTATTCTCGTCCTGTTTCTCGCTAGCTTCCCGATATTTACAAACGGGGATCCGTATTGGAAGAAGAATTTATATATATTGCAATCAAAATTGGAGGCGTCGAAGAGATTTTGAAAATAAATGTCATCATTTATTTACATCATCGAAACGATAATTCTCACGAATGACTCTTTTTTTTTAATTAATTCTTAATTCTACGTCGCCTCCTTTTACATCCTCGAGACCTCCTCGAAGAGGAGAAAGAAAGAAGAAAAATTGGAAAACAACTTGTCCCGAATAACTTGTTCGATTAATTGTTCCGCCGATTGAACATGGCCCTCACCCGGCTAACCCCGGCTAACACCCTTCTATCGGTTGTAAACGCCGGTTCGTCGGTCGAATCCGAGCGAAATCCGAGGCAGGGGGCCGGTCGATAAATCAAGGGCCTGGATAAATCAAATCGGCGGAAGGGTGGAGAGAAAATGGCGCGGCCGCATTTTTATACGTCGCCGGCCGGCCGAATAAAATTCAATCAGGCTTGGTCGGTGGCGCAGATTTTATAATGCCTTGTCGCGGATCCAGCCACGGTCCGCGCGTTTCGCCGATATCCGCCCCGTTTCGACCGATTTACGCTCGTCGCGGATCACGGCATAACTTTTTCATAACCATTCATAACGTCCCTCTCCGTTTGCTAATTGAAAATAAGCTCCAACTTAAATATTGAAATTGTTGTTCACGGATACGGAATCGCTAGTTTTAATTATAAATGATGATTCTTAAACTACGATTTCTGTCGACGTAAAAAAAGAAGCCTGCAAGAAAATCGAGAAAAACATCGATTGATTTGTTAACAATTGTTCATCCATAAATTTAATCCGAGTCACGAGTCCGAAACGAAAAGATTTGAAGATTGTCGAGAATCTTTAATAAACAAGTAACAAACAATTACAATGGAAGAATTTGAGCAAATGTTACGAATATGATTTCAAAAGAAAATTTACATTAGAGATTTAAGAATCGATTATAAGATTCCCTTGGATGGAACCACTTTATTAAAAAAAGGGTGGGGCGAGGTAATCTCGCCGAATAAGAAGAGGAGAAAGGGGATAGCATAAATCGGCGACAGAATCGCATGGCGACCTCTGATCGATGGTTCTGGTTCGATACTTTTCCGGACAGACGAGGAGAAAGCGATCAACTGTGGAATCGGGTAGGAATCGCGTCAAAAGGTTGAATCGAAATTCCCGTTAATTGGCAGAAACTTCTATTTCCAACGGATCCTCTCGATCTGTTCATCGTGGAAAACTGGTAAATATAAACGCGTTCGCGTGTGAGCGAAACGAGCGCGGACAGATAGTAAAGTAGTGGTCCGAAACGATCGGGATCGATGGTGTTTTGCGATTTGCCGTGACTTGCTATGACAAGCGTTCTCGAAACTTTTTTTTTTTCTTTTTTCCCTCTCTCTTTCCTTTCTTTCTTCTTTTCTTCGCAATCTCGATTGTTCGCAACTACTTTCGGGGGAAGGGAAGGAATCGCTTTAAACGGGATTCGATTTAACGAGATTTAACGTTGCTAAAAGGATTTTTCACGCCAAGCAAGTTGAACACAAACGTTTGAAACGAACGTTCGATAACTTTGGTGTCGAGAAAAAGTGGTATTTTATTCAGCCGCGTGTACGCCCATTCAGTTATCACGAATGGGTGGATATAAATGACCGTTTGTCCGATCCAATGATTTATCTCTACCATTTGCCCGACTAAATAATTTGCCGTGCCTGCAACACGAATAGTTGGCAAATAATTGAGCTACACTTGGTTACTTCTCATCGAGAGTATATCAGGCTGATCAATGATCAATGATTGGTTTTACTTGTCTGCATTTGGTATGCATTTGCATTTTTATTTCTCTTCCTTACTTTTTGTTCGACTATGATGCGAGTTTAAATTTCAAAGTCAACGGTATAATATAATCGCGCTCGTTTTGTAACAGGCGCTGTAAGAGGGTTAAGGAATTACGTATTTCACGATATAGGATTCACGTTGGATTTTCTCTCGAAAACGGTTAATACGCGTAACATCATCGCGTGGCAAAGTACCGTTCATTGGGTTGAAAAATCCAATAAATATCGCGCGTGAATTCCGGCAAATTAACGAAAGTCACGGCTTTTAGCCGAAAACGTCAACTTGTCAGCCGTTAATGACGTTCAATAACGGAGGGCGATTTAATCAGGATTTATCCGGTTGCTCATCTTTCAATAAAAACTCGCCGATTTACTCGCTCGAGATACAATGGAATTCCATTATTCGGCTCTTGGGAAAATTGTAAAATATAATTATCCGGTTGATAATCGTCCGGGTCAACAAGCGGCGCTTTAACGAACCGGCCGGCTAATTACCAACGATCCCCGGCGATTAATGATTCGGCATAGGCATATCGAGCATTGTTCCCTATGCCGGCTTTCGTTTTAAATATCCGCCCATAGACGATGATCATTCCGATTTTTTCCACGGGATAAACGGGATGGAGAAAATTGACGCGTCAAAAATCGTGCGAACGAAACGTTTCTAACCCCCTTCGAATGCATGACGGATGCAGAAGGATTATTTCGACGTTCGTATTCGTTATTTCGTTATTGTTGCAACAACGTTGCGTTCCTTTAACTGGAAAGGATAACAAGGATTGTCGATTGTCTCGAATTCGAGTCTGATACATCGCGAACAGAAAGAGTTTTTTTTATAAGGTGCGATGTTATTACACGCATTTGGTACTACACGATATTTTGATATTTGAGGAAGAAAGGAAATTCTTTACTACTACGATTCCGTGTCTATTAAATCTTGACGATGGTTCGAATAATAATAGGGAGCTGAATATCGGGTAAAATTAACTTAAATTAAAGAACAAAACAAAATTACAGTTTTTCAAATATATGGATTATAGTGTTAAAAAATACACTCACGATTAAAAATGTACTAGGTTCATTCACTATTTGAATCTGAACCCTATGACTTATGCGTAGGAAATTTAAATTAAAATAGACATTTTAAGATAAAATTGAAATTTAAATGCTTCTTAATACATTTACATATTTCTCAACTATTGAAACTGATCGATCAATTATCCGATTAATTGTCTGCCTATTTACGCGCATATTTTGTTTAATAAACAAAATGTAACCGTTTAAAAAAAGGATTTGAAATTTTAACGTATAAGAGTTTCAATGCATGACTATTATACATTACAACATTAAAACAATTACTTTTTTCTAAATTTAAAAAAAATTAATCTCGCCCGGTTAATACGCATTCGATTCGATCTTCTTCGAGTTCTCCCAATTCGAGTTTATTAAAATTGGGGGGGAACCGAGATACAAGCGACGGATAATCGTCACGATAATTATTCGAACGGGAGGAAATAACGCGTATAGGAATTCGCAATGACGTAATCGCGGGGGGTTAATTAATCGGAGGTCGATTAAATCGGGTTTTCTCCTCGGCGCCACCGGTTCACCGTCTTCAATTACGTAACAATTACGGGTGGCCGTATTTCACGGGCCGCCATTAGCCGATCCAGGATTCCGGTTTACATACGAGGAAGGCGGACAGTCGGTGCTCGAGAAAATAGTCATTTACGGTGGCGCGCTCGTATTAATTGATTCCGGCTGTTGCTCCCCCCGGGCGGTTAATTAATCGATCCACCCCGATAATCGCTGACGATTTTTCGTCCTGTTCGGAATTCAACCGCGCGCCACCGGCCCTCAAGGGATAGATGGTTATTTGTTCGCAGCTCAGAGGCTGGTTTTCATTCGACTAAACCGATATCCCGACGAAAGTAGAAAACGAAGTAGAAAAAACTTATCGAGAACGATTTTGAATAATAATACCGATTAAATTATAGTTTGATCAGTTTCTCTCTACCGAGATTTCTCGATCGAATTTTTTCTTTCTTCAAGTTTCGTCATTGATTGGATTAGTTGTCGCAACAAGTATCAAGTAATTTTAACGTAGACAAAAAGACGTAGTTAAGAAAAATGTCTGGTTTGTTAAGTGCCTGCATCCGTTCTAGCAAAATACTTTCAAAGAGTATTGGTGCAAGATAAAATCTATCTTTGCAAAATCTTTCGTTTCTTTCAATAGTCAATAATCAATAGACTAATAGAGTTTCTCTTTTCTTCAGCACGAGAATTTCGAAAGGATCATCCACTTATTAATTTTCTTCTCACTCGAGAATAGACAAATTGTCATCGATGGAACGGATTATCGTTTTATGGAACGACAATCGCACTTGAGAGAAAGCGCGATCAACAAGCGGTCCATTGAAAACTAGAACGAAGGAGGAACGATACACAGCATGATAATTTTCTAGCTTTTTTTGAAAAAAAGAAGTAAGAAGTAGTAAGACGTAAAGGAGGGGAAGAATATGTTTGCTTAAACTCTTGATGATTTCTATGAACGTTATATCACACTCGTGTAGAATCATTTCGATATGAATTCTCGCGAGTATTTCCCTCTAACGCACGCACACAAGAACGATCAAATTTATTTTTACTCCGTGCGATTAAACGGCATCGAATTAAAACGAAAGTCGAAAAGCAACCGATCCGAAATTAAATTCTCGAGAGAGAAACGTGGAACGAGCGGAAACGGAGGATCCCGCAGCAGCTTGGCCAATCGAACTAATGCCCTAAAATACTCCGTGGGAGTGGTCGCTCTAGGATTCGGTGCAATTAAGGACAATGGACGTGTTGGAGGCCTGGATGGTCGAGCCCTGGCACGCTCGAGCGGGTCGTGGCCTTATCCAAAGATAAATACGTTATAATTCAGCGGGAGGGGGTGGATGAAAATCAGGGAGGCGAGGAAAGGGGTGGTGGCTCTCGAGCGGAAACTTGGAGGCAAAGTTCGACTCGAATACACACCGAAGGACGCGAGCAAGGAAGAGGGGTATCTCGAGGCTGAAAGCCAGAGAGAGGATCCTCTCCTCGAGGATTGGAGGGAGGGGAAAGGAATTTCACGTTGTGTTCGTGCGGTGTATCTAGCGGCCAAGAACAACATTGGATTGGCTGCTTCGGGGACCGATCCTGTGGTTCGTGCAAACAGGATCGCGATTACACGAATCCGATCACGGAGATTTTTCTTCCAAGGCTTTGGAAGGGAAGGGAGGGGAGAGTAATGGTCGGCGTTCGGGAGTCGACGTTGGAGGAAATTTTTGGGACATTCGTCGAGCGTGAAATTGGGGTAATGGAACGAGGGGAGGAGATGGGTGTCTCTCGTTTAAGTATTAAGCCGGGGTATACGATCTCCGCGAGCGATAAAAGAAGCGGCGAAGACGAAAACGAGGCGTAACGAGGAGTTGCGCCCTTGACTCTCGCCGCTTCCGACCCAGATTCGACGAGCGTCCTCCTTCTCCCCCTCCCCCGCAATCTCTGTCGCCCCGTCTCGAACCACTTCCAAACCGTTATCCTCCTTCGATGATAAAGCCTTTTAAACTATCTAAAAGAAAATCGAGGGGATGGAGAAAGAAACGATTGACGACGAGAACCGTCCGCGCAATTTCGCAACTGATGAGAGATAACCGCGAACAGATGTGTCCAAATCCAAACTTGGTTCGAGAAAGGTTTGGAGAACCTTGGTTGGATAGGATGGTTGGAGAAGGAGGGACGGGTGAAGAAGGAAGGGTGGCTGGCACTGCG
Organism: Apis florea; assembly: GCF_048593485.1. Classification (NCBI taxonomy): domain Eukaryota; kingdom Metazoa; phylum Arthropoda; class Insecta; order Hymenoptera; family Apidae; genus Apis; species Apis florea. The sequence goes on along the minus strand of NW_028256416.1, from coordinate 3,209,442 downwards.
GCAAAAATCGGAGGCGAGGGAAAAGTGTTGGAAGAAGGCGAGGGTCCGGTCGCGGGCAAGGATGTTCGAGAGAGTGGATAACCTCGAACCACCACGCGACCCACTTTCCATCGAGATACAGAAGATGGTGGAGAGCAAGGAGGGGGGGAGGGGGTTGTCCACGGGGAGAACGTGCCAGCTCGGCGCGTTAACGCCGGCGAATAAATTATCCAAGGAGGTCGCGATGGTATTTATCGTGCCACGTCCCTGCCACGTGTCGCGAAATCACGGACAACTTGTGCACGTAGCGACCCCGAACCGATCATACAATTTTCGACCATTTCTTTGAAGCGTTCCATAATTGGATTAATCAAGTGGTTAACGTATGTGTAGTTCGTCTCTCGGCTTTGTTTGAATCTTGAAAGAGGTGTCGTCTCTTTTAATTTTGCGAAATCAAACTTGCACGCAGCGACCCCAAACCGTTTCGACCATTTCTTTGAAGCGTTCGATAATTGGATTAACCGATGGATGGTCGATGTATGTCCTCTAATTTTAACGTCGATGTTTTAATTTTTTCTTTTTTTTTTTTGGAGAGGATGTTGACAAAAATTTGGCTTTACAATTAGTTGCGTGACATTTATTATTACGAAAGGGTTCGGGAGATCGTAAGCAAGATTTTGGTCAAATGTCGGACAAAATGTGATTGCGGAGGATCGATCATCACCGCAGTTTCAACGTTTGATCGTTGAATATCCTTCCCTATCGGCGGCAATCCTTTGATATCCGTTAGATAATTCTCTCATCTTTAATTAGCCTATTGTGTGTATCCTCGCAGTTGATCGGGATGCTCCTAGAAATTCAAATAGTTCCCTTTGTCGCCGTGTCTCGAGTACGAATTTCTCGATTCCAGCAACAAAGCTGGAATCTGGCTTCCCTCCCCGTTCGCTGCGATCAACGATCGTAATCCAATCGTCGAGGACAACGAACACACCATCATCCGGTTGTTACACGAGTGTTACACATATAGACACGAGGGGGGATACGATTTAACGCGAAATTTAATTAAAAGATTAAAAATCGAAGCTCCCATCGAAAATCCAAGGATCTAAGGATCTACTTTTCTTTATTCGAAGAGGATCGAGGGGAAAATCGAGAGTCTATCTATCACTTTAATCAGACAATCGCGCGATTGTCAGAACAATTGGAATGCAGGGGAAGGGCGAAGGTTCGAACGCTCCGCGCGGAGCAACGGAAATCGATCGAAACTCGCGAAACGTATGCAATCCACGTACGCGATAGCTCTGGCTACGTAACAGCTCACGCCCTCGAAAAGGAAGGAAAGAAAGAGAGAGAGAAAAAATTGAGTTTATGCGTTCGCTTAGCGGGTATTCGATGAGGTGGAGGGTCTATTGATCCGGCGATGAATGCACGCTTGCCAATACCGAAGAGCCGAATTAATCAAAGGTGATATAAGATCTGCTAAACACCGGACCAAAACCCCGACCGAACTTCCCTTTCAAATCATCCCGATTTGCCGATTGAGCGGGAATAATTCACTCGTGTCCGGGGAGTTCGAAACCCTCGATTCGAAAGTTTATCTCGAATTGGAAGAAAAATCGATTAGAAAATTTTAGCGAAATTTCCATCCACGGAGATATCAACTTTCGTCGGCCTGTTATAATTCATCGTAGAAGTAACTGGGAGCGAAGTTGCCGCAGGAAGTTGAACCGCAGGATGGAAACACTCTCCCCCTCCCCCTCCCCCCCGATCCATTTTTAACCCGACAAGCTTCAATTTTCTATGAATATTAATTTATTCATGGAATCTTGGAAACATTAGGATATTACCTCCCCAACACGGGATAGAAATAAATCGATAAGAAACGTTTCACCGCGACCCATTTGCTCGGAATTTAATCGAAATCGATATCGCAATTTCCAATTTTTTTTTTTTTTTTTCTATTCTTGACGGAAAATATACGAGCATTTGCGTACGCGGGCCGATTATTAGAATCGTTTTGGTTCCATGCACGAAACCGTGCACGAGCAGAGGTTTCGCTTCTTTACACGAGGATAGGATCTAGTACACGAGAGGTTATATCGAAATGGCGAATCAGGAAACCGGTTGGGGCTTACGCGGTGATAAGCCAGCGTAAAAGCGGCCTATCATGGTCAATCATCGACGGATTACCGTTTAATTAATCCTTTGAATTCGTTTTTGCGGGATGATCGCACGGCACAATGGCGGTACACCGACCTCGTTTATCCGCGGGGAATTAGCGGCCTCGAAACGAAACCGCGTGCGCACTTGTAATTGCGTTACGCCCGATCCACCATGACACAGTTTTATGGCTTATTATGGGGGTTCGACGGGCTGGATACCCCCTGTAACAACCAGTGCATCGTCCTCTCGTATCCTATATCGCTATTAAACGCGTTTATTCTCGTTACAAACCGTATATTGTTCGCTGGATACGAAATTTTTTGCAATTTATTTCGGTTCGCTTTTTGATTTTTCTTTTCAAAAATTTTGACAAAATGTAAATAATTCGCGCGCGGGTGGATAGAAATAATGTTCATCGTGGATAGAACAGATAACCTAGATTTTTCCCAGACCCTCGACTCTTCTCCGCTTAAACTCATTTTTCGTCTCGTAAAACGCGCGCAAAACCGACGCGAGACGCGACAAATAAAGGGAAGAATCATTATTCAGAGTCGTCGAGTCGCGCTTAGGGGGGAGAAGAGGAGTGGAATTAAATGGACAAAGTATAAAAAAAATTCAGCTTTACCACGCTTTGAAAAGCCCAACGTTCGAGCCCTTCCCCCGCGTAAATTTAACGTCGCGCCGCCTCTTTTATTTTCCTTTCCACTCGGGGATGGACAAACCGCGCGCACGACGGTCCCACGGGGCGAATTCCCTCGTGGTTTTCGACTAGGCGTCGACTAGGCGAGCACGAATCGCCGTCTTCTTCTTATTTCTCGTCGCATCCTTCTCCTTCTCTTGTATATATATATATATATACACACTTCCCCCAGAAACAGGTTATTTTGATACCAGATTTTCCACACCGTAACTTTTTCTCTCCGCTATCTATTTTCTCGCGCACGTCGTTCACCTGTGTTTGCATTTTTATTTTTCGTACGTATGTATGTAGCAGCTCGAGCCGAGCGCAATACACGGAAGACGGTGTGTTTTTATAAATCGAGTTCAAGCTCGAGGTGTGCTCTTTTAAACGCTTCCTTTTTTTTCGCCCCCCTCTCCGTCGGATAAATCGATTCCAACTATACGTCCCACGATTATCTTTTCCCAGCCAATACGAGCCTTGTCACTTGTTTCCAACCGCTGCCGCTTGGAAAAAGAAAGAGAGAGAGAGAGAGAGAGAGAGAGAGAGAGAAAACAGAAAGAAAGAACGTCCCCCTCCTCCTCTTCCTCGTACGCACCCCTTATTGGAAAAACCGAGTAGGACGATAGCTGTAAAAGCCTCGAGGTGTATCGCTTCAGGATATATCGCGTGCATGCAAAAATGGACAAGACCTAGCGCGAGGGCTAATTCGCGATGTCGTAGCCGATAAAGTCAGCCGATCGTGGGGCTTGAAACAGCTTTTAAAATCCTGAAATTCGAACCGATATCGGTGAATGCGAATATATATAACTCTCTCTCTCTCTCTCTCTCTCTGGAAGTATCAAGGGAATAAAGAGGGAAGAGTGACGTTTCGTGGTGAGGAATACGAGAGAGAGAGAGAGAGAGAGAGAGAGAGAAGAGGGGATGGTTTCGGTTCTGTCTTTCTCCCCCTCTTTGGATTCGCCTTTATTTGCTCGAATCGAGCTCGCAAGTGGATAGCCGGCCGCTGGAACGAGAAACAAAAGAGAATGAACCGGAGAATATCCGAAAACAATACATTGTACCCGCGATCGACCGACTACCACCACCACCACCACCACCTTTTCCCAACCGTCCCGGAACGAGCTACATAAATATCTGAGGATATTCGTAGGTATGATGCGGTACGAGCCTGCTTTAACCTAAGGAAAAGATACCGGTTGCTTCTTGCCAAATATTGCCTTCGTTCGATTTATCTCTCTTCTTCCCCTCCTCCACCTTCCATCCTCCTACCCCTCCCCTTTTTCGACGAATCGAATCGGGATCACAGATATTTTTATCGGGCGGAAAATTGCCCGATCGTGTCTGTCGTGTCGATGTCGGAAGGAATGAAGGAATCGCGAGGGATCGGTTCGAGGGAATGAATTTTTTTTTTTTTTTTTTTTTTTTTGATAAATCGAGTATTTACGTACGACAGAGTGGGGGAGGGGAGGGAGGGAGAGAAAGACAAACTTGTTCTCGACACGTTGGATGTTTTAAGTGATAACAATTTGAGATTGGTGCGCGCTCAGTCGAACAACGGAACGGGCGAGTTCAGAACGGGTAGAGGATAGTGTTTAGAGAAGTTGTTGACGGAAGAGGGAACGCGTCGAAGGGAAAATTAATTCGAGGAGAGGCGTATCTCGAGGAGAGGAGAGACGTTGTCGTGAAAGTTGGGGACGATCGTTCCAATAATTTTGGATGGTCGGTTGAAATCGACGTAATTGAGCAGCGGATCGGGACGATTCGCGGGAAAATCGTAAGGGAGGGTAAGGATAATGGAACAATGGGAGTGACATTCGCCTCGAGCGATGATTCCCGCGGGGATAGACGCTAGAATTCGCCGCGATTCGAGGTATGTCGAAGTTGGGTGGTGTAACGACAGTCACGCCAGTTTCCACCTACTTTATCCCGGGTGGGGAGACCTCGACCGGCCAAGGCTTGAAAATCCTTTTGGACGAAGCTGGCTAAGTAGTTAAGTCGGTTCAATCTCAGACATGAGATTAAAATGTCGTTGAAGGAAAAATGTAATTGAAAAACTTGGTGTCGGGCGTACAATCTTATTAATTACACTTTGAAAATCCCCTTTGACCAAACGGTTTAATCGTATTCCGTCCCTGGCTCTAATCTTTAACAGCGCCCTTACAGTGATTAAAATAGAATTAGCAGGATTCCCGACAGGAGTCTCTCGAGTCGATCGAAATCGTGCCAAATCGAACGCTTCCGAGAATCGGTTCGATCGATTCGTATACATCATCGTTTTTACACCAAGATTGAAGATCCCCCGAAAATGATCATCGAATCGAATCGGTACCACCTTTTCAAACTACTTTCAAACTTTCTCGATATTCCGACACGTGACCTCTACCACTACTCGTCCGACTAATTGCATTCCTATTATGAACTGGAATAAATCGATGAATTATCCAATGTAGCTTTCAACTCGTCGAAAGCTATGTCGAAACTTCACTCCTCGCGAGATATGTCGAAGTCGTACTGGAAAGTGCTCGATCTCTTGTGGTCACGAATTGTGGATCACAATCGAATTTCGCGTCCAATGAATCGGTTCGGCCAATCCGAAGTACAACGAATTAGGAAGTTCGCTCGAACACTCGATGGAGCAAGAAGTGGAGACGATACGGTTCGATCGGCCAGAAACTATTCTATTCCTATCGGGCTGTCTTGAACAAGCTTTTCGATTCCATCGATTTAGATCCTGTATTATGAGATATAGAAGCGCTCCATCATCCGTGTATTTATTTATTTCGCGCGATCACGAAGACACACAGATCGACGAAGATCTATAAATATCTTGCGAAGAAGATCCGAAAACGTGGAAAACGTTTTTCAGAATCACGGTGACCGATTACGATAATGGAGACGGGTTGAGAGAATCTGGAGCTTAACCGCTTTGCGGTTTGACAGGTTTGCCTCGTCGTTTTTCAACCGGTTCGGCCGTGTGTTCCACGAATTAGACGGACTTAATGCGCGTCTCGTAACGAAGTGGAAGTTTTCGTTTGCTGATACACCGGCGGGGAAGAGCCATGTTTGCACTGCAAACGGCCCTTTGTTACGTCGTAAGTGAGGAAATATTAGTATTATGTCAGAGTTGCGGTTCTTAACTCGGTGTCTGTTTGCATTGTCGCTGCGATGTACAGACCGTTCAGGAAACATTGTGTGTAACTTTGATTAAAAAACAGAGTGTGACGAGTGTGCACGCGGTTTTAATTTTATCGACTCGACTCGACTCGACTCGAGCCATCTCGATGAAAATCTCCACGGCTACCATTAATTAATCGAATCGTTGGAAAGATTTACGAAGCCTCGAAGCTTTTAGGATCGCAGACGAAAGGTAACGCGCCAGCTGTTACGAATTCAAAGCGAGATGGCGGTTTTCCTTTTTCCTCTTCTCTTTTTTCTTTTTTTTGCTCTTTTACCATTTTTCGAACCGCGGTAAACGCGTGCGTGTCCCGTAGCGTGAATAATACATGAAAGGAAACCCCCAACAACGAATTGTTTGACAAAGTTGAGCGCGGAAACGCGGGGCGAACGTTAATCTATACGACAAAGCGCGTACAACTCGAAAAATAAATATATATGCAAACGAAGTAAAATTTGATTGGAACGGCAAACGGAAGAGCGGGGAACTCGATTCTTTTGTCCGACGGGGCGACGGTTTCCTTTAAAAAATTCACGCGCGGAACAAAACGCGCGGAATAAAAGTAGCTAAAGTGCGCGCGCGCTCCTCTCTCTCTCTCTCTCTCTCTCTCTCTAAGTAAATTAAATTTCTTTGAAACGGGGAAAAATAAAACGCGTCGTATAATTTCGCCCACGCGTTGCGATGCAGCGAGTTTAATTAAGGGAGCAAGCGTTGCGAGTAGAATCAAACCGGTGTGCGGCCAGACGGTACGCTTCTTTTTTATGTTTAATTCTACGATACTTAACGTAATTATTTTAACTCGATGATGATAACTAAACTGGATAAGGGTTAAAAGATAACACTTCTCGTTCACGAATGGATCCAACGATACTTCAATAGATAATTAAATCGAATTCGCAATAATAGAATAATAATACTCGAGTAAAGTATGGACAAACTTTGATAGTTATTTTCGAGAGATGGATGGCGATGATGATTCGGCCGTTTCTTTCAATTTTCAAAGTAATAATAATCTGCCTGGATATTAGCGAGCGACCCATTTACGCATCCCGTGAACGAGAAGGAGCAGTGTAATTTTAAGAAGACACGACGCCCACGATCAGGGATAATTAAACGCATAACTCGTCCGGCATGTCGACGCCGAGACGTGAATTTCGAAGCAGGCAGGGATAATAGATCTTGAATTATTAATTAGGGGCCGGTGAGGCAGAAATCGAGACGTTGTATTAGCGAATTATAGGGGGAGGGGGGGATACGCATGCGCGCGAATTGGAGCGTGAAAGGTAGCCTGGCCTCCCTCGTATGACCGCATCCCCGTCGTCTGCGCGTCGAATAAATTAGCCGTGTTGTTCCTAGTCCAATGCGGTTCCTACGACAAATCGCCTGCATGATTTGTGCTCCTCCTCTGCGAAGAGGAGCGCGCGCGTGTATATGCGCGAGTGAAAAGATTACGTACGGGGCTTACTTGGCTTACTGGTATGCGCAATGCAGTGCAATTTTTCTCGTTTCCGATATATATTTCGTTGGAAATGACGTTTCTAATGACTTTGGAAGATTTATCTAAACACTTTAATACAAGGGGGCGGGATCTGTATCGTATACAGATTCTTTTTTTTTAAATCAATTCATAAATTGAGGAATCGAATCGCCATCGTGGAAGGCGTCAAATTGGCTTCGAAATAATTTTGCTCTACTTCTCGATAGCGCCAAGACACACACTTTGGACACATATTTCGGTCGAATATCGGGTCGAAGGCGACAGCTTCGTATTTTATGCGTGGCCCTGCTGCTCTTTCGCGGAGAGAAGAGGTCTTCGTCGTACTTGCATGGCGCGTTTCATCGTTCAAATATTGGGTGGTTTCCGTAAAGGATCGTGGCTGGCAAAAGTGCTTTGCCAACTATACAAACTTGTCGGGTCTTCTTCTCGGGTCTGCCAATTAAGCCGGCGATCCCGATAATATTGTACATCGAAGGGGATCCATTAGAGCTTAGCTCCCATAGGGAGCCGTTCATCCTTCATCCCTAAAAAGAAAGATGTTTTGAAGGGAGGGGGTTGAAGATTGAGAAAGTTCTTTGGTTATCGAGGTTGGCGAGCGAGAGAACGATTTCAAAGGAGGTAATCGCCCTTAAATAATAATTAAAGCGAAATTGTTTCGGGAGGGAGGAGAAAGAATAGCGTACGGTGAAAAATGTTTAGACGATTATACAGCATATACGTTTCGCGAAAGATTAAAATCCATTTGGATTATTTTCCTAAAGAATTTGTTATTATCGATTTATACCACTTGCGTGGTTATCGTTGTTTTATTCCACTTGCCTGACGTATTATTGACCTATGATATTATTCCGATTCCAGTTGAATAAGTAAGTAATCGACCATTGTAAAGAAATCGATGGGAAAATTGATAGAAAATCATTGATATGAAAGGGGATGGGACAGTGATTGGGTGGATGTGAAGAAGGGAATTACGCAACGCGTACGTCAAATCATTTATCGTTAAAACAATAATACTGGCGACCAATGCCGATAAACTGAATTTCCACCGATGTCACGGAGAGTTGGCTGGTCGCGGATGGGCTGAGCGGGTTCCATCTCGAAATCTCGACCGCATACGTTAACATAATTAAAAACGACGAGCGTCCAGAACTCGCCGGTATAATTAATACGATTTCACGGCTGCTAAGCGGTCAAATGAAATCCCTGGCCGCGGTGAAATGGTTCCAAAATGGAGAAACGAACGGTCTGCTGCACTGGACGACGTTCGTCCAGAGAGGGGGTGACGGTGGCGCTGGACGGAAAGAGGAAGAGGGAGAGAAGAGAAATTTCAATTTCACCGGTAATGAACGAAGGTGTTTTGATAATTAGCAATGATTTGGAGAACGATCAGAGAGAAACGGAATGCTCGACGCACTCGTATCTCTGTTAATCCAACGCCACGAGTAGGATCTGTCGCGGTGGTATCCGGGCATTAATGTCACTGGCGGCGTGCTAATTGATGACATCATAATTATTATGCACGATTACGTAGCAGGAACCGACCGTGCACGGCAGAGACATCAAGTTGCGGATTTTGGCGATATACTGCCCCCCCTGTCGCCGGCCTCTCCACCAAATTTCCAAAATCTCCGATTTCCACCTCATCTTTCTTCGATCTATCCGTTTCTACTCTCCACTCGAACGAAGTCAATTTCGTTTCTTTTAAAATTTAAAATTTGGATATTTTTCCGAAATCGCTTCGCTGTGAAGATATTATCGTATTATTTCTTCGAACGACAATTTCGAAATTGCGTAGAAAGATTTGCGCATCGCATCTAACACCGTACTAGTTCTCGAGTATTTTTTGAAAGGAGGAATTGTGGCGAATTCGATCGAGAGAAATAAGAATACAGAAATGGATATATAATGGTCGAATTGATACGTGGGAGAGAGAGAGAGAGAGAGAGAGAGGAAGTGGAAACATCGAAAATTCACGGGTCGTCCGTACGCAATGATTGCGACGTGTATGCGGCACAGAAATGGTGCGCGTGGAACGTGACTGTGACACATTGGGCAGACGTACGTGCGAGACGCATTACGCCTCGTGGTGACGATCCGAAATCGATCGTCTGTGACCTAGAAGGATGGTTAATCCCGAATCACGTATACCGGCCGCCATTACGAGACGTTTGGAATGTCGTATCGCGCCCCCTTTTACACCCTATCGTGACAAATTATTCAAGGAACGAGTGTTAAGCCATTTCAACGTCCACGCTCCACCTTCCAGTAATTTATAACCGCGCCCCGACGTTACGTTTCTATCGGCGACACTAAGGCTAATTTAAAATAGGTCGCTTAAATAGTTAAAATCGGTGCCAAACTTACTTGGCTTCGAGGATTGCATAATTTTATAGATGGAGGGAGGAGAAGGAGGATGCAAAGGTCAACCTTGTTTTTATGGAACGACGTCTTTTTTGCAGCGCAACATTTTTAAAATGAACGAGCGGCCCCGTGGTCGAAGGTCGCGGAAAATGTCGTCCAAGGTTATTATTAAAGTCAGCCGCTCGATGGAAAATTGTCCGCCAACCGAGGGAGGCAAGTTTCCTACCATTTTTCTCCCTCTCGTTTCTTTTTGTCTCTCTCCTGTATTTTAATCCGATCGACATTTAAACCTTTTGTTGAAAAAAGGAAGTTATTTTGCTCGTAACTTTGTAAAAAATTAGAGCTTCAACTTCGACTTCGGGAACTTGGCCTGCAATTACCGATAAATTTGTTGCATTTATTTATCCGATACTCTCGAAGAAAAGGAGAGAGAAAGAGAGAGAGAGAGAGATAAAATACAAAACGACTCATAAGTAACCATAAAGCATCAGCGAGGCGTGGGTATTGACTTCCTGGTGGAATGTGTTTCCAGCGAGAGAGAACAAGGGCCTGTAATTACTGTTACCTCGGACGAGTGGTGGTCGCGCGAAGAACAAACCGTGCCGCAGGCCGCCACGGGTAACTGAAACTAAATGAATTTTGAAGCGTGGTTCAAAGGCAGCGGGCGGATGGGTGCGAGCGAGCGAGGGCCGACGCGCGCGCGCGAAGAGGAGAGAGACCAGAGGGTGGAAAGTTTACTGACCGTAAGCGGACGTCGTGACTCGGCTGGACGACCTAATTCGTGGACGACACGGAAAATAACGAAACGCTGAGAATTCAATTAACGGCGAGTTACCGCTTCCACAATTCGCCCGCCAACTTTTCCACCCTCTTGTAAATTAACAATAAGCCGGAAATCACGTGGCTTTCCATCCGTTTAATTACCATTCGTACGTATGCTTTTGCCAACCGAACGAGATGTTTGAATTTCGAACGCATGGATATATATATATGGATTATATTAGTCGCGTTTTATCTCATTCCAGATTCTTCGTCGCGAGGAGAAAAGTTGGTAAAGTGTCGTAGCGCGTGATCGTGAGAAATAATATATGCTCGGGGGGGAGAAAGAGAGAAAGAGTTGGAATAATTCATTTCGATCCGGGGAACGTAATTAAAGAGAGTGAGATTTCAAAGTTTAACTCGAAGATATTCTTATCGGAGATAATAATCGGCGGGTGGAGTGGAGTAAAACGGTGAGCTTGGGTCAATATTATCTTAGCGGGACGTCGAATAAAAGGCAAACACGCTGTTTACATGCAAATTGCGATCGTAAAGCGTGGGATCGGATTCGAGGGAACGGTGAAAAGATTCTGAAGGGGGACGACGACGCGTCGATTTTGACTTTTTCCCCTCCTTTCCTAACGCGATCCTCGATCTCCATCCTCTCTTCTACATCTCTTCTTCCTCCGTTATTCAAAGTACGTAGAAAAGGGACGAAAGAATGTTGAGGAACAATGTTGCGTAAATAAAGAAACGTAATGAAATTTGCCGCGGTTGAAAGCGCGATCTCGAGCGAGAAATCATAAGAAAATCGTTTGCAACGATATTAAAGAAATCTATTCTTCGGCCGGCGCTGAACGATGCAAATTAATACATTCTTCGGTCGGCTGCTTGACGCGAAACAATATTCACGGCACGCTGGAGGGTGGCAGGCGATTGCTACGCGTCTCGCGACGACGCTTTGTCGTCGGTAGGGAAAACAGGGCAGGGGGATGAAGCGAAAGGGAAAAAAGGAAAGGAGAAAAAAGAAAAATGAGGGGAGAGAGAGAGAGAGAGAGAGAGATCACGCATAAAAGAAAAAAGAAAGAATAGTAATGGCGGAAAGTGAAAAGGGATTAAAAAGGACGGGGAAAGAAAGAGAAAGAACGAGAGAGAGAGAGAGAAATGAAACGCGAGGGTGTCGGTTGAGAGAAGGTAAAAAAGAGCGAGAACAGGGCGAAGAGGTGAAATAAAAGCATTGTTCCGAATTATTATCGCGAAACAGCGTGAAGCTGGGTCTACACGCGTCTCCAGACGAATGCTCGAAACAGCCGACGGTATATTACCTTCATTATTCAACACTGACCCACCCTCGTTATTGTTTCAAGTATTCTTTTCCCTTTGTCGGCTCGAGCATGGTTCTTTACAAGCTTTGGACACCGAATTCACGATTTTCGGCCTTGAAAATCGTGAAAGACGCGACGATTCGGTTCGCAGAAATGCGCCTCGAAGTTGCTCCCTTCCCCTATCCCCACCCTGTTTTTCTCATTTTTACGCGTCAATTTTTGATACGCGAATTTATGGAGAAAACTCCAGGATTTATGGACCGAGGCCGGAGGATTTCGATACGCGTCCGTTCTCTCTCTCTGTTTTTAACGTATCCGGTGTAAGGAGTTGGTATAAATGATCGGCAGAGTCGTATTATCCGAATAAAAAGCGGGAGTGTTCGGTCGCTAATCCGCTTTTCATAAGAGCGTAAAACATTGGAGGGCAGAGAAATTTGCCAATATCGTATACCGAGTCCCGGCTTATAAAACAGTCTGGAACTCTCAGCATATCTTTATTACACAGCTTCTCCCTTTTCCTTTATCGCTTCTTTTTCCCCTTTTTTATACCTTTGCGAATCTCCCTTCGCGAAATTTATTTTCCATTTTCGATATCTCGCACACCTCGTGCGCCAAACACTTTCGAAACTTACGAAACTTGAGAAACGTATATACGTATATATATATATAAGAGAGAGAGAGAGGAGGAACGAAAACGGACGGATTCCTATACCCGGAATAATTCGTTAATTGGCACATTGGTAACCGGACACCAGGCTGGCTTTGATCAGGGGAGGAAGGACGTAGGCCTGTTCACCGGCGTGTAAAGTGAGAACGATCGGGATGGCCTTACAGGGAGAGGGGTCGATATATAGCGGTCGAAGCATGCATCAGCGCACGTCATCGGGTGCTCGCATTTCGTCGAAATGAATATTAATCCCCCTGTGCCGGTTATTCGCGGCAGAGTGTGTACGCATCCACGACAGTCGACACTCCCTGTCTGCCCTTTATTGCCACTGATACGAAGCGCGCAGCCACCGCCATCCAGCCAACGGCACGGCCATTCATTCGCTCGGACAAAGTACTGACGCCGCTCTAAATATACGGTCGCACAGTGCCGCGAGGCTTCGACGCGCGTCTCTGTGATGGGCACACGGACGTGGGGCCGTGTCTGGCCGCAAGCACAGCTCGCAGAGAGAGAGAGAGAGGGAGAGAGGGGATAGACGGGGATAAGAGAGAGTAAGCGTGTGTCCACGGGTTCGTGTGTGTAGCTAGCTGCAACAACGAAGGGCGATAATTCCTTGGAGCTGGCGAAGGACGAGGTACAGGAAGGCTGTTACCGGGGTTGTTGTCAGTGGGAAAGCAAGAGAGGGAGGGAGAGCATAAGGAATGCTCTATCCTGTGTGTTCGCCATTAATTCTAACCCGACTTTCCGTGGCTCCCCTCCACCGCGTCTTTCCGCTGCCTTTGCGTAATCGTCAAGCTTCGCGGTTCATTAACCGTTGTTTTCCACCGTCTTTCGCCTCCGGTGATCCGCGTTTCGAATATTCCCGCGAACGCGAGTATCTGTACCCGCTTTGTATTATTAGCCGGGGAATAATAGCCGGCTGGATACGCTACGCGCCGTTTCAATGCCCTCGAGTACTCTCCTCCACCGAATCCCAGAGATTTCCCTTTATCCCCCTCGTATCCCTATATAATTCGAGTACCGACGATGCGTTGTCATTGGCTTTCTTCGTTCCTCGTTCTGTCGGGAAACAGATCTTTCCGAAACGTGAGGCTGCTTCACTTCGACGCGATTTTGTTGTTTTCCATTAGATCGGTAGATCCGAAATAAATACGAAAGACGCCGATTTAATTTCTCGCGCTGTGAAAAAGGAGTAAGGGACACAAATCTCTCTCTCTCTCTCTCTCTCTCTGCCTCTCTTTTCCTCGAATCGAACCACTGCGAGCTAGATCGCAGCTAGAACAAACACCTCGAGGTTCCCCCATTGGGAATACGTATCTATCTTCCATCCAACAAACTTGCCGGTAAGAAACTTTCGCGGCCAACTCGGTCGCATTGAAAATTTCCATCTTTTTAAAAATTAATCCACCCCTCCCCGTCATCCGTCACGTTCTCTCGGTTGAAACGTTACACTTCCTCGAAACTTCTTACCTTTCGATCGAGTCCCCCCACCCTCCTCCACCCTTTTCCACCACGTCGAATTTCAGCCGAAGGAAAAAAAAAAGGGATTCCTTCGATAACCCAACTCGTGAAGCCATAATTCTATTGGTGGACAAGTTTTCGACGGCGAGACGAAACGCGACGTCGACGAGGTTAGCCGTCGCGTTTCTCGCGCGAAAAATTCGGGCGGAAGAGGGAAAGGCAGGAAAAATAGGGAGGAGAGGCGAGCAAGTTTCTCGAGAAGGAGGAAAGGAAGGTAATGGAAGTGGAGAAACAATGGAAGGTGGGCGGGTAGGGGGCGTCACTCGACCCGAAATAAAAATTAGACTTCATCAAACGACTCGACTGGTGGCTGAAGCGTCGGATTAAACATTGTTCCTTTGAGCTCGGCCAGTTCCTTTCGGCCCCCTTTCACGGGGGAAGTGGCAGAAACGTATAAAATCTCGAGGGAACGCCATTGTTCCCGAGGCCCGTGCCTCGACGTTCCAGGCTTGGAATTACTGACTCGCGTGTGGCCCAGAGAGAGACTCGAACAGATTCTTGCCCCCCTTTCCCCTTTTTATCATCTCGTATTCCGGGATTATTAGTTTCGCGACGATTGTCACGCTCGCGCCCTTTCCGCTTCCGGTGACACGCAAACCTTTTAGGCAAACCTTCCTTCGTCGTTTGATCTTTCATCGTTTCCTTCGATGAAAAGAAGAGAAAAGAAAAGAAAAAAAAAAAAATTGAATCAACAATAAATTCTCGATCAGAGAATTCGTGCATTTCAATTTTTTTTAATCTCAACTCGAAGCCACTTTTCACCAGAATTATATCTGGGAAAATTTTCACGTTTTTTAACGGCGGATCCGGGATAACTTTCGGAAATTCCATCACGTTTCCAAATATCCAAAACGCTCGCTCGAAATACTTTATCACGCGGAACATCTTTCTTTCTCCCTTGAGCTTGAAAATGAACACCCGCCAGGCATGATATAAAAATCTTACGCTGCGCAAGATTTCGCATTTCCACGTTATCGTAGGTGGTGAGAGGCTAGGGCGAAAAGGGAGCAGAAGAAAATAAAATCCTCGAGAATTTCTAAAATGGCGTGGTGGCCATTGATCCCGGCGAGCTCGAGTCCTTATACGTAAACGCGTATACGCGGCCCCGATTCAGCTAATCCATTAAGTACGCGATGGAAAAGGCGAGCAACCAGTCCGATTTCCTATTTCCTTGCCCGCTGCGCCAATAACGACTTGGCCGATATCGATTCGAACGTGAAAAAAAAAAAAAAAAAAAAAAAGAAAACGTGGACAGGACTCCACGGAAATTCTCTTCGTTTGTTTTTCTTCGAGTCTCGTAGCACACTTACTACTCTTCTTTTTCCATTCGTGTCCATTTCTTCTGCTTTCTTCTACAACTTTTACAAATTTGTAATTATAAATTTAAACAAAAAAAGAGTTTTCCAAACGATACGATCGTTTTTTGACTGGAGACAATAGTCGATGATCCCGAAATGAGGTAAAAAAACGACGATTAGTCGTAGAATAAGTCACAAGGGGTCAAGAAGACCTCAATTGCCCTCATTAACGAACGCGTTAAACGTTCGTGGCTAATAGCGTAAGTCTTAAGACGTCGAAATTACACGTAATTGAGGTAAATGGTCGACCCTCCACCGACAAGCCTGACTATTTCTTACCACCGACTATTTCTTCCTCTCCTACCATACTGGTAGTGAGCCTGACTGCGTGTAATCCACGTAGCAATCAAAAAATTGCGCGACAAAGAGAAAAGAGAAGAAGAAAAGACAAATATACCGATCGATCAATATCATCATTCTCAACCGTCATTTCGCAAGCAACGAAAAACAAAACGACGTGAGAAGAAAACGTATAACACGATTGCGAAAATTCTCAAAAAAAAAAAAAGAAATTACTACTCGACGATTCGATGAAACGATAAACTGGGAAGGCTCGATTTAAGGATTGCCGCGATCCAATTCCTGGGGAGGTGCATTTCAATCAGTGGAAACGCGATAACAGGGATCCGGTGACATCGGCGTGAAAACTGCGGCGTCGATTTCGATATCGAAAAATCTTGGATATGGACGTGGTGGGCTACGCGATGCTGCAAATCTGTGCATTCATTCTGGACGAGAAACTCGAGGGGGGATAGCCCTTTGATTTCGATTGCGCAGCTGTCCGATTTCCGGCCGAGCCATCTCTCGTGAAAATCGTGCCTATCCCCTTGAAAATTTCGATCGGATTCTTTCTTTATCGTAGCGATGATTAGCCTGGTCTAAAGAGATGGCTTTTTCTTTTAATGGACCCCCCTTCCCCCCCTTTATTCCCGGAAGAGTCTTTAAATCTGTTTTCCGTTCCCTTTTTTTTATTTCGTTCGCGTTAATAATTTGCCCTCGATATTCAACGTGTTTTTAACGCGTTGAAATAAATTATGCAAAATTGTGCATAAGCTGAAGGTGAAGGCTCAATGTCTGCAGAGAAATAATTACGTGTTTTATTATTATTTTTTTTAACGAAACAGTTTTGTCACGTATTCGTGGTATCAAATTTTTATAGCCGTGTCAAAATCACCGTAATCTGTCAAATGGTGTAAAATATAAACGCGCGTAATATTCTTTTTTTTTTTTTTTTTTAGGTATTGCTTATGAATAAAATGGTTAATTTATCGAGGAGTTAAATATTGTTCAACATTTTAAAAAAATTCATTTCTCAAAACAAAAATAACGCATCAAATGTTAAGGATAATTGGACACACGCGCTTTGTTATTAATATAATATTTTATAAATTCACCACTTTCACTTTCACGCGTATAATTTACCAGAGAAAACGATATTCGCAGAAAAGAAAAGAGGAAAAAAAAAAGAAAAGAAAAAAGAAAAATAATCCGATATGAAAAAAGAATTCGAAATTCTTACGATACGCGATATTAAATGACTAATCCGCTCCTGATATCATCGTTCGTACATTTGTCTCGCGTCCAAAAATAAATAAATCCCGTTTTTTTTCTCCCCGCCAAAGAAAATTAGATGAAGCGAAAAAAGAAGAAAGAAGAAGAAAAAAGAAGAAAATATATTGTAACGACTGAGAGGAACCGGTGAATTTTTCAAAGCTGCAAATGAGCTCTCTTGCTTATCCACGTTGTTCCATGCCCTGAGGGAGGAAGTGTTTGGTCCCCATAATCAAGTATTTAACCACGCTTAATTCACAACGTGCGCATAAACTGTGCAGTTTCCCAGTGAATGTTTGTATTTACAAACGAGACCGGTTGCTTTGTTTCTAAATTGAATTTATTACTTTGAACGATAACATTTTCGAAAATGTTCGAGAAATTTTTACTCTCTTTTTACACTCATTTTTTGAAAACTCCTCAAAACTCTCTTTATATTTTCATCTTGGGCAAAGAAAGAGTGGTATCGAAAATATCAGAGGAATAACCGAGCGACGAATGTCTCTATTTATCGATCGGTAACGCGAACACGAACCTCACCCGTGAATTAACGGAGACTCGAATGAATTCCACGTTTCCAAGTAAACCAATTACATTTTTCGCTTGGAAATTGAAGTTAAATGGGACGGATCCGCGTGCGACAAATTTTCCATTATTTTTCATGCTGTGAATTCGAATATCCGAGAGGAACGACCAGACTTTATACATAGCCGTTTTATACACGCGAAATTTCTTGCTTCTTTCAGGATCTTATTTCACGAGTAAAAAAGGTAAAAATTAACGCAAAACATAATCAAACGATGATTGGACAATTTTCTGAATAAATCGACTTTCGAAAAGTCGCCTTCCCTTCGCCCTTTTCCCTTCGCCCCTCTCCTTTTCTTTCCGTATCTCTGACCCAATCTCAAACAAATATTCGCCAGCTATGATCGACACGCACGCAGTTTTTGAAAGAGTTTTCTAGAGCGACGTTCGCTGGAACACCTTAAGATTTGTATAATCATTTTACGGGACGGGTTTTCAACTTCCTGATGACGAAAAATCAAACTGAAATAAAGTCTCGAACTGCGTTCTCGAATCTTTGTCAAAATCGACTGTTCGATATTTTCGCTGATTTTTTTCTATCAATGTCTTCTTCATTTTTTTTTCACTTTCTTTCAGCCACGATACTGGCGATTGTAAAACAAAATTTCTACAATCGAAAATCTTTGGTAAATACGATCAAGCGATTTCGAATTCAAAAAGAGAACCCTCTTTTTTTTTTTAATCGAAACCAAAAAACGTGGAAGACTTATAGAATTTTATGTACGCGTAAGGAATATATAGAATATAAGAAAGTAAGACAGATAAGAGAAGAAGTTCTTCTTTTTCTTTTCTTACAAACGAATCTCTCCTTCGACATCTCGTTTCAGAAAGAATACTAGTTAATTCAAAATATACGCTCGATGAAACAGATCGTCGACGATCTGTTAAATCGATCATAGTACGCGGATCGACGCGAATATGGAACCATCCGCGAACCATCCACCTGAGCGTTATTAAAAAAAAAAAAAAAAGAAAAGCGTTTTGCTGGTAGATGGAAGACCGATCGATTTCGAATAGCCGGTCAGCATGAATGTATTAATTATCCTTCTTTTTTTTTTCGTTCAATTTTTTTATAATTTCTTTTTATTTTTATTTTTTTTAACGTTTTCCGTCTACCACCTGGATATAAAAGATTTCTATAGGAGAAAGGAAAACTTTGATGAATGGATGAAAATTCCATCCTCGATTGGGGAAAAATTCTATATATATATATATATATTAAAATGAAACGTTAAATACAGGAACTCCTGGCGGTGTTAATTAAAAATTTTGTCCCGCGATACCATTGTTCCCAATTATCGATTCGACCGCGTCCATTTGAATTTCTCACCGCTTATATATATAATATAGATACATATACTATATACGTTGATCAAAGTTCCTTCGACGACGAGAAACTCGGTAGCCGGTCCAATTATGCGCACGCCTGCCAACAATTTCGCGACACACCGCACGATCAGAGACATGCATTGTATTCGCTGGTGAACAAGAAACTCGGGTTGGAAAGGTTTTTCCCCTTCTCTCCCCCTCCTCATCGCTTTCCATTCCACAGATAAGGAGGTCGCTTTAAATATAAAAGTAATTTTGTTTCTTCTCTTCTTCGCTTGGTCGAGAGAAAGGAATTTTCGAGTTCGAAGAAAATAATAATTCCGTTAATCCCAAATTCCAGATTAATTTCGAATAATTGTTTTATTCGTGCATTTACATCAAGAGTATTATACATATTTATCGCGTGGTTCGAGAAGAGAAACGGGAGAGAAACAGTTTTTTTTTTTTTTTAACAACTAATATAAATTTCAACTATCTCCATAATTTAATGCTCCGCAGTTACAATTCATTTAAACGATCGAAATTGAAATTTATTTATACGTCGATATTACGTATGTATGCGTATGTTGAGTTTCATAGCGTGGTACACACGTCGAAAATGAAACTCGGCTGGCCGATTTGCATAACTGTCGAAATATAAAAATACGGGAGGGGAAGGAATCGAGATCGAACGAGATCCATGGGAAAGGGGTGAGAAAAAAAATGAAATGCGTGCATTCGTTGGAAATTCCGTTTTTTAATTCACGCGCCGGTAACTCGCCGTTGGAGGGGAAAGATCGAAGCTATTATCGAGGGATGGCCCGTGTTCGACGAATCGTTGACGAGGCGAGAACGAAAGAGATACGGAATCGATGGAACTTCTCGCTCGATCGGTGCGTTCAATTAAAAAATAAATGCCGAAAGTCGCGAGCACGTCTCTCACGAAAGAACGAATTTTCAATTCTCGTCCTTTTTAGTTCGTTTTCCCCTACTTTTTGCGCATTTATATGGTTTGTTTCTCCGTGTGTGTTCCTCATACTTTTTCCCTCTTCGAACATTCGAAGAGGAGAGAATGTCGTTTAAAAATGAAATTAATTTTTGACCGATTTAAACGACTGTGACTGTGATTCCCTCAAATTTTTCGTACCTTTCGTACTTTTTTATATAAAAAGTATAATCATCATTTATTAAGATAGAGAAAAGAAAACAGTGAGTTCCTTTGTAAAATCATTTGCATCTTCCTTTGAAATATATTTAGTCTCTCGGACTGAATTAAATTAATATATATGTTAAAATTAAATACACCTTCTATCTCATGGAAAATTAATTATTAAATTAACCATTTTCTCGCTCTAATAATTTATCGCAAAGAAGAGGAAAACAGCTTATTACTTCTCGTACGTAATAAAGTTTCGTTGAAAAATTAAAATTATCCAAAGATCCGTATATAATTTAATTTTTTTCGCCTATGTCGAGCAACGAATAATAATTTTCCTCTCTTTTTTCTAGACTAATACGTAACTTTTCGCTTCAACAATCATCGATGTCGATGATAACAATGAAACGAGGTAAGAATTTATGCCGAGCGCGAAGACGGTTATTCTAAAATCTAATCGGCAAGGAAATAGCCGAATCGAATACCGGTAATCCGGTTTCACGTGCAAGCATTTGGAAATTGCTTTCGAAACCGTGTCCAGAAACTTTGAATTTGGTTTTCGAACGCGGAAACGTTGCCGCTTTAAACGCGTCGGAACGCGCCAACCTAACTTTTCAACTTTTTCTCCTCCCCTTTCTCTCCTCCCCTCTCTTCCCTCTCTTAGTTTTTGTTCCTAGAGAGGGAGAAAAATGACGAAACAGCCTTAAATCTAGCAGTAGGTTAAACGAGAAACGCGTGCACGAGCGGCTAAGTCCTTTTCCAGTTTTTCCAACCCTTTATCCTCGACGAAAGTTCGTTAAATAGGGGCTATTTAGTTCGAAAGAAGTGGGTAGGATGTTTAGAATTGAATGGCTCTTCACGGTTCCCTACCCTGCCTCAGAATCATCGAATTTGAATCCACGTGCTTCGCGTAAATTGGTTAAAAAATGAAAATTTTTTCAACGCGAGAAAAATTTTCCCTCTATCCACCGTTTCGCCGTTTCGGTGGTTACTGAAAATTTTAAATCACATTAACCATCCATTTTTCCGCGATTTTAAATATCGGAATAATGGAATATTTCAACGATAAAGGATACATTTTTTTTTTCCCTCCCCTATTCTCTTTTTCCTATTCGGTAGAGTTTAATTAATTTTAATTAATTACGATCTTTAATCATCCGTTTTGTTACAATTATTTTCCGTAATTATAATATATAAGAGGATGTAGAGGAATAAGGGAGATCTTTCAACGCGACACGAAAAATTTTTCTATACATTTCCACCATCTGTCAAGGCGCGTGGTCGCGTTAATAAATATCACGAGTGGCGTTATACACTCTCTTTTAAATTTCATTTCAATGAATGTCAGTGACATTTTTTTGTTTGGAGGAAACATCAGTCTCGAGTCCATCGATTTTATGTCTTTATTGCCTACGCCGCTCAGCACCCTCACTTCCATTCCTATCCCAGGTCAGTGACACCCCGTTCCATCTCCTCTGGAAGACAGAGTTCACAATTTTCCAATTCTTCAACCAATTCCAACTCCCAACGAAAGCTGTCTTTCTGCGTCACGTCTTTTGACACTTATTACACATACCTCTCTGTATATATATATATATATTATCCAAATCAGAAATTGTCTTCTACAATAATAGAGATAGAAAAAAAGATTTATGGTATTACGATTTATAAATTCATTTCTTCAAAGTAGAAGATCGAGACGAAGAAAGATTCTCAAATCGAAAAAATTAAACGCTTATTCTCCGAAAAGTCATAATTTCGTCGACGAAAGTTCGTAATTAACGCGTTTAAACCTATCCATCCAATATCAAGATCGACTTTCCACGAAAGAATCTCGACGAGGAATCTTTCTCCGTTCGAGTCCTTGATCAAGGCTAACTCCTACCGTTTCCTCTTTTCAAGTGCTGCTCATTCTCTCGAATCGATCGAACGCCGGTTTCCCGTCGAAAGCTTTTCATCCCCCAACAGGAAGGGTGCTCGCCGAAAAAATGGGCGAATTACCGAAATCGTCCACTTACCCATACTCATCCGCACCACTCTCCCTCTCTCTCTCTCTCTTTCTCCCTGTCCAAATGTCGATCCACCAAGCAGAATATTCGTTTCGAGGCAATCGATTCGACAAAGTCAGTTCACAGTTTGCCCAACACGAATTCGGGGTATCCGATATACCGAGATGTGGAAAACGTCTTCCACGTGTCTATCCACGTTCTCCGCGAGAGAAGAGAATCCATCGGCTATTTCCAAAGTATTTGGAAACGCGGTGTCGCGCGAGCAAGCAAGCAAGCAACCGGGGCTGCAGCCGGGCTATCGATTTTACACAGCCTCCCACACAGTTGGCGTGGGAAGGGGGAGAGGAGCGAGAAGATGCGACACCGAGTCTCTCGAGATCCGATTACAGATCTACTCTTCGCGCCACTCTTGACTCGACGCTGAACGAAAATTAACCGGGCCATTTACAAACCCCGAGATAATTGATGACGGGGATGACCTCGTCGAGGGTTTGTTCCCAGACGTTGATCATCTTAATCACCTTGGAAACGAATCTCCTCCGTTTGATTCGAGGCCAATCAAGTGATTAACTTCTCTTAAGCAATTTTTCAATTACTCGACGAATATACTTTTTATCCAACAATTTATCTATCTCGTTTTTATAGATGAGGCAAAGCGAACGTGAATAAGAATTCAGATCAGATTGTCGGGGAAATTATTATAGTCTTGATTCTTTCTCGATTCTCGATAGATGCTCGAGGATACTTTTACTACGAGTTTATTAAATCAAACGTCCAATAAATCAAGGTAAACCGATATCATACATTGTTTCGTAAAAACTTTATCATCTTTAATTAACTTTGCCATCCCACCGTGTCCCGTTCGCAAAAAAAGGATTAAAATTAACGATGGGGACGCTCTTATGCCCGTAATTAAAAAGGGAACAATTGTCAAAAGTCCAAAGATTAGAAAAAAAAAAAGAGAGAAACCATTCTCTCAAAATGGATCTCACGGATCTCTCTTTCATTCTCTTCAAACAAGTTATCCGCTCGCGGATCTTTCGCCAAGCCCATTCTTGCACGAGCACAACGGCCGATCCACACACGTGGATCCGTCTTACCGTTCGTTCGTGGCCATTGTAGTCGCGGAACACGGTCAGGTTGGCTGGAATACATTATAGAGTGGGAAAGCGAGTCGGAAATGAAGGCGAAACAAAAGTGTTTCAGTGACCGGAACGGGAAATAGTCGGTAAGCCGGGGATTGCAGGAGGAGGAGCTCGGGCAGATATTGTCCAGGGATCGAGGAAACGCGTTTTCCCTCGCGTGTATCGATAATGCGCTGTCTGAAACTCTTGGATGGAAAAGGTTGGGTCAAGGAACGCCAATGTCGCGATTCTTCTTCTTCTTCTTCTTCGTTCGACTCGGAAATGGAAATCGACTTTCCAAGGATTTGTACACCGATTGCTTCTGTCGCTACAGAGATACAATTTACGTGATGCGTTTCACGCGGATTAATGGGAGAATGAATTTGTCGCTTCTCACAGTTTTCGGTGATATCACGAGCACGATTTTTTTTCAACGTTCATCAACAAGTTAATTTTTTGATGTTATTCATTTAACGAGAGAGCAAAGCCGCATTGAATTTCGCGGCGTAATTTTCATCCGTCAAAGTATTCGGGGTAAATTCCTGCGATGTCATTACGTTTCTGATGTTCGAACTCATTAACCGCGATTCCGCAAAGTCCGAGAACTGGCGGAATTGCATAGCCGGGGTTACGCGTTTCCAACCTCTTTCCCTTCGCCTCGAATTCGAGTTCGCCGCCTCGACATCGTTGAACGGGAATAACTCCGGTTCAGAATATCCCCGAAAAGCCGGTGGTAACGCGCGAATTTTATTCCATTACCTTAAACCATCGGCGTGCCCGCCACAGATATCGCTTTTCCCTCGAAAAGGCCGATTTTATTTAGAAGAGAATAAATCGCTGCTCCGATGAAATTATCGCTTCGCTTTCCAACCAACGAACAAACGTTTCGATCGGATCGAAGAATATTCTTTTTTAACGAAAACCACGACGAGAGGATTCGAGGAGAGGAGATGAAGAGAGCGTAGGAGGCGAAAGGTTAATTTCGTGGAAGACGTTCGTCATGAGGAGCGTTCGATGGGCGGTGGAAGGGTCGAGGAAGGGCGCGAGATCCGGTGTCCAGGACGATTAAAAAATTTTTAATTAAACTCGATGCCGACGTTTATCTTTTGCGGGTTTCCTCCATCTTTCTTTTTGCGAAAGTTGGCGGAAGCGTTTCGAGAGTGTTCGCGGCCTTAATTAATCCGCCGCGCTGCGAAATTCATGCGGCCATGTTTTCATCAAATTCGACAGAGAAACGGATCAAAGTACCATTTTCGAATTTCTTCGAGCGAGCGTATAAATTTGACGAAGAATGCGGAGATAAAGAAACTGTGCGGATTAACATTACCTCAGATCGAAATGAATCATCGAAATAAGGGAAATCAATGTTCTAAATGTTGTTTCGACAATGTAAAAGTAAAGAAACTAATAGCGTCTAGGGATTAGCATTATCTCAGATCGAAATAAATCATCGAAATAAGGGAAATCAACGTATTCTAAATTGGTTTCGATAATTGCGAGGCTATTACGATTCTCTTCCCTTTCCAACAGGACTTATGCATTTCCTGCTTGAGGATTAAAATATTATTTCTTGCGCATGATCAAAGAAGCTTGGTGATTAAATTTCTTCAATCTTCAAACTCCGCTTTCCATTATAATACTCGAATGGAGAGATCCAAGATTCCGTCTCTGATGAACCCAATCTCATCCCGGTTCATCGCGAAGCGCTTCGCTCTGGACTGACGAAATCCTGTATAAATCAAGCCGAATCCGTACAATTCGCAAACCTGTCTCCTTTCCAAGTCTCCTGTCTGTTTTTCATCGGTTCGCGGGATTCGACGCAAAACGCAGACCGGGCTGCTGTCCCTCCGTCTATTTCTTTGCGAGAGGGAGGAGCGGAATTGCGGCGAGAAAATAAACGGCAAGTTTCCTACAGATAATAATCTCCGTCCCCTGGCTGTAGTCTAAGACTTTAATTAAAATTAACGACAATCCTTGTCCCGATTTAACCCGAAACGAGTTAGGCGAACGCCTTATCGTGATTTCGAGCGAGCGGAATTGTCGTCGAATCGCGCGAACTGGATTTCTGCGATACGATTTTTCATTTTGTTAGATAAACAGTTTCCAACGTGTTTCGCTTGATAATTAATTATAGTTCTCGTAACCAGAGTTCGCCACGATACGCGTGCAATCTTAGAAATAGTCTAGAATTATGAAAGTTTCAAATGGCACACATCAGTCGTGCTATCGGTCACGCCTCTGTTGGAATATTCACTTCTGCTTCTGTTCTAATTTCAGCTATCGCTCTGTCTACGCTTCTCGTGCCTCACCTTCCTTCCTTTTCTCTCTGCAAAAATCACAAAGATTCACGATTGAGGAGTCATTTAACACTCGTGATGAAGTTGAGAGGATTTTGTATTTTGTTCAATTCAAAGATATTACCGTACTGATCTAAATAATTACCATAAATCGAGCTCTAATTACACTTGACATTGACATAAACAAGAATTATCGATCAGAATTACTGTACGATGGGAAATCCTCCTCCATTGTCGTTTCAAATTGGAGCTTGGAAAAAAAAGAAGCTTTTGTATCTTTCTTCGAGAATTGTACGATATCGTTTCGTCAATGTCCATGTCGCAGGCCTTCACTTTCCCTCTCGAATCGGTGTCAGGATAAATTGCAATTCAAAGAACAATTACTCGCAACGATCGCGCGCATTGACGCTACTACTTTTGCTCGATCGAACAAAAACTCCGACAATGGAGGAGTGGGTTGGGGCAAAAACATAGGACGAAAGGAAAGAATGTATCCGTCTGGTGAATGGTAATTGGGAAAATAAAGGGTGAAAAGGTTTCTCCCTCCCTCCTCGCGGTGGTCCTCTTCATTCTTGTCCATATCTCTTGTTTCTTGCCGGGGCAAGAAAAAGCCTCCTCTTGTCCATTTCATTCCCGTCGAACGGGATGATTCCATCCCTTTCCTTCCCTTCGTTTTCGTTTTTTCTTTCTCTTTATTACGATATATTCACGAACCTCTGGAACGAGCAGTTACGCCGCTCTTTTGTGGCCGAATGACTCCGAGCAGGCGATTGATCGGCCCCGATTTCGAGCCGGAAGGATATCGATTTTAAGAACAGCAGGACAGATGGTACGGACACTTCTTTCCACCCCCCAAAAGTTAGCCCCTCCGGCCAACTTTTCGATTTATTTCACGCCGATCGGGTCGAGTCGAGTGGAAAACGGAGCCAATCCGTTTCGATGGCTCGAATCTATGACCGATCTTTCCTACATCGGTTGAATATGCGAACCAAGATTGATAGGGAATGCGAAAGAAATATCGCGGACCGACCCGCCGCGAAAGGAACTCGACGATTTTTCATCACGGAACGAGCAGAGGAAAGACGAGTCCGAATGAATCAATGCTCGAACCGACAGATCGGGTCAAACCTGACCGAACCGATTCGCCACGAGTAAGAACCGAGAGTCTCGAATGCTTTGATCCGCTCGTGGAATTGCGACGGTAATAACGCGACCAGATACTAATCACGGACCAAGTTTTATCCAAGGCCACTCGTACGAAATCGTATAGCATCGTGCACACTCTTATTTCGTTATCCATGTACAATCTCTCGCTCGAGGACGAAGCATCCCTTCGGGAGAAGATGTTATCATCCGCTTTCTATCCTATTTTTTTCTTCCTATCCTTTCCGCCCAAGAAAGAAAACTTTGTCATCACAAGGGGGGCCGCAAAGAGACAAACGCCTTTCTTATCGAGGAAAGGAAAATTTACTCGGCCTTAAACTCGCCGAGTACAAAAGGAGTAAAGATCCTCGTCTCCTACCCGGAACGCTCTTCCTCTCGCCCATTATCCGAGAGGATAGAAATTATTCAGAATTTCTTAGCCGTAAAGCCGAACTCGGGGAGGGGAGGGTTGATCCACGGGGTCGGGAACACCCGTATTTTTCGGTGAAATATCATCGGGATCAAGTATTAATGCTAAGAGTCGGCCACGGTCCGGAGGATATCAAGTTTGCTCGGACCGTTTCCGACGAGGGCTCGGCTGCACGTGGAACGACGTCCAACATCCGAAAACGAGCGCTCGTAAAGGCGGAAAGGCGCTGCTACCGTAACCGATCGATCTTAGCCTCGCCACGAGCAACGATTCCTTGATGTCGAATGCCACCTGGAATCCCCCGTGGAAAGCTGCGATAAGGATTTAATTTGATGAAAATTGCGAAGGTCTATTATTGCGAAGCGATTTGACCAAAGGTATATAGCGAGAAAGAAAATGTATATTTGACGAAGAAAAATAGGAATACTCTGCGTTGCATAGATCCTTTGTTTCGTTACAGTGAGCTCGCTGTGTCGCAACGGTTCAAAAAGGGGAAACAGAATCGAAACGGATATCCAATTTGCACGTACACGAATCGCAACTTTACATATATAAACTCAACACGGTCCTTGGAAAGGATAATTGAAATTCTTTTTTCGAGCTTAATACTTTGTCGCGGTTGAAAGAAAAGGTTGGCGAGTATTGTTTCGCGAATATATTTCGTGGATTCGATGAATGTTTATATTAAATATTCGTATAGATGGAATCGATTGTACGGGTGATTAGTGTTGAAAATTATTCTAGATTTTCCGAGTCTCGAATTTTGTAGCATCCTGATATTGCACGCAATATGACGTTATATCCTGCGTTGATGCGATTTATTAGTTTCATTAAAGGAGGTGGTTAACGAGATCGTCGCAATAATTAAGGAGATCGTGACAATGTGGTGGCGGAAACAGGAAGACAAAATGAATCTGATTTATGCTCGAGACAAAAATCTAAACTATGATCACAATGATAGATGCTATTCTAACGAATTTCCCGAGGTGATTCAACCTTTTTCCTCGCTCGTTAGCGGTTAAATAGTTACTCTCGTGTCGTTTCGCGATATTAAATACCGACCGTTTCCAATTAAAAGTATCAGCGCAGCCACGTGCATACGCCTGCCAAAGTTAATTAAAACGAACCGGACGATGGAAAAATGCGTTAAAAGAAGTGACAAGCGAAATAAACATTGAATCATCGCTATTTATAATTCGGCTATTTCGAGACGAAATGAGGGTAAGAAAAAGAGGAGGAAAAATACGTGGCTCTTCGTATGGATGAAACGATTCGTCTCTCCTTTCCATGGAATAAACGAAAAAATTCACCCGTTGTTGCTTAATTCCAAATTTCTAATTGGGATTATCAAATATTACTTCTAAATATACTCTATATTTTCGAAACTTCCATCGACCGATGGAAACACGTTCAAACTTCTAATTTAATAATCGAAATATCAAATCGTTCAAAATTTGAAGGAAAAATTTGTTTCGACTTGTCGTTTGGTTGTCGCGATCGATTCGAGAATAAAATTCGGAATCGAAGTACCAGTTCCCTCGGGTTCAATCCTCGAAGAAAGTTGCCAATTACTCCTCGAAGTAATAAAATTTAATAACCCCTTAGCCATGATCGTAAAATTCACCGGCCGTTAATAACCTTCCCGACGTCTACTATTAAATCAGAAGTAGAAAATCATAACTCATAGTATAGCTGTCGAGGAAGAGACAGAGTTCGAACGTTTCGAAACGTTGTTCGCCGAATGGATGGAACGAATTATTGGCCGCGACAATTGCTCTAAAGGTTTATCGCTACGTCACGATGAACGTGGGAAAAAAAAGGGGGGGGAGGGGTGAGAAGCGGGGTGGGGATGACTCGACAGGATTCACGTCAACCCCTAATTGTTTTTCGGCTGATGGATGGCTTCCGGTGTAAAATGTTGATCGACGCTATCAAGACGTCACGGACTGCTTTTCCGGCCTGCGATTCGCCGAGGTATTCGCGACACACGGCCATTGTGGCGCCACAATGCGAAAAGGTAGAGGTTCTTTTTATTCCTCGTTCAAAGCTCAGCCCCTTCCAATAATAACGGTCCAAGTTCCAAAGAATTGATTTAATATAATTTTATATAACGATTTTCGTTCGTACTTTTCTTTCTTTGGATTTTTTACGTTGAACATGAAAAGGATGAAAGGAACCATTTTATAAATAAATAAATAAATAAATAAATAGCAGGAGAATTAGGATTGTGCATGAAGGAAACGTTGATTAAAAAAAAAACAAACTCCTGAAAAGTTAATTGACCAAAGCCAACAAGTTTATCTTTTCCATCCTGATTCAAAAAAAATGTTACGTACAAAGGGATCACGCGGAGAGATTTCTTTCTTTTTTTTCTTTTTTTTTCAAAAAAAAAAAAAAAAAATATTCATACATCTCCCTCGCTCGTAATACCGGCGGCCCCGGTTCAAATTTGAAAGAATTCAGAATTATTTTAAAACTAACGAGGTTCCGCAATTAGCGCTGTGAAATTTACACTCGCTTACTTTGTCAAAGAGAAGAACGATTTACATAGATTATCATATATATTAGGTCACATACACGTATTTCAACTTTTTCTACTCCACGCTCTGTTGATTTTGAATTTTAATTACTTTTCAAGTTTTACTATTTCCAACGCGTTCAATTTTTATTAATTTTCCATCCGAATGCTATTTCTTTTTTTTTTTTTAACGACATTAAACGTTCGATCGAATTTCTCGCGTGTTTAAACATTATTTCAAATAACCGGAGGATGGGGAACCTCGTTGTCTAAAATAATTGATAGTTCTCGCTCGGTTTATCGGTCGTCGACTTCGAATATCAAAAAAAAGATATTATTTCAGAGATGGGGGAGGAAAGAGGGAGGGGGAGGGGAAGGGGGGAAAGGAAGGAAAAACACAGAGATCCTTGATAAAAACTCACTCAGCGTTTATCGTGGCGTGCAAAAGCCAATAAATATCGACAAGTATAATCCGACCACCGCGTGTACACCCCACGCTCTTTTCAGGAATGGAACCGCGGATGAAAAGAGGCCGCCGAATAATTGTGATCAAAATTTACGCCTCCCACTTCTAATTGAAATTCCTTCGCGGCATCGTGTATATTTACGTTGGCGCGAGACCGTTTGCGCTTCGTAATTTCGCACACACGCGTGTACGCGGGGCCTTCGTGGGGGGCTCGTGCGAATTTCATTAAGGGGTAACAAATTTACCCGTTCGAATAATTCGATAATTCCGAGGAAGCGTGAGAAAAAGGAAGAGATCGGTGGCGAGGAAAGGATCAACTTTGATCCACGAAAAAGAGGAAGGGAGGGGAGAGGAAGAAAAGGAGAAGAGAGGGGAAAATGTACGCATATGGCGAGACATGAGACGCCTCGATAATTGAACGAGAATTTCCATCCAAAAAAAAAAAAAAAAAATGGTCCTCGTTTCGTTCGACGCCGCGCGTAAGAGCCCTTATCCTCCTCCTCCTCTCCAGGACAAATTTTTTGCCAAACGACTGAAGAAAAAAGCAGGACCGTGGTAGGGGAAAAAAAAAAACAATTTTGACGAATAAGCTTTAGAAGGAACGATTACCATTTGTGGAGAGGATCCCTTTTTGTCCTTTTTTTGTGGAGAAAAACCCCGTTGACGATTCTCGACGATTAATTCGAGCGAGAGGACGGCGAAAGGCGGTTGTAACCTAACCAGGTTTTTTTCCCTCATTTCGCCAAAAGTCCGTCTTATCGGCGCGGGTGCACGCCGCGTGCACCACCTCCCTCGCCGATCTGCCGATTAATCAAATTCGATATTAACGACCGCGTTAATTACGCGCACGGAACGTATCGACTCGGTGATTAATATGCCCACTTCGTCGAGCGTATCGATCTCTCCAACTTTATTATTACGGCCCTTGGCGACGTCTCGCCTCCACGATTTTATTATACATATATATATATATATATAAAACGTTACGAGCGTTATTCGTTCCTCGTTCCTCGATCATTCTCGAGCGTATAATTGGTATTTGGCCGCGTGGAAAAATTTGAAATTCAATTCGCGAAATGGCAAATGATGGAACAATGGAAGGATAAGGATAACCCGCCCCCCCCCCCCCTCGAATATTTTACAACTTTTTTTCTTTCAATCCTGAAATTTCCCTTCAAATATTCTTGTCAGAACTTAAATTAGAAAATATCCCATGCAGCAATGTTGTCTCCCTATTAAATCGATTCGTATCTTTCTGAATTTTCGAATTTCTACGGAACACGTACGTACGTACGTACGTAAAGGTAAAAGGTAAAGGTTAATCAAAAAAAGTAGCAAAGAACGAGAAACTTGGTCCAAAGAAGGGAACGAGAGAGGCGACGACGGATGCAATTTTCTTCGACTTTCTAAAAGGAACAAAAAGAAAAAAAAGAAAAATTCGATACGATTCAATCCTTTTGATCCATTTTCTTCGCGCGTTGAAAATTAAGGCGGAACGATGATTTATTCTCAGGCCACGACGTCATCCTCACGACTTCTTGTACCGGCAGCTTGTGCTGCTGACACGCGAGTTACTCGTGACAGTTACAGCTGACAGCCACGCATATACATATGTCTGACTGTCGCAGCTTGAGACGATGACTCGCCTAATGCGCCGTTCTTCATCGTCTCCGCGACCCTTGTAATATCAATGGACCTCCGTTACCGGACACCGAAACACGACACACAGGAAAACGCAATATCCTCCCTTCCCCCCACCCTGCCCCCTTGTCGCTTGGGAAATTGAGCAGCTGCACGGTTAATTAGACTAATAATTCTCTTCGAATTTGAATCGAGGCACAGTGATTTGTATTGTTCTCGATCCCCAACACGTTTGATTTATTCGATTTGTTGGAAATACAGTGTGCAGTCGGTAAACGGGCGATAAATAATAATTTCGACGAACGTTTACGCTTTATTAAGAATGTAACTTTGTTAAAAGAAGAAAAAAGAAAAAAGAAACGTTAGTTACTCGAAAGCGGTTATCGAAAAATTGCATCGATGTGATTTATTAATTCGCTGCGAGCGTTTCCACTGCAAATATATAATAAAGAGTCGGGAATCCAGTGTAACGAGTGAAGCAATATCGGTGCTCGATATTCATTGCCGATTCGTATTCGATTCGGCGAAGGAGGTGGGGAAAAAAAGAAGAAGAAGAAAAAGAACGGAAACTCGTCGAAATAATGAAAACATAAGTAAACGTGTACACCTATCGAGCGAGTGTTTCTCTGAAATACAAAATTAGAGGCACGGAGTGCAACTCGGGGGGTCGTTAACCCGTGTCACCACAATCGAGCGAGAATAAAATACTTGAATATCAAGTAGGGAAGCAAGTGGTGGCCGATACAAATACAGGCTTTTCGAAAAGGAAAGATTAAATGAGGTGAATTGATGAAAAAGATCGGCGAGAAGGGCCAAATTAAAGCACCGCATAAAAGCCGGTGGATTAAGCTTGGACCCGTGTCAAATTAACAGCGTTCGAGAGCGTTCAACGCCGAACCTCGGCCGAACCATAACTTTAAAGAATATAGAAAGAGAAATTTCGTTGAGCAAAAATTGAAATTGAAAATTCTTCGATTGAATGATACGTGCAGTTCGAGGTATTATTTTACCACGTTAACAATCGAACGTACGTTTAAAACTTAATTCAACGCTGGTCAACCTTGTCAAGTTGAAGGAAATTGCCATCTGAGGATGATTCGAGTTCAACGAAAACGTTTGTGGCAACGTTTCGAAAAGACTTTCCCGTAGTGCGGGGAAAGTAAACAGCGAGTACGATGACGAGTCGCGTTTAAATTAATAATTGGGACGGTCGATAGCGTTAATGCACATTTCGGTCGCGTCGCAAACAGTGTCGATATCGCGGCCACACACACATAGAATAATTTACCGTTCGATAATTCAGCAGGAACGCGCAGTAAGGATCATTCACCCACGGTGGGGACACTTTATTTGTGATAACTCCCTCCCCTCCCCTCACCACGATATTGACCAACGATGGAACGCAATCCGGCCATTGCCTTTGCAACTCGAAATTCGACGAGTGGTTTACACGTATGCGTGCATTGTCAAGCATACTGATGTTATTAATTGCACGGGCCGAGCGCGATGTGTTATTACCTACTTTACATTGGGTTGGGGAAGGGTGGAGGCGGGGTGTGCCTTCAAAGTGATACAACGATCGGTTTGTAACGTTTATCGATCTTGAATTCCGACCGCGTAGCGGAAAGTAGGGCGGGAAACTCGGCACGGCTAATCGTGTAGCTAATCCGCTTCCGACCGAGGCTGCTAACTAATTCTACGGGACGTAAATTCCAAGGAACGAAGATTAATTCGTAGTAAAATTGATAGCTTTGGTCTTGGGGGGGGATGGGAAAAAATAACGTTGAAATTTTAAATATTTCTATCCAATATAATATATTTGATTCGTTGATACAAGGTAATTAGAAATTCGTTCCATGTTCCGGAATTGAATCTCTTCCGGAAAGGAAGACGATCGGAAATAACGACACGAAACTTGAAGAGTGAAATAGCATTTTTTAGAAATGCTTTTGATCCACGCGTTTTGGGAAAAATGAGGTCGAAATTTAAATATTTCTACACAATATTATTTCATTGATCTTGATACAGGATAATCAGAAGTCGAAATTGGTTCGATTTTTCTGAAGTGAATTTTCAGAAGGACGATTGGAAATAACGATACGAAACTTGAAGAGTGAAATAACATTATTAGAAGAGGTTTGATCCATGCGTCTTGGGAGGATAGGAAAAATGAGATCGAAATTTAAACATTTCTATGCAATATTATTGGATTCTTTGACACAAGATAATTAGAAGTCGAAATTCGTTCCATGTTTCTTCAATTGAATTTTGTGAAAAGAAAGACGATTAAAAATGCACGAAGAAGAATGAAACGGGACATTTTTTGTTTCATTAATATTTTTAGATTCTTTGATGGGAGATCAGAAACCCGAGTCGATCGAGTCTGTTATTTTGAAAATTCCTAATATTTCTAAATTGAATTTTTCGGAGAAGCGTTGGAAACTCGTATTATCAGAACATGAATAGTCGAAGTTTGAAGACGAATTAGAAGACAGCATGATTTTCGCACGATTTCCGCTATTAACCGGGGGAAGCTGCGGCCAAGTTCACGTTGGAGTCGGATTGCGAACTTTCCTCGGGATTTGCATGAGTATCGCCTCGATGCGGTTTGACGCCAGCAGACGTCGATGAAGACAGTCATAATTGTGAGTCGAATCTTCGAATCGATTCGAGTCTTATCGTCCGTAAAATTACAACACGAAAGCCTCGTGTTAAATAGGATGGATATGATAAAGCTGGTGATTTTTTTCTATTTTTAATCTCAATTTTTTTGTGATTTCGTTTAAACAAAACCAAACGAAATCATTAACAAAGTGTAAATGTAGATGTAAATGGAATCGTGTTTTTTAATACATAATGGATATTTTTTAGGAGAGATTATAAACTATTTATAACAAAATTTAGTTTAATTATTAATTTTGGATATATTTAATTATTATTCTTTTAAACTAATTACTTTTCGATTAGCATAATCTAGTATCTTTTTATTGTATATATTTCGTAGATTTAATATACATCAAATCGATCATTATCAAAAACGACATGATTCTATTTAAAAAAAATTGAGGTTCGTAAGTTCTTTATTTGTATTCACCTACAAAAAAATTAGTAATATGAGAGTATAGTTTCGTTAAAATCACTTATTTCACTATTTGATATAACATGTGATATCTAATATATTCTTGAAAAAAAAAAAAAAAATATCGAAAAAACATACAGAACTTAAAAAAAAAAATTCCTATACAGGTAAGTATACAAAAGGTAAGTATTTTTAGAATTAAGAAAACTGTTGAAAAAAAATGATTAAAAAATTTCAACCGCAAAAAGGTAAGTATTTAACAGGTAAGTAATAAAATTTCATAAAAAATTATTATTTCTAAAGTCAAACATTGAAATCGATCTCCGAAAATATACAAATTTTCGAAAATTCGAAGAATTTGACGTCATTTTCAAGAATTCCCGAAATTCCAAGAATTTGACGTCATTTCCAAGAATTTCCTCGAGAACCAAAACAAACAATACAAAAAATGTAAATAAACAGACCAATGTTTGTAAACAAAAGAAAATTTCAAGTTTCTAATCTAAAATTTCTAAAAATTTTCGAAAAATTTTGTAAATAAACATTGAAAATGTAAATAAACAAACTTTTGTTTATAAACAAAGGAAAATTCCAAGAATTCGACGTCATTTCCCGGAATTCCCGAAATTCCAAGAATTTGACGTCATTTCCAAGAAATTCGAAAATTCCAGGAATCTGACGTCATTTCCAAGAATTCCCGAAATTCCAAGAATTTGACGTCATTTCCAAGAATTTCCTCGAGAACCAAAACAAACAATACAAAAAATGTAAATAAACAGACCAATGTTTGCAAACAAAAGGAAATTTCAAGTTTCTAATCCAAAAATTTCTAAAAATTTTCGAAAAATTTTGTAAATAAACATTGAAAATGTAAATAAACAAACTTTTGTTTATAAACAAAGGAAAATTCCAAGAATTCGACGTCATTTCCAAGAATTCCCGAAATTCCAAGAATTTGACGTCATTTCCAAGAATTTCCTCGAGAACCAAAACAAACAATATAAAAAATGTAAATAAACAGACCAATGTTTGCAAACAAAAGAAAATTTCAAGTTTCTAATCTAAAATTTCTAAAAATTTTCGAAAATTTTTGTAAATAAACATTGAAAATGTAAATAAACAAACTTTTGTTTATAAACAAAGGAAAATTCCAAGAATTCGACGTCATTTCCAGGAATTCCCAAGATTTCAGGAATCTGACATCATTTTCAAGAAATTCGAAAATTCCAGGAATCTGACGTCATTTCCAAGAATTCCCGAAATTCCAAGAATTTGACGTCATTTCCAAGAATTTCCTCGAGAACCAAAACAAACAATATAAAAAATGTAAATAAACAGACCAATGTTTGCAAACAAAAGAAAATTTCAAATTTCTAATCTAAAATTTCTAAAAATTTTCGAAAATTTTTGTAAATAAACATTGACAATGTAAATAAACAAACTTTTGTTTATAAACAAAGGAAAATTCCAAGAATTCGACGTCATTTCCAGGAATTCCCAAGATTTCAGGAATCTGACGTCATTTTCAAGAAATTCGAAAATTCCAGGAATCTGACGTCATTTCCAAGAATTCCCGAAATTCCAAGAATTTGACGTCATTTCCAAGAATTTCCTCGAGAACCAAAACAAACAATACAAAAAATGTAAATAAACAGACCAATGTTTGTAAACAAAAGAAAATTTCAAGTTTCTAATCTAAAATTTCTAAAAATTTTCGAAAAATTTTGTAAATAAACATTGAAAATGTAAATAAACAAACTTTTGTTTATAAACAAAGGAAAATTCCAAGAATTCGACGTCATTTCCAAGAATTCTCGAAATTCCAAGAATTTGACGTCATTTCCAAGAATTTCCTCGAGAACCAAAACAAACAATACAAAAAATGTAAATAAACAGACCAATGTTTGCAAACAAAAGGAAATTTCAAGTTTCTAATCCAAAAATTTCTAAAAATTTTCGAAAATTTTGGTAAATAAACATTGAAAATGTAAATAAACAAACTTTTGTTTATAAACAAAGGAAAATTCCAAGAATTCGACGTCATTTCCAAGAATTCCCAAGACTTCAGGAATCTGACGTCATTTCCAAGAAATTCGAAAATTCCAGGAATCTGACGTCATTTCCAAGAAATTCGTAAATCTCAGGAATCTGATGTCATTTCCAAGAACTGTCGAAATTTGTCAAATTTCTCCGTCCGTCGAACTAATTTGCAGAATAATTTTTCCAGATTCTCGTTTTGGAATCTATCGCGATACTTACCTTTATACTTAACTTTATACTTACCTTTTCAGACAACTAATTATTTACTACACTTTCAAAAAAAACATTTTTTCATCATTTTACTGATACTAATTATAAAATTTGACATGCTTACTTTTATACTTTTATAAACACAACCCTTTAAGCTATCATAATACCTCATAAGTATATTTTCATATTTATCTGAAAAAAATATACAGAACAGTGTAGAAAACTAATTTCTTTTTTTTTTTAGATGCTAAGAAACTCAACAGAATACCAGATATCGTATATGACTTTGCATCTGAAATATCTTGTTCGTTTTCCATTATATTGAAAAAAATACCTCGAATAAAGCATTGAACGAAACATCTGTCAATATTTCCAGAAGAGAAATCAGATATTTGGCGATAAAATTACGTGAACACTCGGTATTAGGTATAATTTCGATATTGTGTGAACTTATACTTTACTTTCAATACAGATTTAGTTTCGACATTCGAATCGAAACGTCTGTGCGCTTGTTACGCGCTTGCTGTACACGATCGGTCAAAATATTCCACAAAATATTGATTGACTATGCACGTTAATGAGTAAATGTTAATATATTCTATTACAATGTTCAGCGTATATGCCATGCTTTCTGTCACAATTGATGATTGCTTTCTTCGCGTACACAAAACAGATATTATTTCTATCGTTAACAACTAATAATAAAATTATTAAAATATCGTCGAATCGAAAATGATAACTAAAGGAAAACTAGACTAGTTGAAGCTTCGATTCGAATACTCAATCTACGTGTTTTCCTCCATTAACGATCGATAAATTATAATTTGCATATTTATTCAAGGATCGATACCTCATCCTTGAACTAATTTATTTCGTCGTCGATATTTGGACATCAGCCGTCAAGAATAAGATCAAATTCTCGACCTCGAAGAATTCTCGAAGAAAAACAGATTTTTCCAGGAGAGAGAGAAAGAGAGAGAGAGAGAGAGAGAGAGAAGATGACTAAAAAGAAGAGAAATGAAACGGGAGATAGCCGGGGATAAGAGAAGAGAGAGAGAGTTAGATTAAACGGTAAGCCAGGCGAGGGAGGCAGGGGAGAGGAGTTGAATGAGCGGTTACAAAGGGAACAAAGGGAGGGAGAGCGAAGATAGGAGGAGCCGCGCAAGAAACGAAGAAAGAGAACCGTGTGTCACGGGGGGGAAGAAACCGAAAGACATTCGGGGGAAATAGCGAAAAACTTTTCGAACGACAAAGAGTCTTTCTTTTTGGGGAGAGGGAGGAAGGAGAGGACAGCTTCAATCTGATTCTAGAAAACGCATAATTAAAGATAAATCGTAATAAGTTCATTTTTCTTCGGGGGTGGAATGATGAAGAGATACGTTTCATTCATTTCTCCGTTAATTTTCCGATTGTCAAGGATCAAT
Source organism: Apis florea (assembly GCF_048593485.1). Lineage (NCBI taxonomy): Eukaryota > Metazoa > Arthropoda > Insecta > Hymenoptera > Apidae > Apis > Apis florea. The sequence goes on along the minus strand of NW_028256416.1, from coordinate 3,170,973 downwards.
GTTACGATGTTCTAATTTCGCTTACATATCATGGAAGCAAATCTCGATTTGATTTCATTCACTTGATATTTTGATCGTCAGTGGAACACAACGATTGTTTAAGTACGTAGATATCTGAAAACTAATAATGAATCACGTGAAAAATTCGCAGAGAGAAGAAAACAAACTCTGGATATTTTTAAAAGTTAATTGATAAAGCTAGCTCCAGAGAAGTGTGAGTATTATTAGAATTTATAATTCGAGAATTAAGAGTAATTCAAAGCTGTGTTTAAAATTAAGAGATTGGACGAAGGAAAGAAAAATATTGGGACAGGGAAGAGACAGAAGAGGATGGAAGGGGGTCGACAACACGAGCAGGTACCTACATAATTTGTCTAACTGAACTCCCACGCTGTGATGGTCAGCTGGATTGGCGTGGGTGTAATTCGGTAACAGCTTGTAGTGGTTCCGACTCCTATTGCCCGGTCGTGTACCACTGTCTGCATCCAACCACCCCTCCTCTACTCACCCTCGTCCAATGTCTGCTCGTACTGCGGTATAGCTAATAATCGTTAGTGACAGAGACATCGTGGGCCGTGTGTCACGAAGATAGGCTAATTAATGACCGCGATGGACGAGAGAATCGGAAAGATCAGGACGAGTATTGCAATTTATCGACGGATCGGCTGTTTCATCTCGAGATCGTTAACTTCGATCGATCGTGTCAATGGATGTGTCGATCGTGTTAAACTTTCGTTCTTTCGATGGAAAACATTGTTGTCTGTCGCAACGAATCTGACGACGATTTAAATTCGATTCAATCAAGCGAATCGGTGAATCGTTGATTTACCGTTGAATCAACTCTTATCGTTAATTTTAAATTGTAATCGATGCAAATGATTTTCAACGCTTTATTTAATTTTGACAAGTTTACGGTGACGAAATTACGTGCATCATTTGCGTGAAAAAGGAGAGAAGGAAACGCTAATGTCATCTGCTGGTAAAAAATGAAAAAATAATTTTGGCCAATCCAAATGAAGGCGATGGGAATTTGTTAGCGAAACGGTATTGGATCGACGTGCACCACGGGCAGACAATATACGAGGCGCTTCATTAATTAATAATTGCGTAATAAGCACTCTGAACTGCTTGATTACAAGTATTACCGACGAGCTCAATCATCCAGCAATCATCTTAAATGCAGTTTAAATGCACTGGCGGTATCGATTTTATCGCGTTACTCCCCCGTTCCGTTTCTCTTTCAAATGCAAATGAAAGGGTATCGCGATACTTCTATCATAACCACGATCTGTTGAAACCCAGCGGGAAACCCGGGTCATTAAAATCGTTCCCCCGCAAAGACATCTCAAGATTCTTCGAAACTTTCTCTTCTCAGAGCACGCTATTAGGGGACTTAAACGGATCTTTTGAAGATCCTTCTCTTATTAACGACGAGCGAATAATCTTATCGATCTTATGCGACAGAAAAAAAAAAAAAAAAAAGAAAAACCAATCAACTCGATAATTTCGAGCAGAAAAATTTTCGAAAGAAACGGATTCGATCGAGCGCGCCGGATTAAATCACGCGAGGAGGAATCGCGTTTAGATCGACTCCATGGATCGAATGCTGACACGAAAACTTCAGTGGGATAAAGCTCGTGTTTCTCGATCGCGTTCTCAAAGAACGAGGATGGGCCTCTTGAACGAAATTAAAGGGAATTGGGTATGCAACTAGATCGTCGTTAAATTAAATCCTCTATCTCCCCTTCCCCCTCCTGGAAAATTAGCAGAAACTTCACGGCCGGTTGGACAGCTCGGTTGACGTTTAATGATGGAGCTTGAAACTGGATGCTCGCGGCAAGCTTCGCGGTTCGTTTGTCGCGCTGTTTGCTGCACAATGCCCGTATATAAACTCGGACACACGCGCGAACTCCGCGCGAAAAAAGAAACGTTCGAGTCCAACAATCTATATATATATATATAAACATCACTGTTCGTTAACACGTTCGAATATCATCAGGCTGGAAAACTTTCACTCTTTCGATTTTTATTCCTCCTGGTTGGAACAGTTTATTCCCCCAGACGTTATCAATCCTCCTCCTTTGTTTAGGAGGATGTTTCTTGCTCGAAGGAAGCGTCGCGACACGCGGCGGTTTCTTGGTGATGGTTTTTCGAGGGGGATGGCGCGCATATTTCTCTCGACGACGCTCAATGTGCCGTGAAACGACGCGGCTACACTTGCGACGACTCGGTTTTGCGCCGATATACGGAGAAAACTCTCGTCTGGATACCGATACACCGGCGACCCATTGTCATGCAGGATGTCACGCTGAAAAATGAGGCTCCTATCGGGCTGGACCCGGAACCGCTCTTCTTTCCACGACTTCACCTCCCGGCTATCCACTGATAAACCGTGATTGAGGAAATTTTTCTCTTCGCGATCTTCGCGTGCAGGTTTGGGGAACGGATCGGAACGATTTAATTTGGAAAGTTTGAGAAGGGAATTTAAGAAGAATTTATCAAACTCGAACGATTGAGTTGATTCAACTCTCGTCATCTATACGCGATACGATACATTTTTTCTGACGTTTTTCTCCTTCGAAACGATCCTTTGAATATTTAGCCAACAAAAACTCGTCCCTTCCGCGCGAATTTTATTGTAACGAGAAACGGGGGCGGGTAATTTATGCTCACAGAACTCATAAGCTTTGAGAGAGAATAGCCGCGTACAGGATGTCTGATGGAAAACTTGGCTAATATTTGAGTTCCACGTGAGAATGCTCGAGCAATATTCCAGCTTCACCTCCCCTGGAAAAGGATAGCCGTCGACTGTTAAATGGGAGAAAGACAACGGGTATATGGACACGTTCCAAGTTTCTCGCAAATAAACGTTACTTAGTAGCGCTCGAGAAACGGAAAATTCACCCCGTGGGAGTCCCTTTTTCCTTTGGTTATGGTTCGAAGGAGGGGGAGGAGGGGCCTTTATTCTTCTCCGCGCTGCGTAGAGAAAGCCGAGATTCAACTCGGTGCGATTTTTAAGCCGCGGGATTATAAATGTATGCACGAAGGAGATCTGGTGTCCTTCTTCCTCGTCGAAGCATCGTGCAAATCTCGGGAGAATTTTTCATTCGCCGCGATAGCTTACGTCCTCTCCTCTTCGGTTACCCGATCTCTCGATCTTCTCGCGTCGTGCGCCACCATCCTTTCGTGCAATTTGCTAATAAAATTTCGAAGCCGGCGTATCTATCCCCTGGATAGGATGGGTCGAGGATTTTCGATACTTGGAAACATTAAGGGGGAAGAACAACGAGTTGAAAAGTTCCGTTTGAAAAAGTTTAAATTAGCGAACTTGCGATCGACGTACTCCGCTACAACGGTAATTTGGAATGGCAACAGTTTTTAATTGAAAAAAGATCAATATTCAAACGGGTGAAATCACGCGATTATATTCGACATAAGATGCAATAACGATGATAAATTTTTTTCTCTGTCGACAATCGTTCTTCCTCGTTTGTTATAAAGGGGAGAGGGGTGGAAATGGAAAAGTGGTCGCGATTTTGAGCGATCGCCACGCTGCCAAATGAAAGCGCAAAAGTTGACTGAAATAATATTTACGGATCCTCCATCATCGATTTTCCAACGCCAAAACAATTTCGTCGAACGAGACACGTTCAAACATAATACGGCCGCAGACGGTTAATTTCAGCTAAGTAAATATCAACAGATGTCTGCCGCGTTATTTAACCATTGGCCGGAATTGCGCGGCCATTGAAGCTGCAGAAAATAGCACAACCCATTTCTCTCGTTCCTGCCATTCCGCCGAAGAATCGAATATAACTGATGAAACTTGCCTCGAGACAATTTCTTCTTGATTAATTATCTTAAATTATTTCCCACAAACCGTACATTTCCGCCATCGTTCATTCAACCGAACTCGTAGAAAAAAAAAAAAAAAGAACCTTGACACAATCTTATCGAGAAACAATTCTTGAAATTCGATTACACGCTCTCCCTCAAAAATGAAGAATCTTCCTGAGAGTTCGTTGTACGAAAAGGAAAAAAAAAAAAAAAAAAAGCCGAGATAAATGCAATTACGCGTAATCGAAGTAATCATATATTCCTATCTCGAGGACACGCATTCAATCGTGCCGAGGACGGGACACTGCAATGCAGAATTACGAAAATGGTTGGCTCTCCTCTCTTCCCTTCCTCTTCATTCGACTTGCACGGGCCATTGCTGGCCAAGATAAACAAGATAATTAAAAGATAATTAACGAACAGGGGGCGACGTACGTGACCGGGCTTCCTTCGTCGAGATAATCTCGATTCTCTTTCGCGACTTGGAGGGGGGAGGGGTGGTCGAGGAGGGGTGGATCGAATGGGACCGAGTGAACAAGATACGGTGACAAAGGATGGCGAGGAGGGGTAGACAGGTAGCTGTTGGGCTGGATCGCAGGAGAGAGAGGGCGGAACAGGCGAGAAACAGATGGAGATTAAAAGGAGGGAAGGGGCGCGGCCGATAGGATTAAGCGAACGAGGATGTGGAGAAGTGGAGGAGGAACGTGGAGGAACGCGATGAGGGCAGATAAAAGATAATTAAGGAGGGGCTTGGATGAAATTCGAACGGAGAGAGGGAGGGAGTATTTAGAGAGAACAAGGGAGAAAGAGGATTGGCAAATAGACGTGTTATTTACGAGAAGAAAAAAGAAGGGGGAGGTGGAGGAGGAGAAATCGATCGAGAGAAACGGATAGATATGGAAAAGGAAAAGGAGGAGAAAAGGAGAGGAAATATTTAATAATGGGAAGGGATGAGATAGAGATAAAAGAAAGAAAAAGAAATTCGACGACGAACGAGAAGTGGACGGAGAGAGGAAGAAAATAAGCGGAAAAAGGGAGTAAAAGGGGAAAAAAGGGATTGGGCCTTCGGCGATGCGTTTCATTCATTCGCGATAAAACCGTGGTTGCCTCTCTTAAACATCGCGATCTAAAATAATAGTAATCTAATATCATATGCAACGTTGCGCTTCCCTCGGCTAGAATAACGAATAAAATTTCGTTTCTCGTGCGTATCGTACGGATTTTGCACCCTGCAGATTTGTCGGCGCGTCCCTCGAATCGAACGAAATTTATTCCACTGCGAAGAATTTAAAAAATTGCGGTGATCTCTCAATTCGAGAACACCCTCTTCCGGACCATCACCTCTCCCTCGATTTCCTGTTCCGATTCTTCGAGCCGTTTTCGAAACAGTTCGATCGGTTGACGAGCACCGAGCGGAACCGAGAATCGGACGCGATTTTCTACACCGTCACGTTCCATTGGGGCGTAAATCAAGGTTTACAAGTTCACCGGCGAGTCCACGCCGCGATAAATCGTGTCGTTTCTCCGTCAGATTCAATGTCAATAAGATGACGCATAGGGATGAAGCGGGAGGATGGTTGGCGAAGGATGATGAATTTTGGCGATCAACCCCGTGGCGATGCCACGATACAGCGGGACAGGAGAGGAATAGGGAACGAGGCGAGGGAATATCACATAGCCGTTCCTGTTTTCGAAAACGCGCACGATCGAGTTGGAAATACGTGAAATCTCGTTAAGTTGGAAATATTCGGAATAATCCACGCCTGATTGAAACTCGAAAAAGAGTAGACATTATGCAGACGAATTGTAGAAATTTAAGAACAATCGCGACGGAATTGTTGCAACGCGCGAAACAAAATTTCGTATCGTGATTGTTTTTGCCGAATCGTATCATCTCCGTATTTATGGATGTTATGGAAATGGATGTTTGGCGCAAAAAGCATTATCGCGAAAGCTCGATAGTAAAATAATCGAAGTATTCAAAACATTTAAATCATATTTTCGCAAGTGTTTGAATACGGAACGTTTCGATTAAAAAGTATTACGAATATTTCGATATATATATACACTTTTTTGATCCTCTCTGTATATACTATACATGTATTATATTTTTACACTTTTATTGACACGCGTTTTTATCCTAAAACTACGCGTCTACACGGGCACATCCATTTTTCGTTCACAACGCATGAACAATGTAAATAATATTATTGAAAGTTTCTCCTATCTTTTTAAAACGAATTTCAGAGGAGAAGAATTTTTTTTTTTTTTTTTTTTAATATTCGTGGAAAGTTTATTTAAAACTCGGTCCATAAAACGTAGATAAAATGGGTCGGTGAATGATGATGCTTCGAAAAATCGTGTCAGGAATACCAATTAAAACGCTCCCTCATACCACCGGTTCCCCTAATCCTCGACAAGGGTGGTCGAAACGCGTACGTCACACGGGGCAGCGGTAGAACCGCAGCCCTCTATTTAAATTTAAACACAGTTTATTAACCTGTTTCACGGACGCAGAGCTCTCGAAAATGGAAAGAGCTATCCCCCCTCCTCCCGCCACTTGTTCCTCGGTTGTACGTCGGAGCAATCGATTAGAAGTCGATCGTTGACAATCAGCGACCCTTGTATTTTTCACCTGCGACCAACGTAAAAGTTCACCTCGCCTCGAGATAGATACACGATCGTTGAGTCCGAGTTGAAACTTTTTTTTTTTTTTTTTGTTTTTTAAATTTATCCCCAACGTTCCAATTCGATTAAAATTTTAACTTGTACATGCGCGATACCTTAGAAGGAAAATTATTTTTTTTACTTCGATAAAGGTAACGAGAAGATCGACTTTCGTCCGACCATTTGAAACGACCTATTCCATCGATGCGCAAAAGGAAAACAGTCCACGCTAATAATTCACGCTATGGAAGAGCGAGGAGATAAATTTTGGAAGGAAGGGAGAATATAAATAAATCCGGGGAGAGACGAGTTTCTAAATAAGATTTCCCCGGGAAAATGGTCTCGTTTCAGCATTCTACGATCCTTTTCTTCTCGAGCGAAAATTGCCACTCAATGTCCAACAACGGCTCGCCATCTCGCCAATAGCTCGGCTCACGTTCGCACGAGGAGAGCGCGCGAGAGAGAAAGAGCGAGAAGGGTAAGGAAGAAGGAGGGGGGGAGGGGAAAGGCATCGAATCGTCTCCTTCTCCCTTCGAGATCGTCGCGTTCCCAGGCGACTCGCCACGGAGACAGGTTCATTTTTCCTCCTAGCGTTTCTTCCGATTTCAGCCGGGTTCCTCGGAGCGAATTCACGGGGCCATCGATCCTGGTGGCGCGGAGGGAAAGTCGGCGAGGGACGGAAGATCGCGGAGGATCGCCTTTTTTTGCGGATGTCGATCGAGGTTGGCTCGGGGTGTCATACGTGAAGCGAACACAAATGACGACTTTGCACGCTTGATTTCGCTTCGGGATGTTAGTGATTTATGGATTCGATCGTGATCTCTTGTCGGGTTGAATACTACGGGAGGTTACTTGCCAGGTTTATGGAGATCTTTCGAAGGGAAGGGACGATCCTCCCCGGAATCCAACGGAAGCTGAATTCTAATTGGGAAATTGAAGGTAGATATTGTATAGAGAAGAAAATGATCTCTGACATGTTGGGAACGTATACGATACGATCGAATTTCAATTAGGAGTTATATAAAGTAAACAACAAGGAGTGAACGATAAAAATTTGCATCGAAAAATTAGAAGGAGAAAACCGACTTGAACGTTGAATCGGGATTGATAGGAAAGGAAACGAAGGTATACCTATAAGGCAAATAAACCGTCGTCGAACGGTTGCTGGAACACACCGTTCCCCTTTCACGACACTATTTGTCAGTGTATTTTTCCACAACAGAGCTCTCGTGCAGGGATCGCGATAACATTCTTCCCCCGTTTAGACGGGGTCGATCAGGGATAGAAAGGGAGAGAAAGGCGGGGATAGATAGGGACGTGACAAATTCAGACGCTATATTCCAGTCGCTTGTTTCCAGTCAAATGTTTCGAGCCACGTACGCGACTTTCCAAACTATATAATAACGCAATTAATTCTCTCGAAACGTTATTCGTATCACGCGCGCGCGCGCGCGCGCACACACACACACACACACACGGAAAGAATAAAAGATGGGACGAAGGCACGATCGTAATTTAAAGCGAGGAAACGTTCGAAATAAAAGAATCCAAGCCACTTTTATACACGGGCAAGTGGTGCTATCCAGACTTATGAATAATTCAGGATTCGCTTCTGGGAGGCCGTTTAATCATCGAGGACGAGAAAATTAAAAGAGAATCTCGCGAAATAAACGGGATCGGGCCGTGCCTGTTACACCACGGTTCAGATATATTTCACTTACACGACTCGGCCGCGTCTCCTCGTACGCCTCGCGTAAATTCCACTGCAACTGTCTGACGCAGCGATAACATTGTTGCACGTCGTCGATTCGGATCCACGTCCAGCCGCGTCTCTCCCTCCATCCTCCGCCCTATTCCACCGTGGACGTTATCGGTACTCGGATGTGGAGAAAGACAAACGTCACGGAAAGTTGAAGATGTTGCACGCTCGAATCCATTGTGCAAGTTTGCAAACCAGTTTCGATCGTGGTTTCGTATCTTTCTATACAAGGAATTATGAACTCGCGTCCTTAACCGGATATTTTCACCACTCTTTCGTCCCTCTCGTCTTTCGTTAATTACAAGATCAATAAGCAAGATGAAGGAAGATTCCCTCCGAGGGATCGATCCTCTTCTCGAGTTGCTCGAGTAGCTTGCGTGCACACTCCCTACGATCCGTCAAGATCGTGGTCGAGTAAATAAACGATTCTCCTGGATGAAATTTTCTCTAACCGAATTCTTAGGATTTGAAAAATTCGATATCGTAATCCATCGATTCTCTCGAAGGGAGATGAATTTCGCCGAATTTCAGAAATTTTTTTCTCGCGTTTCAATTCACAGAGACGTGATTCTCTTCCGATCCCAACGATACGATACATTTCCATGGAATTGAAGTCCGTTTAAAAAATCGATCTAAATCTCTAATCCCAATACTTGCTTGTTTCAATATTTCCCTTTCAGGCTCATCGATTATTTGTACAAATTCCGAGGGAACGATAGGGTAACGAAATCGATTCTCTCACGAGAACGATACTTAAGATGAGATGAACTTATCTCGGATCGCCGAGATATCAAGGTACAAGTAGTTAATCAAGGAACTGAGAAAGGTCGATTACTTTCTCCCGTAGATAAAGGTTACACAGAGCCTCGCGGACCAATTTCACTCCGATTGCCTCTTCTTCCTCGCAAAGAAAGACAAGGTCGTTCCGCCAAAAAGAGAGAATGAAATTCTCTCTTCCGACGTCCTGCACCGACGACCACTCGCTGCGGAACTTCAATATTATTCAATCGAATAATCCTTGCCGCTTATCGGATCCAGAGAGAGCTGTATTCTGCTCGTTCTCGGCCCTCCGTGGCGAGAGAAGGAAAAGGAAGGCAATTTTATTGTCGACGCATAACAAGGAGCTCGATCCGTAGACTTAACGGATCGATCTCGACACCGAGACGAGTAAGAGCCTTCGAATTTCGATGCGCCTTCTCGTTGTCCATTAAGCAGTCTTCTTGAAACAATCCAGATCGAGAAAAAGTCAAAAGCTCGGATGAGTTAAATGGTCAACGCGACGAGAGAAAGAGGATGGATTTTAATCGATGATGACACGCGAGCATGATACTATCCCTCGAAATCTTCTTTTTTTTTACACCTTTGATCATTCATCGAGTCGCTTTAAAATACGGTTTCCTTTCCCTGTTTCGAAACGGCGGTCGAATATCTTCGTTGGGAAGAAAATTAAACTCGAGCTGGATTGTTATTGCAACGAAGAAATCTCTCGGTGAAAAATCGGTCGAAAAAAAAAAAAAAAAAGAATCGCGTTCTCGAACTCGATCCAAGAATTTCTTGTCGAGCGAAGTTAATCATCGCGGTTCGAACGTAGAACGGAGTTTAACAAGAACGGATCAACGAAGGAAGCCAGAGGATTTGGCCAGACTTCAACGTGAACTGGGGATCTCTCGAGGACGGTTTACCGAGGGAAGATATCGAGGAATAATAAGTTGTTTATTAGCGTAAGAGTAGCAAAGTAGAAAATTATAACGAGAAATCTACTCTCTCTCTCTCTCTCTCTCTCTCTTTGGCGGCAAGCAAATGGGGAAACTTTTGATGAAGTTCGTTGGAATAACGCTAACGCTTAAACCCCGCCGACTTGCTCTTCTTATATCTTCTTTGGATAATGCGCAGGATATAAGAGTCGAGTGGCATCGCGTGGCAACTACGTATACAATAACGCGTGCCGTTTCTCGAATTTTCCATCTTGCGGATGGAAACGATTCTAGGAATGTAGAACGAACGGAATAATATAAATTAAGAAGAAAAATTTTTCCTAATTGCAATTAAGTGAAAAGATGCGATGATATTGTCGCGGCCAGATCTTTAAATGCGTTTCTTTTTTTTCTTTTTTTTTTTCCTTCCTAAGCCATGCCTTTCGATAATGGATGGGATGAAGCAGATAGAGACGTTAAAACGCTAGTTTTAATAGCTCGTACCTATCGTTCCAACGCTGCGAGACTAATGGAGTATCGAAATGTTGAAGTTAGTTCGATTAGTTGCAGTGGAACGGGTCGGTCACGCGTCAGACGCAGCGCTCGTTATTCCCCGCAACTTCTTACACGGAGGTTCGTTAAATCGAGTGAATATAACATAGAGATCTACCGTAATAAAGTAAAATATCTCGACACAACTCGAGAAGATTTTGTTACAAATATTCACGAAACGAAATATTGAAAAATATTGAAAGGAAGAAACGAACTTTCATTTCAACTCTCATCCATCCGTGCATTGAAATTGTTTCTCGTTCACGGAACGGTTACGTTCGATTGAAATCGTTTTCAATTACGAGCCTCCAGTCAACTAATCGGGGCATGGATGGAGAGGGTCGTTGGCCCGTACGAAGATGGCCCCGCATATGATCCGCAAAGTGGGCTGGAAACCTAGCTGCGGCTAGATAACGTACGCCCTGATATAATATTCTTAGTCGGAATTTACCTCGCTTCGAAGCCGGGCGTAATGGATAGAAACGTTTCGAGGCGGAGGCGACAGATGAATAACAATCGCGGCCTCGAAATTACGGATTCCATGACCGGTTTTCGGACTCGGAGATAGAGCTCGTGAGTGGAGCGGACGAAAAACTCGATCGTAGTTGCGAATAGGTTACGGGGGGGAGGGAGGAGGAGGAAGGGGGCCCGCAACTTCGTTTCGAACTGATTTTGCTTGGCCGGAACGTGCGATAGGTACACACGTGACAGTGAAACCACTTTGGGGATTCAATAAGAAAGTTAATATATCGTGATAGTTGCACAGCTGGATGAAATTATAATAGAATCCGGGATTCTAGGCCGCACAAGAAATATCTATAGACGTACGGTGTTTGGAAATAGTTGGCAACAAGATATAAATCGTACTCCTTTTCTTCTAGTTTTTTCTCTTTTTTTTTTGAATCAATCTCTTTTGCAATGTCTTTTGTCAAGGATCAACGATTACTCTTTGACAAAGATCCGAATAGATTTAAAGAAATCATTGATCAAAGATTGGGAATCACTCTCTGAAAATTATCGATGAGAAATTGGTCAAACTGGTTAGCAACGATATTTCTTCTAAAAATATATCGAGTTGAGAACCATCGATCGAACACTTTATGAAAAATCTTTCAACCCCTGCTAACCAATTCAAAATCCATCGTTTCAGACTTTCATTCATCTTCCATCAAGCCCGAATTATGGTCTCGGGATATATATATATATATATATACTGTTCTCGAACGTATCGTAGGAGAATAATTTTGGGATCGCGATAAACAAGCCGTTTTCACACCCCCTATAAAGGGCGCAAAAGAGACGCTCGTTTGGAATGCAAACGACCGGGAGGGCTTCCTTCCAGTCGATTGTAAATCCTTCAACTTGGCCAACCAACCAGCCTTTTCGCCGCGTCGCGTCGTTCGCACGCGGACTCTAAATTGCGCGATTCCGCCGCCTTCGAATTTTCCACTGGATTTATCCGCGCATTATGTTAAACCCGCGGCGGAAGTTTCGTGAGACTAACGAGTGCCCATTCTTCGCCTCTTCGATTACGTTCCCCCTTCCCCGACGGTGTCTCACGATGATTGCCCCCTCGATGGAACCCCCTTCGCGTTATTCACAGCTGATTTGGCCGGCACACGCGCGCCACGAAAATGCGGAGAAGGAAGCGGAGTGGCGGCGGCCGATTTATCGCGCTCCAACGGCTCGGTTATTATCTTCGAACACCTTTGCGTGAATTCATCCTATCCTTCACTTTGAAATTCCTGTTTGTAACGCGTCGTCGAGAACGATACTCGATGATAACTACAATTTTGTTGAAACGTTTAATGATCGTGGAGGAATTAGGTTTGAAAGATTGACACACTACTTGCTACAATCGTTATATATTTAATTCTTTCGTTATAACTTCGATGAATTAATCGATTGTGCCTTTGGAATTACGCGTCAACGCGTAATTTTGGGAAAAAAGAACGGTTTTGTACATTTGATTTTTACGATGCATATCTATCTATATCGGATACAAGCTGAACTTCGCCACCGACAATATTCCAAAGATCTCGCGAGCTGTGTTTGCCCATGTTCAACGTTTCCTTACGTGTCTCATTCGTCGTTCGAGGAATAGAAACCTACGCGACTTATGTAGAAACTTGCACGAGCGGGATGCCGGCGGAATATTAAAGACGAGCTAAAGTGCAGCCTGGAAATCCGAGAAATATACGAACGGCTCGGCTGAAAAATTAAATCTCGTCCATAAATTTCACCGACATAGAAAGGCAGGAGAGAGAACGTAGATTTTTATTCCTCGATCCCTCGGACTAGGATGGAACTCGAGATTTCAACGCGAATGTCGAAAGAGATGTTCGTCAGAGAGGCATTTCATTGTTTTTCTACGTTGCAGTTCCATGATACGTACACCAAGTTTGTAAATTGAATCGTTAATTCAATTAGAACTGCAATGTCGTTCAAGTCTTCGAAATTTCACACCTTATCTATCCATAGATCTATAACACTAACTTCGACCTTGGTACCATCTTGATACTACTTTATACTCGATTGATTTTTCAGACCGCAATGTTTTGATATTTGATACACCTTTGATACACATTACTTTACGACCTTTTAAAGTTTCAGATCCTTATCTGATTTTAAAACGTGAACATTTGATACAGGTTGACTACTACTTTACGCTCGACTGATTTTTCAGACCGCAACACTTTGATATTTGATACCTTTGACCGTTATTTTATGACCTTTCAATGTTTCAGACTTTATCTTAAAACGAGTTAAGTCTTATACTCGATACATCTTTGACTACCACGACTGATTTTTCAGACCATGACATTTTGATATTCGATGCACCTTTGACTATTACTTTATGATCTTTCAGACGTTATCTTAAAAAGTTAACTTCGATACATCCTCGATTACCACGACTTTTCAAAGCTTCAGAGATCACTTTATCCGATCGAGTGATTCACGATTTCGATCTCGCGAAGTCAGCCGGAATTTTCGACTTGCGAGCAAATATTCGATTTGTCTTTGGAGAAAGATCGGCCCATGATGATCGGTTCCATCGGTAATCCCAGCGGGAGCACGATCGTTAGGCAAAAGTTTGTCTTTCGTCCAGCGTGCTCGTTACACGACCGACAACAACCACCGCGTGTGCAACGAATCGAGGATCGAGGAGGGGTGGAGGTGGTGATGGGCGGCGAGTTGGCGAGGGTGGCGCACGGAAACGCGACGTTTTATCGCGTGTGGTTAGCCCCGGCGACCCTAGGCCACCGATAAACCAAAATTCCGGAGGTAATCCGGGTTTAGCGCGGATACGCGCCTTTCCACGGAGCGGAGAGGACACGGATTCCATTGCCTCGGCGAGATTTCAAAGGAAACGCCAAGTATTCTGGATGGATTTTTGGGAATCGTTGTCGTCCACTCGGGGGGAGGGAGGGGGCGGGGAAGTGAAAAGTTTGGTGGCGAAGAAAAGCTCTTGGTTTGAAAAATCTCGTTGAGATGAAACGCGAGGGAAGGATGTGTGAAGGAAAGTGTGAAAATTCCGATGATGAGGATTATTAAAGGGGAAATATCTGTTGGGGGGGGGGAGGGAGGGGGGAATGAATATTTTTTATGAAAGAAAGGTACCACGCCTTGGAAAAACATTTTACGCGTTTCGCGATACGTAAATAGAATTCTCGTGTTTCGCAAATTGAGTGACAGGGGCGTAAGGGAGGGTGTAAGGAAAAGGAGGGAAAGATGAAATAGCGGAGACAAAAAATAAAGGGTGGAAAATTCAAAGAGAGTAATGTCAGCCACGATGGAAAATACCGGGCACGCGTATAAAGAAAAGAGATGGGGATGGGGGGCTGGGATAGATAGGGTGGAGACACGAAGAGTCGGTGAACACGTAGATTATGGAGAGACAAAGGAACAGAGGAAACGAAAATACGCGCGTCACCTATAGAAAATAACGGTGCAAACACGAGAGGGGAAGCGAAGGGGAGTACGCATTTGCTGGGAAAAATGTGGGGGAGAGGGTCGATGTGGGGCGTGAACGAAAAGGAGAGGAGAAAAGGGTGGAGGGAGGGAGTGAGAGAGAGAGAGAGAGAGGAGAGCAGAGAAGGAGCGCTTATAAATGGAGAATATAAAGGAAAAATAAGGCGAACGAGACAAGGAGGGAAACGGAGAAAAATCGGTCTGTGCATGAATTATGGGCCAGGACAAATAAGGCGGAGAGAAAGATTATATTCGCGGCAGGATAAAGACGCGAGATGACAAAGAGGTAAAAGAAGAATGGAAGGGATCGAAATGGGGATATCTGTTTGCGACAATCCCAACCTTTGTGTAACTTTATACAGGGCGTTGAATGGGTTTCTCGAAGCAGAATTCGTAAAATAATCGAGGCAAACCAATTTCGCTTCATCGATGCGAAAATATGCTAATTTGAGAGATAAAAATCCCGAGGATAAAAGTAAGACACGTAAACCGATATTGTAATAAGATAAAATCGAATGTTCCCTTTGTCGAGCCACGGTCGATCATTCTATTCCATCTATTTATTTAGATTCGAAATCAAAGATCGAATCACGAAAAGAGAGGAATAACGATTCTTATCACTCGATCATCATCGTTTCCTCGTATTCGACATATTCGTGGAATCGCGTGAGTCAGAGTTAAGTACGTTTAGAGGAAGAAGCTTTCAACCAAGATTGTTGAAAGTTAGTTTGTCGGGGAGGCGAGCGGGTTATTTAATCCAACGCCGCACACTCGGCCGATTTATCGGTTTCCTTTCATTTGCTTTTGAAGCGGTCAAGTGGCTGACGAAGAAACGCGTTTTCTGTTTCGAGTGGTTGTTACGAGGGTTGTTAAAGCGGCGAGGAAAGGCCAAGAGTTTTCTCCATGGAAATTTTCTTCCTTCTTCTTCCTTCTTTCTTTCTTCTTTTTTTTTTTCTTGTACTCACGGCGCTTTGCCAACAGGAATAAGGGAAGGGATGCATTGTGACGTTTTTATTATCGCCACGGCGTAAAGGGTTCTCCGAGATCGCGTGTTTCTTGCGTACCAGTTCATGCACAAAAGAAACTTTAAACCGTTTATCAAGCCAGAGAGAGATATATTCCCATTGTGAAAGTAGAATTTTAATCGCGTATATCTTGTTAAACGTTGAATTCTTTATAAGATTAAGTGGATCACTGTTAATACTATTTCCGGAGTATTTCCACTGAATATTTCGCTCTATTTCTTTTTTCGCCTTTCCTACCTTTCGAACAATTTCTCTCTTTTCTATTAATAAAAAAAGAAGAAACGACGAAAAATGGCTCACCATTTGTGTAGAAAGAGCAACGTAACTTCGACCTAATCCCAGGCTTAAATTCAATATCTTTAAAATGGAACACGTACGTACGTACGTCTTAATTTCGAAATATTGGAATGGTATAATTGTATAAATAGATTAATATTACAACGACGAATTCGATTTGATTCATTTTCATTTGTTATCTCTCTTCTCTCAACAATGATCGTTTTTATCATTTTTATTTTCCTTTTTTTTTTTTTTTTTTTTTAATTTTATATTTCGTCTCCACTATATTTTACAATTTTCGTTTCACAAATTATATCGCATTGTTATCATTAATTTGCAGAGTAGTGACGTTGATAACATTTCGATATACAAATTCCAATACCAGCCGGAGTATCGGAAAAATTCGATATTCTCTCGATCGCTGAAAGTTCCGCGCCAGTTATGCTTCTTGACAAACAGGATTTCAGGTTCGCGGCATCGACAAATCGGATTCTACTTCTCGCGTGTGCACCGGCCGGAAGAGAAACATGTACACACGAGGAAACGCTCGAACAGTCTCGGTCCACCAAGTGTGAAGTTTATAGTTTACTGATAACAGGGGGTTAAACGCGCCCTCTCTATCGACTCTCGAACCACGTTCTCGCGTTCTATCCCCACCATACCTTCTCTCATGGTTCTGATTTTATAACCTTCTTCATTTCTTCTCTTTTCTTTTCTTTCTTTCTTTCTTTTTTTTTTTTTTTTTTTTTTACTCCTTTCGTTCTATTGATTTCCTCTCGCCCTCGACTCCTTGCCCCGACTTCCATCCTCCTCGAAATGGATTTCGCTCGTTCGAAATCATAAACGCTTTTCGCTCCAGTTTCACCTTCGTGTTCTTCGTATTTCCCAAACAATTATCCGCATTGTTTAATTATCGAGGGAAACCAGGTTAATGCTATTATACTGGAAACACGTAATTACGGATGGAATTCCATTTATATATGAACAGAATTTTAATAGTAGCCGATTAATCGAGCTGAACTTTTATTATTATGTGTAACAGCAATCGGATTCAATCGTGCCACCGTTTTTATAATACGACTCGTTTGGACACGCCTTGTGTCTTTCTGCAAAACTGGAGTAGAGAAATCCGGCGAACGATTATTTCGAAATTTCAAAAAGTTATTTCAAAAATCACGGATTGAAATTGGAGGAAACTTTGTCCGGTTCACGAAAAATTGAAACTTTTTTTGAAACTTGTAACCCACTTCGTTTTCATTCAACAACAAAACTCTTCACCGCCTTCATTGATATAATCTCGCATTAACGCACTTCAAACTTTATTATTCTCCACGGGAACCTCTTCCACGGCAATATACACACGGCTATTACGCGAAACCTTGTTCACGGACCGGAAATGGATGAGAAGCGAGCAAAGAGTGCGCCAACCAGTGTTAGCCCGGAACGCGTACCAGCTTTATGTATTACAGAAAATAGGGATCCGAGCACTCTCCACTTTCGCGTTGTCTTTGTTCCAAGCATCGCGTTTTCGCCGTTCCACTTATAAAACGACAAAAAAAAAAAAGAAATTCTCCTTTTATCATCTCCGATTCGGCGAATCCTCGTCGACGATTACATTGATTATCCACGTGGCCGACAAGTCGAAGATAAATCGAATCGTCACGCACAATATTCCTTTTGGATACTTTTTTTTATTGTCATTTAACCGATGATTGATATGAGGAATGGTCACTGATTCGTCGTCAGTGGATCACGCACGATATTCGTTTTGGACATTCTTTTTATCAAGTCATTCGACGTTTACATGGGCGGCATCGTGATGAGTCACCATATTCCTTTTGGATACTTTATTATTGTTATTTAATGACTATATAAGGCATTATTCTATTATATTCTTCTATTAAATTATTCGACGTTTAAATTATATGGCGGCATTGTGATGAGTCACAATATTATTTTTGGAATATTACCTTATTATTTTTGTTATCATTTAATCGATGATTACATAGGGAATATTGATTCGTTGTCAGTGGGTTGCACAATGTTCGTTTTGGATATTCTTCTTATTAAATCATTTCGACGGGAAATGACGGTATCGTCGCAATATTGGATATTTTTGGATACTTTTTTATAGTCGTTTAATGACTATATATGGGGAATGACAGCGTTATTGATTCGTTGTCCGTGGGTTACGCATAATGTTCATTTTGGATATTCTTCTGTTAAATCATTCGACGTTTAGGCGACGATCACGTGGAAAATAGTGGCATCGTGATGAGGCACGAACAATATTCCATTTGGATACCTTTTATTCTCGTTTAACCGATGATTATAAGAGGAATGGCGACGTTCGTTGTCATTCGATTACGCGCAACATCCGTTTTGGACAACTTCTATTATGTTATTCGTTTGGTATTTAGGTGACAATTATAGAGGGAATGGAGGCATCGGCGTACTCCACGCTTGTTACGTGGAAACACGCTGCGTAATTTCGCCGGTAATGGGATCCCATGCGATCGAATCGATCCATCTCTTGATGTCTCTGAAAGAATTTCTTATAGAGAAGATTATAATACCTCGCGGAAGATGGAGATTATCAAAATGATCAAAATTTCGAAGAATTTTCAACGCTGCGATTGGAGTGCTAGAAACGACGTGATTATTCGTAAAAGAAATTTGTGAATAGAAAAAAAAGTATTTTGGAAAGAAGTGTTTTTAAGAGAATTTTCCTCGGGGAGGAAAAGGTGTGAATTATTTTCGAAAATTTATACCCAACCATTATAACCTCGATCCATTAACGAGTCTCGAGGCACGACGCGTTGAGATAGGATGTCGAATAACTTTAAACGGATAAATAAGAAGCGCAAACACATCCCAATTAATCGAGTTAGGTTGGGTGGGTGGGGCGGTTTAGAACGATCACGTTCAGCGTGCGTTGCACCCCTCCCCTCCCCCGCCGTTGTAAATATTTGCATCGCGTTTCTCTCTCGACGGAGGGTGCGCAACCCCCTCCGCCCCCCATCTTACGATCTTTCCACGGTCCAAAAGCGGCAAAGGATCCGGCGCGGGTGAGTAAATTCCAAACTTGGAATTCCATTGCTTCTCGATCTCTGAGCGTCTGTTGCTTCCACGCTGTGTAATAAATCTGAATGCAATCATCCCCGAATCAAGCTTCGTGTTTGTCTCTTTCGTCGTTTCAGTTGTTCCTCGCGAAATTCTTCCGTGTCTTCATTCTCTACCGAGAATTGAAATTGTTTCTTTGTCATCGTCTTAACGCTGGATCCCAATGACTCGAGGTACTCGGGACACGATGGAGAATTCGTAATAACTCGTTCTGCAGACAGAAACTCGAGCATATCGGTGCAAAATTTGTTTGTTACTCGCCCCAAAAAGGGGAACGATCCAGGACGAGGAATCCTTGGTTTTCGAAATACTTCGGGCTTCGTTTTATTTCGAGAAGCAAATTATACTTGTATAATTACGCTTGTATATCGTCATTTTTGCCATTACGATGATGAAAATTCCATCCCTCTTTATTCTCATCTCGCTCTCCACGATAATCCGCAAGTTTGCGCTTCGTGATCGTAAGTGCACTCGATCCAAATCCGATTCGTACAACGTGTTTAAATATAGAACGCGTACACAACACCGGTCGTAGTGATGATTGATAACCTAATAGACACCGTTGTTCGCGAGCTGAATAATGCCGCGTTCGATAAATCGCGTTCGAGCCACGCACCTTTCATCATCGTTTACAAACTATGCCGTGGAATAATACCGGCGCGATTCCATCGAGCGTTTTTGGTAACAACAAAAAGACGAATTAATTTTAATCCAAGCCAGCCTGGAGATTGTTCGACTCGATTTCCACGATAATTCGTAATTAATATTTTCCACGAGTCGTCGAGCGACGACGATATTAATGAAAATTACCGCGTCGATGGCCGTTTCATGAATTATTGCCACGGTTAAAATCGTATCGGAAGGAACGTCCATTATCGCACAATCGGGTTTTCAAACGAGGCAGAAGTTTGAAATTCATCGATGTCGAAGCCGAGGGAACCGACGTTCCCATCCACGTGCTTCCCTCAATCAACGGATCGACGTTTATTGTCAGTCGCATTCGTTCGCCTCCGCGCTGTCGAGCAACTTAAACGGTTCGTACCACGTTTCGATATCGGGGACGAAAGACGCGGGTTGCAAAGTTTCCGGAGGTGGAGCGAGACGAGACGAGGGGGAATCGAGGATTCATCCAATTGCGGATCGATCGAGACTTTTGTCGTAGGATCGATCGAGAAATTGACGCGACGCTCAAATGTTTCGACATTTGTTGCGAGTGTTAATATTAATATTGAGTTCCATAAATAAAAGGAAAATCGAAGACAACGAAGTTAATTAAAAAACTTATTATTTTTGCGTTATCTTACGATTTCGAGAGTATTTGAGAAAAGTGCAGGGCTGAAGATTGTGATGAGTATTAATATTATCGCGTTCCAGATAATAAAGACGAATGGAAATCGAAATTTTGTTTATTGGAATTCGTAAAAGCAAGGAAGTTAATTATTATTATAGCTGGGAATAACGCAATGTTTCACCTAATATTGTTTTTTGGACGAGCTGTTTGTTTTTCTCCGTGCTCGAGAATATCGTAAATATGTAAATTTTTGGAAAATGCGGATTCGTAGAAGAGGATCGCAAGAGTTGGAAGAAACTCAATTTGTTGTGACGCGTTGTGTTGTCAACAACCTTTCATCGAACGTTGAACGATACGTTAAAAATTTCGTTCGAACGGAGGAAAAGTATTATTAATGGCGAGAAAAGATAGAATGAGACAGTTACAGGGAGACTTTTAGAAGAATTGTTAAAGTAGCTAAACATTAAATAACCTTTTTTCGCGTTTCAAAGAAATCTCAAAACGAAATATTCAAGACACTTCAAGATAATGATTCTTCAGAGATATTGGACGAGAAAAACCAAGACGGAAGGATCGATCAAAGCGCTAATTTCTCGCGAAACTTAATTATATATTCCACGTTTCGACTCGTACAATCACTGATAATATTCCGCCTCCAATTAACATCCGTTTCGCAGCGAGGCCAATTAAAATGATGGAACAATCGTGAGCGGGACGCGATTCGATGACGGGACGTGGCGGAAGATGGCCAAAAAATAACGAACGAGAATCGAGGGGTGTTGTAAGGGGATGCGTGATGACGAATCGTGGCGGGATTATCGAACTCTCTTTCTCCACGCTCGAGAGCCGGATAATGAAACATTTGTAAAAGGATTTTTGTCCCGCTATCTACAATCAACCTACGAGATAACGAGATCGATCGCAGTGGAATGACTTTGCCGTGAATTCCAACTGCGGATAAATGGATGCAATCTTGCGTGCAATCTTTCAATTCTTCGATCGACAAATCGGTCGACAATTAATCCATTTCTAAATTAGAGTAACTAATTAAAAATTTCGAATAAAGATACTTTAATTACTTATTAATATACTGGAATAATAATTATGTATACTATTTATAATTTATTTTTTGAGACATTACAATCATTCGATATTTTTGAATAATAAATTATGGAAATAACTCGATCAAATTTTCCCTATCCACCGATGCTTGAATCAAAGAGGCATCACTTTAAGATTTTGCTCCTTCGTAATAATCTCAAAGATATAAAAAGAAACGTTGAGAGATAAAACGCAACGACGAAGTCACCTGTTCCGTTCACGCGTCTGAGAAAAATCGAAACGAGCACCGTTCAAAATCCTATCATCTTCTTATATCTGGTATAAATGAACCCATCAAAAACTGATCGAGCGTCGTAGAAGGGATAAAAAGAATTTCTAGGCTGCCCGGTTAATGTTGCAAAAACTATTTTTCTCCCACGACATCCCTAGAATTCTCGTCCATCCTCGCGAAGACGTACAAGAAACGCCCCGAAAGGCGAGGAGGGAAACAATTTCGCCACGTTGAATCATCGCTTCGCGCACGGTTAGAATGGCGGAGAAAACGGAAGGAAGGGGAGGGAAAAGTTGCGAGAACACCTTTCGAATCGAGTTCGAGATCGAGGGAACACAGTC
This sequence comes from Apis florea, assembly GCF_048593485.1. Taxonomy (NCBI): domain Eukaryota; kingdom Metazoa; phylum Arthropoda; class Insecta; order Hymenoptera; family Apidae; genus Apis; species Apis florea. The sequence continues at coordinate 3,149,100 of NW_028256416.1, read as the reverse complement.
GAGTTTGTCTTGCGCGAGGTCGATCGCGTGAAATTAAGGCCGCTGAATTAATACGCATGCCATCGCGCGGAAATTACGTCTCTCCTCCTCCGCGGCTAACTTTGGTTCCGTCGGTTGGAGAGATATATTCATTCGGGGTTGGATCGTTCCATCGGGTGTGCAAAAGTTTCGCACTTAACTCTCGTTTCTTATCCCTCGGATTAATCGCATTCCCCTCTAACATCGTGGAATATTTTACATCGTTCCAACCTTGTTGCCACTAAATCTATCGTATAAAATTGTTTAACGTTGTAGCATATGATGATAAATACATATAATGATTTCGAGCAAATTCGAACTCGACCGAAAGCGAGGCAAACTACGAGGCATAAGAGAAAAATGGGGGTACGTTTTACGAAAAATAGGATCGTATAAAGATAGATCGTAACGACTAAGAGGAAACTACACAAAGATCACGGTGTCTCCATTCCTTTGCGGCTCGAAAAAACTTCCCCTGAACAATTTCGCGTCACAGAGGAAACGAGAAGACTCTGGAAACGTCCTCATTTTCGTCCGTCGCTCCTTATTGCGGCCGAGAGAGAGAGAGAGAGAAAAGACAAGTCCAAAGAAGGGACGTATCAAAATCACGAAAGAAGCGCGAACATCGCGTCCTCGTTCCCTGCTCTCTCGAACGCGTAGCTGGCACGACAAGGAGAGAGAGAGAGAAAAAATCGATCTTAACCGGCATAATTGCCAAAACGTGGATCCCACTTTGCCGTTGGATACGAGGGGATAAAAGCTAAAGAAACCTCGACCGCGTTCCATATGCAATTGGATGACCGGTGGTGCGATGAGCGGGCATCTGAATATCTGTGAAGCGTTGAGGTTCAGAAAAACGTAACCTCGCGATGCCGTCCAATGAAACAAGCGCAAATAGTATTATTCAAGGAGTGGGAAGGGGCAGGTTGGGGAAGGGGCGATCAAAGTAGTCCGAGAGACACTGTGCCCTGTTTTAGCCAGTGTCAGTGACAAGAAACAAAAGCCCTACGGCAGTTCCGTGCTCAAGATAAAATGGAAATGTACGTTCTATCCAGTCTAGTGTATACACCGCCTCCTATATATGTGTGTGTGTGTATGTGTGTGTACGTGTCTGTGGCTGGAATCGTGGGATTGTCCGTGAGGTCACCTCCTCCGCGGAGAGAGAAGAGGCGGAGCGGAGGTATGATAATACTTTGCTCCCTGTCCTCCTCTGCGAGCGGATCGGCTCTGATCGATAGTTCGTCGTTTGCTCCCTCTTGTCGCTCCACCTGGGGATTATCTTCGAGAAGTGGCGAAGGGCTTCGATCATTTTACGTTTTCCCTCCCCCTCTCGATACCCGAGCATCGTAAGGAATATCGTGCCACAGGGTGATGATATTTTTCCTCTTTTAAATCGAGAGAAAGGGAGAAAAATTTTTCGAGCACAGCAATTTGTGACACAATTTGGGATTTTCCAATTCGGATCGATCATCGAGGGAAGGGGCCATCGTTTCTTAGATTTCTAATTGGGGTGGCCAGGCCACTAATTGCTCCGGCTCCAGAAGGGAAATAAGTCATTGAATTAGCGGAAGAATTCGATGGCGAGAGAGGGATGGTCGAGGCGATGTTCAAACAGGTGAACTGGAGAACCAATCCGCCACGCTTCCGTTATTTCGATTGAACATCGGTTCAAAGAGGGGAAGGGCGCTCGAAACTTTCGAATTATTACATCGCGCGAGCCTAAAGTTCGGGAAAACGAGGATTTTGGGGGTTGGCGGGGGTGTGTCTAGCATTCAGAGTGGATGATGGTTGTACGGTTGATTTTATCGTTTACGCTGCTCGCGAAATTGAAATCTGTCGGTGCTTAGTCTAGAGTTAAGCCAACTTGGTCCTCCTCGAAGAGGAGGGCTCGAAGGATTCCCGTTTTCGATCGGAAGAGCCCTCGCTCAGAAGAAGCCGCCAACCTTCCTCGCCCTTCCACCCAGCTTCCCTTCGAGCTTCGCCTCGTAGTTCGCCTTTCGAGGAACTGGCCTGTTACTTAGTTTCCCCGCGCTTCGAAAGTTGCGAAGTTCGCCTCGTTGATATTTAGCCTCGCGTAGTAACATCTCGCCAAGTTATAAGGGAGAGGGGAGGTGCTTTTCGACGTTCAACGACGTACATCCCTTTCGCGCGTATCCGAAAATGTGTTTCTATTTGGATCCATGAAATTACGTTTTTCAATGTTTACATAACGAATAATTGCATAAAAATTATGCATTATTAATTAAATGTGTCTGTTATAGTCAGTCTCGATATGGACGATAAGTTTGAGTCTGAATGAATTGAGACGATATCGAAAATACTAGATATCACTGTTGCTATTCCTGGAATTATGTATTTTTTTTTTAACATCGTGTCAATCAATCTTAATTAAAGAGAAGATGAAATTGGAACGATAGTTGAAAGTGTCGAACATCGGTGCTGGTATTACCAGAAATATCGGAACCGGGACGAGGAATTCGAAGGAGATGATTTCTATCTTTAAAGATAGAAAGGAAATCGCACGCGAACGTTTCAGTACGAATTCATGAAACATCGATGAGGTGACATTGAGATTCGAATCCGGGATGAAATTTCATGGTGGATGGACGCGATGTTCTCCGAATTTCTATATTAAAAATTTTGGAATTCAATGATCTCAACATTTATTTTCAGATCCCCAGTCAATAAAGAGAAATAGAATAATTTTGTTCTCGACGACGCATCGCATCGCTCAAATTCCAAAGGCAATAGCAAAATTCGAACGATTCGACAAAATCGATCATGCTGGAGCTCGAGTTGAAAATAGGAAAATGGTTTACTCGTCGTTAACGGCCGTAAATCGTTCGTAATAAAGTCATCAAGTCAGCGATAAATCTTATTAAACGTCATACACCACCACGAAACCGAGTGTTCCACTCGTATTACGTCGTACTCGAAACGAACCAGTTCCCTAACGCGAATTAATCTCGCCGTCTGATTAATTATTCGGTTATCACGCGACGACTATCCCTCGAGAGAGTTCACCGTTCGCATAACCGGTAGACGACAAACAGGTATACGCGCTCTCTCTCTCTCTCTCTCTCTTCCTGTTGTCAACCAGAGAGACGTTAAATATGGTGACGAATGGTCGATGATATATGAAACGAAACGGCTGCTACTCGTATTCTAATTTCTATTCGATCCGATCGAACGATAAAAAAGAAGAATGAAATTTGTTATTTCGTCCTAGATTTTCTAATTTCGTTCATTGATTCCGAACAATTCGGTTTTACGTGGAAAATATATATATATATATATTTTTTTTCATGAATCGATTTCTCGTTGATTCGTAATTTCATAGAGAAGCGACGGCCCTGAATTATTAGATTTTCAACAAGTGGGTCGCATGAGCCATCCCCAAGGGTGCCATTATATTTAGGAAATTATTTTTATGAAAAATTTCATTGGAAAGATTTTTAATACGGTTACGACTCGCCGTAACGATGATTTATATGCAAATGTGAAGGGAGGGGTTTACAGGTTCATTCAGCTGTTACAAAAGAATGCGAAATGCAACGCATAAAGTGTATTGAACGAGCACCAGTTGGGAATAGTTGATTTCACTCGACAGAAGAAGAAAAAAGGAAGATGGAAAATCGAAGAGGAAGAAGAAAAAAAGAGGGGATAACGATTCGTAGGGAAAAATAGCGTTCATCTTTGCGATCACGAGCGAAGCAAAGCTGTGTCCCTGGCTGGAGAAATATTCAAATTCTCGTTCTATAACGTAACGGTAAATACACCATTTCCTGGAGCGTCTTTCTAAATAATAACCCCACGGTGAACGATCAACAGTTGTTCGCCAACTGTGCTCGATAACAGTGACGCTCCCCATTTTTCACGCGTTGCAGCAAATGCACTCGCACGCACATGCACCCTACCGATTCACACGTACATTCTTCACATTCGCGGAATAAAAATCATGGGATGGCCGATTCGATACAGTCGTCGGAGAATCGAGCGGAGAACCAAGTTTCAGAGGCTATTCCGGAGAGGAGGATGACAGCGATGCTATTGAAAATCGAATCGTTATATATCGGATATCGCGCCGACTTTATCGATCGATTTCGGCCAACCTAACTGTTTCCCGAGTTTTTTCATTTCGAGCAGTTGCCCGTAATGATATCACTCGGAATAACTCATCGTTCTCCAGAGTCGGGAGGATCGAGTTTTGGAAGGGAACTCGAGCCGTTTTATCGAGATCTCGAACAGGGACGACGACACGTTTCCCACCTGGCCCACGCCGACAATTAACGATCGGCGTGTAATTAAAGTGGGGACAATGTCCTTCGGTTATAACGCGCGTGATATCAAATTCTGCGATCATCGTCCGGGGCTAATTAGCGACATAATTCCGGTCTGGCTTGTAACGATCGGTGCGAGGCAAGTTTTTCTTCGAGTAAATTAATATCACGAGCGGAGAGGCGATCCGTCCATCGATTCGAGTCGATTATACCGGATGATTAACTCTTGGAAAACTCCTCCATTCCGTTTAAAGCGGTAATTCTATTTCTGAAAAAAATCTCTTTCGAGAGATGTTCGCCAAGTTTCGTTATATAAAACTACATTCGTGTGATCGTTCATCATCGTGTACGTAATTTCGATTACGATCGCTTGTCACAGTTCGACTATCCCATCCGAGAGTGGGGAAAAGAGTGCATAGTCGTAAAAAGAAAAAGAAAGAAAAAAGAAAGAAAAAAAGGAGGAGGATCTCCAAAGGGGATTGGAAACTTTCACTCGATCGAACGATTCGGTTCCATTATCATTTGTCTCTAACGAGGGACACGTTCATTAGGATTCATGGGAGGGGTTTTATATTCCAAGGGTTGGCAACTTTTTGCCCGGTGATCGAACAAGGTTATCGGGGCTTCCGGGGTTAATTCGTTCGAATCGCGAACCCCTTCCCACCCAAAATACAATTCATCACCCGGGCTGAAAAATCGAAAAGGACGATTAATCAACGGCATAACGCCCGCCCCGATGTAAATTACAATGCCGTCCGCATTGATTCTCGAATATTTTATATATAACCGTTGTTCAACGACTCGAAACGTGAAATACGGGATAGAATAAAATGGAGGCAAGGGGGGAGGGATGATGGAGAGGAAAAAAGGAGGGGAAAGGACACAAGGGTGAAAGTGGCGTAATTGGCCGAATATCATGAGAATGGAAGCGAGCCTCGCCGTGAATTACGCGAATTCTCGCCGAATTGGTTTGGCTGGAAATTCTCTTCTGCTTGGAAACGGATATCGGCCCCGCGAACAGAAACTTCAACACACTTTCCTCGCTCCTTTTGCTCCGTTGCATCTTGCGTTTGATATTTATGAGCCGGGTAATTAAATTTAAAGGCGACTTTAAAAGGTTAACTGTGAGTAGGCGGCGCGCTTAAACACGTTTGTTCGAAACGTTTCGTTTCTTTGAAGGAATATATATATATATATAGAAGGAGAATATGAAATTTCTTTGAGGCTAGGAGGAATTGTCGATCGAAGAGATAATTTTATTTTCGAAAGACCATCGCCAATTCTGAAACTTACGCGTCAACGCAATTTTCGAGAATATATTTCGTGCGATGACGATGCAACGATATCGCGGACGCTATATCGTTTCCGTAAAATTTTCCTAATAAAATCTAAAATTTATAGGATAAATGAGCGAGTAACAGTTCTCCGGCAAAAGACGAGCCAATTTATATTTATTACACCGACGAGATCTGAATAATAATACAACTCGTGACGAAGGTAACGCGTGGACATCGGAAATTCTATCGCGGACAAAGCGCTCCCATACAGGAATCGCTAAACAATAGATCAGTTTTGTCGGCGTGAAAGCTTCCCGGCATGTAGAGAGCATTCCGTTCAACTCGATTTCTTCTTTGCCTCCTCTCTCTCTCTCTCTCTCTCTCTCTCTGTTTTTTACTCTTATTCAACCAGAAAAAATGGTTCGATAACTCACTTTTTCCCCTTCGTTGTCCCCTTTTGTTAATTTTGCAAATTTTTTTATCGCGTTTTTATTCGTGCGCGAAGCTAGAGAAATCAGATTACAGGAAGTTGGACGAAAACGACGAGAGGGGGAGGGAGAGAAACGGTGTCGAACGGTATTCATAAATGCGAAACTATTACGGTGACGAGCAGAAGAATCGTGTTTCGACTGCGATCGGTTCTGCTCGATAAACCGACAAGGAAATGCTTTCGATATCCGGTAGGATCGTCCAAGATACGCGGGTCACTTAGCAATTAGAACACCCGCTTTTTCCCTATCGATCCATCTCACCCGATTTTAACCGATTTTCCGATCGATGGAGCATCTCGAAGAAGAACGACCATCTCTTTATTCGGCTCCACCTCTTTATTCGTCTTCATTCGGTCCGTGACACGTGAAACACGTGCCTTTCGTTATTTTTAAATGTCCTATAAATATCCGCCTTCTGTCTTCGACTTCCTTTTGCTCGACAAATATTTAAAATATTACATACTCATACATAAGTGAGTTAAATAGTCAAATATTAAAAGTAAATATTAATTAAGGGTAGAAAAGATGCTTTGTTTCCCTCGTATGGAAATTAATAAAGTTCCTCTCCTCGCTCGACGTTCAATTAAAATTATTAAATTTCTCATTTTTCCATCCACTTCCACGAAGAACAGATCGAAAATCTGTTGAAAAATATCCTGCAGACTAGAATCGGCAAAATTCCAAGCGACTGTGATCAAATCGTTTATCCTTTAAGGAGGAAAAGTTAGCAAATTGCGCGTCTCGCAAATTGATGATCCCAGGATACTTTCGAGGAATAATACCGTGTCTACTTTATAATCACACCGCTCGTAAAGTAAAAGGACTCGTATGGTAACGCGGTTCGGAATCGCTTCAATCCGTGGGGACTACACAGCGACGACAATCGTAACCGAATGGCGATACATGCTCGCTTAAGTAACATCGGAGCTGACCCAATTACAGGCAAGCCGTAGCTGAGACGATATACCTGCTGTGTTTCCAGTTATCTGCCCCAGCCCTACACGCCAGCCCTTTAACCCGGGTTAAACACGTCGTCATCACGTTGTTGATGAACTATTTCTCAACCGGGCGACACCGCTTTGCCATTCACTTGATGTTGATATTTTTCACTCTCTCGTATGGTCGTCAATCGTTCAACCCGTTCATCGTTCCCTCTACATCGAATTGCAATTTTAATCGCTTCGTTCGACGAAAATCCTTTTCGAGAGAAGTTAGAATAAGGAAAATTGTAAAAATGCAACGAGAATTAAAGTTAAGTTGTGAAAAATTGGAGAGGAAAAGGAAAGGATTCGTTTGCGATTAGAATTGTCGAATTCAAGAAATATCGCCGAAAAATTCGTTCGAAAAATTCAAAAGTCCGAATACATAATACCGTAATACGGGATAAGAGGACAGATCCTTTTTTGATAAATTCGAATTCGAAGAACGAGCCCATTTATTTCCCTTTCTACCTTGTTAAACGCGGCGAAAATTCAAGAGATCTGAAATTCGAATTCTAGCACTTGGATGCTAACACACACACACACACGTGCCCAATCCGATGTGGACGTTTTACCAAGCCTGATTCGACGCTGGTGGCTGATTACACGCGACGACCACCGAGCAGATCGGTCGGTTGCCTTTGTTTTATCGGACAGTGGCACAACTAGATCGGTCACAACGTAGTCTAACGACTGTTCGGGTCCAGTCCATCAGCGTGGATGGAATCACATCGTCTCAATGGAATTTGTAAACAATCCCCTTCCAAAAGGGCCTCCACTCGGACTGAGGGCGTGAGGGCGCGTGAGAATCTCGTTATCCACAGCTACGCTCAATACCTCCGAATTAACAAGCGAAATCCGCTTTTGCTTCTTCCTCGTTCGAGATTGAAATCGATGCGATAAGTTAATTTTTGAGGATGATGGCGAAGGCGGATAACTTTCACGAGAGAGAGAGAGAGAGAGAGAGAAAAGAGAAGGGCTTCCAAGTTTTTCAACTGTTCCGAAAGTGATTGATTACCCACGTGTGTGCTCCTTTGTTAACGGCAAATAGACAGTGAGATAATGGGGATGAAGAAAGAGTTTTATAGATCCAATGATAAATTTAACTGTTATGGATGAATCGTGTTCGATAATGGACGAAAACTTCCAAGCCTTCCATGATATTCGTCACTGGCTCTGCATCGAGGCTGAAAAATGTTCGAAGGAAACTCGACAAACGTTTTTTTTAAACGATGAACAGAATTGTCAATTTTCGTCCCAACCACGTTTTACTTTTAAACGACCGCGATACGTATTCAGAGATGATAAAATAAAGATGCAGCAGTCCAGAGCCAACATCGATGATCGTACGAATGGACTTTGGAAGAGAAGAACACGAGCAAGAAGTATAAGTGGATCGAGCTCTCGATATTGGACGATGAAATATCGAGGCTGGTGGTGGTCACGGAGGAAAGGGTTCTTTTCAGTAATATCTAGATATTACGGTTTGCAGCTCGTCGCAAGGTGTCCTACTCCTACTTTCCAAGATAATGCATAATACGAGCGTCCACGTTCTACATTCTTTCCGGTTGAAGCGCATTGTACACACGCGGCGAAAGATCTCTCCTGGAGTCGAGCGTAATTTTCTTTTTCCCGGAAGTTGGAAGGAATTCGAACGAAAACAAACGCCGAAGGAATTCGAAGACGAAATATTCCAAATGCATTGGGAAAACGCGGGGGAATTTCATATTTGCATATTAGCGACACCGTGGGCGGAAGCGAGGGATCCCAGGGTTGTTCCACGAGACAAACGGGAAAACGTATCGACGCGAGCTATCGCTCGTGAAAAAATTATGATCGATGCCACGATTGGAAAAATTCTGCGATTTCTGTTGGTGAAATTTTGATCAGTTTTTGGGTTGGGATAAAAAAGAAAAGTTTTGGCTTGGCGTGCGGGTATGCAAGTGTGATAAAACGTGAAAAAATATAAGAGCGATAAAAAGAAAAAGGATCGATCAAAGGATGGGGACACACTCGAAGAAGGAAGCCGATTTTACCGAATTCGAGGTCGAACGAGATGAATTAAGGTGGAGAGGATATATTCCCGACGAATCGTTGTAAAACGAAGCTGATTATCGGATGGAATTGTACCAAATTATAATCTCTAGTCGCTTTTGTCGTCGCGTCTCGATTCACTTATCGAGAAACTTCCACGTTGGAACATCCAATAATCGATCCAATTCGTCGCTATTAAACTCTGTGTTCTGCATACGTGAATGTCATTTCGATACTCTGTGTTTAAATCTCGTCCCAAGAATTTATAACGATTCGTTTTCGTGAATGTGGAGGATTGGCAATCTTCTGAAATTGTTTACAAAGGTTAAATTGGATACAAAAAAAAAAAAAAAAAAGAAAAGAAAAGAAAAGATTACGAGAATATTCACTGTTGGAAACAAGTTCTCGAATGGAACTTTGATCGTGTCATAATCCTGTTCTAATTACAGACTCTGACGAGTAATCTCAAAGTGTACTCTTGTAAATGAGTCTCGTTCCACCTCATACGAGTGTGCATTGTAAATAGAATTTCGAATACGTATATGTGGAATGAATTTTCGATAGAATGGGAAAGAAAAATAAAAAAAAATTGATCGAGCACCCTTGATTATTTATACCGACGGTTTACACACGCCTTTTGACCCAGTCCCCTTTCCAGCCGAATCAACGGCATTCGATCACGATTCTTTTTATACAGATTTCGTTCGTCAAATAACAATCAAATCGTGTAACAATGGGAACACCAGTTGAATTGTTGGTACAGTGGCAATTATTTCTCTCGTATCGAGAGAAGGCAACTCGATACTTATTAGTTCATCGATTCGTTCTTTAACGAGGCCCTCGTCTCCCCCACCCTTGTCCCCAAGTGTCACCGGAAGGGGAGGGGCGTGGACTCCAAGGGGATGATTGGAGGAATTCGACAAAGCTTGCAATCGTGACGTTTTTCGGATGAATACACCTCGGAACAACCAGCCCCACGAATATTCAGATTTACGTACGTTTCGATTGATCTTTCGTTGCGTTCCGGAAGAGAAATCCGGAAAGAGACCAGACAAGTATCGATTTGTATATATCCGATCGTTCGTTCTCTCTTTATCATTCCCTACGGAAATTTAATTTTCAACGTTACGGGGAAATTAAAGCTGAAAAATATTTTTAAATTCGTCCACTTGCTTCGAGGTAAATGAATAAATATTAATTGCCGCCCGCGAAAAAGGCGAAAAACTGAAGCGATTCATAATTCTCGCGGTCAATGGTTGTTAATAAACTCGCGTAATCTTTTGTGAAAGTTCCCGTTGGAGGTCGGTCTCGTTGAATAAGAATCGTGTTAGGAGGTTCGAGCGTGAGCCGGAGCTGGCGACAAAGCGGTTTTCCATCTCGAGTGTGGACAGTTTCTATGCAAATGCATACAAACACGTGGCCCCTCGTTACTGGGAGGAATTTGAATGCCTTCGTTGCAAGGAGAATTCTGAAATGTATAACTTATGACGTTGTGTGAGAGTGATAAATAATATATAGAGGATATATTTACTGGAAAACTGCTACTCAATTTAACGCGTTGCCAATTTACGTCGAATGAAAATGGATTTTTACTCTATTCACCTTAATGGGATTAAGGTAAAATAGAAAAAAAGAAAAAAAATACGTAGCGATAATTTATTTCCTCTTAAGAGTGAAAAAGTAAAAAATCTTCTTCGTTTCAACATAATTTCTTCGATACGTCGCAATAAAATTTTGATCGATCCACCACCTCTAATTCCACGAGAATTTATCCCCAAGGATTTTGGAATTTCCTAGAAAAAAAAAATAATCCACCTTACCGACTGCAACCCTGGCAAAAAACGAATCCAATCTCGGCGGTGGTTGGAAGAAGAAGAAGAAGAAGAAGAAGAAGAAGAGAAAAAATTCAATTCCCTCAAAACGAAAGTTATCGATCTCTCCCTCACCCTTACCCTCCTCCACCCTCCCCTAGGGGGGGGAGGAATCTGGAGGGTAGGGAGCTCGTTTGTTTTCACGGGTGAAACGAGTGTCATTAGCGAGGACAGGAATTACATTCTTCGTTACCGCAATGCAGGCAACGGAGGCCGTAAAAGCGGCGCAAAAAAAAAAAAAAAAAAAAAAAAAAAAGAACGCGGCGAAAATAAAACACGGAACGACGCCGGGGCGGATAATCTCTGCAGAGCGAGGACCACGCAAGAGAGGGGCATCGAGGTTTAGAATGATGGGATTTTAATGGGATTAAAAGCGGCAGCAGGTAACAGTCACGCGGGCCCACGGCTAACCAATAGTAATAGCATGCCGCGATCAGCCTTTAATCTGTCCAAAAATCCTCGCGCGCGTTCTTCATCCTTTTGCTCGCTCGGTAAATAACCGAAGGACCGACCGATAATTGATCTACGAACCATCGTTCCCTCCCCCTCTCGCTTCGAATTCGACGAATCTTCTTCCACGCATTTTTCTTCTTTCCGACATTTCTTTTTCTTCTTCTTTTTTTTTTACCGATTTATCGTACGGATGAAGAACAAAGTTGGAGGAAATTGGCGTATGCGTTAAAATTTGATCCTCGAGAGGCAACTCGACCGATTTATGCTATTACATTAGATTTCGTTATTCCCGATCAATAAGAGGACAGTATTAATTTAAGTAAATAGATTCGTTAGATCTTTATTTCTTTGTTATATGAAATCATGGTTACTTGTAAATCATTTCGAGTTGCTATTTCGCCCGGTTGAAAAATCGGTCGAGCGCAAAGTGTTAATCGATTCTCGTTGCAAGTGGTCAGGGTCGTCTTTGAGAATTGTTAATAAAGGAGGAAGTAGCGACGTTCACCTCACACTGCCTCGGAAACTTTTGACTCTGGCCAACTTCTTTAACTGGATTTGCTTCTAGAGACAGTTTTGGGGTCGTAGTTCCTTCCCTTCTTCCCCCAAGTTGTCGGACAAAGGAGAGTGTATAATATCCTTTACTTCGTATAGGAGGGTATTGGGAGGAATGGGGGGAGAGGAGAAAGTTAACTCGATTCTCGACTCGACGAAGGGATTTCGAAAATTTCGAGGGGAAATCGGTGCTCCCTCGTTCATGATTCAGAGGTTCAGATTTCGTCGCGCGATCCACGATACGCGCAAAGCGGCGTGCAAACAACGGGATCATCGATAAGTCGAGGAAGTTTTATGGATGTGAAACGCGCCTTCTGCCGCTCCCAGAGATAGAATTTTATCGGGGACATGACCGTCCCGAGGACTCGAAAATTTCTGATCGGACAGGCTTTCCGACTCAGACTCTCTGTATCTCGAACATTCAGCGTTCATCCATCACCGAGCACCGTGTAATATAAAACGGTATTTTCGAGCTTTCGTGCTTCGCGTTATCGCGTTTCTCGAATTTATTCCGAACGTGTATCGATACTTTGAGCAGTTGGCCAGTCGAAGGAACGAATAGCACGTTGGTCAAACTAATTAAAAGTTTTCTGAAAAATACGTTCCAACCTGATCTGAAACTGAAAATATCGTAGTTATACTTTCGTGTAAACGACGCCAGAATTCATCGCCTTCGTATGTTTTTTTTAATTTCGATTCAAATTTTAGAATCAAGGATCGAAAATATATTTCGTTGTAATACGAAACAATAGGGAATAATATGATCAATCTATTGAAAATTGGAACGATGATTGCACAACGATATTAAGCGACAAATCCTCTCGAATCCGTGGTAATTCACTTTTATTGCTTAAAAAGGGAGGCTAGATCTTGCATTTCATGCGAACAAACATGGCGACGTTACATAATTGCTTGGAAATACATCCATCGGTGGTTGCGAGCCAAAATTGCATAAGTTACGCGTTGTCACCTCGAAGATGTTGCCGCTTCGAGTTTTCAACTCGGATTCTTCTTCTCACGTTTTCGATGAGAGCATTAATAACGAGAATGTAATAACATTAATTGTACCCAAGCATATCGTGATTGCGAAGCATTACTCTCGCAGAGAAAAATATTGCGTACGAACGCATCGATTTCGCCCACGTTCCTCGAAACCTCGATCGATGCAGCGAAAGAAGAAATTAAAAGAATTATTTCGTTAATACCCGAGATTTAACTCAACCACGTGGTCCCGCTCGTGTATATCCTCCAATCGTGTCTTTGAAAAATCTCGCGATCCATCGTGGAATTAAAGGCCACGAGGCGGCGACTGAGGGGATACTTTGAAAAACTCGGATTTATCGGATCACGGTGGATCGTTAATTCGTCGGCCGGTTTGCGTTTAATTGCGAATAACGCTTTCCAATCGGTCGTCGAATTAGCTCGCGCACGAGCTTTCGTTTCAGGAATATCGGCTACAGTGTCGGCCGCAGAATTCAGGTCGTATTGAAATTTTTCGTCGCGAAACCGTTTTTCCAGCGCGCTGCGGTCGCGCCACCACCGACGGAAGAAAGGGAAAGAGAGGGGCGCGGTAGGGAGAGGATGGGCGAGATGAAAAAAAAAAGAAAAAAAAAAAAGAAAAAATCGACACCAGTGATTTTCGTCGCTATTGTGCACGATGCTCGGCTCAAAGCCTGTCAGGACAGTCCCCCCTCCCGCCCCTTCCCCCATCCCAAGTTGGCTCTAACGGATGTTGGCTCTGGTCAGCATGGAAATGGAAATACCTACACCTGCCGCTGTTGTTCACGGGCAAAAGAGAAGTTTCGAGATAGGTAGGTAAATTCTGTCATTTTCATTCGGGAAATGTTTAAATAAGTGTAGACTGTATAACGCATTTCGACACGATTCGCCCGTTCCGCGAGCTCTCACCCCTTCGAATCTATCTTTCATTTTTTCATTTTTCTCCCTTCTTCTTTTTCTTTTTTTTATTTTTTTATTTTTTATTATTTTTGATACGACTATTTTGTCCGACATATCAGATCCAAACGAGCGACAAAAGCTCGCCGGATTGGACAATTTTTATAGAATTGTCCGATTCCTTTTATTTGTTTACACGCGCCGACTACTTTAAATATTACACCGCGACAGGGGATCTGTATTGTTGCACGACAATCTTGCGGAAAATTGTGCTACTATTTTTTTTTCTCTCTCCCTTGATCGTATTTTTTTCTTCTTTTTTTTTTTTTTTTTTTTCCTACTCCGTTTTGTTTTACGATTCTCCCGGCTCAAATGCGAGCTTTTATCGACTCTGCCTTGTTTCATGGATTGTTATATTCATCGGTCATCGGTAAGCTATGCGCGCGATTTATACGTGCTCCTGTATTATGGTATATTATCCGAGTGAACAAGTCGAGATTTTATTCCATTGAAGAATTGATTTTACGTAAAAAAAGATCTTGAATTATTATGTTCTCGCATAGCACGTGTTGTGATTGTTACAATCTTATCTATAATTCTGCACGCATCATGAACCATTGAACTATATTCTCGTTTCACAAAGTAACTCAATAATTCGCTCGGCGTAATGCGAAATTTTTCGAAATAGAGATTCATTGATAATTTCCTTCCGCCATTTTCTATCGCAACAACCTTTAAATTAAGCCTAAATTAACCTCTCGATCAAATATTTCGTTGCTTTCCCGACGCTAATTCCAATTAGATTTAATACAAATTTCCATATTTCTTTTCTTTCTTTTTCGAAAAATCAAAGCTACAAACGAAAGTTTACGTTCGCGCTGGGAACGTAGAAAAGAATAAGACGCGTTTTCCCTCGATCCGGAAGATGTTATAACGAGCTCGAGGCGATATTAAAGCCGAAATTCTATCCCATAATTAATTTCCTCTTAATTATCGTGCTCGCATTAAAGCCTAATTGAAGTTACAAGCATGCACGGCTTTGACCTCCGTACACGTGACATATCGTGCTCCATCGGGGATATTAAGTAACATTAGGCGGAGGGCGTTGCGTCAAAGTGTTTCGAACAATAAGCTTTGAAGTGAGCGCCACTTCAAACGAGTCCGTGGTCGCGCTGTTATTCGATGACTCGAGGTTAATCCTTGATATCGCGGATCTGGGGGAGTCGGAATCGGAGAGAGAGGAGAGAAGGGAAGGAAAGCGTAATTGTGCCAGTGGCGGAAAAGTTATTCCGCTCTTTCCCTCCAGTGTTGCTGCGCTCGCTCCAACCCACTTTGCACTTTCTTTGCTCGCAACTTCGACGTTTTACGAACTTTCTGTTTAAAATTCCGCGACATGCAATAGGGATGAATTTATCAGGCGGGGGACAAAGTTCGGCCGTTTCCTTTATGTTAGTCGGAGGAAGGAGGAGAGAAAGGGAGCAAGGCAAAGAATTACGATCGATCCTCTCGGTGTTAATTCGTCTCGTGTTGGAAAATCGATCGAAAAAAGCGATATCCGGAATTACAAATTGTTTCAATTTGTCAAGTTGTATCGTGTCGTTTGCGAGAATAATAATAAAGTTGTGCGATCACTTTCCATCGAAATTCCATTTTTCCATGGAACTTTGCGTTGCTCTTTCTTGTCCTTTCTTTCTTTTTTTTTTTTTCAAGAATTCTCTTTTTTATTCAAGAGGATATGACGGATTATTTTTAGGAGGAAACACGCCTGGAGTGGAAGGGATAAAGTTCCATCCTTGGTCGCAACATTTGGATTAATTATTCGATAAACCGAAAGAGTTTCTGCTTCTATCGATGACAACGAGCAGAATCTCGTTGTTTTTATTGAAAACGTGTCACTGATTAAGTTTAATTAACATTCCCGTTCACGTAATTTGACGGACGTGAACGCGATCTCAACGCGAAACGTTAATGAGCCACACCGATGCTAAAATGCGAGACGGAAAAAAAAAAAAAAAAAAAAAAGGAAAAACGCTATCGATTTTTAATACAGTAAAATATAATAGAGGATATAATAGAAATATAAGAGGATAATTATCGTACGTTGTTCCCCTCCTCGATCGATACGATAGATTTTTCGATGGAATAAATTATGAAAGAAAGGATTTGTAAAACGTCAGCGAACGTGCATACAAAGGGAGCATTAATTATACAAGGGGTTAATAATAAAGGCCGACACGTGACAAAAGTCAAATATATCGCATGGAATGATAATACGATAAATAAAACAACGATATATAAATATATTTTCGTGTTATTCGAACGACAAATTTTATTTCAATATTTCAAAATCGGTTTTAAAGTGCGTGGAAATTGCTCGATATTTCAAGCTTTATTAATTATCCCGATTAATCAACCGAGCAATTCCTGGCTGTCCATCGTTCACGGAGCATAATAGCGATAAACCTTTTAAAAGAAACAAATATACGGGCGCCGTATACATGAGCGAGTGAAAAAATTGCAAATCGAAATTATGAAGGATTATGACCGGCGCTGAATTGTTCCAATCCCAACATTTGTTCCGTTGCGACAAACGCATCAATCTCGCATCTGTCTAACTAACCAGGAGGATGTAACGGTGGACCCAGCCAATACCGTCGAACCGAGAACGTTCGAATAAAACTTCGATTTTCCGGTTTCGAAACTTTCCCCGGTTCCCAAGGCGAGCATTCCCTTTTCGCATAAACGCCGTCCAAGTTTGCTTATGAATAAATTTCCTCGTATCATCCCTCTTCCGAAGAACGTGTCCTCTTCGTCCCTTTCTCTCTTTCTCTTCCTCTTCCTCGTCCCTCATTACATTTTAGTTGGTTTATTATCGCGTTAATTTAGTCACTCCTCCCCTCTTTCTTTCTTTTTTTTTTTTGTTTCAGTTTGCAAACAGTAGTGGCAACAAACTTATTTAGCAAGGGGATAACTCGGATCCACGAATCATCTTCTTCGCTCAACCGGTAATTTTTATTCTGGAAATTAGACGTCGAAGGAAATTACGTCTCGATGGGAAATTTTAAATGGTTGTGACTGTTGCACGAAGCGCGATCGATGCGCAATTTCGCCGATAAATCCCTTAAACGAGAAAAATTTATCAAATTTCTCTAATGAATATTAATTCGATGCTAAATCATTTTGATTCTCAGTATTTTTGCAACTTTGTGACGCGAGATGCAAAAAAGGAAGAAAAATCATAGATCCTTAAATAGACACAAATTTTGCACAAAATTCTCCCCAACATCGAAATCTTTGTCCAAGCACTTCCGCCTTTCACACGCCGTTTTTCCTTCCCCCCTCGTTCATCACCGAGACCCTACTCACCATCCATCCTCTTGCCAAACCCCTTTCCACGACTTTACGGGACTCGAGGGTTTGTCTCCGCGATCCTCTATCGTCGCCCGATTAGCATACGCATCGATCCTCCGGGCGGGGCGGTTTTTGCAGAGGCCAGACATATTTTCGCCGGGGAACATTAGAGCGGCCAATCGGTGACGAAGCGTTTCTTGATAGAGCCATCACTATCTTACTTTATTCCCTCCTTCTCTTCCTTCTTTTAATTCCAATTTCCATCAACATCCTTTTCTTTCTTTAAATTATAAAGAAAAGAAATAAAAATATTCATACGAAGAACTTTGCGTGGTAACAAAAAAAAAATAAAATAAATTTCTTTCTTTCCTCTAATGCCATTTCTTCTAAATTTTTAATGGAAAAATTATATATAATTATATGAATAAATATTCACAACGACAAAGCGATGGACACTTGAAAAAGTTGAATTGCGTCACAATTTCACGAAGAAAAAAAAAGTTGTTGGTTGATTATGCAGTGATGAACAATAAATAAGAAATATACGGATTTAGCTGAATGGATATATTTTGGTTCTACGTGAGTGCGCGTGTCGGGTTACAGAACAACAATTGAACAACTGAAGATAAACAAATAGATGCCAACTACAGAATAGTGACACTGCTAGCAACGTTCAATAATAAAATTATAGATAAAATTTCAATGAACTTTATAACTCTTTATAACGAAAATCTTTTCTCGAATTATCGATCGAAAATACGCGCGACAAGTACGTTCCATTATATATACACGATCGAGGAAAATACTTTGGGCGGAAAGTCGATCGAATTTAATTGGCCGGCTCTTACGAATCGCGAACGCCCTTATTCCTCGTTTAAACCGCTTTGCGGCGATAGTTAATGAAGAAGCCGGGCAAACGCTAGATTTCCCCCGGTGCCATCGGATTAAACGTCACAGTTGCCGGAAATGGATAGCGCCGTTTCCCGCTCGACCGTATATAATCCTTACGGAAATTTATTCGATTCGTTCGCAACTCTCTCGGTCGCAACTCCACCCGTATCCTCTTCATCTATCGATCCACGCCGCAAATGTGAGGCCCGCCGATCGAATCGTCTGTCCTTCTTTCTCTCGTCGCGCCGTTTCGTCACCGATTTGCTCACCATTCGAAGCGAAAAGGGCAAGATGCAGCGAAGAGGATCGCGTATGATTTATCCGTGTTGGCTTTACTGCGGATTGGATCACGTTCAAGTATATATTTGATAATAAAACGATGGAATACGCTTTAAATGTATCGAACGTTGCTTTCGTCAGCCTCGATGGCATTATTAATCGAAATTTTTCTGTGCAGATGTAAAATTCATAGACACGTTGCAATTGTCGCAACGAGACAGAGAATTGACGTATTTTACGTTCGACAAATAAATGGAAAAATACTTGTCCTCCCTCCCGGGATTTCCCATATATGTTTGGAAATCAATCATTTTCGAGAATTTCCAAGATGAAATATCAGAAACGTGATAATGTCGGATAACTAATGTAAATTTGAAATGTGTGTCGAAACCGGTTGAAATCCAAGCAATTATTCGCAACTCGAGCCGATAAAATTCGCGATCTATCGGGACGCGTCTTCGTTAGTTTTGCATTAATGGATCTAATCTCGTCAAAAGGATCAAAGGGTGAGATCTCTGGATCTGCCGTTGATAAAGTACTTAATTCCTTACCTATCCTCACCATGATCAAAGTATCCTCTAAACCGAGAAATGACGACCAATTTTCCACTCACGACGGAATCACTCGGTCTGCTCGTTTCGTTCTTACCTGTAAGCAAACGAAAAAAGGTTGGAAATACAAAAAAAAAAAAGTAAATTTAACCGATATTTCATTAACCTTTTGATTTATTATTCGAAACGCGAAGTCGTAAACTGATTTTTTTATCCACGGATCCAAAAGTTCGAGATTCCTCGACGATATTCATCCGAATGCTCGAAACTTTTTTACTTAAGAAACTCGGGACAGTCAAGATTCCCATCAGCCCTCTCTCCCTATCCCAGGAACCGAGGAACTCCGTCGTATTATCCCGTGTTTAACACCCGAGCCTAATCTCGTTCCTAATTTAATGACAAGACGTAGAAACTACTTTCCTCCCCCAGATCCACGTTTCCAATTCTTCCCGGAAAGCCACGTACGCACCATCGGCTAAAATTCTCTGTTTATAGTCGAAACTAAATTTATGCAACTTGTGGAGAAAGTTGCCACTGTCCCATTCCAATGTTGCAGAGAATTCGCGTTCATTTCGTAACACGAAGCTCGAGAGATACGTACGGTCTTTAACTCGGGCACAGTTAGATCGAGGCGGAGAACCTTCCAACTCGAGGAAACTCGGAAGCCTTCCGTAGCCGGAAACTACGGGGATTGCAATTAGCTGCCTCTCCTAGAATCGCTGATCCACCACAAAATTTTCCATCAATTTTTCATTTTAGGACGAGAAGATCGCGAGGTGTCCATCGATTCAACCTGAGAACAGGTTATTCCGTGCCAAGGATTCAGCGAGAGCGGCGGGTTGTTGAGCGTTGTCGAGCACACGCGGCGAGAGATCCCTATATTTCATTCGCACGAACGACACCGATACCGGATGGGTCCAGGGTAATGGATCGCGGGCGAGCAAGTTTTCAATTTCTTAGCGGCGGAGAGACAGAAATGTGGCGGGCACTCGAATGCTTTCAATGGCAGGGCTGGCATCGTGCATCACGACGCTTCTCTCGCGACGCAGGCTACGCAAGACTTTAACAAATGGATCGTCGGCTGGCCCATTGTGATGCCGCCGCGCATCAAGTTGTCCAGTTCTCTTCTTCGCCCAGATCTCTCGGCGATTTCGCCAGAAGAATTTTTCCAACATCTCGATATCTGATTTAGGATGCCGTGAACAATTTTTGAATTTTTCTATACAATATGTTTCATCATCGATGAAATGGAAAAGAATAATCTATGGGAAATCTATCGATAAACGAGTCGTTGAAATTGTCTTCGAAACTACGATGACACGAATTTTTCTCCCCTTGGATTGGAATAGAAGGAGAAAAATATTAATCCTTGGAGCAAGAGTCTCTCCATAATATCGTGGAACGTCTTTTACTCGAAAACTTCGATAACACTCGAGAAAGAAAATTGAATTATCTAGGAGGATTCTTGATTGAACGTTTTATTTTCTCTCTTGAGTATTATTTTATTGTCTCCTTCTGTGAAATTTTCCACGTGTTCCTCGTATGTAAATTTATCTCCACGTATAAATTATTATTGAATTTGAAAATCATTTTAATTATCGAGATGCGATAATATAAAAGGATATATGAAAACCCACTTTCATCGTGATTGAAACTTTCGTACGAGCAATTATAGCAGGAAGTACGCGATGCAATAGAATAACAATTAATAACCATCGATGCTAATAAGCACGTGATTGATCGTCAACGACGCAATTGTTTATTATAAATAATTTAACGCGAGAGTGATATCGAGCGTCGATTCTATCGACAAATAGTTCAAGAAAATTTTCACGTCAATAATCCACGACGTCTTTCTTTCGCGGTTTCAAAGAAACTTTTCCACTGATCTCTGACCGATCGATATCCATAAAATATTCCTGGATTTTCGAAACGAACGCTGTAACGCAGAACGATTTGTATTTCCTCCACCGTTCAGATAGAAATATATTCCCCCTTGAATCACCAAATTATTCAAATGGAAAACTCCCACGGGTCAAAGGGATCCGTCATTTTTAATAATCGAAACAAGAGTCGCGTGTGGGACGCGTGTATTCCCAAGTTTGCTCTTTCGAAAAAAAAAAAAAAGAGAGAGAGAAGAAGAAAAGAAAGCAATCACTTTGCTCCATTGTATTCCCCTCTGATAGTAAATCAAACTTGGACAAAGTTTCACTAAAGGGAAGAAAAAAATCAGCTCCAACCACTCTTTAGAATCTTCGGTCTCGAATTTCAAACCGTGTTTCGTGTAACTTCTCAAAAAAAAAAAAAAAAAAAAAAGAAAAAAAGAAAGAAACAGGAAGTTTCCATGCTCGAAACATTCGATACGATGGTCGTGAGGGAAAAACGAGTCCCAGTACGTCGTTTACAACTTTTCGACATTCTTTACGACTGTCCAGCTTCTTCTTTGTCCCTTTCGTTCCTTCTTTTTCTCTTTATTCGAATAATTGCGTACAGACAAGTTCTTATCACGCTGCTATCAAGATTTTGGAAATTTATAAGGATAAAAGCGTCGTTTCTTCCACGTTTATTAACCAAATAAATATTCAATTGCTATCTTATTTCGAATTATTCGAAGAAAAGAAAGGAAAACTGTTTCGAAGAAAATAACTAATTTTCCGTGAAAAGAGGAAAAAATGTGGAAACACAGGTGAGAAGAAAATTCGAGTGAACAAACGAGTGCTCGATCCAGCTTCATCCATTTGTTCGAAAGGGAAGAGGATGGATGAGAGACGTTCGATGGTTCAACACCCGCTATTCATCGTGCGAAACATTTTTAGAGGAGAGAACGTCAAACACGAGGCGGGAAGAATTCCCGTGGACGAGCGAGAAGACAACTATCACTTACCAAATATCTTTTCTTGATCCCGATCCAAAACGTTTCTCTCTTTATCCTTCTCTCCTCCCCCTCTCTCTCCCTCTCTCGAGGCTTTAATTAAAATTCTCGTCGTCCTCTTTCTATACAAAGAGATGCCAGCAGAAACACGCGGCGCAATACAGACATTCGTCACTTTGCTCGTCATTCGCTGTAACAACACTGTCTTCCATTATCATAGTATCGCATTTCTGAACTGGAAAACCAATTGAAACCGCGCCGATTGTGCAGTTTCTCTATGATTTTCGCACTCTTTTCGCAACTGACATTCGCTCAAAATGTTTGAGTTTTGGTCAAAGAACCAACGATACAGGCAAATATTGCGGTTGCGGCGCGTCGTGCGGCCGGAAACACAGTTTGCGGAATAATAAATTGGCAAAGAGAGAAAGGTTCGCCAGTAACTTTCGGAGTAGCCCGGCTACTGTATATCGATCCGTCTGTTTTTAACCGAGGGAACGATAACGCGTAATTGAACGCGCACGAGAGATGAAAGAAACGGTCTCGTGACGAAACGCGTTAGGGAGGGAGGAAGGAGTGAACGAGTTGGAGGCAAAGGAAATAAGGATGAAAGGGAGAAGAATGGTGAGTTTATTTTACTGGGACGAACGTTGTGTCTCCATTATTTATTGAACGAAGAGTTACGTGAAGGTTTGTCCCGTACGGAATGATAATTTAAAGATCGATTCGATCGATCCAACAATGGTAGATAAAGTTGATCTCGTTTGCAAAGGATAGAGATATATTTTTGAAATATTATATCGTTTGTTTGTGGAATGACGCGAAGGGACGGGATGGGATCGTAAAAATAAAGAAAGAGGAAAAGTGGATTACGGGGATGATATCAATCCATATGTATACGAAATAAGGGCGTAGAAAATGTTGAAATAGCGGGAGTTTAAAAATCGAACGGGGGGATTTCTGTTAGTTGGAGAAATATCAAGAAATATTGGAAGAATAATCACATCCATAACGATGCAGTACAAACAAGGTAGCCATTTTGAATATCTTTTCAAGATAATAAAAGAGAAAATGGGAAAATGTACAATTCCCCTTCCCTTAAAAAACGAAACTCTAATAATAATAAAAATTTCGTACGTTATGAAATATTTTTCATCGATTTTACAACCCCTTGTTCAATATTCAATTATTCAGATTTCGTTTCGTTACTAAAATTTATGGACTCGTAACGAGAACATTTTAAATAAAAGAAAAAATAATAATAATAATAATAATAACAATAAAAAATTGGAAAGAAGCGTGGAATTTTAACAAGTCTTCCAGTTCCAGATTCCAGAACTCGAAATTGGAAATCGGATGCTCGTGGATAGTAATTCGGTTACTATTTCAGGAAGCGGGACGATATCTCGAAATTATTTCGGCACGGCCAAGAATTAGCGCAAATCGATATTGTAATGGCTTATCCAAGCAGACGTTCGATAATTGCATCTCAATTAAGGGATCCGACCTAATTTCAGACGTGGCTGGTCTGCCTCCTCAAGACCGGCTTCGAGATCTTCCGGCTCGCTGCTCTCCCAGAAACGTTTATACCACGGTTGCGGTAAATACCTTAAACGGCGATGAACTTGGAAACGATCCCTCCACGTAACCCGCGGTTTCATTATCTTCTGTCCCTCCATCACCGCCCGGCCATCGTTCCACCTTTCCAAATGCCCTCCAACTATGCCGATATAATAACCATTGCCGAAAAATTCTCCATCGATCTTTCCCTCGATCAATTTCAATCGCATCAAATTTCAGCACCCTTTTCGAGGATCTGATATTCGTTTCCAAGAGATAATCTATTTCTATTATTGCGGAAACGAAATTAATTGTCTGGAACAATTTTCATCTACACGAGATTCATCGTCTTTGTTCGCTGCACGCGTAATTAATAACCACGAGGTCATCGAGCAAAAAAAAAAAAAGGAAGAAGAGGAAGAAGAGAAAGAGGAGAAGCAGAGGGAGAAGAAGGTCTGAAACTTCTCAAGCTTTCTCAACGACCTCTCCACACGGTCGTAGCCGGTGTACGTCTTAATAAAGACCTAATTTGCAAAGTATCCTGGGTAAATTTTGCGCCGTGGCACTCGAGAGAGGGCGGGAAGAGAGCAAGGAGGCGGCAGCTGCCATCCTTATCTTATCCCTCATCTAATTGATATAAAATTCACCGTGGTCACCCAAGCATTTCCACTCGGACCAACTGGATTTTACGCCGAGAAGTTAAGCTCACTCGTCAACTTCAACCCCCTCCCTCTACTTCAAACACGCTTCCCGCATTCTTCATCGTCCGTTCCGTGTAATCGTGCGACGCGAATGTAATGCATAAGATGAAATGCCTTCGCGCGGGGGGGACAATTGGAATTAGAAAAATTTATATCTCCTCTTACTTTCAACTTTCTTTCGCAATACCAAATGGAAATTATAGAATTTCACTCGAAGAACGCGAGACGATCTCGCTTCTATCATCTCGTTCCAAGATTCCATCCTCTATATTCTTTCTCTTTTTCCTCGTTCGCGTCGAAAGACAGACAGATCCATTTTCAATTACAAAAGAAAGAAATTAAAGAAAAAATACATTTCGACTTTTTAATTCTTCAAAGAATCACCACTTCTTTCTCTCGTATCAATCGTTTCCTCGATTCAAAGACGCGTTGAAGAATGAGAATTTCCTCTCGTCCTTTTTCTCCCCCCTCTTTTGGACGATGGTAACGGAATGTTTGCCACGCAATTCCCAACGAGCGGCTCGCGTTCGCAAACCTCTTTGCTCGCACGTGATCACGCGATCGCGATTTCGACCACCGATTCCTCCCGGATAGTGTCCCGCAATTTCGTTACGCTTTGTTGCGCGCTTTTCTTCTCCTTTTTTTTTTTTCCCTCCCCCAACAAGCGTCCAACAGCGTTCCCCGTACGTGCCGGGAATCGGATTCACCGATCGTGAACGACGGTTAACCGGACGGGATGATTCGGCTCGCGCCACTCGACAAACGGAGAGACAATCGATATTCCGGCGAGGAGATGGCTCCGAACGGGTTGGACGCTCGTCTTATTGCGTTTCGCAGGGAGTGGGAGGATAAATAACTGAGAAGGGGATTATTTTGCACCTTTCCTTTTAACTTTATTTACTTTTAATCGGGAAAGTTGCCTGCAGTTCGGGGACGACCCTCGTTTGTTCAACTTGTTGATAAAATTAGCCGTGGAAGTGGCCGGAGGGAAGCGATCTGCTCGCGAGCTGATCCACGAGGATAATTCTGAGTTTCCTTCGGTCGTCAACAAGCGAATAGGTGAAATGTTGTGGATAACGATATGTTCGGTTATTCCGAAGCCTGTGTTTCATTAATTCGTTGAATTAACGCGATTCGTTGTATATATTTGAGTATCGAGTTCTTTGGAAACGATCAAAGAAGACAGCACGAGTCAATCGTTGAGATCCATTATTTGCTTTGCACATATTTTATTGAATTAAACTTCTGAGTCCTGATAGGAGGCTGAAGAGTGGAGGCTTTTTAGCTGTTTCACTGAAATTCGAGTTTCTATTATACGCCAAGTTTCAACAATACACCCTTATATTATCGAAATAGAAGCCTTCTTCGTTTTTAAACCGCAAGTAGAACGACTCGGTTATAAATCAGACACCTTTCGATCGCTCTCGAGATTGCCTACACGAAACGATTTTAATTTAAGGTATCGTGCGCGAGGAAATGTTATTCGACGATTAATCAGGACGCGAATATAAGGGTGGCTCGAGGTGTAAGGAGAGAGAATTTTATCAAATTAACCTAGGAAAGCAACAAAATCTCCACGTAGATATTTCTGTTCCCGGGCTGGGCATTAATGTTTCTACAGGAAGGAAGGGGGGGGGGAGGGGCAAGGGGTGTCGTTATTTCTGTAATGGCCGGCATTAATAGTCACGGGGAGCATCACTTTAATGACATCACGACACGTACCATTGTAAAAGCTCCGCGATCCCGCGGCTCGTAGCTTTAAAGCGTGAAATATCGTTCGTTCCCTCGATTCGTATCCCGCGTCATTGTTCGTTCATCGTCCATTTCCATTTAGTCGGTCTTCGAGAGAGATTTGGGTCTTCTAAAAAAAAAAAAGAGAGAAAAGAAAAAAGTTCCTCTCGAACTTGATTCGTCTCTCCTTCTCGTCAAGTTAAAAAAAAAAAAAAAAAAAAAAAAACGGATGTAGTTCATGGAGAACGATTCAAGATTGGACGATAAAAGAGGCTATCCTTTTTTTTTTTTTTTTTTTTGAAAAAGAATATTTTTTTATTATTAAAATATATATATACACGTTTATTTCTCGACCTGACCTTTTCCCATTCAGTTTTGAATTTTAAAAAAGGAAAAAATACCCGATTCAGCGAGACATTTTCGTCAAACGTTCTTGCGATAAGAATAAAATATTTGCGGAAAGCGCGACGAAAATTACGCTTAGAGAAAAACGGAATCGAAATTTTGATCAAACAAGACGGAGTTTATTCGAATTTTTCGCATCCAGCTCGATTTATACGGATATAAATATCGTCCTTCGAAACGACTTCAACGTGACAATTACGATTATAACGAGGATAAAAGCTAAACCGAAGGGAGACTTAACGACGATCTTTCGCGATATTTGATCGTCAACTGAACACGGCCGATTTTCCGCTTTATCGCATACGCGTCAAACTTGCACGCTGATATTCGTTGCAACATTCCCATCAAACGTCGCCCACCGTAAAACTAGCGTTCGTTGTTCGACGGTATCCCGTACAAGGTTTCCCGACAAACGTCGTCGTTGGAAAATACGTCGTTGGCGAACGTTCTGAAAGGTGTAAAAAGAAAAAAAAAAAAAGAGGACTTTCTTATCAACGAGGAACACTCGCGACGACAAAGCGTCTGTAATCGTGAAAGACGTTAAACAAGACGATTCTCAAACAAGAATCAAAGAATCATCCCTGTAATATCTCTGAGAAGAAGAAGAAGAAGAAGAAGAAGAAGAAGGCTTACGATAAAGTAAGGACAAGCTAAATCGAATTGTCCGTCTAATGGAGCGACCTTGTTTTTCGCTCTATTTAACGAGTCGTAACTTCGTTAATTT
This sequence comes from Apis florea, assembly GCF_048593485.1. Taxonomy (NCBI): domain Eukaryota; kingdom Metazoa; phylum Arthropoda; class Insecta; order Hymenoptera; family Apidae; genus Apis; species Apis florea. The sequence continues at coordinate 3,122,186 of NW_028256416.1, read as the reverse complement.
AACGAACTCCCCGAAACTTCGCGACTACCCGAGTGAAAACTCCGGAATATAGTTATGCGAGAGATTCGACAGGCACCGACCGATCGAGCGGAAAATTCTCGCGAGGAAAGTTGGGAAAAAGTGGCGCGAGGGGAGGGAATTTCCAACGATCCTCTTTTTAGGCTTAGCAGAGATTCTGAGGCCGCGCGAATTAACGCGACCCATTGTGTTACCGGGTTTCCTTCGACTTGGATATACGAAGGGAGGACGGAGTTTCGATGAAACGAGGCAGTTGATCTCGAGGCAGTGACTCGAGAAATCTTTCCACGGACGACAATCTTCTCTCTCTCTCTCTTGTCGACTGGATTGGATCGGAAGGATCGACGAGGAGCAAGTTGAGAAGGTCACGTGGGTGGGCCGAAGTTTTGATAAATTTTATCTCGCGAGTGGGAGGACGTTTTTGTTTTTTTTTTTTGGTTGAACTTAATCGAGGGGAGAAAAAAAAAAAAGATAAGCGACGTGGCTTAATAAGAGATTGACCCGAAACGACGAAATTCAATTAAAAGTTTCTCAACTCGAAGAATTCCGGTTATACACGTATAGCAAAGGGAGGTGAGATTAGGCGAAGCGTTAATACTTGTAAACTGATTTCAAGTTCCGCTAATGCTGTAACAAGTATGCAACTAAACAGTGTGCAACGCGTCTCAACCTTTTCCATTAACCGGGAACTTTGATGCACGAATCAAGTTAGTTTGGATTAGAAAGTAAGGGAAATTAAGAAGGAAATAACATATAAGGAAGGATATATTATTATGAATAGAACGATACATCCGATATATTCGTACGGAATTACTAAGGCTAATTTCTCTTCGTGCCAAGAAACGTTTTCAGAACTTGATATCCTCGTCCTTCGGACGGAAAAAATTCCTAATTTTCCATCTCTTGGAATATTTCCAAAATGGCGAGAGATATCGAGAGGCGAGTAAAAAAAAAAAATTACACCGACGTTTCTAACCGTGGTTTCTCGCGCCGTGTATTCACGTGTATTCAAACGTGCAATTTCAGATCAATTTTCCAATTAATAAGAATCCTTTGTACGTTACTTCCGCACAACTTCCTTCCCTTTCTGCTAATATCTCGCAATTATCCGGAAGAATTCGATCTTTCAATTTTCCAGATACTCTGCTTTCTCCACGTCAACTCCCTCGCATTGTTACGCGTTGCGTAAAATCGGAAGGATAACAATGCAGTTCGTGTCTCGCGAGAGAAGGAGCTTTATTGTTGGAATGACGATCTCGAGAGAGAGAGAGAGAGAGAGAGAGAGATTTCGTTGGAAACACACATACACAGAGGACACGCAGCAGACACGTTGCAACTCCCCTCGACGGATGATTGCATCTCGGTGAGAATGCAATCTGGAACAGTGCACATTTCCCCGTTTGCCGTTCCTCTTCGAGATTTAGAGGCTCGTTGCCAAATGTCAGGACGCGGAAGTACCTCCCACTAATTAAGTTTACTCCAAGAAACGCTCCCCTCCTCCCTTTCTCACGACGCGACCCCTCCCTCCCGCGATTCAACTACTCTTTGCTCGCATCCACATCCACCCACTTGTCACCTACTTCGCTCCTCTCCCCGTTTCTGCTCCGACTTCACCCTTGTAGAACAGGCTCTTTGACAACGAGAGAAGAGGAAGAGGGAGGAGAATCGCGGAGATTTCATTTCGATCGACGATCGATCGTCCAATTGGAATCTCGAAAATTCTTCTTGCAAATTCTAGGAATTGTTCCAGGAAAGGAAAAATTTTGGGAAAATTTCTACTAGAAACGTACGCTCTCCTTCGAGATATATATTTCGTTCATCGTATCATATTTGGATAATTTAAAATTTCGCTTTTAATCTCGGAGAGGAGGCTCGTTTCACCGCTCGAACTTGGAGACATTTCATTGCTCGAGCCACAGCAAATATGAAAGTTTGCTATATGCACCGCAGCATGTTCCCTTCCACGCTACGCCATCGGTTCGGGCTACGTTTTGCGGACATGTTCGCGAAACTTACTTGCGTGGAACGCCAGAAGCGTGGACGGGCCGTGGAAAATTCGTCGACACATTCGAGCAAGTTTCCGCTCGCGGTCGTCGCGCTTTTCTCGAAAAAATCTTTCTCCCTTCTCGCCTGATAAAATACCTCGCTTTTTTCTCTCCATTCTTTCCACCTCTTTGCGTTTTGATCCTTTGGAATTTTTTGTTCCTTTCTTTCTTTCTCTTCTTTTTCCCCCTCTCTCGAAATAAAATTTACATCCCATCGAAGTTTATTTCAATCGATTAGAGAGAATGTTACGAGAATTCGTTTGGAATTCGTTTGTAGTTCATTTTTTTTTTTCCATTGGACGAAAGAAGCGTGGAAACGCGTGCTCGAGCACAGGGGAATAAGCGCAAGAAGTGGTGATAAATATTGCCGAAGCGCAAAGTCTAGGCGCATTGGTATTCATACGACAAAGTCCGCACGTTTTGCCAAAAGTGTATAATAAAATTCTACTAGGAGGTGCTCGCGGTCGAACGATGGTAGAAACGCCGGGAGAAATATTGTAAATTCCGGATCTGCATTTTTAATAAGATATTGACCGATATCTTCTCCTGTTGGAACAGGCGAAACGGCTTGCTCGTTCGTAATAGAACGTCGTTGGAACGAAATTTATCGAACAATTCTTGTGTCGAATTATCGAATAAGGTGTTTCCAGGATTCTGTTGTATACGTAATGAACGGGACAAAACTGTCCATCGATACCAGGCTGATTGTATTTTTGCTGATTTTCAATCATCTATTTTAGAGAAAATGTTTTAACGATATTAAAGGGGTAAGTTGAAACAGTGATGCAATGAAATTTCGAATGCACGAGCTTCCTGAAAAAGGTACGAGATACGGCTTTTTTTTTTTTTGGAACGGTTGGAATAAGGGCCGCGATAAAAAATTTTGTATCACGTCAGATCGCATATCGGGGTTCCCTGTATCGGCTGTACTGTGCGACATCCCACAGCTGTCGCGCCATAATCGTTCCAAGCGTGAAATTACAGCGGAATCGATACTTGAACTGGACGGTGGTTTTTGCGGGGTTGATGGGAAAACGCAGTGGGCAAGAAATCGCCGCTTCGAATCGAATTCCAAACGAATATGTTTCTCCAGAAATACGGGACACGTCGTCCAAATATTTATGACATATCAAATTTCGTTTTTCCCCTTCAACTTTTTTATACACTTCGGATATTCCTATAATATCCGCGTGAAAGATTGATCATACGAGAACAATCGAACGTAAGAATGAAATTTTTAACAAATATTCCTTTCGAGTCAAATCGCCTTCGACATAACACTTTCCTTTAAGAAAATTGAATAAGAATTAAAGCAAATAAGATTGAAATTATTTTTTTCCTATTAATATTAATTAAATCCTTCGGCAACAATCTTTTAATATCGGCATAGTTAAAATAATTATAATCATAATTATTCATCCGACTCGTTACCAACTCGTTATTTACATCATTTAGAATTTTCGAAAGCTGGTCATATTATGAAGAAAATTTTAACAATTATTTGATCAAATATCGTTTCATCAAATTTACCAATCTTTGATATATAACACTTTCTCCGAGCTTCACACCATCATCAGTTAATCCAGAATCAATATTATCGTCACATCTACGATTCACCACGAGAGAGACAACCCTCTCCGCCGCTTATACAACTATACAATTATTTATTAATTAATTATTTATTTATCTCTCTTCGCTGCTAATGCTTCAACGTCCACGTATTCCATCCTCCTTCTGCCGGAAAAGAGTCAGAACCTCGCCGACAATGTCGCGTCCCTTTTGCCGCGCAATTATATCCACACATTTCGACCCAGATTCCCAGCGATTAACTGGCAACCGTGCTCTAATCGCGGAAGCAACGGCTGATCCGCGTGGCGAGCAGTCGTCGACGGGGTTAATCCGCGATTACCTCGCTGCTCTAGACGGAACGGTCGTCACGACATGCCGCGCAACTGTGCACCCGAATCTCGATACCGGCCTCGCGTGTATCCGCGAATAAATCTGTTTATCTATGGGACGGCTTTCTTTGTTCCACGTCTCGTGAAATCCACCCCCTCCGCCGGATGGAACGTTGTGCTTAAGCTGAATCTCTCTTTGATATTACGTTCACGTCCAATGATCAGAAATTCGACGAGAGACGTTTGAAACGCTCGACGACGACGCGCGTGTGTCGAGAATGTTTACAATTTATACCGGCGTGTCGAAGGTAAGGAAATAAATGTAAATAAATGGAGAGCGACACCGAAAGCGAGTCGTTCGTTCAGTCGTTCGCGGAGAAGGATAGAAGTTGGACGGTCGTTTTAAAAGATATATTTGACGAATGATTACTGCTCTTCCAAGGAATTTTTTGCGATTTATTAAGTTTCGACTCGTCGACTTCCCTTTTTGGTTCGCTAACCATGATCAAAGATTCACAGTTTAAAGTGAATTTTGAACCACGACCAACGGTAAATAAATGCCCTATTGTGAAGTTCGGAGTTTCGAAAAGTTACCTCTTTGATACAGAGTTCAAAAACTCTGTGAAATTTTTCTCCCTCCTCCCCCCCCCCAAAAAAATAGAAGAATTTTTCGCAAACGTGTTCCCCCCTTCCCAAAGATCGAATGTGGACGGGGAGTGGAATGGAAGGGAGGAGGATACGAGTCATTAAAAAGCGTGGCTCCGACGGGGAAAATAGAGACTCGATTCGGCAACAAAGTTCAAAGAGCTGGCGGGAGATCTCCAGCCAAAGGGATTAAACGAACGATATTCGCAGAGTATCCAAACCATAATTCAAATCGAAATTAAGGATGGACGGAGAGGAAGGGAGAAGAAGGAGGAGGAAGAGGAGCAAAAGTTACAAACATAGAATAACACGGTACGGTTGTTAATGAGTTAACCGGAGTTCGAAATGGAAGGGTCGATTACAAGAGATACTCCAACGAAGGAGGAGCAGTCTGGCGATATATTAATTCGTTCCTCTCGATCTCCGTCTCGATTAGCTCTAATGAACAAGACGAGGCTTCGAGATATATATATATATATATCCGTTTTTCGAATCACCAATGGGGAAAGGAAGCTTTTATATCTCCACGTCGAATAATTGAGAAAAATCGAAGTTGGTTAACGGATCGCCTAAGGAGTTCGATGGTAGAACGTAATAAAACTTCGGCCGAGAAACGGGTTTCATCCGAGAAGGATTCTTTCTTTTTTCTTTCTCTTTTCTTTTTTTCTCTCCCCGCGCTGTTTTATTTCTAAAAACCCGCCCGTTTCCTTTAAAACGAGAAGAAAACGAGTCCACGAGTTAATTAGCATGTTTACAACGCGCGTTACCTTTTTTCTTTTCTCTTCCTCCTTTTTCTTTTCTCTTTTCTTTTTTGAAACAATTTTTTGACACAAACTCCTCTCTCGAACAGAGAAGGGGATGAAAATATTTTTCTTATCTTGTTCGTGGCGAAAGAAAGTAAATCGGGATGTTGGTGAAATTTCTGAAAACATTCGCGCCTATATACTTTCACTTCGTAATTATAACCCCATTTCCGCCACGTCTCAACCCTCGGTTACTCCACCCCTTACCCATCATCCCCAGGTACTCGGCCCCGCCGCTCATTTATTCCAACGATTGCGCACCGACTCCACCACTTAGCCTCCTCTTCCTGCACCTCGACTTTATTACTTCGCTAACTAGCTTTAAACGCCAACTTTAGTTTCGAGTCTAGAATCTGAATCCACGTGATGGACTGACGGCGGTTGTGCAACTTGTGCATCCTCCGATGCGGGCAATTGCCGGGGGCGCTGAAAATAATTAAACATCGTCGGGTTATATTACCCGGCCTTCGCCACTTTATTTACACCGCTAGCCGTGTCACTATGTTCAACTAGTTAATCAAGTTTCTCCTTACGTTCCTCCTCCTCGCCAAAGTATCGGCCTGCCCGCTTCAACTTTAAACGCGTCGTATCTTTTTTTCCCTTGTATATCTTCCCTTTCGAAAAATCGAATATCCCTTTTATCGTTTGTTTTCTTCTGTATTATCGCGATCGAATATATCGTCTAAAAATTATCATTTTTAGAAACACAAAAGTGTTCGTTATCGGTTCAATACCGATCGATTCGCTACGAAAAAATGAATATTATTCTCGTGCCGTTTCTTCTCCTTTCCCCCTTTCTAGCAAACACGCTCGATACCCGTTGTCACGAGCGACACACGTCCATCGTGTTTCCACCAATCGTCGAAACAAAATCCCCAATTACCCGTGGAAGAACCATGATAAAATCGTTCGAAATTGGCACCCTTCCATTTGCATCCGATCCTTCATCCTTTCTCCCCCCCATCATCGACCGCGCGTCAAACGAACAATTGACGAACGTTCTTTTCCCCTCTTTCTTCCCTCCCAGAGAAATAAAACGCATAAAAAAAAAATGTGTCTCGAAGGAAATTTCATATCGTTTCGTAAAAATGTAATATCGATTCTCGTGGATCTCGTTCCCGTGGATATCGATTCGTTCGGACCACCAGCAGGGGTGGAGGAAGGGGCGGTGGGTGGAATCAGCGTGGAAAAGAGGATTGAAATTTTCCCTCGGAGATGGGTCTGGGATAAACGTGGCGTCGAACAATGGCGCCGTTGGCGGATTTCGGCCGGCGTCGAATTTGCTTAGGTTTCCCGAGGAATTCCCGTTTGTTTATCGGAGGAAACGGGCGAGGTGGCCGCCGAAAATGACGAACAAGTTTCCTTCCACCGACTAGCTGACTCGTGGAACGCGAAATTATCGGGATGGATGGATGGATGGAGAAAGGATGACGCGTGCACAATTTATCGGTCAACCCGGTTACCTGGTTTCGGAGAATCAATCACGATTCCCACGCTTTTATTAGATCGAGCATTTCCACGGAGTTCTCTCTCTCTCTCTTTTTGCGAAAGAAGAAATTTCGAGAGGGGAGTAAATTCGAGCACAACGCCTTTGGCTAAGGGGATGACGAGTCGAGCCGACCTGTTTTTGGCATCCCTTCGGGGGGCTCGTGGAAGGCTTGAAAAGAAACGGGCAGGTTGGATCGAAGAAGCGATCGTGGATGCGATCGTGTGCGGCAGATACGAGTCCTACCACCCTCTCTTAAGGTGGAGATTGGTGGTAATTGGTGGAAGCGGGGGAGATTGAGGGGGGGGTGTAAATGAGGAAATATCGTTCCAACTATGTCGGAAACGGAGATTTTTCTCTCGCTTTCGGCGGTGAGAAATCGAACGAATCCATTCAACGGATCCATTGATCTTCCCGAGTGATGAATCCGTGAAATCGATCCCTGAGAACGGTCCATTCTGGAAAAATCATATCTGGGGCAAAGAAAGGAGGGAGGGAGGGAGGAAGAATCTCTCGTGAAAGGAGGCAAACAATAAGCGCGGGGGGCAAACGTCGACAATAACGTTCTAATAGGGATGGAGGAGGAGGAGAGGAGGTCGCAATTAAATCCATTCAAATATATATAATGGGATCGTTCGTCACGACTTCTTCTCGTTACTATCCCTCGTCTGGACGGAGACGCGAGAACTTAAGAATCCTTAGCACGGGGGGACTCGGTTGTTCTCGCCCCGTGAAACGCCCCGCATTATTATCCGGAGCAGGAATTTCTCGAAAATTTCGCCCGTGGAGCAGTCGGCCTGGAAGTGGATCTCGACGAGAGTCGTTAATTGCTTGCCACGCGCGAGACGCGCTGATTAAAACGGTTGCCAAAAAGTGCAACGAGCACTCTCTCCTCCGTGCTTTGCTGGAATACGAGTTAATTTGACACGATTGTCGCGACTGTTGCACTTCGACGATCAAAACACGATCGCGCGAACAACGATACGATAATCCAATTTTATTCTTCTCTTCCACTCTCGACGACGACGACGACGACGAGTCTTGATTCGATCCGTTTCGTTGAGTGTTTCATTATCAAAAAAAAGAAAAGAAACAAGAATGGTTAAGAATCTATTACGTTATCATTATCACGCTCAACCTTTGAGGTATCCTATTGCATTCGACACTAGGCACTACTAGCGTCCTCCTGAGACGAGTAGCGTTTGAGTTGCTTGCTTCGGTATCGATGTACCATGTATCGACAACCCTCGATAGATCTGTGCGAAATTACGCGCGTGTTTGTTTGATCTCCCGTCTTGCGCTCCTCTCGCGTTTATAGTAAAGATCGAGATCGAAACGAGATCGATAGATCGACGAGCCTACGTCGAGTGAGAGGAAAAGGAGGGAAAAGGAGGGGAAAAAAAAAGAAAGAAAAGAAAAGGAAAAAAGAAAAGAAACGAAACGAAATCGAATTCCGTCAGAAAAATATCGACACCGGCCCTAAACAATGATGCCATGGATCACGGAGAACCACTTCTCGCGCGATAAATTCGGAACAATAGCCTTCACCGAGGACACAAGAGGGATTGCACGATAGGAAGGACAGTTACAAAGGAGATTGAGCACCGGACTCAAAGACGTGCTTACTCCAATAGCCTAAGAAATATATTATGGTCCTCGAGTTGGAGAGGGCTTCCGGCGTTCGGATCAGGGCCTGACAGGGCATTTATCTGACCGGGCCGCTAGGTGTCGGTGAATTATCATATTTTTGCATAATGGAATCAACGTGGCCGATCCAGGGGAGGGGTGGGAACTGACGGTGGAAAATGACGCGATCGACTTGCTCTTTTATGGTCGCCGATGAAATTTCACCGAGGGAATTATGCTCGAGGGTTCGATAAATGTAAAGAGGGAAGGGATCCGGTTGACTCGGCTCTTGTTCGAGATCCCGATTCACATCTCACTCTTTTGAACCGAATAATCGAGAGCGACAAAGAGAGAGAGAGATGCTCGAGAGATGCTGTACAATCGTCGAGATAAATTGTCGAAAGATATATTCTCGCAACGCGTATATATACATCGTGTATTTCGAATCGATGGGTAAATTTCCGATTCGCATCATTTAGTTAGGGGAACGAAATCTGACGAGATCTCGCGCGTACGAATTAATAATTCGGCCGGCACGCCGCGTAATCGCAGAAAACGAACAATTTAGTCAAGTGGTCGGGCATTAAGCGATAATTCAATTCCGCGACCGGCCTTCGATATTAATTCGATTGCGCCGTTAATTCGCGCGATTTCGATGATCGCGGCGGGGCCAAGAGACGACATTCACCGTGCCCGCTAATTACTTACATTTCGGAGCCAATTTGCCTCGTAACGCGTTGGAAAGCCACCGCTACGAAACGTTCCAATCTTCTTTTTCAATCGTTATTTCGAACGGTTAGTTGTTCTTCGCGAGGAACGCGATTTTATTTATTTAAACCACGATGCAACGTTCTCTTTTTTCGAGTTCTATCGAGTTTTTCGCTTTCGGCAAAGTTTCCAAGTTTCGTGGAACGATAAAAGTGGAAAGGAGATTTGACGAGCTTTCGTGATATTACGTTATTACGTGGAAACTTTCGAGTAGGAATACAATACGAATAAAAATTGTGCCGTGTTTGTAAACATTCACCAGGCCATTTAATCAGAAAGACAGCGATAATTTATAATTTCGATCCCTTACAAAAGTGGGCTGCGAGGCTTACGAAACGTCACAACTTTGTTCCAAAAGGACACGGCTTACGGCCAAAAGCTTCAACGTTAGAGCTTAATCCCACGCTTAAAGTCTGTCTTAAAATATTAAAATACTTTTAAGCTCGTCGCATTAGAGAATTTCCAAAAATCCTCTCTTTCACCAAATGCCTCCTCCTTTCGAACGACTCCCTTGTTACGACTCTTCCTGCAGTTCAATTTCCACCACCCTTTATCGACCCATCTCCAACGAAACCCATAACGAATCGTCTTCGATTAATTAACCGATAACCCTCTTTATCCACGATTCCTTCGCAACGTCGTTTCACGCGAATAACAATTATTGTTATTGTCACGGTTACAGAGGCGAGCATGGAGATTCGCGATACGATAAACAACGCGACACGACTTCCTCTTTAAACTGGTTCATCTTTAAGCATATCTTGATTTTACCCGATTTTATCTCTCGCCACGCATCTTCGAAATAGATAGGCAGACATTTGCACGCGAGCGGATTTAATTTAATTACGTCTCTTTTGAGATTCTAGGCTTCTATACAAATCCATTGTATACATATCATTGCGTACTACATCCAAAACTGGTTAACTCGAGCATTTCAATTGAGATCGAGTGATTCGAATCGAATCGAATTCTGTTTGCAGAAAGAATAGAATTATCGAGCTAGCGAAGGATTAAATATTCACCGTATTCGATGAAATACAATTCGATCCGGCGTTCCACGGATTAAAGGAGGGAGCAAAAGCTGGGAGGAAGGTCGTCGTCGTTTCTTCCCGGAACGAATTCCAAATTTATCAGCGCACCCGTGTCACTTTACGACGAGCCAGGTTTGCAAAGTTTATTCCGGCGTCCACGGTAACACGGTTTTATTTGGCGGGGAATAAAGGGGATAAATAAATTCCGCCACATCCTCCACGGCCTGGATCCTCTCGAATCCAGGCCGTGCCCGATCAGGGTTTTACAACGACGAAAAACTGATTCGTTTTCGGATAAAGCCCGCGGCGTAAACTGCAAATTACCATTCATCGAGTTACGCATTAAATTTCGTAATCAATGGCCTCACCCCCCTCCCCTCCCCCAAACAGGCGCGTATCGTTTTTTCGAAACGTTCTTTTCATCGTAATTACAGAAGCGGCACGGATTAATCAAAGGAAGTAATTAACGCGCATTCTGTCGGCCGGTATAAAACTAATGCGATTCATCAACCGGTAATTGAAAAGCGTTCGATCGAACCTCTTCCTTCCCCGAATTTTCCATCCTTTCCATCCCTCCCCTCCTTTTATTTTAAACGTTTAACACGAACGATACTACTCCCCGTTAAACGTACACCCTTTTTTGTTAAATGTAGGTTTCATCGAACGGTATCGCGCGACACGTTAACGATGGATCTAATTAAGTTTCAACGAGCCGTTCGTTTCACCATCTCTCCATCCCGAAGGGATAGAGAGTGGAGCTGTTTCAAGAAGCGCTTTTAACAACGGACGATTGAAAATTTGTAATAATAGTAATAATAATAATAATAATAATAATAATTTTCCACGAAACTGTTTTCGAATCCCACCGTTGGAATGAAAATTCGAAGGAAATTGTTCGTTGGAGTTTTGTTATAACAAATCTGGGAGAAAGAGAAATTCGTCGAGCTTGAAAATACGAGGAAAATGCAACAACGTTACGCGTGTAACAACGTTACAGCTTCGAGCCGATAGTTTTAACGCGAGATCGTTTCTAACGAATTGGCTCATTGGAAACGGTTGTTTTACGTAGACGATCCGATTCGACGAAATATAATATAATATAATATAAAACAAAGAAAGAATTGGACGTTATTTATATGAATTCTGTACGCTAATTTCGGAAGCGTATTTTTACCGTAATGCTTCGGATTTCCTCGAAAATATTTCGATTTGTTCCTGTCTTTTTTACCTTTAAACGCCGAGGAAACGTACGCGCTGCAACGAGAAATGTCGTTTTATATTTCGAGCACGGGAGAATAGGTAAAACCGAAAAGTAAAAATCCAAAAATGTTCTTTCGCGTTTCTTCTCCAATTTGAATATTCATGGGAATATTCATTTTTGAAACATTTTCGGCTGCGCGACGAAGAAGCATTTCCCTCCGTTATTGCGGCTCAAGTTTATGAAGCGCGACAAAGCAAAAGCGTGTTACGCGTTTGATTCGAATCAATGGCCGATGATTGCGTTTCGATGGAACAATGGCAAGCTATTTGAGAAATCCACGTTTCGAAATTGGGCGATGAATACGGCCGATGAATTGGCCGATTAATTGAACCATGTATCGCGCCTCGTGTCAACCGATACTCGAAAAAAAAAGGAATGGAGAAATATACGAAACACGGGTAAGAAACACGCATGTCAATGGCGATGCGAGGAGGAGAGGGGGGGCTGTTAATGCGGTCATGAACGCAAGATTAAACCGAATCGATTAATATTCGCATTACCCAGCAATTCGAACTGGAATAGGGTTACTTGACCCGATCAGGCAATAAGCTGGGAGAGGTCATAATCGGCAAATAACGACGGCATACTGTTATGATAATGCGATCATTCCGCAATACCTTGTCCCGTGATGAATCGTGAAATCGCGATTATTCCTGAACCTTTCTCGAATTCTCAACAATTTGATTGTTGAGCCATCGTTCATCCAGGAAAATGTAAAATTTTCCGTCATTATGATTCAATTAAATCAAATCGTCTCCGTTGTGAATCAAAATCGAATAGAAGAAAAGGATCCTTGTCTTTGGAAAAATATCCCTTTGACTTTTTTTTCTTTCTCCTTCAAATCGAAAAAACAATGAGAGACAATTTAGAAATACGTGTAACCATAGTTTCGTTTCAGAGCTCGTCTCTGACCAAAGCGCGGGCTAAGACGATCCGATATCTCGGGCCAGGCAGATCAAAAGATTCGATAATTAGAGGCACGAACGATCAAGGCGCGTTTCGAAGTTAACGATGTTATTCGAAAAAAAAGAGAAAGAGAGAGAGAGAGAGAGAGAAAAGAAAATTCGAAGACTCCTTTGAGGGAACGGACAAGGAATGCTACTAACCTTTAAGTAAATTCACCGCGAAAGGGACTTTGACCGGACCGTATTTCATTGCGGAAGTCTTGACGCTTGAACGAATTCCGGAATCGGGGCGAGTGGCTTGAGATAATATTAACCCGAAGCGTTTTCGAACTTTCCAAGGTAATCGTTCGCCAATTGGAACTTGGAGCTTTGAATAGGAGCGAAAATAGAATTTCAAAACTGCTCTTCTTCTTCTTCTTCTTCTACTTCTTCTTCTTCTTCTTCTTCTTCTCCTCCTCCTCCTCCCGGATATAATAAATCCGAGGAACGATATAAATTGTTATTAGAGTTGTAACAAGTCTTCGAGTTCGATCGAGTTTAACGAGACGGAATTCTATTAAAAATTCTTCGCTCCTGGATTAACAAAATCTGATTCGGTAATTTTATATTTTTGAAGAAGAAAAGAAAATAATCCGAATGGAAACCACTCACAATCGTGGCAACAAAGATAAAAATTTCACGCAATTCGCAGATAAATTTTGTAAACCGTCGCTCGGATTCGGAAGACAGTCTGTTCAGTGGTACGAGTCAAGGATGGCGGAGGAAGAACGATCCTGGCACGGCAAAACCATGGGACGGATAGAGAGTCGGGCTCCTGGAACGAGGATCGAGCGTAAAACGTGTGCAGAACCGTAGGAGATACGGTTCTTGCACGGAGAAAACACACATCGGCACGGCATTAAATCGTCACGGCAGTGTGTAGGCATTAGCGTTTGACGAGCAACAAGGTTCCGCACTTTAAGCGCCCCAACGACTCGCGTGTTCGACCAGGATTTGCCAGATAAGGCATTTCCAGGCAAAACAGATATCGAACGTCTCGAATCCCGAAGGCGTCTTAAATTTTCCTCCCTTCCACCTCTTAGATCCTCGAAAAAGCAACCGAAATGGGCCGAATCGACACGAGACCGAATGACAGAAGCGATCGAAAATTGCGTCGGATTCGCACAATTTTTCCAAACATCTTCTTCCTTTGATACCCATTTACCAATACCCGATATTTTTACATATTATTTTCGCAGGAAAAAAATAAAGAATCGAAGGAGATTGGGAGCGGAGAAAGAAGTTTTCGAGCATTGCGCTTAAATGCGAAAGAATTCTCGAGGATGGGAAACGTACGCCATGTGTGAATTCTCTTCGCTCGTCTATCGAACAATCGTCGAATCTCCGTCCGTGCGATGGGATACGGAAACCGGACGCGACAATTCAAAGAGGGAATCAGACAGAAACGAACACGCGGCATTCAACCGCGAAACCTTATGCTCGCTCCGCTTCCGATCCAAAAGTCTTTCGCTTGTGCAGAGTGGAAAATCTGAAAGCGGGAACAGTTGTTTCCGCACAGGTGTTGGTATTCCCTTGTATATGTCGCATCGTTTATCGCGAAAATTACACCGAGATATCCGCGACAAAGAACTATTTCCACCAATTTTTGTTTCGTTTCGTTTTAAAACTGTCGGAGGAAGAGGAGGAGATATAATCGTATATCCTTTACGTAAATTCGTAAAAGTGATACCGTCTGCCTATCTGAAGATTCTTCCTCCAGTTCCATCATCGTTAGAAAGCATGCATTTACTATCAACGTCAAATTTATCAAATTCTTCGAGATATCGATCTCGTCCTTCCATATAAACATCGACCGAATAATTCAACGTTGGTGCAAACCGTCGATCACGATTTCTCCAACCATTAAAGTAATCCAAATTCATCGATACTTTATCGACACTTCATTCGTCGCGTCATCGATGACGACTTTGCTCGTCAAAATCGAATCGATGAATTGAAACAACGGGGCGCAACGAACGAAAATGACCAACGCCCCTGACGAGTCGGGGGCGTGTTGAAACCACGAAGGAACGTGGGCAGACGGGGAGGGAGGGAGAGAGGGAGGGAGGGGGGAGAAGGGTACACGTATGCCGGCAACGAATAGAATTCACCACCCGTTTTCTCCGTCGTCCCATCGTCGCTGGGTTCAATTCAGATAGCTTTTCCACTCGGCATATTAAATTTATGGTATGCACCGTGCACATAACTCATCCTCCGCAGGGTGGAACACGCGACGACCACTGAAAGGATGCGGAACCACCACCCCCTGCTTCGCTTCTTCTTTCGCCTCCCCTCCCTATTTCCCTTTTCACGCTTATTTTCGCCCGGCCACCTGAGAGAATGAATCTTTCGTCGCTTTTTCCATCCTCCGTGCTCAATATTTACGACTTGAACCGTTTTCACCCGCAATTTTTGCCGCGCCACCGAACACGGCTCCCACCGTTCCCGTATTCGAAACGATCGGTTATCGAAAGATTCCTGCAAGAATTGTCAAGAATTCGTAGTTATAATAATAGGGAGCTAATATAGGGAGCAATAAGAAAAAGAAGAAGAAAGAACATTGCTTGTGTAAATTGAAAGAAGAAAATTCGAGTAGTAAAACCCATCTAAGCTAAGAGATATATCGTTTATATTTGGTAAAAATTTGGCGCGGGTAATATCTTGGCCAAGTGGAGTGAAAGTGAAATTCGACGGGAAATATAATCCCGCCGATTACCCCGTCGAAGGAAAACGCTCATCCTCGAGCGCGAGATGCTCGAGTTGCTTGAACGGCATTGCGCAAAAATTTTTGAACGAGCATCTCCCACGAGCGATATTAGGAAACTGGTGAGCAAACAGGATCATAGAAATAACGGAACAACGAGAAACTCTACGCGACGTATTCTTCGAGGTGAATTTTTTAACGCTGTTTCATTGCAAGATAATTTTAGAAAATTTCTTGTCACAAATAAATTTCCTCCAAAAATTTCGTTCAATCTCGTCTCGTTGGAAAGAACATAGTTCGAGATGCGAAAATTTCGAGAGCGGAAACGCGAAATCATCGCGGGTCGTAATGGACCAGTTACGCAAAAAACGTTGGAAGGAGTAGAGGGAGGTACGTAGAGAAGGAAGGAAGAAAGGGAGGAGCGAAAGAGGACTCTCGACGTGGTCGACCGGCGTCACGCTTCCGTAATTGAACTACTTCCGGCCAATTATAAAAACCGCTGACTAGCGGCGAGTTGTTAGTCCTCCGTTGAACGAAGAGGGGAAATATTCGTCACGGCATTTGTCCCTTCTCCGCAATTCCTTCTCGATCTTCTCCCATCTCTCTCTCTGTCTCTCTCTTCCCTTCCCTCTCCGCTCGATTCATCCCTCCCTTTCGTCAAATTTCCGCTCGCGCGAGCCTCCCTCATCCCCTTTCAGGGCTGACCCTTTCGAATCGTGGTGATCGACACCGACGAGGGGGCGATATTCCCTCCGATATTATCGCCGAGGGTTAATCCTCCCTCGAGGGAAGATCGAGAGAAAAGATTCATCGCCGATCGAAAGGAAGATGTTCTGCTCGTCGATGAAGCGAATAACATTTTTTCCACGTTCGAAATAAAACCGAATCGCGTTATTATATCAAAGAAGATAATAATAATAAAAAGGAAGATAACTCGAAGCGATAACTCGAAAATCCCGTTCCGTGTTTATTGAAACGCGAGAAGAAGAATTTTGGAGAAAAACTAACGATCGGTTGATGTAATTTTATCCATTTCGATACGGGTTTTCCATGTTAATTGAATATAAAAATTCCAATCGTGGAATTTTTCATAGGAAACAGAGGCAGGGATAACAGCTTTAGGGCTTTTTGTAACACGGTTTTCAACATGATCGAACAAATTGGTATTTTTTCCCAAAGAGGGTTTCGGTTTCGAATTGCGTTTTTCTCGCGTTTCGAAATATCAGACGGTGATTTCCTAGGATTCGTTCTTTTTCTTTTTTTCTTTTTTTACACACTCTTTCTAAAATTTCTATCGCGTTTATTTATTATTTATCACCGACGAAAATTATCACGTTGATTGCATCGGATGAAATCCTATCGAATACGAGTCTCGAAAAATGATATCGTTCCAAAACATTCGACAGTTTCCCCCTTGATGTATTCCATTTCCTCAAATAATAACATCGTGGGATCGTGCTCGCGAGAAAAGATTTACAAGAGTAGAAATTTTCCGCGCAAAGTGTTTCCGTTTATTTAATCCCGGCGCAACCTGCTCGCGCCTGCTTTCAATACGTGGAAACGTGGAAAATTGCAATTAAATTCCATTTTATTTTACGAGCACGTGCCCGTTTTATGGCCCGTTCAATTTGCTTACCCTCGTTTCAATGTACAGGGGCGAGAAGAGGCGGGCGATATTAAAATCCTTAGAAATCGGTCTCCTCGTTTCTCCCGTGCGACGAATTGGAAATTTATTTATGTAAGCGTTCAAAGCATTATCGAGACCACAATGGGCGATCAAAACTCGACAGCGTTCTATTTTTATCCTCCTCCCTCTTTTCTTCCCCCTCCCCCCCTCCTCCTTCTTTGTCCCGCGTTTTCATTGACCACGCGCGTTATAATCGTACTCTGTAATTATCGCATTTCACGTGAAATGAAACAAACGAGTCATCGAAACAAGCGGCGCATAAAATTCACACTCGTCGGTCGGTAAATATTTATTTGCAACGTTGGCAAAATTATCGTCATACCACGTTCCCATTCTCTTTTCATAATTGTGCTAGGAAAATTTGTTAAAACGATACATTTCGTATTTGGGTCACGCGGAGTACATAAATTTTCGAATAATCATCTAATCGTATAATTGTCGCGTGAATCAGAATGACCTAAAAATTTCCTTTCTCATTTAAAACAAAGAAAGAAAAGAAAAAAAACAAGATGTATCTTAAGAACAGAATCGAAGATTGGACGTAAATTAGAATCCTCGATATAGAATTTTTCCAAACCAACGACAAATATGTATCACGGAGTAACGATTAATTTTCATTTCTTTTCCTCGCTGTCTTTCTCTACCATCACCGTGTTCTAATTGATTCGTTCAAAGAGATCCCGTCCATTTGACGCGAATGCGAAATAGGCCAAGAGACGGTATCTTAAAGAGGACGGCAAGTTCTAGAGGCATTTAGAGAGACGTTTAAGAGGGGATGTAATCGCGACGACGTGCAGAAAACGGAAAACTGCATTCACTTGCTAAAGCCAGTGTTCGCTTTTTGGTATTCGGAGGGTGGAAATGGATAGATGCGCGTTTCGCGGAGGGTTGACGGGGAGAATTCACGTGAATGGAGAATGGAACGCGACTTCGTGACCCCTTGAATACGCTACTCGAGGAATTCCTCTTGAAAATATGACCGAACGAATATTACTCGGCTCGATCGTGCTAGATAAAGTTACGAAGGCAGTTTCCTCGCTTCAAAAACGTAATAATGTTTCAACGTAAGACGTAGGAAGCTCGTTTCAACGAGCCAACGAACGTATAAAAGTTTAATAAATCCGCCGAGTGTTGTTGTGACGGAATTTCGAAAATTATTTTCATTTCGAAAACGGAGGAAAGGGATCGATCATCGACGTGACGCTTATAGGATTCATAGGAATTCAAATCTGAGTTATCAATTCCTTTAAAAAATAATCGTCGAAATGAAAAGAATCGAATTGAAGAGAAAATCGAAGGAAAGATAATTTTTGAAATTTTTGAACGAATCTTTTTACCATCTTTTTACACGGACTACAATTGGTATTAGGGAATCTTAATTCTGAATGGAAGCGAGAAGAAAATGGGCGAGAATGGAGGAGAAACACATTTGCGAAGAAAGATTTGTAACGGGAGCATGGACGCTTCGTCGCGCGGAAAATCTGTTTCCTAAGCGAACGTTGTTCACGATGGTCGATCAAACGTAAAAACCGTTCCTCCGACTGTCGAGATTGCGGCCAGACGAAGACTGATGACGGCGTGGAGAAGTCGAAGAACGGGCCCAGGAAGGAAAAGATCGAGCGGACACGAAACGAGGCAGGAGGTCGGAAGAGAGACGAGACTTGGGGAATTAAGTAAGTGGAGGGGAGTGGAGGAGATCGAGAATCGAGGGTTTAGACAACGCTCCCGGCTGTTCTTGATCTTGGTCTAACTCGTGTCAAATGTATTGTTCGAATTCTATTCCCCCTTTTTCTTTCTAATCACGATTGTTTTACATATAGACTAGTGGTTTGCAGTTAAATCCCAAGATATTCGTTTCGTACGAAGCCCAAGATCAATGATTGGGAAAATTTCCCATGGAACAGGATGTATCCGTGATCGCTTACAGAAGCGTTAAACGTTCCAGCGAATTGGATAAACGCGACTGTTGACGTTTAGTTAGGCAACCGAAAGAAAACGCGCGATTGACGATGGAAAGAGGGAAATTGGATGTAAACATCAGGAAAGTCTGATGGATAGCGACGAGTGCTTAATTAATGTTGCACGTGTTTAAACATCGGTGGTTGACTTGGTTGTTAAACATTCGTAGTGAACGGCACAATCGATGACTATTCTTGGCCCTTGATTCGTTTACGCGCACGCCAACCACGATATTCTTTTGGATTGATATTGATATTAATTCTCAAAATTACACCGTGTGTGAAACGGTTGGATTGAATGCGGGGAAAGACGATCGAGACGATTTGTTACGTGAACGAGAGTAGAAATCGATGGCGAACTCGTTACTAATACGATTACACGATGCACACAGAAATTTTGACGAAGGAGTGCAGGGAATTGGAGGTCGTTCATCCTGCCGGTCATCGACCGATCGCTGTTTAATCAATTTTAAAAAGCAATTACACGCTTGTTAAGGACGGAGGAATAAATGGATTGATACCACGCGAAAACGTCGCGTCTTATACATCGTTATTTTCATCTCCCTTCCGTCGATCCGTCGATACTTGATCGATGCATACTTAAACTGTGTATCAAATTGAATTAAGGGAATAATCGGATGGATTTCATTTGCATTAGATTAATCTCTTTTAGCGGGAAATAGATCGTTTTAATATCGAGTATTTGATTGTTTGCATCGATTAAAATACACCGTGTTTGATTTTCTCAAAAGTGTCTGATTAAAAGTAGTCACGTAGAATCCACGTGATTCCGTGGATTATATATCCTGCACAATTTACATTTTAAAGAAAACCAACGTTTTCCTTTTTTTCTTTTTTCCTTTTCGAATATCCCAAGGCTAATATTTGTAATAGCAGAATCTTTGTTTCCAGATTAAAGAAAGAAAAAAACGGGGGAGAAGGGGGAGAAAAAAAAAGGAATGGAAATGAATTTCTAATAGACACACGTGTTCCACGCTTACCATTTCCCGACAAATCGGGAGCAGAAGCTTAAACCACCGCCTCGTGCTCGAGATTTTAATTTCCGACCAACATCCGACTCCATTTGTCTCGGTCTTAATCGAACGACCAGAAATGTGTGTACTGCAATCTGCCTCTCTCGTTTTGTATTCCCGGATCGGGCCGAACTTCGCCTTTTTTCCCTCCCGAATAATAACGCGCGCTCCCCTCTTCCAACCTTTTCATAAAATCCGAACAACTTCGTGGGTCGCGTGTTTCTCGCTTTTTTTTTCCTTTTTTTCTTTTCTTTTCTTCTTCTTCTTTTTTTTTTTTTTTTTGATAACCGATCACGCGTGATTTCGTGGAACGGAAATGAGACGAGAATTAAATCCGGCGATTACGAACGAGAATGGAAATAAAGTTCCATTGTCCCGATGGGGATGGTAATTAGACTTCCAGGGAGGGAGGAGGGGGTGGTCCGAGGAAATGAACCCCTTCCAACGATTTAGGGAATCGCATTTATCGCCTTTAGAGATAAGATTCGACGATCTAAAGGGAGAGTCGCTCATCGCCAGACACGTTTCGATCGACCAATTTCAGGGAGATATAAATTTTTTTCACTCGTGCGATTCAGAGGAAGATCGCGGAACAATTCAGCGATTGGCGAGTCCCCCGAGTTGGTTAGAACCGCATCGCGAATTCCTCGAGCACGATTCATTCCTGATCAAGCCGCGCTCTCGTTCACTTCCATCAGAAATTTCACCAACACCCTCGAAATAGTTGTCGACATCCGCCTACCTTCCCCTCCACACGTGTAACGGCCCGTCAACCGGGGAGAGCAGAAATACCATCCACGATGTAGCACAAGTTTCCAGATAAATCGGCTTGTCTGGACGCTCTCGACATGCCGTGCTCGATATTACTTGCGAAACTTTCTTTCACCTTGCACGCGACTATCTCGGATGGATCATCCCTCGTACTCACGACAGTTGGCTACTAACGATCACGGGGTATTACACACACATATATATATATATATAAAATAGGATAGGAAAAGTTGCGGGGCGGAAAAAATTCATTGAATCCACGTTTCCACGTGGACGATCACGTGGACGAAGATCGATTTTAATTAATATAATTGGGATTAAGGTAAGGATATTTGTAAAATATATATATCGATAATGTATATAGATTGGCAACACAATAGAATCGTCTCGTGTTGTTTATTAATTATCCGTCATACACGTGTATGGGAATTAAAATATCGTTTGAATTCGTTCGTTTATTTGTATTCCTCGATTGTTTGCTCGATTGTGTAGCGTACCGTAATTTATATATTTCACTTATTCTTTGCTCGATGCGCTTTGTAATTTTCCTCCTTGCTCTCGTATACACAATTATTTGTATAGAGAGTAATTGGAACAGCGGAAATCGTGGTCCAAAGTTATTACGATTATTACGATGCTCGTTTTCGCTTTGTTCCTTCTCTTTTTCTTCTTCTTCTTTTTTTTTTTTTTTTCGGCGAGAAACCGACCACGAACCGATGGAATAAAAGTGCTATATAATTATTCGATACATCGTCGTCGATTGCGTTTGGAAAAATACGAATGCGATGAGTAATAATCGAGTGTAATTAAAAATATATAATTACAGAAAATTTTTCGATATAGAGAACGAAAAAGTCGAAATCAATTTCAAACGCAAAGTTAATTGCGTAATATATTATCATTTTTCTCTTCGTGTCCGTCACGAAGTTTCAATTAAAAACGGGTGTACGGTTAAATTTTTGTTCCTCTTCCTTCGTCCCTTATCTCCTACATATCGTAAAAACACACGTGAACATACCGTGTGTTTATTAATCAAGAAATTATTGGAATATTGAATCGGCTCTTGGTCGACGTTGTATATCGTAGTTCAATATTTATTACCAATTTTCATTAATACTATTCATCGGCTCGATCGACGATTGTATCAATATTTGTCCATAGAAAAGAACTTCGATATTTAAATCAACGGTAATTCCATACTTTGCAAATATTGAAATATAATCCTAAAGTCTGTTAAAACTTTCCTGCGTTTTCATTTCATTTTTTTTTCTTCCTTTTTTTTTTCCAGACACGGTTTCCATTTCGTTGTTATCGAACGAGTGATCGGTTATTTCGAATGGAAATTGCCAACATCGAAAATCGACATCGAAATTTCATCGACGAGTTACCGGAAGATCGTTCGTCTCTTCTATCGAAAGGGCGATGAATTCGAAAATGTCCTCGAGTTTCCTCGAAAATTTAAAATAAATGTTTCGCCGTGAGATTTCGAAGGTGGGTTAAGGTTAATTTCGATGGGATACGCATTAACTCGAATTACAAACGAAGCGGACGAACAGCTCGAGCAAGATCCACCGAAATCGTTATCGTATACATACTTTAGTCCTCTTTCTGGCAGGCAAGCATCTGCAGCGGCAATAACATATGCAACTACTAAAAATACATTGCACTTTCCTGGAAAACCTTCAGACGCGTGAATTCCTGAATTTCGCGGAAACAACTTCAAATTGTGCCTCCTCCGCTTCCTATATAAAAATTTTAAATTTAAATAAAATATACAACACGATTGGTCCGATAATCGAACGAGAATTTCTCCAATTTCTCGCAATCGGATCCTTTATCAATTTCTATTATCATTAAGCCTGTACAGGAATAAGAGTTAACAGTTGAATACAGTTGTTAACGAACGATACGAAGAGTTTTGTAACTCTAGATACGTATACTACTCGACTATATTTCCATATAGCGGTGCAATTTCGAAAGCTGCAATTTCCACAAAGAGCATTTGCATACTTCTTACGGGATCGAACAAATATTCACGTTTTCTCCGTCCCGTATCGTTTTACCCGAGCACTTTGATACCGCTACCCGTGTACCGACCGTCTTGAAATTTCGAGGAACACGGTTTCTCGAGAACGCTTCATTATCGCTCTGCAGTCGCGGATGCAGAAGAGAGAAGCTGTTTCGGTATCGGGAAAGTGATCGATGCCACCTCGACAGGCAAGTACTCTCTCTCTCTTCGTTTATTCGACTCCGCCCATTCCTCGAACCGATACCTTATAGCCCAGCAAATATTTTTACTAAACGGGGAGGATCGCAATTAGCGGATTCCAAACAGCGTTTCGATGGAACGGAGCGTTCGATAGATGCGTCTGAAAACTGAAGTGCAGATTTTCGCAGATTGAAAGTGGTTGGGAAACAATTGGGGAATCGTCCGATCTCTCGAATGGAGGAGAAGGAAGATTCATCCCTTCTGTTGTTTCGTCGTCCCACACGCGTGCACATTCGTAATTTCGGCCTTCCCTCTCTTGGAACGGTTGACGAGCTCGAAAACGTTTGGGATCAGGTATTATTTCGTATATTTCGTTCAAATATTTGAAAATTGTCGCGTCGGTTGGAAATCGAGCGATCTTTTTAAATGGACGCGATGTGTTTTTTTTCTCGATTACGGTAATCGTGAATGGAAGGGAAAAAGGAGGAACGCGAGCTGTAAGTCGAGAAACTAATTAACTGGTAGACCGGTAATGAAAAAGTTCACAGGAAATGTTACGTTTCGAGCATTCGTTTTCGGCGAACCGTGGCCGTTGTTTCTCGGTCTATTCGCTCGCTTAGAACCTTTTCGCAACGACGATTCATTCGTTTGAAATCTTTATTGCCGCTCCGTTTTTACCGAAGGAAAGTTGCACTGAAAAAAAGAAAAAAAAAAGAAAAAACATAATATAAATACGATGAAAAGAACTGTTACGCGTTTCCATCGAGTCTATGCGAGGAGTTTTTAAATTATCACGGCCGTATTGAAGTTAATTTATCTATTATTCCGCGTGGCTCGATATACCGTAATATTGAAATTAAAAAAAAAAAAAAAAAAAAGGTAACACGAATATACGTCATAATAAGAACAGTGGAATAAGTTAGTCGTGTTCCGACAAGAGCGATATGTTAGCACCGCATATAGACAAGTGGAGTAAGACAATCATGGTGAGACCAGAGAGAGAGAGATATAGACGAGTCGTGGGAAGACAAATAGGATGGATCAGTCACAACGGTGGAATAGATTGTCGATGCGCGAGACGAATAACGAAGGATAATTTCAATTATCGAAAGGAGAGAAAACGATCCAACTCTTTACTCTTTTTTACGAAATTAATCCACCATCTGCCGTATATTTGTACAAATTTCCCAAATTAGAACTATTCACTTCCTTCTTCTCGAGATAAATCTCGGATAAACTTAGTTATGAAAATAACTCGAGTTAGCAAAATTTATATCGCGTACGCAGTCGATAGAGACCCGAGCGAATCATCCAAACGCGGTGATTCATCGCGTTGCGTTTCGTCGAGCGGCAAGCAGAAACTAAGGAAAACAATCGTGTTTTCGAAGTGCAGCTGCTTGATCACAAGGTATACGAAAAGCTTCTCGTTATTATTTCCCAAGAGCGGGAGATACTTCAGCTTTATCCAAGGGGCTCGGGCGAAGTTTCTGCAACAAACGTATCCATTTCGCGACCAGCCACGGAGATATTTCATCGGTGGCTCACTTTCCACCCACCACGAATCGAAGGAGAGACCGTTATTGGTCGGTTTGAATTTCTTTCCTTTTTCCTTTTTCCTCGTTGCTGCTTACCCCTTATCTATCTGGGGATATATATATATTCCAGCGTTTCCAATTCTCCTCGACCTTTGTTCGCTCAGTCGAGTCGATTTTTTCTCCAACTTTTTGTCCAACATCCCCCGACGACGTTGCCCGACCGTGAGAATTTAAGGGCGATACTATCCCTATCTGGATGTAACGTACTCGTTGATGATTTCAAGGGTGAAACATTTTCGATGCGAATAGTATTCTGAATGTAGTATGGGAATGCGAATAGTAGCGAACCGAGGTGAATCTTGGGTGACGATCGGTATTGCGACTTGAACATGTGATTTTCGAAAGGGAATCAATGGGATGGAATTAAAGTTAACGTGTCGTTCAAAGAAATTCGACTATTAAATCTCGTATTATCTAATGCGTCGCGGTTTTTTTTTTTTTTTTTTTTGCTTGCTTGTTTCGGAGTCGATGGAAGATAAAACTTTAATCGAGACGAGAAGAATAACGAATAACGCGAAATTTCACCAAGGAGATTCACCGGGATTTTAATAGATGAATAAAAAATTTGAAACAACGGATGTTTAACGAGTGCAATGTGTATTAAAAAAAAAAAAAGAAATGATAAAGTTTCAAAGGATAAAGCTGAGAAATAAAGAATTTCCAGATATTAAAAAAAAGAAAAGAAAAAATCCGGGTAATCGAAATCGCGCGTGCAACAGGCATTATTGCGGATCCCAAAGGGATGGTAAAGTAAAGGGATAAAAAATTCAGTTGTGCGTGAGTGGAAGGTGTGCATCGCGGGCGAAGCGGAGGAGGGCATCTAAATTCATGCGGAGCGGGCGGATAACAAAGTCCATTGAATCGGTCTAAGCCGGGACTAGTCGAGCGAACTTCGGCTTGATAAAAAGTCTAGGGACACGTAATAAAAGGGAAGCGAGTGACACGAGCGCCGGCTCGAGATATTTTTCAACTTGTTTCCGGATTTTCGGGAACCGAACGAGCGCGACAAACAATGTAGATTTTCCACGTATTATAAAGGAAGTCTATAAATATTGCCACGCGAAGATGGCGTGGCGTGTGGTACACATTCCGAATGTATACAGGTATTCCGTTAACAAGAGAAGTTTGGAAATCTATGATGACGCAACGATGATATCGGGGAGATTTGATTTGAAAAAGATAAGTTATCGTTATTTTTGCTCGTGAAATTCAGAATTTTTCAATCCGCCGGTGTATGCTTGCAGCAAAAAAATTGTACGGCAAATAAATTTCATATCCCTGCGTTTTCTTTTTCCTTTTTTTCAAAAATATTTACATTCTCTTAAGTTAAAAAAAAAAAAAAAAAATATGAGTAATTTCGAGGAATGCAGGCGATAAGATGAGTCGAAAGGAATAGAAACGATCATCGTCACCGACGAACGAAGGTTTTGGAAAAGGAGGAGGAATCGAATGTGTTTCCAAAGATCGGTTTCAATCGGTTGGATGCAACGATGCGCGCGGGATGCGCATCGACGCGTGCGAATGTATACCTCGCATATAATAACGCGGGATGACGAATAACGCGCCATCGATGCATTATGCAATAGACTAAAATATTCATGATCGTTGTTTCCTGACCGTGCTATTGAACCGTGGTTGCCCATGATTTGCCGCCCGACTATAGTCCAACAACATCGTGACACGATCGTTCGAAAACAAGGGGTAACAAGCGCTCCTTCGTGAAAATTTGCACGCGAATGGGAAGAGGAAAGACTCGTTGGATCGTAAACCAAAGTTCTCGATCGCGCATCGTCCCAACTAATTTTACAAATACCTGTAAATTTTCTTTCCGCTATTCCTTCGACTGTTCGATCCTTTTTTTTTTTTTATTTACCTGAAACAAAAGAGAAAAGGGAATATTAGTCGTTTTTGAAACGTAAGCCGTTGTTACTTATTGGAATACTATCGGAACGCGAAACTAGAAGAAAATACCAATAATTGCCTAGCACGAAAGACAAGCGTACCGTTGGTTATTATTGGTTCGCGAAATGACTTGTTTTCCTGTCGTGTATACGCGCAAGATACTGGCGATTTCGATTTCTGCTTTCGTACCCGTTTCATCGAAAACGCCATTTAATATTACCATTCGATAAACATCCAACTTTTCGTTCGAGATTATCGAGATCCGGGCGAAATTTTAATCGAATAATTTGCTCTCGTTGGCTTTTTAACCGATTAATAATCGATGGAAAATCTATTTCTCTATTTTGAAAATGATCGATTAGAAACGATTTTACAATATCGAACGTCAATACAATTATTTCGATACGCGTTTATAATATTTAGCAGATATTTCAAGATTATTAAACCTTTAAATAACATTATCTACGGAACCGATATAACGCATTAATTTTCATACGTGGCGCGAGTCAGAGTTTCCCTGCAAAATTACTAAACTGTTTTCCAAGAAAACAAACAAGCGAGCGCTATTTATACCGTTAAAATCCACCAGTTCACCGTGGATGCTCGTCAAATATAGATTCGATAAATAACGGAATCGGTTGGTACGAAAATCGCGACTTGAAAAGACGAAAAAAAAAAAAAAAAAAAAAAATTCCGAATCGATCATCGAAACGACGATTTCTTTTCATTTACTTTGTATTTATCTCAAAAAAAAAAAGCACCGAACTGTCGAGAAGAAAACTCGCGCGGTCGAAGAATAAAAATCGTGTTTCGGAGAGGAGGAGGGGAAGGAGGAAACAGAGGGGGGGATGAAAAGAGGAGGCAATGAATGTCAACGGCGACAAGGACGTTTGAAGTGTGGCCGGCATAATTTAACGGGCGACAGGGGGAATTTTCGGCCAACCTCACCCCCGAACCCTGTTTGTTTTTGGCGCGCGGCTGTTTTCCGGCGTGGCCGTTGAATGTAGAGGCCGAGAATATTTCCGGAGCGGCAGCCGTAGTTTATTACGAAGAACGGACGTCCGGCGTTCGCCCTTTTCGCCAATTTATTCTCACGCTTCGTCCCGGAAAAACGTCACGGCGACGGTGATGGCAACGATACATATATATATATATATATATACACACACACACGGTCGACGAGGATCGGCGACACTTAAAAACGCGCTAATGGCCGTTTGTCCACCATTCTTCTTTCTATTGTTTCGAATGTGTGGGAGGGAAGCGAAATCTCGTCACTGTTGCTTTTATCTCTGGAAACGACGTCGTAGAAACGTTGAAAGTTTCGGAAAGACCGTTAACGCACTCCAAGAATTGTAATCGAAGCGAAGAGAAGAATTTTTTCACAACGTGAAACGTGTAATTTTTCAAATCGATCGAATATCGGGATAATTGGAGCGCGTTTAAATCCTTCTTTCGCGGAAGGATCTCCTTTTTCCCTCCCTGTTTTATAGACGATTTAGAAGATTCTATCTATAGAAATTGTTTTATGTCTCGAGGATTCGATATCCGTGGACACAATCAAGGAGCTTTTTCATATCGAACGAGTCGTGTCCACCTGCACCTTGGACCAATTTCTGATCATATCAAAGAATTTCTCTTCGTTATATCGTTCGTTCTATGGATTAATCTCCGGAGATCTGTCGTGGGGAGGGGGCGGTAGGTGCTCGATTGTTATCCCAGTTACGTGGATCGTCGTCAACCGATCGCCCTCGTGGAGGAATCGGTCCAATTATAACCGGGAACGAGTTATTTTCGCGACATTGGAAAAAGCACTCGTTATTTCTAAACGAGACCTCGTGTCGTTCCGTTTAATGAGATCGTCAAAGTAGACGATCCGAAGAGAAACGAGATCTTTGATAAGCTATTTAATTATTTTAATTAATCGTTCTCTTTGATCGATGAAAGCAGTAAATAATATATATATATATAAATATAGAAGAGGTAGTACTATTTCGATTACATTATTGTCGCGTTTAATTGAATTTCTTTGACCGTCGAAAAGATTAAACAAAGACGAGTCCGAACGAATATTCTTCCACGGATATTTCATCGGAATATAATATCGAGTTTTTACGAGAAATGCGCAAAGCGAATATACCTTGAAAGAAATTCGAATTTGTCTCGAATCCCGGTATAACGATTCGTTATAAAATCGATCGACCGAATATCTAAAAATACTTTGATATCTCTCTCTAGTATCGACTCGCATTCGATCTCGAGCATGAAAATTGATAATCACTTGCTTCAATCCCCTCGAACAAACGTATTAACGTATATAAATATCAACGTCACGTAACGAAGATAAGAGAAAGTTGAAGCACAAGTTGAAACGAACGTTCGAGAGAATCGTGGCGCGCGTTTTCATTGGTGGGAGTCGGGAAAATTCGAGAGCAGCGTGGAATTCTTGCGGTTCGCCATCGCAATTACCTCGTCCCGCCGCTCTCGATGGAATATAATCCGGTCGCTGTTAAGGAGCGGAATTGAGACGGGAAGGGAGAGGAGGTAAACGTCCTTTGTATCCCCCGTCATTTACGCCACTTCCAACTCTGACTGCGTTACCGTGTATTCGCTCTCCCCCTCTCCCTCTCTTCGATACAACCTTTTCTCCTCGATTCGCACACAACCCACTCCACTCCACTCCTCTCCTCTCCACACGCGTCGCTCGCCTTCCTTCGCGCCTGTGTATCGTTTCGAGGGGTTGAACGAAGGGAAGAAACGCGTGGTGTCTCTTCGAATTTCGCGATCAACCGAACCGGCAACCGATTTAATTAGGATCGTGGAGAGATTCGAACCCTCCGTTCTTCGGGGCTGTCGGCTAATGGAGAACGATAATCGTTGTTCGGCTTTCGCGCTTGTCGGATGGACCATCATCGTACACCAATGATCCCCGGATTTCGGACGTGATTGTAAATCCTGCTTGTTTCTGTATTAAAGCTACCGTATTATCCGTGTTTCGTGACCGGATTATTATACCATTGTTTTATTTGATCGATAATGTTACGTTTAATATTAACCCGGCTATTATTATCGCAATTGGCGCGCGCAAATCTGATTTAAAATTTGCCGGGTCGATTGTAATTGGGGCTGTTTCCGAGTGTTAATTAACGTACTTAATTACTGGAAACAAGACAGGTGGATTAATTAGAGCGAGATTCTTTGACCTATATATATATATATATATATAAAATATATCCACGATATTTAATTGTTATCGATTCCTCTGCCCCATCCCTTCTAATTCAAAAAGTCGGGCCGAATTCCGCGTTGGATGGCGCGTTAACCAAGCGGGAATTCATCAACCCCGACGAGACGCCCTACAATCTCTCCCGTCACCAACTTCATCGCGCTACACCGTACACGATATCTCGACGATCCGGCTCGAGTTTCAATCTCTCCTCCCTTTTCCCAGCACACAGCTTTCGAGAGGTCGGCCGCAAAGTCGAACCAATCCGCGCCTCGTCATTGCTCGTCACCCGAGGCGCGTCATCGCCACGTTTCAAAAAGAAAGGCGGGATTTGAAAAGAAAAGTTGGTCAAGTTGGTTCTCTCGTCGTCCATTTTCACGATATAATTTCCCGATTTTTAATTAATCGAGGGATATGCCCCAACAGCCAGGAATTACACGCGAGAATTAAATTTAACGAATCCCCATAACGCCGGGCCAACTGCATTATCCGTTCGCCCCGTGCTTCGTTCGTTCGTTCGGCTTATACGAGCGCCAAGGCGAAAGCTTCGGTAATTTGATTCGCCAAATGCACCTGCAACTCCACCCGCCTCGGGTCGATCCCAACTTTTTGTCCTTCGACCCTCTCGAGATTGGCCACCGGTGCGTAAGATTGGCCGATGGTGGAAAAGGCGGGGGTTCTTTCCGCCCGCTGGTCGGGTTATTGTCCTTTCGAATTACCCTCTTAGCTTCGAGGTTGCCCACACAATTGCAACTGTTAATTAGCGTTCACGTGTGGTTTTTAATAAGTAGTTTTCACTATTCTCTTGTTTTTTTCTTCCTGATCTTGGTATCGTTAAGATACGGGATTACGATTATGGAGTTAACTTTTGAAAAATCTAAGATTTACCGTGGTTTTCGCGCGATTTCTACTTGGTGGAAGAATCATCTGATTAATAATAAAAACGGTCGGATGTTAGGGAAAAGAATAGGGAAATAAGAAGGTAAATCTGCTCTAACGGGAAAACTTTGGGGAAAGAGTGGAATTTTCAGCAGTTTATCGCGTCGTTGTCGTTGGAGGAAGGAGCGAAGTTGACGGGGTGTGTTGCGGACCGCACGCAACCGCGCCGATATTAAATGTTGGGGGCCACGGGCGGTGAGAAGTTTCGAACAAGGAAAAATACTTTGCAGCGGAACGAAATCGTCGAAAACACGAATCCACAATTTGCGGGGGCGCGCGTGTATTATTCCCGCGCCAAGTTTCTTCGCGAGAATCTCTCCTTGCGAGGAGACGCCATCTTTTCCACAGGGGGGGGGGAGGGAAAAAAAGTTTCTATAAATGAACGTTGGTGGAAGTTGCCTCGATTCTAAATCACCACGGATCCATTCAATAACGAAGAACGCGAGCTTTCTTTGTAAACTTGCACTTTCTTTCAATTTTCTTATTTCGTGCAGCCCCGATCGTTCGATCGAGATAAAGTCTCGAGTCTTTGTTTCTCGGTTTCTCGCTTCAACTTTCCCCCCTCTCGAGCGGAAATTGTGTAACGACAAGTTTCCAAATCATAACTTTCCCTTCGAATCCCTTCGATCGACTACAATCCCGGTTAACGAAGCACGATTACGATTTGTTAACAGTCGTTTCATCAACAGGGATTCCTAGGCTTTCCAAGTGTATCCCCTCGTAGCCGGAGGAATCCTTACTTCAACTGGAAAACTTCCACTTCCCCGTGACTTCTTCGAGAATTTCTTCTTCGAGATGCGATCTCGAGTAACGATCGATCTTTTGTAAACAGACGCGAATCGAGGACAGTTGCCGTTCGTTCAAGGAACGAAAGATTGGAATTTCCCTTTCGAAGTCGTTCGTCGTTGAAAGAAAGAACAGACCCTTGTCCTAATTAAATATATATATAGGAAATTTTTAAAATTCTTTTTTACAAAGTATTTTTTTTTTTTTTTTAATTTAAATTTGGCTACAAAGGCGATAATTTTTTGTCGAACGTGATGGAAAAATATGACCGACGCGTTGTTCCCTTCCAAACGTAATTATGTCGCGCGATACTATCCGCTGATCAATCTCCTCCCAGACAAAACGAACCATTCACTATGATCGATATCGGTGTCATTAAATCGTCGGTCGAGATAAATCCATCTTAATTAGCGGTGCCGCGACGACGAGCGGCAATGACACGGCATTAAATATTCATCGAACGGCCGGCCGGAAATCGCGGCCACGTTTGTAACGGCGGTGTGAATTTTCCGTGTAATTATATCGGCGCGTTAACGAATACGCCGGTTCGCAAATAGCGACAACGCGTCGCCGCTCGTTTATTAACGCATTTCTCCGGGGCGTTAACGATGTCTACTTTACAAAACCATTCCATACCCTCGTTACCCAACTTACACCTACGAGGCCATTTCAGAAAATTAGCTCGCTATTTTCGACCGCATTTGCACGGTATCATCGTTATTATCCCCCCGATTTATACCCAGACCAATACTACGTTCCACAATTCTATCGGGAGGATCGTTGTAAACCTGTTAAAATTTTTTCAGGAGGATTCACCTCCTTGCTGGATTCACACGCGTGGTAAAATTTCATCATTAAATAAATTTTTCGGAAAGTCGATTAACAATCCAAATAGAATTGGAACAGCGAATGTGTTCATTCAACGAAAGCGGGAAGCGAAAATGGCAACGAGGGATCTTCCGCTTGTTTCCTGAGCGCACTGCAAACACTCTTGTAACATGTTGACGGAGTGGTAGTAGTAGGATTCTTGTAAACTATGAGAACAACGTTTTGTCAATAATTAACGGTAGTCTGCTCATGGAATGAATTTACGTCGTGTCGTCGCAGCATCGACCCAGTCGCACGTACGTGTTCGTAGATGCGGCTATTTCGGCCAATCACGAAAACACGAGGTAGAGATACCGCGTAATAGGGCAACAAGTATATACACCCTTCTTCTTCTTCTACCCACCATCTCATAGACCGTAACCGTATTTTGAATTCCGCGTATGCCATTTCCACGAAAACAATCTTCTATCTCCAAGATTCTTTATTTTCTTTCTCGACAAGCCCCCCCCCCCCCTCTCTCTCGTAACGTTGCAGGAGGAAGTGAACGATCGTAAATACACATAATCACCGAAATTCAATTTCCTCCTCCCGTGTTCAAAGCATCGAGCGATTTATCCCCCCCAAAGAATCCGGCTCCTTCCTTTCCTTTCTCTAAATTACTCCTCCTCCCCCCTCCCTTATTATAGCCAACCCCAGCGAGCGAGCCACGGCGTGAGCGACAACACACTTAACCCAGTTCGTCGGCTGCCAGAACTCGTCCGCCGCAATGCTCGTTCGTGCCTCTCCTCTCCTCTCCACGAACGAGAGAGGGCGGTGGCGGCGAGGAATTAAAAGGAGAGAAAAAACCAGAGCGATAAACACTCCGGGGATTCCCGTTTTTCCAATAATATATCCGCTGCTAAGGAGGGACGCGTCGATCCTTGGCCGGCTCAACTTCGATCCGACCGAGTTTTACGACGATCGAACGA
The DNA here is from genome assembly GCF_048593485.1 of Apis florea. NCBI lineage: Eukaryota > Metazoa > Arthropoda > Insecta > Hymenoptera > Apidae > Apis > Apis florea. The sequence goes on along the minus strand of NW_028256416.1, from coordinate 3,089,054 downwards.
CGAGTAGAGGGGTAACGCGCAGTTATCGAACTTGACTCGATCGATCGATGCTCGACCCAGTGTCGCGAGTAGCCTCCGCAATGACAAATCGTCCGTGATGAGTGGTAACGTTACGCCAGGGAACCATTAACACTCGGTTTAATCGGGGTGCGACGCCTCGAATAAGCAGCTGGGCCGTTTTGGGCCAAGCTTGAAATTATCCTCCCCCGTTTTCGCGTTCGAGTCGCAGGCTGTTTATTAAATAATAAGCGATAAAAAGGCGAGTGGCGAGAATATATCGATCGATCGTGGCTGTAAAATATCCCGTAACCATTCTCGTGAAATGTATATTTATGGGGCGAGGCAGAGGAGATTGCCTCTGTTTCGCCGATGACACGAAAACGACGCCGAGCCAGAGATAAACCGAGATAATGATAATAGATGGTGGTAGCCGAGCTCTTTGATAAGATTGCCGAAGATAAAACGGAATCCTCTCGTTGTTAACAAAACTCCTCTTCTAAGTAAGCCTTCTCCACACCGACGATCGCTTTCCGTTTCCATTAAGGAGGGAAGGGAGCGGATAAGAAGCCAATCGAACACACGATTTATTCCCTTACGCTTCGGTTACTTTTCTCGCGGACAGAAGCGATGTGGAAATTATTTAAACAAATAATCGATTATCGCGCGCAAACTTCCCGACACCGGATTCCCTCCTCCACCTCCTCAAAGAAGTTGAAACTTTGGACTAGTGAGAGAGAATGGAGCAGAGGAGTGGAGCACGAGGTGGTTAAACCGCAACTTTGTTCTCTCGGCGTGTCTATTACAACGAGACGTTAGTCTCAACTGGAAACAAGTTCCTTCGCGTTTCTTCATTATTAGATTCTTCCGCTCCTCTGGTCCTCCATCCCTCCCTTTCCTCCTCCTTTGTCAAACAATCTCGCCCCTGCCAAATGAATCGAGTTTACCTCCACCGCAGATTTGATAAATTAAACAGACTCGGTTGAACGGTGGATGAACGATAATTCAACACTTTCGACGCGAAGTGGAGACGGTTTTGCCGACGTGTCCGCTCATTGGGAAACAAGATGACGTTTCGTACAATGTCGGGGATATTAACGCTATCCGCGCGAAAGGGGATGGGAAATCGATATCCAAGCAACTCGGTTATCCGAGTTGCTAAACAGTTGTTAGTCAATTGGAAGACGGCCAACGGGGCACGATCGAGTGACTATCAGCCGGTGATCGGTTTGCTAATTAATTCTCGTTCGATCTTTCGTCGATCCATCTGTTGGCCCGCTCGGGGGAGAGAAGAATATTCGAATCTTGTCTTTGAAGTCGAACTTCGAAATTGAAGAAAAATCCGCGAGATTGAAATTCGACGACACGCCCTAATTTCACTCGTCGCGAGGAGAGGAGGAGGAGAAAAATTCGAGTCGGAAGGAAGGAGAGGAAGGAGATGTCGGAGGAAGGGAGATTTAATACGTTAAACGTTGGAGGATACGTGTATGGTAGACGAGCGAAGCGCATATCTGCTCCTTGTTCTATCATTTGTCCCGCGTTTATTTCCTCGTTTCGAGATAGAGACTGCTCCTCGTCAGCCGTGCCTTTCGCACCCGCTGCCAATTTTACTTCGCAGCACTCCGCTAGAATTTACGACCCTTTCCTCCGGGATCGTGATATCCAAAAGATTCTCACGTCGTACTAAAATATCTTTTACAAGCGAAGATATCTTTATACCTAGTTCGGACGTTTGATACCTATTTCTAACAAAATTTTAATACTTGATATTAATTTAAAAAAAAAAAGCGATCCTTCGACGAGCATCGAATCTGTTCAACGAGAGATTTCCATTTCGAGAGAATGGAATGGAAGCGTTAATCAAGAGAGAACTGTGAGTTTTCAAAAAAAAAAAAAAAGGAAGAAAAGGAAAAAGCAGGAATTATTTTTAATCGTCGAGTTGGCGACTAATTTGACGATGAATCGTCCCCGTGGACCTCGTGATATAACAATTCCCTTAACCACGGAGTGAAAAGTTGAATCGATAGACGATTAAACGATTATTTAATTTTCAAAGTGGGCAGGCAAATTAATTGGAACTTTCGTGAAACCAGGCTCGCGATTAATTAAAATATTCGAATCGAAAGTGTCTTTTCTTTCCTCCACGCTTCCCTCGCGGAAAACCAGCAAGCATTTTTCCCTCGCGGAAGGAAGAATTAAATGTTCCGGGAGGAACATCGAGGGAGGAAATATTCACGGTGAAAAGCGAATAGGGAAATCGGATCGGTCCTGTGGTCCATCAACCACCGCGAATGGTTGTCCGTTGGTAGTCGCTGCCCCGATACAACTTTATATTCAATTTCTGAACAACTTCGTACTCGATTATGAGCTTACAAACTCGATATCTGATCGCGTCTCTGTCCAATCTTGCCCTATTTATCATTCCAGCCATCTCGTCTCGCACCTCTGATTCCCTAACTTTTATCGATGTAAGCAAATTCAATCACAAATTCGGAAGAAATATTTCTCTTTCTTCCCCGTCACACGGGTTAAAATTATCACTGGTAGAATGCTTCGGTGTTGTAACGATCGTTACATTTTAATCGGACGCGAGACGATTCGCGAAAAGGGCGAAAAAGTGCGAAATAAAATCCTGCCGAGAAATCACGACACAAATAATAAATTAATGGATCCGTTGTTATTCTCGCTCTCGACTATAAACTTGACAAAACATTAAACAATATCGTGCGACAAATATTATTACGAAATCTTTTGAATAAATTTACGCGTATCGCGTAATATTAACGCGATTCCAGTGTAAATTACGCGATAAAAATATAAGAATGAGAAATAATTTAATAACCGATTATTCCATCGGATAATAATATGATCGTTAACGTGATATATATATACGCATTAATTAACTACATTATCCAAAAGAGAGATTATCGCGTTAATTGCCGCATTAATTAACGATCACGCGCTACGATATCGATATAACGATAATCGAAAAATCGAATTACGCGTATAAATCGGCGAGAAGAACTTGTTTCATCCGCCTCGCGGTGGAGGATGAGAAAGAAAATTCCGGGCGTGTCTCGGTGGTGTCTCGCCTTAATCCCGCAGGATACGAAGAGAACACTCGGTCGGGGAAGAAGTTGCAGCCTCTTCGTCAAATCCGTCGGCGAATTTAGATGCGAAACCCAGCGTGGAAAACTGTAAGCCGTCGCTGTCTCCTGTCACGTCCTACCTGAATTTCTCCTTATTTTCCTAGCGGCCACAGTCATCGAATCGGCCGGCTATCGATTTTCAACACCGTACTCGTCCCTTTCCTCGATCAAATTTAATGCGATTCGTGATTCGTCTCGATTGAAAAAGATCGACGAAAGATGGAATGCTTCGATCTCGATTGGAATGCCTGTACAAGCTTGATGAAAACGAATAAATTGCCCTTCATGTAGTGATCTATATATAACTAGACACCTAGATAGATACTTTTATTAATGCAAAATTGCATTATTATACAACTTAAATCGAATTTAACTTAATTCGGTCGCGGTGATGATGATGGCCTACGACAAAAAGCAAAAAAGCAGAAATGAGGGAGAATTATAACGACGAGGATCGAGCGAAACAAATTACAGTCATAAAATTATCCTTCTCTCTAGTCAACGTACTCGATGTAATAATCTCGCAGGAAAATAGCGATGGCGTCACGTTGCCGTAAGAGTCAGCATTTTCGCTGAAACGACGCCTGTTAGAATCGAATGGAGAAATTATTATTAACCTCGAGCTTCTTCTTCTTCTTCTTCTTCCTATTCCGATCGATCTTTCGAATCTATCGATTCATTCGCGATTGACGTCATCTCGTCGTCATCCAAGGATTAATCAAGGATGAGACAATTATTATTTCGGAATTTCGTTCTAAAATCGTGCGCGAAATACTTATGAGAGATACGGTGGTAAACCTTGGTGAATAGAGTGCAATCCCGGATCCGGACCAGGCCTTATCAATGCCAACAGCCAACCAAGAGATACACACAGACATCAACGACCACTTTTCACCAACGGCCAGCCGCATTGTGTGTCCTGCTCGACAAATGCGCCCCCGCCATCGCGACCCCGAAGGTGAGCCCCTATTGAAATATCCACCGGTGTACAAACTGCACCCTTGTGGCAACGAGACACAGAGCTTGCTCCTCCTTTCTTTTTTTCTTCTTCTTCTCCCTCCTTTCTCCTTTTTTTCCCTGGTAATAAGAGTCCGTTAGAACGGATTACGGCTGTTTAAATTTCATAATACGGCCCGGGTGAAAGAAAACCTCTCTCTCTCTCTCTCTCTCTCTCCTTTTACTCATCCAGATCTTAGGAAGCTTCTTTTACGGGATGAAGGAACATTTGTGGACAACCCTTGTTGTTCTTTTTATATATATTTTCAAGATTTTCAAGTTTCGTCGTCAAGAAGAAATATTTTTAGATTAGTCACTTGTATACACGCACAAATTTATGAAATCTCGCAAGATTCTACCAAACAGATCGATTATTTTTATCCAATTTTTTAAATATATTTAAATTGAATACAATTTTCATTGGAAAATTTAAATAAGATGGCAATCGAAGATCGTTTGAGGAAACGATCTGAAAGAAGAAGAAGAAGAAGAAAAGGAAAATCAATAATCGCGCGGTAGCCGCGGGGCTACGATCCCAACCCCTTATTCGGACGGAATAACTCGGCACGTCCGAGACGCGAATGTAAAAATACCGGCGGAGGCCGGGACAACGAATAATTCGCGAACGAATAACTAGGCCGTTGGACGTGGAGCGCGATTCACGTCGCATACGAGACCCGTCCCCGAGTAAAAAGTTAATTTCGTTCGGGAGAGACGACGTATGCATAAGGGGAGAAGGGGGGAGGGCATCTGAGGGCACCGCGAAACAACGCGCATCATTTGCGATTTAAATAACAAGCCCAAGCGTGGGCTGACCCGAAGCCGAAACCCTGTCGAATTACGGGTTTCGTTCCGGGAACACGTCCCGCTTCTATGCCCTTCCACTGCTCTCCTCCCTGATATTTTGTTAGAGAGACGGACGAGCACGCTTTATTACACGCTCGAGCGTGTAATTTATTTTTCTATCAGATTATTTTTCTTTCTTTTTTTCTTCAACTTTTATTCGAGAAGAAAAATTTGAAGCAACGAAATTGATTAATTAGCGCGATAGACAAAGCGGGATTTAATTACACGCCCCCTCACCCTCCGCCTGTCCGTAAAATTCCCGTGGAAAATGTGTCTTCTCGAAATTAGCCGGGGACACACACAGAGGTTAAAATTTAATCATTTGCCAATACAAGCAAGCTCCCGTTTGGATGTTAACGAGGCGAAAAGAGATTGGAATTGATTATTTAAATGACGAAATGGTTCGTCTTCTTTTCGAACTCGTTAATCAAATCTATAATAAATTCCCTGTAATTTTTCATATTTACGAAGCTGGATTGATATTTTCCTTTTTTCGTTTTTCTTTTTTCCTTTTTTTTTTTTTTTTTTCTCTTTCCAACATCGAATGTCGTTATTTCCATCCATCCGTCCATCCATCCAAAGCTGAAGTGGCTCGCGAGTGCAATTAGGCTCATTGAATATTGCATGAGGTCCAAATTTATTAAAATGATCTTCAGCCCCGCGAAATTGCGACCGCACACCCGAAACGCGTCACCGCCTACATGAACGATATCGCGTTGCACTTGCGATTTTATTAGTTTATTTATCGATGGTGCGAGAGAGAAAGATAGAAAGAGAGAGAGAGAGAGAGAGAGAGAGAGAGAGAGAGAGAGAGAGAGAGAGGGAAATCGTTTCGTTTATTAATCACCGAATTCAGGCAACCAATCCACATCCACATACTGAATATTCACCTACGTATATAAAATGCAGAATTCTATCGGACGAGGAATTGTGATTAATGATTATTACAGTTTAAAATTTCATTTTTTTATTATCCAACCAATTTATATTGTGCGCCGATCGTGATATTCCTCGCTTCGTCTATCTTTTACTTTATTTTCAATTAAACAATATATATCCGTAAATGATACCATAAATTTCCCCCCCCCCCCTTTTTTTTTTGCCCTCGATGCGAACGAGAAGTTGTTACGAAACGGTGAAATTACGATATTTTCGAATTACTTTTGCCAATTTTTATCAATTATATCAAAACACGAACAGTGTTAACGATATATCGATAACGTATATAAATTTAGAATAACGAATACGATAACTAATTGATCCGAAAATAAAATAAAAAAACGATAACTCGATCAATCTCGAAATTTTAAAATCGAAGATCCTCGCACAAGTTTTCGATTAATATCTTTACGCGTGTCGTGTCAGGGATCGAACGATTGATTGCCGAAAACGTAAGTGTAATTTTCCTACTCTTACGCGAGGATTAACGTGCGACACGAACGGTACTTGTGGCACGAAAACTCGTGGAGAAAAATTCGGGGAATTCCAATATAAAAGGCGCTGTAAAGGAAGGCTGGATGCATCAACCACCACGAAATCTCGTCGCCTTTCCCAGGGAGATAGACGACGTTCCTAGTCTGTTTGTAGGTGCACGCGCGCTCTCGAGTTCCTTTAGCTGCTCCACGCTTTTATCCTCAAACCTCCCGTCCTTCTCTCGCCCTTCCAGACACCCTTTGTTCGAAATTTCGTACTCTTAGATCAGTTAGAATCGAAACTGACCTAAATTGACGCTATTGCGTCAAAATTTCTGATTTTTTTCAAAACAAGATTCAAAAAGGTGTTCAAAAACATTGGTATAAAGATCGAATCGAAGCGATCGTATTTTTAGAATATTTTTAGAATTTTTTTTTTTTTTTTTTTTTTTTCGGAAACAACTCCGTGAATTATGCCCGACGAAAAAAAATGCGACGTTCTGACGTTCGAAATTCCGTATACGTAGAAATTATTGGCGAGTGATTTACGCGGGAGGCAGGGTTTAGAAAAATTCGAGGAAATCGAGGCGTGTTACATTTCGAACTGGATCGATAGATATTTCACCGGTGCCGGATCTAATTGTGAGCGTTTGAAGTCGTTTATCCTGAAACACGATGCAGTTTATTTGCGGTGAATTTGATGTATCCGCGAACGAAGCTGCGGTTCGAGGATCGAATCGACGATTTGCAACGGGATCGGCGTTTCGAAAACGAGAAATCGTTTTTTTCATCGAAGAAAAAAAGGAAAAAAGCGAATAATTAAATGATTCGTTGATAAAATAAAATGGGAGAGCGAGAATAAAACTTTTTTTGACAATTTTGATCGATCCTCTTCTATCCGTCTCGTCCACGATTCCTTGAGACACGATACGAGAGATCAATATTAATTCTGATCAACTACGTATTAACGAGAACGTGTCAAAGGATTATCCTTCGTTACAATCGATTTCCTTTCACCTTCCTTTTGATTTAAGCGAAATATTCATTTTACGAGATAACTTTATGACGATGAAAATTGTGTAAATGGATTCTGTTAAAGTATTAAATATAACGGTGATAAAATATTATTTTCACGTATGCGAAAGAAAAAAGAAAATAAAATAAAATGAAAATTTAAACACAACACGTTCAATATGATTAAAATAACGAAAGAGCGAAATAAAGTTTATTCATTGCTCCTGTTGGCCCCTATAGTTCAAAACACACGCGTTCTTTTAATCGATTTACTGGTATATAATAAATTCGATAAAAATTATATATAAAAGAGAAAAAAAGCATTCCTTTCCACCGCGCGAAACAGAATCGTCGGAATCGCGTAAAAAATTAAACAGATGAACATTTGTCCTTCGTAAAGATTTCACTTTCAAAAGATTTATAATTTCACGGCCCCTTATCTCCATCCGTTGAATTTTATTTTCTATTATTATTATTATTCGCACATATCCTACTTTGCTAATTCCCAATAATACGTATATAATAATTATATACACGCGTACAAAATGCAGATTCTATTCGCAGTTGATGATGAGCATTGATTCGATGTAATAATCAAACGCATAATTAATTTAAATTATACACGTATAACAGTGACTGAAACATTGAACAACTTGCTAATCCCATCATTAGCGCAGCATTGTACGTCCAAATAACTTTCAACGTTATTTCCTTCCTTCCACCAAATACTCTTCCATAATTTATCCGTGATACCCGATACGAAACCGTAAACGCGGGAATCCCACTTATTATTTTCCAACGATGTAAAAAGAGAAAGAAAGAAGAAGAAGAAGAAGAAGAAAAACAGAAAAAGGAAACCAAAGGAATTTTTCCAACTACCTACCCGGCTCAGAATTCTAAGGTTCGTTAACTACGACAGAGAACATTAACCGTTCAGAATTCCATGACCAAGCCGGCAGTTCCGTGTACTTAAGCAAGTCCTCCCAAAGAGGAGGCGAAGGAAGAAGCCGCAGAAGAGCTTAGGCCGCCTCGTCCGTACATTCTCGATCCGCGCTACCACCATCCCTTTCTCAACGTCGCGATTCACTTACCCTAACTAAGCGACTCCCCTCCCAAAATCAAACTTTCTCTCCCCTTCGAGCTCTCTCTCCCTCGAAAAGAGCATTGCCCACGGATTGCTCCACGCAGCGATATTTATTAAGGGAAACTTTCGAGGCGTTGAACAAGCCGTCCCTCCCATCCCTCCTGCCAACGTGAAAATCGATTATCAACCGAGCGTGAGAGCGTTCCGTCTCGTTCGAAACAGCCTCGGTCCCAGCGAAGCCGTTTCCGCTTCGATTTTCGCGAGCCCTCGAGCAGAAATGGATCGTTTACCAAGTATTTAACGCGAGACCTCGTCCAAGAGAGATTAGGCGGACCAAGGGAGGGGGGGGTGGAGAATCGCGTTAACCTTTTTAACCGGTCAATTTTTTCTTCTCAATCGAGCCAAGCTTTCAGCAAGCTCGTCCCACCGATTTAAAGGGAATCATCCCTTCCTTCCTTTCTCGGGTGAAACTGAAATTGTCTCGACGAACTGTTCGCTTGCTCGTCTATAATTAATAATTATTTCGGGATTTAAGCGGGAATAAGTGGAATTCTTCTTTAAATTTGCGTGCTATTCGAAAATGTCTGACCATTGACGGACCCCCACTACTTACTCTTACCCTCTGCACCCAGATCATCGCGTTTCGTTGTTATATTTTCTTTTTACATTCTTCCCTTCGATATCGTACAATGATATATCGTATCGGCGGCGGTGATTGGCATCGCACAACACGTCGATTTCGATGTTCGTATCGAGGAATGTAAACCCCGTTACGAAACGAAGCTCTCGGATCAAGTGAATCTGTTTGACTCGCGAACGGGGAGGATAGGGTAGACGAATAAAGGAAAAAGACGAAAACGCGGAAGGAGTCGTTCCCTGTTTCTCGGTCGCGTGGTTCTCGGGTATTCTTGACACGTGTCACGCGTCCTCTCTCCACCTTTCAGATTCGTAATACCCTCGGCGCCGAAGGATTTCCAATCTCTCCCTCTTTCATGGAGCGCGTGAGTGGCTACCACCGCTATGGTATACCGCCGCGAAACAGAGAGGAATCGTGATGCAATCCGGCCACGGAGACGACGCGTCTACGTGCTCTAGAAACTTTTCATGCCGATGCCGACGAGGGCGCCCTCGAAAATCGGGGACAAACACAATACGGGAAAAATGAAAATTAGAGATACGACTTTTCTTTCGATCGATCGAAAGCCGTCGATGCCTCGTGTTGCATTGATCGAGCATCGTCGCGATACATTTTATATAGGAAAAATTTGAATGGTATCGTAGAGGGAAAAAATTTCGGTGGTATTGCGTTATTGAAAAATTTCGGGAAAATTTCGACGCGATCGTTCCACCCTTTATTATTATTACTATTACTATTTCTTTCTTTTTTTTTTTTGCAATATTTTAAAATTTCCATATCGAAAATAGTAACGTTTCCCCAGAAACGGAAACATATTTCAAAATGTTCACACGAGACTCCCTTTGTAATTTTGAATTTCATAGCGTGCAGTGTTTTCAATCTCAACGTTGTCAGTGTCAGCTGCATCGCGAGCACGAAACTAATCAAAAGCAAATAAATTATTATACTTCTATGAAAATATATATATATATATTTATTTTATCTCGATACGATCTGTTACGCTCAACATTATCATTACATTAACCGCAGTTTTAATTAATTCAAACTTGGCTACAACAAGCCAAGTTCATACAGCCGGGAATGCTATCGATCAATGCGTTGCAATATTGTTTATTTCGGGCGCAACTAATTCCTCGCCTATTAATTTCCAACCGCGCATCGCCATCGTGAAAGCTGTGCAATCGACGAGCTCGAATATAATAAATCGTCGAATTTAAACTCTTCGAGAAAGAGGGCGGGAAACGTTCTTTTGAAATCGGCCTCGATTTGTCCCTTGAAATAGTGGAATTATTCCGGAAATAGTGAATATATTCCGGACCCCTATAAACTCCCCTCTCCTCGAAGCCACGAAAGCCACGATATACACGTTCCCTTTCGTTCGATAAGATCCGCCAACCCTAGGGATGGAGAAATCCTCAACGAGAAATCGACATTTTTGCCCCTGGGGCATCCATTCTCGCGGAATTCACTCCCTGATATATTTCTTCTGCATTAAGCGAAACAACGGCAAGATGTCTCGACCCATGCTGCTAGCTGTCTTACCGCGTAATACGATCCGTCTTTCGAATAAATCCGTTCCTCTTTAACCGAACCGAATCCGACGTTCCGTTCTATCTCTCGAAGAAAATGATCGATACGGTAACTTTTCCCTTTTCTACGTTGCAATACGTCGAACCAACATTATTGTTTCGTGTCTTATTCACCTTCTCATCACGAATAGAATATTTTTTCCATAAATGGAAATCTATCGTAATGGATCGTAATTTGGGAGGGGATCGATTGTTGTCAGATACATTTATTTTCCAGTATTCCAGCTGGTATCCAGCGACGTCTCCATCAATGAGAATGGAACGAATCATTAGATACACGAATTATTAATAAAATTATTCTTCCTGTTCGAATTATAACAATCGATAAACGAAGATATTACACATCCTTCGATGTATCTCGCGACGGAAACAGGATCTCTACTTAGTTTAGTCACTTTAATTTCCAAGAACAGATTTCGAATCAGGGAAATTCGCCTCTCCCGAATCAATGCGAATTTCATTAAACTTCCTTCCCTCGAATCCCTGTTTCGATGCACGATGCAACTCCGTCGCAGATTAATTCTCCAGCTGGACGTGTGTTATACGCGCATATACAACATACGTGTAAACCGCGAACAAGCCCTCGTCGAAAGAGCTCACCACCAGGAGAAAACTACCATCGAAAAAAAGAAAGAAAAGAAAGAAACATCGTGAAATGTTAATGGAGGAACGAAGGGAGGTGGAAAGATCCGGAGAGGAAGAACGTGGACGGCGAAAAGGGAATGAAACGAGCGAACCGGAAGGACGCGATGGACACAGAGAGAGAGAGAGAGAGAGAGAGAAGAGAAGGAGAGGAGGAGCAGACAGAGAAACATTTTAGCCGGTTATATGCAGTATGAGCTGTTGCCAAAAAATATCAAAAATCTTTTGGCCGACGGCCAATGGAGGTTGAACACAAACCACGGACCACGCGCACGGCGAATAGCCAGCTGAATAATAGGACTTTATTGTTGTACGTATAAGGTCGTATACGTCGCCATGTTTCGTATATCTCTCGACTTAGATATTGTTATTCGAATTTCGAGGGTTTGATTGATGGATAGATTCGCTTCGTTCCTCGTTGTCCGCTGTCCGGCTATTCCAATCGAGTCTCGCTCCCGTTTTTTTTTCCCTTTTTTTATTTTTTATTTTTTTTTTCCCTTCCCGAAAGAACGAATTTCGCATTTTGGGAAGCATAGGCCGGGTATTGGATATTAATTGAAATTTTGATCGATTTCCAATTGATATGAGGATTTTAATCCGTCTCGATTAACCGACTATAATTCGATATAGCTTTGGGATCTGCGATACGACTTATCGCGGAATTTTCATTCCTCTTGTATCGTTATCGTTGAATTTTCGTTTCATCGGGGGAGGGGCGAATTTGACAGAGTTTTAATAACTCGAAAATCGTGTAATTTCGAGGAAACGCGTGGAGAGAATGAATGGGAAAAAAGGGGGAAAGAAATTGGCGTCGTCCTTCTATTTAGACTCCCAGATCGAATCGTGTACGTAGGAGGATGGCATCGAAAGACTCGATGAACAGGGCAATCCAATAACTTGCCGTTCATCGAGTTAATCAACTCTTTCTTTCCCTTTCCTGTTCCCTCCTGCTATTCTTTCTTCCGCTATTCTTTCTTCTCCGTCCAACCTTCATAGCCCGTCAACTATAATTACGATTCAAGGAAGGGGCAATAGAAAGTTTTCTACTCCCCGGGATAAGCGTAATTAACGATCGAAGTTACACACCGGCCGCTCTTGGCCGCCCTCGTACGCCGCTACGCTCGGTATTATCATCAATTTCGTGTAATTGCATAACAGGGACGTCGTAATAGGGAATAAATTGACGCCCTGTGTCATCTAATTTGCACGCTCGCATACTTTGGATTGTTTGACCGCGATAATTATATCGAGTTCCTCGGCCGACACTCGGTAATTAACGATAAAATGGTATCAACTTGCACGCTCATCCGTACAACACCTCTACATTCCTATAGGAAAATTAGGTAATCGACGCGTGAAATACCCTCTTAGGTGGAGTACGAGTGCAAATACGAATATCCATCGGTGGTGAACCGATCGAGCTCGAGTCGGCGTCGTAATCGAAAATACCACGATATTTCGAGCCATGGAAATTGATCAAAATTGAAGTCGATTTTCAAAAAAAAAAAAAAATCAAAATACTATATGTCGTACGACTTTGTCTCGTTTATATACGCGGCTCACGAGATATTCTTACGATCCGTCTTTCCGGTTTATCGAACCTGCTGCTACACGAGTATGCCAGCTCGATCGATTCACCAACTCCTGGCCGGCCCTCCTCCTTGGTCCACGTCCAATTCGATAAAAATGAATTTCGTTAATGGCGACGATAGGAAAGACGGAACGTATCTTTTCAGATCGGTCGCCACGACACGGCAACGTCACGAAAGCTTTCCACCTTCCGTCTCGTATCAATTCTTCCAGACTCCCCGGGGGGCCGACACGGATTTTCGACCCCGAATCGATTCAAGTTTCATCATTCGTGCGCTCTTGTAATCTTGCGCTTCGGTTAACCCTACGCCACTTGGGAAACATTTTAATTATACTTTCTCTCGCGGGTTGATTGAAACGACCAAGAATTTCCATGATTTTCAACCGACGCGATATCCTAAATTTTTCCAGATCGACCCTACGGTCGATGAGGGAGGAGGAAGAGAAACATTACTCCTCTTTTCTCGAGATATCGTGAATTCGGTTCGATCGAAGTTTTGGAATTTAATCTGGACTCGAACGAGCCCTCGAAATTTCCCACGAGTTACGAATTCGCTCCTGCTGTTTTCCACGGGCGAATTGGAAAAATCGGCCCGTATTGTATACGTCCGAAATTTCTCGCCTCTCGTACGACGTTGGTAAATTTTTCGAACGCCAATCACGGCAATTTAACGTTCCGATGGAGACGGGAACGCAGCGGTCCCGTTTGGGAGGCGGGCGGAAGACGGTTTTGTCGATAAATCGATTCGTTTATAGGTGCACTTTCGACTTGGGAGGGTTTTCCCTCGCGCGACACGAACGCGAGTTCCAAAAAGAAGATAATACGGGTTAATGGTTTCCACGCTGAGAATCCATTTAGCGTGGAAAGTTAAAGGGTGCAAGTTTATAGTGTCCTTTATTTCTTCTCGGGAGAAAGAATATAAAATGTTACGCTTTTTGGTAACCGCGTAAATTTGGCCGATCCACCGTGAAATACCGTGGATTTTTTCCTTTTTTGAGAAATGAAAATTTAATCTGTGAAAAACGTGATATTGGAAAAAAAGTTATCGTAAGAATATTATACGTGCGTAAAAAGATACTCGTGATACGATGATTAAAATTTTTTGAACTCTTTACGCGTTGACACGATATTAAAATAATCCTTGGATCTTGCTCTCATGATCGGTTGCGTTAAGAGATAAATGTCGACGATATGATTGAATTTTGAATCGAAAAGATATCGCAAATGAAATCGAGAAATGAGATCCCCCTTGAATGAAAATTTCACATCAACAAGTGTTTGCAAAACTATTCGAAACGACTTCCAAGATTATCACCTTGGAAATACAGATGCCATTTTATTTCGATTCGTTTGCGAGGAAATTGCTAGCAAAAGAGGCAATGTTGCGATTACGGTCTCGAAATTTATCGTTGGCCAGACCGTCGTTGCAGCTTCCCTTTGCTCGTGCCGCCCGGATGTAATTGCCACATTTTTCCGTCGTTGACGGAACTAATTAGCGTCGCGATGTCACTTTTGCGACGCCTCTAACCACGATTACCGGCGACATCCCAGATTTTTCTCGACATCCTTTCCTTTCCTTTTGTTCCTGCGCCATCGTCGGTTCGCATCAGATCGAAAAGAATTGACGGAGAAAAAAATCATTTAAATTTAACGCGGCGTTATCTCTGAACACGCGTTGATATTTATCGCGTCTTTTAACACGTCTTTTAAAAATCTACTCCATCTCGTTCTCCAATTTTACTCCCTCACACTTTCACAATTTGAGAATCTACTTACTGCTGGCGAGAGAAATTTTTCGATTTTCACTCGCAGCTCCAATTTCACGCGCGCAAATCCTTATTTCAACGCTAAGATCGCACGGTTACAATTTTCTTTTTTCCTTTCCTTCCCTCCTTTCCCTCCTCCCGTCCGCGAGAAAGGGGAAAATGCATATCAGCTATAATAATTTCTTGCCCCCCTCCCCCCATCCCTCCGTTGCAAGACACTTCGAGGAGAATTTTAAACGAAACGTCAGGGAACGGGGACACGATTCCGCCATTCGAGATAATTCCGACGTCGAATCGATATCTGCCCACGTCTGGCGAGAATTATCGAGAAATAGTACGTGTAACGATGATACGTCTACGAGTCTAGGCGCTTTTCCTCGCTCTCCCTCGCGGATAATCTCACGGATAATTTAAATTCAAAGGGTGGTGCAATTAAGAAGACCAACCTCGAACTCGAGCCAACCTCTCGCGAACTCTTTCATTTCCCTTCTTACGTAATTTGTTACGTCTTGTGCGATATAAACTCTTGATAAAACGTGGAAATTAATATCGTTCTATATCGTATTCACATCCGATTAATCACGATGAAATGTTTACACGGTTAAATAACACGATTTCTAAATACGAAAAACGAATTATACATTAATTATTAACCGGAATATAATTTCGCGAATCACGAAAGATTCGAACGTCATTTTATTTCATCCAATAAATTCTATTAATCGCCACGAACCGCATATTATTCAACGTTCGATCATTGAATTATCGTTCGCTACACACAATCCGAATAATTATCATCGTATTATCTTTGTCGTAATTACTTTATCGTAATCAAAGGATCGCGGGGAAAATACAATATAAACTCGGTATTCTATCGCGAGTTCTGTGTCGTCCCGACGTCACACGTCCTTATTTTTATCTCCCCTTCTCCTCCTGCCTCCACCCTTCATCCAAAGGGCCAGCCATTCGCCCCTCCATTCGAGGGTAAACGATCGTCAGCTTCTCAGGATTCGCGCGTGACCCATTGATTTCGCCAGAGTCTCGTCGAGAACGCGATTAATCAGCCCCCTGTTCCGCCCCCTCGAACGGGGCAGAGGGATGCGGTGTTTCAGCCGAAGATCAGTCGTGGTGGCAGGCTTTCTTCGTCCACGGCCATTAACTCGAATTACGGCTGCTTCGAGAAGAGAGAGAGAGAGAGAGACCGTGAGCAGGTAGACGACCAGGCTTTCTAGAAACTTCTTTACGAGTTTCCACGATGGCGCGCCAGTCCTTCGAGAGGACGAAAGGCGTTCTCGTTTCTTTCGGCCCTCGTAAAAAAAGGGCACGTGACTCGACATCTTTACGTTCCACGTTGAAAGATCTGTTTGGAGGAAAGCCTGATTGCACGTGTGGACGTAACACTTCGATGTTTACAATGGGTGGAAGGATTCTTTTATCGACGATGTATAGGAATAACAGGAGCTGAAACGAAGGATAATCTTCGTTTTCTCTTGAGCGAATCCGTACAGAGTGAATTATGCAACGGAGAATTTATTTTTCCTTCCAAATCGAACATTTTCTTACCGCTGTTTTTGACGGTCGTATTATCGGAATAAAGGAACGAACGTAGGAAAGAAAGTCGGAGACGCTCGAAAATTCCGCAACTTTTTTTCAACTTTATTTCTGCAAATATTCGAACTGGAATTGGCAACACAATTCGATTTCACGATTTGCGTTCAACGATCGCCACCAACCTCGGATTGTCTCGTGAACGTTCGATAAAATTATTTCATCGGGCGGGGATTACTCCCTTTCTCCATCGCGAATCCCTATTTACGGGGACGAAATGGCGAGAAATTAGGTGGGCCGTGAATTTCACGTTAATCGACACTTTATTATCGGCCGACCACCCGTGATTCTTTTCCTAACTCCATCATCGATGCCTCCCACTCCGCTTCTATTACGAGTGAAAGAGCCTCCGAGCTGAAAGAACCGATAGACCGAGGGGGCTAAGAACCTCTTTTCCTTTGACCCGGCGAAAATTACTTCGTCCACGTCCCTCCTCTCCACTAATCCGAGACGTCTCCTTTCCACAGATTTCTGTCTGAATCCTGATTTTCGGACAGATTTGTTATCGAAAATTTTCTCCATTACTACTCGATCATTTTCCCTTATACACCTCCCCTGCACTGTTTCTCGATAAAAAAAAGAGGAAGACGTAGCGCAAAGTATAATTAATTAAAGAAGAAATCGAATCCAGATATCGAATCTAATCTGCGTCTTTCGAAGTCGAAAGAAAGAATGGAAAGAATCGTTTTGTGTGTGCATCCTAGAAGAACACATCCCCAAACAATTAATCCCATGACTCACAATTTCCCGTGAAAAAAGCACGCCGTATCGCGAATAAATTTTCCAGCGAGCAATCTAGGAAATGTTGCGAGGAGAGGGAAAAGTTGACGCGCGATTAGACGGGCGAGTAATGGAGCAGGTAACAGGTCGTTTCGCGTTCGAGAACGTTCGTCCTCTCGGTGAAATTATGCGACGACGACGGCGGCGGCACGAGGAATCTCGTCTCGATCGTGCGAGATTGGCCGCATAAATTGGTGGCGGGTCGACGTTACGCATTTACGAGGAGCATAAAAGAATACAGGATATTATGAATGGGGAAACGGGTGTTGGATCCTGGCGTGGAGTGGCAGGACGCGAGGGAAATAAGGGTGGCCGTCCGTTACGTGAAATTTTCATCGCCCGCGATATCAGTCAGCTACATTTGTTAACTGTTTATGAAGGGAATTCCGGAAATTTCCGCCTCGGAATTTTCTTCTCGATGATCGTGCATCGTTTCGGCTCGAGCTTTGAGTATTACGGTTGAAATCATGTTGGAAATAAAAAAAAAAAAAAACCAAAAAAGAAAGAGAATAAAGAGAACAAAAGAGGAAAAAATTCTGATGAAAAACAAAAGTGAAGTGATTAAATTATAGCGTAATATTTACATATAAAAACCGGGAATATTAAAATCCGTAGAATCACGCGTTTAAAATAGCGAGTTATTTTTGAATAATTTAAAAAAAATATATTTTTAAATAAGCCATTTATAAACTATGAAATAGACGAGAATTTCGAATTTTATTTTCGTTTTTCTTTCTTTCTCTCCTTTTTTCTTTTAATACACGTCTTTTCATATACTTTTATGAAACAGCGAGCGTAAATTTGGTTGTCAATAAAATATCTCGGAACGGGTAGAGAAGAGGAAGGAATTATTATTTATAAGGCCAAGATGAAATTATTACGCGATCCCCTACAACAGTTTCTTCTCATTTACGTTACGCTCGTCTTTCTCGAGCTGTTAAAAATACATCGGCAGCTTCTCTTTTTCCCCTCGAAAAGAGAATTCGTTGTAACGCTTGCAAAGCCCTCGTTAAATCTCTGATGATGAAAAATCTGACGAAGCTAATGAATGGCAACGCGTCGAGCACAATGGATCCGAGCCTTAGGTAACAAACAATGTTTCGTAGGATACAACGACCAGGATAGGATCGAAACAAAGAGATGGCAAAAGTGGTAATCCACGATATCCGCCGGTCCAAGTATCGATCTCCAATGTTGATATTTGATTTCGGATTTAATAACCTTGTGTACAGTGCACACGGATTTTAATTATTCGCCGATATAACAATGCACCCCGATACCACGCGGTTGATATAAAATTGTCAATCGTCAATTACCGTTCACAGGAATTTTATAGAGTCCCGATACACGAATAGCGACAATATCGATATTTCCCTTTTATTGTTGTCTACACGAGTTTCTGTAAAATATAATCGTGGAGTTTCTTTTTTTATTTTTTTATTTTTTTTCACTTTCAACATCTCAGCGGAAATAACGAGAGAGATAAAAATAATCGATAACGGTATTTCGGAAGTGTGCTCGGAGAAAATATTATCGATCTGCATTACTGATTATCGTTCAGACGGATGAATTGTTTAAGAGCGAAAAATAAACGAAAAATAGCTTCCTTCGAGCTACGAATTTGCATCGGTATATTGAAAAATTCACGCATCTCGGAGCCGAGCAGCGGCAGTCACGCCAGAAATCCTAATCATCGACGATATCTCCGATCCGTCGAATTCTTCTCGTAATTAAGCGCAACGATTTCACTCATGTTGTCTCGAGTATCGACGCGGAGGATGATCAACATCGCCACGTTCTCGGGGCATTTTGGAATTTGGAAAACGAGGCGGTCGAAATATCGTCGGACGCTGGTCGTGTCGCACCACGTTGCTCAAGGCTTTTACGATTTATTCGGGTGTCGACTTCCGTTCCCGGGGCCGGTATCGTCTGGCACGCGGTACCATGCCTCGTATGTTCGAACAGAAACGACCAACTTGACAACTTCCGACGCTCCCTCTGGAGCTGACCTGCTTGGTCACCCACTGGACTGGACGAGAAGAAAACGGGAGGAATTCCCGGAAGAAAGAGAATTTCGACTCTTCGGTTTCACCGAGAATGGCGCTCATTTCCATCTCTCTTTTCGAATCTATGGAAATTGGTAAGACGAAAGTTTCCTGTTATTCGATAGCAGGATTATTTAACAATTAACCGAACGGATCGTTACTTGGAAAGGAGTTGCAGGCGAGTAAATTATATATCGAGAGAGCAAAATTGGTAGGTAAAAGTCTTCTTCGTAGACTTCGTAAAATGGGCAAGTGAAACTTTGAAAAATCTTGAAAAATCCTTTTTTCTTTTTTATCACGATTCTATAAACTTTACCTTCTGTGTTTTTCAAACGGTAAAATCGGGATGATGATAAAAACCGATCGAAAAATCATATCGCGTGTAAAAAACATTTTGGAAAAAAAGAAAAAAAAAAGATTTAATCAAACCCAGAAGCAGCAATTTATTTAAAATACATCGAATTCCCCCCCAAAATACTTTTACACGCCACTTTACGAGAGAAATTTGCGAATACACGAAGTCATTCATTCAACGCGAAAAACACGACACGTGTTACCCAACACGGGACGAACACTTGTCTGCATTTTTGATTGCGTGAAAATAATTGGATGTGAAAAAAAAAAAAAAGAAATTAGATCTACTTCTATTCCAAATACAAAAATAAATAATAAGATAAATAAAAGGATGTACACGTATATTTTAATTATACCGGCCGATCGATTAATCACGGATACAGGCATGAACGTCGCATGCACCGCGTCCACCAAGTTGTTGATCGATGCGCGAGCCAGGATATTCGTATAATTATTTCCCATCCTGGCGAGGAACGGCCTTGGTTCGTCGATTAAGCATGCAGCGAATTAAAGGCATCGCATTCGGAATGGCTCGAATATAATTTCTATTTCCAGTTCCTCGGATTACAACGCGTATGCACCACACACACACACACACACACACGTGGAACGTACGTCGTTGTCTCCCTCTGAATACATTAACAGGGAGAGGAGGAAGGTGGAAAATATTTTTTCCAACGCCGCCCGGAAAGCAGTTAATTTCCCACGCGACTCAGATCCGTATGTCCCTTTATCAAACCGTTTGTGTATCTGAAACGCGACCAAAAATTCCGCGTGTTTTACGACGAACCACAAACCACGCGCCCCCTATTTCACGATTCCCGATAACCTCCCGTTTCACCTGGACTCCCGCAATCGTGCTAGATCCCCGAACAAAGGGGATCCTCGTTCCACCGGGGAGGAAAAATCCTGAATACATGTATACACGCGATGTGGTTGCCGAGGTGGTTGACGAGGGCTCCGCCCAGCTAAGGATGATTTATCGTGGCGAGCCGCGACGGAATAATGCGACGGAATTTGAGGCGCGCTAACGACACCAACCGCCCCCCTCTCCCTTTGCCCCGAAATCGAGGGGAACATTAGTTGCGATGGAAAAAAAAGGGCGGATTTTCCGACGTTGGTCGACTGGGTCGAACAAGGTTGGTGCGGCTGGGCTCGAGGCGGGCTTAAATGGAAAAATTGTCGGGAATAAATTGCGTTTTGAGCACCGACTCGATGTGTAAGAAGGTAACATTTCTTGGAAATATTACGGATCCTTCCCACGAGAGAAACTCGGGGGGTTATGAAATTTTTAGATGGGAATATTTTTGGCAAAATTATTACGCGACATCGTTCCTGGTTGCGCAGAGATATATATATATATATATCTCTGCGCAACCATATATATATATATATATATACACGCACAAGTAATTCTCGCGAGTACTAAATATAATTTTCCTTTGATCTAACCAAAGTCCAGAGATCGGTGCTTCGCAGTCAGGGATATTATCCACTCTTCTCTCTGTTTCCTTCCTTTTACTTGCAACGATCATGTTTATTATTAAGTAGCGTGATTGGACGTGTCGAGGCAGTAGAAGAAAAGGCATGGCCGAGAGTCGTCAAAATTACTTATTAGATATTTTACGAAATCGTAAAATAACAACGGGCTATTTTCTCTTCGAGAAAGAAACCGCGTTAAATGTTCGATCTCGCAACCTTTCGATTCTCAGGAAGATGGCTCAAACACGGGTGAAGTAGAGAGATGAAAAATGCGAAGTGATAAAAGCGATGGAGAGTTCACCGGACGCGATATTCGTTTATCGATATCGATGAAATTGCGGTATCGCGATCGGGAGAAGGGAATTCCTCGCGTCATAAAGTGGTTCCGTCAGAACAGTGTTCCGCAGCCTGTCTAGGTCGGCTTCCCACGCGGAAGAAAAACTTTCTCCCTGCCGCGCCACGATATATGTATATATTAACCCATGAAAGCTCCGACAGACGCGTCCGCAATCTGCCTCTTCCAGGATTTGTCATTTTGATTCCCGCACCCGCCACTTTTCCTCGATCGTTTTTCCTCACGGACGATGAGTGGCCGATCGAAAGTGTTTCGCCAATCTTCGAACGAGCGATTATTATTCTTTTCTTTTTTTTTTTTCTTTGCTATCAACATTTTTCAATATCTCTCTCAGTTCCAATCTTTTATAACAAGCGATAGAACGATAATACAATAGTGAATAGAAATGGCAGTCTTAAATTACGAGCAATTGAACCGTTCGAGGCGATAATGGAATGGCGAATAACGATCGTGGGTGTTACGTGAAATTTTGAAAATTGAAAATTACAAGCGCGTGGATATAAAAGTAACGTAATATTATTAATACTTTTTTTTTTTTTTTTTTTTTGGTATTAATTGGTTTCCCAAATTGAACCTCGCAACTCGCTTTGAGTGTTTTTAATAAAATAGACGATGATCGAAAATGATAGAAGGTGTGGGAGAAAAATGAAATTGGGCCAATTATCACTAATAGACACTCGTAACGAATATCGGAAATTCGAGTAACAATTATTTCCTCGAGGCAAGCGAGGCGATAAATACCGGGTGTTTCGGGTGTTTCGGACTGAAGAAGGAAGCGAAGAAATAAACACACATATATATATATATTGTTAATTCCGCGTTCCAGTTCGTTTTCTCGTTAACTAAACCGTCAACCGTGTCGAAATTTATCGTCGCAAGAATTATAAGCAATCCACCGAAAGTGATTTAAAGAGGGGGATATACGCGAGCAATTCCTGTTACGGTTTCGAGCAAGCCGCCCTCGTGCTTTCGGTTGGCAGTCAGGAAATGGCAAACTTGGATCTCGCCATTAGTTTCTGGACCATCGGTGAAAGAAAGTTTTTGAAACGAAATAAATTCCCGTCCCGGTTGTCACGCGGAAACGCGAAACGCCGATACTGATTTCTCACGGTTCTTTCCTTCGCATAGATTTATATTTGTCCCAGAAAGATTTCACGTCCCCGTATTTTTTATTTAGTTAAAAAAAAAAAAAAAAAAAAAAGAAATCAAAGGTGTGTCGAAAAATCTGGAAAACAGCTAAGTTAAGTAAGGAATCGTTGGAATTTATAATATAATAATTTACGTCGTTGGAGAGACGTGGATGTTGCGTGGAAGGATCTCGAAGAGTTTTTTTTTTTTTTTTCCTTTCTTTTCGCTAAATATTCATCGCTTCAAACTTATCCAACTTTGCGTAATTCACTTGTTCGAATCCGTCGAGTTTACGATAAGAGGCGGGAGGCGGTACGCGGTTTAAATTTGAAAAAGCGTTAACTTTTTTCAAGAGAAACACAGGCAAGTAAAAGTTGCTTGCCAGGAAATATAGTAACGGTGTCTGGCCACACACGAACTCCTACTACTTGCTCCCCCATTCTTTCGCAAAAAAGCGCTCGTTCTTCGAACGAGCGATCCCGTTGCATCGTTCTTTCCATACTCTCGACGTGTATCAAAATTACCAAGAAAATAATTTCACCGAAAACTTATTCTTCGTGTAGATAAAAAAAAAGGGGGGGAGGGGAGGGAATTTCGAAACAACGCTAGCAGTGGGTTCATTAAAAAGTAAGTACTGTTTCCTCAACGTGGTTTCGAAGCACGAGTACAATTCCGTCACGACAATTTTTCTTCTGCATACTAAACTCGGCGATTTATACTCCGTGTAAGCACGAAGAGATACAAATACGAAGAGATCGCGAATTTTCGTTTCTAGAGGCGAAGAGATTCGACGTTGATTGCTTCGTTTCGTTTGCGTTTCCTCGTTTAAATTTCCTCATTGAATACATATATATATAAAATATTTGCGTTGGAACGATTCGAAGAAGGGGTGAAGAGCGTTAGCCATTTGCGAGGAGGAAGGAGAGAAGTTCCGCTGTCCTGCCTTGTTACGCCACCTCTTCTCGCCGCGGAGAAAAAGTAAGTTTTCCAGTTTTTCAAGAAACTTTCTTATCTGCAAGGTGGCGGCTTGGCGGGAATGGGATAAAACACGTCGATCGTCGTTGCAACGTGCCGCCGAACTTTTTGCCCGTCTATCTAATTGCGGCTAATCGGCCCCCCATAACCCACCAATTCCCCTTAATATCTCCACTCGCTCGTCTCCCCCTTATCTCGTACTCTCGCGTCGAGATTAAAATTTTCAACACGTTTCGGAACGCGAAACGGGCTATTCGGTATAATTTTGATTAAAAGAGTGGAAAATTTTCCTATTAATTTCAACGTAAGGTTCGATTTCACAGTTTTTACAAGCAAATTTAAATTTACTTATTTTTTTTTTTTTTTTCAGTTTCAAGGAATAGTTGGAAGGAATATCGCGATTCGCCCGTATCGATGAGAAGTGAAATATCCGCGGGATGGAGAGATGGAGGGCGAAAGGAGGGCGACGTTTCGCGACCAACGTAACGCGGCGGTCTTCAAAGTCAACAGCGGTGCTAAGAAGAGAATCAGGGGCGAATGCCAAGTAACTCTATAAATTCAAAACTTAAACTCGAAGCCACGACGTTTATCGTGGATGGTGCGCTCGCGTCGGCCGCGCGATCCAATGTTTGCGCTCTAAATTTCGCGACGATTCGCACAAGTTCGACTTCTCTGGGACAGTTGGCGCACTGTCGAGGAGTCCCCCAACTATCTTGGGAACGGATGGATTTAATCGAAGAGACGAGACGATCGTCGACCAAACTCGACTCGGTCAACTTCCGTCCCAACAGGATCCGATCCAACGACATTCCTCGAGAGTTTCCTTTGTTCTTCTCCCCTCGTTTCGACTCGTCCTTCACGGTGTAACGAATTTATTATTAAATCTTCCTCTCGATGGAACATCGCAGTTCTTAAATGTTCATTAACGAGGAGGAATTTTCAAATTGCTGCGAGCTTGCTTCTTCTTTGATCCACGGTTCATCCACGATTACATCCAGTGAAATGGTAGAGTTTATTAAGTGTTCTCTCCAAAGAGGAAAAATTTAACTACTGTAATTACACCTTTTGTTTTCCATTTATCGTTATTTTTCTTGTTCCTTTTTTCTCTTTTCTTTTTTTCTTTTTTTTTTTTTTTTTTTCGTTATTCTACCCGTCCTAGAATAATTTTTGTCCTTTATCGCGTAACCCACACATCATTTGGAACAAAAGCGTGGGGATACTTTTTTCCCTTTTTTCATCGGGGGAAAAAAATGTACGCGCGACGAAATTAATTCTCAGTTTCGAAAAACAGAGGCACGCATGGGATCGCGGAGTAGCGGGTAAAAAAAAAAAAAAGAAAAAAAAAGAAAAAAAAGAGGAAAAAACAAAGAACGATTCCGGTTCCGAAAGAACGAGTTCGTGAATCGCTCGCGCTATCCTTCCGGCTGTATTCGAGGCAAAGTGTATTTTCAAAATTGCCCCGACGTTTTGAAATACACATTGGGACAACACAACGTGACGCGGAATTTTATTCGAGTTCATATAATCGTCATAGTTTCGGTGTCATATTCCCTCAAGTTGAACTTCTAACAAACTTCAAAGTGAAACTAGAATTTAGTGGCTCTAAAGTGGAAATTGGTGCGAAGTAATTTCCAGAGTATCAGATTTCCATAAATTCGGGTGACCACGCGTCCCAATTTTCTCTCGCCAGTTCCCTATTCATCTCCTTATCTTCATAATCCAAGAAAAAGGAAGAAGAAAAAAATTGATTCGTAAATTGAATAGAAGGAAAGAACGAAATCGATATTTAATCAACTTATATATATATATGAAAGAAATCGAATTAAGTTACGAAACGTTTAAGAACGTTTTTTTACGCTGAAACGTAGAGAAATTTATAAAATAATACGATGAGATGGCTGCAATATTTAAGTGATCCGCGATACGGTGAGCGTTTCCTCATTACGAAAACAACTCGTATTTTACCCTTAATCTGACTGGCCATTACTTTCCGCGAATTAAAAATCTCAAAATAATTTATTCACGTAGCGGCCCGATAATCTACGGACGATTTACCAAGGAAGGAAGGGAAGATACGCTCCTCGATCGAAAATTGAGATAATTGATTCGTAGTCTGGTTAAACGATCCTACTTCTTTCGCGAAAAAGAAAAATACGAACTAAATAATCTCTCTCTCTCTCTCTCTCTCGCTCTCTCTTTCTTCTTATAGACGCTTTCTCGAAATGGATCGTTCTCTTCGTTGCAAATATCGAATACGTTCAAAACGAAACATATGCTCGTCCGATTCTTTGAGCTTTTATCGTTAAATCGTTTGGAAATATCAAAAATGGATATTCCACAAGATCTAATTTCAACAAGAAGTAGCGGGAGGAAAAGGAAGTCTTGCGTCTCTAAAAGAATGGGAAAAGAAGGAAAGGGAAAAAGAAGAGAAATGTAAATCGGATTGCTTGTGGTTCCGCATCGATAACTCGTTCCCAATTTTTATAATCGTTCTCGTATAACCCTGTTTGCGTCCTTGTGAAACTTTGGGAAGATTATTCGCCAAGTTTTAATGAGGGGGATTATTGCTAGGAGGAGGAGCTGGTGGATGTGACGGAAAAAAAAGTTCGTTCCGATAAGAGTCCAGTCTAATAGTACGAGGAATTTTTCCGCGGATCAAAGTTTGCTTCCTCCCGATCTTATCGATCAACGATTAATAACCTCCAGGCACAAATCCAATTTTTACGCCGATTCCTCGATACGAATGTAGGAAGGAAGACAATCCGAGTTTAAACAAGTCGTTTAAAATGATTAGCCATCCGAATCGGGTTAATCACACTTCCAAAAGACATTTCAATGTTTCACGTGAAAAGCCTTCGTAACTAGGCCTTCGAATAAAACGAGTAAATCGATACCGGAGAACGTTCCAAGATCGTTCGTTTCAAAAATCGTCTCCTTTTCGTAGAGAACGATGACGAAAAACTCGTGCATCGAAAAGAAAAGAAAAGGAGAAAAAAAGAAGAAGTAGGAACGCGACGAGACCAACGTCATACACAGCACGCATAATCGTGATCGACGCCAACGACGGAAAAATGGATAATTCCGAGTACGTGGCGATGAAGAATGAAATGGGCGCGGGAGCCGGTGGCACCAGCGGTGGTAACGCGTGTGTATCGTCTTTTTATTGGAACGTCGTGTCTCTGGGGCGGTTATCGGCATGGAAAATTTAACGATGGTCAGCGCGGCCCTCGATTCCCGCCCTATCGATCCGGACATTAACCGTAGGATCGACGTTCACGGGCGTGTACAACGAGCGCACAGGGTTGTTTGTTCGTTTCGAAAGATGGGTCGTTGCCGCGGTAAACAGATGGAGCGGCCGATTTCCGGAGTTCGTTGTTTTTCACACCTTCCCTTGTTATTTCCATGTTATTTTACGAAAATTATCCCCCTCCCCCGGCGCATGTTCAATTTAAATATTATTGCTACGGTTGACATAGCCGTGAGTGACACGTCCATTTTCCCAACAAACATTCTCCAATAATAATATATATATATATATATATAGCGCAATATGTCGATTCTCTTACGCGTCTAATCGTTTCCTTAAAAAAAAAATCATCGCTCGAGAAAACTTTTCCTTTTCAACATTTTGCGATTACGAGAAATCGATCCTCTTTAATTCTCCCCTTCGGCTCGGGCAGGAATTCTCATTCGGATGGGATGGAGGACGAGGGCCGCCTTTTAAGAGAGAGAGATGCGTTTCATCGGCGAGGCTGGCTCGTCGCCGCGTTATTTCAAACGAATGACTGCTCGTTAACGACGTCGGGACAGGCCACGCGGCAGGTTTACATTAATTGCTCGTCAGATAACACGGGCTGGATACGATTTATTCGATGAATAAAACTGGGATACGGTCAACAAGGCGGGTTGATAAACAACGTTTTAAACAATCGGTACTCGTTACACGTTCGAGTCTCGATTTTCCTGATCGATTCGACGAATATATCTGTATTAATATAAACGAGAATGAGCGATCCAACAACGGGGGCGAGTTTGAAAACCTGATTTAATCAATTCTATCGCGAATAGCGATGCATTTTTTCGATCTCTCCATTGTTCAAGATGATTCCCTTTAACTTTAACATTGAACAGCAATTTACTTTCAACTTCTTCGAGTTAATAGAATTTGTTGTTGGCAGGCGTTTGTTATCGATTTTATTATTATCAAATTAGATCCAATTGTAAATTGGAAACAACGCAATTCCGCCAAAAATTTTGTCTCGTGAAGAGGATGTTATCGAGTTAGGCAAACTTAATTACCGACCCTTATCGTCCCTCCTCCCGCTCGTGGTATATCGACTTTATTATTATCCCGGAATCGTAATCGCACTACCACCGTTATTAAACATTAACGGACTGTCTGTACGAGCTTTTAAGCCAGTTTAAGAAACTGCATTTAAAGCACGTGATAAGAATTTCCGTGATGCTTGGAATAACAAATATCACGGAGAAGCTTTAACCGAGCTTTTCCTAACCAAGCTTCAAACTTATATATTTCTCTCGTTCGTTTTTTTTTTTTTTTCATTCGTATTCCACGTATCTCTGGCATACTAGACGTATATTACGATTCAGAGTCAATATACAATGCGATATACGTATAATATAGCGCGTGTCTAAAGCTAGAAGGAGTTGCCGCACACACGGCTAGTGTCCGATCATAGATTGATCGTATCTACTTGCGTATCGTGCTCTTCGTAAATATTATTTTTATTCCTCGTTTATGTTTCCGTACATAATGTAGATACAATATGTCGCTAAATTTTCATTCTTTTTTATTTATTTTCATACGCTTTCAAAGAGATGTAAAACTGCAGCACGTCGACCATTTCTTGCGTTCTACTTGCATTACTTTTCGATATTTTTCTATCGCACAGCTGTCTCCTATGAAACTAACAAACGGTAAACGAAAAAAAGAACGGGATTATAAAACTCTCCATCGTAGATCGATACATTTCTCTACTTTCTTTTTCGACAATAAAATATCGCGATACCAGCGTGCGCTCTTGCAAAAATAATTTCAAGGAAGAATCAATTCCTCTTGATGAGCATTCACGAATATTTCTCGAATATTTCATCGAAGACAAAGGTGTAGAAAGTCGGGGCGAAAAGGTCGCGCGAACGGGGGCTGGTTGGAAATTTCGCCGTTTGGATGCCAACTCGAACAGTTATGCAGCAAGATAATCGATCATCGCGCCACGACGGTGTCGCGAAAAGCGGCCAACGCGGAGAGCGCGAACCGGTTGGTTGACCGTTTATAGATTATCGATTCGGTCACGGTGACGAACAAAAGCCACTTGCCGTTCAATGGCCGAAACTTTGCCCGTTAAAACGCTTATTCCGTGGCGTCCACGGAAGACGCGGGCCAGGGATAATGTGGCCACCAACCATCGAATCCAATTTCGTGGACCAACGGCCAATTAAAATTCTTCCACCGAGGAGGAGGGAATCTCGCGAATGGGGCTGTCGTTCGAAAACGTTTCATCCTCAAACTCGCGTCTTCATCCTCTGCGCCGACCTATTTCAAAAAATCGCGAAAAACCTTCGAATTTATAGAGGATCCTCGAAATCCTCCATCGTTCAATCGACATTTTCCAAATTGTAAATCCATCCTCTGAAATCCCCGACTTCCTACCTCTTCTCGATCCGAAAAATAAATTCTCCGACGAGCTTCCTAGCTATCGTCTAATACGTTCTTTTTTTTCTTTCTTCTCGTCTAATACGAGCTCCCATTAACGGCGTTATTGCGCGGATATCGCGCGATCAGAGGAGCGAACGAACAAATGATTGCGTCGGTAGCTACGACAAGTTACGGTTGTGTAAGCCTCGTTGAGAATCGAGGTAACGAGTCGCGTCTTCCTCTCTTTCCCTCCCTCCCTTCATTCGTCTACGTATCCAGCCCCGTTCCTCCTCCGTTTCGACCTCGTTTCAACGCTGGCTGCTATAACGCTTTTGGCTTAGTCGTCGGCCGGAAACGTAGAGACCAGTTCGACCCATCTAAGTATTGCACCGTATCGCGCTATTAGAGGCTAGCCCCGTATTGGAAGCATTGTGAGCGGCGACACACGGGAAACTGGGCCATTGTGTACATACAATAATTGCACCTACGTTCCTCTTCCTTCGACCATAATTTCCCCCCGAGATTCCTTTTGAAAAATGAAACTCGGGATCGCGGAATCGGCCGTAATTGAAAAAGTTTCGAATCGATGGCGTTTTACGAAAAGATGCGAGAAAGATTGCGGGGAGAGATTGGTTGGAGGGAAGGAAAAGGAAAAGGAGACGAAGAGAAATATGATTTGAAATAATCGTTATTTAAGATCGAATATTCGAAACGGGAGGGGGCGCGACCCAAACATCTCTGTAAATTTACAGAGAAATTTAATTTCCAATCGGCCAAGGGTGGTAAAACGAAACGCGGTACAAGCGAAATTGGTCCAAGTTGAATTTAAATTACTTCCCGACCGAATCATTTTGCCCGGGTGAAAACCGGATGAAACTAAAAAAAAAAAAAAAAAAAAAAGTAACTCTAGCAACACTTTCAAACGTAATTAAATCCACGGATCGAATTTCGAAATTCGCAACATCGCACCGATTAAACTTGCGACGTTTCGACTCGTTGTAGCCTCGTGCGTAACTACTTACGGCGATAGATTTTCCTACAAAAAGAAGAGAGAAAAAAATATCTCCGTAAAAAGGATATTCTATCAACTTAGGAGAAATATACTTTCGCATTAAACGAGGAGAGATGAATTTTTAAGAGGGCGGGGGAAGAAGGAAGAACGATCAAGGAGCGACGAGAAGCGAGTAGTACAAGGAGCAGATTGGGGCAGGGAAGCGGAGTATTAAACGCGATA
Source organism: Apis florea (assembly GCF_048593485.1). Lineage (NCBI taxonomy): Eukaryota > Metazoa > Arthropoda > Insecta > Hymenoptera > Apidae > Apis > Apis florea. Next base: position 3,058,714 of record NW_028256416.1, on the reverse strand, counting down.
AAAGGGAAACAAGAGGGCAACGTCAGACACACTTAACGTGGCAACTTTTTGCCAACGGTCGGGCCCATCTTTCTTCCCATTCGGACGAGAAGAATGAAAGGGCAAGAAGGGGCGGCGATAAATCCGCAAAAGCGGGGTTTTAAAACGTTCGCGGTTAAATAGCCAAGGCGTTGCGAATCTCGAAACACAACGAAACGAACCGGACCAGGCAACGATTATTTCTGCATCCCGGTTGAATTATTCCATACATCCCTCATCTTCCGAATGGAGATGGAATACGGATTTTTCTTTATCTTTTTCTCAAAAAAAAGGGAGAAAACATCCGTTCGAACGACAAATTGCAGAAACAGAAATTGCACGTTGTGTATAACGTGTGCGAAATGTTATATAAATATATATTTCGTATTTCTTTAGCAGAATCGGGATTCCACACGCGTAAAAACGTTCAACATCCTTTTTATGCTCGATTATCCGTACGTACGAAATGTTATGGCGTGCACGATAAAGAGAGCACAAAGGGAGAATTAGCGGATATCAAGGATAGAAATGGTAAAACGGGGATACGTCAACGTTCAATGATTCTTTATACACGCTAGAATTATCCCGATTGAAAAACCATCGTCGCTTTTGCGCGAATAATTTTCACGTTTACCCGCTGCACGACCCTGTACTCGAAGGGCTCTCGAGTACACGGTTAATTCGCGGAACAATGACCACGTACCGCAAACAAAACAACTGGCCCGCTAATGTATCATGCTCGATTCGTGACGCTGGGCACTTTGTAATTCCTGCGTTTGTTTTTCCCTCGACTCCGTTCTCAAACAGAGAATTCAATTTACGTGGAATTAACGGTTGTTCATTGTTCACACGGGGCGCGCAATGCGCCGAGATACGTCGCAGAAATTTATTCTTGCCGAATGATTATTTTGAGATAAAGAGAGAAAGTGGCCATTTTGATTCGCGAACAAGATCGTTTGTCTTTCAGATGCCAGGAGATAGAGGAGAGGAGGTAATATTTTTATCTGTATGGGTAAAATAATAAAAGTGAGAAAGTACAAGTTAGTGGAGACATCTGGTGACACGAGGTGAAATTCGATCTCGACAAAGTGGGCAATTCGAAAGAAAAAGAAATATGGCTTCCCCGTGAAACTTTCTTCGATTTGGAAAAGGACGTTGAAGGATGAACTATCGAAGAACGCTGCAGGCTATCCCTCCCCCATCTACAAACTTTTCTTCCATCCTTCGTGAATTTTGCGCGACGCGTGTGGTGAGTAATACGCGTGGAAGTAATTAATCGCGATGGAAGGGAATAATTGATGGATCGTAATGGATGGGCCGTATAATATTAACAAATGTCGGACGGGAGGAAGCATCTTTTGAAATTGAACGTCGTTAATAGTATCGAGGAGTCGTGAAACGCAACGAAACTGTTTGTTTTGTGGAAACTTTTCTCGTTTAAATCGGATAATCGATGGTTTCGTTTCCAATCTCGATTCCAATATGGAATTTCCTTTTGATTACGAGTCGAGAGGTTTCCGGCCGCAGGGCTGGGCCACGGAAAAAAGAGAAGAAAAAAAAAAGAGAAAAGCGATTATTTAAATCGATGCTGCTCGATGGCTCGAAGACAGGGGTGTGGAACAACAAAGACAAGACTCGAGATCCCCCAGAGGCGTCGCGAAAGACGAAGCTCAGACTCTCTAATCGCCTTTCAAAGTATAGAGATGAGATCTCGATCGATGGATTAAGTGGAATCGACGCCTCGGGCGTTGACCGGAAGAAGGAAAGTCGGCAACGAGGAAGAATTTTTTAACGCGAATGAAAAAATATTCGATGAATTATATTCGCCAAACCGATAAATATTCTTCTACTCGCGATAAAGATCCTTTTTCGACTTCGATTCACTCGAATATGATATATTTTAAGTTCTTCGTTACGAAAGCTGGAAGAGTATCGGAAGTTTCTTTATTTCCAAGTTCCGATATCGGTCTCACCTTAAACTTTTCCAAGGCTTAAGGGAAACGATCGGTTTACAGATACGTACGCATAGGAAAAATAATTTGAAACTCGATTTTCATAATATTTTAATTTTATGGATGGAATAATAATATGGACAGGATGAAGGATGGCCCTCCATGGAAGAGGATAAACGGATAAACCAAAAAGAAAATGGCTCTTAACGGGATAGCGTCACTATGAGCTAGTTACAAAAGCCCTGGCAGCTACTTAACTGTTACAGCCACTCTCAACTTGGCGTTGCGCTTCGAGCAAAATAGCTTTTTCCCAAGTTTCCTTACGAGACTCGGAGAGTCACTGGCTGGGATACGTCCAAGCTCGCTACAACCATCATCTTTACTCGCTTCGCCGAACATCGAACACGTGATGCAATCCCACGAAGCAATTTGGATTAAATAATCCAAAAATTAAATAAATAATGGATAACCAACTCCACTATCGAATGCAACGCAAATGAAACGAATTCTTAATGCGACGTCGAAGAATTAAACTCTACAATCGAATCTACATCTATAGTTTCTTTCGTTACGAGGAATTTTATCTTCTTCTTGAAAATAATAAATCGAGGGAAAAATCTCTTTTACAATTGTCGAGAGAAGTCAACAACAATTTCCACTCTTTAATCCGTTAACAGTAGAAGGACCGTGTCGTCACAGTGACAAATCATCTCTTAAGGCGAGCTTTCGGTCAGCAATTAAAAGATATTACGAGGAAGTAAACAGACGAAGCGGTGATAAAGTAGCTTCTCCAAGAATCTGGTGGCTTGGAACGGTCCCTGAGCAAAGCTCGCGTCGAATGCGGTGCAACGGGTCGCGCTAGTCCCGCGAGATCGAGCATTAAGCATTAAGCAACGGATATCGATCTGCTATCTTATCGTTTTGCTTTCCCAACCCCTCGTGGACCCATACAGGATTAATCAGTGGTCGTTTAAGCTAATTCGTGGTGGGCCAGCTCTTTCTGATGAACATGGATAATTTTGTAATCTGGAATCGCGATAAAAAAAAAAGAAAGAAAAGGTAATTCGTGCCACGATCGTTCCGTGATTTCGTGTAATTTTTTTTTGCAAACATTATTAATTTTTTCGAAGAAAAAGTAGAGATTTGAAAAGGGGAAGAATGGGTTGTTTAAAATTCACACAACGATTCGTCGGTTGGAGAAGAGGAGAGTGAATCGGGTCGATCAAAGGGATATCGATTTTCAACGAGCGTCGTCCTCCCAAGGCGGGAAACGCGGGTGCAGTAATAAGAGACGATAATAGTCATTGTTATTTCATTAGAGAGAGAGAGAGAGAGAGAGAGAGAGAGTAACGAGTGCGACGGATTTTATTGCCTTCCTTTTAAGCCACGGCACGTTTTACGAGATTAACGAGAAAGAGCATCGTCCCCTGCAGTAACCGAGCTATTGTTGAATCACGCCGCAGCCCTTACAGCTTATAGCACCGCGGTACGCCCTCACGCGTACCCGCCAATTATTGCGTCGTTAAACCCTTTGTTAACGTTTCGAACCCACTCTTGTCCCCGTTCCTACGGAATTTCGGTGATCGATCAGCTTGTAACGCATCGCTAGGGAGGATGCAAACCTTCCTTTAACCTCCCTCGACAGTTTAAAAAGAGACTCAAGAGTCGGATAGTCGGATCCACGGCGAATTTAATTCCTATCTATCCATCCATTGTTCCGTTTACGTACGATCCTTAAACGTACTTGATTACTTTGACAATGTATGAATGAAATTACATTACATCTCGTAATACAAATTTCATTTCGAATTTTAATAAATATTTTTTTTTTTTACTTAGGAATTCTAGGGTTAATCTCGAACTAATCTGCATGAAACTTTCAGCGAAATTAAAAACTTGTAATTTAACTTTCATAAAGTAATTCCTTTTTAATAGAACGAGCTACTCGTTCTTCCAACTTACACCGCAACTCACCCTTCCCCAATAAAGTTCCTTCTAATTAAATCCCTTCCCTCCGAATCTTAAAAACCCATAACTATCCCCAACGCGATTTATCGTTGTTTTATTTACGATTAACCTTAATACCGAACCACACTACTTCGAACGAAACGAAACGACGAAGAGCAACGGCCTTTCTTAACTGTTCAACCGCACGCGACGAATAAGCGAGAGTCGAGAAGTCGAAGGAACGCGTTAATCGAACGGTCGAGACTTCACAGGGTTTCCATCCTCCTCGAAAAGAGGGGAAATCTCGCGACACGAATTTAACGTCACCGCAATTATTTTCACCATGGCCTGGTGGTAAGCCTGCGTCACAAACCGTCAGCTGCAACGCTTGGCTGGGATCAAGGCCGAAAAGCGGTGGGAAGAGGATGGACGTGGAGAAGGGTGGCGAGAAGGTGGGGACAGGAAGGGAGGATCGGCCGTGCAAAGGATCCCTCCGCGACCTTTTTTCGCGTCCAACCTTTCCCCCGCGGCGGTTTCATTCCACCATTCGAGCGTCCACCTGGGCCGGCGGAAAAGTCTTTTTTAATGACTATTCCTGCAACTCTTAAGACTCGAAGCGACCATTACGGGCGGGAATATCGTCCTTTTTTCCCGCTCCCCCTGCGAATTCTCTATCCACGAGGCTGCCGCGTCACCCCTCCTTCCATCCGTAATTCAGAAAGTTTGGTCGGATTAAAAATGTGACTCCTCCGACTCTTTGTTTCTTTCTTCCACTCTTCGGTGAACTTTGTGAAAATAATGCGATTCTCTCGCGAAAGAAATTTGGGAATAGTTTGGCGAAAGGAAAAGGAAGAATTGGCAAGAATGGTGCTTGAAATCAACACATAGCATAGGCTGTGTACTTTGGGCAAATTGTAAATTAAATCAAGATTTACTTGGAACAAGAACAAACGATATAATTCGATTGTGTATGCAAAATGCGTACCACGATGTTTTCTTTTCAAGCGTGTATAATCGGTGGAAAGAAGAAATTTGCAGGCAACGAAGTTATAAATTAGCGGGTGGTGGCTTTTAAAAAGGAGCCTACGGTGAAGAGATTACGCTTGGAAGTACGATGAGCCTTATGTAATCATAAAACTCATCGAAGGTGTAGCGGATCACGTGCGCGTTGTTACGTGTTTTATAAAGGACGCTTCGTTAGCGTAGAATAAAGGGGGAAATTAAATTCATAGGAGGTCTAGAAGGAGGGAAATGGTGAATCATCCCTTTGAAAAAGATAAGCTTAATCCATATGTATCGTTTTGCAAGGGCAGAGAACGCCACTTTGTGTCACGGGCAAACTTTTGCAATATTCTTTCTCTTCATCGTAGATTCTGCTATTTGTCACGTGCGAACGATTTCATTAAATTTCATTAAAAATTCTACGAAAATTATAGAAGAGACGTATATCTAATTCTTTTTCCTTTAAACTCTTTTTAATTTGCAGAATATCGACATAAATATTTCCTCGAAGATTTATATTTATAAAAGGTTGACTCGTGATCGCGAATCACGACTTGTGCACGCAAGCAATAACCGTTCATCGGTGCTGCGACCGCCGTAAAATCAATAAACTGGCATCGCTGGTAGGATTCTATTTAAAAAAAAAAAAAAAAAAAAGTTTCACGACGGTATCGATATCTATAAAGCAAAACATTTAAAACAGATAAGGCAGAGGTTTAGGGTTATCCTAGTTCTGGAAGATGAAAAATTGGCGCCGAGCGGAACGATGGCGATCCGAGAGAAAATCGTTAAGAAAATCGCAAATGGATGTTCGATTCTTTCTCGAAGACGCGCAAAAGGATCAGAGGGTGGATTAGCCGCGGTTAAGTTGCGGAAATTAACTGCTATTAGTAATGGAGAAGGGAGGACTGAACGATTCCGCAAGAACTTTAGAACGTATAGTTCTTGGACCAAGAGTCCAACCAGCCACCACCCATGAATTCCGTTTCAATATTAATTCTCCGGAAGGAGACGTTGTTTCAGGAAGATTCCAACGAGAATATAGTAAATGTAGTCGAAGGAAATAATAGCGTTATTTCCAGTCATCTAACATTGAGCAGAAAAAGACAATATCCTTGAACGGTAGTTTCTCGAAGTATATTCTTCCTTTAAATTATTCTTTCTTTCTCTCTCTTTTTTTTTTTAATATATTTGAAAAATTGAAATCAATAGGTGATCCGCTCGATTCTCTTTTCCTCTTATAAGCTCTCCTTTGATACCTAACCATACTGCGCTACGTCGATAAATGACCTGCAGTCCAAGATTCAAACATTCACACACGAGCTTTCCATACCGAGGGGGGATACGCAGAGGAATACGCGATTCATCGTCAAGCCGTCGATAAATCAGAGCCGTGTAACGCGAGCAATCCTTGCGTCAACCCGTTAATCTTTCGGCCGTGATAAATCATCGCTCACTTCCACACTGCTTACGATCAATTTCTGGTGACGCTCAAGTTGCGCTTATTATTTTCCAGTTAGCTCGTATAACCCCTTGGAAGCGACAACAACTTCTTCGTCATGATCACGGTAGTCGTTCCCGCCGGCAGTAAGCCGGCCCTTCTGCAATATCAGATCCTTGTTGCTCTTATAATCCCTTTAGCATGCGCAATGCTCTCGACAGGATGGTATACTTTTGTTGTCCGACCCTTGTGTACCGTATATATCGTTTCGTTTATCGCGAACAAGTTTTCCAAGCAAATCCGAGGCTTGCAGAAACGTCTTACTAACTTCCACTTTCTTGCCAGCACTCGTGTTTGTTCCAACTTTCGCATCTGAAGCTAAGCATTTCAGACGTGAATATCGATTTTTAGATATTATCAAGAATATCCATCGATTCATGATGCATCTTCTTATATACATATATATATCTTAATGCTCTTTATAACTCTTTAGGGAATTAGAACAAAAAGAAAGGAAAAAAATATAAAAATATTGAATCCGTAATTTATAAGCGTGAAACTTTAACGAAGGTTCTCGAGATAGGATGGGATAAAGACGAGCGCGTAGAACACGATCCTCTCAAGAGCGCATGAAAAATGCAAAACGCAAGAGCAAAGACTAATCGCGCTTAATAGTTCGTGCCACGAAGTCGTATATAGAGGGATAAGTTGAATCGAGAGCTGACTTCCAAAGCACTTTGCCGGCAAAAAGACAACAACGTCCGGAGATGTCTTAATCTGTCGATAATTCCGAATATCGCAAAGAAATTTGTGACTCATTTCTCTCGTAAAATATTTCGAGCGCGTTATTCCTCGAACCTTTTTCCGATGATTAACGATCGGTTGAATTCCTCCCGAAAGAAGAAGACGCGCCCTGTATAACGATCCGATCGTCCGCTTAAACGTTAATAAATTCAGAGGAGGAAGAATCTCTCGATCTCTGCCCGACTTTCCAACATCCATTTCCAGCCGCGCATTTGAAAAATAATTTTCTCAAATAAATCGATGCCGAGTGAGCGGCGCGACGCTTCCCGCCATTTTTGTCCGCCCGCCAAGTTGGGTAGGTGTTCCACCAATTTAAATATTTATCTGTCCGATACTCTTTTCGCGCTTTCAGTCGGTTCTCCCTAGCGAAATCCATTACGGACCATTCACCTCCGATTCTGCAGCTGACAGCTCCATCAAGCCCCGTTGGATGATTGGACCGTGGAGAGTCTTGCACGGTAAGAGAAGCATCTCGACGGGAATTCACGCAATAGCTTTCAATTATTCCTTACTAACGCATCGCGTATACGTAAACTACGATCGACGTTCGTTGTTCCTTCTATATTTTACGACTATTTCTAATCGACACGATTCTTGTATTGCGATTCCATCTTTGTGTTTCGTCTTTTTTCTAAGTCTGCACATTTTCCAAATTTAAGACGCCAAGTGTACTCGAAAGTGGAGGAGATCGTGAGAGTTTATCGCGAATTGTCATCGGTTAATATCGTAATGGGCGGTCTAGGAATTAGACGTGGCTGAGGTCTGAAGACTGCCGGGGTATAGACGATAATAACTTCCTGAATTTTCCGCCCATTGTCGGGAAACGTTGCAACTTGTTCAATAACTATTCCGGCTTTCGTAGTATCTAACGCGACCCGACCTCTTTAACGGTGTCTCCTGCAGCCTCGCGAGTTGCATTGCATAGGGTTATAAACGAAAACTGGTTCCGGTATTAGAACGTGCAGCTTCGAGTAATTCCACCATCTGACGCTTTGTATAATCCTTCTCTCTTTCTGATCCGTGAAATTATTAATCGAGCCGAGTAACAAGAGGAATGAAGAGAGATAGACGAATCGATTTTTCGATTATTCTGTTTATTTAGTTGTAGCAGTTTCATCTTTTTACTTTCGTTAAAATCGCGAAACACCGACAATATCTCGAAATATATTCGCGATTCGACGAAACTTTTGAAAATTATCTGATTCCATGATAAGATACGAACGAGAATCTTTTGTTATTTCGGGATGGATACGCGATACCGATAAGAAACGAGTAAGAGGCGAAGGGCGAAACGTTGGCTGCATCGGTATTCATAAATCAACATGGGGGGAGGGTGGCATGTTTAATGCATGTTTTTCAATTGTTTCAGGGGTCACGTATTCCACGGTGCTATTCCTTCGATCGATTTACGGGTTCCCGCTGTATTGTTCGAATTGCGGACATCGTTATCGGGTTTGATGCTTTTCCTGTATCCTTTTGATCTGCGAGGACGAGGAAGCGCGGGGACTTTCAAAAAATGGTAGACGGATCGAGTGAAATTTATGGGGGAGAGAGGGAAGGGAAGGAGAGAGAGAGAGAGAGAGAGAGAGGGAGGCAGCGATGAATGGCGAATGTTCTCCATTCGATATTTTATATAATCTGAAGGATCGATCCATCGATCAAAACTTATCCCGTGTTTATCATTCGAAACTGAGCTTAAAAGCTTTTGAAATTCATCAATATCTCGAAATACAAATATAAACGGGTAATTTTATATCAAATCGCATTAACGTGGAGAGCAGCTTGTTTTCCCACTCCCCTCCGCGTTCTATATTTATATTTAACGAGGAAAACACGAGAAATTATATCGCGAATAAAATGAAACTTGGGATATTTTATACTCCCGTCCCTGAACCCACTTTTTCTTTATGTACACATTCATTGATGACGCCCGATCAGCCTTCCAATCCTGTCTCTATTCTCGTCGTTCCATCGCGTTTTCAATTTGTATCGAAATTAAATTATATCGAGAACATTTATCGAGATAATTTCATTATTTCGGAAAAAAGAATAAACTTCGATTGATTTTAGGAAAAAAGAAAAAATTCGTTTCCATTTATTCGATAAATTTTTCCCGGTTTAACCACGTCGGTGTAATATTTTCCATAAGCTTTCTAAAAAAAAAAATTCAACATCACGTCAATCGGAATATTAATTTTCATCCGAAAATTTTGGTATCAGATCATCACCGATGGATGATGCTTTCTTTAAATTTTCCACCGGCGGTTGAGATGAGACGGGAGACAAAAATTGCGCGGAGTTTACCCTCGACAAATCTATTATCCGGATGATCCGATATATAACGTCGCGCAACAGGATTCCCGTCTAACCCCAACACTTTGCCCGGCAACGTCAAAAAGAGCAGCGTTATTCCTCTGCGAAACGAGTTCACCCTCATCGAAATTGAAAAGTCCTACACCGCATCGTCGACTCGCGGCAGCACATGTTTTCTTTGCGTCTCCTACCTCCTCGTGTTATTCCGTGGATTCCATCCGATCGTGATCCCTAAAATACCTATCTCGCAAAATATCCTATCTATTTCTGACCGCGAGGGGAATACCGGAAGACGTGTTATCGCGTCTCGAAAAGTAGAGAAAAAATGTCAAAGAAAAAAAAAAAACGTCAAAAATGTATGACGAAAATAAAAATTGTTGTAACAAATACATTGCTTCCATGCAATGTGCAAATTGTATAGATTTTAAATACAAAGCAAGCTCTGATATTTTTAGATTCGAACGTTCGATCGTTTATGAAATATATACATATATATACAATTTTCATTGAAATAACGTTCGAGGGAAAATATTCTTTCATAAAGCCAACCACACGCTCGATGGATCGCGATTTTTTCCAGCTCGCTCAGCATTTAAGCGATGCAGGGTCAAGTGGTGCTGTTTTTCTTAGGTCAGCGCAACGCGTGGCGTGCACAGGGTGTGTAACGTGCCAAAAAATGCAAACCTCGACGATGGTACGCGGTTAGAAGCGGTAAGACGTCCTCTACTCGTGCCATCCTTTATCGTTTTTCCTTCTTCTTTTCCCTTTTCTTCTCTTAATTCTCTACGCTAGCAGAACTATGAATCGATGAATCGGTAAACAGTGGTATTCGCGCAACTTCTAACCTACGCACCACTAAGATAGTACCACTTTAATTAAATTTGATAATTAATCGTAGCGTGCAAGACCGTTTACGAGGTTTGACCATGCCTTGATCTTATCAGTCATGTGCCTCGATGATTGCATCTATAAATTAGATTCGCATATATACAGATCTTGTCTCTCGATGATCTTGCGATAATATTGTATGCAAAAGACACATTTCGCCTAATCCAATAACGATTTATCGTTCTAATTGAAATAGCAAAACGTATGATGAATTATAACAAAGTTTCAAAGATTAATTTCAGATTAATCGATTTGAATTTCACAAACTGGCGAATAGTTCCTACTAGAAGATTTCAAAGTGTTAAAAATAAAATATCGATTGCTTCGAGAATAAAAGGAAAAAATGCTATTTCGAGCCGCCTTGTACCTTTTTTATTCGAGCCATTCCTTTCCATCCGAAACATATCCCATAAAATACCAAACTGCCGTGTTCTAAAACGTACACGATTCGCTCCTCCGTGTACGGGCGAAGAATCGATCGAACAACTATAGAATCTTTAGCAGGAATCGGGCAAACCGTTTTCCAATCGAATACCGGGAAGAAACACGAAACGTTGCTGGGGATTAGCATAACAAGATTCCACGTGTAATGCGGGCACGCCACTGACTTGCCACAGATTTGCATGGTCCATTTAAACACAATTTCTTTTCCTCGATCAAGAAATTGCGCAATCCCCTCCCACCTTTGGACGTGTTGCGGGGCACACGGCGTCGAGATGGATTAAAGGGGTTTGCGTTAAAGCAATCTTTTCCAAAGGGGGAAAAAAAAAAGGAAAAAAAAAAAAAAATCGACGATTCTTCCACCCTTACGCGCCCTACCATTCTCTTGTCTCGGATCTCGCGTGTTATGCTAATTAATTCCGGCTCTATATTAATCGCTGTACCCCTTCATGTTGGTACCGCGTGATAGACAGCCCTGCCTCGAATAATAAAAGCCCCTTTATTTTTCTGTTTTCGTTAATGTAAGAAAAGGGTTGCCCATTAATTATGCAATCTCGCCGCGAGATACGGGTTTTAATTAAACGGGGGGAAATATTAACGTATATTTATTTATAGAAGAAGATTGATACGTTTTTAGGCGCGTCGTTTGCATAATGTATGAAAATTGCACTGAATTTTAAACAATTCAATTTGTATGTATTTATCAGCAGGCGGGCAAAATACACGGGCAATTTAGATTTCAAATTAGTGGAAAAATTCATTAGGAACGGATTGGGCGGGGGAGGAACGGTATTTCGGCGAGATTGTTTATTATGAATGAGCGGGCTTTGCGCGCCGCGTGGAAGGATCGAGTGTTTGAAATTAGAGTATCGAGGAATAATAAAACAGAGATGTTGGCGAAATTTTTTTTTTCACTTTATTACTCGAGTCAATCCAAGCCGCGGAAACTCGTCAAATTGTGCGTGGCACGACGTAATTATATTAAAATTCTTAAAATCCATCTAAAAAAAAAAAAAAAAAAAGAAATTGAATTCCTTCGTTCGCGTAGATCCTCCAAGTACAATAAGAGCGTGCACGGTCAGACTCTCCGAGCAGAGAAAAATCCCAATACGATTTCACGAACAATTACGTATCTCCCCTCGGAAAATATTTCAACGATACATTTTACCTCGCGGCCCGTATCGATTACCGAATCCCCGTGGCTGTTCGGATTCAAAGGTAAAAGAGGGAACGAATCTCTGAAATTTCCGCTTCCTGGACGAAAAGTAAACGGCGCCCGTTTTCTTCCTCGCCGCGGTATCCAACGTCTGGAACTACTTCCACCACCCGTGAGAGGTTTTCGCGTCGTTTTTCACTCGCCGGTTCACGGCCGGCTACCGATAAACGAAAACCGAGAGAGGATAGAAACCGGCCGGCCGAATCCTTCCGAACAAATGCTCGGAACGTGTTGCGTGTGTGTGTGTGCGCGCGTGTGTAGATGCGGCGCGTTTTCGCCGTTTCAAGCGATCTGCAAACACGGATCTGTGTGTGGATTACGTGTAAGTATCGCGAAACGGTAAAAATAAGCGGGCGGAAAGGGGGATCGAAGGGAATCGGGGAAGGCGCAATCCCGGCGGACTTGCGCGCCAACGCGTATCTCTCCGCATCGTGAATCGACTAACTGCGGTCCGATTGTCGACGGAGGTGCAAATTTACCACGCCGCGTTTGTTTTTTCGTTTTGTTCGGAGACGGCCAGTTGGCGATTTAAGCCGAGAATGGGCGGAGAGTAGGCGGATGAAAAAGCGGTTTCCGGGGTTTTAATTAATCGGAGGTTTTTGTATGAAGGTTTTCGAAGAATGCAAATACGAAGGTTTAGTTGAGAAATAGTTGAATGAGATTCGCATCGCGGGTGAAGATTTCATCGAGTACATCGATGGAAGTTGGCGATGGAAAAGGAAAAGATTCTTTTCTGAGTTTACTAAATTCTATTGGAATTTTGTAGAAAATGGATTTAGAGACGCTTTATCTTGTGATTTTGTACTCGCGTAGTTTCGTAGCGTGAAGTTTGGAACAAATTAAAATCGACGAAGGATAGGATTTAATTTTGTAACGATTCCCTTGTCAAAGATATTCGGGAGAGATATAAAAATTTGATGGCACGCGAGCTGGATAAGGGGATGAATCGGAATGACTAAAGGGGGATAGGGTGATCAGGTGAATTCCACGGGTGCAAAACGATTTATGAGAAACGAACATCCGGCTGTAAAATAACACTTCCCATTCAAATCGGCAAATTAATGGTCGTTTTCATGGATTCTTTGTTTGCACCGTCCCGACAATGGCTCGCTGCTGGGTTATTATTCTGAAATACTACTATGTCCACCGAGTTGGGGCAGAATTCGCGGAACGTACGCGGCCATCCCTTGTCGACAACTTTTTTCCCACGACCACGTCGCCAAGGCTGAATTAGAAACAAGGGATTTGCTTGTGGAAACGTATAATCCTCCTCTAAACGCTCACCGTTGCGTAATTTTATCAAAATTTTTAACATATCTGGTCCATGAATCGAGAGAGAGAGAGAGAGAATATCAAAAAGTTGAAACGACGTTTCGTTCAATTATTTCAAAATTATGTAAAGTTATGTAAACTTCTGTAATGGTAAATAAAGCATTCTTTTTTTATTGTCTCGATTATGTCGATCTATTTATACAACGTTATTCTCTATCTTTGATTCATATTTTTTTTTATTCGAAATTTATTCCAGCTTTGTTACAACGGTATCGAGTTTATTTTGTTAACCAAATTATCAAAATAAATTTCTAAATTTCTAATGAATCTCGATGGACTTTTGACATATATATATAATAAATAGCGATAATGTTCATTTATATTGAGAAAACGTATTTTTATCGAGACGAACGAATTAAAATCTTCGAGGAAGTAAAGAATTTTTTCTAAGCATCTCTCTCTCTTTATTCTGTTCTATCTGTCCTATCGAAATTAATCCATATCACACGTTTAGACATAACATAGAAATCCTTTGACAAATCAGAGTATCGATGAAAGGCCGTTAAAAAATCGACGCATATTTCTACCGTTCGAAAAGATCTCGTCGCAATCATCGGGTACAAAGGAAACGCCGCGTTCGAAATGAAAACGCGAAAAATAGAAAAGAGACACGCGAACGCATTTAAAATAGTCCTCGATTTTCACGATAACGATTTCTACTTCACGAAAGGATCTGGAATGTTCTAAATAAAATTTCCTGCGCGAACGATAAGCTATTAAATATCTCGTGGATCGTGCAAAATCGCTCGTGAAGAAGAAGAAGATGTGAAAGACAAACACGTGGGTCGTTCATTTGTTCCAGAGCAGCTATATCCACGCAGCGACCATTCATTTTATATAGAATTCCGCCCGTGTTTAGATGAAATAAAAGCAAATAAAAGTACGTGGCACAAAGAAATTCTTCGACCTTAACTGGGAATCAGCATGGATATTCGAGGAATATAAGAATTCTTTGCTCCACCGAACATCAATAGTTTAAATCGACTGAGAGAAATAACGGATTTGAGATATACAAGAGCGAATAAATAAAATTATTTATATATTCCATGTCCAAAAAAAAAAAATATTTAAAATACATAAAATAGTAGTTCATAATCTTTTTGAAAGAACTTTTCTTAGTTTGTAGAATCGATGCGAAGGAAAAGATGTAATGAAAGTTAAACAAGTTTCATGCGTGCAACGATTTTCCGATATAACGAAAATGAGCATCCTACCGAGATAATCTAGAGGATTCTGGTGAGCAGGAATAATTTCAATTTCGTTGCAAATTTACGTTTAACAATCGTTCAATTAATAAAAAAACGAGTTTCTATCGCATAATTATCAGAAAATCAAAAAGAGATTTACCTTGGACCGGTGCGTAGACGTTTAGGTACAAGCAATCCTCGCTCTGGTTCCTTAGGTAGGGCAGCAATCTCCTCAAATACTCGACCCTTCCTTTCGGCATTTTGTCACTGAGCTCGGGCAGCCTTTGGGGACAGACCGGTCCGAATTTGTCCGCCACTTTAACACCGTGCCACAACGCGCTGCTCACAGGAGGCATGAAACGCAACGAGCCGATCGGCGGCGACGCGTACGGAACGCCACGAAACACCTCGACGCCCTCGAGGTGCCGATCGAGGGTCACGATAACGCCTGATAGATCCCCGTACTTTGTCCTGACGATCCTTGAGCTTAGCTCGGCGCTGGCGGTCGCCAGGATTAGGCCGAGCAGCGCCAGGATCGACGACGTCATCTTCGTTCGCGCCCTTGAAACCCCGTCTCCACGCCTGCTCCCTTTCGCGATCACTCGAATCCGATCAAAGATTTCATTTCCCCCTTCGAACACTTCTACCCGCCCCCGGAGGCTGGAACGCGCGCGATCGTGCCCACCTCGTCGCCACGAGGGCCTGGTGCGCGTCCAGGATGCATCAGTAGACGATCGGTCTCGAAACGAGCTTCACGATATTCCGAAATGACTGGCCGAACGCTCCGTTTCGACACGATGACGCTCGAATTCTCGTACGAATACATTTACGTCATCTTTATAATTCTGGAGATACCGTTGGATGTTATTATCGGCGAGAGTTGAACAAGTTTGCTATGTAAACCAAGTTCCTTTTTACGTTCAAAACAATGTTTATCCACCTTTCTTGGAAAACTCGCTGATTACCTTCCTGCGAGTAGTCAACATGCGGACGTAGACATTTCCCAAGCGAACGTTATGAAACATAAATATTGCGCAGTATGCTTCTCTATTTGTTATTTCTCGTACGATATTTTCGATGACATATTATATTCCGATTTTTTCCATGTAAAAATATGATTGAAGATCAAGTTTGAAGAGGTGAAATCGATCGTTTTGAGAAAATCCAAAGAACGGTTGGAATCATTTTGAAAATATCGTCGAAGTTACAAAAAAACGATCTCGTTTCTGATAGCGTGTTTAATATGGCGGTACAAATAAAAAGCGCCCGCCCTAATGATGCCCAAGAGAAAGCCATGGCTCCGATGTTTACCGGTTCGCTTCATCCTTACGACCCGGCTCGTCGGAGCGGATAGAGAAAAGAAGGCACCGGATACTGTCGAATTACATCCACCGTTTTACCACTGTTCTTTATTTTCTTTTTCTTTTTTACTCTTTGGACCGACCAAAGCTTTTCAAATTTCCTTCTTCCGTTATTACGCGGACATTTCTTTATTGCTTCTCGTATATACACCGTTTCCAGAAAATTGTGTGTAGACACGTTTCGAGAGAAAATTTCAAATAAAACGAAACGTTATTATTCCAGAGAATCAGTACCTAATACGAACATATCGATAATCCGAGCAATTTCGACGAGCCACCATCTAAAGACGGGAACTCCGATCGATCATTCGAGACCGACAAAAAATCCACATCGAATCACTGTTACACTGCGTGTCGCTCGATTATATCCTATTCAACGAACAACGATAGCTGACTTCATACACTTATGTTCAACTTATGCTCACTCCGTTAACGAAGTAATGGATCAGTTCAAAGTAAAATCACCAAGGCTATAGAAAAAAATGCTTTTCCGTAGTAGAGAAACGCGTCCCCTGTTTCCAGTGACCAACTACAGGAGAATTATATCGCACAGATACACGCAACCCTCTCAATCTGGTCAGAATTGGCCTCGGAACGACACACGCGACAACACTGGACCGAGAACACTTTTTTCATGCACTTCACACTTTCCGAAGTCGTGCAGCGATTCCTCTGTCACGTGGTGACCGCGTAACGCGATCCAACCCACAGATAGATCGTGAGGATCACGCATTAGAAGGAAAAGGATACGAGACGCGAACGCGGATCGCGCTGGACCAGAGAAACCGATCTTTCCGTCACTTGAATCTCGGACAGACTGGCGTCAGGCGACGCTGCTCGTATGGAGCTGCGCATGCTCCGCGCATACGCTGCCCACACTGCTCGGAATATGGGCGGAAATCAGCGAATGCGTCGATATAGAAGGGAGTACCAGTATCAACTTGAGCATTTCGGTTCGTGTCTCGATTTTAGTACGTATGCCTAGGCTATAGACCGACTTAACCTATTGCATCTATCTGAAACGTTGCGCGCGAAAAGCGTTACACAATTAGGACAATTAGCTGAGTGGTTTCTGTTATTGTGGTCTATTATTGTGGTCGAAGCGATAATACGGTGTATCGTGAAAGGAATATAATTCTAATGTTCAAGAAATATACAAGAAACTTTGGTAAAAGGTTGGTAAAAATAATTATATTTTTTTATTTATCGTTTTGATTCTCATTGGCGTAAATTATAACCTTTATCTTACGATTCGTTAAGTAAACTTGTGTTTGATTTCATGCTACATCGAAATTATAACCAATATTTATATTGAAATAATCCTTTTGATAAGTCCGGCTATGAATTCACGTTCAAACAGAATTTGATATTTCGTTATATGCTCTTGTTAATCATAGGTATTGTAAACTCATAGAGTTACATAGCTTGGAAACCATATATAGGTTAGCTTCTCTCTTGCCAAATGAAAACAATAAATAAAACTTTGTTACTAGAATTTTTCTGATTTTTTTGTTTTGTTTTTTCGTAATTCAATTTATATATGTTTTTCTGCTTCTCGCGTCAGCGTAAAAATTAAATAATAACGAAATAAAAGCAAGATCGATTTTATATGCCATTAGACATTTAAAGCAATGCAACAATCTCTCTTTAACAAGATAACATACAACATGTATCGACATCAGACCACTTAGCGCTTTCATCTGTGCCTAATAATAGATTCGTACATATGCTTCGAAAATGCAACATTCGATATTGATGCTATATTGAGGTAATATAAATTCATATCGATATTCTCATATTCCATATCTGTTGTCAAATTAAAACCTGAAACATTTTTCAAAAAGAAAGTATCGAATGGAAAAAGTTTGAAGAAATTTTTATTACATAAAAATAATTCGATAAATCCATCTTTATTTTTCTTTTTTCTGTTCGAATTATACCGCTTTAATATTCCGTATTTATGGATTAGATTCATTTTCAAAGCTAGTCCATATTTGATAATTTGATCGTATACATGTTGCAGTAAGTCACGTTGTTACGCGAATCATTTTGGAAAAAAAGAGGTTAGACTAACAGAGCAAAATTGTAATATCAGCTGGTTAGCTAGTAAGGGGAAAAACTTTTTAACGAGAATTTCAGAGAAGAATGACTAAAAGCGAAGTCGGTTTCTTCGCAAAGTTTCGCGATGTACAACACTGCCTCATCTTTACAGTTTAGCTTGCATATACTCGTTAACAAACTTCAATGCATTCTAAGCTCTTCTTTAAGAATAGAAAGTCTTCGAAATTTTGATCTGTTGAACGTATCTCGAATAAGCGTACGTGTAGCGTATTCTTTGACACATTTTAGACAAGACATCTTAGAGAATAATAATCAAACATTCTTCTAAATTTCTGACACAAGAAATTTATTATTTCGTTCGTCTTGTATAAAAATACAAGAAGAATTCGTTGATAGAAGAATTAGTATACATCAATAATAGTAATTTAATCGATATATTGGTGTTCCAAGATGTTATAAAGAGAGTGTTGGCACGTTTTACGATGCAGTTTACTTAACGTCGAGATAACGAGGCCGTGAGTAGCTGTTAGACGAGCCTTCGTGAATTACCGGCTTAATTCTTCCGGGCACGAAGGCGCGAAATACATTTAACATCGCTCCTCGATGTGGCGTTTTAGTGCGTCAACTTTGCCAATGCTATTAACTCGTATCCTAAGGCTAACATAGGTCCTTCCTACTCATTCTCCCTAATCATAGGGGCGTTCCAAGTTTGCGTGACGAAGGCAGTGCGTTATTCAATTAGTCTTTCACTCATTAGGCGTCCCTTCAGGGTGTCAAGCTTCTCCAAATCGCCGAATATTGTTGTACGTTTTTCGGCAATTTTTCGTAATAAATGATGCGACAAATATAATTCAACGAAAGATTTATATTTTGTTCCTTTATCTTCACGTTTCTTTTCCAAGTAATAAATTTTATATTCAACAGTCAGTCTGGTAAATGCAACGTGCACAATTTTTGCAATCAGCAAAGATCACAGCCACTATGAAAGTCAAACGGTGATCACAATTCGCGATGCACAATCCTGAAAAAGAATAATCTATTTGAATAATGACGAATAACACGAATAATGAATTTAGAATAATAAATGTTAAAGTAACATAATTCTGAATTAACTCTGTTCGATGGAATCTAAAATTCTGACATATCTGACGGGATCCTTTTACATCGATTAGCGAGTAACTGTGTCATGGAGGCTGCTCAAAGCCGGAAATACGGTTTTTGCGAACCTCGTGCGAACGAATGTCGCATAAAAGGCGTGCCGTCGACAGGAATGCACGCCATTTCCGAGATTGCTATCCATAGCGACACACCAGTCAACCCGGATCAACGAAACTTGCAACCAACCACGTTCTGTGGACGTTTCGTTTCACGCTCAGTGCCGCATTTATTAGCTAATTATGACGAAAATTCGCTCAATGTTATCTGATTGGTCAAATTGATTGGAAAAATAAAATAATAAATAATGGAACTTTTAAAAACTTTCTATTGAGAATCGATGTCGAGATAATATGTCGAGATGAACGACGAAGGAGAATGTAGAAAGAAATGGGAAGAAATTGAAGAAAAGATCAATGTTAATAAGAATCTTTCTGTTTTAAATTGAAATTGTTTGAAATTGTTAAGAAGATTCGTAGTAATTTATCGGCTACTGAAAAGATGAATCTATCGCATCTATTGTACTTGCTCGACAATTGTTCCCTCACCCAATCTTACGCCCGTTCATCACCGATTTTTTCGTGAACGAACGGGTGCCCTTTATGCGACATGCATAAATTAATTTCGTCGCGTATGCTCAATCAAATCTCGTCTCTCCCCTGTCTCATAAATTTGTCGAAATTCAGCTTGGAGGAAACGCGTCTACGAAACTAGTCCTCCTTCCGAAGCCAGTTTATCGTCGTCGAATCTATTGCTGAATCTGGCTTGACCGAAAATATCGAACCACGTGACGTTTTGTTCGCTTTCTACGAAATATATCTTCCATCCAGATATTAAAATGTAAAAATCTTAGCATTTGTAGTACAATTTTCAATCATCTGATTTCTTTATCAAGATTAGAGATCAAGATTAGAGATTATCGAAGCATTCGATGCTTTAAATGCGTCGAATCGTTTGATCAGAAAAAGAAAGTTGGTTTTTGTTAAATTCAATTGAGAAATCGATGAGAAAGCATTCATGATTTGCAGTTCGTCACAATTTTTCCGGCTTAATTCCCCGTATAAGTTGAAATCTTTCTTAAAGAAATTAATTGCAGCAATCGAAGCACAATGTTTTTGAACATACACGATGTTATGAAACTCCTTTGTTCTACTGCAAATTGATTTGAATGATCAAATTACAGACATAAAAAGAGAGTCATGTAGAGAAAAATAGAAAATAATTTCAATATGGGCTTTGTAATGATTAGAGAAACAAATTTTTCTCGATAATATTCATTAAAATGTATCAAAATGTGCGAATTGATCTTTTTACGGTTTTCACTCATGATAAAAATTTTTCTTCGTTCTTCATACAAGATGGATTAAATTCGACGTTTCTTTTTTCGTTTATCCAGAACAAATAATTGTTACGAAAAGATAAAATGAATCAGTATTATTCGAAACTTATCTTCAATCGCACGATCGTTCAATAATAAATGAAATTTCGCTCTCTTTGTCCTATTTTTCCTTTATTATATTTTCATTATATCTTACCACTTATATATATTCTATTCGTGTACCGATCAAATTTGAATAAAATTTGAATCGTTAAAATTCACGAATGAATTTCTTTAACGACAAAATCTATTTCCATTTCATCTTCGTTAATTTCTAATGTAGAGATCATCTCTATCATCAGAGCTGTGCTTGTTTAGAGGGAATACATGAATAAACTCGTGGCTGCAGTGAAGAAAAGAGAGAGAGAGAGAGAGAGAGAGAAACGAAGAAACAGTTAACGTCGAAGCTATTATCGCGGAAGCAGTCTACTGGATAGTTGTACGACGAATAATACGAGTAGATCCAGCTAATCCCGGAAAAATCCGTCGTGCATGAAAGCTTTTCTTCTTCCTTTCATTCGTCGTTCAATACTACCTGTTACGTATACCCGCTTTCACTATTTCTACCCGGTTATCGCATCTGGACTTGTTCATACATGGTACTCGTGATGGAAAGTTGGCCCGATACAAATCGATTGCCTAACCATCTTTTGGATTCGCGATATTTGACGAATGTCGATAAACTTTCCAACAGTCAGACTCTTCAACTATTCTTCTCTCTCGTTCAAATCGTATTAAAATTTTTACAAATAATCCGAGAATCAATCTATCATTGTAGATAACCGGAAACTCGATACGATATTCAGAGTTTCGATAATCATTGTTGTATTTGTCTCGTGACGAGTGTTCTTGTTTAATTAATCTTTCTCAAAGAGTAGAAAGAGAAACTAGTAAGAAAGAAAAAAAAATGAGATCAACGAAGCTTGATCATTAATCGTTAATAAATATGAAAGTAAATATGAAAGTGTAAAAAGCGTAGAAAAAGAAAAGAGAAGCAAAACGAAACTTAAGAATAATAAACAGTGGTCGGTTGCGGAAAGAACCCATCTCACCGGCAGAGAGAAAATAATGTAACACCTGTAAAATGCCCTCGGGATTTTCCATGACAGGGCGACACAAACGTAGAATAAGGATAACCTGGCCCTGGTGTACCTTGAACAGTGTACATGTATATATCCGGCATACTGGAACGAGAGCTGTTACGTTAAAACGCGGCAGAAAACTGCGGGGTAAGGCTAATCCATGAAATCCCTCAAATGACAAATCCCACCCTTACTTATTTCTGTTTCTTCTCCACGGGAAGAGGAGAACGTATCTTGCGAGGAGAAACGTCACTTTTTTGTCGACAAAGATAATCCGAGGCAAAAGTGCAATACTTTACCCCGATATTATTCGAATTTTGCACGAACTAATTGCACAAAACTTTATTCGACATTTGTTTGATTATTTTCCACGAAATCCGTGTAATTGTTCGCTTAGAAAAACAAGATAAGGGGTGATGATTCAAGATTAGATAATCGTTTCGGCAAATGTATCGATTCTTCGTTGGATGAGCTTCAATCAGCCTCAAAATTTAACTACTGCAATCCTATCGTCCTGTTGGTTCACCATCGATTGGCTAAATGAAACACGATTACCCGATGCTTGCCTGGTGAGCCTCCAATTGCACGTGAACCTTGAAATCCTATCAGTTGTGGGTTTTTAGCCGATTCGGAGGTTGAATCGAAATCGTATCAAAGGCTTCGAGCTTGAAAAATATCTGGTTGGTAATTGACGGGGTTGGATAGATCCTTGGTAGACGGTTCGAGCAAATGTTTTTTTCATAGATCAAAATTACAGGAGAGCGTGCTACGAAGAGCGCTGTATCTTCGTAATAAAAGTTCGGCGTACATCAAAATGTCTGCCAAAGTGCATAAAGTATTGCAGGAAAAGTTTCAAGAGCAAGTTTTTTGAGTTCATCAGCGAAAAATCTACCGCTTTACTTTATCGAAGGGAAAGAAAAATCCATCGATCAATATTTCGAGAAGATATTACGAGTAGAGATAAATTTCACGTGTGTGTGAAGCGAGAACAACTACGTCGCGATGAACACTTGTAATCCATTTCCTCGTGGATATTAAACATCGGATGATCCTTGTAACTTTCGATATTACAGATATCTTTTATCTCGAATACGAATATGCTGGATTTAAATTAAATTTAAATGAAATTCTACCGTCACGCACACCAATCCCGCTGACGTCACTCATCCGTTTCAGAAGTCGCTTAAGGATTAAGAACATCCAGAGTAAGAGAGAAGGGAAATGGTTCTAGTTCTATGTATTGTTGCTCAAGCATACGTTATATTAAATTGACAGAGAAATTTTTTTCAGAATATGAATTTCCGAGCAAATTACAGACGTTGAAACGTTCACGAGAAATAATGATATTTAAAAGAAAAAAAAAAAAAAAAAAAAAAGAAATAAAAAGACGAAATTTTAATTTTTCTCGATGAAACGAAACTGATTTCTTTCTCAGATTCTAGAGAAAAGTAGATACATTTTCGATTTCACAAAGGAACGATGGCCTAAGCTTTAGAGGAGAAACATAGAAATAAGTGGTTATCGATGCACGAAATCTCGCAAAGTGGATAAAGTATAACACGTGTGCTCAAAGCACGCTAGGAGGACAGATCTGCTTCTGTCCTCGCATTAGTGTTCTAAAAAAACTGATGTTCGAGATAGAGCAATTCGTTGGATTTGAATATTCCACAATCAGATCGTGTACTATAACCCTATATTTCCTCCAAGATCGGATCTCCTTCGACTACCTTCGATCTCCCCCACGAAAGTTCAACCACCCACGAAAACGTCTTTCTTGTCTCTCCCCTCGCAACGGTTGTCGGATCGTATCTACGATATATCGAGAGACCAACCGGTTCCCTCCGTTGGACTTTTCGCCCGTGATTAATTCGTCCCTGGATATCAACGAGGAAAAAAGAGAGAATCGATACGATGGCGGTCGGAGGGATGATGGAGGAACGGATTTCGTCTCGTTCGACGAACTTCGGAGTCAAACCAACCACTTCTAACTCAGACTCCCCTCCCTTCTCTCAACTTTTTTCTCCCCCCATTTCTGCCGGAGTTTCGGGATACAGGAAGAGAGGACGAAGGTGGTAAACGCGGAGTCAAGATTGGTGTATCGGTATTATGGATGATACCTTCGGATCGTTTGCCCACCCCGTTTGCTCTCCTTCAAAACTCGAGATTAACATTGTACGAAAGTTGAAATCGTTCGTTTTTGCGACCGCTGGATTAATCGTCGATCCAGTTCTTGCAATCTTGGATGCAAAGTCGCAGGATTATCGGGTCAGACTGTGTCCGCGAGAAAAAACCTTGGGTTAAAAACAAAATTTAGATGAGAAACGTCACGTTTCTCTACGTTGTCATCTTCGTTTCCGCTTCGTTAACGGTTATTAAAATTCCTCCGTTGAATGTCATACTCATGATTCGAAAAACTCAGTTATATCTCGTAGAAGAAATTGGCCGTTGAAACAAGCATTGCACGATGCTGTTTCACACACCTTTTACATCTTCCACAGTTTCCGTTCGTCACGAGGATATCTTTTCAAAGAGTTACGTCACACCAACTTGGCAACCACGTTTCACTCGCGTTCCATGTCTTCGGGACACGAGGGAACTTGCGAGGTTCGACGCGACGGTGCAAACGAGACTCATTTAACTCCATCCTCCCCTGTACTTTACCGCTTCACCCTTAGCCGGCGGTAAACAAGCTCAAACATCGCTGTAGGGCAAAGAGGAGGAGCATCGACGACGAGGGTCCGGCGATGGTAATTTTACTTTGAAAGAGGGTGCGAAATATTTATTCGCGCTGCCAAATGAGCTTGCATACCAGTGGACGGTGGATATCTTCTGAATTAAACGTTACCTCAAGGATCTTAGAGACAAAGTCTCTGAAAGGGAAACATAATCTCGAGTCGAAAAATGAATTTTTATTGCTTATTATCGGTTTGAACATTATTAAGAATGTAATTGTGAAAAATATGAAGTAGCACGTGTCGAGAAGCTAATTTTTCTCAAATGGAATAGAACAGAAGGAGAAGAAATATTCTCTGTCTATCTACTAAAGCGATGAATAAGTTGGAACAATGAACCAGATATTCATATTCCGAGATGGCTCGATTCCTCCGGGATTAAAATGCATTTCTGCTGGATTGTTTATACACTACCATTTATTTACCTTCCCTTACCGCTTCGTTTTCTTCGTATCGATAACTCGGGAAACAATGCGTTCCATTCTCCTCCTATCTTTTCGCGTCGACGAATCAGTTGAAAAGTATATTGAAAGTCGCAGAGATTGCTTCGATTTAATCGTGGATACAACGTGCAATACCTTGAGGAATACCTTCTAACCGCGAAGCTGTTATCAATTGAAGAAAAATTGAACGATTGAAACAATGTCGCCCCTGTGATGTAAATTAAACCTTTTTTCATAATAAAAAAGAGGGGAAAGAGAAGGGGAATGGAAGAGAAAAAGAAAGATAAATTTGAAGCACGGAAGCAATTATGCAAAGCATTTCGTGAAATTCATCCTCCCAACCTTTGTCCTCCTGTGGAGAAGTCATGAACTTTCGTCGGTCTTGCTCGCCCCTGGCACACGAAGTAAGTTCATTAACGTGAATGAGGTGTTCCTGAAGAGGAGCCACTCATCGGGGACCGCCTCATGCCTCGAGAACCCCTCTCAAACCCTTCTTATCGTTGCTTTAACACGCCGTTACATGGAAGGAACAGTGACTCGGCTCGTGAAAAGTAATTCAACGGTGAAGTTTTCTAATCTGCTTGCGCGCGGGATCGTCACGCTTCGAACAATATTTATCGAGTTATCGACGTCCAAGTGTTTGAAAATCGATATATATGCACGATGTAATAATCTTGGATGGCGAGTAGCCGCCGACAAACATGGTTCTCGTCCAACTTTGGACCTTAAAACGAACGATTTAATTTCGTGTTTGCTATTTTTCCATTCGAAAGATTCTTCGTTCGTTCGTTCATTGTCTGTCAAGTTAAATAAAATTACCTCTGATCGAACACTGATCTATATTCGAGATAAAGCGCGGATAAAGACGATGTATGGAAAGCATGGGGAATTCTTTCGTTGTCGAAACTCTTTCGAACGAGAAAGTTTTCTTTCGAATAGAATTTCGAGGAGGAAAGTTTTGCAAACGATCGCGGAACGATTCGGTCGAAAATAAAAGTTTCAGCTTGTAAGGCAGCCGCCCGGCGGCGCTTCCTTCTCGACGCGTTCTCGATTTAATTTTAGCACTTACGGACTCAGTCCACTCGCGAGTTCCATCGAGATTCAAGCGAAGCTAGCTACGCGTGCACGCGAGATTTTTACTGCGTCTATGCTTTTGATGTTTCCGGGTGACGAGTCGAAGGGAAAAAAAGTATCAACGCAATCCAAATTTTTTCCTTACTTTTCCAAGTGTTTTTCTCGAGTTATTCTCGAGTGTTCGTGAACGAAAATTTAGGTAAAAACAGTGATGAATGTGATTAGATATAAATTCATACAAAATACTTCGTGTTTTTGCGGTCTAAAATTGGGTGAACGTGTTTCTTTACGCTGTTCGTTAAAAAATTTCTATTCTTAAAAACTTCTCTTTGCGCGAAAGATTATTATGCGCGTTTAACGGCGTAATTCGTGTAATTTCTATCTGCGTTTTATTGGTGAAGCTACGCCGAAAAGCCGTGGTCGAGTAGAAGCGTGGTCCAAGAATATCCTCGTTGCTCGAGGCACGCAAGGGCAGCCAAAAGTTCAACATCCTCGACGAAAGCAACGTTTGCTTTTCCCCTAAGTACCTCTAATCACTCTGCAAACGTTAAACACGAAATTCATGGTATATCCTCGTCGTAAACCAATTTTAACCTCGAAAACCTTCGAAATCGAAAGATATCTCGTTCACCAATTATAATATACGAAAATGTCATCGAAAATCATATACGATCTTATCAAACGAGAAATTTTCAAGCACCAGCTGTATCTGTATGTTCGATTTGATCTCGAATCGGTCAAAGCTAAACGAATCGTCTTCGCGTTCACTTCGACTTTATTGGTGGGATACAATTCTATTTTACGATGTGTCTTTGGAAAAACGTGTCACGTATCGTTGAAAATTGGATCGAATAATAATGGTTAAAAAAAAAAAGAAGAAAAGAGAGAAAGAAGGAAAAAAAGAGAAACGGTTTGAAAAAAGGTTTGAAAAAAAAAATGGGGGAAAGGGAGTTGCGCGTTATTCAGTCGACAATCAGCCGCGATGCAAATTACGGGTATTCATAACTTAACGCTACCGACCGCTTTTAAGCGAGCGTTAAAGCTGCCCTCGGTTTTATTTCACGCCGCGTAATCCGGTTTGCCGCGTGCACGTGCCGCGTTTTTTTTCCCTCGTAAATTTTCGCCGAATGATTTTTCGCACCGTGGAAATCATTCGCGCTGTTTCGACGCCGGGCTTTGTAAGCCCGATGAATGGGATAAATTGAAACCCTTCCCGACCCGAGCCTCCCCCGTTAATGCTCTTTCTCACCTTCCTGTGTGATTAATTTGTTTCATTAATTGCCGCTGATACCGGGCACTGTTTTGCCTCGAAGCTGAAAATATAGGGGGCCGGTCAATTAGTAACGGTTTCGAACATCGCTTTCGACATCATTTTATAAAATTTCTTCTCGCGATATTAAATCATTTCTCCGTATAGAAAATGAGAGAAACTTTGCTTTATCGAAACTCTATTCATCTCGCTCCATTGTCGTGAACGATAAATATATTTCGTTTTGTATTAATATTTTGTTTTCGAATCGATGAATCGAGCAAAATTGTTTCCAAATTTTCGCGTTATCCGTGTTTCACACCACGAAGAGAATGTGAAATCTTTCGATTGACGAAGGTAAATCGGTTATTAACCGAATCCGTTTTAAAACCTATACTTGTTTTCCTATTGTTTCGACAAATTAGCGCACAAGTTAGACCATTGCAGCATTATTTCCGTGCGGAAAAATTCGAGATTTACATGGGCCGCGCGTATCATCACGTTGAAACCGGATCTTATTATCCGAGGAAGAGGAGAATGTTTGGAAGAAAGTGGAGGGAATCGCGAGTTCCGGTGTGAAGTTTACCAACACCAGAATCGTTCTATTTGGAGCGAAAATAGAGCGCTTTTCGGCTGTCTCCTTCCCTCTCGTCGCGTACGTGCGTTCACCCTCGTTCGACCTAAGAATATCTCGTTGGAGGACGGCGCAGCATGGAGCGAGCCTTTTCTTGCTCTGTAATCGGCGTCAAGCGGTGAGATGTAGCCGACCAAACTGCCGCTGTGTTTCCACTCCTGTCAAATATACTTAAAGGAGACCGCGACTCAAAGGGAAAGTCATCTCGAACTCTGGTCATTTTATTTCGTTCGAACCAGTGTTCCATGTAATCTCTCTCGCTGGTGAAACTCGTGGTGAAATTTTCGTGAAATTTCCCGCCAAGTGTCGAATGGAAAAATTCTCAACTTCGAATTCGAATCTTAAATGTTAAAGAAGAACGTATTTCGTTAAATATTCTTTATCATTTAATAAACGACAGAAATGCGTACACGTGGTGGCGAAAAAACTCGGATTTTGCCACGCTTGTAAATCGTCTCTATTCGATTAACATCGAAGAACAAAAGCGAAAGAAGTGGAAAGATAGAAGATCGAGCATCGAAGGCTGGCGAAGTTTCTCGAAGGAACTTCCTTCCCCCTCGCATCCGGTGGCCCGAGCGGAAGAAGCGGGAACGTTGAAAAATTATTTTTACCCCGGCAACCGGTTTCGAGGCGTGCGTGACTCGGTCCAAAAGCGGTCGAGTCCGAAGATGGGCCAGTGAAAATTCATCGCTCCCCTTTCCGGCTGTCCAACGATCGAACAAATGTCGAGGATGCTGCGACTGGAGCTTGTGGGACTCGTGTTGCTGGCCTGCACCCAGATACTCACGGAGCATCGAAATATTTACGAAACAAGATCGCTGTACGGTTATCGGTCCAAGTTTCTCGACCCGCCAGAACGGTTTACCAGGGAGGTGCGAGTGAAACAGGGCCGTTTACGAGGAATCGTTGTGCAGCCGAGGACCAATCACGATCTACAGCCCGTCGATGTTTTTCTGGGTGAGATTCGCGGTTGAAAACAATTTTCTCCCTCCTTCCATGGAACGTAAATTGATTTCGTACAAACGGATTAAACGCGTATATCACGATTTCCAGTCAACCATTCGTACATTTCGAAATAGCGGCAAAGCATTAAATAGGAAAAAATTGTTACGTACAATCGCTAATGCAATGCTATATATCCATTATCGCTTGAAAATAATACAATAATTCTCGTTGTATCGTTCGTGATCAAATGGATTGGATTCGTTGATAAATCCGATTTATAGAAAAGACGAATATACTTGAACAAAATTATAATTACACGCATAGAAATATCTTTAACCCCAAATTAGCTTCGATAGAGGTTAATTTTGACAAATATTTGTGTAATATTTCGAAATAGCGGCATTAAATAGGAAAAATTGTTACGTGCATAAATTTTAATTTATATAAAAGACGAATATACTTAAACAAAAGAATTATAATTACACGCATAAAAATATCTTTAACCCCATTACTTTCAATTTAGCTTCGGTAGAGGTTAATTTTAGCAAAAAAAAAAAAAAAAAAAAGAAGAGAAAGAAAAATTTAACGAATCTCCAAAATCGATATCCTTCGCACGTTCGTCGAAAAATTTTCGAAAGCGGAGAAAAAAGGGAATGAGAGAGCACAGAAGAAGAATTCTGGAATCAATCAAGGCTACTGGAACTTCCTTCGCAATCATCGCTTAACGTATAGAATGTAGAAAGTTTCAAAGTTTGCAGGACCAATCGTGTGACGGATCGAAGCCCGGCAGACGATAACACTGGTGCTGGGACCCGGCGCGATTTCCCGGATCCCGATACGGCGAACTTTGGCCAGGAGAGGGTGAAAACTTTCCTCCTGCAGCTGCATCAGCCTCTTCTTCACCGCCTCTCTTTCTCTCTGTCTCTTCTCTCGCGATATTAGCCGCGATATATCCCTTGGATCCCGATACGTCAAAGGTTTCGAAAGGAGCAGCTTATTTCGGGAACACACGCCTCCCCTCTCCTCTTCTCTCGGCCGCGCGATTCCGCTGGCGAGGCGGAATCAAGCGGAGTTGCTAGTTTCTCGAGTTCCTCGAGATCCTCTCGCATTCCTTGGCTCTGTTTCCACGCGTGTGGATTCCACGCTTCTGTTTAAGCCAGGAATGGCGGCGGAGGAAAGGCTAGGATAAATTAAGGATAGGTTAAGGTTTGTTCGTTCTTTTAAATAGGCTACTTTTGTCCAAATGCTCGACTCGAAGAGTCACGAAATTCAGAGAGAAGAAGCGCGTGCGTCTTTATAAATATTGTGGATGGCGAGATGCCTTTTCTTTTTGTTTTTTTTTTTTTAAACGTCGAGCTATATACGTTATCGCATAATGAGTAGCGTGGCGGTATATTAAATTTTAATATATCCTCATTGTGCTCGTCTTTCTAACGCGCGAGAATATTACATCGTATGAAATTATTTTGGAATTACAAGAATAATCCTAATTCGTTGATGGAAGCGTGATTAAAACGCGTGATTAAAGGGCTGCATTTAAGTTAACGAAGAAATACGCCTTTACTCGTCTGAGAGTAAATCGAAAAGGTTCATCGCGTGCGAAAGTACAAATTTCAATCGGTTACAGTTGGTCGAAGCCGATCCTGCTGCGGTTTTCAGGTTAAAAACGGATGATCTTCACTCGTTGTAATTGCGCGTTTCGAATCCCGAGATGTTTGCAATCAAATTTTTCAATCTCAACGGGGCGATACTAATATTTCACGAGAGAGGAGGAAGCCAGCGATCTGAGGATCCAATTTACGCGGAATCGGGATGAAATGGATGAACCGTAATTCGTTGACTCTGCCAAACTAGACTGTGCGTCGAACGAACAAATATAATCTATTTAATCGACTTGCTCGATGAAATTTTGCAATCCCTTATCGAGGCAATTTTTCGAACGAACGAAATTATCCAGATGTTAAATTAACCTGAGAGAATATTAACTACGATTCGACTACAATTTATTTTCTAATAAGTTAGTTAAGTATAGACTAGCGATTTCCTTAAGGAAATTCCTAATTTTTAAAATCTTCTTCCGACTCGACTCTCCGAAATTTGAATATTTTCATTCTAGTCCCTTCTGAACTTTTTTACTTAAATTTGTAACGAACTTTTGCTCGCCAACTCGCTCCAACTTTTCAAAAGTTTTCCCAGGAAAAAAGGAAGGAGGAGGGGGGGGGGGGTGAAAGTTGTCGATAACGCCCCGTGGTAAAAATTCGACGCGAGTAACTCGACGATACGATTCACGCTCGAGAAGGACAGCGAAAAACGGCCTGCTCGTGTTTTCAGGAGTACCATACGCGGAACCTCCGGTCAATTTCTTGAGATTCTCGCCACCGAGGTCGCCGGAGCCGTGGCGTGGCACGAGGGAGTCGCAGGAATTCGCACCCGTTTGCCCCCAAGTGGTGCCGAAATTGCAGGACGAGATGAAGCCGGTCAGATACGAGTATCTGGAGAGGCTACTGCCTTACCTGAAGAACCAGAGCGAGGACTGCCTCTATCTTAACATCTACGCGCCCCATCAACCCGAAGGTAAGCGGACTGAGATTAATTGTTTCGAAGATCGGTGACAGTTCGAGATCGAGTTTCCGCTCGATGGTTGGGGAGAAGCATCCACTGGGTTCAACGACGACTCGTTCTATCGATCAACCCTGTTAATGCAGTTTGTTACGATCGCTTGGAAAATAGACGGGAGTATCTCGACGTTGAAAATAAATACGATGAAATCGTATCCGCGCTCCCACGAGTAAATCGCAATGCACCAGGAAAATCAAATAGATTTCTTGAATCGTAACGATTAAGGAACTCTTTGCTTACGTAATGGAAAATCTAGCAAAAATTGTTGTTGTTTAAAATTAAATATATCAAAAGAAAATGAAAAATTTTAGAGTACTTTCTTTAAATGAATTAAGAGATTATGTGTATAAATAAGAGGAATGTTGAGAAATTTCGCTCGTATCCTATGGTTAATCAAGTATTAAAATGTCACGTCAAACGGGGATCTGTATAAAATTTACGATCGCGAAGAATATATTTCTCTCTTTACGATCCTCGTATCGTGGCTGTTCGATGCTAATGCTAAAGAAGGATTCGTGACCGATAATACCGTGGACTGGGTGAATATTTAGATTGCGAAAAAGATAAAAAGAAGGGAGAGAAATTCGTAGCTGTAAACAGGCGTGATCCAAAGCCGTTTTATTCTTGACTCTCTGCCAGGAAAATAAGAGGGGCGGAGTGTTCTACGGAGCGAAAACCTTTACCTAAAAGACAATTAGAGAACAGGATACTTTTAGCCGCGTTTCATCTACTTTCCGTGTAGCCCAATTCCGTGTTTAACTTTCTTCAAGTCGAGATTTCTGACTTTTGTACACATCCTGTCTTCTTGAATCGTGTTTAATCCGTTCTTGGCAATTAATTTCGGTGAACAAAAACGGTCCTATCATCCACCAGTAGATGATATGGATAATAAAAAAAAATCGCAAAACCTTGCTAATTACAGATTCGTTCTAAACGAAAGTTAAACGATATATAACGTTATTATTAATTTTTAAAACTCGTATTTTCAAATCATCAGAGAGAATTTTTCACGGCTAGAAACGCGTTCTCATATATTTCGAATACCTTGCTTCGATATCGAATATCTCCAAAATTCCAGATGGATAATCCAAACTTAATCAAAGCCAGATTTCAATTCGCTTCTTTCTCGTCCTTTTGTACGAATTTTTTTTTTTTCTTCTAATTTTATCTCCCCTTTCTTGATTGCGATACATTCATGTTTTTTCGATTTATTAAAGTTTATTAAAAAAGTGGGGAAAAAAAAAGAAGAAAATAAAAAAATGGAATAGAGAGTCAAGTCCACGAGATTTCTGCCGATTCAATCACGGTTCCCAGGGATTGGCCCAGTGCGGTTGGTTACGCGAAATACGCGCATACGAACGACACCTTTTGTCGACAATTTTGTTCCATTCACGAGCGTGATAGATGCATCAAATGCACGCGTTGTTTTCCCCGAAATGAATCGAACGTGCACGCGTAACGTTTTATTCGGCTACATTTCACGATCCGTATATATCCGTATTATCATGCGAAACGACGATTTGATCGTTAACTGTCCTCGATAAATAATAATATTCAATTTTTCCGGAAATCCAACCTCCCATTAGATGCGCGATATTAGAATTTACGATAAAGGAAGTTGATCGTTTCGCTTTGAACTTCGTATTGGATTCCCCCGCGATTCCTTTCTTGAAGTTGAACGTTCTTTGTCGCAGTGTCATGGGTATGCATCGGAGGACGCATTATCGATAAGAAATATTTGAAAAGCTTTGCTCGAAAGAAATCCTGAATTCGATTGTTATCGAATATATGTTTGTGCGTGGAGTAAGAGAGACGATGGAAGGAAATTTAAAGAAGCGTAGAAGTAGAAGTTTGTTTATAAAAGAATTTTAGTTAGTCGAATTTTAATTTTATTATATTTACACGTTTCTGCATTGTTAAAATATAATTTGAAATACACATGTTGTGTATTAATTATTCGAATTTATTAGTTGGAATTTAGTAGTATTCTATTACGAAATAATTACGAATTAATTTATGAAATATTTCATTATTAATACGTTGCAAATTTATTTTCAAATTTCGACCATTTGAAACATCATTAAATATTTACGATCAAACTATTCGCTGACGAAAAATAACCGAAGAGGAAAATTAAAAAATTAATCCCAAATACGGGCAGCATGTATAAATAATATGGCGTAAATTCTATGATTAACTAGGAAAAGAAAGCGCATTTCCACGAATCCAAGCCAAAAGAGACGAATATATTTAACCGCGAATCGACAAACGCGAAAGAACGAAGGTTGACATAACGCGTACAATTGCGTGCTCGATAGCTCGTGTTCGTGCTTCCCTACTTTTCCTACTTGGCCGAAGCTAATTA
Source organism: Apis florea (assembly GCF_048593485.1). NCBI lineage: Eukaryota > Metazoa > Arthropoda > Insecta > Hymenoptera > Apidae > Apis > Apis florea. The sequence goes on along the minus strand of NW_028256416.1, from coordinate 3,025,075 downwards.
AAAGTAATCTTGCGCGTTTGCGTCGAGCCGTTAATTAAGGGAGGAAAAAACGCGGAAGCCACGGCACCCGATTATCCCCCCCGGGGATTACTAGAGATTTTCTTTCTCTCCGTTCCTCTATCAACGTCATTGTTTCGCTCCTCTAAATTCACCTCGCTCCTTCCTTTCGGTAAAAATTAACCGAAGATAAGACATCTCTCGTGGACAAATATTTATTGTCCGTTTGCGCCGTCAACTCCTTTTTCTTTCTCTACGAACGAAAGATAATAAGAGTGATTATCCGACGATTACATACATGTGTCCCGTCTCGTTTTAAAATTCGTCAAAAATTTTTCTCGATGCCATAATTATTCGTGGAAGATCGGATCTGTTTAGAGTGTAATCGATTGGCTAGGGATAAATTAACCTGTAGAATAAGGTGGCAATCGAAGTCGGCGAGGCTAAATAATTTTTCAAATCCAAAGCGAAACATATTTATCAACCGGAAGAAAGATTATCACGTCCGACGACGTTACACATATATGTATCTCACCTCGTTTCAAAATTCGTCAAAATTTTTCTCGATGCCAAAAATATTCGTGAAAGATCGGATCTGTTTAGAGTCTAATCGATTGGCTAGGGATAAATTAACCTGTAGAATAAGATGGCAATCGAAGGGGAAGTGTCGGCTAAATAATTTTCCAAATCCAAAACGAAACATATTTATCAACCGTTCCGGAAGAAAGATTCGGAGAGGTGGAGTAGTTTCGTAATAAGGGGTCATAAATTATACCCGTTATCTGTCCCAGTCAGGGGCTAATGAACGCGAGATCGGACTCCTCGCGATTTTAAAGAGCCCCAAATTTGACTTGGAAATTATCCATCTCCACATTTGTTTCCGCCTCCCCCCGGTGAAACGTGGTTTGCTAAGGGAATTCTTCGATGATCGATAATTTCGAATATTTCCGTCGTGCTATAAAAATAAAAAAAGAGAAAAAAATTCTTCGATAAATCGTTTCGAATATTTGAATAGTTTACGATTTCTATTTACGATTTTCATCTCTGTATATCGAAGGCGGGCGGAAAGAAGCAAAAGAAGAAATAAGCTCCATAGAGATCGTTTGGAGAAAATACGAAAAGGCCGATGAAAGATGCGGCACCGTTGCAAATAAATTGGAACCGTCCGGCCACGGGTTAGAGGGTCTGTTCTTGGGAAGATATATACGCCCTCTTAAATACTAGAAGCGATGCTGGACTGGAAAGGGTGGCGGGAGAAAGCCGCTTTGAAAGAGCCGGGCTCGCGTCTCGCCGATAGGGCACCCCGCGCTCCTTGAAAATATCGGGAAATTCATTAATGCCCGATCCGCGGCCCCTGGTCAAATAAATTTTATCGGTCGGATGAAATTTACAACGACACCGGTCTTGGTAACCCTGCTGCTGCTGCCGCCGCTTTTTCTTCCCGATTTTCTTGTGTCATCGGAACGCTGCGCTCCTTGTTCCGACTTTCTGCTTCGCGAAACGATTCCTTTAAAGAGATATATCGTATAATATGTGTAAACATAACTCGTCGATTTCATTACCCTCAACGTATATCTTCTTTATGGATCTGCTTTTTTCGGTGTAAATAAATAATTACCGAAAAATATGACACTCTTCTGATATAATTTATCGAAATAATATCTGTACATAGATATTTATACGGAACGGAAATCAGAAAGAATGAAAAAGAAAAAAAAGGAAAAAAAAAAATTCCCAGTCAAATTTCCTTTTGACATCAGAATCTAGCTGCATTTCAAAAAATAAACGAACCATGCGAATCACGTTCGGTCCACGTTTGGTTCGTACACCGTCCGATATCTCTCCATTTTTTTCCCCCCATTTTTTCACTTCATCGATGTAATGATTAGCGAGCATTTCGGGATAGAAGGTGGGACAACGTCACTGCTGGTTTTTTCCACGCGAATTTCGCACACGATCCACGATCCCGTCCGTTCACGTTCCCGCTTTAACCGGCAACGAAAGATACTAATTTTTACGCGTAACTTCGTTCCGTGCCGACACGGTCTTGATCCCCGAACCACGTATCCGCGCTCTCCACCCACGTCCCGGGGTTCGGAGTTCCTTTCGCGTATGGAAACGCATTATCCACCGTCAAACGCTATCCCACGTAGGGATCACGCTGGCGGAATAGTAAAAATTTCAATTCCATACCACGTCAACAGGTATTAGCGATCACGTTTCTGTCCCCCCGTTCGTTTGTCAAACAAGTTTCATCAAATATTTTTGATTTAACCAACGATTCTTTGGTCATTTCTCTGAGATCAATTCGTTCGTTCGACAACAGTTTATCTCTTTATCATCTTATGTAATAATTTCGTTTCTTCAAGGACTTTTCTTCTTCAAACTATAGCGTAAGATTTGCTCGTGCATCTACATAACGATATAAAAATTAGCGATCAGAGCTGAAAATATTTCGCCCAATTATAGAAGGAAGTTTCATTTTCGCAGATAAATTTTTTAGCGAAGCGAGAAAGACCAAAATATTTCGGATAAAAAATGTTTTTCGACAGTCTTATCGTTTCCGCGACGTAACATCGAAGGAATAAAGGAAAGAAGGCGGTTTCCCATTCCTGGTTGATACGATTCTCGTTTCGTTGTGGGAGCCTAACGAAAAAGGAGGCCGAGGTAAGAAGTTGGCGGGGAATTGTTGTCAGGTGCGCGAGCGGAAACACGTCGATCCGCTCGATTCCCTTCACGTTCACGGATTTCCGTCGAATTCAATTTTCTTCGTTGGCCTTAATCCTTCCCGCTCCCTGATCCCCTTTGTCCACCGCCCGAGTATCGGAGTCCCGTAATCCCGTAATCGGAGCCGGGGACAAATTTAAGGCGCCGCCAATGCTCTGACAAATTTCGTTTCCCTGCTATTTCACGTGTACTTTGATCCGCCTGCAAACCTTGCCCACTGCCCTTCCCATTACTTAACAACGTTTCAGCAATCTCGTTTCTCCCTAAAGTCTCTGTGTAAAGTTTCTTTTTCTTTGTTTGCTTGTTCGTTTCCTTTCTGCACACACGTGAATACAGAGATTTAATTAATTAATCGACGATTGAATTTTGTCGCGAGACAATTAATCGGGGAACGTAGAACGTTTGTCCGGAGGATGGATCGGAGTTTTGAGGTCGAGGATAATCCGAGAGGGAAACGTGTGCTAGAGTAGCACTCGGCTGTCTCCGAGCTTTTGTACCCGCGAGCTTCTACCTAGATCAATTTCTTTTGTACCGTGTTTAATCCGACACCTGAAGAACTTGCTGAAACGTGCACCCCCCTCCCCCCTTCATTCCTCCCCTTTCGTTCTTCCTTCCTCGATTATTATAAGAACTTGAAGTGTTTGATACTTCGACTGCAAAGTTTCGCGCGTCGAAAAAAAAAAGAGACGAAACAAACCACCCTCCTTCTCGTTCAAAACGTTCGACACGAAAATAGTCGAAATATCTAGAAATTTCCAATACATTTAAACCTTCTCAAATTAAATTCAATTACATCGAAACCACGCACGCAAAATCGTGCAACATCAGCGACGCGTAAAGATTAATTTAACCAACGAAACGAAGAGGAGAAGTCGTTGGATTCGTCACGAGGGGGTGGGTCTAACGAATGAAATTTCACGGCTGTCTTTCCCTCCGTCGATACTAACTAATTAATAGTAAATCAGTCCGGGTGGATAACGGATGGGCTCGTTTTACCATGGACGGGGTTGCGCGCGTATCGCGAATAACACGGCGTGCTCCACGTCGAGCCGATAACGTCGTTATCAGCGCGTATGGGTTTCACGGGTCCACGTGCGTTTGTCATATCTGCAGCCGAGGGGTTGGGGGTTTCGGAAGAGGGATCGGACAAGGGAAGAGGAGAATAGTGGCCGTTCAAGCATCTCCCCATTTCCTCCGCCTGCACCCGTTCATTCGCACACCGGATTTCCAACGTGATTTCCAACGGCGTCGATATTAAATCGGGGAAACAGGTGGAAAGATCTTTCACGCTTTTGTGAAAACGCTTTTTCGAGAGAGGCGCTCTCTTCGGGTGAAAATCTCGGCTCGAGATTTCGACCCACCCATTGTCTTTTCTTTTTTCTCGTTGGTTGAACGACGAGTAAGGTAAGTTTGCGCGCGAACTTTTTCCCCTGCACGGGCCGATTAAATTAGTTGGAACTCTCGGACCAGATTTTAACCGTTCCCTCCGATTACGCGATTACTTTCTTCTCCACCACGTATCGCGTTAAAACTCGCCTTTTTCTACAGTTGTAATCGAGTTAAACAGTTTCGAGTTTTATAACAGTTTCTCTTAGAAATCGCGCGCTCGAAAAGAGGAGAGGAAAGGCCGATTCTTTGTTTCAAATATTCGATCTCGTTTCAAAATATTCGCAACGCTTTGGAACGGAACGGCCGAAGAGGGAGGCACGATGATAGAGAAGATCCCCTTTCAAATAGATCGGAAACCTGAAAGTTGCTCAAACGGGAATTGAAAATCCACAGTAAGACAGTCGTTCATATATCATTTGGATGCGGACAAAATGAAACTTGCCGCGGTAGATAAAGCGCTCGATCCGGAGAAAGTATTTTTCAATTCGGCCAATAACGCTCTTATAATACACTCGTCCATCATATTCGAACATAAATAAATTCACCTAGTATCTCATCCCGCTGGAAATATCTTGGTATCTACGCGCGGATCGTATTCTATCTATCGAATACATTCGTTATTTGAAATATACCATAAACGTATTAGATCCGCAATGGCGTAGTAAATAAAAAAAAAAAAAAAAAAAGAAAAAGAAAAGGGAAAAAAAGGAAAGGAAAGATATCGCGAGATCGAACGGTTTTCGTTCGACTTTTCGATTTTGTTGGTAACAGGTGAGAATACAGGAAAGAATTACAGGGGCGGCAATGTTCGAAGAATATCAGATCGTGGCGGAAGTTAGTCCCGTTAGTGGCGTTATGGGATCGAGGCGGAAATTGGGTTTGTTAAGCGAGGAAGCCGTGCGTCTCGTCGCATCGCCAGCCATCAGCCAAGATGCCTGCACGCGTTCCTTAAAAGTCTAATGGTTCGTGTCGCGAAACTTGTTTTTGTTCCTTCCTTCCTCGTTACAGCGCACCACCCTTCCATCCACGTTGTCGAGTAACACGCGTATTTACAGGCAGGTCATTTTTGTCGCGCTTACGTGTCGTGAATTTCCACCCTTGTTATTGGAAAAATCCTGTTATCTCCGGCCATTCTGCATCCCGCAAAATTGCCATCACCGAACCTTGAGAACTGGAGACGAGTTTTTCGGAAAATTGAAAGAATCGCGGATGAGAGAATGGAGAAAGAGAATCAGAAAGCGGTTGTCGAACGGAACTATCGATTAATTAATCAAAGATAGCCCAATAGCCGGTAACGACGAGGAGAGGGGAGGAAAAAAAGAAGGACTCTGAACGAGCTTTCAACCGCTATATATAAAATTTGTCTAATGGTTCGAAGGAGGAGCAGGGTCGAGTCTCCCTTCTTCCGCGCTCTCTTTGCTCTATTTCCACGATACCTCCGCCCTCTCAGCTCCCGGTGCCCGACCTTTCTTTCCTTTTTTCCCTTTTTCCCTTCCTTTCCGCCGCCTTTCCACTCCCCGCCGACCAACTCCGTTTCTTCGCCACCGACGCCTTCTTCCTTTCTCGCCGAGTGCGCCCGAGAGTTTGAAAGAACTTAAAATAAACGACGCCGGCCCCGGCCACCACCGCCGTTTCTCTCTCCCTTCCTGACAATACTCTCCCCGCCCAAGCCCCCTTCATTGTTGCTTCTTGCGACCCTCCAAACTTTCCTCCTCGCCATTCCCCCGATCGACCGTCGCATCGATCGCGCGCCGATCATTTCCATTTATGAATATCCTAACGAGTTCCTAACTTTTTAATACGTTGCGAAAAAAAGAAGAAGAAAAAGAACACGCGTTCCACAGAAGAATCGTGGAATCGTACTTCCTCCACTTCCAACAGATTTCCCATGGGCGTGAAATTTTAAGGGAGAGCAATGGAAAGTCTATCTAGTTTTCGCGAACGTATCGATCTTTCCAACCCCGTTTTGTCCACCGACTAATTCCACTCTCCCTTCTCTTTTTTTTCTCAGAGAACGTTGACTAAATCGCAGGTCATCAACAATGGCGGTGGTTGATAGCGGTCGAAGGGCACGGTCTCGCGAAGGGAACTCGACGACATCGGCGGACCACCCGGTGAAACCGAACGCCCGCCGGGATTCGCGGCTATTTGCATTCCCTATCTCTGTAGTTAATCGTTGCTCGGTAAACAAGCGTGTCCGTGTTCCGGCCTCCATCGAGATTAACGCGAACTGTATATGCACGGTGGCCGGTTTTCATTCATCCTCGTGTAATCGGTCATTACGCAGCGTATAGTTACGAATTGTTTTGAAGTGTATCGTCGATATCCGAACTCTTCAATTTCAAGCTTTCGTTCCAATCTCGCGATTAGAAAAGAAAAGACAAACGAATTCCGATCGAACACTCTCGCGTTACCCTGCTTTCCGTTGCTCTTTCCGCTTCTCTATTCGGGCCGAGATAATGTCAGCAACCCAGTTTTTCAAGGTTGAGACGTTGAATCGCGTTGCGGCACGGCGCGCGGCTCGGGGGGCGCATTAATCAGAGGTGTTTCACGTTGATTAAAATCCCGGCGGTTTTCGTAGATTGAATTGTAGCGTGCGCGCGATTCATCGCTGGGCGGAGCTCGTATCAAAAATAGCGCGCACCGTCATCGCGAAAATCGCGGAATTATTAAACAGTCGATTAAAAGCGTCGGGTGGGTAATGCATCACGGTATCCGGTTCGGATTCGAGCGGGCCTGCCTCGTAATTACCTCAAATGGTTTTTCCAATGGGACGCGTAATTACGTTAAAGGATCGCAGACAAGCCGGAAAATTAAAAGTCGTATTAACCTCCAACGGTCGTTAATCGTGATTAATTGAAATTCGACTTAACGAATCGTGTCGCCACCTCGTCTCCCCCGATTTTGTATTATACGTTCTCTCTATTTAAACACTCTGTTCGAAGGGATAGGACGGGACAGAGAGCGAGAATCGTGTTTCGAGCGAGGATACGTGGCGCTGGCTCCGTCCTTAGTTATCATTCAAAGCCTGAATTTCAGTCAAAACAAAAAGCGGCGACGAGGGTTCAATAGCGCTCCGGTTTCTCTATAGTTGGCCACTTAATATGGAGGGAGAGCGACAAAAGCGTGCAACTGCTGCTCACACACACAGCCTATCTACGATCGAGCAGACGCCACGACGGCGGCCGGTAACATATCGGTCGTGCATGCCACGGATTTCGGTTCATCATTATGGAAGTCTCGAAACGCGTCGAAGAAGCTCCCTGCCCGATAACGCCATCCTCCCTCGAATATCCGTCTATTCACTTGGCTGCTGTTTACCCGCGGCTACATCACCGAGGATCGCGTAAGGAATCACCGGCGTGAACGATAACGTGACACCTCTCCTCGCGGATTAATTTTCCTATTAAACGAAAGATTTTATTCCCTCTCGATCGATCTCTTCCCTTTCCTTTCAGATGTTTTTTATTTCAGATACGATTCAGGACGTTGAAACAATTTCAATTTTCAAGTCTGGAATGGTTTTTAACGGGATTCGTTTAGAGCCCGTTCGATCGCCTAGGGGATCGTTGCTCGGCCATCGATTCCTTCAAGACTCGAATTGATTTGGACGTTTGCTTATCTCGGCCGGAAATCGGACAGGCAATTGCACATGATGGACACTTTAATAATAGAATCTGGCCGCGGTCCTCGTCGGATAAATTCTAGATACGCTCGATCGAATCCACTGGGTGGGGATCCCCTCTCGTTAAATATCCGTCTTTTAATTAATTTATACCGTTTATTCCAATTTCCCCCTTTGAAAATCTTTCGAGACGGGAGGAAATATGCACGTCCACGATATGAAAAATGTCTCTCTCCAGTTATAACGTTTGCCTTTTCCCGAAAATAAACGTTATATCCTCACCGTACCCGATACCTTCCGTCCAAATTAAACAATATATATATATATATATAGATATCGAGCTCCCTCTTGTTCCATTTCCGCGCGTGGAATCGGAAATGGTGGACGCTTGATAAGAATCGTTTTCCGGCCCGCGACAATCCGTGGAGCGATTGGTCGCGTGACGGAAAATATCGTTCTCGGTTGGATCCCTTATCGTTTACAAATCGCGGCAATTCGACGAAGATCGGTTGTAAGGCGGTGTTTCGCGATCGGGTCGTTTCCGAGTCCGCTGTAAATTCATGAAGCATCGATTCGGGCGGAAACGGTGGCGTCGATCGCGGTGGACGATCGATGGATCGATGTGGCTTCGCGACTCGACTCGTTTCCAGGGATGAATGGCGCGGGAAACAGCCTTGTTCGCGTCTGAACCGTTTTCTCTCGTCATTACGATATTTCCACGAATTTCGATCCGTTTTCTCGTCGTGCACAGTGTTGGCCAACGTTTCGAAAATTGAAATCATCGAATGGTCGTATCGATATCGCGATTAAGTTATTTGTCTCAATTTTCGATCGATCGTTTATCTGTTAAAATTTTGTGAAACGAATATTTGATTGCGACAGTATCGATTAACTTTGAACTCGGTGATGGCGTTCAGATGTGTTCGTGCGTTAAATATATATATATATATTATGTATGCGTACCTTCGATTGGCGTTTCATAAGAACTGTCAATGGATGATTGACGATTAATATAATTTTTTATCGATTTATTTCATTAATCGGTCAAGTCATTCTTTCGATCGAATTCGTTGAATCATAATATGGAACGGTCAATCAAATTTTTATTCGATATTTATTCTTCTTTTATCGCCCTCTTTCTTCTCCCTCCCGCTGTTTTCCTCTTTTTCTCGTCGAGTTCATGTTCGAAGAGGGCAAATATCATTTTGAAACGAAAACAAATATTCTCTCGGATTATTTATCATCGACTCGACCCCGTATTTGGCGAATCCGAGGCTGCGACTCGAGGGAATTTCGAATTCGATTAAATCGAGAAAGAAAAGAGAAGAAGAAGAAGAAGAGGAAGAAAGAAAAAGAGAGAGAAAAAACTTGTGTTTACAATAATAATGCTAATAATACAGCGCGTCGGGGCGATATACCATTAAAAACTCCCTGTCTGGTTTCTCATTAGATTCCGAAACTTGGCTGAAAACTTCCGTTGTAGCTTGGTGAAACAATTTCTCAGGCGGGAGATTCAATTTTCTCGCGAAAAACAGAGCCCGTGAATTTCACAGAGGGAAAAGTTAATCCGTTCGAAAGTGACGAGGAGGGGGAGGGGAAAAAAAAAACATTTTCAACCCCAAGTTTTGTTATCAACAATTTTCTTCGCTCGTCCCGAGAAATTAGTATCCTTGGATTCCAGGAGATTACACATTTCTTCGACTCGTCCTCCTCCACTTGACGCGGATTTGCATAATAAGGAAAGTTATCGGAAGCCTTAAGGCGAAATTGTCACTTATTGTTGTTCAAACTTGAGCGACGAAATACTTGGTTTAACTTGGAGCCATCGCTGGGCTTCCTGATTAAGCTGTAATCCGTAGATCGAGCGGAATGTTCCTCCGTGTGCAATTTTATGTGAAATTTGCGTAACACGTATCCGGCCAGAGAGGGGAACAAAGCCAACAAATCCGTCAATTTATCGATAGACTTATGCGGATAGACGTATCGACGTATCCATCGTGGAACATCAAGGCTGAAACGACATAGCCGATCCTTCATCCGGCATCGATCTAACGTGTCCTGGCGCGTAGACGCAGGAAATATCTGTCCTAGCCAAAAATTAATCCCGATCTTTTCATGTCTGTTTCCGTGGTTTCACGATCCCTAGAAAGATTATTGCGTCGAAGGATACACTTGTGCTTTCGAAAGAAAGATTTGCGTAAAAAAAAAGTTGCAAAGATACGATACGATATCTACTCTCCGTGTAAATATTCGTTCACGATCGACAGACAGTTCGTGTACTCGGAAATTCGAGGGAACGAAGGTTTTGCCGCTGATCTCGAGTCACGCGCGACAACGTCGAGCAATGTAAGCGAGAAGAGACACGAACACATGCGTGTTGGGGGAAAAATGTGAAGAGAGCGAAGGAGAAAACGAGGAATGTTAATCGATGCCGTCCTGCCGACGGCTACGGAAAACCATTACACTCGCGTTTTCGTTGGCCGTCAACCACCCTTCTTCCCTCTCGACCTCACCCTCTCTTCTCTTTCACCATCGGTTTAGCTCGTGGGAAAATCGTAATGTACGACGACGAGACGGAAGTTTTCAATCTCGCTAATCGATGTCTCGAAACTTCTATCCCCGACCCAACGACTTGGGAACTTCTTGCCATTCCGGTGATCGGAGGAGGAAGGGGAGGGGATGATTCATGAAACGAAAGAAACCCTCGATACGATTTCGTTTACATGCTCGAAGTGAAACATTGATCGGATCGATTGTCGATTAATTCCATCTACGAAGTAAGAATTTGATTGTTCCTCTCCGAAGGAAAGGAAATAGTTTTTGAAAAGAATTCTTTACAAAACTACCGTTCGATGATCGATCGGTACGCGAAGGAAGAGAGAAAAGTTCGAGGAAAAAACCATCGTTTCGCATCGTTTGTTCGAATGATTCTTCCAACGAGCGAGCAGCCTTCGCGATGCTGAAATCATGGAATTATAGACCAATACTAGAAAGGGATACAAGAAAGGAGCCTCGACAGCTCATACAGATCCCTCGCTCGGGGATGAAATGCCGCGGGTGTAAACCCTCCGCCATTAAGCATTTCCAAGCTGTAACTGCACCTCGCCCCGAACTTCTTACCTTTCTAATGAATATAAATATCTATCCCCTTTCGCTCTTCTTTCCCTCTCCCTCCGTCCTCCTTCTCCCTATTCCCCTCCTATTTCACTTCCGCTTGCCTTCCCGCTAACCTAACCTAACCTTACTTCTGCCCTCGCCTCCCCCATATAATTGTTTCCGAGCGAACTCGCAGACTTCCAGATAAAGTTCCTATTATTTTACTAACAGCGCGCCCCCTCTTTGTCCCTCTTTCAAAACTCCGCTCTCTTCGCGTGCTCCGTTCTTCCTCCTTCAACCCTCCTCGCCACCCTTCACCGTTGAACCAGTTTCGCGGGCCCTGTGCGTTCGCTCGATAAAATCTCGCCCAACTTTCAGCGTCATTCGTTTGTTCAATCATTCTCGAAAGCGAGGCTCCGATGATGCTTCGGATGTTGTTCAGCCGATTAGTTGGAAACGAGTTGAAAAATAACGCGTATGTATTGGATTCGGGAAGGAATGCGGGTAGCTGAGTGGCTTTAATTGAAATTATAATCACGATATATTTCGTTTATCGGTAAGAAAAGAATCTACGTGATGAGATAAAAATGAACGAGGGAAAGAGAATGGGAAAAAATAGGAATCGAAATTTGGTTAAGGTAAAAAAGATCTCGAGAGATCTCTTTTGCTTCTGAGTGCTGAAATATTAATACTATTATTTTATGATTACATTTTGAAATGATCAAAATTTCCAGAGTTTGAAGATGGATGCGCTTTATTCTTCGCGTTAATACGTTAAGGAGATAAATAATATTGGTTGGAAAGTAATACGGCAACGTATATTCAAAGGTTGGTAATTGGCGCGGACTGTTGCAACGCAAATTGATCTTTATTCGCTATAGGATCGAACAAAGCAAGAATTTGCGGCTTACGATCGCGCCAATTTGATTGGTATGCGCAATCGCGTTCGATTCCCTTCTGAATTTATCCGAGGAAATTATATAAGCTCTCTGAGTAACCAATGATACCGGTGAATTTAACGATGTAACTGTCGGAAATTCTACACCTGTTCATTACTAATTTCTCCAAGCGCGTTAATTCTCGATTGCTTATTAAATTGCTCCTCGTGTTAATACGAGGTCAAATCAAAATTGAAAAATTTCCATTTTTGGAATATCTCGTAACGGTGGAACAGGATACGCTTAATAATTTTTGGTCAGGCGACCGCTGGAACGGTGTCCGCGATGCATGCTTGGTTCGATAATATTGGATAGGGAGTGAATGAACCGTGATTTTCAACATTAGCCGTGGAACCCGTTTTAATCGATAAAATTCGAATGTTACTGCTCGATGATTTCTATTTTAGGCGAGATTCCCGTGAATCAATTGTTGAATTTTCTCCCCAAATTTCGTCGTCCTTTTTTTGTCTTCTCCGTACATTTTGAAAATAATTTTTCAAAATAATGAACGTGTAATGAAATCACGATACACAGATGATATAGCTGAAAAAAAAATCGAAACACTTCGTTTTTGATGAAAATCGAATAATTTAAAAATGCCAAATACGAAACCAAAATGGAATTTTTCATTCGAGATTTTTCTTTTCTTGAAATAATTCATACACTTGATGAACACATTTTATTCGTACAATTATTTTATACGAATTTCGTCGATCAAATAAATACAACGCAAGGTAACATTTTTTTCCAAGAGTTGGATGATCGATCTAAACTGATTCGCGGAATGAACAACACTTTTGCTTTCTTATTCGAGCACCGTTAGGTGGAATATCGAAAAAGGAGCACGAGAGTGGAAATGACTGGCAGGAAAATGGACTAATCGCGTGCCAGCCTGCTTTATATTGTTCCTTATTCGAGAGGGTTGAATGATTCGTAGCACGGGAGGCCTCTTTTTGGCCGTATATCAAGCACAGATAAGGGTTCGCCACTTATTGCCGGGAAATATATGGCGACCTATTAAGAAGCCAGATGCCCCATCGATGATTTACCGTTCTGCACGCTGAAAAATACAACGTTCCGATCGGCCACAAATTTTACAGGCGATCAGGAAATAACAGAGGATCGAAAAGCAGAGATGATCGAAATAGTTGAAATAAAATGAATCGCAATCATTCCGAAATTAATTTCTCGACGATTATTATTATATCCGAAATTTCATCCTGTATCCATTTAATTTTGCTTTTCGTTCATTTTCTTATCACAACGATAGCTTGCCCCAAGTCGTTTCCAGACATTTCCAGATACATCGATCCTGATGAATGAAATTCATCCGGAAATAGGGTTCTCGATAAAATATCTCACGCACATATTTTTATTGGCCATCACCTATATTGAAAAAGTTAACGCTCTTAAAGTCGGGAGGAAGTCATATTTTCTCGATACATATCTTGGGAATTATAAAACGAATTGGAAACGAACTCGTTTCGCGTATACATATTTCTCAATCGGAAATTTTCATATTATTCAATCCACGCGTATATTCGCACTCGTGCAATTGTTATTTAACAGATGTGTGCTCGAACTCGTATTTGTCAATGTCCTTTCCTTTCCCACCTCCTGCTCCTAACGCATCGCGTTTAATGACGAACGAAACTATCGCGGCCTACGCGGTAGAACCATCCGCCACCATGCTCACCCCGTTTCCAGCCTCTTTCCACGCGCTCGTTTCGATTTGTCGTGATTAACGATTTCCTTCGATATCCATCTGCCCGACTATTTATCGCGCCCTCTGATCGCGCCTACCATCGATCGATCGTTTATAACAGATAATTAATTATCCGGTTATCCGCTGAGCTTTTTTCCCACCTCCCCCCCAACGTACAAAATCTCCGCTGTACAACACACGTTCCCGGATTGATCGATCCTCCGCCGAGGACAATGTAATTACGATCCTACATCCCTGGGGGAGGTAGGATAACGAGTAACGATTTTAGCGGCGCGAGAAGAGAGAAATAAGCGAGAGAAGCAGGTGGAAAGGGGGGAGAGGAGAGCAAATGGTTGAGAGGGACGAAATAAGAAGCGAGCACGTTAGAAATCGATTGGCACGCGGCAAGAAAGAGGGGACCAGGTGCGCTGACGGAAGGATTTCTCGGTGAAATATATATATATATAGAGAGAGAGAGAGAGAGAGAGAGAGAAAGGGAAAAAGGAAGGCGCGAAGATGCATGGCGGCAGGCATGCGCCAAATGAAAAATTTCCATAGCAAAGAATGGGAAGAAAGCGCGAAATGGGAAGAGAGAGGAAAAAGCTTCAGTTTTATGCGGAGTGGGAGGATGTCTCGAGTCCCTCTGCGTGGGAAAAATTAGAATTTTTAAGAGAAAGAAAGCAGAGGGGCAGTTTTCGCAACTAAGTTTATAAATTACGATCGATGAGGGACGACAGGTTTTTATCTCCGTGACCGTGTTGTTTTCAAGTGCTGTGTGCTTTTATTCAAGAAACGAAGAGGCGATTGCAATACCAATATTACATTAATTACTGTTAGAAGATCTATAAATACAGGGAGATTACAGCGACAGAAGAACGTGACACATCTCGTATCCTTGCTTCGCGCTTTATCGCCGTTGTATCGATCCTCCGTGCACGCTTTAATAATAATTTTACCACTCCTCTTGAAAACTTTCACAGACTCTTGATCAAATTTTTTTATTTCCCCCTCCTGTATGTCGTGATTACTGTTATTCTTGCCGGAACAAAGATTACGAGAAACCTTCTGATTTTTTTTCTTCTTCTTCTTTTTCTTCTTTAATTTTGTTACTCGAGGAGAAAAAACATTCCGAGTTTTATCTCCTTCGATGCTTAAGTTCCTCTTCCGCGTTGAAGAAGGAGGGGAGAACGTAAGGGAGTAAAGTTTTCGCGTTAACTAAGAGATAACTGAATAACACGGTGCGATTTTATTATTTGCATCCCTCCCAAATTTTTCTCTCCCAACTGTGAAAAGTTACGATTCCTTCAAAATTTTTCAACGCTCGAAAGCTCTCGATTGTAAACAAACTTGCGAGGATAAAATGGAATAATGGAAAGAGCGGAGCAAAGAGAAAATATGAGTAAAAAGTGCAACACCACGGGGGGATGATCCTATATACCGATGCGCGAACGCAATTGGAAAGGGCTTACACGGCCGCACATCGAGGTCGGCAACCCACGCTTCGCGCGTACACGATCGCGAAGGATTAATGGCGATGGGCGATATCCAATGGTCTGTATCGCCGTTGGAACGTTTTAACGATTGATTTGGAATTTCTGAGGGGGCGCAGGTGGCCACTGTCGCGGAATACTCGGCCAGGTTACAGAGAGATGCCTCGCGCGAAAGGAGATACGAAGATGGATTCGGCCAACGCTCGATCCGATACTCGAGTCCACAGCCTTAATTATCGCGAAGCGAAACCAGCTTCCAACCTGGAAATCCTAATTTATCGGACGGAGGACACGCTCCTCTCTTCTTGGCGATCGCTTTGAGAATTTTCACCGAGCGAAGATCCTTTGATACGAAACTCTCGCCGAGCGGAAACCAAGTTACGAATCGCGCCCATTCCAATTTATACACAATACTCGTGTAACTTGAATTCCGATGCATAAAACGATGGCGCAACTTTAACAGGGGAGACTTCCTCCGCTTCCCTTTTAATTCGACGTAACTTTTCGCATTACGAGTTTCTTAATCCTCGGATAACAGTGCCGGCTCGGATTATTTCCCACCCTACGTTTATTTTGCATTATGCTTTATTGCATTATATAGAATAGAATTTGGAATTTTCTTTTCTCTGGATTGTTCCTCGCCTCCAATGTTACGCGAAGAACTCGAGTACTTGAGATAAGGAGGCGCTGAGGAAAACGATCATCTTCTAAATCAAATCGTATACAATTTTTCCTTTTCGAAATGGATCTATCACGTAACCAACTCTTCGATCCATTTTTCTTCCAACTTCTCTACAACTAGCTTCTTGCGAAACGCGTCCTTTGCGAGGGAAGCAAGGAATTAATCTCGAAGAAACGGATCGTCCTCCCCCTCCCCACCACCGCCGAACACGTTTGAAAATCAATCCCCTCGACCAATCACGGAACGAATTAATCTCGATGAAATGGAGGTTTGGCGGGTCCCCGCGAGGGGGATGAAATTGGCGGAAAGAAGAGATCGGCGGAGAAATTCAAACGCTCGCAGCTACGACTAATTGCCGTACTTGCGGTAAGCTCCGCGTCGCGTAAATGCGGCCCCGTAACTTCTCTCGACACGACACTCCACGCCACAAGCGTGGAGGAGGAGGAGGGGAGGGGTGTCGCCCCGTTGAAATGAGCGTTCCCCTCCTTCGGCTTCCTTTCACCCGTGCGCGTACACAGATTGCGGCAAACAACTAAAGTCACCGCGGTTTCGAGCAGTGTCGTTGTTGAATGGCGTCGATGATGGTGACGGGCGTCGTTGAAAATTCGAGCCTACCCCTCGACCCTTTGCGCGCTTCGAACAATGGCCGGCTTAATGAGTCCTTAATTATACTGTCGACGAGCGGGACCTCGTCTGAGGATCTGTTTATCGACTCGATAATTTTAATATTGCGCTTATTAAATTTCACCCGGCCAGAGGCGAATTATCCTCCATGCGAAACGATCGGGATCGAAGATTTCAATCGTAAGTAAAATTGTTTTTGCTTTTGTAATCGAGTGTGATTTTTGGTACACCAAAATTCCTTCGTAATATTCTATTCCACTTACCGATATTAAATGTATATAAAAAGTTTCCTACAATTGAGAAGTAAGTTGAATGATATTAAATTCTCGTGTGAAATTTTCAAATTCCAAATAATATTGCAATATTGTAACAAGTATCGATACACGTGTTTGTCACGTATGCATGCATTTCGTCGTGTCGTAATATTCATCGAATTCGAGTAGCGCAACGTTGCAACGATCATTCTTCGTTCAAAGAACGTAATAATGGCGTATAAACGTAGGTCTGGTGGAACTTTTACGTGGAAACGTAATTTAAGGTAGAAAAGGGCGGCACTTATCTCGGTAACCCCGGCTGTTCAGTCACGGTAATGCGAGTGTTCGCATGCCTTTGCATGCCGAGGTTTCGTGAAAGCCACTCGTTACAATCGTTGTTAATATGCACACTCGAATTATTTTCCCCCTCGCGTTTATTTATTTTAATTAACCGGTTTACAAAGTCAAACCTCGATGCGGACCGCGATTACTCAACAAATATTAAACGTTGGCGAATGCGAGAATGTTCTCTTTAAAAATAAAACGCACGCCATTTTTCCATAAACTTCGTACGTTTAATTAAAGTAATCTCCGCGTGATTCTCCATCGGTTAATTTTATTATTCCACGGTACGAGAGAATTGCAGAGTTCAAAGAATCTTTAAACGCAACTCTTGTGATTACGCTCTTTTACACTCGTTACTCGTTTAAAACGATTCATCGATTAAAATTAATTCAAACGGAATAACGATTGTCTTTATCGTTATTTCGACAACTCGTATGGAGCTTCTTCCAAATTCAAGCTCGTGCAACAATTAATCTGAAAATTATTCTGATTAATAACGTGAGGATAATGAGGATTTTGATGAAGTTCCAACGTTTAAAATTAAAATTCAGCCCCACGCGATTTACGAGCGAATCTCATTTTCCTTTTCCAAATATTTAAAATAAGGGAAATTATTCTTTCTCCTGTCCAAGAAGATTAAATAGTCTCTAGAAAAACTCTTCGATCTCGAATCGAAAAAATTAATAAGAGTAGCTCCTCTCGGAGCGGAGAGAGAAACCATTAGAGACTGCGGCGACATATTAGTGGAAACGGTGGACAAATATTCGCATTTCGTTCGAGTTTGTGAAGAGCGGAGTCTGAGCACGGGTCAAACTTCGATTCCGGATCTCTGTGCAAAGATAACGAAGAGTAATCAGAAGCGGTGGGACAAGTGGTCGTACGCGCGTCCCGACGGCGATACCACCCCGTTCCTCCAAAGGTATTTCCATTCGTCGAGTGGCTGCTTTCCATTTAATTATTCCCTCTTAGCCTGATATCTCGCTATTCGTTAAATCCGTCTGTAAATTAAGTTATCCGTTCCGCTTCGGTGAAGATCCTTAAGAGAGGGTGGATGTTGGGGGGGGGGGAGGAAAGGGCAGGAGGAAGTTATTCAAACGATTCTCCTTCCTTCCTCCAAACGAAACGAGTGAAATCTCTCTTCTTCTTTTCGGTGATAAAGTATCGTATCGCCGAGTACCGCGTACGGTTAGCAAAAATTAGACGGATTTGTAGAGGATATATTTGGGAGATGGGATAGATAGGATGATGGAAGGTAGGATTTTTTTCTAGGATCCTTGGAATAATTTAGATCGCGAAAGATGTTTGAAAAAAAGGGCCGTGAGAACGGGTGAAATTTGACGGGAAAGTTTTCAATCTCTCCTTTGCCGGAAATTTCTTGAAATTTGTAAATCTGTTCGATACGTTTCGTCGCGAAACTTTCCCTCTACGAAGTTTTGTTAAAAGATCGCCAAGTTTGCGATCCTTTCTTTCTTCTTCTTCTTCTTCTTCTTCTTCTTTTTCGCGTTTTTTTCTGGAAATAATTCACCGCCATGTTCCACCCAATGTGAAAAATGACATTGTTCCCGTGAAAATAACTGGTTGAATTAGCAACACGTCGCACGCGGAAACTATCTGGGAACTCAATGGACAAACGGAAACACGAGACGTCCGTTCAGTGGCGCGTTATTAAAAGTTTACGACGTGTCGTTTCACGGGTTATTTCGCGTCATAACTCACGGCTCGGACGAAGCTGGTCTGGCCGAGCAGGCACAAAAGCGGGCCGGCCCTCGTGAGCGAACCGCGCCATTTCTTATTTCAACCGGTATGAATATTTTCCAAACCGGTGGCGGACCGATAAAATATCACCGAGATAAATTCGCATCCATTGAAACGTGGCCGTAATAAAATTACCAAGAAAATAGAAGCGCGCGTTTTCTTTTAACGCCTCTAACGCCGATAACATGGATACCCATGGCTTGGGTCCACGCCTCTTTCTCCAAAAAAAAATTACGCCCCGTAAATTTCTCGATATAATATTTACAATGCTATTCTATCGCCGATAAATCAACGCGCCCAACGGATTAAAAAAAAAACGATGCTCGCCGCCTCGAGAAACATCGCTCCGATGTTTATTCTCTAATTCTCAGAAATGCAAGCAATCCGTCTGTCTCGAATATGACGAAACAACGATATTCCCGGTCGATTTTGATCGAAATTCCCATAGCGTTTTGAACGGCGGTGTCAAAGTCGCTCGCGAGAGAATCACCTTAAAAAAGTTTCAACGAGCCCGTTCATCCTCACTTCCATTCGACGTTACTTCAAAACGCTGCGAAACATGGAATTTCCACGGGCGAGGAAACTCGAACTTCGAGAGTTTAGGAGGAAGAAAGAGAGAGAGAGAGAGAGAGATCGATTGGCAAATAAATGAATTCGCGTGGTCGCCGATCGAATGGAAAAGCTTTGGGGAGGTTTGGCGAGCATCGAAGTCGATTGGTTACTGGATCGATGATAATTTTCGAGGCATTCGATCCTCCATTCGTTCCCTTTGGATCGGAGGGGAAACAGTTTTCTCTTCTTGGGGGTGAAACGGGGCGAGTAACGGGTCGAACGATGGCGTCAACATTTCATGACGTCAATCGTTTTCCACGTGGACGAGCCGGACGGACGGGATACGCGCCGGCTTTTCTTCGATCGATCGACGCGCAATATCCGCGGAATATCGTTTACGCGGAGTTTCGTGTTATTTCGGCCGCCGTAAATACGAGTGGCGTACGTGTGCACGTACGTAAGATCTACATTAATGCGAAATTAATTTGGGGAGGGAGTTAAACGGCCGGTCCGTGTTCACGCACCGCTTCAACAGCGGTTCTCAAATGTATTATCTTTGATTATTCATGTAGATGTTGCATTATGAAACGATTATCTTTCATCGTTGCACGGTTAATTGGATGTTATTACTTCGCTTCAGAAAATATTTGCCATTTTCGACGTTGTATCGAATTTCTGCTCCATTTATCTCGGCCGATTTTAGATGGAGAATGGTAACGATTACGGAACCGCGTGTACAAATATCCTGCCAATTATATACGAAGTTGTATACGAATCCGATTGTACGACTGCTTGAATCCGGTGGCGAGGAGAAAACAGGGGAGGAAAACAATGAAAAGAGGGGAGGGAAGTTCGGAGGCCCCGGATTTTACAATCCTCGCGCGTTCTTTAAGCCGGCTGTCGTAAGATGAAAAATTAGGTCGCCACTACCCCGTCTTCGGTTGACGTCATCGTTTCTTGTATATTCAACGCTGCCGTCAGGTTACCGATAGCTTATACCGACGGGAACCAGCTAAACCTCGATACAGTTCTATAAGCCGGGGAATTAAACGCATCGTTCCAGAGAATAATTATTTCCAAGTTATTGGATTACGCCACGAAAATTGATCTATTCTTCGCGTATTATCGCGCTTCGAATCTATTCTTCTTTCTCGTCAATTTTCTTTTTCCTTTTTTTTTTTTTTTTCTTTTTCAATCCCGTCGAGTAATGGGAAAGAAAAGGTAGAGGAAGGCTCATAAATATTCAATATTCCGGTCGTTCTTTAGAAAACTTTTAAAAATCCACTTTTATACCATCCGAGCGTTCAACTTAAACGAGCCACTTCCATAAATATCAAATACACGTCCAAAAAACCGGCGCCGCACGATTTCACCGCGCGATCGCTTATGATGCTAATTTCATCACCCGTGATACCCGTCGCGCTTCGTCCTTTCTTTTTTTTTTTACTCGCTTCCGAACTTCCGTCGAGACGAAAATCGAGACGAGCAATTCAACAGAGTTATTCGCGAAAGGAATAACTTGAAATCCTCGCCGGATAAACAATTTCCAATGACTCGTAATTATCAGGACGCGTTAAGTCTAACGATGATAACGGGACGATGATACCGGTGTACATGTTTCACGGGGATTTTCGCGAAATACAGCCGGTGGATCTGGAAAATTATTGGCTGTTCCCGTGAAACGATCGCATTAGGAACTTTTATTCAAGTTGCCGCGAAATTCCAACAATTATAATCGGTGGAATAATCGGAAACACCGATGAAATATAACCAGATCAATGAACGAAACGCATTGCGATTTATCGACCGATACACCGAACCTGATTCAACCGAATTCCTGCTCGGTTCTCGAAACGCGAAAATTTTCTCCCCGGGATAATTCTTTCTTTCCCGCTTTAATGATCGACCAACCCTTATATCCTCCTTCCTTCTTCCTCCTTCTTTTTATCCCTTTGGTAAATTTACCGCGAATAACGTTAACGATCGCGCCTATTTCAGAGAGAAATGATACGGAAAATCCTTCAATTTGTCAATCAACGGAATCGGTCGTTCTTTTTAAGTAGTTATTTTAACCACCAATGTATACCGTGCTCGTTTTTCACTTCGATAAATCTACAAAGCTTGTTAAACGAATAATTTCTCTCTCTCTCTCTCTCTCTCCTTTTTCTTTTTTTTTTTATTTTCATTTTTACATTTTCCGCGGTTTCTATTTTCCTGCCAGTTTTTTTTTTTTATCTTTATTTCTTTCGTTCTCATATTTTTTCTCTTTTTTTCTTTTTTCCTTCCTGCCCCATTGTCGATCGTATTTTATACAGCGGTGAAAAAAAAAAATATGAAAGTGCCGCGGATTCATAATTGAGTTTTTTTTTTTTTTTTTTTTGTTCCATCGAGATCATTTCAAATTTTTATCTCGAATTCGATGAACCAATTAAGTATCGCGATAAGGGAGGGGGGGGGGGGAATGGGAATTTGGAGAATTCCGAATTGGGCGAGGATTAATTCGGAGAGGCGCGTGACGCGATCAAATGAACCCGATGACACGATTTCACCGGTCGACGAAGCGCGAGGAATCGTCGCGCCGAAGAAGGGAAACGATTTGGCGTGGTATATCCTCTCCCTCGCAAAGTAAATAGCGTCAGAGCTCATTAATACGTCGATCTATCGAAATGTCATTATATGTACGAGCCACCCCCGTTTTCGGTTTACCCCCCCGTTTCGCGGCTGGTATTAACACGCGGGCCGAAAGCGAGCGTCAGAGCCAGAGGCCCGTCGCGTCCACTCGTTCGAGTTTCGCCGGAACGTTGTAACATTGCACGCTCATTATTCCAAGCGTTTGATTAATTGCACCGTTAATTCATTCGCGGCGATGCGCCATAACCGGCGGAGAGTGAAGCGAGAGGCCGGAAGCAATCATTATCCAGGTATCAATCGAACGCTCGAACGTTTTGGGGGCCGGATATTATCCCAGCCTTTTCCTTTCCTCCTCTTTTCTTTGACGAATTTAAACGTTGGTCTCCAAGCTGAATTTATCGCCCATATTTGTGTTAAGTAATTCCATTAATTTCGGAAACTTTCGTTTTTTTGATAAATATAACGAATGATAAATGTTTAAACAATTTTTTCTCCAGCGTTTTCTCGTTTATCAGCCGTCGAAAATATCAATTCAAAAAACGTAGCGATTAATTAATTAATTATATTGGAACAGTTAAAGGAGTATCAGTTTTGTACGCGGTAGATCCGGAGATCTGTTTTCGAAAGTTGTATAATAATATCCGTGGAAGTGGTCGGCTTACGAAAACAGAGAAGCAAAGTTTTCATGCCTAAAACAACAATCTTTTCGTCCAAACAACAGAGCGAATCGTGCGTATAAGCGCGCACTGTAATCGTGCGGCAGTCCCTGGTTACGTGGTTAGTGGCGGATTTTTGAGATTAGGAACGCGGTCGGACGAAGATAGAACGTAATGTCCTGTGCCATGATCGATGAAATTACACGTGGCAAATTACACAATGCCAAATTACATTTATATCGTTTATGAAAATATTTGTATGATTTGGAGCTTCGTACGGTTTCATAATTCCTTATCAAAGGAAAAATTAATAGATTCGCACAGACAGAGGAAGAAAAAAAAAAAGAAAAAAGGAGAAAATTTCGAAATATCGTGTTTCTTCACGAAGATAAAATCTGAATGAAATATTGATTAAAAAAACGGTATTTCGAAACCAGAAATATCAATTTCAAAGATCAAGAATCTTTTTATAGATTATGATCGAAAATTGGAACGAATTCTGTTGCAAGAAAGATGGGTTTCTGTTGTTTGAAATAGAAAAGGAACGAAGAGGGAAGAATGGAACGAAAGGGGAAATGGTTAAAGGCCATTGGGGTGAGGAAGCGGGTATTGCATGGGGTGGTCCGACAATTTCGAATGGACAAGCGTATATCGGTGTCTCGGTTGTTTGTATTAGTAACAGTCGAGGTTGCCTGGAGCGTCGTTTTCCAAAATTACGAGCCGATACCGTTACAATCGGTTGAGCGATGCACCCGCCGCGTCACGTCAATCGCTATATATTTTCTGCTAATCGATCGACGCTACTTCCGACGAAATAGATCACACGCCAATAGGTAGCCGGCCGCCTAGTCGAGAATAACATCAATGAATTCGTCACCGTTCTCGATAAGCCGGATTTTTTTCCACGACCACCTTCTCATCATCGATCGAATTATTGCCCGGTTAATTGACCGTTACGATTTGCCTTTGATTATCGGGGAATCGGCTTATCCGAACCGGTCGAATAAACCGAGAGAAGACAATGGAATTAAAGTTAAAACAATGCTGGCTCGAATTAATTATCGATCGCTCCGGTTTGCCGCCCCGGAATTCCGAAAGTCCTTTTGTTCCCATGATTCGTTTTTGTATTATCAAATTTTCGGTAACCTAAGCTTAAATTTCGTTACGAATTACCTATAAATCCTTCCCTCAAGATTTCTATCAGATTTTATCCAATTTTAATTCCGTCCACGATACTCCTTCGCTCTTGTAACAAATTTTCTAGAGATATTTAAATTGGCTGGGGACGAGAGGTTATCTTGAAACATGTTGATTTATCGATATTCCTTCCTCTCTCTCTCTCTCTCTCTCTCTCTCTCTCTCTCTCTCTCTCTCATCGACTATTTTTTAAACGAGATGTAGAGAAGATTCTACATCTTCACCAGTTTTTTTTTTTCTTTTTTCTTTTTTTGCCTCGACCGCGTTGAGATTATTAATTCGCGAATTAAGCTCCTAAGCAGCTAGGAAATTACGCGAGTAATATTTTACACCGCGAGGATAGTCGGTCGGTCGGGAGAGGCGATTCGGACGATGAATTTTTGTATGTCGCAGCAGAAATTTCATAATGACCCCGGGATCAGGATAATTAATAGTCACGGTGAACAACGCGGGACGGCCGTTTTATTTTTCGTTTAATTAGCTTCATTTATTAAACGGAAACGCGCGGCTTGTACAACGCGGAACCGGCCGCCTTAATTTGTCAACCGCGCGGACCGTTCAATTATGACAATATTGCACGCGGGAAGATGCATTATTTTCAGTCCAATTCCACATTTCCACGTTTGCTTCCCACCAACGTTTTAAATACCGAAACTTTACCGGCCCTCCAACTTCTCCCTCCCCTCCTTGCGAAATCGCATTACCAAGTTTCAACGAGAAATACACTCGTTCCACGCGCCGTTCCTCTCCCCGCCGTGAAATTTCATTCGGATAAACGATTCGACTCGTGATATTCTTGCGTACTCTCCGCTTAATTAATTAAATTATTATTATACTTACTCGTAGTTGAAAAAAATCCCTTTCGAATTCTTTAAATTCTTATCTCGTCTCGTCAATCTTTAATTAATTCGAAAATTAAAATTACAACTAGCTCCCCCTCTGACTATAAGCGACGATTATAGAAATTATTGAAAATTCGATATTAATCATATCTCCTCCGTAAAGGAAACGTAAGTAGAATACATGTGAAAAAATTGCACGGTCGAGATGCGTCACGTCGTACGCGAGTCCCTGGCTGGCAGCAAGCCGAGAAGAATTTCCGCGGGGCCGCTCGGGTTGGCATCAGTATTCACCGAAAGTCGCGTGGTGGTCACCTCACGTGGCGTTTACGACTGTGCGAGTTTTTTCTCCCTTTCTTTCTTTTCTTTTTTCGCGGCGGGAGGGACGGAAAAGCTTTTAAGCCCCGCTTTTAAAAGGGACAGGCCGGTTATCGCGGCTCAGTCGTTCCGCGGCGCGCGTAAATATATCCGGACAAGGAGGAGGGCGAAATCTTCCTCCTCCTTCGCAATATCGGATAACTCGGATGCGCGTGCGAACGAACCACTCGCTTCATGCATTTAAACGGGTAATCTGAAAACGTTATTACGCTTAATAATGCCGCTCATTATTAGGTTTGCCCGCATCGTTTGCCCTGGCAAACCCACCCCGGGGGTAACCGTGCGGGGTTAGAAAAGAGGTCGGATTCAGCTTCGATCGACGATTATATTCGCTTCCCTACCTACGATTCTCGCCTCCCGCCCGCAAGTTAATTAAGAAGGTAACGAGCTAGGAGCTGAGAAAATGGGTAGAAAAATGATATTGCGCGAGGAGGAACGTTGCGATGCGATCGTTTCGATTATTTCTTTTCTTTTTCTTCCTTCTTTCTTTCTTTTCATTTTTTTCTTTTATCGATGGAACGATCAGAAATTGTCCTGGTTGTAATTTTCAAGGTGATGATTTTCAAGGTGTATTGTCCTCGATGTTTTTTACGCTTTTTTTTTTTTTCACTCGCTTGCTTGCCTTTCAACGATATTAAATATTTTTTGGAAAGATGGTTTGCCGTTGGAATATCGGGATTCGAATATGAAACCAACATGATGGTTTTTCGCTACGTTTTATTACCAGAGTACGTTAAATATTCAAATTTTTTCCTGACTGGGCACCGAATTCATAGCGATAAATTGACTGGCTAGGCTCGTTCTTGTTCGAAATTTATTTCCCTTTTTGCTAGGAGTCTATTTTTAAAAATAGAATCTTTTAAAAACGTTGTAAAAATGATAGAAAGAAAATGCGAGGGATGGGACGATTCGTTGCACGACACGAATCTTTTCCCTTTCATTTGACTATAAAAATATTATAATCTTATTAAAAATGTTGAACTATGGAAATGGATAAGAGATTGGATTAAAGCAATGGTCCTTTCTACTTGTAGATCTTCGGGAAGGAAGGATCTGAATCAACAAGTAGCTTTAGGAACCCTTTTGTAATTGGAAGGTGCAATTAAATTGAATTCGAAATTGCATGTCAGTCTTCAGAGGCGAGCCAGGATTGGATAATTAAAAGAGGCAAGAAGTTATATCAAAGTATAAACCAACCTTATAAAGCAATTCTAATTGCAATTTCATCTGAAATTTCATTCATCCCCCTTTCGATGTTAATAATTTTATTCGAATGCATTCGAACGGTAATGATTCTTTTGAAAATATATTTTCTATATCGGAATTTTCTTTTTGCCCAATTATGATTATATATATGTGCGTGTGTGTATGAACGATTAAAAAAAAAAAAAATAGTATTCGAAAAACAAATTTCAACTTATATTTTCACGATGCGCAAGAAAAACTCGTGAATTTTTATTTGAAAATTTTTATTACACGACTTTGACAACCTTCTCGAACAAAAAATTTATAAATTCTGAAAAACTTCACGAACTTTATATTTTTCCAAATACTTGGATTAACAAAGGGATATGCAAATCTAACGTTTGAAGCATATAAAAATTTTTAACAACTATTTTTAACAACTCAACTTACTATGTATAATAATAATAAAAAAAAAAAGAAAAAAAGAAATACCGCGAGTCGAACATGCTTCTCTTTGGCAAATATTATCTTTTTACACGCGATATTAATTAAAACCCGATAAAACAAAAAAAAATATTTGCAATAATCGAATTCTATTGCTTACTGGTAAACTTATCTTTTTGAAGATAAAAAGAAAAAAAAAAGAGAGCAAAACTAACTACGTAATAAATAAAATTAAAATGTCAAAGCCAATAGAAAGAAACTCGTCAAATATTGAGGTAAATTAAGCGGCACGATGTTTTCATTGATTTCACGCAAATATTCCGGAACGCCTGTTGTCAATGAGTTGTTAAAAGTATGCCATTCAAATGAGAATTGCCATTTGTGCAAAAACGTGCTCTCGCGTGTATTCTTTTTATTTAATTCGAAGGAAAGAAGAAAGATCGGATGAAATGAAAAATAAATAAATAAAAGAGAAATGAATAAAAGTGTCGGAAGAGTTTCATCATTGAAATATTCCTCGTTTGGAATATCAATAAAGAGAGAGAGAAAAAAAAACGATCGTTCGCTTCTTTTGCGCATCGCCTCATTATGCACTCATTATTCGCGGAATAAACGTTAATCGTCCGTTAGTCGTCGAAGAAGAATATATAATATTCTTCGTTTTCGTTCGGACGAGTTAAAATTTTCAGCGGAAGGAAAGATATTCGTTAGTTACGTTTTTTTCCCGCTCTTTGACGTCGACGCGACATCAGAACACCTGAAAACAATAACAGGCCGGAAATGGAGAGGATCGTACGAAATGAAACGAGAAGGGGGCGGGATGCACCCTCTCGCGTGGATATCACTTCCACTTTGCCGCAGTTTCACAAAAGTGGAGTCGTCATCGGATGCGACGCGAGAGGGGAGAGGGTGAGGTCGTTGTTAAACAACGACCATTATTGCCTCTCTCTTTTCCTCTGTCCCATTAACAGAGAGAAAGAAACGTGGAAAATATTCGTGGATAAGGATACCATCGCTCGAACTTTAAAGTTTCCAACAAGGGTAATCCGAAAACCATCCCTTAAGGAATCTCTGAACCTCGAGCTCTCGAAAATCCTGTTGGTAAAGCTCGCTTCCTTCGGGATTTTCAGAATGTTGTTTCATCCTTTCTTTTTACGTCTTCTTTCTCGAAGCGAGAGAGAGGGAGATGGCGGACGATGACGGATCTTCCCGCGTCTTCGGTCAGAGTTTATCGCGAGAAAACTGACAAACGGATCTGTTTATGGGGGTCGAGGCGAGGGAGAGAGCACGCCGCTTTATCTGGCCGAGGTGATCCGCGAAATACGCGGATTGAATAGCGTGGAGCGGGATAATGGAAGGCTTTACCGGACCGTGTATCTACACCGCAACCTTCGTATCGGGCGATTCGGATCTCTCGCAGTCCTCTTCCCTCGCCGTTCGCTCCGAAGATAAGAAAGAACGGAGAGGAGGGAGGGCAGAGTCAATTCCTCCTTTTCGAACTTGCCCCGAGATCTCGAATCCATTTGTGGCTCCGAGGTTTAACCCTTCCGGAACCTTTGCAATTTGTTTGCTCGCGAAAATTATTTGTACTCCCCGTTGAAATCCTCGATCTTGTTGTTGCTCGCGATTCCTTAATTTACGATCTCGTTATACGACGCGTACTGAAAAAGAAAGAAAGGAAATATATTCGAACAATGGAAATTTAAAAATAACGTAAATATCGTAAATCTAAAATTTATTGTATCGTTTCATTCGGTACCTTTAATGATTCAAATTGATTATTTACATATAATACGCAAGAGCAATTTCTTTCAAATGAAAAATGAGGCGAGGTCCGCCCGTTAAATTCGTGGTGCGGGGGCGCATATTTTCTCGACGAAACGAATACGACGGTCAATCGGCATATCTTTCCTTCCTCGAAACGAGGAAGCACCTCTTTCCGTGGAATGGCACAGGGCCTCACGGAATCGGTAGTTACTCGAAGGTGCACACGACCCGGCATAAAAGATGCACGGCATTCGGTCGACTCGCATGCGAACTCGAATAACGACGGATTTCCAGAGACTCCAAAGTGAATGGTCGAGAAGCCTTCAAAGGGGCCATAATTCTTTGAGATGAAAATGCGGACGACGAATGTAATACGACGGTTGCGTTCGTACGGAGTGCCGTCTGTATCTCTCCCCCTCTCTTTCTCTCTGTACACCGGAGGAAGATGTGTGATAGAAGATGGAAAAAGAGAAAAGGACGAAAAAAATGAGAAAAAGGAAAGAAAAGGGAACCGCATCTTGGAGAAAATTCTTTTTATCTCTGACGTTGCTCGCCCTCTGGAGAACATAACCTTATTACGCGTAGGAAACCGTCTTTTGCAATTGAAACAACTCGCTTGTGTTTCACAATGCGTCCACGATGCTCGAGCACCGTCCGAAGATATTTGTTTGCCCAACCGGAGCTTGACACAATGGCTAGCGTTCTCGGCTGCGGCCGGGAAACTCTCCGGATCGAATCCCCAGTGCGAGGTCTCGAACCTGTCTTTTCCATGAAATGTAAATTTGTTTTTTCCCTACGAAATTGTATGTCGGTGGTGCAAAGCATGGTGGAAAGAATAAACGAAGGGAAAATAACGATGGAAAAATATTTTTAACCCGCATTGTAGTACTATCGTGGAATCGGGTAACGAGTGGTAAGCTTGCGGCGGCAAGTTTATCGTATAAATAATATTTTATAAACGACGTGTAAATACTTTTCTCATAGCGCAGGAAAATTGGGTGGAAAATTATCGCTTGGCACTAGACAAAAGATGTTTAAGAAGGGATTAACGTGGAATAGCAGCGGTTCGTATCACCGTTATACACAACTCGAGTGTTATGATCGCTCGATGAAACGACAGATATAGAGCAAGGTGTGTATACACTTGGCATCTAACCTCGCTTCCCATTACCACCCTTAAAACGCAGAAGTACCGCGCAGTTGCTACGCAGTTGGAACTTTGTAGCCCCATAACCGTAATACAACTCAAGCGCGCATTACTATGATACAGTTATAGCGTTCAACCGTTTCATGCTCGATTAACGTTCCCCCGTTACGTTCGTGAACTTGCTACACGTAACAAGCAACGAACCACGAGTTTCACCGCACGTGGGGGATAACCAGCCACGAGGACGAAAGCGCAACGGCTTCTGTCGTGTTTCGACGATCGTTCCATCCGCTGCCCTTCGTTCTCTCGTCTGGATTTTCCACTTTTGTGTTTTCGGAAAGAAAAGAAAAAAAAGAAAGCGAGCAACATGGCTTCGCCCTTTAACGTCGTTATTCGAAGAAAGCTCGTTTCTCCACGAAACTTTCATTTCTCGGGGCGAAATACGTTCGTAACAGACTCGAATCTTCTGCGAACACTTTGAATGTTCCGATAATTGACTCGTGCTACTTATACACGCTAGTCACAGTAGTAGCGGTCAATAATATATAGCCAGAGAGAGAACCAATCGATTTTCACGCGCCAGTTTCTATTCACCGCAAAAACCCGTTTTATCGAGGGATTACGAAAGAGAGAGAGAGAAAAAGCGGCAATGTCGTTTTCCAAGTTGCTCTCACGAACTAACGTTAATCCGAGTTTCACAATTACCGTTGATCGCGTCGCGAGCGCATCTGGGTACCACAAATCTAATTAGTTAATTAGCTCGTTTGCATATTTCAATAATCGGGGAACGGATATACGAGCGCAACGGGGACATCCGATAAAACGCGTGCGCGCGAAAATAACCGAGCTTCCCCCGATCGTGCCTTCCCTTGGGCGTAAAGTTAATCCATTAACCGAACCGAGCCTTTTTGATCTGTCAGAATCGCGCGTTTTCCATGCAAATGAGCAATCTGCCCACCTAGGAGGATATTAATTTATAAACGAATGCCATGAGAGATGCTTGCACAATGCTCGTTACACCATATCTCTCCATCTCGTTTTTCGATCACACACATAGGGACATATCGTTTATAAGACGATTATAAGAGTGGAGTGTCGTCGTTTAATAATTCTCAATCTTGCTTTCGAAGATTATCTCGAAACGAGAAAAATTAGTTTGATATTCATATTCGTTTTCTCTTAGCTCTCAGTCCTTTTAATCCTCTCATTATCCCAATTCTTTCCCTTGTTTCGGTCGAATTTTTCTTACGAGCAATCGCTATTTCTAATTTCTACCACAATTCGCGAAGAATTCCTCCCTCGCAACAGAGAGAGTTTCGAACGAAAGGAAACCTATACAACTATCGAATCAGGATCGCAACGATTTCCAATTACTTATTATCAGAATCGACGTGTAACTATCGACGCCTCGTAACCTTCATCCTCCTGTCGTTGCTCCGATTCGAAGAATCGATATCCACCTCCTCCCCCCTAACCCCCTCGAAGAAATTCTTGGAGGTGCGATCGAGGGAAGGGAATAACCTCGTTCGCACTTTCCAATTCCCCCTTTCCTGTGTAGCCTGTTAGCCCCGCATTATTCATCCTTCGAATCCAATTGGAACGGTATCGATGGGTAGGGAGGACATACACATCTGGACGAGGGAAACACGGTGCGTGCCGACATCTGGTCGAAGACGAGGCAACCCCGGTCAAGGAAAGTTTCGTGGCTCGACCACGAGGTGGCGGAAGCGTGGCTGTTCTCCCTCCCTAGCTCCGTCCCAGCCTGGTGAAAAGCAACCTTCCCGCATTGTTTCCGTCTGCGCGAAAACCGGCGACGTTGGTGGATGTCGTCGACCTCGAAACTCTCCCCTTCTCCTCCTCCTCCTACTTCCCGCCGATACGAGTTTCGAGGCCGTGGGCAATTACAGGGGTGGATTAAAGCGGGGCGGGGCCCCGTAAATTCAACTCGTAGCTGCAACTCGTCGCCTAGGCGGCGGCCATAAAGAGAAATCGGCTGTACCACCATCGGTTGAGTTACGAGGGTATCGACGCCTGAACGGTGTATGCGGGGGCGGCCATAAATATTTATCCGAAAAAATATTAAGCCGGTCAGAAACGACGGGGCCGATAAAAATGATCCCCGGTAAAAAACCATCCCCTTTCCCTGTCTCTCCGCACGAGGGTGAGGCTCGATCGTGATTTCGTTTCTATAAATATCGCGACGTCGCAATTCTAGTCTAGTGTATTATTCCTGCCAGACGCGAGATGATGCGGATCATTGAATTTTGTGGTGGGAGAATTTTTTTCGGTAAATTCTAACATCGATTCCTCTCGCGAAAATCGGGGGGGAAGGGGGGAGAATGATAGAAAACGAAAGGCAATATCTCAGAATATGGTATGGTTTTTCGGTACGGCAATAGGTGGGATCGGTTGTTGATAGTCGGTGTTAAATATTGTCCAAGTTTTAAACGCGTAATATGTTCACGTAGCGTAGAGTTGCACGATATCGGTGTAGCGCAAAGTGCATCGTGCTATGTCGTCTTTTTGCCTCCTGGCAGCTATGGGCCGCGTTGCTCCTTTTATTAGGATATAGATTCGCGTCAATTGATTTATGGGAACCGGTTCGATTTCGAGGCGAGGCCGATCCAAGATGAACGTATCCCCAGGCGCGATCCGTTATACATCAATTTCACAAGGATCTCGAACGATCGGCATTTTAATTTTTATGGAAATTTCCTTGTTGAAATTTCTCTCGCGACTTGAACATAAATGCCTCGCTTTTATGTCTACGATTGTTCGTACGCGCATCGAAGAGATACGAGAAAAGGAGATATATATGGGAAAATGGTGTTTTAAAAACGTTTTCAAATATCTTTTTTTTTTCTTTTTTCAGAATAATTTGGAAAGTTTCAAAGTCACCATCGTCACAGTTTCGAAACTTTCTCTCTTTCAACGATTTCACTTTTAGAGAAGAGCAGAAGTCACGGTTTGAAATCCATAAGAGTACTACGTCGATCTTCAATGATCCAATTAATTCGTCGTTAATTTCGTCGACTTTAGATGAGGGAGAGACGACAAACAATCGATTGAAAGGAACCATACGCGTGCCTTCCCTTTAATCCGACTATTTAAAGTGAAACGCGATAGAAAATAGGTCGATACGATCTTATGGAAGTGGTCATACGATGCATTTATTATTGCGCGAGTGGCTTTCGTATAGCGATCGCATCGACCTATTTCCCCTTCGCGTTTTTACTGCCGTGGCTTCGGTGAAAATTCACCTCTCTGCGCGGCCCACAGAATCAATGGATCGTTTGTAGTACGTGCAGGTGCACCGCGATAATTTTGATATTCCCATTGTTCGTGTTCCACGCGCTTTTCTCCTCGGTCCCATGACGCGGCATCCGAAAGAATTTCGCCATGAATGGAGTACTCGAATTTTCGTATGGCCCCATACTGTGTGCCCGCATTCTTACGCAAATATAATAATCCGCATGACAGAGGCAAAAAAGGAAAAAAAAAAAAAAAAAAAAAAGAAAAATATTCGATTCTTGAAATTTCATTCGTTTGAAAATTCTGTGAATGAAGAAAAAATTCTATTGTTCTTTTTTTTTTTTTTTTTTTTCGGTATTTCATCGGCAAGTTCCGTGACATTTTTTACTTCACGACGAAAACGTAAATTTTCATTATTGAAGCCTAAAAATATATCGGGATCTCGAGTATTAATTATTTTTAACGAGGGGAAAGGAGACAGAAAGATAATAGATTAAACTTTATAGCGGAGTACAATTACTCTACTTTTTTTTCACCCATTCTTATTCCACTCGAACGATATATCCACGTCAATTAATATTCCAACTACTTTCCCTTTGATATCAAATTACCGAAACCACCGTAATTTGCGACAATACGGATAATCATGACTCGTAAAGATATACTCGAGGAGGTAAAATCCTCGCATCGTTCCTTCGTTTCGCCATATTTTCCTGTCGGAACTTCAGGTCAACTGATCGACTGGGGAAGCACAGCGTCGTATCAGCGGCACGAGGAATCCCACCACGGCTATTTTAAATATTAAACGTGCCATTTATGCCTACAGTCCACGAGTGTAGTGGCTTTTAACGAAATAAATAACGCACTCCTTTCCTTTTTTTCTTTTTTCCCCCACCCACACTCACAAGGAAGAGATTGAACACGTGCAAAACCGTTAGCCGTTATCTCCTCCCTTTTAACCGCCGGGAAAAAAGATAAAACGCGGAAGTTGCGCGTCTTCCGACGGAAGCGGCGATCTCTTTCGAAAGGAACGTTTATCTCCTCTTCCATGGCGAGGAGGGGCGAGGTTATTTGTGAACAAATACGGACAGGAGTCGCTGGTCGATGCGGGTTTATCGTGGAAACTTGCACTACCATCCCCACTGCAATAATTATTAAGCCGAGTGGATGTGTCGGCGGATAGGGGGAAAAGGTAGATTTACTTTCAAAGGCGATTAATCTTTTCGCCCTGCCAAGGAGACGCGTATGATTTAATTTCTGGATAGGATTGGAGCCGTGAGGTTCGTTGGAAACGCGACGGAAACTGAAATCGTGTAAAACAGATTCACCGATAAATCTCGACGCGGGTCGGGGAGCCTGTGTTCGTTCTGGTCTAATTTGTGGATCGTTCGGTAAAAGGAAGCTACGTCGTCTACAGGGGACGGGGAGGGGAGAGAAGAATTTATAGATAGCCTAATACCGAAAACTCGCGGTGAATAGTTCAGGAACGGACGGGGGTGATATATTTTGAAACTGGGCTGGCTCGCGCGTGTACCATTGCCCATAGTAGGACTGCGATGATAAGTTTTCGACCGGTGTAAATCCGCAGGATTGCTTTGGCAATGAAAAGAAGAGAATGGGTTAGCAGGAACAGACAAAAAAAATATATATATATATAATTTATAATTGTTAATAAGAAATAGGATTTCCCTCCGCAGGGAATTTTCTTTTTTAGAATTATTTCGAGAATAAATTTTGCACAACGAAAAATTTTCCGAATTTAATATTTCATTCGATCGAATCGAATAAAATGGACGAGAAAAATTTGGGTGAAAAATTATTAATCTCCGTTTTAGTCGTTTCAATCTGATGATACGAATCCGGTTTGGTTTCGTTCAATAGCGGCTGAAAAATTTATTCCAACGTTAATTCGTCACCCATGCGCGACATTAATTTTATAGAGTATCGATGGATCAATTAATCGTGGTTTTATCCTTTGTTTATAAATCATATCGTTTTTCCATTATAATTAGCGGGTAAATGCATTGCTGCATTTAGTAGAGAAATATTCGCAAATGAATTTTGCATTACGTTTCATTATACATTTCATTATGAAATATTTCATAAATTGACACACGTGTATATACACGAGCAACAAATGGAACGATCGTAATTCTCGGTTGATATTAATAACGCGCATCCTTCTCTGTTAAGGTCAAAAGACTCTGCGGAAGTATCCCGTGATGGTGTTCATTCATGGAGAGAGCTTTGAATGGAACAGCGGCAACCCTTACGACGGCACTATATTGGCAGCTTATGGCAACGTCGTCTTTGTCACTATCAACTTTCGTCTGGGCATCCTTGGTGAGTAGATTCTTCCCATTTAAAAACTCAAATAGTTTCATTTTGCAAGATTTGAAAATTATAAGAATAAATCGTCGAATCTGTTTAGGATTATTTTTACCAGAAATTCTCGTTTCTCTTTAATCTTGCAAGTGAGCCGTAAGTAAGTAGTATAGGTCAAGCATTTTCGTTCAAGTTTATGCATTCGCGTGAAATTGAAGAGAATTGAATGAAAAGTTGAAAATAAGGGGCACATGTGCATATGTTCGAGTCGAATACGAACACGATACGATGCGAAATTTGGTTGGGAGTAGGCAAGGCGCAGGTCCTCGGCTGACATCGTCTCGATACGAATTTATGAAATCTTGGCGAACGCCACCAGCGGCAGCGTTGCATGAAATCAGGAATTCTGCTTCATTAACGTTCGCGCTTCGCTGCGCCATCGGCTTTTTGATCTTCGACCAACTTCTTTTTATCCCTTCCTCCCTCTCTCTCTCTCTCTCTCTCGTGCGACTATCTATCGATCCATCATCTCGCAGCCGGGACAATCGCCTCCCGATATCTCTCCCGCGATCCGTTCGCATAAATAACGAGATCTTAGAACGCTACTTCCCAACAACTTCCTGCAGAATTTTTATAACCGCAAAATCCGAGGTTTCTCTCTCGGTTGGATTAATTTCCCGAGCGGATCCTCCGGAACGGTTCCTTATAAAACCGAACGTAAAATTATATCCCTATCTCGATAATTTTTTTACCGATATTAAAATTCACCGCCTCTCGGATTTCTATAAAATGGGGGCTGTTTGAGAATCGTCTACGCGATTCTTGAGAAACAAAAATAGCGAAAGGAAGGGAGAATACATTTTGATTAAGAAGAAGAACGCTTGTAAGTTTTGTTATTCGTCGCACGAGGAAAATCAGATCGATACGTGGTGGCGAGGATTCGCAGAGGTTGAGGCCGAGGCGTAAAACATTCAAGTCCACGTTCCTGAACCGAGAAAAAGGAAAATTGTTCCGGGGGGAGGAGGAAAAAAGAACAATCTGCGGCGAAACAAAGGCGGCCTTTTTGCCCCCAAAAACTTTCATCGATCCTTTTTACCATTTTTCCCCTGGCCTGCTCCATATTTTTTCCTCCCTATTTTTCCTCCCTCTCTGCGCACCTCGTTCGCAGCTGCCCTATTCGCAACGAATACAGGCTTCCGCGCCTATCCTTTCCCCTAAAATGATAAAACGCCGCGTGCACGATGCAAATGGACGGACGTCGCGAGATGCGCCTCCGCATCCGACAAGTGATGGGCTTGCAATTCGAGGGAGGGATAAAGAGGAACGAGAGAGAAGAAATGAGGAAAAAACGAAGAAGCAGCCGCGAAACCATAATCATAAATTAGGTTAAAGTGTTAGGGGAAGGCGCTTAGTTAATTTCACCCTCTTCCCGTCGGGTTGGTACAGTTGGTTCCAGCGGGAGATCCGAATGACTTGAGCTCTTTGCAAAACAACGGGAGAAAAATATGGATAACGAGGATGCTAATAAAAAAGAGAAGATGCGCATCCTGAGCCAAGCTTTACGTCCGTGGTTGATGTCTCGGTGCAGGATGTAGGCCGCCATGAATACAAACACTTCGTTCCAAAGAAATGTACACTTTCGCTCAAAGGTCTTAGGATATATATAATGTATAAAATTGCTTAGAAATTGTAACGTAAAACGGTTTTCATTTCGAAACGCGATGATCAAAATGAAAAAATAATTAGAATTCACAATTTGACGAGGATGCGACGAGTAAGAGGAGAAACTGATTTTACATCATGTCTAGTCGATATCTCGATTAATAATAAACTCTTCGCCGATATTTGAAACAATTATTATATACACTTTCTTAAAACTCAAACGTTTCAAAAAAATTTTAAATGTCTATTAATAGAAATTGGAAGTTATTTAGAAATTAAACGATTTTATCGATAATTAAGTTTCGAGATATTAAGTTAGAATTCGTAATTCTAATTTAAAGTGATTCCGATTGGATTTACGTTTATTTGTGTCGTAGGTTTCTTGAGGCCCGGGATCAGGGACGACACGGCGAGCAATTTCGGTCTTCTGGATCAAATTGCGGCGCTGCTTTGGCTACGAGAGAACATCGCCGAGTTCGGCGGCGATCCGAACAGTATTACCCTGGTCGGCCACGGTACCGGTGCAATTTTTGCTAACCTGCTGCTTATCAGCCCTGTGGCTAATAAGAAAGGTAACGGTTATTGCCGCGTCGCGTGTTTGCGACTTTTGCGAATATTAAGAGAACACTTTCGTGGTGGAGAACACGTAACTTCCATTTTCGTGAAATCGATAAGAGCCCCGTGTTTAAACTTCGATTTTAGAAGCTCGAAGTTTAAGCGTCGCTTTTACTCGAGTCGATGGAGTTCGAGATAAATTCGAGACAAAATTTATTTAAACGCGATTTTACTCGAATGTAATTTTCTCGAGATAAAACAACGTTTATAAACAACTCGTACAATCACTAATTTGGTTAATTTTACAAATGTCGAACAACGAGAAACAAAACGTCGAATCGAATAAAATTGAATTGGTTCGCTCGACGTCTACGAGTCTCGTAAGTAGAACGGATCCTTTATGATCAGACACCCGAGATTCGAGACAAAATTCATTTAAACGCGATTTTACTCGAGTGTAATTTTCCCGAGATAAAACAACTCGTACAAGCATTAATTTGATTAATTTTACAAATGCCGAGTCTCGTAAGTAGAACAGATCCTATATGATCAGATACTCGAGATTCTTTCATAACTCGCGACCATTACCATTAAAAATTGCGATAAAATCGACTTTCCAAAGACTGCACACGTTAGATTTTCTTGTAAAGTCATCGGGGAAGAATAATCCTTTCTTGCTTGCAACAAAGTATACGTGGATACGACGATCATTTTTCAGCGGAGGTATATGCCGAAGGGAATAGTGCTTCCCTTGATATCCGAAGATATCAATAATTATACTGTAGAACGAAAAACTTAAGATTTGACGCGCGTGCAAGTAGCGCGCGATCTCGAGAGAGTAGAAACCATTAATCGTCTTCCCATCTTTCGCAGGTCTTTTCAGACGAGCTATTCTCATGTCCGGATCAGCGTTGAGCGCCGATGCTATCGGGAAAGCACCGTTGCAGATCACCAAACAGGTACATCGATCGATCGAAACGAACGTTGTTGCTCACGTCGTTTTCCGCGATTTTTTTTCTTCGTCCAAATCGTGCAAACCAATAATTGAAAAGGATTATCACGTCGACTCGTACGTTGAGCGTTTACCATTAATGCTTCGATTTTAACAGGTATACTTTAAAAGACGATTAGCTAAACCTTAAATTTCTTCGATTTCTTTAGTTCAATTTAATTCTCGCGTAATTTATTGGAAAAGAAAAAATAAAAATCGATATATAGCATTAAAATGAAAACGAATCCTTTTTACTTTTCGAATCTCAAGATAGACGGCCACAGATGGATCGATGTGGAGGAACATTGCGAGATTTCAAACTCACAATGGATGATGGTTAGCCGTGAAAAGGGAAAGTACGATTTTACGCGGATCGACGTTTGACTTGTGGGCCGAATCGGAACGTTTCAATCCGCCGACGCGTCTGACATCTCGTCGACGGAAGATCGATATCGCGTTCCCTTCTAGGGAGCCACGTGCTGAACGCCTCGTTTCCAGCACGGAAGGACGTAAGGTCGCGACTCGAATATCGGCGGAAATATCGTTTTTCTCATCGCGAGCGGCAATTTGGCGGATGATGGACGTTGAGAGCGTCCGTTTGGCGACTCGATAAAACGGTTCGAATCATTTTTTCCAGGTGGCGCACGCCCTTCACTGCCCCACCACCACTGACAGCGATCTGGCAATATGTTTGCGCGGCCAAGACGTGGACACTTTGCTGAACGTGAAGATTCATAAACCGAATTACGTCCCCGCATTCGCTCCGTTGATCGACAATGCGGTCATTCCGGACAAGCCTTACAATTTGATGAAAAATCCTCAGATGTTCGACAGGTATATCGGCGGAACACATCGTTGAATCGAATATTTATCATCACAGACCGAAACCGTTTTAAAAGCGTTTACGTATTACGTAGGATTAACGCAAGTTTGTACAAGTTTGTACACGTCCACGCACTTTTAGCTCAATGATTTATCGCGCAGTTCACTTTTTCGCTTTAAATGAAAATCCGACAATACGGAGAAAAATATTTGTATACGTATTTTACGATGTAATATTCTAGATATAATTTAAATAACGAAAGAAAATAATTTGCCCGCCGGTTATCCATATTTTCAGAACGATTAATCTTTCCTTTTTTTTTTTTTTTAATTAATTCGTTGATAGAGGGCACAGTTCGATCGCCGCCCGCCTAAATGCATTTCTATCGAATCGAAGGAAAATAAAAAAAAATTCCATCATATATCCGGGATATATACGCGGATATAAAAATGATTGAATTCGAAAATTTATAGATGACTTGGAAAGCGCGCCGTTTTTGCGGCGGCAATTCGAAAGCTGTTGGAAAACTTTTATTTAATTCCGCCCGAGTGAAATTTTCGTCCATCTATCGTTTCAAAGTTACGACTTGGCCTAGTTGTACGTACTACGCGAGAAGTAGGTACGCCGCCGCGTAATATAAATTCAATGGGTAACGTACGTTTAGAAAGATATGTTTCTCGTGTAAAAGCGCGTACGCCTCGTAAATTGGAGAAACACGAAACACGTCAAGGGTTATAAATGCGTTTATAATATAAACAGGTTCGATCTGATGTACGGAGTGACGGAGTCGGAGAAGTATCACTTGTTGTCACCGGTGGATCTGATGCACGGGATGTCAGAAGGTCAGAGGGACGCGGTCCTGAAGGAGCACGCCAAGGTACGACGACTCGTCACGACTCGACACGATTTCTTTCCGCCTAATTTTCTCGGCCCGTTGGAATCCCGTCTCTTCCGTGGATCGTGATTTATCGTGGAAGGGGAGATTGGTGTACGCGGGAAGGTGTTTCGGATAGGAATATTTGTTGTACGCGATATTGAATCCTGGGAAATCGAGGCGATAACAAAGTGACGCGATATTTCTTGGTCGGCAGGCGACGCACGAGCTTGAAGCGGAATTAATCCTGTCCAAGATTCTGGAACAATACGGCGATTTCTCGCCAGGATTCGAGGGGGAGTACATGCTGAAGAATCGCGATCTCGTGCTCGAGGCTCTATCCGACAGCGGCACAGTCGCCCCCTTAATAATGGCCGCCAACTTGCACTCGAGGGCGAATCCAAACAGCTACATGTACGTCTTCGCGCATCCCAAAGCGACGCAGGAGTACTCCGGCGTAAGTAATCACGATCCCTCTTCTTCTTCTTCTTCTTCTTCTTCTTCTCTATTTCCAACGCGATAACAAATAATAAATATTATCGTTTACGTTTTGTATAAATATCGTGCGATCTTCGAGAAAAAATAGGAAAAATTCTGCGTTGAAAACGATCTCGACGATCTTAACTCCATGAAATATGACGAAAGGTCTGCTCCCTATTGAAGAGTCGCAAGAGTGATAACGGCTCAAGCCTCTTCTCAGCCTGACGAATTCGGCCGGATCCGGAAGGCGGATAGAAAATATGAAGGAAGCGCATAAATCGGAGGCGGGCCCCCGTGGAAACTGGAGCACGTACGATTAGACGGTGTACTTTGCATTTTATTCATTTTCCGCGCGAGATTCCTTGGCGGAAGCTAGTCTGAGGGGGAGCGTGACCTACTCTGACCGGGTTGGCTGGATAGAAAAATCCCGGCCCATTTGGACGCCGTCCAACTATTTTTATCGGCGCTGCGTACCGGCCTGTTACGCTCTGTCCGAGAGTACACTGACCGGACCTGTGTGTGGCGTTAAACCGACAAGAATCTAACGTTTCCAACCTTGCTCGTCGTTACCTACGGAATTTACGAATAATTTACGAACGACAAAAGGAAGATTGCGAGACCTTCTCGACAGGAATATCGCTCGCCGTTGTTGCTGCGAATTCACCATATCTGCGAGTATTATTCTCAACAATTGCAATATCAACTTTGACTATTTTTCTCCGATATGTTTATTATGTGTATCGGATATGAACGTGTCTTTAAAGAGAGTTTGAAGATGGCGATTTTCGACGATTTTCACCACCACGAATTCAATTTGTGATGGAGCTCAATTCCAAAGTACTTGAAGTCGAGCGATTAATTTAGATCGTGAACAACAGGTCGTAATAATTCCTTTTTTTTTATGAGTGAACGCGAAACGCGTTATTGTGAAACATTCTTGTTTGCAGCAACAACGTAAGTACACCGTGCACAGCGAGGAGTTGCCGTATTTGCTGGGCGCGCCTCTTGACGGGACGCGCGGCCGATACGATATCGGCGAAACGCTCTTCTCCGAGGCTATAATGAACTGGTGGTGCAGCTTCGCCTACATAGGGTAAGTTGCTGCTATCCCTAAACGATGGAATAAATCGATCGAATTAATAAATTCAACGATATCCAGAGAAAACAGAGACACGATGTTAAATCTCCTCTAAGCATTCTGTTATTTCGCCCTCGTTTTCATCTCCCGGAGATTCCCTCGGACGTCGGTTGGAGGAAATAAAACGGCGTAAAATGTTCAATAAAAATTATGATTCTCGCCAATCGGCGGAACGGCCATTACGAGGGTTGACGGGACGAGAAACGAGCATCAGGGAGATTTAACAGGGTCGCGGTTAAATCTATTTGGAAAAATAATTACAAGTCTCGTGGACGTGGTGGGCGTAGTATAACTGGGAATGGTTAAACATAAATATTCAGAGACCCGTATAATTGAAAATCATGTTTGAGAGGGCGTCACTCTATTTTCCGTTGGCCGGCTGATAATGAATTTCCACAGGTTGAACTCGAAATTCCCCGTCGCAGTTTTATCCCAGAGAGTATCTCGGATTATTTGTATAAAATTCTGCGAGATTTATGCGCACAAAGCGGTCAAAGCGAAGCCGAGGTGGAACGATTGTGGGTGGAAAAACGGCGTAGGTGAATGAAAACGACGTTTCCGAATTTATTATTTAATGATAGAGTCGAACCAGCTCGAATTCGCTAATTTCAACTGACGGTATAAACATATATTCGGATTTTGTGCGAATTTTCATCGCGTTCCCGCTCGTTGTTTCGCTAAAAATTTCAGCCCATTTAATCGTTTTATAATCGATTTTTCATAAAAATTTAAATCTTTGAAAGGAAAGAAGTAACAAATTTGCGTTTAATGGCGTATAATAGAATTGAAAAAAGTTGAAAATATTTGATAATTCTGAAAATGGAAATAAAAGATGATGATAAAATTCGCGCTGTCGAACTCGACAGTGTTCGAGGATCGTCGAAACTTGTTGACTTTTTTTTTCTTTTTTTTTTTTTCCTTTTTCGTGATATCACTCTACCTATCAATAGAAGACTCGATTGGTGGACCGTAAATCGCGATGACTAAAATGCACATCTGCT
The DNA here is from genome assembly GCF_048593485.1 of Apis florea. NCBI lineage: Eukaryota > Metazoa > Arthropoda > Insecta > Hymenoptera > Apidae > Apis > Apis florea. The sequence goes on along the minus strand of NW_028256416.1, from coordinate 2,982,551 downwards.
AAATGGAGCGCGATAATTAAAACGTAAGTTAAATGGACTAGTTCGGCCCGGTTCCCATTATTTACTATTCGAACGTGTTGTTGTTCCACAACTCATTACGAAGCCTTGCGCGTGAAAAAGTAGCGGGGAATCTTTTTTTTTTTTTTTTTTTTTTTTTTTTTTGCATTTAATTTGTTCAACTCGAATATCTCGAAGAGAAAAAAAAAAAGCGGCTTGGAAATTGGAAATCCTTAAACAGAAAGATGATTAAGCTTTTCCTTCCGTCGACCGTCAAATACCCGAGAGCTGAATTTTACATCTAATATCAAAATTTCTTCAAAGGGAATTTAGATTACCATGTTTAAGAGATGGATACCGCTCAGGTGCGGTTGATCTCTCCAAAGTTTCAAAGTTTCTATTTTTCTTTTTTCTTCCCCTCCCCCCTCCTCCCTCCCCCTCCCCCTCCCAAAGTCCGGGATTTGTCGGTAACTGATGTACTCGAAAGGGGGAGGGTGGGGAAATTCGAAAGAATGACGATACGATCCGATATATTTTCTCGAAACTAATTTAACATCCGAGTAATTTCGTTGCTAACCCAATCGAAAAGAGCCCCATTTATTATTGGAAATAACCCGACAGAACAAGTTCGCGCAAAGAATGGAGGTTGTAGAAAAATCTAAAAATTACTATACAACGGAAATGGAAACGTTGAACCGAAATAAAAACGACGATCGATCGATCGACGAGCGGGCTGCCTTCAATTCGAAATACCTTGTTATCCCGGTTATTGGTGAATTAACGATCCGATACGTCGGCCATTTTAATTTTCTCGATACAAGCAGATTACCTATATATATACAAATTACTGGTACATTTCATTTCTGGGGAGGGACAAACGTCGATTCCCTCCGGAATCCCCTCCGCTCGACCAATCGATACCGCTGTTTTATCTTCGGATGGCGGTGCGAAATTTCACTCGTATTTCATCGGGCTGCGTCACGAGATAATTTTCGAAAACGAAACACCGATCGACTCGCGTGTTTCCAAGTCGTCGTTTTTCCTCGTTCCTTCTCGCTCGCGCCGCCCACCTTTATATCTTTTTCGTATCGATGATCCTATCGATGGCGCATCTCCACGATTGTTCGGCTTCCTTGGAAGCTGAATACCCGAGCGAATCGATAACACTTTGAACTCGCGGTGTTGCGCCTTTCCAACATTATCCTTTTATCCGGTTCATTTACGATCAACCACGAGTATCCGCGAGATAATTCTCTTCCCATCGGCGGCGAACTCGAGATTTTTTCCTCCCCTCCCCACCCATTTCTCTTTGATCGAGGCAAAATTGCATATGCATCGCGACACGACGAGAGATCAGACCAGACCGGGGGAAGGAACTGGGTCGATCCAATTAAGCGAAACAAAGCTGTTTAATGCACGCGGTCGCAGCCGAAGTAAACGTCACGTGTGTGGCTCGTGACACCGGCTGATCGATATCGAGCGTGACACCGTGTCACGCCTCCTTCCACGGAATATATCTTCCACGGATGCAGCGATACGTATTCGTGGTACGTAGGTGGAGTAGGCGTGGTTATTTTATTCTACAGTTGGGGAAGAAAGAAGGGAAACATCGGTGATGGAACGGATGGATCGTTCCGTTTAACATTTTCGACCGTGTTTTCCTCTTCTTTTTCTCCTTCGTCGCTTCGATGTAAACAAATTTCATCAGTTTGAAGAGAAATATTTGGCTGAGTCGTGCAATCGAACGTAAAATAGACAGAGGGTGGGGAAGCGAGATTAATTTTTTTTAATTTTCGCATGTTTAATTTATATTCGAATTCAATGATTCCGTGAAAGATGCTGATGGAAAAGAGGGGACCGATCGATAGAGTTCGATTCAAATTGGTGGAGCGAGAATTGTCGACTGTCGATGATGTCCGATCGGGTGGATTTTATGAGAAGAAGAATCTCGTGGAAGAAAAGAAACGATAGAGCGTGAACGGTAAAATTGGGATCGTTTGGAAGGGAGCGATGGTGTGTCGCCGGGGAATGGCCCCCCCTCTTTTTCCCTTTGAGATACTCGTTCGTCGAGCACAAGTCGGGGAGGAAAGCGCGAGTATCGCGTAGCAGAAACGGAGTAGAGTTATCGTGTATCAAAATTTCGATATTGGACTGGTTTTCCGATATCCGAGCGTGGATATACGATATCATTTTGCGAGCGTTGAAGCTCGAGCAGCTGGGAATGTCGCTTCGAACGATCCTTGCCTGCCACTTTATTGAAAACATCGCCGAATCGCAATTTTGGTTTTCATTCTGGTATTCGATTCCAATTGGACACCGAGAACGATCCGCGAGCTTGTAATCCTCCTGTGACAAAAATATTCGTCGATCGCGGATCAAAGGTATTTTATCTTACGAATCGCTGCAAACTCGATGGAAATCTCGTCTCGAGATTTTTCGAGAATCGACCCGAAAAGAGTTTAAACACTCGATTCGTGATCGATATTATACGAGGAGAAACAATGAAAAATATTTCTCTTCCTTTTTCTTCTTCTTCTTCTTCTTCTTCACACAATTTTTGCAATATAAATTACTAGGAACCCAAACGTGAAAGCAATCTCAAAGCGATATCCGTACATGAGGAATGGACTGAAGGAATTGAGCCAGTACGACGTCGATTGGCCCGAGTACGATCCTCAGAATCAGAGGTACCTCAATCTTAGTAAGTTCTCAAGATTGTCTTGATCGGCGACTCGCTACACCGACCACTGATTAAAGAAATATACGAATGGTAAATGAATACAGCGATTCCACCGGGCACGGGTATGCAGTACCGACTTGCTGAAATGCAATTCTGGAACGAGCATCTACCCAAAATGCTTCTTCATCCTGGCAAAGACATACCGTTGCCGATCCGACCGAAAGGGCCGAGACCGCAAATTCTCGACATCGCTGATGGGATTGGAAAGTACGCGAATGCGAGCAGGGATTATGACACGTACGGTTCCAGGTTGGTAACTTTTTTTTCGTCATTGATTAATACTCGATTATTAATTCCATCTCAAAAATTCGTACAATGATGTCATTTGCATTTCTTTCGAACACGTACACCTTCTTTCATACATTTCATACGTGCGTATCGTTCGTTTATGGCGTTAAAAATTAATACGAAATTCATCTCTGATTAAATTTTAAAATATCATTGTGAAATATAGAAGGTGTTTTTAAGTAATAATAAAAACGCGGTTAAACGCGGCTCCGCGTTAATCCAGCCACGGCTCTCCGCTAAAAGCATCGTCTCTTCCAGCATTTCGAGAGGGGATGATTTGAATTATAAATTAGATCGAAAGATAAATCTGTCGCGTATATATATATATATATACTTTTCTAGAAATAATTTAATTTAATTCGGCCGCGTATCGACGTTTAAACGTATCGTCTAATTAACGAGCGGGCCACCGACGCGACAATCATTGTTTATTTTGAAGCGGGTGAAACGCGTGTTATTTATCCTCTCGTTGTCTCGTGAAAAATTCAGGTCCGAGAATCGATTGAAAAATTAAAAGCACTCATTTTCGTGCCACGTTGTACGAGCCGCTCTGTTTATCAAACCGTGCGCTCAACATTTAATGAAACGTCACTTGCACCGCGCCGCGTCCTGCTTCCTTATTTGTCCCCAAACGTTTAAATTATTATTCGCGCGCCGTTATTTGAGCGGAATTTATTCAAAACGGGACGGCAACTACAAAGAGGCGAAAGATTTCGCGCTCGAGTTTCGCTTAGGAGGCTTAACTCGTTCATTAACATTCCGGGATACCCATCATTCGGCCCCGCATTTTCGCCGAACAAACAACCACACCATGATTTAATCCCTCGAAACAAGTAACTGGTTAAATTCCAACATCTTATCGAATTACTCGCAATCCCGTCTATGAATATCTGTACAAGGCCTTACAAATCTGAGAAACTAGGCAACTAAAGTTCAATCCAAACTCGCGTGTACTCCTGGAACGATACAAGTTTTCCCACCTCCTCCTCCTCCTTCCGGGGAGAGGGGAGCTTCCCTGCAAACAACACCTGCAGTTCTCCCAACTTTCCAAGCTCTCTCGCCGTCTTTGCCACGCTCGTAAAAATTAACATCTCCCTTTCCTCTGATTTATCGTTATCCAACACGCCACTTTCTTCCTTCCTTCCTTTCTTCTTTTCTTTCGAATAAACAGATTGCTCGCGTTGCAGATTCAAGGAGGGGACGACGGAGGAGAGATCGACGACGACGACGAGCGCCGAGATCGCTACCTTCCCCCAATCGTTTGAGGAAGAAGCGATTCCTCAGCCAAGCGCGCCAAAGAGTTCTTCCGTGATCGCTATGCTGACTGGTTTCGGCGTGTTATTCTTGATGATCAACTTCACGGCCTGCCTCTACCTGTATTGCAAGAAGCAAGAGACGAAGATGAAGGGGGGCGGGGTGAAGAGGCGGGCCAGCCAGAAGGAAGGGAAATCGGACAAGTACGAGAACCATTACGGGGAGCTCGGTTACAAAAGCGACAGTAAACCGGATCTGAACGACGTGATAAAGAACGACAAGGCGTACGACAACAACTCGAACTTTGGCAGACGCTCGAAATTGTCCAGGCAGAGTTCCGGCTCTACCATAGACACCCACATCAAGGTTAGGGAATGGATACAACAGGAGATAGTGCACAGGTAGGTTGTTGGTCACTCCTTCTCTTGGCCTCTCTTTCGACCAGTTTCGCAACGACGTCGTCGTCGTCTGTTGAGTTAATTAATCGAATCGACTCGGGTTCGACTCTCGGAGACTTTGATGTTTCGCCGATTCATCGGAATTAACGTCCGTGCAGGAGGCTACGTCTGTTTTCGATTACGCGTCGTTGAAATTCGCTTCGATTCGCTCGGAGGATCGATAGATGTCGATCGGCGATGACGCTTCGGACCAAGTTCGTTTCATCTTCTTCGTTGAATCGCGCTCCTCCCCGTTCCATGAAATTGGACAGTTGCGCGTCCAACAGTGCTTTCTAACTTCCCTCCACCACTCGTCGCTTATTCCGCTCGTCGTCTCTTTCTTTGCCGATTGTACGATTAATCTCTACGCGTCTCCGAATTTCGAAACCGTCCATCTTCTTTTTTTTTTTTTTTTTTTTTTTACTTGGCTAAAATATTTTGTTGGAAAAGGTGTTCCCCCAGGTTTCTCAGGAAGACGCGCGAAACGTTGCAAAAGGAGCATCAGGACAAATTGACGAAGCAGCAACGAGAAGAAGAAGAAGTGGAGAAGAAAAGGTTGGAGGAGAAGCTGTCGAAGGAGAGGAAAGAGGAGGCGCGATACGATAAAGATCCGACGCTGATCGTGCGTCCTGGCAAGAAATCAAAGGTCCCGAAGGTATCGGTTGCCATCGACGCCACACCCGCGGCCAGAACCGAATCGATCCTCAACCAGATGCCTATCGAGTTGGCGAAGGGCGTCGAACCGGGCGCCGACTCGTTCAACAAGAGTATCGATTATCCGATGATGATCGATCCTAGCCAGTTGCAAACAGCTCCTCAGGTGGTTGTCATAGAGCACCATCACTCGAAAAGCGATCCGTTACCGATGGAAAACGTGTTGAAGAGCGTGAAACCGAATTTCTCCACGCCGAGGATTTACGAGTCCGATTCGGGGAGCACGAGCAGCCTCTACGCCAAGATCAACCCCAAGTTGAAATCCCGCTTGCCCCGCCCCGGTGAATTGCCGGTGAATCGCGACGGTGGGTCGGCGATAGATCAGGGCGAGGATATTTACATGAAAATGGGGCCCAAGTTGACCACGTTCGGTGCGAACGGTCCGCTCGTCGACACTTGCGATATAAACGTAACCTGCAGGGAGCCGTCTCCGGAGAAGAGGGAATGCGCGAGCCCGGAAGAAGCCCTGAGGACCATCAAGAGGAGAAACTATCCCAAAGTTCTGCCAGACATCGAGAAAAGGCGATCTCTCCCGGCGCCCGGCAGCTTGTTCGCGTCCAAGCAGGGCGCAGGTTCGTTGAAGGATTACAGGAGCGGATTCCACTCGTCCCATCAACCCCCTCAACCCCCGCCGAGGACGTTCGGCCCGTCCAAGAGCTTGGAGTTCGCCGAGGAGAGCGAGAATCAATCCGAGACAGAGACGATCGTCACTAATCTTCATGTTGGCCCGTTGCTCAGAAGGCAGGATTATACGGCGAAGAACAACTCCGATCCTAGTATCATCGACTCCTTGGACGAGAGGATGGACAACAGATCCAGGGTGCAGAGCGGTGGCGGTAGCGTGGACACGATTTATTCGGGCAACGCGGGTCACGAGATCGGGCAACCGATTTTCCAGAGCGTGGGCAAGGACATAGGGAATCCGATCGCCTTGTTGCAGGCGGGTATCGGTAATCCTAACTGGTACAAATCGACTCCGACGGGGAACGGGGATATCTGTATAGGGGCGGCATCCTCGGAGCCCAGGATCACTATCAGGGAGGTGGACAAACAGCCTCAATTCGGTGGCTCGAACTGGGACACAAGGATCGAGCCGAGAATCGTGATCACGCCTAGGGTCGGCAATCTTCTGGGACAAAATCAAAGCTCGAGTCGGACGGTGATGAACCTGTCGTCGGGCACCGATTCCGACGAGAGACTCGACGGAGAGATCAAACCTGCCGCCCCTATCTACGAATCGAATCAATGGGCCGCTACGCCGAGCACCTCGATCGAGCAATCGGATCCCTCGTGCTCCTCTCCCGATTCCGGATTGCCGAGCGTGCAGGCCGGCCAAGAGCCGCGGAAGGAACCGCGAATAATAATCACGGCCAGGGACACGAAGGGCTCCTCTAGTTTGAAACAACCGAAGATCATCATCAAGCCTACGTCATCGAGCTTGCAGAGGAGCAGGGATCACAGGAATATTCCGAAGGTGTCGGCCATTCCATCCCCGGAGCAGAGCTGTCAGAGTTGTGTAGACAAGTCGGGCGAGCAGAGGGAAAAGCCGCCGTTGAAGGAGAAACCGAAGATCACTAGGATCCCCTCGTTCTCGAGGCGCGTGGACGAGGCCTCGGGCGGAACTGAGAGGGCGGCCGTCCCCTCGTACCCCGAGAAGGCGGAAATCGTGCACAGGGTGGAGGCGGTGGCCAGCGGCAAAGTGGTGAACGTGACCGTGGCTTGCGACGGGAGGTCGAGCATTCCTACGTTGCAACGGAAGGAGGGTGAAAAGTGTTCGAGCATCGAGACGGGGACCGGGGCGTTGAACACGGCCACGATCAAAAAGAAACCGGCGGGCAAAAAGTAGGAAGTATCCGTCGCGCGCTTCTTCCACCATTGTTCAACTTCGGACCGTTACTTTCGGCTGAGTAGTTTTCTATGTTTGAAATCAACTATTCGGTTGTCCACTTGACGCTACTTAATCCTTTGCCAATGGACGATGCGGCGAGGAGAGGGAAAGTAATTGGTTCCTTTTTTTTTTCTTTTTTTTTTTTTTTTTTTTCTTTGCCCGTCTGGGGAAATTTGGGAAAAGGATAAAACGATACACGGATATATATATATATATCTTATTAGGGACCACGAAATTGAAATCCGAAGCGGTGTACGATACTCGATACGAAGATCGTGATAAGATGATGAGATCGAAGCGTGTTAATTTCTTAACGATTTTTATTGTTTTTAAATATTATTATTCGTAGTAGATGTAATTTTTCTTTTTGTACCATATTCGGGAATATTTGCAATGATTAAAACGAAGTCAAATAATAAACTCTTTGGAATAACGTTTTTTTAACCTTTAGTCGTGTATAATCGAAATCGTCGTGCACGGTATTAATTTTATACAAACGATATGCCTAAATTAAACGATATCTACGCTACGTTGAATAAAACGATCTGTTATTATTCAACACCGTATTTATTCACATATCTGAAACACTGGTAACCATCGATTATTTCTTTAATCTCTCCGTGTATAAATTGTTCTCCTAATTGCTCTTATCTCGAACAAATATTTCCCTCCTTTTTTCTTTTTCTTTTCTTACCACGTTATCGAACGTCTTGTACGCGCTCGGTGCATGCACACGAGGTAAATGATTTTCATACCGTTACGGCGGCGGAGCAACGTGGGCTGAAAGTGTTTCCCCGAGCTGGGTGTCGCGGCGAGTCTCTGGTTATCATTTTTCAGTACGCGGCTGGCGTACCATTTATCTTGCAACTTTACCTTTATCCACTGGAACTTTATTATTAAGTAAAACAAAGTCTATAAGTCACAGAGCGTTGTCGGGAGAGGTCTGGCCGCTGTCTCGTGTAAAGGGTGTGCCGGCGAGAAGACTGCGGGGTTGGAAACGACGTGAAAACGATTCCAACGGAGTAATGCGATTTCCATGCCGTCGATCGACAAAGAAAACCGAACTTGTTATACTTTTTATATGATTCTTTCCTTACATTTATATTATAATGGCAGTGCCATTTATAATACCCGACTGTAATTTTTCATAATAATAATTTTCCAAATACGTTAGAGAAGCGATACGTTCCGTGTATAAATTCGTTTTTTTCTTCACTCTTTCAGTATCTCTTTCGACGTTGTGAAAAAGAAAAAAAAGAAAAAAAAAACAGCAATTCGAAGGCGAATTCGGAATTTTATTCGCGAATTGCAAAATAAAAGTGTAATCATTGAGTATTGTTCTCCCAATATTAATTTTACGATCATCGTGTTTTTATACGTCGTGGTTAATACAATCCTCCCCTCGTGTTTTCTCTTTTTTATTCCATCGTACGCGCGTAACTTTTTTTTTATTTTATTTTATTTTATTTATTTTTTTGTTTTATTACAGAACGAATTCGATCGATAAATCGAGCACGTTAGGATCGATATTCGATTGAAATATCGTTTTGGCTGCCCGCGCGGGAATATTGTGTCATAAAATATATATTGCCGTTGAAACAATGTGAATACAAGTGAATCGGTGATGTTTTAAGGACCCTTTATTCGCGCGAACCGCGCAAATATCTCTTTGTCATATTTGTCCGGAAGATATGTACGAGATGTTGGTTAAAATTCGCAGATATTTTTCCAAAGATTCCAAATGTGCAGCAAACGTTTCGAAGAAACGATAAGAGAGTTGCGCAACCGTTCGAATTCGTATTTCACGGTTGGTGAAAAAAAAATTGAATGATCTTTTTCCAAATAAAAGAGAAAATTGGATCGTCCAAGGTGTAGTGGTGTTATGTCTTCGCCGCGCTCGTTTCAAACCTTCAAAAAAAAAATTAGAGGTCATGAAAATTCAAGTTTTTGTTCTAACGATATTAATGTAAGTTTCAATAAGAGGGAAATTTACGCCGATTTATTCCGCGCAATTTATGCGATCTTCGAATCCCTAGTTGCTTATCGTGCAACCTCTAATTCACGCAAAATTTCATCCCGTTTTATGCACGATATCTTGGAAACGAGGGCTAGACAGATCTTCTTACGCTTCCTCCTTTTCCAACACAGTCTCGTTCACTCGATTATATTCGGATAACGTAGAAAACAAAATTTCACATTCCTGTATACGTACAGATTTATAGGTGGATAATAAAAATCGACACGATCTCGAGATATTCTTGGACGAAATTTGAATTCGCTGGCAGTAAAAAATTGTTGTGAAAAAAAGTTGAAAGAAGATCTAGTAAGGATTCTTAGGGAGAAATTCTCGTTTTATCCCCTACATTTCTTCTCGATCGTGCCGTATATTATCAACGTTCGATTGTTTACCACGATACCACTCATAACTATAAAGAACAACGATCGAGGAGGAAGCGACGAAAGTTTAGTGCGCCGGTGGAATATCAAGTTTGCGGAGTATCGGGGGAGAGCACGGGATGAACTCTCTCCCGATTTGCCGGACGGTGTAATGGCGTGGATTTGATAAATTCGCCGGACGTTTAATGGAAGGTGGCACGTGGCTTTCACGAGGCAAGTTTCTGACCGCCGATAACGCGCAGTTATACCACCTTCGATGAAGATGAGAGAGAATTCGAGCCCCACTTTCCCAAATATTATTCTTCGCCCAAGACTCCAATATCGTCGCATAGATTCTCGAAAGGAAAAAAGAAAAATAACAAATCATCTCGGCTCTATCTCTTATAATTGTCTCTGGAGCGACGGAGGAAGAAGTTAAGATAGCGAAGTTAAGAAGTGAGATCGATCGAGCTACCCTTTCCGAGACCTTCTTATTCTAAATGAATCGCAATCGCAAAGGGAACGGCGATATCGATTGTCGAAACGATGCTTCTTTTCCTGCTGAAAGCTCCTACCTAAGTCGCACACGTACGCTCGATACGGAGGAAAGTATATATTCTAACGGATGCCAATTTGCATGGCTAAACGTCGTTTCAGATTCGATTCGCTCCCGGCTCCTTTTGCCTCGATGTTTGCACGCGCGGATATATGCATGCGCTCGCAGGCCACCGCCTCGAAATTGGCAAATTTCACGGCGGGGGGGAGGGAAAAAATCGCTTGTCACCGGTGCTTTTGTTAAATCATTTATAAAACGATAACGCTTTAGGGGTGAAAGGAGGAGAAGAGCCATTAGCCGGATAAACGAATTTTCCGGACGCGTTTGAAAATAACGAGGGAAAACGGTTTTCAACCGGTTTAATATTTTCCCTGTTTTGATTTCGAAAATACAAAGAAGAAAAAAAAGAAAAAGAAACAAAAACAAAAGAAGGACAAAGAAAAATGGAGAAAGAGGAATGGTTTGGGAGAAGATGAAATAGAATTTCTATTTTTCGAGAATAACGTACAGAATACGTAGGATACGGTTTAAAGAATTGTTGTTACAACTTGCGGGTAAATATCGCGTAGATATTTTTCCAAATTTTTCCATTCGCAATAGATACACTTCCAGAAAAAAAAAGAGAAGAAGAAGAAATGTTAGTTTGAATGAAAAACACGGTTGGGTTATAATACACTGGAAGAATTGTGGGGAGCAATTGTATTCAACGGCGAAAGCTTAGCCGAGATCGTAACCGTTATCCTCGCAATCTCACTATCCGTTTCACGGCCTATTTTGCCACGTGATTGGAAACTAAAATCGTCACTCGACTTGCCGCCATTTCGCGTCGTTTAATTTCAACCGAGTTGCTCGTTTTTTTCGAGATATAAAAATCAATGTACGAGGAGCAAGAAATTGTGTGTATAACTAGGAACAGGTTCGTTCGTCTTCGTCTAGCAATTAGAAGGGGAAAGGGGTTGACAATGAGGAGTTTGGAAACAGGAAACGGCGAGAAGCGAGACGAACGATTACCAAGCATTAGTTACGGCGCAACATAACCGTATAACCATTTCTCTGGGCGCAGCAGTTTGGAAAGCGGTAATTGCAAGACAACTGTTGGCCCTTCGCCTGACGGGGGTGGCAACGAGTGCTTGCATCGTGGACGCGACATCGCGGTCACTGTCGTCCAGTCAGCTGGACGAACACGCGATCTATCGTCCGCGTGATGCACGATGCAGTTTCGCTGAACTGATGAACGTTCAGCGGTCGAATCATTCTCAGGAGAATGAAGGAATGGAGAGGAATGGAGGAATTCGTGGCCTTTGGAATTCGATGGTTCAACGAACGTGGCCGTTACGGTTTTGGAGACGAATTTGGAGAGGATATCTCGTCGATCAGTGACCAAGGAAAAGTAATGGAAGAAATTGTGAAACGAATTTGATTAAATCGCAAATATTTAAACGTCAACTTATGCGATTATATTGGAGGACATTTAAAGAAGAAGAAAAAAAAAAAAGAAAAGCCACGATAGAAGAAAACGGAAGTTCGGAAACGTTGCATGGTACAAGACGAGCAAGTTTCCGGATTCTTCTATAAATCCATAACGTTCTTAGGTTGACGTGAAAGACGCGTATCATGAATTATTCCGGTATTCTGGTTACCCGAATTATTCATAAGAAAACAAATGTTGCTCGGGGTACTTGGTTCCATTCGGGATTTTGACTCGAGAGTCGCATCGCGAAGGAATCTATAAATCTTTCGTACGTCGATGACTCTTTAATTCGAGCGCAATTTCTCTTTCTTCGCAAGTTTCTCGATTTTGAACTTCGAATACGTTATCCATAAGCTTCTTTCTTTAAAATTTCTCCTTTCTAAAATTCATTTCCGCCACCTTGTTACCCTTTAATCTAAAGCTAAAAATAACAAAGTACGCTTCGACACTCGGCGAAATAATTTCGCGATTCACGTAGAATCCGTTCAGGTAAAAATAAATTAGTTAAAAATTTCGAATAAAGTTATTTCGGGTAATCACTTATTAAAATGCTTGAACAACATTTATTCTTACCTATTATAATAGATCCGTTTTTCGTATAACCTCGGCATTATTTTCGATTATTATTACGTCGAACGATAAATTATCGAAGCGACTGGTCGAAATAACTTTATTCCCAACTTCAACTATTAAATTTCGTCCAGTTGGCTGGACGACGCGTACACGAGGGAGACAAGACGCGTTCGAGGAAATCCATTTCAAGGCTGTCTGATCGCGTAAAGGAGATCCATTAAAATCATTCTGCGGTATAATCAGGGGCCTCGAAGTGCAAATCAGTCTCTAAATAGTCCACTAGTAGATCGACCTCCCGTTATCGTGTCCCGTGGCTGGTTTCGAGGCAGACTAGTAGGTAGTCTAATTCCCTGCCTTCAGGGTTGAACCAATTAATAAATTTGTACCGGTCGGCTGGCCACAGAACAGGCTTCTGTCTCCGCCTCTGCTTCAAGAGGTATCCATTGTTGTCGAGACAATGCCCGGCTACTTGCTAGTTAGACTACCTAACTGTCCGCGGTAACGATCGAGCGCTATGTCAGATTAATTAGATTTCAAAGGGAGCGCATCAAAAGGGGATGAAATCTGTTTAATCAGGCATGCCTCGAGTACCAGAAGCGGAAAGTGATGGAGGTTGGGTGGGATTGGTCGAAAAATAGTCGGGAACAAGGATGAGGAAAGATGTTGGACGGGGAGAGGCTTTATCGACAGAGTTTCGTGATTTCTTTTCAACCGATGGAACGGCGGCATCCACCGGTTTCCTCCAGCTTTCCGACCAATTTCTCGCGATGAGACGTGAGTCGCCCCCCCGCTTTTCTCCCCGTCATTCGTCAACTAATCATTGCACACGTCGGGATGTGATTTCGTGGAAAGGAGAAGAGTAATATAACGGCCTCTCGAGGAGAGGAAAGTCGTTTCTCAGGACTCTCGAAGAACTCGCGTGCGGTGGTTAAATTCGATGGATTAAAATTGCATGCGAATAATGCCATGCCACGTTATATAAACGGGAATGAAATCGCTTTGTTCATTTGCATTCGATTCCGAATCTAACGAAAATCTGCTGAGATCGAAGGCAAAGAAACGGATTAAAGAAACATTGGCGGATAGATATTTTTCGTTCGACTCGCTCGATCCTTTCTATTTTCACACTCCATTATTTCCGCGCGTCGAAAAGTGGATGGCGGTAAGAAAGAAAGAAAACGAAAGGAAAACGGGGCGCACCAACGACACGGTTCACGGCTCGATTACCACTGCTCCAACTCCCTCCCTTCTCTCCGATTTCGCAATCGCATTCCGCCCGGTATTTCCACCTCCATGTCCACCACCAGCGATATCGATTATCGGATGTCCGAGTGATTAAACGCATCTGTGAGGTGCAACGATTCGGGTCCAACCGCCGAACGATCCTGATCCTGTTTATAGATCAATGGGACTTTGACCATTTTGCGTCTTGTAATTTCGAATGGCCGATGAGTTTAATCATCGATTAACCGTCATCGTTAATTAAGTAATATCGATTACCTGTTAACGTTGGGATCGATTTTAATCAATGATGCTTTAACTACCGACGTTTGGTTAGACGTTTGGAAGATCAAGGCGGACGAATGTTGCAGCCCGATGTTTGTGTACGCGTCAATCAATGACCCTATCGAGTCATTTACGATACGATTTACGAGGCGGATCGTTCACTCTTGAATCGGTCGATTGATTTACCGATTCTCGATCGTTCGAGGCACAGGTGCGAGTAACGAGAGAGAATTGTATTTTTCCGCAATCGTCTGATCATTTTATTTTCATCGTTTTACGTTATTAGTGGCGAACGATTCGAGTAATCGGATTAACTTTTTCGAACGCGTTAAATCGAAAGATTGTGTTAAATCTATAAATCAACGATAACTTCGAACCGATTGCGAGACTCGATTACAGCGGCCTCGAGTTCGAAGACGTGGAAATTGAAGACCTCCCCCACGTACGAAGCTCACAAAAGATCTTCCCTATTCTTATCGGCGAAACGCCGATAACCTCCGTTCTATCCTCTGCAATTTATTTCTCCCCTTCACGGCCGGATGATCTTTCTCACGCGCACGACTCATGTTTAAACATGGTCAGGATGGATCTTGTTCGTAAATTAAATTTTCCTCGGCCACTGGGAACGGGACAGTTTTTGTCCACACTTTTGTGCTTTTACGTTTCACTGCCTCGAACTGGCTCGTAAAAGTATGTCTTATCTCGCCAAGGGTAAGTACCGTTTGACTGCCGAGTTATGCGAGATCGTATCTGGAAATGTTATCGTATAAGATCGAATCCCACCTCCTCTTCCCTTCCTCTTCCCCCCCGGATAAAATTTTCACGATCGCTAATTTACGCCAACCTCGCCCACGATCGAGCCCAATTTCTTTGTTCGAAATTCGAGGATTCCGGTCGATAAAAAGCCTGGATAAATCGGAAGTCACTTTGGAAAAGAGATTGCCACGAAACGAGGGTCGATCCGAGTGAAAAGGTTTAACGAGGAGGGATGCAATTGAGAAGAAACGTAATCGAAACGTATCGCAAATGCACGTATAATCGCGAAGGTAGCAGCGATCAATTACGTCGAATTACGAAATAAGGAATAAAGATCCACCATCGTAGTCGTTGGTGGTGGAAACGAATGGGATGAAATCTGCGAGCAATTAAGGAGAACTGGTCGATCATTGGAACGATTACCGGCGGTATCTCGAGGCGATTCGATTCGCCGCAAAAATTTTTCCCTCGCGAGCCGAGGGAACGAAACGAAATTCCAGAAACGGAGGTGGGGGTGTAAATTACGCGAAACGGGACAACAAGGTGTCGGTTTATCGGTTAGAATTCCGCGGGATGGAACCCGCGAAGGCGGTTTCCGTCGTCCTCTCTCGGTCGTCCGGCATTCCAGCGGTTCTTTCGCCCGGATAATTAATACAGAACTGGTGGAAATATCCCGTATGGGCAGCAGTCGGGGAAAAAACACGCGGCGGGCAAAAAAGGGATGGGCGAAGGAACGCGACGCGGCAATTTCGCAGACACGATCCTCGTCTATCTATAATGAAATCTCGAGCAATATTTTCATCGCGGTGACTCGAGCGGCACTGTCCCCCGATGCCGGGGAATCCCGAGCTAATGTTCCTCCAGCTGTAATCCCGACCCTTGGTAAACTTTGAATTTCATCGGGAGGGGCGCCTTTTGCCAACCACCCCCCTTGATCCACGGTTTTTCTCCGACCGATGAAAATCTCTGTTTTTTTTACAGCGGAAGAAATTGAAAATTTGCACGATTTCCCGGAGATTTCTTGAATCTCTAACTACTTGGAGGAGGGAGAATACATTTGTTGGAAATTCTCGTCCTCTCCTTGGAACGGAACTCGGTATTATAAAATAAATAGAAGAACGACGAAGATAGAAATCTCAATGCAAATTTGCAAAATTCTTTCATCAATCTTCGAAAGGAATGCGTAAAAGAAATTATCGAATAATTTGCTACGATTCTTTTTTGCGCGGATATAAAGAAAATTCTCTATTTAAATCGTCGACTCTGGTTTCTTCCGGTCTTCCATTCTGTTTCCCCTGGTAATCGCTCGTTACAAATTTTTATTTGCTCGCTCGCGCCGATCCTCGTGTTTCATTCTATTTCCACTTTGGCAACGGATGCGAGGATCGGATGCAAGGTTGCCGCCGCTCTTCCACTCTGTTGCTGCAAGCAAATCCATTTTCTCCGAGGTTTCACACATTTGCTCGCGCGATATTAGTTTTCTTGCGAGATTCTCCGATGTTTTTGAAAGCTTGTGGAAAATGTCTCCGACATGTGTGTCATATCGTTCTTCAAAGAAAGCGTGATTTATGCCTCGTTTGAAAATAATGAATATAAAATATCCGTAACGCTGGTTCATTCATACATTAATTACGTGTTAAAAGTTGTTACGCAAGTGACTATACTACGAACAACTCGTAGAAAGAAGAAGAATTACGTAAACAGCAAAGAACAATATTCCATTCTGACTATCTTCGATTTCGTTGGATCGTTCTTCGCATCGAAAAAGTAAAAAATTGACGAGAGAATAACGAGAACTTTGTTAATTCTTGCCTCATTACATAAGAAATGATCAATAATTTCGAATAGTGATGTTAAAGCAAATAAGAGAGAGTGATAATCAATTACTTAAAAGTTGGATTCGTTTCGTAAAAACGTAAAATAAACAGAGGAGACGAAGGAACAATTAGAAGGAAGAAATAACAGCTTTCAACGCTGTCCTTCTTAGAAACCACTCTATCGAATTCCTAAATCAACCATGCTTTTCTCGCGTTCCAGAATTTCGCCCTAAAACCCAGCCACGGCAGGGCATGGCGTACTCGTTCCGGGACTATTTACAGCCGACGAAAAAGCTCAATGTAGCCGGCCAGGCAGGCTCAAAGAAGGGAGTGGCGCGCAATTTCATTTGATTATATTACACGAACGTTGGCGCGTGAGCTTTCAAGCTGACGTCGGTGGTAGTGGCGCGGAATTACTTGGCGAGTGGTTGACAGTTGGTCAACCACGATTCTCTCGCAGCGTTACCTTTCGCCCTCACCCGGCAGCTACCCTACATCTTGTTTCGCGTCCATCCCCTCCCCCTAAATTGAATCTCACGCTGCGTTTTCATTTATTTTCTTCCCGGGGCTTTGAAGATCGTTCCACGCTACACCCACTACATTTCGCGTTTCCAACACAAAGAGTCCCCACGTTAGGTAGCAGCAGCAGCTGTTTCTGAAGCCAGACACCTTCTTTCAGTTGCTTCTATCTCGCCATCAACGTATCTTGAGAGACGGTCGACAGGGTGATTCATCTTCCGGGAGGGGATTATTGTGGGCTGGCTGGCTGTAGCCGAAAGCTTCTCTCGTCCCTCGTCTTCCTTGTCAGCTTTGCGCACTTCTTCTTCTTCTTCTTCTTCTTCTTCTTCTTCCTTTTCTTCTTCGTGATCGTAGCCTTCGCTGCTACTCTTCCACTTCTACTTCTACCAATACTTCTTCTTCTTCTTCTTCTTCTTCTTCTTCTTTCTTCCATGTTCTCTTTACTGATCCGGCAAAAGCAGCTCGATGACCGCGACTTACCTTTCCCGAACACATCTCGCGGGATTTTTCTCGTTAAACCACGGCCGTTCGACGTCCGGAACGTCGACTTCGTTTCACCTTATTCCCTGTAAAATCTGTGATCTACGGATAATTTCTAATGGGAACTTTGATAACTACGCGAGGATAAATCTGATTAATATAATGAACATTTTTGAAACGAATTTTGTACGAATTTATTTCTTTACGTTATTAATAATGAAAAAAGAAAAAAAAGAATTTGTTTCTTTGCTCTTGAAAAATCATTATTTCTTTCTCTGTCATTGAGAAAGAAATTGTTCCCTCGACAGAGACGTGTATTGTACACGTTCCTAATCATGTTCCATAAATATTAATAAAAGCTTCACACAGGGACGATTAAACGAAATGATACGTTACGACGAATATTATAATTTTGGATGTGGATCGCGTTAATTCCAACACGAAATTGTAACACGATGTTTCATCGCTTTTTAGAAAATCGCGTTACTTCCCAACACGAACACGAATTGTGATTTGTGATTTTACGAAACGACGCTGTTGAATTTTGTTGTTTAATTTATTATTTCCGCGCACGTTCGAACGAACATCGGCGAAAGACAAAAGGAGCGCGACAACAGAGAGTTGGGAGGGAGGGAAGGGCTTATTATCTTCTCTTACCGACGAGCAATTGCCGCTTATCGATCGGCCCATAGGTATAGATGACACGTTTAATTAAAATACGACGGGTACAGGTGTTCGCAGATGACCAAGAACTAACTAGTAAGTTGAGCATCTCTAGGGAGGATCGTGCTCTAGGGGACGTCGATCGGAAGTTAAGGAAACCGGCATGTCCCGACGCGACGTTCCAACAATTCGGGAATAACTATCGAGATGAGTTTAAGAAACCGATACGTGTTTCCGTATGTGTTTCGTAAAATGATATCCTCAGGTGTGGCGCGAGCAAACGACTCCAGTTTCCTCTCCAAAATCTGGTACACCGTCGTTACGAATACGTGCACTCTCGCGTCAACTTGTTGATACGTTTGTTTGTTTGATCGAAAAGGCGGGGAAAGGATGGAGAGAAGAATTGTTCGAAAAGAAATTTTGATAAAAAAATACGGCGATTTCTCGGTCGAGCGAGTAACGAGAAGAAACATGGTGGAAATGGATGGATGTGTGCACTCGAAATGCCAGTGTAACCGATATAACTTTAACCGAAGTGTCACGGTGGTGTTCGTGCCGCCACCGTCCTCGGTATATCTTCGTTCGAGAGAAAGACGCACGCATGCCACCCAACAACTCTTCTATATTAGACAGGATTCTTCGACTTGTGGCAAACATGCGAAGAGTCTTCTTGGAAATCCCATGTGGGAACGAAATAGGTCACATCGAAGACTTTCCTGTACGTGGCACGAACGAGAAGCTATAACCTTTTAAGAAGTTTGAATCAGGGGACGAAACGTCATTCGAAATGTAATCGAAGGATGATAGAAGGTAAATTCACGCGGATCATTTTATTGATTCAATGCGAAAGATTTAGAAAGAAAATTTTTAATTATTCGAAGGTTTTAAATCTTGCGAATTCCTGGTTAAAATCTTGGAAATTAAGTACCCTTTTGGCCTCGTACTTCAGCGGAGGAAGAAGTTCGATAAGTTAAGAGACAACCGTGAGGCACGGAAACTTCTCTTTCATCTATCTCGTTTCATATCTCGTGCAAACGAAAAACCAAGATGCAAAAGAAATGATGAAAAATTGATATCCTTCTTCCATCTTTGAAATTTTAAATACGAATTCGACAAAACCGCCGAAAGAAAAATGATAAAAAAGTTGCGCCGGATACTTTTTTAAAATCTGCTTGCTTTCGTTAAAATTTGTCTTTCCTTAAAATTTCGGTAAATTCACGCATCGTGATCGCACGAAATACAGTACAGTGAATGTGAAAACATTCTCAAGACTGTCTTCTTCCGATGTGAGAATTCATCGTAATTCCAACCGAACAGGAATTCGTGATAAGGAAGAGCATTTAAAGGAACTTCTATAGAAAGTTTCAACAAACTTTCATTCATCGAACTTCTCGACTAATAAAACTTTCTACCTTAATTTTCGAACGCCTGATAATTCTTTGTATCGAAAAATGCTTCACGCTACAAATTCCCTGCAAATACACTTTGGAAAATATTTTTAAATCTTTTTTTTTTTGTAAATTAATGCATATTTTCAACATAAAAATTCTTCAAAGCTCTAATCTCAAAATCTAAATTGAAATTATCCATCTCTATTATTAACGATATTAACTTCGAGCTTCTTTTTTAACAAAATGCAATATCTCTCGAACAATTTACGAGGAGAGATCGATAGAATTTTGTTCGAAGGAGTTCAATCTGTAGGTGGTTCGTACAACAATTCCTAGTTATATGACAAAGTTACCAAAAAGTATCCTTCCGTTGGCAGAACTGAATCGATACTAGCTGTCTCTCCTTTAACGGAGTCTGCGCGGCGCAATTCCCACCTTCGCTAGTGTTTCAGTATTCAACATTGGATTTTGCATTTCTTTTTGAATATTTCACTTTCTTACGAAAACGTCAATAAGTAAATTCCATTAAAGCATCAATTTCAGATTTTTACCAAATACAAAAACTATTGTGATTTGAAACTTACATATAAATAAAAAAATCCTTATTATCCATAACACGAATTTCCATTAAATATATCAAATAAGTAAATTTAAACTTTTAATCGCTGCCATTAATGTGGAAACACGTCAGATTAATATCCTTATCGATAACCAAAAATAAAAATAAATACTACATTTCGTAGGATTTTAATCAAGATAGAGAGAATTTAAATGAAGAAATAAATTCGACAAAGAATAAGAAAAGTAAGGGATGGAAAGAATTGCCAAAAATAAGAGGACAACAATCGAAAAAACCGCTATAAACGTAGTTCGGTCGGTAGGTGGAAACCGCGGAATCGACCGTGGCGCGCTTCGTCTCGCCGGGATGATATGGTGGCGCTGATGTCGCGATGCGCGAGTGCTCACAGACCTTCTCATTCCCGTACCGTAGTCCGTCTCGCGAGCTTCGAGGCGACGTTACGTGTTGTGTACCGTGTTCTGGAATCTTTGTTTCCGTATTCGTGATTTTTCGGTGTGTCGTAGTGTTCATATATCTTTCGTCTTGCGCATTTATAGTGTTACTTCTCGAAATATTTCTTATTTATATCGGTATAGTCGCAACACCGACAAGTTACGACGCGTCACGCACGTATCGGCAACAGCGTGACGGAACGATGCACAGATCTTTGCAACAAGATGACGTTTGATTCGCTCGAAGCTTTTGTTCTCACCGGAAACGTTGTTCCCGTTTGCAGCTGGATCGAACGACAGAGTTCCTCGTGAGAATAGTGAACAATCCGGTTGCTGTAAAACGACAACGTGACACCGTCATCGATATACATATGTATATGTACGTATATGTATATATGTATAAGTAGAAGAGCTGCCCTTTCGGTGATTGTGTATTCGATTGTTTAGCAGTGTCGTGTGATAATTATTCGTGAAACTGTGATTCGGGAACCAAGAAACACACAGTGTCGTGATAAAGAAGCGTTTGATATATCGGAATCGAATCATTCCAGGAGGCATCAACAAGAATATCGAAGACGTACCAGCTTCGATCTATTCTTCGACATTGGAGTCTCGTGGATCGCGTGCTTCGTGCGACCGTACTTCTCGTGTGTATGTGTGTTGTATAGTGCTGGCACAGCGGAGCTACTAGCATCGTGACGTTCTATAGGTGAGTCTTAGACAATAATACATATTCACGGTGGCGGATTCGCTTTCTCGTTGATTGCGCAGGTTAATTAGCAGAAACGCCCGATTAGTCGAACGTGATTTCGATCGCGTTTTATGATATACGTTTATGATAAAAATATTTCGGAATTGATCGTTCGCTTCCGCGATTCTCTCTAATGCAATCGGACCGTTGACAGTGATAGATTCGGCCTCAGAGACTCGTTCGCGTTCAAGTTTCGGCGCGTCTGCGTAAAACTGATTTCGCTCTGTCGCTTCAGGGATTTAAGAATCATGTCTGTATGCCATATGGACCTATCTTCTAGGCGTATTGAACCATATATCTCTACAATCGTACCGTTCTTTACTTCTGATTTTATCGTAGAAATTTTTCCATTCTTTATTCTTATATATGTGTATACAATGCGTTTCAAATATAGAAGAAATCGGTCAAAACAGGCATAATATTTTACCATATAATCGGTTAATCATATTTTACACGTTTCTAAAAAAAAAAAGGCAAATCATATTTCATAATAGTTTTTAATGACGCATTATATCGCCTAATATTTTCATTTATCATCGTTCTCGAAATTATAACCTATACATACAAGTCTCATTTTAAGTCGTCATTGCCTCCGGCGTATTTTTAAATCAAAAATAAATTTCATTTCGCGACGTAACGATGTTTATTTATCATATCGTTATGGCGTATTTAGGTGGAACAGGAAGAAGACTAGCTTTCGTAATTCTCAGAAAATGTTTCGACATCAAGACTTTCCTTGTGTATACATAATCGTTAGCAAAAAATTTCGTACATCTTACGCGATTTCAACTGAACATTATCAAAATTAACGAAAATTTCTTTAGTCAAACATTAATATCATAGAGAATACGTTCCAATAAAATTATATTTAAAATATGAAGAAACGCTGAAATTTTAAGTTTGCTTCAATCTTTTAAAGAAATTTTCTAAGAAACATTATTTCACGTATAATGTTATTGTCTATATACAAGGAATGTTCCTTGAAATGAGAATTTTCGGATTATCTAAATTCTCTTGTAAGATAACGTATGAAAACTTTTGTTACGATTGTATATGCGTTTGAGCGTAGGCGATTCTGGTTGGACGCGCAACAATGTATTAGCCCTGGGTTCCATCAATAATTTGCATAAACCGGCGGGGAAATTTACGCGGCATAGGCGGCAATGCCGGCGCGATGTTCCCTCGCGAAACTCGAAAGTGGATTACAAGTTACGACCGGCCGATTTATGCGGCCATTACGCGCCTGTAAGATCTTAATTACTTGCACCGTGAACTTTTCGACGTGAAGAATTTCGATACCGTTTCCTCCGATAAAGGAAGAGGAATAAGGAAAGCAAGAACATTCGAAATCAACGTTTAAACTTTGATATCAGTCACAGATATCGTTACTATTTTCATGTTGGATTTGTTCGAAAGCATTGAGTATATGCATTTTACGGAGGAAAATTTTAAATTTGAGAGAGGAGAGTTTAAATTATCTATTAGTTTGAAATTTTTTGTGATAGAAATGCGAGATTGAGTCGAATTCTGTGCAGTATTGAATTTTCTACAGATTGTTGAGTATTTATTCGAGTATTCGAGATGTAAATGTATCGAGAAGTAGGGGTTTTGTGAACGGTTTTTACTCCAATATTATAGATTTTTTCTTCGAAATATGATTTATGGAATCTTGTTTATGCGACGAATCTATGATCAGTTTTACATACAATGGTGAACGATTATTGAAAAATTAATCGAAGCTTCCACTCTTGTCATTTTCTATTTCTTTCCATTGTTTTTTATAGAAGCAATCAAGGAAATACAAATAAATAGTAACAACAAATACAATAACTTTTTAAACAAATAAATTCTTTTCAAAGTTTAAATAGTTTAATTTTTTGTTTGAGACGTAATTGTTACATTTGGACTATTCTCCTAAACCAAACAATTCTTTTCGTGAAATATATTTTCCAATGTTAGGATTGTTTTCGTCCCTCAAATATGAATTTCCGGTTCGTAAAAATACACATATGTATCGAAGGGCGATGATTTTTTTGGAAACGAAATTGTCTCTTTGACATCATATCTTATATGCAAAAATCTGACATCATTTAAAAATTAATAACATTATTGTTTCAACTATGTATCCGTTATCACAATCCGTTATTACAGTCGTTTAACACGATATTAAGTCGAGTTCTATAATAATTAGAAGAGTTATATATCTGTGTAATTTCTAAATTCGTGTAAAATGTGGATCGAACGAAATTAGAAATTTATTGATAAGCATCGCCGGTTGAAAATCACTCACACGTAACGACAGCTATCAAAGTTAACGTTTCGTGTGTCATTTATATCGATCAATCATTAAAATGCTTCTGCACGATCATCAACTTCGCTCTCGAGTTGTTTAATCTCTCATTACTCGTATTACTCGTATTAGAAACGCGTATAGAAACGTGTTTAAAAGTGGGTCATACCGAGTGGTAGATGGAACGAAAGTCGAAAGTTTCCATCCAAGTTCGTACGAATACACGCGAAACTGTTATCAGAAAATCTACACGTCGATTTGTCGGTATGCAAATCTCGCATGCACTTGAGCACTCGGCAATTGTCCAGGACACATGTTAAAAATCTCTCGAATTTGTCGAAGATGATATTCGAACCGCCAACATGTACGAATATTCGACACGATATTTCTTATTCAGACGTTCGATCGATGAAATTCGACGTGGACAATTCGATGCGCGATATTTTTCGTACTTATTTATATTTATATATGGAAAACTGACGGTTCGCATTAAACTGCGCTTAACATGTCAAATGTAAAGTACGATATCCATTAATTTATATGATCTAATGGAATATTTAAAAGATGTGCTTATAATATTTTATGTGTAGCTGAAAGGTTTGAAACGATGCCAAACAGATTATTCGTAATTATATTAGAGATTATATTCAATCAATTGTTCGAGGATTTAGTAGTAATGGATTTTTTAAATCGTAGATGATTATTAATGATCAATAACGTATTAATTACATTAAAAAGTTGAAAAGTTACATTAGCATGATATTAAAACAATACTCTTTGTTGCTTCGTTTCTTCGAAATACGATTATTACTCGCGCGCGAACTTTAAATTTAAAATTTTTCAAAACCGATAACCCAGTTTGAAAAATTCTCTAACGCCATGCAGTTATCTCTCAGCTTGACACACTTCTTCCACACACCTTGTAAGTTTTATCGAACGTCAGAAATTTGTTCCAAAGCAATAAAACTGTTGGATAGAAAATTGATAAAAAAAATACGATTGGGTCTTCCTTTCGTAGGAAAAATCGCAAAGTCGGACGGATATCTTTCATGAATGAAAAAAAAAAAAAAAAAACGGGGAGAAATGTCTGCTTGAGACGTCAATTTAAGTGAAACAGAGGACAAACACGTTCGAATATATGAGCGAAATATATTCGGATATATCCGGAAAGAAGATAGTGGATATCGATACACAAGGCACAATATTCTCGTTTTAGAGGCGTGCCGGAACGTTGTGTCTGGTAAGCGTACACGGTAGCTGGTATTGAATCAAACAAAAGAGGGCGCGGAATGGATGTCGGGTAGGCGGGAATGAAAGGAGCAAGTTGCTCCAAGTATGATTACGTCTTGAAGAGTAATCCGTGGAGAGAACGAAGTCGCGGAGTAACTATCAAAGAAAGAGGTTAGAGAAGCGTGTCAGAGAGTTCGTCTTTCGAACCTTGTCGTTGGAACGCGTGCACGTGTCTCGATTCCGCGAGAGACGCAAGAACTTAAGTTGTCGAGTCATCGTTAGAAGGGAGAGAGGCGTTTCATCAAAACTTGCGGTTCGCGCATCTACGCCACAGTTCCTTTAGCAGCTTTATTCGTGCTCGTAATAATTCGAAAGATTCACCAAGAATCTTAATATAACGATCGGATCCCGAATATCAGGATAACGATAGTATTATAGGATAACGATTGGGAGTGGAAGCGGATCGAATATCGTGGTACGATTTTGCCGAGTTTAATTTAAAGTTCGATCGGAAAAGTGGAGTATCAGGCAATCGAAGTTCCTCGACAATTATACATATAATTAGCAATAACACTTTGGAAAAGTTGGATGAAAGGGACACTCGATGTTTCGGTGATCGAAGTGGAAAGAATCTTCGCAAGTTCCACCCTGTGGGAAATGCAATTAGAGTTCTCAAAGTGGATAATACACCGCAATTAGAACTTTCAACTAACTGCAATATTCGGCCACGAAGCACTCGATGACTACCACGCCACCTCAACCTTAGAATCCTCGATAATTGTACACCTCTATCAGTAGACCGATAAACCGCCAAGCCTCGCCTACAATCGATAAGCCTCGCGATTAGAATAGTCGGGGATGATCCTTCCATCAACAAATATCGCGTTTCTTTCCATTTCGTTTCGATCGTTTTTCGTGTCTCCCACGAATACGATTGTCACTTAAATTGCTCCTCTCCCCCGCGTCTCTACGTCTCAGCATTTCTCGTTCGAGGACTCGTTGTTACGTCGATGTCTCGTCGGAGATAGACATTGAAATCCGTCCCACCAGATCGACTGTGTTTTCGAAAGTATAACGTATATACGTATGGGAATATTGCGCCACTTTTCCAACGAGATCTCCTGCAGGAGAGAGAGACGCGCGCATTCGAGGCACGTAATCCATGCTCCGCCGTGTGTCGTCCAAGATAAATGAGCCATCCTCTATACCCAGACGGGAGAAATTTTGTTCCATCGTCGAAATCGCCGGCTCATTGGCCACGACTCGCGCCACCGTTCACCACGATTAAACGCCGCGATTTCATCACGATCGTTTCATCACGACGATGATGGCGACGTTGAAGCGACTCGATTGTACCCGAAATGGGGAAATTTAGTCGGAATTTCGACACCGAAAACCGTGAAACCAGTCATATGGACCGCTTAAATTCGAATCGATACAACGGTTTAAACTCCTCGATGTTTAAAGTGTCCGATTCGAATCGAAGCGGGGATCGGGTGCGTGAAACGAGTCGAGAGACAAAGGGTTGGACACAATCGGTAATTTTTCACCTTTCGGAACCAATACCCGAATCGAAATCAAAGTTTATAACCTCGTCGTTGGTTTCACGGTTCAGCGTGAAAATTTCCACCCGCCTCGTTTCCACTCTCTTCATTTTTTCTATTTTTCTCGCCATACCTGTCGCTATCTCGTCCCAACGCTTTTCGCATCGCGAGAGATTATTTTCACCATTTCCACGATCGTAACTCGTCAACCGGTTAGCGGAAGATCGTACCCTCCGATTTCGATCGTGCTCCCTCGATCGTGAAATCCATTCTCTCCATTTTGGTTAATAGACAACGACGTGTGTCGAACGATCAATCTCCAAAAATATTTTGCGTCATCGCGCGTACGAAATAACGGATTAAAGCGTAAACAATTACGCTCGTCCCATCTATCTATAGTAAACGTAAAAAAAAAAAAAAAAAATCGATCAAAATTAAAATTCGATCGAAATTTCTCTATTTATATAGAATGAATTACAACCTCCCGAGTTTCGTTCTTGGCGGTTTAGCGGGAAAAACAGTCGTGAAACATTTGGCCCTCCCCAATTTTCACGCGACAATCGCGATAAATCAATTGCAGAGGCAAAAGTGGAGGGGGAAACAGATACACGACGATGGTTTAGCCACGATGTTTTGCCAAGTTCGATCGTTGGAGCTTTCAGCGGTGGTCGCGTCCGCGATATGTTGCTTAAACGGCGATCGCAAAGTTTGATCGTAAAACATTTTTCACCGGTAGGGACGAAGAGAGAGAGAGAGAATAAAGGGATGGCGTGTAATTTCGTGCATTTCACGTTTGGCCAACTGCCATCCTGATCCGGAGATCACGAACAGAACTATTGCGTGTCGCGACCGATGGAAAATTAAATCATAAAATTCTCTTTGCGCTTCGATCACGGTGCGTTCGAGAAATCGAGGACACGGTCTCGTGGCTTTTCCGCGCGACAAAGTTTTCTCGAACGTGGAAAGGGTCATCGTGGCACGACAAACTCCTTCGAAACCTTTTCGAAACGGGCCACCAAATAAGCTTTTGAGCAATTCGATAACTTTTTCTATAAATCAACGGTCGTCCTCCACAAGAAGATCCTCGAACCGGATGGAACATTTAACCCCTTGCGCAGTCTTGGACGAAACGTCGAAACGCGCCAGGAATTTTTCCTTGAATGGATGGATTTTGCGGAGCTTCTAAAGGGGAAGAGAAAGTTCGATTTTCCCTATTCCGGTATATTCCCTCTTGCGACGTCTTTTGTACAATGATAAATATCTTTGAAGGGTTTCTTCGTAGAACGGATCGTAAGTAAACGAACAAACGATCGTGTTTGGTATATAAAGTAACGAAACAACTAGTTTCGAATTACCATCGTGTGGTGTATATATAAATCTTAGGTGTAGAAGAAACACGTTGGATGAAGCGATAGTAATCAGGTATCGAACGTGCATACGTACGAGGTGAAAGATCGGCAGGAACGTTTACGAATATCTTTGACGGAGGGAGTCACCTAGGAGAATCGGTCTGTGAGGATGGGAACCAGCTCCTTTCCCGCTTTTGGCAAGTGATCCGAGAAGTAAATTGCCTTAAGTGGTCGATAACGCTCTTCTCCTGGAGAAGAGGCCGAGATACGGTTGTTGCACAGAACGTACATATACACACATAGACACACGGATGTGGATAAGGATAGGGGGAACGCGTAACCGTGGCCTCGCCATCTATATACACACGGGCCACGGTGGATGGCTACATGGATTTTCAGCTCGCGATCTGTTGGTCGACGAGTTGGCCGATGCCTTTGTGCTCGATGCCTGGTCTGGGTGCACACGAACGAGCACGAACACGATGGTTGAAACACGTTGATGAGTTCTTCATCGTGCAATAACACGTTCCTGTTCCCCCGCCTGGCCTCCCACCCCTCCGTTCGACACTCCAGCTTCCACTTGTTCCTGCTCCTGTTCCTGCTCCACCCGCGAAATGTCTGCTCCGCCGCATACATGCAGTAATGTCCAAGAGATACTCGACATATCTGCGTGACGTCTCGAGGATGCAGATGTCGCATCAGGGCATTAGCATCGGTCTCAGGATACCTCCGGTGATTTTCGAGAACATCTCGGAAATGTCCTCGATCCTATCTCCTCTCGGCCGGTGGTGGATGGATGTACAGGTGGATGTGGGAGGGGGAAGCCGAGTACTCCGAGTGACGTCGATGAATTCTCACGGACCGCGCCACCCTGGTTATTGATATTTACGAAGGAATTGTTTCTCTGCCGCGATTCCACCGATGAAAAGGATGCACAGGCTCCTTACGTATTCGCTCCTTGTTGATTCTTCCGAGTAGAAACGAGATGGAATTATTCCAAATAAATGCAATTCCATCGATTGTGGAAAATCTCGTTCGACAATTCCTCCGTATAAGATCGGGCGATAAATCAACGAAGCAAAGCAAGATCTTGTGATTCTCGCTAATTTCACGGTGAATCGATGAATCACCGTTGGGAGGTTGGAGAGGGAAGGCGGCGGTTTCTTTTTCTTAGACGGGTCATCGCGTCATCGCGCAATTTTTCCAAGCCTTTGTGCCGCGGGGATTTTGCGCGACAAAAGCGATAAATCTATCCGCCATGCGGAACTGACCTATGACCCCCTCCCTCCCCCACGGTGCCGCGTCTGCGTACACGTAGCAAAGCTTCTTCCGTTCCAATCCCTGGGAAACGGGCAACATTTTACCACAATACGTTCATCCTCGTCCCCGAATTCGTTCTCTTTTCTCGCCAAGTGAACAGACCGACGAGACGATATCTCTCTCTCTCTCTCTCTCTCAGAGATGATTGTTGCACGGCCAGATCTTCCTGAACTCGGTCGAAACTTTGCGGTGACGTTCCTGCGAACAAATTTCCCCGGCAAAAGGAAGATGAATTACTATCCCTCGGGAATATCCCCCGTTAACCCCGGCTTCTTAAGATGCAAATCGTTGGTCGAAGGCGGGTAACTCGGGACTGGGAATTATGCAAAGGATAATAGGGCTGTGGAGAAATTGGAACCGGCCTAATTAGGGTTAACTCTTTTTCCTTTTCTTTTTTTATCGTCGATCAGACGAAACGCGAGGACAACGCGTCCTCTTTATGCGCGCATTTCCCCAATTTCGTGTGTACGAAAATGTATTTGAAGCGTAGAGATTCTTGGGGAAATAATTGCAGGGAAGATGATCCCTTTGAGAGGGGAAAGAGAACGTGTTTCGCTGCGCATAACTATCTCGGGTTTACTGTCTTTGATTAAAGGAATTGAATAAGTGAGGAACGCATAGGCGGGTACGCGGCGAGCTTTCGAAATGCTTCACTTTGCTTTGTGCTAATTACACACAAGGAAACGCGCCAACACCGAGCATGATATAACAGTTATCACGGCGTGGATTAACAATCCTCGTTAATTAGCGATCTCGGTTTGTCAATCGATCCGACAATGTTACCTGTTAACAATGCCACGGGAAAAATTGTACGTTATTACGTTATATATATAGATCGTGACAATATATCGGTTGTATAATAATACCTGGTATCTTTTCGTTGGCCGAAACAAACGAACGCAGCTTCGAGTTGCGCGTTACGCGTAGCTTCTCATCAATTGGAACGGGCGCGCTCGTTGTTTAAAGCCGAACAGTGGTTTAGTCGCCAATGGAATTAGTGCTAATTGGATACGGATCGCGGGATATCGTTTAGCGCCGCTAAACATCCATCGTTGCGAACTCGTTCGAACGGGTTTCGAATACTTTTACATAATCACGCCATCCCCCCCACGCTTCTTCTTTTTCGGTCATCGAATATGTATGAAGAAATAACAGGAGGGAAAATGAATTCGTCGATGTTGGAGATCTTTCGATCGAGTCGCCTTTGCTCTTCTCTCGTGGCCGTGCACTTTAACGAATTATCGAATTCGGTCGGTGAATATTAACGAACCGAGGGAACAATTCGATCCCTTTCCGCCGAATATCGAGGGAAAGATCTGCTTGTCGTTCGAAGGGAAAGCAATGATTCGTTAACGAGATATTTTACCTTTTACCCCGGGTAAAAATAAAAGTGAAAATTTGGTTGCAAGTCCACATAGATTTCAAGGAGATGTATCAGGAACTGTCAAGTAAATCCTATTCACGGTTACTCGCGTCGACCAGTTGTTACCACCAGGCTGAGCCGGAAGTTACAACTGAAACAGCTTTCCGTAAAGACCTGAAGCGTGCTATTCTCCCGGTAAAAACATCTTGCATTCACACTTGAGGGATCAACGGAAAGCTTGGAGTAGAGGGAACGGTGTGGTGGAATATCGTCGAGATAATTCCTTTATCAGCATTCTACCTGAAACGCAAGGACGGATCGACTTCTGTCGTTGGCAGCTCCGTTCCTCGAACACCGCATAACGCTCCCTTGGAAATTGGATTCCACTCCGTTTTCCGTAGAAGTGTTATAACAGTAAAATTAAATCCCTGCGGTATGTCGAGGCTGTTTAGATTCGTGTATATGATTCGTGGATAATGCGCCCGATTTTCTTAAATTCCTTCCTTTTCGAACAAATCGTATCTCGATAAAGATATTGTTCCTCGATTAGAATCCAAAACACACGATTCTATTCCATCGTGAAACGAGTTATTATAAGAACGTATATTTTTAAATACAAGTTGTTTTGCTCGTAATCTTCAGTCGAAACGGTCGTCGGTAAATTCGAGATAGCATGGAAATTAAACTTGTTTCAGAATAAAGGGATAGATAGGATCATTCGATAAATCACGCGAGCGTAATTCAAAAGGATAATTCAAAGAGGGGGCGGCGAACCGGCTCTCGAAGGCCGCTCTGTTCTCGGTTTTCTGAATTCGAAAACGCATATAATGATCCATGAAACGAGCGGTGAATAATCTTACCGCAAACGATACGGTCGAACGTAGAGGCGCGGGCGCGCATCATGGCGGATTTGTTTAAATTTAAATCGTCAGGTTTCCGGTGGCAGGCAGCTGGGATTCGACCATAATACGAAATACGCGGTGATGGTGAACCGCGACAAACGGGACGACCGAATTCACTTGGGACGTAAAATTGGGGCTTGAAACTATCGGAGGGGGTTTGGCGTCGAAAATTAAACGCGTGTGCGCGACATCAAGTTTAAAATTTCCATTTTTTTTTTTTGTTTCGTTTTGTACCCATCGTTCACGCAACGATTTCGAGTATTTTTCACGCGAAGGGATTTTTTTTTTTTTTTTTTGTAAAACTATCAATTTTTTACATTTTCTTTATCTTATATATGTATATATAAAACGTTTAAATATTATCGAATGTATTTATTTGTTCTCGTTTTCACAATGATAAAATACGTGCAGTAAGCGAAATTTAAATTTTATTATTTATTTTATACACGTGCGTTAAAAGGACGATATAAATAAAAATCAAGTGTATTTTTTTTATACAAAATAACAAACAACGTTTCGTTAATTTTTTTTTTAATTAGAAAATTTTGTATATTTCTTGTAATAAAGAGTGAAAATCGAGAAAGAGTAAAAAAAATTAATAGAACGTGTAAATTTATAAAAGGTAAAATTGATTTTTGTATTACTTTTTAATGTGTATTTTTAGGATACGTATAAAATTTAATCTCATTTATTGTAGCCACGTTAAGTATGTGTCGGTGTATAGAAATTCTGTTTCCGTTGTATACAGTTTGGGAAATTTAATTTATGAATCAGCTCGGTGTGTAGATATTGTGCTGTTATTTTTTATCGATGGCCAGATTTTGATTATTTCAGAACTCAGAGCGGGATTTAATAGACAGTTTATACGTGCGTTTTTGGTATTTATGGT
The DNA here is from genome assembly GCF_048593485.1 of Apis florea. Taxonomy (NCBI): domain Eukaryota; kingdom Metazoa; phylum Arthropoda; class Insecta; order Hymenoptera; family Apidae; genus Apis; species Apis florea. The sequence continues at coordinate 2,950,476 of NW_028256416.1, read as the reverse complement.
TACTTTTTGGAATTAATGTTTCTCTGTCCAAAATTATTCCTCTTCACTTCCCGAAGAGCGAATAGTTTCTCATTTTTGTCTTTTGGAGAGATTAAAATTAACAGATATTTGAACGAATTGCAACGCGTAAATTCAGTTGATTGCATGATACAACGATGCAAACTTCGTATTCCTTTCATTTCGGTCCGCGAGTCATAGCCCAGAAATATTATTCAAAGTATTTCGATACAATTACAGTCGCGATATAAATCACGTCGTATTGTTGCGACGAATCGTATATTCTATCGGCGGCGTACTTTTTGAACCGAATTATTACACGAGAATAATTTTTTACCGCAGACAATCATCGTGATTGAGTATTTGTTTCCACGATGCACTCCGGTCTCCCGTAATTTCGTTTCTCCCTCCAAACGCTTTATACGCTTCAATGCTCACGCACATCATAGACATCATTGATACGAAATTATTGCTTCGATATTAAATTTCTTCTTTTGAAAACAATCTAACCCCTCCTCCCCGTCTTCAAAAAGAAAAAACCGACGATCGCAATAAATTACACGAAGATATCGATTAATTCGTTTGTGCGTTTTCGATATACAAACAGTTCAACCAACCTGTAGCTTCTTCTCGAACCCCTTTCGAGAGAAAACGAAGCGAGCCGCCAACTTTTCGACTCGCCACGATCAAAGGGGCACGAAATCGCGACACTTGGCCCGACAATTTTCGCGGGGGGAGACGAGCCATAGCCGAAGCATTCACACTAGAATTATCCCGGCCCGTTGCTCGAGCTTTGCTATAAATTTAGCATCTCTTCCGGAGACGAGACCCTGTAATTAGTCGGTCCGCTTTTTCTCTCTTTTTACATCCCTCCCTCGCCTCGCCGTGTTTCGTGCCTCTGATTCTGTTTGTCCGCGGTCCCGGAAAAACCGGGGCGCCGGCGAACGTGTAAACGAACGTGTCAAGAGAGTTCAGAGGGACGAGTTTTGTCGATAGCCGGCCAGAGACTACCCGTTTGATCGAAAAGTTTACGGAAGAGCGGATCTGCGGCCAAGTCTACTCCAACCTGTACCGGCTCGAGAATCGTCAGGAGAGTTGTCGCATTTCTCGATCGCCGCCCTAATCGGCAAAGCAATGATTAGTTAGGCATAAGTTTCCCTCGTCGTCTTGTTCCCTGATCAACGTTTACGTAACACACGGCCCAGGTAATCCGCAGCAAGTTTATGCTGCGTAAACGACGGGAGAAGATAAGTTTGATTGGTGTATCAGGTTAGAACGGATTCGAGTTGTACTCGGTGAATGATGCGAAGGGATATTCATCTCTCTCTCTCTCTCTCTCTCTCTATTTCTCTTTCTCTCTCGATTGAATAAAACGGTGTGTTCGTTTTATCCTTGGAGGAATTATTTTTCGAAAAGCAGCGTAATTCGTTTAACTTGCGTCACCAACATCCGAAATTACAACCGGCTACAATTACGGCACGCCTAACAACGCCTTGAGCGCTTAGTTTCCGGATTAGCTAGACGGCCGATCGCTATTTAAACTCCATGCCAGGTCCGTGATTGTTTGCCGGTCGGGAAATTGTGTGTAGCTCTAACTGTGGCTATTGTAACCGTGACTGTGTTAAAAGTGAAAACATCCTCCCTCGTTTTCGAAAGTTCACCGAAAGGCCTCGCGCGATATAATCGTCCAGAGAGAGAGAGAGAGAGAGAGAGGGGGGGGAAAGAGAGAGAGGATTTACACGAGTGGCGAGGCCATTGGGATTTGGACGTGGGTGAAGTCGAATTCTAGCGCCTCGACCCTGAGCTTAACCTTACGTAACAATCCCAACGGCGTGTGACGATATATCTTGGCGAGAGCATTAATGGCCCCTTGTCCCGTGCTCCGCTACCAACCCCTACATGGCCGCCCGTTTCCGGTCGGTTGCTCAATAGCTTTACGAGTTCATATTTCCATGTCGTTCCTGGATTATCGTACCAGAAGCTTAGATTAAGGCGTAAGTTCGCGTGTCTCTCTTCGAGAAGGGATAACGAAAGAAAAAAAAAAGAAAAAAAAAGAAAGAAAGAAAAATGCCTGGCTAATAAAAGTGCCACTTTGGATGGAAGATCCGTTTCGTGACGGATTGTGAATCGAATTGTTGATTATTTGATAGAATGGGTGGATAGGTATTGATCTTGCCCGATCAATGCCCGACCTATTCTACTGATACACGATTTCTTTCGTTTCGAATGAACTAATTCTTGATTTCGCGTTTGATGCAACGTGTTCACGAAATCAAGAGTCACGGAAGATCGACACGAGGTCAGTTAGCGAGAAGAGCAAAGCACGATTGGTGCTTTTAATCGAATTGCAATCGCGCGTGACAGGTTCGGTCTTCATCTTTCTATATCCCTCTATAGCCTCTCCACGTTCACAAAAGTTATCGGCAGCGTTCGTTTTGCGTATCTCTTATCAAGGGACGAAGCCGGATCTGATCGATGTCAGTTATCATTTTTTGCGCAGGGTGGCCAGCAGCGATTGTCCTCTTTCGCCATCGGAAATTGCGATTCTTCAACTCGGTATCCCATCACCGTATACGTCTAATAAATCCAGCAAACACAATCTGGCTGGAACGCGTAATCTGCTTTAACGTATTCGTCGCGATTCTGTCGCGTTTGCTCGTTACCTTTTGTCCGTTATTCTTTATCTCCTGCTACTTGCGTACGCGACTCGGAAGTCCTTTTGTCCGAAAACGCGTCTCCAGACACGGGATATCGATGTTGTTGATAACGGTGATTTAAATCGGTATACATAATTTTGCAATTCCTCTTTTTTCGGCTGCGAACGATGAAGGTTCGAACGACACGTGGAAAAGTCGATATATAGTCGATTTTATTCGAAACTGCATTTGGTCACGATTCTAACGATTAAATCCGATAGATGAGATCTTTTTTTTCTTTTTTTCCATGCAAAACTGTATAATTTTTCCGCGCCAAGTGTTATTGGATTACTCGTGGCCCATTAACACACTGGAAGATGCGAGTTTGCATTAAAAGCAAATATTGAAAGTGGAAATTAGATGGACGTTGAACGTGAGATATCTACCAGCTTTGCGATCGTTCGAATACGAGATCAAAGCGAGGAAAATCTACAACTCCTTCTTGGAAAACTCAAGATTATTCCGATATTTCTCCCGTTTTCCGATACTTTTGCCAGAAGCTGGCCAAAAGGAGCCACGAATTTCTCTACCCGGTCAAAGTTTTCTGGGAGCAGATGTGCAAACGTTCGTCGAAAGCCCGGCTTTGCCCAAGTATTTTAATTCGCCATCAGATAATTCCCGCATACCGACGCCTCGAATTCTTTCCCTTTAAACGGACATACCCGCGATTCGACACGATCCCCGATCTCTCGCCGTTTCCTGTATTTTCCAATTAACGCGAGAACCGAGCATACTTGCTCGACCCCCACCGAATTGTTTTCCGCTGAAAATCCAGCCGGCTCGCGTTCTTCCCTCTTCCGCCCTTTGGAATCTCGTGTATTTCACTTTCGTTTACTCCCTTTGTCTGTTCATTTCACCGTTTACCCTCCCTCGCGTGTTTCTTACTCCTTTCAACCCTTCGACGCAACTGATATTTCTCCTTCCTTGATAATCCCCTTCCGTTCGAGATCAAACATCATTTCTCGCTCGCCCTCCGACTTAATCGACCGGTTTGCATTCATTGTTCAAACGAATCGATTGAAGAATGATACAATCACGTTGATAAGTGTTTAAACGAGAAGGAAGGGAAAGAAAAACGCAACGTCCTAATGACCCTCCCTCCTTCCCTCTCTGTCTGTTAATTATGAGCCTCCCCTAGAATTTCCTAACGCAGAACGAGAGCGGAATTCACCCTCCCGATTAGAAGGTGCAATGCGAGGTTAGGATCGATCGGATCGCACGATTTAACATCGCATTACACGTTTTGTTTGATCGGGTAACAAAGTTAGCTGGCCAGAAACACGTTGCACGAAGCGAAGCGTGTTGCATATCGTGTGTTCCTTGCACCGTGCCTCGCCGCCCTTCCCTTGCTCATCCTCTTTGATAATAAGCGGTTATTTGCGCAGAAATTCATGGCTCCATCGCCACCGAAAGGGCAAATCCTCGTTACGTATTCGCCGGAAATTTATTCGGGAGTCCGTGTAATTCTGGGATCAACCGGCGTGAATAATCGAGCGACATCGGGGATAAAGGGCTGCAAGGAAGGGGAGAGGGGGGGTAGTGAGAGGAAGCACAGATTTCTTTATTGGGCCGGTTCGGATCGCATTTCCTGGCAAAAATTGAAACCGTTATCCTGTTGGAACGATCGATTAGAAGAGTGGATATGTAGAAACGAAAATTTCCACGAGAGATCGAAAGAGACGCGATATTTCTTCCCAACGGTGATAAATGCGCGGGAGTATATATATATATATAAGTTGATAAATGCTCAACAACAGATACTGTGATGGAGAATCCGAGATCTCGCTTGGAACAATTGTAATACGATTTTAATCGTATGTTGAGCGTGCGAAATTCAATGTTTTCTTCTAATCACGCGGAGTATTTTACCATAAATTGCGCACGATATCGCAAATCGTATTAAGCCGGAGTGGTTCGCGACCTCGCCTCAAATTGGATTTCGTTCTTAAGCTCTGAATTTCGTTAGGAGGAACGTTGTTGAAATTGTGGAACCCCTCTCTTCTTACGCGAGCCGCGCCCATAATAAACGAGGTTCGCGCAGTACTCCCTCTCTCTCTCTCTCTCTCTCTCTCCTTCCTTCTCTCCCTCCCTCTTTGTTAGCTTTTAACCGGGTTACAGGGTTGAAAACGGTCCACCATCGAAATCGAATTCTAATGCTCGGTGACGCGTTGCCGGATTACGCTCGAATTTTTTGAATAAAATATCGTCACCCGATGCGGTTCATACATTTTAAATTTCGCCGCTTTTCCGCCACGAGGAGACGGGGATTTCGGATAGCTCGTGGGACGAAACGGGCAGGAATTAAAAAAGAAATCCACCTCTTCCCCTACAACGTCGAATCCTGACGTTCTAACGTTTCGCTTGTGAAAATTTGCTTCGTTTCCCATTTTGTGATGTACAGCCAAGAAGACAATAAACACCGGTCTTTCCCCTCGCGAAACGTTGTAGGATATGCACGACGCGTGTCTGAATTTTCTGCCTCCTGCTCCTTTGTCGTTGATGATGAATAATAGGGAAACTTGTCGACGCGTAATGGATACAGTCGAGTTTTAGCGTCGCGTTTTAGCGTCGCGCTTGTGAAGGGGAGTCGACGAAGATTGATCCGCGAAAGATCAGTCGGAATGGAGGAACATTTCTAATGCGATGTTTGATTACCGCTTGTTTACACCATCAAGCGTTCGAAAGGTGGCGCGCTACCAGATGCCGGCCGATCGATATCTGCTCGTACTACTGGATTCCTTAATTTCTCTTCGTTCCTCTTCGCCTTAATCCATATTTTCAACCGTGTCAACAATGCGTAATTAATGAAGTAATTAACGATCCGAGAAATTTGATCAACGTTGTTGAATTCGTGAGATAAGGAAGTTTGCTTCATGAGGGAGACGGAATGGTGGAGCGATAATAATAGAAAACCCGCACGGAAAACTGTGACGAATGCTACGTTTAATCCAAAATATTCCTTCCCCGGTGAAGTTGGACGGTGGAACTCGTTTCGGAATGCTACTTAAGATATTAAAAACTTGACATTTGCCTAAGGATACGTTTGAGAGATTATTCAAATTATTGGGAGGGAAGAAGTAAGCTACGTATTTTTTTCTTTTCTTTTTTTTTTTTTTTTTTTTTTTTAGAATTTCGCGATTATTTCGTGGACGAATTTAATATTTTTGAGGGCAGTGGCGCATTCGAGCGAAACTACTCGTGATACGGGACAATTATTTCGTCCCTTTTAAACGTCCATCATTCTTTCAAAAAGGTTTTTACCGAGATTGTCGCGATATTCTCGGTTCGAGAACCTCGGGGCCTTGTTTTATTCCGATTTTATTCCGCGGATAAAGAAAGAAGGCTGAGACGAATCATTCCACGACGTGTCGTAGCTCGATGATTTATTACCTCGAGCCACCACGAGCAATTGAATCGACAGTGCGTAGGTCAGGCGTTCGATCAATCTTCCTTCCTCCTTCTTCCAAGAATTGCAAGCTAAACTCGTTTGTAGTTCTCGATGCGGTGTGATCGATAAACTAGCAGTTAGGGAAAGAACTGCTTCGAAACGATGGCGAGAGAAAATGGAAAATAAAAATCTAGCCGCCGTGTTACAAGAAGATTGAATTCTTCTTCTTCTTTTTCTTCTTCTTCGAAATATTATTGATATTCTTTTAACGACAAGTTTCAATATCAACGCACGAATTAATTATCCTTTCAATCGACGTTCAGCGTGAAGGTATACAGATATTGAAGATATTGGATGGCTAGTTCAGAATGGGTCGGATAAATTTGAATCAGATCGAACAGAGCCTCGATAACTGCCGTATTTCTCGGGATTTCGAAAGTTTTGAGATCTCGATTCGTATAATAAATATGAGAAAGCACCTCGAATTGGAGTAATAATAATATCGAAAGATTAATATAGAATAATTCTTAGGATCTCGAACTGATGATAATACGTTTCAAGATTTTAAATGTAACTCGAATAGCAGGATTTCATTCGATCTATCGTTGTTGTTCTAATTTCGAGTTATCTCGAAATTTTAATTCATAATTATTCATAATTATCAAATATCACGATGAATTATGCTTCATTCTGCTATACAATGCAAATACCATTTATAATGTTCGTTCTAAATCGTTTCGAGATTCGAGCAACGTGCATTAACTTTCCAGTGTTTTATAGTTTTCATTGAGAAAAAAATTACTTTTCAGCAGTTAGCACGTTTACTTATGAGATTTCCGTGAAAACTTATCTAAAAGCAAATTTCTTCAAATTCAGACCTTCTTTTCGATCTTTCAAATCTTCTTCTCTAAAAACATTAGAACACGAAGCTGCTTCAATCGAAGTAATGGCTGCAATTTGAACAACGTTCCTTTTTCCGATATTTCAATCGACCAACACGGTAAACAAAAACAAAGTTGCCCGTTCGAAGATTAAAGATCGCGACACTTTGGAATTATACGAAGAAAAACGTGAAAACTTGCGTACGAAAGAATCGAAAAGCATCAACCAAACACGAAGCAATTTTTATTCTCTTCTCGAAAACGAATTAAGATCATCCAGCAATCCTTTCCCTCTCTCCGATCCTTTGTCTCCGTTGGAACGGCGAAACCGATTCCACAGGGAATAAGTAAAATTTCCGATTTAGCCGGCGTCGAGTCTCTCGCCTTCCGAACAATCATCGTGGAATCCGTGGAATGTAACGCGGATACAAGGAAGAGAAGGCGATACCTCGGCTTGCTCGGATTCTGTGCCAGGAGCGGAGGAGTAAATCGTTCGGATCTAATTTGCAATTCCTGACGCGTGACGGTCGAGGCTGATGGAAGGAAGGACCGGCCGGAACACGCCACGCATCGCAGCCCATTACGTGTCCTGGGCCTGGAAATCGAGGGCATCCGGCCGCCTAAAAACAGACGCTTCTCGCGAGTCGAACACACCGGATACGAAGCGATCTTCGTTGAAATTCACCGAGGATCGCGCTTCGCAGCTCATTCACGCGCGAATCAACGCGCGTGTAGTCACGTAAGGGTTGGAGGGTGGAAATGTTGGCCTCGATCGAAAATAGGTTGTTTTCTTCTTTCTTCGTTTTTCTTCTTTTTTTTTTTTTTTTTTACCTCTATTTTTCGACGGAAGTTGGAGGCGTGGAGGGTGGAGGTAAGCGTGAGATCGATTTCGCGTGTATAAATAAATCGTTTATCGGGAATTAATTATATAATTATCGAGGATAACAATAGCGGAGGACAGGTTTAAATCGTAGCTTTGAACTTTTTTTAGCTGGAATGGAAGACGTTGCGTAACCATGTCTTTTATTATGCGGATGACGGGCGTGTAATTATTAAAAGTCAAAGGATAGAATTCTTGATAGCGCGAGGGATTGATTGGTCCATTCTTGTATGAGCGAGTGCAAAAATAACAGATAGCTATGTAGGAGAGACGACGAGAGACGATTAAAAATAGGCTGGGGTTAATTAAAAACGGAAAGTAAAACTATGTTGGGAGACTTGGGGCGACTATTTATCAACCGAAGATAAGAAGATAACGCGTTTCAAAGTTTTTTAATTATTATATAGTAGTTGGACGAAAATTTTGTTTGGCAAAGTATCGCGTTTATATACGCGATTACAACGTCAGATAATTCCGTTCGAAATACGGAATAAGGAGGAGGGCGAGGAGGAAAGGACGAACACGGAAAATCGATGACAACGATGGAACGAGTCGAACGAAGTTTCCATCCCAACTGCCAAGAGCCAGGTCTCCCGATTCGATTAGAGTCGCTTTTTAAAAGTTATGCATCTTGAGGCACAAGAAACAGCCAACAGCTACTCGAGTTGACTGTGGAAAAACGTTGAAACCATCGCGACTCAACTCAACGTGCTGTGCAAGTCGGAAAAATATATAACGTAATAAGTGAGTTTTTTTTCCTCGACAACTTTCTTCATCCTAATTGAATTTTTCCACCGATGTTTAGTCGTGTCTCCCACCATCCTCTTTTGTACCTTTTCATGATCACGTTAGCGATGTGATGTACGCTCGATCAAATTGTTGACGGAGTTCAATTCATTAAATGAAGAAGCAATTTTTAAATCGCTTCTTCACTTTCGTTTACCGTTTACCGTTTACCGTTTACCACTCGTTTCAATTTCATATTTTTCGTTCGAAAAATATTTACGCGCAATTTAATTTCTTCCCCTTTTAATGCATTCGGTCTGTTACGTCGCGCTTTCGCGAGATAGCGTCAGGTTTAATTAAAGCTCGAGAGCCTGATGCGGACCATACTTCTTTGATTCATCCGTGGAAAGAATAAATTGACGAGGAACAAGGGACGGGGATGCGATCGAGGAAAATCGAAGGAGGACAATTTCGTTGTAGATTCTTGGACGATCCCTTGGATCGAACTTTTCAATTTGAGAAACGTTGCCGTTGCGAAACTTCATCAGAACGAAACAACGAATCCTTCCCGATTATACGGGAATTCGAAATTTTCCTCGAGGAGTCCGGAAACGGAGACAACCGAAGGAATAAGGCGTTGACAAGCGGAGAAGAAGGTGGATGGCGAAAATTCGTTGGAAACTTGGCCCTTATAGAGGAAAAATTGCTAAAACGTGTGCTCGAAGAGAATTGGAAACTCTTGGAAAAATTTCGAACGCGTTCGTCGGCGGGGATTGCAATTTTCTAAGGATTCTTAACCGTATCGAGCGAGAGATCGACTGGGATAAACGAGAAAAATTGCGCAGTCTTTAGCGATAATGAATAAATGGATATTTGATTTTCGATGATTAAATTTTTTTCGGTACGCAAATTCATCGGAATTTTAAAATAGAATTATTATTCGTCATCTATAGGGGCATATTAATCATCGATAAAATATAAAATATGCGCATTGTAATTGTTTAACGAGCTGGAAAATTTAAATAATTCCATTTGCTAAATTTTTTTTTTTTTTTGCTTTTACTTCGAACAGAACAAGAATTTTTAAACATTTTCGCTCGACGACGTAGAAACATTAACTTTTCAAATTTCGCATCCCGTAAATTGTATTGCAACTCTCTCGAAACTAGAATTTTTCATGCTTTTGGATGCGTCATTTTTCAGTTGCACCGCACCACTCTCGTATTTTATAACCGTGTACCGTGTTTCCGTATATCTTTCCATGTTTTGAATTCTTAACCATCATTTCACCATGTCAACCTCTATACGATTTCTCCGCTGATATTTAAAATTCTTCCACCTCCGTACGACAATCCGCAAGAGGAATATACACGTGCAAATGCACCAAACCTAATAACACCAATAATATCCTCTAAAGCTTAATTCGGGATTAAATCAAATGCGAATTCGATTCAAATATACGTATAATAGAACCACCTGATAGGTAACACGAACATTTCGTACTCTATATTTCCGAAACATTAACAGTTCGGGCACAAATTCACTGTTCACGCTCGATTAATTTCATCCAATTTTATACTCCGGATAAAACTCTTCTTCTTCGATTCTCGTTCTATTCTCTCCAATGTTTCGATCGATAACCGTAAACACCTCCTCAACACTCCGTTTCTCCGAGCAATAAGAGAGGGGAGAACCACACGAATTTCCCTTTTCGAAACACCTTTTTTTAATCGAGGCGACGAAAACAATGGTCCTCGATCGAGAGGAAACGTCACCCGAATCCCTGTATTCGTGGGCATCGAGAGAATCACCGATCGGTATCTCGGATGGCATCCTTCTTCCCCACATCCGACAAAGCGGGTTCGGTTTCAATTTCCCAATTTCCCCTCTGTCTGTCACTCTCTCTCTCCCTCCCTCCAACCCCTGTCGCACTCGAATATTCCTCGACGTCGTCCGCGATTTCTTTCTCTCCCCTCCTTCCTTTTTTCCGGAATTCAGCCTGCTCGACCTCCTCCCTGCTCAATCCTCCCTCCACCTTCCCGCCCGGCCACCACCGGTTATTTAAGATTCCCGCGGGCGTCCCGTCTTCTGTTTTAAAAATCACTCCAACTCGCTTAGTATGCCGGTTCGAGCCGTCGCTAGTCGACTGTGATATTGCCCCAACGTTGCTCCACGCCTCCTCCTCCCCGACTTCCGGAGCGAACTCTCTCTCTCTCTCTCTCTCTCTCTCTCCTCCTCGCCTCCATATTTCATCCGACCTCTTTCTACTTTTCCTTTACCGCCAGGTTTTTGTCTCGCCCCAACCTCCTGCCCCAATAGCGCCTCTTCTCGTTCCTTTCAGCCGACTCACCTATCCGATCTCGTCACTTCTCTCAGGACAGGGACGATGGTTGGAGGAGGAGGGGGACGTTCTTTTCCTTGGCGCAATTTTTCGAGACTTCTCTCCCTCCCCTCTTTTTCACGCCGATCAATACGAACGGCGTTACCGTTAGAGGTGTTACGACGAGCCCGCGGGGAGGGAATTATGATTTCCTTCCGGGAAATCATACTTTTTCCTTTGCCCGCGCTGTTAACGCTGTTAACGTCGGGGAAACGATGTTTTGCGCTCGGAATTGCGTCACGTCGCGCTTCTCGTGATAAATTAACATAATAGATAAATTAACGAGGGAGGGATTTTGCGATCCATTTCGTTTCGTCCGTAATCTTTATTCGTCGATATGAGTTTTTTTTCTTATTACGATTGTTTGTTCTTGGCGCGAGAGTGTTTCCATCGATTTGCCCATTTGTTCGTTCTCTTTTTTTCAATTCGTATGAAAGAATTCAAACATAATGATATTTGGCAAAGAATTTGTTATTGTTTGGTATTGTTGGATAGAAATATATACGATCGTGAGAGAGAGTTTTCTATTTCGAAGATATTAAGACGAATGAAATTTATATGGAGTATTTATTCAGAAAAGGCTTTTAGACTCTTCTTGCATCCAATAATACAATTTGCGTATTACGTATTTACTTGTCGTTTGAACTTACCGATAATTCATCTATCGATTTATTACTTTTCTATTGGTTGTTTAATATCAGTTCTTCAATCCATGCGAGATGTCAAAGTATAGATTAGAATTAAACGAGATCATCGCGGTGTGTTATATAATAATATCAAAATTTTCGATCAATCGTTCCATCATACTCGGTAGACTTCGATTTCAGGAGCATTCGATTCCTGGCGCAGCCGATAATTACCTGTTAATTAACCCGACCAAATTAACCAGAATTTTCGACTTTGGGCGGAGGAAGGCGGTGATCATGGTAGAACGTAGTCACAATAAAGTTTCGTGTTCGATGTTAACGTTAATTAACGATTCCCCTTTCACTGGGCCTCCTCCCCGTGTAAAATCACTTCAATTATCCACGAGGAATGCCGGAAGCAAAAGGATCTGGATTTGCTGAGAGGATCCTTCGCGTAACCGATACGCGCCGTTCGATCGTCGCCGTTCGAAAAGATGAAATTAGCCTTCGTCTTTGTCGAGAGAGCGGTTCCATGAGAGGGTTGCGCGCTAATGTCGCAACTTGGTCGTATCTGGCCGTAATTTCTATGGGGTTGAGTGCAAAGTAATTTAGATAATGTCGCAAGTTGTGACAACAAACCGGTCGTCTGCTGTTTAGCAACTGGTCCGCCTTTGACTGCCCGTTTTACATCTGTTTCTAGGATAATTCCGTACGGACCGGACCGGGCCGTACTGAAAATTCTGGGGGTCGTTGTTTCGAAAACGGAGAGGGAATAAAATTGTTTTCTTTTTTTTTTTTAAATTCTGAATTTGAAAGTTTTATACGAAATTTTGAAAACGTCGGATTTAACGTTTTCCACGTGAGGAATAACGACGATATTTATTTTACTTCGTCGAAATGGTTTTATTCGAGAAATTAAACTCTGTTATCGTCCAAGAATGGAAGAATATCGTAAATATCGTTTCGAGAGTGGTTCGGCATCGATTGTGAAAATGAGAAACAAGAAAGATAAAGTCGAGGCAGACATTTATTCGAACAGGTATCTCTTATATTATCTTTATTCGCGAAAACCAGTTTGTTTGACGATTACTTAGCGCTCGTAGAAATATACGTTTTCGTTTACGATTTCGACGAAATCCAGTGCGAACGCCGGAATCGAGAGGAAGCGGTTCAATTTTCACGAAAAAAGTGCTTAGCCAGAATATTCGAATCCCGATACATAGAATGCATAAAGAAGTCCTCGTTGAACGGGGATGAAATGTTTGCCTGAAAAATATCTCAAGCTTCGATGCTTGGAGGCTTTTTTACATACGAAATCGAAAATAATATTTTCTTTTTCTTTTTCAATTCTTTTTTTTTTTTTTTTTTTTCAACGAAGATAACGGAAAACGCGAGAGAATTATTCGCCTTAATCTGGTAGTTTCGTGCTAAATCTAACTCAAATCTCGAGATTTAACCGAGACCTAGATCCTTGAACCTAGATCATGACCCCATTCGGATTTAACGCAACGTTCATCCCTAGATCAATCCTAAACCAAACGTAATCTGAATCTAATCCAAATCTAATCCGTACGTGGCATAGACCAAGGCTGGGATTTTCTTCGATTCCAAATTGAGATTTTCGTTGCTTCGATCGTTCTCCCGATCGAATTCCATTTACGTTCTCAATTGATATTTACAATCGGGCGATAAAATTTGAATATCTTGTCCGGATGTATTGTCAGGTAGATCGTTTAATTTGCAAATAGAGAGAAAGTTGAGAAAGTGAAAAGGGAGTAAAAAGAAGGGAGAAGGGAATATCGGAGGAGACAATCGATTCGAGTGGCGAATCGAATAAATCCCCGGTGAGATAGGTCACTTTTGCAGAGGACCAGACTTTCTACCTAATTCCAATGCATCGTGATGAGCACCTTGTCGATTGGGAGAACACGATAATTCGATAGAATATTGCTTGGGAAAGTTGTAACCTGGACGAGGGATCAAATCCAATATTCGAAATGACTTTAGGCACGAAAAGTTTCCGCGCTAATTCGCCGCTCTTCCTCGCCCAAACTTTGCAGAATTTTTACCGGATTAGCTGCATCTATATTTCGTGCCGCGATTTTTCTTCCTCGTATTTTCACTTTTGCTCCTTCCCCTTCTCATTGTTCCTCGAGGATCGTCTTTCGTGATTATATAACGAACCAAGATATTATTGGTGTAACGTAAGAAAGGAAATTGTTGAGTTTTACTTTTAGTTTCAGCTTAAAGACGAATAATAATTAAATATTTTATTCAGATACCACGATAAAATTTGACGAGAGAAGAAGCTTAAGAAGCCTGGCAATATAATGTATATGAAAATAATAACCATCGTTTGAACTTTAACTATTTTCATAACAGATTCATAACGTTACATGCTAGAAAAAAATTAATTTCTTAATAACACTTTGTCAGGATTATCCTTCCAAGTGTATGCTCGTTGAATTATTTTTCAATTATGTTATAAATTTAAAAAAGAAACTTCATTTTCATTTCGAAAAAATGAATTAAAAGAGGAGAAGGAAGGATAACATGATACAACGTAATAATAACGCACGATCCGCAAGACTACGTTGCATCATGGTTTCCAAAGAAGATTTAGATTTTTTTCGCGTGGACAATTCACACACGCGTGGGTAAATCGGTTGTAATTGTTCACGAGCGTTGTAAAATCGATTTCACGGTATCGGAAAGCGGCGGGTGCTCGATTGAAGGGGGCGCGACACGAGAAGTACACCAATAAATTGCTGTTACCAAGTTATCCACGATGAACAAACGGCCGATTAAAAAATTTACCGCCCAGTCGTCCGTGACATTCCCGCGCGAACTTTCGCCGATCCGCAAAGGGTGAACCGTTGCACACGGCCTACACACGGCTATCGATCCGTCTGCTTCCTCTGTTCGTCGTCCAGGCGGAAGCCAGACGAGCCGGATTTTGCAAAAATATCTCGGCTTCGATAGCTTGCGGAAAGTTAATGAACTGACAACGAGTAGAGAGAGAAAAAAAAAGAAAAAAAAGAAGGAAAGAAAGAAAAAAGGGAAGAAAAGAAGAACGAAGACCTTGAAAATAATTTTTAAACGGAAAGAGATAATTAAATAATGGAGGGAATCGTTACGAACGTTACGCCGAGGATTTATATTTAATTTCCAAGATATCGTTCCATTAATTTTCATTTTTCGCGATTTTTAATAACAGGATATAAATAAATTTCGTGGATAAATAAATTTTAAAGAAATAAAGCAGGTTATTTATTTATTTTTCGATTTTATGATCAATGGGGATTCCGTTCACGCTCCAATGTCGTTCGATGGCGATACTTCTGCGCGTTACGTATTGCGTATGCACGAGGGTCGCACCCATTGACCCAAATTCGCTCACGATGGATTTTGATCTCTAAAGGGGTAGTTCTCTCGATTGCCAGATTGATTATATCCTCGCGCGATAATAAAATACAAAAAACGAGCTTATATTCGAGGCGAAATATTTCGATTATTTTATATTTTATTCAAGTTTGTATCAAGTTATCTACTAGATATTGCCGTTTAATGCGGATGAAACGAAACGGAAGAAGATATTTATAGTGGCAGATATTTTGACTTTGAAAATCAAGGACCAAGGAAGCAGCAATGGTAAGGAAGGCGTAGTAATAGAGATGGAAAAATAGTGGGAGAAAAAAGTTAGAAATTCGAGGCGAGTCTGGGGAAATAGTAGTAGACTGGACGTTTGGTCGAACCTTTGATTTTTATGTAGCGAAGTTCCAGCGAGATTTTATACGTCCGTTTGAAATGGCGTCGAACGCAATCGTCAGGGTTTATGGATTCTGGTAAAGCTTCCCTCCTGAAAGGGAGGGAAACGGTGATCGTGAAATATTGCGATAATCTATCGGATTATCGATTTTTTTTTTTTTTTTTTTTTTTGCGAATTCGGAGAATAGAAAATTATACACCAGTGTCCGCAGAGTTTCGCGGACGAAAATTTCCATTTCGCTCTCAACCTCCTATCCAAATTTATCTTTATAATTGTACTTTTTCGCACGAGTTTAGAATTTCACTCGTTATCTTCTGTTTCTTCAAGGTTCAATCCTTGCTGAACATCGAGCGCACCGCGATACCACGCGTCGCTAGAAAAGTTTCTCCGGCCACGGAGAGGAAATCTACCGTGTGCACCAACTTCGGCTAGTTCCAATATTTATAGAACTCGGTTTTCCCTCGGTCGCTGTACAGAGAACTGAAAACACACGAACGAAGAAGTGAAAACAAGACGTCTCGATCCCCCTTTAACCGCCAACTTGACGAATAATTAGAAACGACTTACGTACTATAATCGGAAAATTTGGTCGCAAGTTTTTCTCGAATCTCGTGCCAACGTTTTCCACGTTATTCGATATCTTCCAATCCTTTCACTACAAAACTTGAAACTTCGATCGATCGTTTCGAAATTTCGTAATTTTCGAACGAGACTGCAATTTTGCAACAACTCCGTAACTTTGTAATTTTAAACCGAATGAAAAGGATAATTGTGCTCTATAACTCGAGGGGATTGAAAAATCGGGGTAAACACTCGCTTCTTCGAACGAGCGTATCGATCGAGTCGCCGCGCCGTCTTCGTAAATGGAGATGTCTGAACGGCGGGAAACAAACGTCCGCTGCTAGGAAACGCTAATGAAATTCGGGTTTGCGTGCCGCTTTGGGTATCGATATTGTGTACTCGAGCAGGCTTGGCAACCTTGATCGTTCGGCGCACGCGAAAATTGCGACGGTTATTTCATTTTGAAATCGTCGGGTGTTGATTGAACACCGAAGCTGATCTTCAGTAACATCATGTGCTTCGCCATAATTTTGCCGACATTTCCTTCTTTGTTGCCATTCCCAACGATAAGCTGGAACTTGGCTTCGAAATTTATTATTCCCGATCAAAGTGCAGTACAATTGGAGAGGTCAATTTTACTTTGCTACTAATCGAAACTTCGTGCGAAAGATAAATACGAAATACTCCATCTAGATTATTCACTTTTTCGACCTCGTTCTTGTAACCGACGAGCATTATTTATTTTCCAAGCTATTCGAAATTCCATTTCCACTTCTACACACGACTGGATGCATCGAATTTTCTCTTATATCTACGTGTCAAATTTTGCAAACGGACGATCGAAACAAGAATTTGAAATTTCCGACCGATGGAATGGAAAAATCTTTAATTTCCAATTACCTTCTAATTAATTTCCCGCCATTCTTCTCCATCGATTATTATACATCGTGCTCATTAAGTTCGACGTGGTGATTACTCGACGCGATATGGATAGATATCAGGAATTACAGGCTTTAACGAACCGAAAACCCAGCCAGGGTGTATTCCTCGGCCGGGCCTCTGTGTGTACGCGCGCGTGTATGTATATACACACGGATGCAACGATTCTCGGCGACGCGTGTACACATTGGCTATCTGGACCGGAAGATTTTTTCAATATTTCCCCGCGGCGTTGTTCACTCCATTTGCAAACGCGTATCGTGTATCTCTCCGGGCTTACGCTTGTTACCAACTGCGGCCCCGGTCCGCGAGCTGGAGGAGGGGAGGGTAGCGAAGAGTGCACGACGAGGGTGAAAAAAATTGCGTGGACCAGCGGTTGTGGCGCAGGCTACGGAACAAAATTCACGGTACAACGCGAGTGCACGCGACATGGTTCGCGCGTTGCTACGAAATTATCCCGCTTTTGTTGGCTCTTCTTCCTCTCCCTCTCTTTTTATCTCTCTCTCTCTCTCTCTCGCGCGCGTCGTGTTCCACCGCCGACTTGCCGGCAACCGGCTTTTGTCTCCCCGCCCTTTTGTCATCTTTGGAAAGAAAGAGGAACGCGTGGAATTCGCTGCTACGAAGAAGCGGTTTAATCGGGACTTCTTTGATCTCTCGAGTTTGAGGACCGCCACCCTTGGAACTGTGTATGTATGTATGTATTCTTCTTACATCGTTCCCGTGTAATGATGAAAATGCTTTTGTGGGTTCGAAAGGAATGCTCCTCCGTGAATCTTCTCCATTCTGAACCACAGCCTTGAACGGCGAGCGTGGTTGAACGCGCGATATTCGGTAGTTAAAATAAGCAACGTATGGAGAGTGTCAACAACGTTAACAACTTTTTTGGACGAGACGGGGACGAGACAATTTAAATTCACTGCTTGCCGAGTCTGTTCGAGTCGATAGTCTCGTTGTGAATAACGTTGAAATAAGCAACGTGTACAACTTTTTCAAGGGGCTCTCTGGATTCGAAGTATTACATGAACGAGGACGAAAAAAGAGGCGACGGAACGTGGATCGAGACTTATTTTTCAAGAAGGGAGCAATTTAAATTTACGCCTGTGCGCGCGGATGAAGATTAAAGCTGGTCGATCTTGCCACGTTTTACCAAGCGCTGAATCATTTTTTCTCTTTTTTCTCTTTTTTTTTTTTTGCGACATTAGTTGCGAGCACTGCAACTGTACAATTCATTCGCATTCATTTGAAAGAGTATTGCTGTTCATTCGAACCGTGTTCATTATTGTCGCGACCAACAACGAAACTCGTTCTTCTATCGTGGCAGGGCATACGCGCCTTTGTCCGCCAGAAGATCGTCGTCACCCAGATAATTAACCGAATGGAAAATTTGACCCGCATACCTCGTCCATTATCGATGGCTCGTGATCGATTCGCTCTTTTCGCTGCCACTCGTTCAGCCGTGAAACGATGCCACGTGTACGTGTGTGTGTGTGTGTGTGTGCGCGCATTCGACTGTTCCACGTGATTTTGTATCGCGAAAACGGCTATATTGTCGATCATCCTCCCGAGGGACGAACGGTGCATCGTTCCTCATCATCGTGACGTTGATTAATTTTCAAGCACCTTTTAATGGACCGCGGTGAACGACGATGCTTAAGACGTGAATCGATAGTATTTTATTATACAAATAAATAATTGTTAACACATTTGCAAGTAAGCGATTTTAGAACAATCCAAAGAGTCTTCTAATATTCGAACGAGTATAAATATGGAAAATATTAACGTTCAGCTCGCGTATCGTGCGAAATGACTAGTGTGCCAACTTTAAGGATAATCGGAATAGGATATTCGAGGGCGGAAAATTCTCTTCACGAGTTTCTCTCCAGAGTTATCCTTCGCAAGTAGACACTGCGACTCGAGAGTAAAAATCATTCCGCTTGTAGTAAGATATTTCGAGGGCAGTTGTTTGAAAATTTTACTCTCAAATATATTTTAGCGCGCTGAAACTTGAGAAATGACGTCGTAAAACGTCAACAAATGTGTCAAGAAGTGGTTCGATTATTCGTTAACACGAAGAAAGGAAAGGAAAATAAGAGACTGTGAAAACTCTCAACCTCGAAAGGATGGAATTACCTGGAAGGAATTCAGCTCGCGTATCGAACGCGATTCATTAACCGAGTAGAGCCCTGTTCCCACATACAGATCTCGAGCCGACTAAGGGGCCGCCGTTTGACGATCGTTCAACGTTGATTGATCGATTGGCCGTGCGTTCAATCGACGATGCACGAATCGATCGGTTTCTCTCGAGGTAACCGCGGAAGGAGACCAGAACCGTCGTTATCCATCCCCCTTCCCACCGGCGAATGGTTTATGGATGCGGCTTCGTGGAAGGAGATCACCCCCCTCGTATAATTCATTCCGCGCCGGGTTTCGCGCGTGTGTTGCGCGTGCCTCGCATAGCCGCGGATCTGTTCTACCGATCGTTGAGATCAACGTCGGTTGAAGGGTTGTCACTATTGGACGCTTGTTTCGCGCTTGATGTTCCTTCACCTGTCATCGATAGGGAAAAAAACGCGTGATGGAGTATCGTGTTTTTCAGGGACGAGAAATTGTCTGTGACGAATCCGCGATTCGATCGGAACTTGGAAACCTCGTTGGAGCGAGGGATATCGATGAATGTGGAGGATATTAATTCATACGATTAAATAACCAAGGATTTTAACGACGAAAGTGTACGTAAGAGTGAAATTATAATAAAGTTGTTTTATTAAAGTTATACGAGAAATTTTTGTTTGTTTCGCCGCTCGTTTTCGAGATAATGCGATTTCAAGGTACGAAAATAATTATGGTATGGTACGGGCGAGTATCGTGAATTTTCGAGATTCGATTTTCTCAAAAAAATGAGCTTACAAATGGAGAAATTTTATCCTACCTTTTTTCGCCCTGCTTTATTATCCATCCGTGCCGGAAATAATTAACCATGTGTATAAGTAATAAATTTTCAACGAACGTGGAGAATTCTATTCGCCGACGCTTTCGATTACTTATTGCATTTAGAATCATCTTATTTACACGGGAAACGATGGAATCGATCTTCCTGTTATCATTGTTCATTCTCCGTGAAACTATCGGGTAAACTATCTTTCTTCGAGAGAGAGTTAAAAATACGATGCGAAAGAAGAGCATCTCGATTACGTAAAGATAAAGATAAAGGAAGTATATTTTAAATATACTTTTGCAAACGTCGTACCGCAATTTTTATCTCGATCTTATAAATAACGACGAGCAACAGGATGTCGCGTTATTCTGAATGTCCCTGAGGTACGCTTCCCTGATGATGGGCTTGAAATATTTCTCTTTTTTTTCTCTCTCTGAACTCGAAGAAAGTACGCCGACCTGTTTATCGATAAAACCGATCAATCCACAGCTGACGAGGACTTAGAGAGCGTGCTCTAATCTACGTCGCTTTGTCGGTCAGTCTCTATACGTGACTCGAGTGAGTACGCGCTCGAAAATGAATGGGTGATCGGTTCTACGTGGCCTTTTTATGGGTTAAACCGGGGAGGAACGTGTTTCGCAAAGCATTCTCGCATAAAAATAACGAGGGTGAAGCGTCGAGTGACTGCACCGCGCCGATTACTCTCTCGACGTTGTTACTTCCTGCGAAAGGGCGGACGGAGGGCAATTGATAGGAATAGCTTCTCCCCTCTTTTCCCCCTCGATCCCGCAAACGATGCTGCTCGTCGAAGAATATCGATAGGGCGAATTAAATCGCGCGTGAAATCTCTCTGGAATATTCGAAACTGCTGCTGCCGTTAATAACCTAATTTTTGATCTTCGAGCTTCGTTTCGTTAAATATTCGCGAAATTATTCTACGTTGAGAAAACTCTTTGCGCTTCTTCTTTTTTTATAATAGAAACGTTTCGTCGATAATTTCTCTTAAAAGTTAGTCAACGATTAACAAATTCAACGTTTAACGATACTTGATGATTTAATAATTCGAGTTGTTCGGTCTTACTACGTTGAATATGGATGAAAATATTAGTAGAACTACGTTGAAAACGTAGTCGTAACTATCCAAGAAACTGCAAGTAATTTGCTGCAGCTATCTTATTCAGAAATTAATTTCATCTTTCTCCTTCCTCTTAACAGGCTCCTCTCCTCTCATAAACTATTTTAACATTTCAATAGCTCTGTATTGTTGGTCCGCTCGGAAAAAATGCTCCGAAATTCCTAGCAATTTCCTTCCACGATCCAAACTCGTGGAACCAAACTGTTCGTGGTTGAAATTGCTTCAGATTAAGAAGAAGGGATTAAGATTGAAATCAAGATCGGATAATAAATTAAGAACTTGGTCGGTTTGGATCAGACTTCAAGGTTCCTCCGTACGAGGAATCCTCTTCAAAGTTGTTGTTACGAGTTAATTACAAATTAGGGATCTTCTTGTCTGGCGCTAAGCTCGCTAGGGGAAAAAGAGAGAGAGAGAGAGAGAGAGAGGGGAAGAGAGCACGTAAATAGTTGATCATTCATTGCGGAAGAGATAACATCATCGGAAGTAATTCAAGATTCAAGCTTCTTTGGCCAAGAATTCCATGCCGGAAACTTTCATAATTACCAAGTTTGACGCGAGTATCGAAGATACCTTCCCCGTTATATGCTTCCTGTTTATCCATCGAATAAAAGTTAACGTTCCTCTCCCTCTCTCCTCGTTGCGGAAATTCTTCGTGAATTGCTTGGTCGATCGTTTTTGAAAATTTATAAACAGATCCACAGTGGAATTTCATTTTATATATGAATGAAATTTTATTAGTTTATTATGATTATTTTAACTTTGACCCTCTGAATTATCCGAATTACGCATTCCATTACATTTATTAATGCGAATTTATATATAAATACGAATATTTGATACTTTTCATACGAGATAAATGAAAAATTGTTCCCTTCGAAAATTCTTGATGAAATTCTTGCTTCGTTCATTATTATCTTTTTTTTTTTTTTTCTTTTGAAAATTTTGAAAAAACACATCCACAGTGGAATGCGCGTCAGTTTATACGTAGGAAATTTCATTGGTATCCGAATTATCAGTAAATCCACTAGTATGAATATATATCTTGAATACGAAGTAAACGAAAAATTAATTCATTCCGAAATCTATTGCAGTTTATTTTTCAAAGTTTAAAAAATAATTAGGTGTCCGAATATCTACATTGAATTCACGATAAAATTTTCTCCCTCTTTCCAAATTATTTTAATTTCTCGAATCATCGGGAGAGGAGTCAACGAGTCGTGAGTCGAACACTCGCGAACGGCATTAATAAATTCGTTAAAGCGTTTCACGATAAGTCTGATGAATCTCGTCTAATTACCACGTGCTTAATGCTCGAATGTCCTTTTTCCAGCGAGAGAGCTAGTTTTTAACGACGAAAAAAAAAAGAAAGAAAGTCTTTATGCACTTATTACTGGAGAAAAAAAAAACGAATAAAGCCATAACTGGACAGGGGGAGGAAAATCGAGCGTAAAAATGAATTTCTGAAGCGGAGGGAAAAAACGAATTTTCGTTGGGAGAGGATGGACGAAAACAATTTTAATGACGCGAAGTTGAACGTTTAACTTTTCGCGCGATGAATTATCCTCTATTTCTGAATTTCCGAGAGAAATCGCGAGGGATGGAAAAAAAAAAAAAGGGAAAAAGGGCTCGTGAAAGGCATTTTCGTTCGCCTAAAAATTTGCGTAAGTTAACTTGTGCACGGCTTTGGTGGCGCGAACGAAAAACAAACGAATCGCTACTACAATCTCGTATCATGATAACTAACTGAACCGAGACGAGGATTTTTCGCGTAAGTGTTCGCATTTCGATGTGAACGCGTCAAGAAGTTTCGATTCCTCGTAAACAAGAGAAACAATGTCTTACAAACCGTATCGTTCGATCGAACTTTTCTTTTCGCCATTTAAGTCAAGTTGTCGGTTTCGCGGGAAAAAAAGGAAGGAAGGAAGGAAGGAAGAAAGAAGATTTCTCCGAGGAAATAGGGAAGGCGAGGTCGAGAGGGTGGTTCGCCCCTTTGGTCGAACGGAAAAACTCGGTCTAACGATCGTTCTGCCTAACGATTTCTCTTTCTTACGCTTTAGTCCAGAACGATTCACCGACGGTGGAGCACACAGTCACTTTTAATCCAGACCCGTTCTCTCGATGCTAATGACAGTCGGTTCCCTGACTGGTGGTTTTTAATCAATGCAAACGTTTAGCCGATACATTTGAATAAGCTGCTTGGCGCTCGTCCACGTCTCTACCTCCCGTGATTTGAATTTTACTCGCGATCAAAGACAGATTGGAAAACGATTTCTCTCTCCGTTCTTTGCCTCTTGCTTCCCTCCAATAATGATCCTAAGATCCTGCGAGATCGAGCCTCGATGCGTTACTCGATGCGGTGAAGTCGTGAGGTCGTGTGCCGATTCGAATTAAAATATTTTGAATATATTTTGAATCACGGAAAAAACGATTTTTCTCGCTGTTTTCGATTTCCATTTGAACCAAGAATTGCAGAGCAGAGGAAGTCCAAACGATTCCTAGTTTTCGGAATGACGATCATCCGGGAAATAGGCGTCGAAAATCATCGAAATCGGGATTAAATGCGAAATGGGTCGAGATTCCTAAGCGCACGATACACGCGGGAAAGATAATATCGAGCCGACCGTAAATTGCTTCTGCCATTACGTATTCACCGCGTGGGAGGAGGCGTGTCACAAAGTTTCCCACGCGAAGAAAAGCAATCGCAGCCAAGCGAACCGCTGACTAATCCTTGAGCCGATCCCATCGGACTCGTTCGTTGCTCCCTGATCGTCCTTTTCATGCGAATAGGGAAACTGGAGGAGTTTGCGAGAAAGCGTATCGTTGACCATCAACCGAGATCGAAATCTCGCGGACAAGAAATATTTATTCGACCAGATTCGATTAGATTTCCGTGTAAAACTTTTGATTCTTCGCAATGAATGATAGTTACAATTCAAAACCTTTTCCGGTCGTCGACTAATTGCTTTCAACTATTAAAATGAAACCTAACAAACCTATTAATAATTCATAGAGAGATAAAAATCCTAGAAGATGAAAAACCGTTCGATACAACGTAGCGTTTCCCTCCATCAGCGCCACACATCTCGTTTGAAATTCGTCGAATAATTCCAGCATCCGCGTTCGCATCGTAATTACACCCGGTCCTGGTGTAACGCGACCTCGCGCACGCCCCCCCTCTCAAGACAATCCCCTCCTCCAGCCCCTCTCCGCGCATATTTCAAAGCTTGCCGGGATGCGGTTCGATCGCGATTAATGAAGGCGGGCGAAAGCGAAAAGGCGGCGCGGGTGCGTGAGCGCGCGTGAAATTCATCGGAGGCGAGGCGTTGCGAATATGGTCGCATCGATCGGAGGCGGGGCGGGTCGATAAACGAGAGGCGAGGTGATCGCGCGCCCCCTTTCTTCCCCGCGCTTCGTGGATGCAAGCCCAAGGTTTGCAACGATCGAGCGCGCACCAGTTGACCGGATCGGCGCACAACCTCGAGGCGCGGATTGATTAAATTGCAATCTCGCCTCCTTCCCTCTTTTCACTTTTCCAATCCCTCATCCCCCTCATCTCCTCTTCGGACAACCTGCTTTTTTTTTACGTGGCACTTCTTCCTCGTGACGCGGTTCATTTCCCTCGGGTGCGACTTTGATGCGAGATATTATAAGTTTCTTCTATTATTGGACAAACGCGAATCTAAACTCGATACCATTCGGGATTGGCCGCGAGAGGGCGCGTCGATCGAGGCAAAGGATCGTTTCTTCTTCGGTGGTTGGATTTGGCTTTCTTGGAAGTAAAGCGCTTTTACGCATTTTTACGTTGATACGTTCGATAAATGTGGCGGGATCTCGATGTACACGGAATTTATTATTTTGGGGGAGAATTTTGGTAGAAATTAGTCGCGATGCTTTTTTGGCCGAGATTTGAATGATCGATTCGATAATCGAACGGTTTGTTGATGTTAAGTTGGAAATGAAATTTCGAAACGATATTACGGTCTACGGAAACGGATATTATTACTACTCTTGCGGTTTTCTCGGAGAGTTATGCTTTCCTCGTGAAGAATTATTATTGGAGAGAATTGGTAAGATAATCTCACGAAGCCTCGTTCGTTACTTATCAAGCGCTATGACGTTGAAGAATGTTCGTTTCCATGTTGATTACTGGCCACAGAATTTCCGTCAATCCGCATTATATACGAGACGTTGTTGCAGAAGTTGAAAATAACAGATGGATATTCAGCCATTGAGATGGAACGAAGTTCAACGAAATCAGAATGTTCTATCTGCGACGAATTCTCGTTAGGATTGAAGTTGATGTAATTACGTTGAAATTCGAAGCGTTGTAACAAACAGCTGGTGTTCCTCGATTTTCTTCTCGATCCTTGGAATTGAAACTGGAGAACTGATAATAACGACGAAAATATTGTTTTTCTTTTTTCCCCCCTTTTTCTTTCGTCGAAAGAAGAAAAGTTCAATTTCTCTTCGCAATACAATTTTTTACAATAATATAATATAATTTTTCTCAGTGGTAGAAACGAACGTGGAGAATTCCCGTTAAGTTAGATATTCTGATTTTTATCAAGCATCATTTTAATCCGGTCCAATTGCAGCCGTCTTAATTACTGAAATTAGAGGGGATGGATTGTGACTGGGTAAGCTCGAAACGAGTTTTCCACCCCCCAAAGTTGAGATAATCGGTACCCAACGTTTCCAAAGTATCCAACGTTTCTTTCTTCCTTCTTCGAAACTTTGTTTCGTAAGAGGGATAAAGATGGAGGCTCAAGAAGGAATTAAGACGGGGAAGCAACGCAAACAAAAATCATTATTTTACAGCTTCGATTACCAACCATCTGAAAACCATCCCATTCAGAGAAGCTTTCTTGTTCGATCTAATTTCCATCCTCGCTCGTTATACACCCATAAGGATTAATCTTAATTACCCCTTCTCCTTGCCATCTAATCGCATTACGAAACATGATGTCTGTCTCCTTACTCGAAAATGATCCATATTTAATTTCAACATTTTTAAACTTATATATATAACGATCGAAAAATGCGGCGAAGAAATTTCGCCGAGAAAAAGGGAAGGAAAAAGTGTATCGAATTTGACGGTGGAAAGTTTTTCGGATGGACGTGGGCCATTACCGTGGCCAATAATAAAAACCAGGGGTCGTGAGATTAAAGGTAACGTTCGCCACTTCCGGTAATTGTGACGGCAGAACCGCGAGGGCAGTAACGATCGGCCAAGTCGGTTGAAATTAAAGTAACGTCATGCTTTTTCGCCGGTTGCCGACATTTACAACCGCGATCCTAACTTGGATCGTAAAGAAAGGGGAACCGTGGCCATTTTCTCGTCGCCCTTCCTCCCGTGATAATAAATATCAAACCGCCACGCTCCAGTTTTGCTCAACTCGCGAACGAATCTCGTATGCAGGGAATTTGTTTCCCTTAAATGCGCAGCGTTTACCGAGAACGATATCCGGAGAGGCGTGTTGATTAACGTGAAAATTTCATTTTTTCGCATTTCACCTTCGAGATCGTCGAGAAATATTATTCAACGCCAAGTTTCAACCTTGCTCTCTCGTCGAAACGGCGTTAGGATGGGGAGATCGGTGATGGAATACGCGCCATCGAAAATGACGTTAACCGCGCGAGTGAAAAGCCAACGAAAGCAAACATCGGATCGATCGAAACGCATAAACGGCTCTCGAATACCGGATCGATCTTCCATCCTCCCTCTAATTACACCTTGTTTTCTTTGTTTTCGAAACCATCGAGACCCGTGCAATCCGATGATCAAGATTCGTGTCTTTTAACCGCCACACCTTTCTTTTCCTACAATTTCTTGCTCACGCGACATTTAATTCCCGCATTTTGTTCTCGGTCGATGGTAATAATCGTTCCGTTCACTGTTACGCGTAACTAGCCAGAAAGGAATGGCGACAGGGATTCAAACTATTCGGAACTTAGGTTCGGTAACAAAGGAGATTCGGTGGAATCGAGATGCTCCTCGACATTCCATTGACAAACGCATCGTGAACTATATGAACGCGCATACTTCGCATAGAAGGAATTTACGGATAAACTAATTAATACCGTGTCTCTTGTAAGGTTGGTAACTCTTGCAACGTAGCTCTTAGGGATTAAGAAGGATTTGGAACGCGATCGAATCCGATTTTCTTTTTCGAGTCATCGTCCCTTCTCGATCGTCCGACTTTTGATCGCTACGTGTCGATCGTACGTATCGAAAGAGGGATCGAAGATCGTTAATGAGGGATTGGTTCAATCTTTTTCACGGGGCAAAAACAGGGATAGAGAGGACTAGCGACGACTAATCAAAGGAACACGGCAAACGCGAGAGCGAAACGAAGGGGGGAAGAGTTGCCAAAGGGTGAAAGAAATGAAGGAGAGGGGTGAGTGATTCGGCGGGGACTTAGGCGGAGAGTGGACACGAGGAATATCGGTCGAAATAAAAGGGGGAGAAAGGGAAGATAGACGAAGAAGGAACACGCTATGTTGTCTCTCGTTATTTGCAAAAGCAGCGTTCTCCATTCATTATCGACCTGGTTACAAAGTCTCGATTTTCGTTTTGTTTCCCCGATCAAATCAAAGTCGCGTATCGCCGCCTTCGTTATCCTCAAAGCATCCCTCCTTCCGATCCACACACCCTCTGTGTCCCTTAGCACTGGCATAGAGGGGTATTGCAGCGTATCAGGAATATGGATATAAGCTGGAAGGCTGTTTCGCTTTGACGCGAGCGAGAGG
This sequence comes from Apis florea, assembly GCF_048593485.1. Taxonomy (NCBI): domain Eukaryota; kingdom Metazoa; phylum Arthropoda; class Insecta; order Hymenoptera; family Apidae; genus Apis; species Apis florea. The sequence continues at coordinate 2,922,813 of NW_028256416.1, read as the reverse complement.
TTTTAATGATTTCAACGGTGTTGTAATTTCGTTTCTCGTGTGGAATATTTGCGGCGTACGTTCTTTCAACCATGTTTGAAGATGTTGGAAAAGATTGGCGTAATAAGTGGAGGGACGGTAATTCGCAAGTAATTCGCAACTAATTCGACGAATATTCGCTGGAGAAATAGGAAACGTACAAATTCCCTTAATTGAACATCGTTGGGGAAGTTGTGGAAGAATCCCATAAAAGCAGCTCGGAACTCGACTTGTCGGAAGTACTCGAAGCTCCTTAAGAGGCAGCCGAGGGGCAACAGGTAAATCGGAGTTTCTCCCGCGACTACGAACGAGACCACAATACACTTGATCGCGAACACTGGATGGCGAACAGAGGGGAAGGGGGGGAGGAACGTGTAAAGTCTGTCGAAGCTCCTCCTTTCATCGATCGTTGGCGATAATGGTTCCATAGGGTGGCTCGTGAAGCGGGAACGAATTGGCTGTGAATTTTTTATTAATTCCCGGATGTATGTGTGCGCGCGCGTGTGGTGGCACGACATTAGTCACGAAGAATGAAACATTTATCGGCAACACATTCGCTAAGCCGCGGCAATAAAAATGTCTTCCGCATCGGTGTTGCTGCTTGGCGCGGTCAGAGTGCACTAAACTGCACTACGTGCACTTAAAAGTGGCGGCTGAGATGGGGTAAAAAGCCAACGGCCACGGAAAAACATGGCGGGATATAAGGGGGGGGGATGAGGTGGGTGAAAAGGGAGAGAGAGAGAGAGAGAGAGAAAAGGCTGAAAAGCTCTCTCGGCACAAAAAAGTGGGATAAATTGGGGCAACTGCTCGTAACGTTCCGCGCGCCATACATCCTATCGACGAAGTATAGATACCTCGTAGGCGACCGTGTTACATACGCGCGCCAACACATTTTCCACGCGAGATTAAACCGTCTGAAAGGGGCGGAATCCCCTCCTCCGCAACGTGGGATAAAAGGGGAGGGAGAGAGAGAGAGAGAGAATTCGACGCAGTCATTTCGAATATTATCATGGAGACGATGATGAGGGATAGATTCGTGTAGCGTGATTCTTTCTTTTCCTTTTTTCTTTCTCTCTCTTTCTCTTTTTCCTTTCCTGCTAATTTGGCGTAAGCTCAACTATAAGCGCGTCCTGGAAGAGGGATGATATCGATTAGAAAATAATAGTCTAGTGGTTGGCTGCCGATTAACGGCGACATAAACGGCCGTTTCGACGGGTATTAAGTGTTTGCGGATTGTGTATTGCCTTTTATCGGGCAGAGATAGTAATGAATATAGCGCGGATCATTTGTCATAATCCGGGTGATTATTCCCGTTGTTTTGATCCTCATCAATTTCTTTTTATGTGTATGTAATCTTATTTATTATTTTTTTTATCCATTATCGAGATGAATTTGGATATTGAAAATAATTGATTTTTCCTGATTCATCCTTCCATCGTATATCGTATGAATCGTTAGGAGTAGCAATTAATTTTTTGACAAAAATCGATAGGTTATATTTATGAGAACCATTCTTTTTCCCTTTCCATGTATAATTCCCGGCCGGAATACGCCGTCCAATGACTATTTTTTAATCAAGTAGCGTATTAACGAATCCTGTCAAAGAAAATCACGAATATCGCGTGGATTGTAATAGGATCGCGCTCAATCTGGGTGTGAAATAAAAAGCACATAGAGAGAGAGAGAGGGAGAAATAAATGTTTAACAAAAAATACAACGAGTCGAAAGAGGTGGGAGGTTGGAGAAATGGTGGGATGGAGATTGGCGATATCTACGAATCAATATAAGTGAGCGTATTAATTTTCGAACGATCAATCTCCGATACGATCAATCGTCGCCATCTTAGCTTTCGTCGAAATCTCATTACGTCTACTATCCGAATAGCAAGCATTGTCGACCACCGACGACCACCTGATGACGATCTCCGATCTCGAGAAAGTGGAACGAAACGACGTATCGACGCCCTTTCGAAAGTAGAACAGCTGTGCCGTTTCTCCGTCTATTCGTTGGTTCAACGAAACCAGCGTAGATTAACGCTGAAATTCGTCGTTGTCGAGAAATTTCTAAATTCGATTCGGAATAATTTTTTCTCGTGTCAGATCGGTTCAACCGCTCGATAATCGATAGATTTTTAAAATTTTTTTACTCTATATTTGAACAAAAATTTTCTTTCGTTCCGTAAACTCACTAAACGATTCTGGGAGCTATTGAGTGAAAGCGTTTTTTTTTTTTTTTTTTAAATTACCATCGATCCTGTTAACGCAACAAAAGCTAGAGAAAAGGAGGGGAAAAAAGAAAAGAAAAGAAACGAAAGAAATATCTCTTTCGCATTGGACAATGTTGCATCGTGATCCACGATAGTTGCATTAAACGCGCAATATCCTTTTTTATTTCACGTTGGATCGGATATCTCGTTACGTTCCACCTATGTGATATATGTATTCGCGCGGATATCCGTTATGCGTGCTATCCGGATGCGCGGGATGCCGACACGCGCACACAGGGACACGGCTTAGCCCGTGTACAATGGTACAAAGTCAATATAATTATGCTTGTGGATGTTGGATAGGGTTTCAGCGTAATGCAGATCTCGCAGGAAACACAAAAGCTCGGGCTTGAAATAATTTAAACGCAGCCCTGATGCGGACTGATAATAATATTAATAATAATGCACGAAAACTGGACCGACCTCGTAGGCTGATTTGCCCGGGCGTCGGCCTCGAATGTTTCGAAGGGTGCACCAGACTTCGTCCTATCACAATTCAAATCCGTTCGACTCTGTCTTTCCATCCGACGAACGATCCATCTCTCGGCAAAGTGAATCGTCTTAGATTCGATACGATCGCTCGAAAAAAAGAAAAACGATTCGTTGAAATCATCTAATTTCCGTGTCGGCGACGAACGAAATTACGGCGTCCAATCTTGGGGCGTCGAATTTCAATTACAACTCCGACCTAACCTAAAACACGGTTCTCGATAGATCCATCGATTTCTGATGTTATCTCATAAATTTCCTATCGATCGCGGCGAAGAACATGCCGCAGCGACGCTTTCGCGCGGTGAAAACGCCACGTGGACGCTTCGTATCGTCGAGTTTATCGAAAGTCATAAGGGCATGTCCGGATAATTGGACAGGGGCGGAAGGAGTTGGCTGGACGGAGGCAAAGGAATAAGCAATTTCGACATGCTTAACATGTAAATCCTCCCGTCGATGTTTGGCCGCGATATTAGCAGCACGAAACAGAAGCCCTCGCCTCCTCCTCCTCCCCTCTCCTCGATCCAAATGACCGGCGTTTCTGGGTGAATATAAATTACGCCTCTGGTCAGCCGCGCCCACTCCACGTCACACTCCTCCCCTCGTTAGATTACGCTCACGGATCTTACGCGTGGGCGAGTAGCCGAGCAGAATGGGTTGAATAGAAATTCTTCTCGAGAGGTTTTTACCGCGTCCCGGAAATTGCCGTAATATTTTTTCGCGGTGACGTTTAGATTGGACGAGCGGTACACAGGCGGCGGGAGGAGATGGTCTCCTCTTGGTTCAACGAGTGGGTAAGTTATGCGTCGATGATGACGCAGTGTCTACCCGGTTGACTGATGGCCGGGGATTGTTGGAACTGCTTGAATAAATCGTTGCAGTTTGGAACGGACGAGCGGCGGGAGAAGAAGGGGGCTATTAAAAGGGGGAGAAAAGGAAACGAGGACGACGATTTCTTTTCACACACACGTGGTGGTGAAATATTAATACGTACGAGTGAAATTTTGAAGTTTTCTGATTTTATTCTTTGCTGTTTCACAATTAACGATGATGATTTAATTTTAATTTTTTAACTAAGATACGATTTCATTCGATTCATTCCAGTTATTCCCTCGATATCGTGCGGTTACCTTAACGAAAGATAAAATTTGTTCCGAGGTTTCGTGATATCGGTTTCGCGAGTCTCGAGCGACAATAGCCTCTTCTGTTAGTCCGACGAAATTTCGAAAACGGATTCCGATTTTTTAATATCAAGTATCATCCACTTTTCCCACGCTTCGTCGGGAGACTGATTTTCAAAAAATTCGAGGCGAAGCAACGGGAAGTGGACCAATTACCGACGAGTAGAACCCAATTTGTTAATTACACTAACGACTAGTTCGCGTACTTTATAATCGGATTGTAAAGCGCTCTCGTCGAAAATAGTTTCGAACAACGGTTAAAATGTCGTAATCTTTCGAGCAAATTGCAAAAACGATCAATGACGGTATATATAATACGATTCGAACGAATTACGAGACACCTCTCATCGATCGATCTGCTGGAATACGTGAAAATGCGTACAAGTAACGCGAAACGAGATCATTGTCAATTTTATGGTCGAGTTATTCGAATTAACAAGAGATACATATTCGTGCTCGAATGCTCGAACTCCACCATTTTACAATCACATATATAATTATTGTATATCCTTTTCTATACGTATATATATATATTATTATATATATATTATTATTATTGTTCAATGAAAATGTTTATAACGAGACAAATCAATAATCGTATTTATGAAATGTCACGAGATGCATTGAAAAAGAAATTGATGGGATAGAATTCAACAATTGTCGCGCGATACTCCTTCTTTTTATCAAATTTGAAAAAAAATACTGTTTACAATTGTTGTTCACACATAGATTAGTTTTAAACGTTACTTCCGGAGAACATTGAACTCGTTTTTACCACGAATTTACCATTCGATCCTGTTTATTTATTTTCTCTCTCTCTTTTTCTCTTTTCCCCTCTTTTTCCCTTTCCCCTTTTTATTGGCACCTTTTTCACGGCACAATCGCACCACTGTTAGAGCGTCGAATTTACAAGCCAAAGAGCTCTGTGGGGGATACCGGGAGAATCGTTTAATCCTTTGATTCGGTGGTTGCTCATTACCAGCTGCACCCACGTTCTGATCAGATTTAATTGAAATTTCACGCTGCACGCGCTATCGGTCGCTCACGCTATGCTCAAAATTCCGCGGCCATCGATAATTCCCGTTTCGCTCGGCTACGAATTTATCAAACGGGCATCCCACGGGATCAAATACTCGTCGTCCTTGTGAAACGCGCGGACCATTCGTTCTTTTAAATTCGTTCCTTCAAATTAGAAGGGGATATCGAGGGAAGGGGATATAAAAAAAAAAAAGAATTTGCAAGATACATGGAAATAGGGAAGATGAGACGAGATCGAACGTGATGAAATTCTCTATCTTCTTCCTCTTTTTTTTTTTTTTTTTTTTTGCTAACCCCGTTGAAATTACAGCGCGTCTTCCGATCCGATTTCCTCGTAAATTCACGCGAAATTTCAACGGCACGGCTCTTTCACGATTAATAATACGAAAATTGTCACTTGGACCGCGAGCGTAATTAACGAGTGCGATAACGTTGCGTCGAACAATGCTGGTGTTTTGCCCGGTGCGCGCTTGCGTGTACGAAACAGAAGCTTCCGTTTGTTGTTCCGTCCACCTATTTGATCTTTTTATTCTTCATTCTTCCTCTCCTTTCTTCTTTTTCTTCTTCTTTTTTTCCACCAACCTCTCCTCGTTTCCTTTCTGCACGGAACGAGCGAGGACCAGGATACGAGCGTTTCGTCCCATTGTCCCCGATCCCGGCCACAAAAGAATAAATTATGCGATCCAACGATATTATTTACTCGAGTCAGCCGATACGCGGAACGGTAATAACGCGTTTGTCACGGCCGATTTCAAATTCGTTTCTCCCATTCTCCCGCGATCGCTTTACGAAGTGGATATGAAACAACTTGTCGAAACAAATTAGATCCCTCTCTCCCCTCTCTCCTCCCTCTTTCTCTCGATGCGTCATTGAAAATCGATCGATCGTTGAAATTCGTTTTCCCTCTCGTTCTTTCATCAAAAATTCTTCGTGTGGACGCGTTTCAGAAATTTTCGAATTTCTTCCATTTGATCTGGAAAATTTTCGAACGAATTTCGGAAACGTTCGGCTCGAAAAGAATCAAGAGCAAGAATCGGCGAGACGGCAATTACACATGCCACATCAGTCGCAGTTTTTCGGAAGAGGAAGAGGTGCGTCTTGTTTCCGCCCACTCCGTTCCAGTGGCTAATTAAATCCGAGATATTGTGCCGTGCACACAAAATTAATCGTGTGAATGTCTCAGAATGAATAAGCCCCGCTCTCATTCAATTGAAATTCGCCCCCATCTGAAAACTTACCAACCCTTCCGTTGGGCGAACGTCTCGATTTTACCTCAATTGGTCACGGATTACGTAATTAAAGAGCTAAAATGCTTCGAAGAATTTCTTCCCAATTGTTGAAGGAAGAAAGAAAGAAGAATCGGACAAGAATATTTAATCTCCACTTTCTTTAATAATATCGTCAAATTTTAAAGATCGACTACAAAGATCAGAAATAAGAATATTTCTCATTGCAATTGTACATATCAATCGTTTTCGTCGAGCAGGGAGTAACGTTTGTTTTATTTATTAACCCCCTTATAAGTAATAATAATGTAAATAGTGTCATTTTGCAAAGAAAAAAAAAAGAAAAAGAGAAGAAAGGAAAAGGAAAAAGACATCGCAATGGAAACAAGGATAAACGAGTACCCACTCCGTCTGACACGACGTGGAATAGTATTCTGCCTCCGTAGGGGGTTTCCAAGATCCCCTGCTGTTCCCGCGGATATTACAATACTGGAATACGTGTGCTATAAAGAAAATGAAACGACGAACGGTCGGCCCGTTTTACAATCTGATACCTGCGCGCTTGGTAGACCTGTTTGGGTTGTAAAGAATAAGAAATAAGATCGTTGGTGGGGGACAAAGGAAGGGATAAAAAGGGATAGAAGAGCGACAGGGAGAAAGAAACAAAAAAGGGGGGGGAGGAGGAGAGAAGAAGGGTTGTTCGACTAAAAAATAAAGAAAAAAAAAGAGGGGGGCGGGGGAACAGAAACGAAGGGATGCAGACGAAGGACTGTTTCGCGAATCTCGCGCCTAAAATCAGCACGCAAGCACGCCACGATGGGGGAGGGGAGATATGCAAAACGGCGAGGGCTTTATGCAAAAAAAGTCTTCTGCCGCCGATTCACTTTCCTCCGCTCTTATCATTCCCCGTGTACGACCCTTTGCGACGTTGTTTTTATTTATTTTACACGACTGATATATACAGGGGGGGGGGAGGGGAGGCTTGAACGACGCGATGAAATTCAGCATCTAGCTTTTTCCCTTTTCGCTCAACGATAATTTTTCGCGGAGGGAAGGAAAGGAAAATAACGATATTTTCATTCTAATGCCGTGTAATGGAATTTTTAAGGAAATTTATTACTTTCGTTCTCAAACCTTTTGATAGATAAAAGAGGAATCATTTTTAATTTACAATGATGCGCAATTAATCATTGGTTTTAACCAATTCTTATCTTTTTTTTTTTTTTTTTTTTGCTTTTCAAAGTTCAATTTCATCAGATGTCTCTTGAAATTATTTATCCTCCGGATAATTAATCTTGGGGCCCTGGTCATCCATTTCATCCGATTCAATATCTTGGTGATAAAGTATATTACGGCGAAGGCGTATGTATCACGCCAGACCGATAGACGTCTCTGAAAGGAAAGCTCGCAAGCGATTTGGATTGTCACGGGTTGATGTCGCCTCCCCATCGTTCACCCCCTCTCAGTTTGATCAATAAGCACTTTTGCGTGCCAGCAAGAGATATTCCCGAAAACCTGGGAACATATTTCAAACTTGGATCGCGAGCTTCGCCGGATTTCCTTGAATAAAATATCCATTCAACAATGTTGGCTCCGAGGCGAGGAATTGGAAACAAAGAGGCTACTGACGGCTCGAGTCGAGATTCAATGTCTGAACCTAAATTCGAAGAAAGTATATTATAACGATGTATCACAACTGTGTTTATCCCTGTGTTCGTCGTTAATCTCTATAAAAATATTCCAAATCGATATCCTTCCGTTACGCGACTTGAAGTATATATCGTCGAAGAGAATTCGTCGAAAGTTTTGGTCTAAACGGACTAAATCTATATGTATTTCGAAGGTGTTGTAATCTCTGAATCGAAGAAACAAATATCCATGATCAGTTCGTGTTCCAAGAAGGGGATTGAACGCGTCCCAACCGCTGGCAAGAAATTAATTAAATTCGAACGTGGGCTTTATTGAAATTGATTCGCAAGATCGCGTGCAAGCACGCGAGACACGAATGGCCAATTGTGGAATATCTTTTTGCGGAGGCGCACGCATTCGATACATTTGGTGCACGCGACCAAAATGCCCATTGCTCTTTATCCGCTCCCCCTTCGAAAGGGCAGAATCGTATTTCGACATCGTATTGAATCGTATCGGGGCATCTCTCCCAGGAATTTTTAATCGGATGATAATGGATCTTGGATGTTGATTCGTGGATACAATTGGGGATCGAATAATCAAGGGAATAATCGAATTTCAGTGCTTTCCCGAGTAAACCGTTCAAAAATTCATTTCGACAAATTTAGGTCGTATTAATAATCCATTGTATCGCGCCACGAGTAATTAATTAATCCGCGTTTCATTGTTGTTCATACCGGAAGAAATAAATATTGCTACTTTTTAATTAACGTTAAGAAGTTAAGAAATCTCCTCGAGGAGGAGAGAAAACTTGATAGAAAAGGATTAAATCGTGGTATTATTTTTCTCGAGCGCGTATTTTATTTAACCCGAGATTTGAAAAAAGGGGCGAGCCGATATCGACCCTCGTCTCGAGACATTTTCCGGGCGATGAAATATATCCGAACCTCTCATTTTCCTCGGGAAGACAGTGGCTGAAACGGCAGGTGTGTATCTCCACCGAGTGGCCGTCGCTTCATATTAAAGATTCCGATAACCGTTCCATCGCAGGGTGAACTCGAGCGGATGTCACGCTATCGCGACCAGACTCAAATATCCGAATCGCAATACCACGATGTGTCGACCGCAGAGTGCGCTTGGTGCACTGGATGCAGCGAATCTCGTATCTAATCAAGACTCGACCCACATATCCTCGACAGACGTGGCGGGCATCGTGATATTCGCCATTCGTTTCCTGATTTAATTAAAGTCAAGCCATTGATCCGTGCTTGACGAGTTTAATTTTCATACCAAAAATTTCCTCACCTCGATTCTTAAAATATAAACCAATGGGTGGTTCACCGATTCATTAACCGTGTGCGCAATTAGCAACTTTAGAACTTTAGAACTGCCTTCTCAACCTCATCCCTTGGACTTTTTTACTTAATTATTATTATTTTCATTTAATTCCTTGCGCGCGAAGGAAAGCTTAATACGAAAGAGCCAGTTTCGTTATTATATATATATGGTTTGAACGTGTTTCCTCGTATTGGAAAATTCTCTGTTTCTCGTAATCAATCCCCTCGTTCGTTTATCCAAAGCGTAACATTTATCTAAAACGAGGCCTTTTCTCAGCTATCGATCCAACTCTCTCGCGATCCAAAAAGGGAGTACGATGGTGAAACGAGCGGGTTTCCCTAAACGCCCTTATTTCTATCAGTTCTCATAGTAAGCGGTAAAGGAAGTAGAACATCGGCTCCCTATCGATTTTTGGTCTACCTGGTAAGATGGAATCGCATTCAGTCTAGTCAGCCATCCATTCCTCCTGGTACTCGTCACCCAATCCTCGTTCCTCGTGCTGGCTTTCGCTCTAAAGACGACTGAAAACCTTCGCATGTAAATCATTGCCCTAACGTCATCCTAACATCTTTCGTCGTCTTCGAGTTTCGTCTTGGAAAATTCGATAACCTAGTTAAGCGTGGTAAACGAGTTAAGATTAGAGTTGTTGTCCGAATCGATTTGAATTATCCCTTTTATCGAGGGGAAAAAAAAAAAAAAAAAAGAAAGGAAAAAGCAAATGGATTAATAGATTTCATTTCGAATTGTGGAAACGGTTAACGGGATGGAATTTTTTAACGCGTTTAAGAAGAAGTTTGATCGCAAATTTTTTAACAGGATCGAGAAATTCGGAGCGCACGTTGACAAGGAGAAGTTTCTTTCTGCGAGGACGTTCTTTGAACAAGTAGGGCTGCAAGTTAATTCGAAGTAATTACCGCCTTGCTAACGATCAATTAAGCGCATCTGGGATAGATCCCGATAATGCAGCGAAGCGACTATGGCTGAAGCCTGTTACGATTAAAACCAGTTCCGGCAAAAAGCGCGGAATTTCCTCGCGCGTGCCGAGGAAAATTGCCGTGCCGTGGAATAATGGAATTAATCTGATTTACAATCGAATCCGGGATAAGGCGAATCAGGTTATATAGTTTCTGCGAGCAATACTCGAGTATTAATTCCTGCTAAATAACGAATATTGTGAATGATATTCTCAAGAACTTTAATCTTGTATCGAAATAAATAAATAAATAAATAAATAAATGAATAAAGGAAGAGAATGGAAAAGAAAAGAGTCTAAAAAGATTTAGATTCGTGTCAACGAGAAACTAATGAGATCGTCTATTAAGGAAGAACGCCATTCTTAAATATTAAAACATCTTATTTGTATTTATTTCGTTTCGAACTTTCCACTTCTTTTAACCAAAGGTAAAATTTTTGTGAAAATCTAGAAGCGCTTTAATTTATTTATCTATCAAGAAGAACAGGTGGAAAATTGTAAAACTTCGGGGGCGAAAAAGTGAAAGTTGAGAAAAAGGGAGAGAAGTATGAACATCGGTGGACGCGAAACAATGGAACTCCGTCCCTGCATCGCTCGTAATAACCGAGTGGCGGCCACTGGACGGGCAAACTTTCTGCCTCATTAGGGAAAATATAGGCATGCTTGCGTGTCTTCGCTCGTGCGGCGGCCAATCTTTTTCTTACGTCGAAAGTGGAAAAAGTTGGCGAGAGTCACGTACGCCGCTTCTGAGGGAACGGAAGCTACTTCGAAAGACCAGGGAACCTTGACGTTTTTACTTTTCACGTAGAAATTCATTCATCTCGACGCGACTGTTCGAACTATTCAATCGAACGATAAAATTAATTAAAAACCAAAAAAAAAAAAAAAAGTACTTCGTATCACAGTTGCGAAATAATCATCAAGTTCGAGTATCTTTGCTCGTTCGTTATTCGAACAATGTTTTTAATAAAAAAAAGAAACAAAGTCATATATATTTGTTTATTTATTTTTTTTTTCAATTTCAAAATAGTTGTCGGAAACGATACATGATTCGAATTGGAGAATGAAATTAATTGCTTTCAACGAAGGAACGCAAAAATTTGGAAGAGCAATTATAGGGTAGTAGTGAGAGCAACATTGGGAATAATAACCGTTGTTTGCAAATCAATATGTTATACCCGTAAACTGTTATTGCACGATATAGGTATTGACATTGAGTACGGTAAATACCGTTTTATGTGATTATTAAACCTTGAATAATATTGATTTATAGAGATTTGCTTACGGATGATGTCCGTGACGATTATACGGGCCAGCTTCATAAATTCAACGTCTCGAGGGATGAAACTACTCCTGATAAATGAAACGTTTGCCCAGCGCGAATATTTTCCAATTATACTGCGTGTAATAAAGTGTGTCAAGCAAACAATTGTGCCCGCGCGCTGACGCTAGCACGGGGGGGCAAAGAACGACCGAGGAAACGAAATAAGAATAAAACTCGCGTCTCTCGTGCGGCTGACGCAAGCCGCAATTAACCGAAAACGCAAACCGTGTCGAACGCGAAACGTGCACGATAAGGCGATTATTGCGATCGGGCGAAGGGTTTAGAAGCTCGTGAAACGCTTCGACTTTAATTGAAACAACCGTGCGTGCACCTTTGTCATTCTCTGCAAACATCGAGGACGAAAGTTAAATATTTACGTCTCGTCCGAAAGAAACCGAGATTATCAGGAACGTACGATTTTACCCATCGCTTTGAAAACACCCGTATATATATATATGTATACCAAGCCCGTACCTATAAATTGTCGATTTATTCGATAAACACGAAGTTTGGGAAAGCGTTCTCATTAATTTAGAGTAGAGTTGGAAACACGCGAACCGTAAACCCGATTAATCCCGATGCTCGATCTCGACACCCAGAAAAGAAGCATTCGTGGACCACGAATTCGCGACGTCAGTCAGAAGAATTGGCGGGGGTTAACAATGGGTCGAGGCTGGATTATTAATAGTTGGCCAGGCTGTTGTTTTTCAGGCCGGGTGTTCACCGGTAAATAATGGACGGCGTTTCGTCGGTATGAGATGCGCTCGTTGGAGCGTGTGCGCCCTCTCGCGCGTTAAGAATGGCCTAGGTGGACGGCCTAAGGGAGGAGGCTAGTTGTTTAATTAATCACGCGATTTATTACATTTCTCCGTGATTTTTCGTAACGGCCTTTTGTTCGAGACAAAGCGGGCACCCCGCCCGCTTGCTCTTTGTCCGTGTCTCTCCCTCTCCCTCTGACCGAGCACAAAAACAAAGCGAAAAGGAACAACCACCGCGGCTCGACTTAATTAGATGCTAGGTACAGAAACGCAGAGTGATTTTTCTTGGTTTAAATTAAACGCGAGCCCGCCAAATACATCCCCGCAGTTCCGTCCCATTACGAGCCATTTTAATTAATGTTTCGACAATCTGACTCGTTCGGCTGGCTGCCTACCTTTCCGTTCCCGTTTCTTCCCCTTCCGTGACGAGTTACGAGGCGATATAAGCTGCCGTCACTGATTTCCTCTCTTTCGTTGTCTACTTTAAGGGAAGAGTTGTTCTTTAAGATTAATCAAAAAAAAAAAAAAAAAAAAAGAAAATTCTTAAAAAAATTTTCACACGTTGAGGATGAAAGGAAACAAAGTTTCGTATTCTACGGGTTATAATATGAGGAATCACACAAATACGTTGGGTAGGAATAAAATAATATCAATTACTATTGTCTCGATCTCTCGATCGGTATTCCAATTACAAATTAATGTAATCGAACGTGAATTCGGGCGAGAGTAAAGAAAAAGCCCGTTTTTTTCTCAAAGACACGTGATGAGATGATCGAGTGAATATTCGCGCGTGTTAATTTAAAAGGGATTGAACGGAGAAGCAGATACGTATCGTTGCTTCAGATATTACCAATCGCGTAGAACAATGTCCAAACACATTGAACGATAAATTACACTAATCAAGAAGAAACGAAGCATCGAAGTCAAGCTGTGTAACGCTGCTAGATACTTTCTGTAATTTTCGTCAATGTCGTACTCACTGCTCGAGAAACCTTGTATCTTAATCAACTTCAACGTCTACAAACACCTAGATCGCTACTACAATGATTGCTTGGAACAGAGAAATTCTTCTAAATAAAAGCGAGTTCATCGCGGAAGAATGCTTCCCCCCCGCTAGTTATCGTCGCCAACTGGGATTATCGGGTAGAAGCGGAAGTTAATCCCGTTCTCGAGGAAGCGTTGATCCCGTTTCCGGCGCGGAATATCGGTTCGAGACGGAGACGATGCAGTTGGACGCATCTGTTGCAGAAACTACGGTATCCAGTGACCATAACCACGAAGCAACGAGCCACCGTTCCCTCCATTCCAGCTGGAGACACACCGGTCTCAGCTTGGCATTTTTTCGCGAGCACACATGCGACCAACCCCCGACCACGATGCCATTTCGAGCGCGTTTCCTCTTATCTCGGGGAGGGAGAATGTGCGGACAACCGAGATCCTTCGGATAGGGTGGAAATAACAACCGAGTGGAAATAAGGAAAAGCGTGTTTCCGTGTTGGTTTCCGCACAATTTTTTCGGGCAAAGATCGGTTTAGATATTTTTCAACGCATTCTCGGGTAGACCGATGTGATTTGATTTCGATACACCACTTCGGTAGAAGTTACACAGCTTTATTAAATAGATCGAATATACATTCCAATTAAACTATGTTGATATACCGGCGGTGTTAATATTGTCTATGCGGACGAATCGATCCATCGAATCCATCGCATGATGATATGGATTGATTAATCTATTATGGCCATTGGAAGTTTGCGATTAAACTCTGATACAAGTTCTGGATCTTAAGTTCACGCGTTTGCTTTTCATCGATGGAACAAATTGGGAAAAATTTGCCAGAGCCGATTATCATCGCGCGAAAGGGAACACCGCGGAGCGGGCCGCGTTTCTCGGTTCGTTTCCCTTGGCGGTTGAAGATGCTCGGGCCGAGGTTTACCTTCTTATGAGAAGAAACGGGGCCGCATAATTTTCCATTAGCCGGAACATTCGCGAAAATCAACACCGGCAAATGAATTTAAGAACGGGGAGGATGGTTGCGGTCCACCGGGGGATAAAATCCGTTGCTCGACCTTAAATTAAGACACCTCAAATATTAACCCCCTCGAATCCTCCTCTCCTTTTTCCTTCTTTTTTCCCTCTCTTTTACACGACAAACCGTCCATGAACGCTCGTTCTCCATTTTCAACGGCCGAGGAATATTCTCCTCGCAATTTTTTCCAATTCCACGAGCCCCGGGATCGGGGCGACAATTTAATTCAAGAGGAGAGAGAGAGAGAGAGAGAGAGAGAGAGAGAGAGAGAGAGAGTGGTAAACTTGGAGCGGGCAAATTTCAAGAAGAGCGGTGGCCTTCCAACAGGGTCCCGTGACGGCAATCGAGACGACGTTTCTTAGTCGTGGAAACGAGAGAACGGCGGGCCTCTCCTGGACGGCAGGAGAGATTTTCCGCGGGAGACGGCCTCGTAACCACCCGGCAAATCCAATTCGCGGAACAATAACGACCGACTTTTCGAGGCGTTGTCAGGTGTCCACCACCTAGCCCTTTAAGCGGGAACCGCTGCTCGAAATGGATACGGTTACAGGGTTATTGCTCAACCGAGAATATTATCTTTCCTCCAACGTTCTTACGTTCTCATCCCCTTCCCTTCACTTTTTCTCGCAATTTCTCGTTCGTCGCACCTATTCGCTCGGAGAAATTCCTTCTCTCGCGGATCCATCTTTCTTATCGATCATCCTTATCCTCTGTCTTTTTTTTTACTTTTTCTCGAAAACACGCATTTCCCCGACGAATGTCGAGGCTGGTCGGTGGAATGGATATTTGTCGGGATTTTTTATGCTCGCGTATGCCTCCCCTTATGCGGTACTCTTTTTATTTGTTTTTTTTTTTTTTTTTTTTTTCGGCGGATATTTTATATTGGTTTCCACGTGTCGACGATGGCGAAAATTGAAATTCCGCAGTGACGAGAACTCGGCCGTCCGTCAGAACGGTTCTATTTATTCGGCTGGCCGTGAAAAATGTCCAGCTGGCCCTTCCACCCGTTTAATCCGACCCGGCCCAATTAAACTGTCGGCCGAAATTAATCTGCCACTTGTTTGCTATCCTGTCATCGTCTCTTCTTCTGTCTGACGCTTGACGTACGCCGCTCTCGTTGTTTTGTTGTTGTTGTTGTTATCCCCCCCCCTCTCGCCCCTCCTCCCATCGTGTGTAAAAAATGACTTCGAAAGATTTCAAACCTGTGTACCTGTTGACGTGTATCTCGGCGATGATGGTTCAAGATAAAAAAAAAAAAAAAAAAAAAAATGGATAGATACGTGGATAACGCTACTATCCGATGTTCGGCGAGGAATGGTGGCTCGGTTGTGCTCGGTTGATAAACACGGTGTCGAAGGCTTTTGATTAGCAAATTGGGTCGATATCAATCATCGTTATTCCATTGACGTTTACCTGCAACGTTCTTGGATCTCGGAGGTGCTTGGAAGTTTGCGCGTCGTTCATTTATCAGATTGCAAGCTAATTGAGTTGGACCAAGTTATCGCAGTATACGGTGTTGCTGCGTGCAAATGCACGTGGTTGTTATCCATCGAATAATATAATATTAATTATACGCTTTTCTGTATCCTCACTTATCACCTATATTTTCTCTTCCTTACCTCGAACGTATACGTTACGTAATTTTGCCAAGTGGCATCACGGATCTGAAAAAAAAATCCTCGTCCAAACGAGAATCTTGACATTTTTCTTCGCTCGTATCAATAATATTCGTGAATACGTTAATTTCTTAATTTCCAAAATACCACCGCCCTTGAATCGGCGGTTGATTCTAATACGCGTGAATTGTTGCGCTTGCATCGTTTCGTTCGTGTGAAATCCCGTGACGTAAAATCTTGGAATGATACGAACATTTTTCGCCAATTATTGTCTCGCGATAATTCGGCAACGTGACTAAAAGTTGGGAGGGTAGAGGAGATCCGAGAAAAAATTGCGCCAATTAACGATAACGAGATAAACGAAAAAAGACAGGACGCGTTCGTTACATCCGCGAATAAAGTTTCGCGCTGACGCGAAATTTTATACCGATCCTCTGCATGCTGATAAGTCGCTCATCAGCCGAAGAACGGCTGTCAGACGCTTTCGCGCGGACGAGAGGTCAATTATTTTGCAAGAGCAAGCTGATTAGAAAGAAAAAGGAGAGATTAAAGTATACGGGCCATGTGCCGTCATTTGTTCTCAACGTTTTGATCGTTGATCGATCGACCGAGAAAATTCTTTTCTATTTTTCGTATCAAAAGTTCCCAATTGAATTTGTCTTTCGATCGAATCTTTGATCTCGCGGAAAAGTTACGAGAATGAATTTTAAATTTATCCGGAATGTAAAGTAAGATAAGAAGAAGAATTGGATCGAAGCTTCGCGATAATTATCTCACGATTGAAAAATTAGGAGATTACATCCGTGCAATCAAGTATTTCATCTCTCCGTCAGAAAAGAAAATTGTTCAATTAGCGGCATTGTCTAGATAACGGAGCGGATTTGTGAGTCTAAACATTGTTTCTCCGCTCGGGGCTCGCTTCGGCCAAACTGGTCGGTTGTCAAAGGGTTGGTAAATTGCGTTCCCAGCTCGTGTAAACTTGCACGGCCTTTCGTGTCTGCCTACGCGAAATTTTGGCAAATGCAATTAGAAATTTAGGAAATTCAGGAGGATATCGTTGATATCGAATTAATCCGGATCGTTCTAGCTCAAGATCGATCGTTCGTCCAGGGAAAAAGAGCGGCGTTTTTCAACTTTCGTTTAAGGTAATTCCAGTTTGAATTTTATATCACGTAGGTGTTTTTGATCCTCGATATCGACGTGTTCGTTAACGCGCTCTTTAATTTTTAGTTTATGCTCTTTAATCTTTAGTCTTTTCCCTTTGTACTTTCCAAGCTTTGTACCTTCCCCCCTTTTTTTTTTACAGTTGAACTTGTTTTATCCGTTTTATAGTTGTTTGCATAGTTGGGTAACTGTTTTTTCTCCAGAGTTTCTCTAGTTTTCAGCTTTTTCTACTTTTACCATTTTTTTCTTTTACGCCCTTTTGTCAAGCATTTTTTTTTTTTTTTAAATATCACATTATTTCATCACATTATTTCTGAGAATTTTTTTTTTCTTCTTCTTTTTATTCATTTCCTTTATACCCCTTCCTTTTATCTTTTTAATATCTCGAAGAAAAATATTAGGGTTTTTTGTTTTCGTCTTCTCTATCTTCTCCGAGATCCTCCTCTCCCCTTTATTTTAAAGTTTCTCTGCATTTTTCCATAAAAATAGAAGGATAGTCTCCTTCTAGGTGAACGAACAATTTGTCAATGCGTCTATCAAGGAAGATTTCACGCAATCTGGTTGAATTCAAGGAGAGAGAGAGAGAGAGAGAGAGAGAGAGGGAGAAAGAGAGAGTTCTCTTACAAAAGTTTTCCAATTAAATTTTCAGCGTGGCACAGAGCAACGCCAAGCACCACCCCTCCTCCCTATTTGCGAAAAAACGAAGATATAATATCGATCCGTTTGAATCGCGGATAAAACTCGGACATGGCCGATGATAGATGATCATCCGTTTATTTCGCCAATTTTTCTCGGCTTATTAGAATACTTCCGTGAATCGGTTAATATCGAATTTCATCCTTTACCGGTCTCCATTAATACACCACGGAATTTTTACCGTTCTTTGAACGCGTTGTTCGACGATGCGCTGCGAATATTGCCCGTCCAAAATGGCTCTGATTGATTCAAGGGTGAAATTGAAAATCGATTTATCGTTTAAGGGTTAATTTACGGCAGCACATGCTTGTATGGGAACGACCTGTACCCGGCGTCGAGCCATTTATTGACTCGTACCACTACTCGCACACTTAACTAACGGCACACGGATATTATTTCTACCAATTAAATAATTATTCCCTCCTCTTCCCGCTCGTCTAAATTTTATTTCCCCTCCTCTTTTTTCCTCGCTCTGAAATCGAAATAAAAATCTCTTGGAAAAATTTCGAAAACGAATTAATTATCCCCTATCCGCAGATTCACGATGTCTTCGACTACTGATCGCACGAATCGAATCTGTTTATCCGTGATCAGTAGGGCGGAAGAAGCTACTGAAGAAGGAGGGAGATAGAGCAGAAATCGACGACTACGACGAATAGTGGAAGGATTCCATTCAGGATTCGATTGTTACGCGATGCGGCGAATATCGATTCGACGTCGGTACCGTTCAGACGATTTTTTGGACGGCGGAAAGAAAGCGGAGGAAACTCCATTCCATGGGGCATGACGTGATCGACGTAGACAGCTCGAGAGGGGGGAAGGGAGGGCATTGTTCGGATTCGTCGTTACGCGGCGTAGTTTCGAAACTCAACTCTTTCAACGCGCTCTCACATGCTCACGGTAACACGGGATAAGAAGTCGACGGAGTTGAGATTTTCCGGCACGGAGAACAGTTGGGAAAAATCCAAAGGAATGCAACACGGAAACACGGATGGAACTATTTTTTTTTTTTTTTTTTTTTTTTTTTTTTTTTTTAGATTGATAACGCTCGTAAACGGAGCGTATCCATTTTTGATTCGCGTCTCTTAATTTCGTTAATGTGTTTTTACATGGAAGAAGCAAGTACATCGTTCACATTATTTCTGCAGTTATGTAGTTTGATGCACCATTTAAAGCATGGTGCAACAATGCAGTTTAATAAATTTTGGATATAAATGATAACATATATGATATCTTCCTTTTTTTTAATCTGTGCTTCAATCAGGATTTTATCTTGTTTACGCAATATTTACCTCGCAATTTGTTTATACGTATATAGTTAGATAAAATTTCTCAACAGTGGGCGTTGATGGAAACAGCTAAACCGAGCGAAATAGCGACGCGAAATTGACAGCGTGACAAACAGCCAGGCCGTGAAGGGGGGAATCTTTCGTCGTGGCGGTATATTTTTTTGTTAAATCGATTTGTTGACGCGTTGAAAAATAGGGGTTGCGGTTTTCTCATCGTGCGAAGAAGATCGGCTCGTACGCAACTTGCACTCATATTTCGCGCACGAAATAAAGCGAAATTGATTATCCGGAAATTTGTCGGGTAAAAGATAGGATTTGAGGCTTTCCTCTCGATTTTTCCAGAAATCAAAAAATTCGTTATTAAATCAATGGGTAAAGGTGAAACGCGAAAAAGAATAGATCGTTTCGATAAATTAATTAGCCTCGAATTATTAATTAGCCTTAGTGAAGCTCAGCTTTATTTTAAGCATATCGTGGATTACGATAGCTGTATAGTCGTTGTCGATGTCACAGTAGAATAAACATGTACGTAGACGGACAATGATGGATGGCTCCCAGTGAAAGCACCCAGGATACGGTCAGACGTCGTCCTATGTGACTGGAAAAAATATTTATCCTATGATCGAGTATCCTATGACGAGGGTGAAAAAAAAAAAACCAGGGGAATGATGGGAAGTATTTGAGTATTTATGGTTTTTTTTTTTTTATAATTCATGATAAAACTTCTACTCCTTTTAAGTAAAATATAACAAGATTAGATAACAAGAATAGATTATTCGTTGACGGGCAAAAGACGATAATATCCAAGATGAATACGTCGCAGTCGTATGATCAAAGATGGTGGAAGAGCAAGCGTGTTGGCGAGGCGAGATCAAAAGTCACTTAATTGGACAAGCATTGTACTCAAGCATTGTATCCTCTCTCGCGCTTTTCTCAATTTTGTCAATTTTACAATCTGTACACAGCTTATTAGCTCGTTTCTCCGTCAGAAATATTCCGAAATTCGAAGACAGGAGGTCGAAATTACCTTCAAAATCTGATGTAGCTCGGTATATATACATTGGAGCTAAGCAGCTCCGCGTTAGCAATACAGCTCGGGGCGGATCGGTCGGACTTGGCCCTATTCGGCTATCGTCCGGACAACGTTGCCTCCTCCTAGAAACAATTATTACTACTTGGCAAACTCAAATAGTCTAGCGGCCACAGGCACTAGTTAGTAAGCTCTATTAGCTATATATATATGCGTGTGTGTGTGTGATCGTGCAACTGCGTCTGTGCGGTCATGTGTATGCCAGGAGCAGAGAAGAAACGCGTGAGCACGTAGCGCGAGCGTGTCGTGACGCGTCTCGACGCTTGGCATGCGAACTACAGTGGACTACAACACGGCTGGCTTATCCTCGCTTGGAATAATCAACTGTCTAATGGAGTGTGCCGCGGTTAATGAGCTCTACCTATCTGCTCTATACTACCTACCTATAACCTCGTTCGATCCTATCCGACCTTTCTTTTTCCCCTGTCCTTTTAAAAATATCCACCAGCTTCCGTTTCTCATCGACGATGGCAAAGCGAGTGGACACGTTTCAATTTCCTTTGAAAGAAAGAAAAAAAAAAAAAAAAAATATCGAACCGAAGAATCTTTCGAATCTCGTGAACTCTCTTAATAACGTAAAGATTCGATAACAGGCGATATATATATTGTGATATATGGCGTGTTCGATCCTCCTAGGTTTCACCTCCTTGTATCCGTGTGTGCAAGCAGAGTCACGGTCGCAAGAGCAGCAGCAAGCTGCGTCATTTGCGAGCCGATAATATCGTCGTGGAGTCACTTATTGGATAGTCGTTTAATCGAGTGTGGATCCAGCTATAGATATAGCGGCTGTTGGTGTCGCTCCGCTCCCTCGATCGGTCTGTTTAACGGCGTTAATTGAACGCGAAACTGCGCCCCCCTTGCGATTCTTCCATTCTTCCTATCGCGGCGTTGGAAAACGTTGGAAGGCGAAAACGTGGGAACGAAACGGCGGATCGAACGAAAGAATGGAAAGGGGTCCGCTCGAGGCTTGATATACCTCGCGGTGAAGGTTATGTCGAAATTGAGCCGAGCCGATTCGATCGTAAGAATGGCGATATTCGGGAGAATATTAAACCGGGCTAATTGGAACGATCGAGTGACCCAGTTTCGCAGAAAAGAAATGCTTTGATGCGTGTGTTAAAGAGAGAGAGAGAGAGAGAGAGAGAGAGAGAGGGAAGAAAGGTAAATTTTCACACGAGCACGAAAGAAGGACAAAGAGAAGGAGTAGTAATTAAAGATTGTTTCGATCTGTCGATCAAACAATCTTTTTACAATCAATGACGTAACGTTATTCGATAGAATTACGCGATCAATGCCAACGAACGGATTATTATCCTCCAGTCGAAGATCGTATCGGATAGTTTTCTCAAGCTCGAGTCTACATCTTAGACATTTTGCATCGAGGTCGAAATAAGGTTGTTCAGACAGGAATCTCTGATCCCTTTCTCGGAAGGTTTCTTATCTCGATACGGTTTTAGGAAAAACTCGACCGTATAACTTTATGTATTCGCCTTTTCTAACTATCCACGGTTCGCGTTTACTTATCGATTTTGAAAAGGGGAGAGGGGCCACGCGATCTCGAAACGAGGGAGAAAACGTATTCGCCTCTATCTCCTCGTGATTCTGAGAAAGCTTGAGCCGCTTTTATACCGTGATACCGTCGTGTATTCTATACAATCGTACGTACCATGGCATTGGTTTTCGTTTCGCCGCTTTTCCTCCGCTTTCACGGTGTCTCTACTCTCGACGACGAAAGGATCCTTTCCAAACGATTATCTATTTTTAATTCTGATGAGAAAAGATTGCGCGCTTTCTCTTCAACTCTCTATAACATCATATCATAATTAACAATTATTTTCCTTTCTTTGTTTCAGAATTTGCCGAGTGCGACGAGAAGAGGAATCGTTCGCGTCTTCGTTTCTGTTTTTTTCTTTTTTCCTTTTTTTTTCCTTTCTTTTTACCTTCGAAATTATTTAACGTTTCCGTCTGGCATCGGAAAAGAGAGGGGGAGGAGGAAGGGGGGGGGATCAAAGAAATCGCTGCAGAAATTTCCAGGAATCGTGGGACGAGGAAGAAACATCGTGGTGTAAAGAGAAAAAAGAAAAAAAAAAGGAAAGGAAAGAAAAGCGTATAAATGAAATTCCACGTCGCGACGTATCGTTGTTTCCGCGATCCTCATCCGCCTCGAGCGGAGTTGCCCGCGTAGAAATCGAGAATGGGGTTAAAGAATTAGGAGGATCGGTCGGAGCGCGTTTCAACACTCGAGCTTTAAAATGTCCAAGGAAGACTCGCGCGCTTGAGTGCGTGTGTTGCCGCTGTCCCCCAACCGGAGGTTAATTAAAGTCGATGATCGAGTCTGATGGTAAGAGTCCTCGTTAGTAACTGGAAACTGGGCCAATTTTTCCTTCACTACTCTTCTCGATGCCTTTTCTTCGAGCGAAAACAACTCGAAACAACTCCGATCCCAATTAACTATTTAACCGTTTAACCGAGCCGTTCCGTTTCCGCACGAGTGAACGGAATATCACGCTGTGGACAATATATCGCTCGCTCGAATCGAGAATTTGCTTTCGAATATCTTAATTCGATCGCGGTCAACTGCGACAACTGTGCGGGAAGAATAAAAGTTACGTCGAACCGAATAAGCGTTGACCTTAGCTGCTCAACCGTAGCCGCTCGACTCCACGGCTGTGTGGAAATTGCGATGATGAAATTCGACGATGCCATTCCCAGAGAGCTCCATTCCCAGCCTCGTTCGCCGATATCTCGCGGCACGGTCGAAAATCTTGCAGATAGATTCTTGGGGAAAAGATTGGGGCGTGACCGATAAGGGAGGGAAGCCCGAGACGCCTTATCTCCTTCTTCCTGCCGTTCACCGCGGATGACGAAGAGCGCGTGATCCAGTTAGACGAGCTAGCTACACCCCTTTCCTCCCTTCCAGAGACTGATAAGTACCGATTTCCATAATGGTTCCATGTACGAGTAGAGCTCGAGTCTATCCTTTTCGCAGCCCCGGGCTACTTTCCGTTAACTTATCGACTCGCTCTTAGACCCGATCGATATCGGATCGATTTCCGCTCGATCTCCACCCTTGTTTAATATTCATCGAGATGAACGGGAATTAAGATGGTCCAATTAGGAAATATCGAACGCTGTACGCGTTTCGCCGAGAAAATCGAAATTGTTTCCTTCGAACGGGGGATGTCGCGAATATTTCTTTCCTCTCTTATCTTGGTGAAATTGGGACAACAGCGTTACTTGGGGCAAGAAAGGAGAGAAGGATTTAGAAACGCGAGAGGACGATTCCCTTTCCCTAATTTTTCTTGTTTCTTCTGCCTTCGTTTCTTCTTTTATTTTTCCGGGGAAAAGGGGCCACCATGTTTCTTTCGCTTCTTTCACACCGATCCATTCCGCGAATCGTTACAGAGTTTCGAGCAAAGCCATCGATGATTACTTTTACTACGCCCCTTATCCGACTTCAATTTCGACTCTCTTCTGTTCCAGTTCAGACATTTCCATAGAAGAATATCCCTCGATTGAACACGCACCAATCGCGCCGTTCGCCGCCCCGCTTTATCCCCCGCGTCAAAGAGCAATAAAAATTTCCTGCCCGGGATGAGAATTTAAAACCGACGGAAACCAACGAAATTCGAGATGGATAGCTCACCATCACCACCACCGCGGGATTAGTTCCCCTTCTCGGAATCTGGCGGACAAGATGAGTTTTGTAATTGGAACCGCTTTCGAGATCCACATTGGAACAAAGCAGCCCGCGATCGTTCGATTAAATTATCGGTACACCTTTTCACGCTCCCAGATTTATTTATCCACGTACGTATTTCAACGTATCTTCAAGATCCAAGTTAAATCTTCGGCCCGATGTAGAATCCCTCTCAATTATCGTATCTCGATACGATTCTTCACGAGCCGGAGGAACAATTTAACGCGAAGAAAATGGCATCGATGAGGGATCCCCTCTTCCAATTCGGCGAAACTCAAATTCCTTCTTCGAAAGAAGAAAAAAAACGATCTCCAATCCTTCCGATCCTTTCCCTTCCGATCAAACACCGGGCGAATTCTTTCTCGAACCGGAAGAAACAAACGGAGGAAAAGTGGGAGAAAATTCTCTTTCCTCGCGAATCGGAAATTCCTTTGTCTTTCCAAACGAGGGGCGCACGCTCTCTTTGATCTCTCCTCTCTAATCCAGCGGCGCCAATTATCGCGCGATTCGTGTTGACGCGATTCCTCGTCAGGGAGGGAAGAAGCGGGAGGGGGAGGCGATCCGGATCGATGTGTGAACCGGTTCCTACTGGAATTTCAGGGAAGACCGCAGGCATACGTGGAGGTGGCGCGCAGTTAGCGCTCGAACAGGCCTAAATGAAGAACGATCGTCGCGGGGACAGGTGATCGATAGCGATTGCGAGGAGCCGTGTTTGTGCGTGTGTGTGCGCGCGCGCGCGCGTGGCCTGGCGCAGGGGGTGATCGTGGCGGTGGCGCGCGGGGCTCGGGGCGGAGAGGAGCAAGATGGAACTCTTCCTGATTCTCGTCTGTCTGATCGCGCCGCCCACCCTCTCGCTCTCGATCAAGAGCAAGCTGAATCCACGGATCGTCCAGACGCGTTACGGCGAGGTGCAGGGGGTCGTGCGCTCCTTCGAGTACGCCAAGTTCCTCAAACCGATCGACGTCTATCTCGGGATACCGTACGCGACCCCTCCGATAGGGGGCAACAGATTCTCGCCGACCAAGGCGTCCAGCCCGTGGGAAGGAGTCAGGTGAGCGAAACACAATTATATACGATTATTTATTTTTTTAACGTATCAGCGTTCGTTAATCGAAATCTTCCAAGTCGCGAAAAGCTTTGATAATCAACGAGGGACGAGGAGACGGGGAAGGTGCTTGGAAATTGTTTGTCGACGATTGGTCGAAATAAGAAGATAAGAATAATTTTTAAATATAGAAGAATTTTCAAATTCGACGGGATTTAGCGGGGGGGGGGGGGGGGAATCTAGGAATCTCAGTCACTGAACAAATGTCGCTGTTGTAAATAAACCGTAAACTCGTGTTGTTGTTGTTGTTGTTTCGCATTTGATATTCGAGGAAGCCTAAAATTTTAGCGCAAACTTTGATTTCCAAAGAACATTCCGGGGATCCTTTTAATCCCCCCCCTTCCCCCCTCCCTCCGAAACCTCGAACGTATTTCATCGGCATATTTCTCGGGAAGTTATGTCAAACTGCTCCTTTGAAATTCGCCCAAGTATTTAACCTATCCTTTCATACGTCCACCAACCTGTCATCCGGATAGGACTCGGATTAAAAAATTACTCGGGTAGAATGAAAAATGTTGGCGAAGCTAACATTTTTTTCCTTCCTTTCTTTTTTTCTTTTCTTCTTTTTTTCTTTTTTTCTTTTTTTTTTTTCGTTTTCGTTTTTCGTTTTCCCCGTCCCAACCGATGATTTTCAAAAAATACGACGAAAGAGAGGGAAGAGAGAGAGAGAGAGAGAGAGAGAAAGGGGGAAAAATTGGAGGAGCGACGTTTCCCAAAATTCGGCAAATGCAGGCTTTTAGAATATTTCGGCAGAGTTAGCGATCCTCTTCCGCTTCCAACGACTCTTTTCTCGCTCCATGCTGGCGAAGCAAAAACGGAAACACAATTATACACGACCTTAATCTCCATATATTACGAGTCGGAGGGACAAAGGTGCTCGTAACGCAATACACTCGGAACACATAATTAACTAAGCACGGAGTAGTTGGCGGCTGGTCGTCAAGAACGGAATATTCTCAAAGCGCATTTTTTCGAAATTTCAAACGCACGCCACTCGCGATGAATCAAAAATTTGGCTCAAGGCTTTCTTCTCTTTTCCCCGAGAGACCGAGTATTTTTAAAGAATTAAATTTCATATTTCCAAGTACCTTTCTCCACGATCTAAACAATCTCGATATATCCGACGTTAAAAAAAGAATGGAAACGAAAAATATAAGAGGGATAAAAATTTCTTTTATCCACCTCTTACTCGTTATAATTATTGCATTATTGTTTGTACATCCGTTTATATTAAGAATTATTTTAATCTTAAACGAAGATTGAACGCGATTGATCGCGTGATACTCGAGGACGAGCGAGGGAAAAAAGCATCAGAATTTCGTTTCGCATCGATGTGATTTATCCTTCTTTGTAGATTATCGGATTCGGTGGGTCCGGTCTGCCCTCAAAAGTTGCCCGACATCTCGAATGAGCAAGAGGCGTTAGAGCGTATGCCGAAAGGTCGACTCGAGTACTTGAAGAGATTGCTACCCCATCTACGAAATCAGAGCGAGGATTGCCTCTACCTGAACATCTACGCGCCTGCCATGGGTGAGTAATTTTCACATCGAGGAAAAATTACCGAACTCGATTCGACCTGTTTTACGAGCTCGAGCTTTCCAACTCGTGCCACGTTGATACTACTGAAAAAAATGTGTACAAAATAGTTGAAAATAACGGATGATTGAAAATACGAAAGCATTGGATGATCGTAAATTTCGCGAGAGATCGATTGGTGAGACGAGTGGAATCGGTCGTGGAATTCTATGGAAAAATTAAAAGGATCGACTCGATCGATTTGGAAACGGAATTTCATCTCGTTTAAAAATTGTACGATTGTAGTTAGCGATTGGAACGAAATACTCGATCTTTATTTCTGATTCCGTGTCTGAACCGCAGACTAAGAAACAGGATAGGGAATGACGATTCAATTTCGCTCGGATCGTTTTCGAAGATTTTCGTTTCCATCCCAACGTTCGCGCCAACATTTCGGGAGCCAATAGGATGGAAGGAAATTATAAACGAAGCGGAGACTCTGAAAAATCCACTTTATACGCGGAACGATCTCGAACGAACGCGCCGTTTTTAATATTAAGCATACTTGTCGATGTTGAATAGCCAAGTAGCTCCATGTTACCTCTCCTGTTGTAACTTTCTGACCCCGTTTTCCTCCATCCGACCCTACCACCAGTGATATCAGCAAACATGACAAAAAACACATAAAACTAGATTTCATGCGGTCGTGTTCAACTTTTTGCATGCCTCATCGTAGTTGCTGTTTCATTGATAGCGTTCCTCTACTAGATGGGAAGGAATCTTCCAATCTAATTTTTTTTTTTTTTTTGAAAACTTTTTAATACAGATGAATTTTTTCTTCCTCCTCCAATATATATATATATATATATTTTTTCAAAATTCGATAAACTTCGATATTACGCGAAATTAACCCTCGACTTTGCGCTACGTTTTTTCTTGGACGATGATACATGTTATATAAATATTTATTCGAGAAATCCGCGTCAGATTATAAGTTTAATCGGAACAAGAGTCGAATATCGCCTATGCGATATACAAAGTTTTTCTCCCGTGAAACAAGATATATTCTCGTTGTCATATTTATAAGGCGCGATTAAAAAAAAAAAAAGAAAAAATTACTTCTTTGAAAATCGTCTCCTTTAAATAGTATTACTTGTTTACTCGTTGAATAATCAAAACCGCCGCCTATTTTCTTATGTAGGTCTTACGCAGGAGGAGAATTTTTATACACGCAGTGTATGGAAAAACCGTGGCGTTAAATATGTGGGCCAAGTCTTGAAACCTTGTTTTTTAAGGTTTTTTCGCGCAAATGTTATTCCCCTCTGCTCTACGTTGCAAGGCGAGAGACGGTTTCAATAATAATACATCATGACGTTTTACCCCACGAAATAGGAAATTTTATTTTTTCGCCTTAAACTCACTCTCGGCCCACGTGTACCCCGTTTTTCTTGCACCCTCTTTCGGGCCGGAAATTGAATGGCAAAAGCGTCGGGGAACGTTTCGTCTTGCGAGATACGCGTACACGTTTACGCGTTTCACCGAAGTTTTTGACGAAATAAAGGGAGATGAGGAGGGACTGGAGAAGAGGAAGTATTTTTCTAAACCGGATAAAAATGCATCGGTTTTTCATTTCGACCTTCTACGTGTCGTTTGGTCTCCACCCTCGTATCGAACGTACGAGCGAGAGTCGAACGTTGAAAAGTCATTTGTGCTCGAAAACACTAGTGAAACGACGATCGTTATCGATCGTTAAATAATTCCTCGGATAAACGCACGTAAACGACGAATATATTTTTTCTGATCGCCGTTGAAGGAGAAAGATACACTAATGATTTCACGATATCATATCGTCACCGATCTATCCGGTAATATTTGTTTTATATACCCGAAACAATTCACAGTTCAAACAGGACGCCAGTATTCCCGAAACGCGCTTAATCGTTAGACAACTAGTTAGCAAACTACCCCCTCGATCAACTCTATTCCGTTATCAGCTAATTTCCACGAGCTAATTTATCTCCGTGTAACGAATCCACCTGGGAATAATAGAGATCGCCGTTGCTTTTCGAAAAGTGATGCGTGATATTTGAGCGATGGTGCCCGTTGAAGAGAAAAAGAGACAGAGAGAGAAAAGAAAGAAAGAAAGGGGGAAAAAAAGGGAGCGTAGTCGAGGAATTGCGGAGGGTTAGCGAGGGAACGGAGCGAAAGAAAGCACTACAAAGCGGGTTGTATAGAGGGTTGTGCATCGAACATTGTGCGGTACAACCCCTCCCTATGGGATCCGGGTCAAACCGTTTTCATCTCTTTCGTGTATCGCGGGCTGCACGTTCGCGTTTCGACAATGAAACATCGTACAGACGTAAATGTAAGCCGGAATAGGAAACCAGAACACGCTACTCTGCAAGTCTGCGCGCGAGCGTGACTACCTGGTGCCGGGGCAGCTGTCCAGAATGCGAAACTGTCGCGGATGTGCCCACCCCCGCTCCTGGGGATCCCCCACCTACGCCTACCATCGAAAAATAGTTTCGTCGTCGCTTTCGTTCGTTCACCTAGCAAAGAGGAGAATTAATCCCGCGTTATCGTTAATAATAATAATAATAATAATAATGTGACAGTTTTCCTTTGGTGCATGGAAGATGTGGATAGAACGAAAGGACGAGCAAGGAGGGAAGCGTTATCTCGAAACGATAATGCACAAACCGAGCAAGATGGTCAACGCGACGCGGCAACGGTGAAACAATTTCCGATCCGTTTAATAATGCAGCAGCGATGCACGGCCTGTTTACAAACAGGGCGGCGCATACAGATAGCTGGGAAATTTAGCGACAGCGAAAGAGCAGTCGCTGTAAGCTTTTAACATTCCGCTCTGGAATTTTACGCCGATCCATATAAAAGATGTATCGCCGCTTCGATTCGCGTGGTCAGACGGCAAAACGCCAGGTTGATTTTTATCGTCGTGGAATTTTATTCCTTCGATCCTCATTGTCTCTCTTCCTTTCAGATTTAATAACGAAGCTCGGTCTCGATGGAGATTCTCGATCTTGATCTTTGGTTTATATTTCCGATCTAGATTGGAATCGAGCGAACTCGATTAATCGGGATGCGGTTAAGAACACTGGAGGCCGAACTCTGACATCCGAGGACACGATCTCGATTGCCGGGTGATGACAACAGGGATTACAGAGCGGTTGATTCTAGTCGGGAAGACGTAGCTCGTCGAGCATTACACGTGTTAAGTGATTCGAACTTGGTGTACGCGTGTATAGAGCTCGATCATCTTCCGATCATCGTTGGATGCCGAATTGGAAGTGTTGCGTCTCTCGACCACCGGAATTTCCATTCGCGGTGAGGATGGATTCATATCGAGATACGGAAAAAGAGAGAGGAAAAAAAGGAGCAACGCATGTAACGTGAGAAGCGGAGAGTGTCGTTTACTCGTATAAATCGTAGCATCGAATTTTTGGAAAGAAAGATTCGTTCGTTCGTGTTCGATGGGCGAGCGAGTGAAATTCGGATGAAATTGTGAGACAGAGGAGAGCGAGGCCATCAGACGCGAAAGCAACCGAAGGAATTTCCTGAATATTTTACGCATCTCGTCTTCTTACGCGAACTTTCGTATTCAACTTGGCTCACCTCCTTTCAATTCTCGCCGGGGCTTGTATACTTTTCAGTCGAACCAGTTTTATGGTTGATCTATCGTCGACCCGGATCCACTTGAATATCTATAAGATCTATATCGTATCCCGAATATCCAATGTGCAATCCGTATTATAATTCTTAAGAAACTGTATATATTCCTCGTTTAATATTGGAAACAGCGATTACTTCATCCATCGGATGACACGAACGAAGAAAACGAACGAGTTTAACAGGTAGAAAGAAAAAAAAAATTTCTTCTTCCATCTCGTCGATTCGAGCATTAACGATAGAGGCGTTAAATCAATTTTCGCCGATTATTTATCATCGTTGATGGGAGATTGGTCGGCCAACAAGTTCCACGCGTCATAAAATAAATTTTTTCCATCGGCCAAGAATAATCGAGAGCCAACGGAAATAATTTAATGCCTATAAATCTTTGACCTTCGTATTGGCATCCCCCCCCCCTAATGATTAATAAAAATGCGAAATTAATTATTAAAAAAAGGAATAATTATTAAAGAGAGATCAGTTGTTCTTTCCCCGCGAAAACTTTTCATTCAACGTGTAACGATCAACGGGAAAACACGTGTCCTTTGTGAGAGTAGAATTTTCAATCTTTGACAGATTAAATTTAAAAGCGATCAATGGGTCCAACCTTTGAAAGTAAAATTCTTTCTCTCTCTCTCTCTCTCTCTCTCTAAGAGAGAGCATATTTTAAATCCTGAAAATTAACCGGATACTTAAACCTTAAGATGTTTAAGAGTAAAGCATCATCGTTTGATATAATTATTTATGCAGAAAGAGGTGTTAAAAGGTATCGAATCTCGAGCCATTAAAACTTCTATCCCTTAGTGAATTCGAAATTAACCGACCATCCCGATTCCGATGAAAAATGAGTAAGCCACGTCCCCGTTTCGTTATCAGCCCCGTTTTATTAGTTTTATCATCGAAACTTGGTACAAACTATACACACATTGTATACAGAATTGTTTAACAATTCTATTGTATTCGACGAGTTTCTAAAATGTAATATTTCTAGAAAAAACGATCGAATAAGAAAGGAAAGAAAAACGTTATTCTTTAAACAACATTTTATCGAATCATCCTGGAAAACTCTGTATATATATATATATTCGACGCTTCCAAACAACCACACGGAATATCCAAGTATTGAAAGGCCAAGTTCCATTGTTTCACCCGATATCGCATTCGAAGCTGGAGAGGTTAATGGAAGATCGGGTGAAAGTTGGAGACTCGCTTAATGCACGGTTTCTCTTCGTTTCACAAGTTTCTATCGAAAGGAAAGATGGAACCGGGGAAAAGAGGGTCGCGATCACACGCCTAATCTCGACGAGGAACCGTGAAAGAAGATGGCGCCAAGTTTCCTCCCCTCCCTTTGGACTAATAATCGAATCCCTCGAAGGATCGAGATTATTCGTTCGAAATAGTTGGTTTGCACGAATTTCTTGGAAGCCCGTGGCCCCGTGAAATTATTTCCTCGTCCCGAGTGAACGAAGTGGTTTCCCCTGTTCCATATCGCCGTAAGATATGATCAACCGCCATTTGTATTTTTCCACCCCTTGGTTGCCAACTTGATTTCGCAATTTTTGCCGAAGAATTTAGGGAAGATCGAGGATGGATTTATCGATAGATAGTTTGGGGGAGAAGGGGAGAAAGTTTCGGTAAGGGAAAAGTGTAAATTGAGAGCGATGAGGTTGCCTCTTGCGTTCTTGGTTCGGATGCCTCGTCGAAAGTTTGAGAAAAATCTTTGGAAACTTGTCGACAATCGAATCAATCGACTACGAGATATTTGAAAAACGAAGAATCATTTTATCGATATTCGTTTATTAAGTAGTGTGTCGCGAGAAAGGGAGAGAAACGAAAGAAATTTTACTTTTACGAGGTTGGGAAAATTTTTTCACAACGACCGATGCGGTGACGATCGTCGAGAATGAATCTTTCTGTAGTGAACGTGTTTCTTCTATAAAAAAAGAAGAAAAAAAAGAGTCAACCTGAAATGTCGACCATAAAATGATGCAGGCTCATTAGCCTGAGAAGATGTCGTTTTAATTAATCACGCAGAAGGAGTGCCCCCTGACACGTGCTGGTCTTTAATAAGAGAAAAAAAAGAGCGTAAGCCAAGTGGAAAGAGAGACATCAAAGACTTTCAGGCACTGGCGGTAGGTGAACGGTTCCCTCATACTTGGAATACGAATTACGTTTCACAAAGGAACGCTACCCTCATCTTCGTTGCCTCCTTAACTTATACCTCTCCCGTTCTTGCTCCCTTTTCTCGCTCGAGAAGGGGGGAAGAGATCGCCTGCACCACGAACACACGCGTCGCACTGTATCTCTTTGCTTCTTTTTTTCCCTTCTCGTTTTCTCCCTTTTTCCCCCCTTTTTTCTTTCTTTTTTTTTTTCTTTTTTTGAATAAAGAGAAAAAGAACGCAACGAACGAATATTTTTATTCCCTCGATCAAACACAAATTCCTGGAATATTCAATTCGCAAACAAATCAGAACAGGGAGGAGAGGAATAACCGAATGATACTCGCACGAATGTCAGAAACTCGTCTCGTCGTTCGATTCGTGGTACAACAGGGGGATGAGAAATGTACGACTGTTCGTTGACATTTCTCGAATTTCTCCTCTCGTTCTCTCGGATCCCAAAACTTATGTAACTTGGCCTTGTGATGGGCGACGCTACGAGAGAGTTCAAGATTCTCGATTTGTTGACTTGGAAATTTAATTAAATCATTTCATTCCCAATTTCTGAAACCACGAATAATAATAATAATAATGTCTCTTCAAGTTTACCTCGGTGAGAGCAAAAGAGCAGAAACTTAGGGAAGATATCTAGAAGAAGGAGTAAAGAATTATGAATTATCGTTTCATATTCTTCCACGGGGCGATGTAAAAATTTCTTTCGAAACAAATTTTCTCCTCCTCTCTTTCTCTTTCTTAAAATCGGTTTTATTTCACGAAAGATAGAATTTTCAAAGTTATCCTCGGAGAGAGTCGTTTTGCAGCGCAAAACTCGCTACGTGGATGATCCACTTAGAGAGAAAACCCGATCGCGAACGACAGCCGAGAATTATCGTGGCGATTTAGTCGGGAAGTAGAAGCGAACTGGTAATTACGAGCCGGTTGTTTCCGCGCCAAGGCGATCGATAGCATCGCCAGCATTACGAATAGATAAACGTATTTACGGGAGTGTCGCGAAAGCGCCATTTTCGTGCTGCGACTGCGAATTAATCGGATAGTAGAAGAAATTCCTTTTCCGCTTTCTCTTTGCTACGCTTCCTTTCTAGGATTAAAGATCAACCCGGAATTATCCTTTTTTTTCTCTTTACTTCCACGATACAATTTTTACAGCAACAATACACGGATACATTGTACACGGAATGTTTAATTCGATTACGTTTTTGTTTAATTTTCTCGATCAGAGTAAAGGAATTGATAATTATTGAAATATCGGACAGTTGCGAACGCATATTTAATTAAACATTGCTTGGACGATAGACGTTTGAATTATAGAGAAACGATTCCATCACTTTGTCTATCTAAAACGAATCGTTCCCTTTCGTGCGCGCAATTTTCAACCGTGGTTGAAATTTACAAATCTGCACACCAGGATATGATACTTTGACAGGAGTAACGAGGATTCGCAGAAGCTCGTTATTCACGAACGAACGTCTGAATCTTGGAATCTTGCATAATTTCATCACCCTTCCTTCCTGTTATTAAATTAGCGATGAAGGCGACTGATCAAAAGGCTCGACGCGAAAACTGGTCGTTCGTCGTCCCATGTAACTTGCTCCATCCCGATAATTCCCGATTAAAAAATGATTTTTGAAGATGATTCATCGCCGATCCAAATTGAATCGCTAATCTAAGTTGGAAAACTTGGACCGGTTGAGTTATGGCCGAAAGGGAATAGAATACCCATCGATCGTTAACGCGATGCCTCCTCCCTCTCTCTCTCTCTCTCTCTCTCTCTCTCTCTGACGATTGTCTAAAACTAAAGTTCGAAGGAATTGTCCCGAAACCCGTGGCCTTTCGACGGCCACTTGGTCCCCGCCGCGCGGAACATATGGCGAAAAAGGTTGGACGTTTTGATTAAGAGCGGCACGATAAAAGCGCCGTCGATCGCGAGAGTTATAGTGGCGTAGTGGCGAGCCACGCGGAAATTCTTTCGGAGGAAGTTTGTTTTGCCAGCCACGGAGGAGGGGTCGGGGGAAGGCTTTTAGGAAGGAAATGGAATCGGCAAAACTCGAATGATAAATCGCGAATGATATTCGCGGATGAAGGTGCGACATATGTTATGTAAATCGTGGCGTGGGATGAATATTTTCTTTTTTTTTTTTTTTTTTTCGTTCGGGATAACAAATGCGTGGAAATAGTTTCTTATCGCCGGATTCTTAAAGCGAATGGTCGAGGATATATCGAAATAGGGAAATTTTATTATAATTTTTGCCAAGTTGATTGCGATCACAGGAGTGAGAGATAAATTAGAAATTGTCTGTCAACGGAGAGCATATATCTGTCGCGACGAGTGACGCGAAAATTGGTGATCGGAACATGCACGGGCATCAGGCCAAATAAAAGATGTGAAAAAAAAAAAAAAAAAAGGTGGGAGAGTTGCCGGGTAACAAGTGCTGGGTAATCAATCACGCGGTCTAGCGAATCTCCGTCTCCTCGGCAGCTCGACACCACGATCGGCAGCTCTTAATTACACCCAGGCCGGAAACTCGTGGCTGTGCGCAATCATTCTCGTCCTAATAGCGTCATAACTCAAGTAGAACACAGTACTTTCGACGCAGTGCCGCGTTTAACCGTGCCGCATTAATAACTTCGTCACCCTAGCTGCTCTTTTTCGTCACCACAGCTTCAGAATCTCGTTCACGTGCGCTTTGATCGAGGATTAATTAAGATAAATCACGGCTCTCGCCCTTTGTGGAAACGTTTGTCGTGGATCAAAAGAAGAAGAGGAAGAAAGGAAAAATGGAATACATTCGAATTTAATGTTTCATTCGAGACGTAGAAGCGGAAAGAAAACGTGCTTCTATCTTTTTTTCTCTTTTTTCTTTTCAATTACGTTTCTATTAACGAAATCGTATCGTGGTGTTGTGCATTTGATTCAATCTTGAACGATCGCGAAGAGAAGAGGGCTTATCTCGATCGATAATTATTAAATGTTCGAGGGTCTAAAGCCTCGTTACAGCTAAATAACAATCCTTCATATTTGAACTCGAGCATCGAGGAAGATTGGCTCGAGGATCGATGATCGAGTGAGTGCTCGATCATCGCAGGAACGATTATCCATAACCCGTCCAAGAACACGTCTTTATTGATTAGATTGGGAGAGTTCAATTAGTCGAAAGACGATGAATTACAGTTATAGGATCACGGGAATGGGTGATGGTAAACGTTGCGTATTTCAAATTCGTGAGGGAGATTCTCTGCCTCTAAAATATTGATTCAACGTGGCCGCAAGGGTGTTGTTGAATTTTTAACGCAACAAGATGCAAAGCGAATAACTCTTTTCAAATAAACACGAACAAACCGTGCTCCCTTCTTATTCTATCCACTCCTTTCGAATAAATATTTCTAGAAAATTATTTAAACGAAGAAAAGAAAAAGTCGACCAATATTCTCGCTAGAAAATTCGCACGATAACTCGAATTAATTTCAACAGTGTGACGTAGTATATATTTTGTATATATATATATAGTTTAAGTAAAAATATTCCCGTGTATATTGTCAAACACGGTGGCTGCAACAAGATTTGCGCGCATACCGTTTTATATGAGGCCGTGTAAACGATACGCCGGCTCGTAGAATTCGTTTGACGCGCCACCAACCGCGTATGCAAATATCCACCTCCTCCGTGACAACGTGCGGTGGAAGGATGAAGGGAGGGAGGGGATTGTCGCGTGCATTAAACAATCGGTGGATTGTCCGGTGAAAAGTAGAGGAGGCGAGCTGTGCATTCGCGGGTTTGTACGTGTCTGTCCCTGCGGCGTGCACCGTTTTCAGCGTTGTACCAAGGGGTTGTACAATTTGAAACGGCGCCTAGGATTTTCGAGGGTCGGGCGCATATTTTTCCACGGGGCGGAAAAGTAGGAAGTGGATTTCTGCGCTTTCGACTGCATGCCGGGGGAGGACTTTCGCGGAACGATTCGTCGTAATCTTCGTCGTATTCAAAATTCGCACGTTCTGTATTTATATCCGCATTGCGTGGTCCATCGGTGGAAATTTAAAACTCGGGGAATCGATATCCATCCTCCCCTCCCCGATGGAGCAGTGTAATTCGATTTAAATCTTCGTTCGAGGGAATTCCGATGGAATAACCGATGATACTCGAGCATTGTTAATTAATTTTATTATTTCGATCGGTTAATTAAACCGATTCGAGGGGATGTTTTTAAGAAAGATCAAATTTAGGACGAATTCTTCGCTCGAGTAATTTATTCCACCGTATGTATTTTCTCATTACACTTGGTAACTCCCTCGTTGTTATTATTAATTAAACACGTGAATTATCAAAGGGAAAGGGATGGTATAATATCGAAAAAAAAAAAAAAAGAAACGAGAATTAATATTCGTATTTCGATTTGCAACTTTAATCTTGCCCGTGAAAAGGAAAAGGGAAAGAGTAATTCCCCTCCTCTCCCTCCCCGAATAATTAAAATCAACGTTTACATTCCAACGCAAATACCCACCTTCAATTTCGCGTCCAATCGCGTGCAACAAATTCTTCTTTTTTCGATTTCTCTATCTCAAAGATACGTTCGGATTAAATATTTTCCCAAAGCTTCAAGATTTCATCTTTTAACGCTTCAAAGCTGCGTGGATTGGGTTGTCGTGAAGAAAGAAGCATGGAAGAGAGAGAGAGAGAGATCACGAGGTGTGTGCCCGGTTGATAGAGATGCGAGCGTGAAAACTGAGAAGAAGAAAAAGAAGAATGAGGCGAGGAGAAGGAAGGGTAGGCACTCGAACATGAGCAAAGGGTCGAGGACTGACTGTCGGGATCGAAGGAGGGTTGAACACTGTCGCCAGACAGAGAAGAGATGTAAAATTGCAAAAAGGTCGCCTGCCCCCACTTGACAACCACACTCGAAATATACATCTCCCGTGATGGGAAAGGAAGCACGTATTGGAAATTGCGCGCGTAATTAACAGCGGATGATATTAATTAAAACTTTGCCGCGAGCAATTTTTCCCCTCCCTCCCCCATTGTAAATTGCCTGAACGAGTCTTACAATTCGATCGAGTTTCCATCATAAATTTAACTTAAGCGCTTTTGTTGTTACGTTTAAGTTTTAAGTTCGGTATCGAATTTCTCGACTAATTTTCTTAATTTTTTTTTTCTTTAAGAAGGGGGGGAGGGAAGAGGGTTTAAGATGAAATCCGTCAAACCAAACTTTCTCAACTCGTGATATATTAAACTTCTAAGAGAATGCAAGAAATCAGCCAGCTTGAAATCGAATTATCAACGCTTTCTCCTTCGATACGAACCAAGGATTTCCAAACTCGAGAAGATTTTCCAATTTCGCCCAATCGACGAATCTAAAAAATGTACAACTAGAAGTTTTCGAACGAGCAATTTCCATCCGATCTCAGAATCCGCTCGAGGAAGAGCGATTATCATTACAGCCACGATCAAATCCTTTCGAGACATCCAATTCGCGCGCTCATTCGTCCCTGGGTTCGTTTATCACGGTGGATTCGCGCGAGCGGAACGGAAAAGGTGTTTCTCGAAACAGTGGACGGAGTTAAAGAGAGCGACGATGAAAGCGGGCAACCAGAAACAATAAGCTATCGTCGACAGGCGTTCGCCACTCGCCTTCCTCGTCTCGTTTCGCGTTTTCAGTTCCGAGTTTCCTCCCCACCACGTCTTACACCATCAGCCTCGTTTTCATCCTTTCGTGAAACGAACGATCAAACGAACTTCCATACGCTTAAAGGACGAGGCCGCTTCTCCTCGAGGCAATCTCCCCTTCTCTACTCTGTCTTACCCTGTCGGATCGATCCTCGGTTTGACGAGGAAACGATCGAGAAGATTGTTAGGGAGGGATCGTTAGAAGAAACATGTTTGGTTATATCCGTGGATCGATCAACTTTTCCAAAAGATAGAATTCTTGTCCGACAAACTCAACAATTCTCCTTTCTTTTTATTCATTTATTCACTTTCATTTCTATTCTTTCATTCGATTTTTCTTCGCGGAAGGAAGAAAAACAAGTCGCGAACAGAAGCGGAGAAAAAAGAAGAGACATCTCGAAACGGAAAGAGCAATTCCGTCCTTCGTTCTGGCCAGTGACTGGACGCGTAAATTACGAACGCGTCCCGTTGTTCCCGACGCATTAAGCGATCCGACTTCCACCATTGTGAATCCAGTTTTTGTTTCCACGAATCGGGACCGGACACGGTTGTTCTTTCTCCATAACGAGCGTGATGGTACAATGCTCTTGTCGTGTCGGTTTTGCATTTATCGTTGGAAATGTTACCTCGGCGATATAATTGAGACGGAAGGGTAGATATTTCCCTGCTTCGAGAACCGAATTTCCACTGTAGAGACAAGGGATGGAGAAATACCCTTGAATATTAATAATTATTACATTTAAATCCAACTACGATTACGTCCACTCGTTTCTTTTAGAAAGAAAAGTCGGCAAGGAAAAGTTAACCGATTTTACGAATCGAAACTCGGCTTATAAACTTCTTACAAAAAATCTCTCGGATGTCTGCAAATGCAAGAAGAATCGTAATCGTCGTAAACGGACTTATCGAGATATCAATATTCGGGGAACGTAATAATAAATTCACGAAGGTAGGAATGATGGCGGTAACGGATATAAGGCGATCCAGGAGGCTAGAGTTTCAGCCTGTTTTTCGCTCGTCGGAAAGAAGTCACGCCGCTCCTCGCTTTAGCAACGTCCCCCCGGATATACGTGCCGCTCCGTTTTTGATCTCGTTCACGTGGAAGGAAGGCACGGTCGGTCACGTCATCCACTTATTTACCGATATATGCTGTCGCGGCCACAAAAGAAAATCCCGGTTTCACAAGGGTGGCACAAGCTTGCTCGCCCCGCGTTAAAATCGTCCACGACGTCCAGCCCACGGGAGCTTCGAATTTATAGCCCTCTCCGTGACACGTTTCAACGTGCACAGAGATGCGCACACGTGTACTTACAGAGGCAGAGGAATTCAATTCACGTCCGACATCGGGCGAAATCTTCCCGTTGCGTTGTTGTTGGATCTTATTGTTGTTCGACTTGCTCCAGCCGAACGCTGGACCTATAAATTAGCCTCTCAGAGGTTAGAAGAAGTTCCTCCATTAATCCCCCTCTAATTAATCCCGTTTATCGTTGGGAGAAAAGAATTAATTTTTCGAATGTAAATTCTAAAATTTCTAGAGACTTTTCCTTTTTATTAAAGGAAGTTTATTATTCGCGAAGGAGAATTCAGGAGAAACCATCGCCATTATAAGATTCTTCGTGGCAAACGTCGGATGTAAATTTTCTTTTCTCGCGTTTCCATTAACGGACGCATTCCGTTGCGTCGTCGCCGCGTCAACCGGCGGCCGGAACAAAAGAATTTGAATAATGCTCGTTGAAACGGAGTCGAGTAGATGTAAATAAAACGATAAGTTCCAGACTTCCAATTTTCAAGCAGCAGTATCTTTGGCAACGGCGATCGTGGCCCTCCTTGGCTACGCCCCAACAACCAAGCAAGAATCGGATTAACTTTTACGAAGAATATATACGCCGCGTTTTCGTCGTAAACGGTTGAAAGAACGATTTTGATCTCGATTTAACTTCGAATTTCTTTTTTTTTTTTTTTTTTTCTTTCCTTTCGAAAATCGATCATCGATTAATTTTCCTAGGCGTTCAGAAAACACGCACGTTTCGATAATATCGAACGATATCGCATCGAAAGATATTAGAGCAGAGCGATTATATCGATTAATCTTTTCCATTGTCTCCGATGCTATCTTTATTGGACGTTGCCGCATCGTTCTCGTAATCGCGCAGCTAATTATCAAAGTTGGAAACAAGCGGTGGCCAGACTCGTCGATAGACATTGACTCGACCGTTTGGCAGGGAGGGAACAGGACATTTTAGCGACAATTTCTCTCGCTTTTGCACCCTTCTCGAAGCGCCTTGCCTCTCTCCTTTCGCCGCCTCACCGCCAGACAGCCAATCCGCTCCACTCGTCTCCTCCGTTTCCCACACTCCTTGCGTCCTACACTCCTTGTTTTCTACCTTTCTCTCCCCTCCCCCTTATTTCACCGGCGTTTTCTCCCCCATTCTCAAGGTGGTAGCACCGCATCGTTGTTGGCAACTGTTTCGAGTACTTAAAAAGAGGCCGGTGAAAAAGTTTTGACTCGTCCCTTGCTCTTTCTTCCAATCCCTTCTTATATCCATAGGGTTGAAACGGTCAACGATTCGGTTTTCACTTTTTTCGTTTCCCCACAATTTTCATTTCGCGCAACTCGATCGAACTCGGTCGAATCGCAATCGCAATCGATCCATATCTTTCCGACGAACGACGTCGAACGATGATTTTGCGCGCGAGGGGAGGGAGGGAATTCGGTAGACACGAGAATGTTGGACAAAAGTTGTACCGTGGGAGGTAAGGAGGTGTGGTGAAAGCACCGTATTTCAGAGTCAAGCGCAGGGCCAAGGAAGAAGAAGTGGGATCGGTTGCAGGGAGCGTTCGGTGAAAAGGGCGGCACCCCTATTGGCCCTGGGTAAAAGGGTAAAAGGTCCATTCGTTACGGACGAAACAGTGGTGGCCATCGTACATTTATCGGGTTACCTTTGTACCTGAGCCATGTAGGCCCGTCGGTTGACCTCCACCACTCGGAACAATCGTATCCCTTGGGAGATACGGTCTGGTGGTGAAAATAATTTACACGATGTTGTACAAATGTTTATGGCGTTCGCTTCGCGATAACGTTGAAACGTTGGCGGAGAGACGATTGGAGGGACGGCGAATAAATCGCGATTAAATGTTTCGCGATGCAAAAAAAAGCTCTAAAAGCATTTTTCATGTTTTTTGGGTGGATATAATGGATAAGAGGCTTTTCGACAGCTTTAATTAAAGCTATCGCGCGATCGATGTTTTGCATCGTTTTAAAGCTTTGTGCAAAATGTTTGTTGAATGATAAATTAATTTAAAGTATTATAACAATTTTCAACTTTGCGCACGGTGGATCAATGCAATTACGCAGTCTCCGGCCAATGTAGAACCGTGGAATAAAAATTATTATCGATATTTCTCCCTCGTTTCTCCGAATACGAGAGTGAAAGACAAACGTTGAAAGTTAAACGGTCAAAAGACAATTGCGAATTAATTTTTAAATTCGACGAATCGTGCGCAATTCCGAACGCGTTCACGTTCACGCTTACAGTTATTCAACACGTGGCCTCTGTCTTCGCGTAGGCTCCATCCATCCATCCATCGCGTTTTGTTACTCGAAAGCGATCCCTATCGATCCTAATTCCACTATCGATCGATTAAACTTTACTAGTCGGAGCCCATCTACCAATGATCAATGCCGCATCGATGTCGTTCCATCCTCTTTCCGCGTAATTTACCGTCCAATAATGTCAATTCCCCAGTTACGATACTCGATCTTGGCCGGCGTATGGCCGACCTATACCACTCGGACTCGTCGTCGAACTCTCTTCAATCAGAATTCAACATTTCAACTCGTCGCAAATCGTCCAGCTTTGTCGCTTCCGTCGAGCGCAATCGTTGCTTTAACCTCGTTACTCCGCCGAGACGAGTTTTGATTGAGTTTCACCGTGATAGAACGCGTGATTCTGAATTAAATTTCGCTACATCGACCGAATAATTGAGTTCCACCGAGGTATTATACGTGTTGGCTTTGCCGTTTCAACATCCAAACCTTGGTCATCCCGTTCGATCGCTCTTTGCTCTAAGCGTCTCTCACCTGCGTCGATTTATCCATTTATATCCGCGCTACCTCGATTAATTTATCGAGCCGAGCTACACCGATTCCGATT
Organism: Apis florea; assembly: GCF_048593485.1. Taxonomy (NCBI): domain Eukaryota; kingdom Metazoa; phylum Arthropoda; class Insecta; order Hymenoptera; family Apidae; genus Apis; species Apis florea. The sequence goes on along the minus strand of NW_028256416.1, from coordinate 2,880,691 downwards.
ACGGGGTATTATAACGATATTTCTCGTTATAAATATATTTCTTCCTTTTCCTTTTCTTCTTTTTTCTTTTCCCTCTCTCTCACTCTTTCTCTCTCGATTCGGATTAAACATCGAGGCTTCCTTCTCTCGATTTATTCGCGCCACGATCGTCGTCTTAATGCTCCCCTCTCCCCTCCTCTTCCCGCCCCTGGATTTTACTTACCTTCCCTTCATTCTTATCCCTCCGCCGAAATATATCTTTCGTCGGTAAGGAGGTGAAATACGTTCGGCGAGGTATGATTTCCTTCTCTTGGCGCGAATGGAACGGAATAAAGGAATAACCGGGAAGAGAGAAACGGTTATTTTCCAGCCGAGGGGAGAAGAATCCGACATCGCGACGCTGAAACGAGAATAACGCGATGGAGAGAGAGAGAGAGAGAGAGCATTGACTCGTTGCAATTCCGCCGCGATAGAATTTTTTTTCTCTTTTCTTTCCTCTTTTCTCTCTCTCTCTCTCTCGCTCTCTCTCTTCTCTCCTTTCTTTCTGCGAACGCCATAGGCATCCCTCGCGAATCCTCGTGATTTTACAACAGTGACTGGAACGAAACGGTGCGAGTGTTGGCAGAAGGGGAAGGGGAGCGAAGTTTGATAAATCATCGTAAACGTAAACGTAATTTTATCCCGACGACGAAGGTAGCGATGTTTCGTTTCTCTCTCTCTCTCTCTCTCTTTATTTTATTGGAACAAATTGAACAATTTTTTTTTGTTTTCTCGAACGCTTGCCTTCGGATTGGTATTCGTTTCGCGCAAGTCGATAACGACCGATTTCAAGGGAAATCCGCGTGGTAGACGGTAATTGAATTAATCCAAACGGAGAGGAGACGAAAATTTCTTCTCATTAGCAAACACACGGTTGAATTTATTTCGTCGGTCTGAATAGAAAAGCTCCGGTTCTTCGTCGCGTTATTTTAAGAGACGACCCCTTTAATTAAAAGGTCCCTTTGCACCGGCGTACCCTGAGTGTTTGCCTTCCTTCTGCAAGAAAATCTTCCAATTTCTAGAAACCATTGCAGCCCAAACTCCGACTTTGGATAAGTTTTATTTCTGCTGCGGAAACCGTGCAATGTGTCTTCTTTAATTTGTACCGTGATGCTTCGCGTTATTTCTGTTAGTTTCGAATCACAATAATGAGAGAGAGAGAGAGAGAGAGAGAGAAATTTCAATTGTGTTTTTCTCTCTGCGCGTTAAAAATGCTTGGGTTCGTGATACGGCAGTAAATAAACGGTGAAAAAAAAAAATCCTCGAATATTTAATTTTGAAATTAATTAAAATAATTTACGATGCAAGTAAACTGTTTCCGTGCGATAAACTGGTCGAAAAAATAAATTAATCGCGATGTAAGTGATCTTTTTGAAATTTTTAACGCGCGCGCGTGTTTCTTTTTTTTTTTTTTTTTTTTTCTTTTCCTTTTTGGATGCAATTTTCTTACATTTCAGTATCCCCATTACAAATTGTTGCATTACCCGCACAGACACAGCGACTTTTAGCGAGATGAAACGTCGAATAAACATTTTAAAATTGCATGGTGCGTTACTTCACGCTATGCAAATTTATCTTACATTAATTTTCAAACAACTCGACGCTACAGCGACGATCAGCCGCCAATCCTTTTCAAATATTCCAAGGAAATAAGGAGTGGGGAAGGAATTAGCGGCAGAAATTTTCATGGATGAAAAAGAATCGTGGGAAACGAGCCCTTTGAAATATCTACCTAGCAGCCACGTTAAAACGGAGATGTTCACAAACCCAACGTTGCCATCCCCTTCGACAAAGATTCTGTTTGCGCATAATTGACGAAGTCGACGGGGAGGGAAAATTAAGTATCGGGGAGCCTCGGTTTACCTCGCTCCTCGCACTTTCAACCCCCTTGTTTATTTTTTTTTTCACGCTTTCTATCGTTCTATCTTCACTCATCATCGAGCCCCTAAAGCGGGCATATATCAGTCTGTCGAACATCTCCTTTATTCGCGCGCCAGAGGTTGCAAACCCTCTTTGGTTGGAACGAGCCACGGTGAATGCTTGCGAGGGTTGCGATCGTACGAACGCTTCCACACGCTTCGTCGCCGCGCTCTTTGCGGCGGCCATTCAATGCCTCGACGTAAAATTTACGATATTGCAATCTGCGCCACGATATATTATAAAATCGCTGTATCCGATATCCACCCCCCCTCCCATTCCATCGCCACCATTTTCCTACCTTTCCTTCCTCCTTCGTCGCCACGAATTACGCGATTACGAATTTTTGGAATTGTGTCACTCTCGTGTACACGATTTATTTATTTATTTTTTTGTAGACAGCTTTCGTAGTCCATTTTAAAAATTTTTCCGTGCGATGATGAATGCTTGAAAAGTAGTGGAAAGAGATTGCATCCCCGTAAGGACTATAATTTCAATCGGTCTCGACCACGTCCCTTCCTTCGGTCTCTGATGATAATAGAAAAGAGGAAACGTCCTGTGGGTGTCGAAACGAAGGTTTCCAGGAGATCGAGAATGGTCGAGGTGTGGTGCATAGATATAACTGTCCCGAGTGGATGGCCTGATTTTCCAGCGTTTCGAGCTCGAATGCGCTCGAAAAATGAATGAGAAAATGAGAGTAGGGGAGAGAGAGAGAGAGAAGAATGATGAAAGAGACGAAGTGGTTAGACTGCAGGGATTAGTTCGAGGGAGAAGGCCAAGTATTCCTGGGGACGAATGTCCTTTGACGTTTTATACTCGTTCTTAAATAACCATTCCCTACGGTTTCTCATATATATTTTTCTCTTTTTCTTTCCTCCCGTTTCTCTTCGAGGAAAGCAGAAAACGCGATTATAAGCAGTGTTTCGCAGTGATTCCCCTCGCTTCTTGCGCGAGGATTACTCTTCCCTTGGCCGAATTTCACGACGAGTTAAAGGGATTGAGATGCCTCGCGAGACTTGACGAGATTCTGCTTCTTCGGTGGCTTCTTGAAGGGCTCTTAATGAGCTGCTAGTAATTCTTCTGACACTCGACGGTACTCCTTCAACCGTTCAGCCACTTTTCGAAGCTAATGGTAAATTATTAGGACGAAGCTTTCCGATGCAGCTTTAACGTCGTGATCTACATTTTACAACCCATCCAACTAACCTCTTCTCTTCATTCTTCTCTCGTCCCCTATTTTTATTCGAATGTTAGAAATAAAGTAGAACCGTAGTATTTTATTATCGTACCGATTGAGAATCAAATATCTAGATGTGTCACGAACGGGGTATAAGTTAGTCGATATTTTGGACGTTTTTGGAACAAGCCTCAATTTCACGGAATCGAAACGATAAAAAAATCAGGATTTTCGAACGATGCAAATATTAGTGCTCGAAGTATCTTCCTTCTTCTCGTTATGAATATGCGGGCCACACTCGATAATTATCCTAGAAAATTAGACGAGAACGGGAATAGCGAGGAAAAGCGAGGAGCAAGTAGCACGAACTGCACATGATCGGACACCATTCACGAAAACTAATCACGTTCGATCGGAAGTATCTTCGGTAACTAAAATTATTAAGGAGAAATTATCGCGCGGATCCAAGGGAATCGTAACCCGCACGTTTACCGCAAATATGGTGAAAAAGTTATATGAAATTCAGATAAATTCGAAAGATTGGGAGAAAATTGAATATCATCGACTTCGAATGATCGATATCTTGCACGATTTGCACTGCAAGGATTCAAAACGTTAGAGCGTTATTTTATAAAAAATATATATATATATAAAATTTACGATAAAAAAAGAATTGAAGATATTTCCTAAAACAATGAACATAAAGATTCCATTAAACATTTTTCTGTTCTTCGGAAAAAGAGAGAGAGAAAAAAATAAATAAAGCAAGACACGGTTGCAAGATATACATTTGTCGTACAATTTGCTCGTATTTCTTTAACCTCGTATCACCTTACAAAAATTAGCTCGATCTCTCACGATCGTAGCAAGATGTTTCTTCTCGTCTCCGAGTTCACCGATAAGAAGCGTTGGATCGTTTGGTGCGATTTAAAAATCCATTTTCGCGTCATTCGGCGAGAAGTTGGGCGGGCGGCGACGCTGTCAGGAAATGAAATTGGAAGGCTGCATCCGGAAGCAGCCACTTGCCAACCGACGGGTCGACTACGCCTTGTATAATGAAGTTATTCTCCCGAGGATCGAATTACAGACGTATACACACGCGTGTTTGCAGCGTTTATATTTATACGAACCTGCCTCATTTGGAGGTAGTTGTGCTGCTTGTGCTACAACCATTTTTTTTTTTTTTCTTTCTTTTTAATGAATTCATTACGATGGAAATCTGTGCTCGTGTCGAGTCGAGGGTTCTTTGGCGAAATTGCGGATTTTCGTTTTTTTTTTTTTTTTAAATCGTGTGTTAGATGTTTCATCGCGTGAAATTCTGGAAATTGGAGATGCTGTTTCGTAATTATTTCTTGATAGAAAATCGTTGTGTTTTCAAAATCAAGAATACGCGGATCGTTCGGTGAACGAAGGAATTTTTTTTTTTTTTAATAATCCCATTCGTAGGATACAATCGTATTTCTCGAGGATTTAATGACAATCGATTTCTCGAATCGATCGGATGACAAGTTCGATTGGCTCGCGATTTTGTCTATTATCGATGAAAACGCGGATACGTTTCGCGTTGGAATTTTTTAATAACACACGGTGTACAGAAATAGTGCAGTAGAAAAATATGTTTCCCCGTTTCGTTATGCATATAAATATATATATATATATTTCTATCGAAATAACTTGTTCGATTTTTCGGAATATTTTTTGAATCGAATAGAGCATGTTGTCGCGAAGCGCGATGATTTTTTATTTGGTAAACATGTGTACACGATGGCGTATGATTGTCGCACGTATACATAGAGGTACGTACGCATCTTCGAGCGCGAGGGAATAATGCTGCAATTTTCGTTTCACGGGCGATGAAAAATAATTTTTATCATAGGTAATGAAAATATTTTGCGGCAATGGCGGAATTAATTAAATTCCAAAATTTAATCACAACGGGTGTGAAAAATTGTGAATTCGAAAGAAAACACAAGTGAAATTGAATATTCGTTGGACATCATGGAACTAGAATTATGAACGAGTTTATTCAAATTGATAATCGTCGATATTTTGTTTTCTTCGCGATCGTTTCATTCGATGATGTCGCGTATTTTAAAGACATTGGTATTCGAGCTCGATTATCTAAAAAAAAAAAAAAAATATCAACGATGAAATACACGGGGAAAGAGGGGAAGAGTTTCTAAAAGGATAAATTTCCCTTGGAAAATAGAATCTCCAGTGACCACTTGAAGATCCTAAAAACCCTTCTCCTCGCGTCGTATTTGCAGTATCTTCGCCAGTCGATTTCGATTATCGATATTGTAATCCCCTACACCGTCTTGTACATACTACTACTCGTACTTGGACGACACAGCTGTATCGACACAGAATTTCTATCCGATAGAATCATCGAAACGATCTCTGACTCGTTTTCGATTTCGACTATCTTTCCCCTCTTCGCCTTTTTTTCCACGACGATCGCCATCCGTCTTCTCTTGGCGAATTTGTCTTCATAAACGTCAACCCATTTCATTCAACAACAAGGAGAAGAATATTTCTTATTACAAGTCGTATAGAAATTTTTTATATTACACGGGCGGACAATTTTTCACGGATAATTAAAAACAAGGTTTACCAATTTCTCGAACGAATCCCGATAACTTTATTTATTCTGAAATAAATATTTCAGAGAGGCGTGAGAATATACTTTGTGTGAAAATTGTTATAAATTTAAGGGGGTAAGCTTTAGGTCGAAAATACCGGCAGAAAAAACACCGACAGCAATTTTAACGAAAATACCGGTAGAGAGATCGATATAAGTGTGCTTTTTAAAAGTGTGCTTTTTAAAAGTGCGCTTTGTTTCGTCTCGATATCTCTCGATCGGTTTTCGAGATACGAAATCTGTAAAGCGTTCGCTTAAAACATACGGGCGCTTTACGAAACGTCGCGCCGTGACCTAAATTTTTTCCCCCCCGCCAGAGATGCGTACGTCAAAGTAGTAGCAGCAGCAGCAGTGGTGGTGGTGGTGGTGGTAGTAGTAGTAGAAAGACGCCGAGTCATCGTTTCTCTCTGATCCCCACCATTCACCTGGGATAGGTCAGTAGCAGAGGATTCCCCGACCGCGAGACGAGGAAAGCGAAACGGTCGAAATTAATGGCACTCTCTTTAAACGGCGATATCTAGACGACCGGAAGTCGTATCGATGCGAAACAAAGAGCGTTTTAAAGAAGAAGGTGTACCGCTTCTGTCCTATCGATTTCGTCGATATACACCGATTCGTTTGAATTCGAGAGAGGTTCGAACTCGATCGATAATTTTCGATCGAGACGCGAATATTTTTTGGATATACTTTATACACAAAAAATCGATACCAAACAATGGAAAGTCAAGTGGAGCGAAACAAAGAGCGTTTTAAAGAAGAAGGTATACCGCTTCTTTCCTATCGATTTCGTCGATTCGTTTGAATTCGAGAGAGGTTTGAACTCGATCGATAATTTTCGATCGAGACGCGAATATTTTTTGGATATACTTTATACACAAAAAATCGATACCAAACAATGGAAAGTCAAGTGGAGCGAAACAAAGAGCGTTTTAAAGAAGAAGGTATACCGCTTTCGTCGTATCGATCTCGTCGATATGCACCGATTCGTTTGAATTCGAGAGGGGTTCGAACTCGATCGACAATTTTTTTTGGGAAATCATTGCTCTCTATACGGATATTCCCTTTGGATACACTTTAAGACGCGCAGAAAATTGATACTTACAGAAGATTAGTGAAGAAGACTGTTATCGGAAGATGATCGATCCTTGCTCGGTTAAACTTTCAATGAAAGGATGAATCACGGTTGGAAAGAGGACGAATCAGTAGCATCGTGGAGATCGATAAATTCGTTCGAAGCCATGAATGACAACCAGGCTCATTTGTCCCTTGGAACGTATCTGTCCCGCGGTCGCTAAAGTTATCGAGGCTCGTTTCCATCCATGAACAGCGGCGGCGAGTCGACTTTAATCGACGGCGGATGGATACAACCGGTAGATAGCAAATATTCCATTTCCGTTTTGGCATTGTTGCGCGTGAATCGTCCCTACCGGTTGGCCACGATACGCGCATCAACGAACAAATCGTTACGATGCTATCCGTACGATGCGATTAACACGTGGAAAATAATTTTTACCTCGTCGAGGTGTGCCTGAAAATTTGTGCCTCAAGGATTAACGGATCGAAAGATTAAATACGGAGAATTGATCGGAATTGATCGAAGCGAGAGAAGATGGAAAAATTGGAAAGAGATTGAAGCGTGAGAAACGGTTGGAAAATGGGCATTGTCCTGGAAGCATTGGAAATGAGGCAATGGGAAACGATAAAGCGGAATTGGAGAAATAGAAAGTAGCGATTCTAGTGCCCTAATCCTAATATCTCTGGATCGTTCGCCACCTTTATATATATACATTTCGTATCGCGATTTCAAAAGCTTTTGTTTTTTCCCAACGCGGCACGGAGAGACGACACGGAAAAGGTCGGTGAACGGCGGAATCGGGAAACCGCGATATCACGGAAGATTTACAGCGCGGTCTAGGCGCGACGGGTTTCGCGGATACAAGGGGGACAGCTGTTTCGGTAATATGCATTAAACCGATCGAATTATGTTGGAGTAATTTTCGTCGGCCGCAATTAACAGGCGGGACGCGTCCGTCGTGCCGCAAAAAGTGAGACAATAATTTCCGCTCAATGTGCCATCTCGTTGTCGATAAAACGTAATTACGATAATTAACGGTGGAACACGGCCCGGAAATTCGGTCAAATTCGACCCCGTAACCCCCTGCGTTTTTCCACAGAGTTTATCGCTCACCCGTTTCGTTCTTTTCGCTTAAATCCTGATCGAACCGATACACACTCAGAGGTATACTTATCTGTAATAAATGTTATACCGTGGATAAAAATTAATCCTCGTTTAACGCTTCAGAGTTCGTCAACGTATTCGCTTTGATTAAATATTATTATCTAATTCTATCGTTATTTATTGTGTCACGATACTCTTGTATACGCGATACGAGCAATTGCAAAAGGGAAAACGATCGTAAATGATTGCGAATCCGGATACTTTTGAACGATGCCTAATACGTTAAACCCTGTTCAAATTAATTTAAACCAGCTTTCATCACATATAAAATTGCACAAATCGTATTTTATATTATAACACAAGTGAATGAATAATAAAGAGAGAGAGAGAGAGAGAGGAAATCGAGTATTTCTTTCGTGACAAGATCGTGAGAGTGTTAAACAAGCATTGTGCAGCCGGTCGTCAAGCAACGCCATTCCCCTTGGTTATCGACCACTCTGCGGAACGCTTGTCGTTTCGCTAATTAACCGCGAGAAGGATCGAACGGTGACAATTAACGTTCGATTTTCGTTGGACGGAACGAACGAAGCCGCCGGCCAATCGCGTCGCGATCTCTGTAACAAAAGACGGCTCGCCGTGGATCAATGTTGCCGGCGCACGGTCGTCTTCGTGGCGAAGAAAATAGGAACCAATCGGGCCCCCCCCATTCCATCCACGTAGCGTGGAAACTTTAATCAATATCGCCGTAAACTTTGGAATACGGGGAAGAATAATTGTCCCTGAGGTAACTTTCGAATCTCTTACGACCACGGGTTGGAAAAACCACACGTCCACGTCTCGAAATGTGGACAAACTCCGGTCGCGATTCCGAACGAATCCTTTATCGTCCTTCCAACCCTCTTTTCGATTCCTTTTTTTCGATCAGTATCGACACTGGCAACTTTCTCTCCCTCCCTGAGTACGTTAATATCGGTGGACGTTTACCCAAGCGAGAAGAGCCACTCCATATCTGCGCGCAAACAGATTAGACCAAGTCGAGGGAGAAGAGAAAGAAGGGTTCTTCGAGGTTGTTTCTTCGGCCAAGGAACCTCTCTCGTGGTTGGTTATGGGGATACTTTCCCCCCAAGTTTCGATCGATTTTCGACGAGAGAGTGTTGACAGAGGAGCGAGGGAATAACACAATAAAACGCAAAATCGAATTAACCGTATATAAGTTTGGTCGGGGAAAAGTTTATTTACCTTTTTCCCCGAGTTGAAGGGAGAGAGAAGGTTGAGGAGAAATTTCATCGCGCGCTTAACCAAGCGGATCGATTTCCTTTATCGCCGCTACGACGATCGAATCTCGGGCCGAGTTCGTACGAATCTCGAGCTCTTCTATATTTTATAGACGTTCGCGGGTAGATAGATAAGAATAAGGCGACGATTCTTCGTCGAATCGTTGTTGGTAGCGATGCGGTCCCGGTGAAGTGTTCCCTCGTCGACACCGTCCAGACAACGTAAATTGTAGTGGCATCACTTTTATGGCCCTCGACGCGTTCATTATGGTAGCTAAGAAGTGCTACTCTAGCTACGCCGGCTGTGCTTCAGCCTGTCCTCTTCTTCCCCTTTCTATTCTTCTTCCTCCTCGTTCTTCAGTAACCGAGAGACCGGGCATCGCGATGGAAAATACTTGGCTGGATGGGGCATGAATTCAGGACAATGTTCCGACTAGTGTCTGTCTTGTATCTATATATATATATATATATAGATATATAGGTATAAGGTTAAATTCATCTTTCAAGAAAGGAACGATCGCTGGCGACCGCGTTTCGAGAAATTTTTAATCCGACTGACGATTCATCGTGTCGTTTCGTAAACTTTGACTAAGCAAAGCAAAGTATTTTTGCTTAGAACGAATGAACTTTCGTCCATCCCTCGTCGTTTGGTATCGTATATTTCGTGCGAAAAAGTGCTCGGGACGAAGGAATCTATATATTCGCGTTCCATCGTGGTTTATTATTCCGACAAAATTCTTGGCGAATATTGGAACGATAGGTCGCGTTACGGTGTAACAATGCGCGAGCATTTATCCGGATTTATAGACTCTGACGGGGCTAATGTATAGGGGAGCTTTATCATCCCCCGTCCATAAAAAGTGGAAAGAGGGGGAGACGCATAAGGAGACGCTGAATCGCGCCAGCTGCAATTGTACATTCAAAAAAACGATCGATGCGCCGTAAAACTTTGTTATCGTCGACATTCACTTTATGCCACCGCTGAATTTTCCTTCTCCCACCGTCGTCTCACCTCTTTCGAGATCGTATTCAATGGAGTCGCGCCACCTAGCAGGCCGGATTGAAGGGAGGTGGGGAAATAGCGAAATTATAGTTTTGTTCACGACTGTATAATTTCGCGATAAAAATGGAACGAGCGACTCTCTCCACTTTTGCGCGGGATCACCGTGCATATTTATCGACTTCTTCTCTTTGTCGAACTTGGACGCTCGTGATGGATAATGAAGTCACTCGGCGCGGTTCCCAGGAATCGATTGGAACTCGGCGGACGTCCGATGCGCTGAAATTCCCTTCGCCTTTTCTCCCCCACCGATATTTCTTTCTCTCTTTTATTATTAAATAAATCGACAATTTTTAATCCCGATACACGCGCAAACTAAAAGTAGAAAATACCGTGTCACGCGGATGGAAGAGGAATGTAGAAGAGGGAATGTAGGATATTGCGGGAAAAACGCGCATGCTGGCATTTTTTGGAAAAAGTGAAAAAGTTTTAGCTCCTCGAAAAAAGAAGAGAGAGAGAAAGAGAGAGAGAACGCACAGAGAGTATGGTCATACTGGTCAATGGTGCATCGTGGAAAATCGCGGGACAACGAATGGACGATCGAGACTTTGGTTGAAACGCGACGTTACGTGGAAAAAAAAAAAAAAAAAAAGAAGAAAAAAAATGCAAAATTCCAAAATTTCCCTAACTTTTTCACCTCGAAAGAAGTGCTGTCTGCTTAACCCCATCGTGTATATGGAAAAAAAAGATAGGAGGGGGAAAAAAAGAGAGAAAATCTCTATGGAAGATGGATAATAAGAACGAAAAAATCAATATATGGCATAGTTTTATCGGATCCGATGACCGATCGAGCGGATTCGATATTTCTTTTTCGGATTCAACTTTTTCGGCTGGCGAACCGTATTGTAACGACAACGGCATTGTTGGTAACCTTTGTCCAATGGGAAAGTTTCCTCGGCGTTTTGCTCGGAATTTCAGTAACGACTTCCTTTCGCTATTACGAGTTTTTCTTCCTCGGCCAATCGCGGCCGAAGGAAGAAAACGGGCGAGTCTTGGATCGACGTAGGCAGAAAATTGGGACAACATTGGATTATTCTTGCCCGCTTTCGTATGGAAAATCATCGTTCGTCTGATAAAAATATTTTCATCAATTCCGCTAATGGCGAGAATAATTATAACGATTTACGTACGTAATAACACGTACATAATATTTTTGCACATTTCCTCGGCAAAGTTTCCTTTTTTTAACAAAAAAAAAAAAAAATGTTGCTTTTAGATAGTGAAGAAACGTATCAAAGTCGTTCTATTAAGTCTGATTCTCAACACCATTCGAGACGACGCAACTTCGATTCTATTTCCATAACAGTCGAACGACGTCAGAATGGTATCAAAGGAACGGATGAATTTAAAGGGGAAACAGAAACGAGATATCTTCCTCCTCTCGAACACGATTTATTTTTCTGTTCTACGTTCTTGAAAGAAAGAAAAGAAAGAAAAGAATAAGGGAAAAGGAAAAGTGGGTTTCTTGATAGAACAATTTCGCGTTTTTTTAATTAATTCCAGGGACGAGAAATTCCCACCGATCTCTCGACACCGGTTGTTCGACAAAAGCATAACGTCGCGCATTGAAACGAACTTTGCTCGAATAAATTACGTAATGTGCAACATGCCTGCCGGGCTCGAGCGTTAAACATGTTATTTTCATTTGTATCGCGGAACACGAACGATGAAGATTTGCGTTGAATCGAGTAACGACAAAACCGAAATATATAAACAGATTGAATGGAATTGGATGCCTTGGTTAAATTGTAACGAGTATCGATATTTAAAAATAAGGAACGAAATGGAAATTGAAATAAAAGTTGAAAGTAATTCGTTAAAGTCGAGGTATTTGAAAAAGAGAGAGAGAATTATCCACGATCGGTCGAGCTACCCTCTTTGTCGTGGAAAATGGAAAACGAAGAAACATCCGGATCTCGTCACGGGTTTAATTCTTGGCCGGGATGGAGAACAATGGTCGAGGTAGGAGTGGTGAAATACGCGAATTACATTTGTATATCGTTAAAACGCGACAGTGGCGAAACTCGGGCTGTGCGTTCGTCTTCATTAGTCGCCATTATGACTTAAGAGGATTCGCGCCGTGAATTTATTTCCTTTTTTCTTTTTTTTTTCCCTCCCCTCTCTGCCCGCGATCTTGCTCAGAAATCGAAATTTATGGCGAGCACCGGGAAATCTCATTCGTTTGTCGCTCAAAATTGTCTCTCTTGCTCACGAATAGGTGAGCAAAAACTTGGTTAATCTTGAAACGAGCGAAGGATAAAGAATTTGTGTAATAAAAATAAATTCTCGTTTCACCGGGATGTTCTTCACGGCGGATTCTCGTTTCCCGTTTAATATCCTGTTAGTAATTCGAATATAAGAAGCTATCCACCATATTTGACGTTTGCTAAAACATCTCGAAGAATTCGGATGTTGATACACGTTATCGGATCCTCGTTACGATAAGTATGGCCGCGTCGCAATTTATTTCTTAGGCGGACGTGTCGTCTCGCGCCATTTACTCTTAACGATAAATCGATCGACGCGCTAATTATCGACGAGGCGCTTCTTCTCTTCCCTTCGCCGGTTCTTTTCCTTCGAATCGAAGTTTAAACGTGATCCCAAAAGTATAGAAGAATATGCAGCGTTAAATTATGATGCAAAGTGTTTTCTTGTTCGCCAACTGGAATTGGTCGAAACGTAAAATACGATACGACCAAGTATACGCGAGAGATTCAAGATCGTAAGGGATAAGGGGGAAAGAAGAAGCGGTGGCAAGGCCGAACGAGGACGAGGGAGCGACGAGAGGGAAACGGTATCTCGTGTCGGTAAACCGTACGACATGTCTAATTACAAGTTAACTCCCCGTTCGTCTTGGATAGGGAGGGAAACTTACGCCATTACGAACTTGTGTAGCCGTCACGCAACGGCGTAATTACTTTGCGACGACAGCTCAACCAATCCTTTTTCCGTCTCAGCCAGGAATCTTCCACCGTGTTTCACAACAGCAAACGTATCAACGTATCCCGTTTCCCGTGGCAATCGGGTTGAATTTCTTGTCTTCTCGTTGTTCGACGCTTGTTCGAACGCTTAATCGCGTCACGGTGAAATTTGGTCAAATGAATCGAGAGGATTGCAATAATTGAAAAGAATTCTTAAAATTGTTTTCCGATTTTCGTATTTTTCTTCTAGAATTAAAAAGTATGACGCGTTCGATCGTCGCGATGGATCATTATTTACGAAGCTCGTCGAGAAACGCTTCTAATCTCGTTTTACATCGGGACAATTAACGGATCGCCGGTTTATTGACTATTTAAGGCGCAAGGCGGTAAATCGTTGGAGAAGTTGGACAGTTCCACTCGTTGTCGAGGAGGTTCTGGCCCAAACTGTGGGGATAACGCGAGAAACTGCTATAAATTTCCTTAGAATTTACAGGGACGACAACAGGGCTCGCTCGTGACGCCTCTGGAGAACCTTGTTCGTCGCGTGATTTCCCGTCCTCGAAATTCGAATCTTCAGAAAACGATGATGATTCTTTCGAAATTCTCGAAGACGAAAATCCCACCGAATTACGATAATACTCGAAATATACAATTACAAATTTTCTTCCATTTTCGTAAAATTCGAAACTCGTTTTTCGTTACTTTACGAGATTAAATCGAAGAAGAAGTAAGTATTTCGTCACGTTCGAAGGTTTTGCAGGATGAGATTAAAATTCTCGTTTCGAGAGCTGGGAACCACGAATCGAGGGAGGGACAAATAACGAATTCAGGCGTATCGGCGGAAGCTGGACGATCCGTGTGCACGGCCAAGAAGGCAGGCAGGCAGGCGGCTCTCGAACACGGGCCAAAAGGGACATGCAAACATAATTTCGCGTGGCCCGGCCCATCCCCCTGTTCCTCTGTCCTCCCAGCCCGGCTGGTATTTGCGTGAAGCTAAATTGAACGGGCGAACGAAACGAGCGGGCACACCGCTAGCCTGGAATCGGGTTAATCCGGACGAGCCATTGAATTCATTTTTACCATCCACCTTGAATCGTTCATCCTGAGAGCCCGCGTAGCGCCCGATTTCCATGAGTCTGCGACTTCTGAAATTGGATTCCGTCTTGGAACAATTACCGGTGACGATCGTTTCCTCCGATTCACGTTTCATCCTCGAACGGAATCGTGAAACGAATTGCCAATTTTTTGATAATCGCAAATTTGATCGAGAGAGACAAGTAAAAGTATTTGCAAGTAAATCGAAAGTATAAATGACTTTTTGAAAAGTTAATTTCCCGATAATCGAAAGTAAGTAGCGTATTAATTATTTTGAATAATCGTACGAATAATGAAAGCACTGCAAGAGTACCGTCCAAAAATGCGAAAGCACCAATTCGTTGGAAATTTTTTTGTAAAAATTTAGAAAAGCAAAAAGAAAAACTGTGTATATAAATTGTTGAACTCTTGGTTGATTCGACCAATTAAAAGGCCCCGAATCAGAGACGAGAAGATGGTGTATCTGAAACCGTTAAACTGTATTATCTTGGTGATTCGTTTACGAGTAGGAGGATCCCTGGTGATTATTATTAGAGGCAGTAACACGAAAGGTTTCACATGGCAGACTGGTAAACTGCTCGCGAAGTCTTGAATATGATAATGCCGGTCGTGAACCGGTCTAAAATTCGAGTAACCCTCGAATATGATTCTGTTCAACCTGAATATTTTGAAAACATTCGTCGTGTGCGTGAATAACAATTAGACAAATAAAATCACGCTTATCGATTATCGTATACATCGGGATCTCGTACGAGAAAATTTCACGTGTATAAATTCGATTCGAGAGGAGTGAAGAAAAAATTTCGAATTTCACGGGAATTCACAGAAATTCGGAATTTTGAGTCCGATATTCACGCGGAAAGAGAGAAATTTCATCTCGCATCGCGTCAGAGTTATCGATGACAAAAAAAAAGAAAGAAAGGAAGAAAGAGAGAGAGAGAGAAAATAAAAGAAAGGAAAGTAAAATGGAAAGATAAAAAAAAAAAAAGAAGAAAAGTATGAAGAGAGACAAGGGCGAATAGACTTGGATCGAAGGGAGGAATTGGTGGAAATGTCGGTAGATTTCGATAGCTCGCGGCGGGCGGACGGCGTTATCGCGGCGACAACCGTGTCAAAATGTAGATAGCGGCGGATTTGCGTGCGCTGTCACTCGTTACGACGGGTTACGTCGTTGGAATTGGCTCAATAAAATAGTTACGAGGACGCCACCATTATCGATACAATAGCGCCGCCGGTGAAATCCATTTCGACCAAGCAGCTTCGGATACAACGATCCTTCGAAAACGTTTGGACAAACTATCCAAACTTACAAAATTCGCCTCTCCAGATATCTCTTTCCTTCGTTCCCTTTTCTTTTCTCTTTCTTCTTCAGACTCGAAGAACTCTCTTCCCAGATTTGTTCTCGTTTCCAATTACAATAATTAAGGATCATTTTCAAATATTCGCGATATAAAATATTATGACTTTCAAACTTGAGTATCGCGAGTTGGAACAAACAAACTTCTCGATTGAACGAAACAATTACTTACATATTTCATAATTTAATACTCTCCTATTGTTCTCCCCTTGTTCTTCGAAAAGCGTTGATCTGTCTCGCTTACGAAAACGTTAAAGAAAGTAACGCGAGAACGTTAATAAAATTGGAAGAAAAAAAAAGAAAAAAAGAAACGTAAACGAAACGTGCGATATCGCGAGGAACTCACGTTACGTCTGCAATAAGCACTTGGTAGTCCACACGGCGTTGCCTATCTGAGGAGAAGCAGGAATCATCCCTCGCTCGAGGGTATTCTAATGGGGGGAGGAGGGTGTTGGTCGTAAAGGACACGTATGCGAGAAAGAGCTTAAGATATAATTTTTCTCCGACGCTCGCGGATCATCCAGGCATTTTTCATGCTAAGCTTCCACCCGCCGGCGCCAGCCAACTGGTGGTCCTCACCCCTCCTCCCTTAACCGCGATCCTCCCTTGTTCCTCTCACCGATTCGACGCGTTATCAAGCTTCCACGGACCTGCCACGCCCGTGGATCCAAATTGCACGAAGCCACGAGAAGGTATTCAGAATTCCGAAAAGAATGCGTCCATCCAGCGAGGGGAAGGGAATTCGCAGTTTATCTGGGAGGGAGAGGACAGCAGATGGTCGTTCACGCTCGTCCAGGCGACGCGCGGTTATAGTTATTCGATGACATATCGTCGCCCTTTCACGTTTCGTTTGACACCCAATGGATGACCGTTTCCGTGTAACGTCCATTTACTCTGCACGACTCGGTGATCTTTGGCAGGATGAAGATGGTACGTAAGAAGTTTTGGGTAAGAAGATGGAAAAGTCCTCGCCACGAATATCGGGTATAAATATTATTCGCGATACTTGGTGACGAGTAATATTTGTAATTATAATTGTAGAGAGTGGAAACGATTCTCGTTTAATCGATAATTTCGACGTACTCGAAATTACTTTCTTGATTATGGCGTTTTATACATGTAGCCGTTTATTCTCGTAACGTCGCATCCTCTGAAGAACGAAAAATAATTGTAGGAAATAATTTTAGTTAATAAGTCTATTAAGAAAAGGAGCAAATCTCTTCTACTTTGTTCCTTTTATTATCATTATTTCAATAGAGAAAAAGAGAGAAAGAGAGAGATTTATTACGAATTTGATCGAAATCCTCTCTCCGATATAAAAATATCCCGCTCGCCGCAATTGGAGGGAAAAATTCGTGAATTTTGAACAAGTTCTTCGATGCACCCATTTTATTTTCAAGTCGGAAGAATGCCCGATATAATCCTAGTAAATCGCGTCCTGCGATCGGGATTCGAAAAGCTCATATGCAAAACGAAGGGCGCGGCTTCTTCTTTCTTGATTTTTTTTTTTTTTCCTTTTTTTCACGGGATACGAAACCGATCGAATATTATTCAATAGCCGTGCTGTTTTTAATTTAATCCCGACGCATTCGACGAGCGCACGTGGAGGGGAGGGGGATGAAAGCATAAATATGCCAGGCATAAATCAATCGGAGGATAGATCGCCTTATTTTTCGTGGCGCAATTCGGTATTCGAATTTCTAAGCAGAGGCCAGGCCGAATCCGGGCGAATACGAAATACAGCCCGGGCAAGAAAGGGCATTTGCATTCGGCGTATATCCGTGGGAAATCGATACGTCGTATGCCGCTATCCCCCGCAGTCGCGAACAGAAACTCGTGTTTTGCGAGAAGTTTATGTTAATTGACGATGTGATATTAAGCGCGGTTTATTTCTCTCTCTCTCTCTCTCTCTCTTTGACGTGGCCGATGAAAATATCGGTGAAATATCGGCGGGCATAGGATCGTGTTCAATGTAAATGTTTGATCCCTTTGAAACGATTGAATGTTGGTTGTTATTTGTTAAGTATTACGTAAAAGAGAAGAAACGTAACAAGTGTTAAAAACGTGAATTAGAAAGGTGATCGCAAAGATTATGTTGATCAATTTTTCCTTTCCTTTTGTATTACGCGTTACAAGTGTCAAGTTGTTGAAATATCGAAATATCGAGTGAAAGACGCGAAAGAATTTTAACATCGCAAAATTTTTCCCCCTAATAATACGAGTATTATATAAACCGATATTATTTCGATCGAATATAAATTAATTTACACTCTGTTCCATTAATAATGAAATTAATTGCACTACGATAAACCGTGTAGAGCCGTGTGTGATAACTATTATCGTTATTCACACGAAGTAACGTACAACGTTAGTTAAATAGTATATGATAATTATGAGATTAACGGAAATGCCATAACTAGAACGATGTAATATTAATATCATCGTGTCGGTCGTATATAAAACCAATAAGACATCAGAGGTGCAATAACGTAGGATCGATTAATCCGAATTTAACGGTGTTAAGAGAGGGAGAGGGTTAATTTTCGATTCGATCGAAAATTTAAAAACGATCCTTTAAAGGGTAAGAAGGCATTTACGATGCGGAGAAAGTGTAAGTGCTTTTTGCAACTTGAATTAGCAGCTCGTTCCTCCGATGACCGAGGAAAATGCTCGTCCGGTAAATTGTTCGTTAAATTTTTTAACGGCGCCTCGTTTCGAAGCTGCCCGTATTCGTCGAAAATTAAGAAGGGAAGCGGAGAAATATTTTTTAACGGGCCTCGATTACCACTACCTCCGTCCGTGAGCAACATCATCCGTGTTCCATCTCTCGCGCAATCCTAAATTAATCGAAAAAATATCGGCGAAACAATTTCGCAAAATTTTCGAAAAATTTCGGGCCAGAAAAATTCCAATCAATCTTCCCCGCGAGAGAGAAACGATTCACGAATACAATTACATCCTCCGAGAATGTAAACGCTTTCTCGACGAATACACGATACGATTCGGCTCGAAAATAAAATTCTTAACGACTCCCCTCGGGAGAAACCTTGGTTTCTCGTCGATCTGGTAGGATCGCAGGTAGGAGGGGTGCGATCAATTACGTTGCGCCATTCCTCTCGATCGCCTCCTTCCCACCGTGGGAGAGAGATAAAGGGGGGGAGGAGACGAAATCCGCGACGAAACGACACCGCTCACCGTTACATACGCCGTTACGCGTGTTTCTCGCACGCGTGTGCTCGTGAAAATATCCTCGTCGCCTCGAAGTGGCCGTTTCACGGCGAGAGACGTGCCCTTCGAAGCTTCGAGGAGGAACAGGCAACGAAATTGGACGAGGAGGGTAACGACGGCGATGCTCGAGAAATTCCGCTCGCGACACTCACGATCGCTCCTTCTCCTTTGGGAGGAGGCGAAGGGACAAGGGAATGGAGAGAGAGAGAGAGAGAGAGAGAGAGAAAGGTAAAAAAAGAGGGGGGAAAAAAAAAGGGAAATGGCAGCAGTTGAGCTACCGTAGAAAATTACCTTCGTCCGTTTATCCTGCTACCATCAGATCTTGCGTGCCCTCAACCCACTTGTACCTCGTTTTCATCGTTTTGCCTTTACTCCTTCTTCGCCTTCTATTCTCTTCTTGCTTTTACTTCCTTTTTACCCTTTCTTTTTTTTCCTTCCTCCCTCCCTCCCTTCTCTCTTCTTCTTTGTTCTTTCTTATTGGCTTCCCCGACCTCTTACCCCTTGCAGACTCCGCGTTTCCGCTGGCTTCTTACAGGCATGCGGAAATCGTGAGAGGGATTTCTGGCCCGACCAACCTTCCTCCTCTCCCCCTTCATCGCACGCGTTCGCCCTTTAGGTCTCCTAGGCATTTTTCCTCGGTTCAGCTACTATGAATTGCGAGACAACGAGGGGTGTGGAATATCCTCGAGGGTGAGGGCTTGGAGGGATAGACGTGGGATAGACGTAGAAAATTGCGCGAGAATTGCGTAAAAAAAAAAAAAAAAAAAAAAAAAAGAGGGGAAAGAATTCGTGTGGTGATTCGTGTTCTGCTTTATTTCTAGAGAGAAGAGGAGGAACAAGAATATTTGCGAAAGGAGCGAATGTTTCGCGAGATTCGTTTTCGTGTCGATCAACGAAGATTTTTGTTTTCAAGGGAGATATCCAAGCGAAAGAAAGAAAATACGAATACGAAACATGAATGGAGGATGAAATAATCTCTCGATTCCACGTTCGTTACTCTCGTCTCTGCGTTTTATAATTGAAAGTATTTATTCGAAAAGTATACATTTATCTCTATTTACGGCGCGAGAGGCGGTGGTCGAGCGTTCACGGCTCGTTAAATAATTAAGAAAATGGCAGAGCGTGTGGCGACGAGAGAGAATTTTAATTCGAATTTGCGATCTTCGCGAGCGCATGACTTGAAACTCGCGGTGACGAGCTCCATTGTGCGGAATTGTACACTTTTCCAGCAACTTAAATTAATTTACAATTTATATTCCGTCAACCTGACGCAGTCCCCCCACAATATTTTCGTTATATTATCGAAGCGTAACGTCTCTCCCCGTTATTCAACTATTTTCTCGACAACAAACAAAATGCTTGAACGAAGGAACGATAAATCAATTAAGAAACTTTCACGTCGAGTGTACTCGATTGCTTGTCCTGTCCAAACAAATCCACGAACACGGGAAAACAAATTTGCATGGAAGAAAATACTCTTACGGGTTTAAACCACTGTACGTTTGGTAAATCTGAAAGAAAACGGCGGAGGAAGGATCCGGCCACGGTCTGGATAACGTTTACGTTCACTCGATAATCGAGTGAGCGGGCGTAGAAAGGAGGCGGCGAGGATAATAAAAGACACAGAGAAGGAGGGGCTACGGCAAGGAATTGCTTTTGTTCTTTTTCTCGATTGCCGCTCATCCCTGTTGATTATTCGCCTCGCCTCGAATAATGCAAACTGCGGGACGAATACCACAGTGTGGCGTTCCCACAGGGACCGATCGTATCGGCTACCTTATTTGTTCTTGAATTTGGTGGATCGTGAATGGGGACAATTTGTAACGTTGCAAAGTTAATTCGCGATTTTATCGGTGAGTTCGTGATCGCTTTTAATAAGAATATCAATATCAATCCGGTTATAAATTTAATTAATCTGAATGGCATGTAATTAGAGACGCGAATTTCAACCATTTTCTTTCTTTTTTTTTTTTTTTTTGAAATACATATCTAATTTTCTTGCGGAGGAAAAGAAGAAATCGAAAAAATAGTTTCATTGGTTTCGTATATATACGCGGCTATTTATGTAAAAAAACGTTGGCCTAATTTTTTCTAGAGATCCATATTCGCGAAGATAGAAAATTGTATTCGTATGCGAGATTGAAGTAACGAGGAGAAGAAAAATTGTAGGGTGGAGATAAAAGGAGGCGAAAAAGTGGGTTGGCCGGGCGCGGGCGATTTATTAAGCGACATCCAGCCCGGCTCGGCCATTTGTTCCGTCACACCGCCTATTTTCCAACCGGAATCGAGTTGGCCAAAACGGAAATGTTGTATCGCGGAAACATAACGACGAATGTACTCTGCCTATTATTCCCCTCCTCCCTTTTTTTCTAACGCTAATCGCCCTTCATGCGTGCTCGAAACGCGTGAATCGTTGGGAAAAAAACGAGATGAAAATAAATCCGAGCACATCGATAACGATCCCAGCCACAGTTTTCCCCCGGTCGCGTAACTATTCGAAAATTCGAAAAATTCCTTCGATTCTCGAGTTGCGAGACCGCACACTTTCCGAATATATGCGACTTTTTGCTTCCTCGAGATTTCCAAAGACTTCTTGACGGGGAGCGGTCCTCGAGGGGCACTCTGGATCGCGTCGAGGACCACTCGAACAAGCTTTCCAGTTCTTGATAATCGGCTCTTCTTTCATTATCGCTAAAGCTTATCACAGTTGCGCCTTCTTATCTGGAAAAATTCGAGAGAGGTAAAACTCACCGTCGAATATATCTCCCGCTGCGTGTAATATTATTAACAAGAAGGAATTGGAAACGAGCCTCGAAGGAGTTGGAGAAAGTTCGTAAAAGCTTGGATGAAACGCGAAATATCCGTTTTATGGCCACGTTTCAACCGGGATGACGGACTCGTAAAGAACTTGATCCTTGAGTTTGCCACGCTTTTGATTAGGATTCGCAGGGCTATGAAAACTTATACGTATTAACACAGATTATCCTCGCACGAAGGGAATTTCGTTTCCAATGGTAAATTTGTCTTAACCTCGTGTCGACGTTGGAATTTCTTGGTCCAAGGAGGATAATAAACAGAGACGTGACTCCTAATCCAGTTCAAATAATTCTTTCCACGCGAGAAAAGTTTTCGCGGGAAATTTATTCCCCTTCTGAAACGGAAACAAGGCGTGGGCGTTTTATCGGGAAACGTGTTTGTCTCCACCTACGCCGATCCCACTTCCACTCACACTCTCCACGCGATAGAAATGGATAACAGGCCAAGATCGTGGCGAACCAATCGATAGCACCCGTTCCCTTTCGATCGAAATTTGGTAATGGCGAGAGCGTTAGTGTAGGCGAAGGTAGCGGGCAAATTTCAATCTCGCGCCCCTCTCATTTTCAAACGAAACCGTAGCGCTCAACGGCTTTAAGAAAGAAATTCACCAGCGTCTACTTTCCCTGTTGAATTATTCATCGCGAGGCGGACTATCGTCGACCTTTATCACCGTTTAATTCAGCCGTATCGCGGCAAAGCATCGTCGACAGCATCGGCGGGGGAGGGAAGTCGAGGGGAATCGGAAACGCCTGGAAGTTTGTCGTTCTGTACAAGCCGAGGGGATCACACACCCCGTCGGGTATATTATATTTTACATACATATCACCTTCGACGATAGTCACCGAGATGTTCAACGAGAAATATTTCGCGAAATTGTCCGCGATTACTTCGATAAAAATTATCGTCTATTTATTGCATGGCACTTGAGAAAACTTGAGGAAAACGAGAAAATTGTGGAATTCCACGGAGTTCGTTTACTTAGAAAGAAAATTAGAATTAATTATTCCGATAGATATTGTATAAACGTCTACGTCTGGATCTTTTCTCGCATAGAAATCTGCGGGAATGAAAGAGCTGACGCTTTGATTAAGGAAGCTGGATCTATCGAAAGTTTTGACAGTTTGTCAAATAAAAAAGGAGGGCAAATTCTATTTTCGACGATGCTATAGGGATAATAGTTTCCCATGGTTCGCGCACAAGAAAAAATCGACAATGCATCGTTACGATTAATCGAAGCAGAGCAGATCGTCTTTCAGCTTCGTTTGCACAGTTATTATCGAAATGTAAACGGAATCTGGAAGATGAGACACTCAACCATTTGACGATATAATTTATATAAATACGATAGAATAAATTATACATACTTGTGCATGTATGTTGTAACTTTCTTAATAATTGTCGTGCTAGATGTCGTTGCGATATATTGTAATTTGTTATTTAAATGGAGATCTCCTAGAGATTTTATGCGAAATAAGAAAAGAAAGATGATTCGTGATTTCGCACAAGCTGTTGTCTCCGTCCGTGGTTCAGTCGTGATTCGAAATCTCAGAACGGATTTTGATACTGTTTTCCGTTCGCCGATACTTTCTGCGAAATACTCGAAGAAAGTTCACCAGAGCTATGCTTCCGCGCGCGAAGGCGCAAAAACTGCCTGCTGGCTATTATAAAAGTGTTATGATGGACAGTTATAAAGTACAAAGTTCTCAATTACCCAAGTTTCGCGATGAAAACACGAATAGCGCGCGGTAAAGTGCATGGAAAAGTTTTCCGGAGAGCCTTTCGCTGCTGCCTAAGAGCATGGAACTTGCTGTCAAATCCTATTTGGCATAAAAACATGTGCTGCTCCGCCTGTTTATCGTCTACCTTTAATAGTAATAGTTGTTAAATGCCTCCCCAATTTCCAGTAATCGTACGGAACCAAATATTATCGATTCGCTTTCTTCTTTATCACGATACATTCCATTCCTTTCGACGATTATTAATAACAATATTTATAAACATTTCAACACGAAGCGTAATTGAACGCGAGTGAGAATTAAAATTATCACGTTTTCGATACAAATTTCACGAACGAAAGATCCGATATCAAACTGGCCGACGAATTTCTTAAGTAAATAGTCACTTCGATCGTCTCAGAATCGTTAATCCAATAATACGCTATGTAATACTAATTGCAACAATACCAGCTGCAATAAATCAGAATCTACCACCGAATCTAATTACTGTCCTTTGCCGCGAAGGAACGAACCTCGATAATTCTCAAGCGATTCGAACGCCCGTTCAACCGAAGAATAACCAATTAAGAGAATAAAAGAGCCATCTCTCTCTCTCTCTCTCTCTCTCTCTCTCTCTCCGTTTCGAATTATCGTGACTGGACCAAGCCAGTTTGTACGAGTCCGGTAACGATATATGACGTGCCAACGAAGACCGATTGCGGGGTCGCGTCCACCGCTGTAAAACGATCACTTTATATTCCGACGTCCACCGCGATCCTCGAGGGGATTCGCAGAAACGAGATTGCGTCGGGGCGTCTCGTTTCAAAATTTTCTGCACGGAGCCACCGCGATCTAATTATCGCGAATATCTGACCAAATGAACGACCTGATTATCTCCGGCATTTTCACGAGAGGATTACACGCATCGGGACGATTGAAACTGTGAAATCTTGATTAATTCTCGATATCTTCTTATTAACATTTATAGAAACGAACAAGGAAGTTTAAAAAGTCTATCGCGATAACCGATGTCCTCTGATTAAATATTTTAGGAATGAAGAACAACAGGGGGGAGGGGGGAGGAAGTTTCTTATAATAACGTTAGTTGTTAACGTCTTCCATTCGAACGGTTGATCTTGATTAATGACAAAACCGAAACTTGGTGGCCGATATACACCGTGTATATCCCGCGCGCCTGTGTATTCTGAATCACCGCTGCAAAATAATGTTGATTAACTTTGAATTAACTGGAACTTGGATCCAAGGCCTGAGGGATATTCGAGCCAAGACCGGGCGGCTACGAGCAAAGCGGACACGCACCGACTACTTCCAGGGATAACCGAAATCCAAGTTAGACATTACTGGAACCTAGCGGAGGGTAACGAAGTCCTAACCAAGGCGATGTTAGTCCTCCAGGGACAAAAGCCGGGTGTAACCCAAATTCTCTCTCTCTCTCTCCCTGCCTGTCTCTCTTTCTCTAAGCCAGCAAATACTTAATCGCGATTTGGCTGCGGTTAATGAAATCTATCGCGGCCAGAAATCTTTAAGAAATGAAAATTATTCGTCAGAGCAACCAACGGTCGTTCGAAGGCTTGGAAAGTATTTTTAAAAATGTTGATTTTTCCGAATGCATTCCGCGGAAGTTGTTTCGGTTAGTTATCAATCTGATTTTATTCTATCTCCAACGTATTCTTCTCTAACAAGGCGAAATTTCTTTCCTCGAATCCTTTCCAAGACGTTTTTCGAATAACCGTGATTTCACTGTGAGAAAGAGACAGATTCGTTGGCAACTTATCTTGACGGTTGCAATACGGAACTCGTCATCCGATTCGAAGGCACGAAAACTATCGAGTTTCCTCTTCGAATTTATTCCGATTTTCCTTGGGAAGAACTTTTCGTATTTTCTGCTTCGTATTTATTAGCATTATCGGTGTATCAGTTTCCCTGTGAAGCGAAAGTATTTACGTTAATGGTCTTCAGAGACGAGGGTGCGGAACATTGAGAAAAATCCAAATCTCGTTTCGCCTCTTTATAGATATTCCATTACTTATTTCTTCTCGTCTCTTTGCTCGTTCCTATTTTTGCTCATGGCCCATTCCATTATCCGAATTCAGGGAGGATTTGAAAATTGGAAATTTCTTTTTGATAAAACTTGTCCGTCCAACTTTGAACTATCGTTGGAAAAATTCATTCGTTCGTGATAAAATGCATGCGAAACATAGAAAAGTCGATTATTTTTAATAAATTGCTCCGTGGTTAATATTCGTTTTTGAAAAATATCAATTTAACAGCGCGATCGTTTCGACATCAGTGAATGAAAAACCATAAAGTGATATCGCTTTATACACCTTTTAACCAACATAGAATCTAAATTCTTTTCTCAATTTTTCGCGTTCCCCGAGATCTATAAATAAATATGTTTGAAATCGATATCGATATTGGTCACAGCTCAATTCACTGTTTCTTTGTTAAGAAGGGAGAATTAAATTTGTTCGAAAAAAAAAGCAAGATTCCGGCGTTGGAAGAGTTGCTGAACGAGGCAGTAGCGTTTAAAGGGATGGATGAGGAGGAAGGCGACTCTTTTCTTTACGGAAAGGCTTCGACCGTTCTCGATTCGCTCGAATATTCCTCTCGAGCGTGGCACAGCAGGTGAATGCCAGCTGAAAGTGGAAGAGATGGCCGGATAAAAGGGGTTGACGATCTCCGGCAAAAAGCCATCCCCTCTCCTCTCGCACCGGTCCAACCCTCGCGAGATAAGCTTCTCCGTCTTAATTCTTAAGACTGCCGTCTTGGGATTATACGAATATCTTTTTTTCCATTTTGCCGTGGCTCGCCTCAACCACGATGAATTTTTACCGTGGCCTGGTGTTCGTCCTGATTGGCCGGGATCATAATCTTTGTTTTCGTTATAAAGTTGTTACGGTTGCTACTGTTCCAGCCTTTTCTTACGAGGGGGAGACGATGGAAGTATTTCTTCGACGATGACGATGAAAATTTTTCGTTCCAATGATTAAATGTTTCGTTTCATACGTCCATTTTTATCTGGATCTAGGTATATCATATATTTATATCATACACACGCTTTTATATGGTGTTATTCACGATTAATTGGAAATACAATGGAAATATATAATCGAATATTGATATTAACGAATCTTTTTCCATTTCGTCGCTTCAGTCAGATGAATTTTTGAATCGTGGTTGATCGGGAAGGATCGTAATTTTCTGTTTTCGTTATAAAGTTCTTTAAGCTTCTTTACGGGATGCGATAGGAGTATCTTCTTTAAAGGCTCGATGAAAATTTTACGCTCCAGTAGTTAGATAGTTTTGTGTACGTGCATTTTTAATACGAGAACTAGAAGAATTTATAGCGCAAGCTTTCTTTTTAATATAGGCTTCTTTTATGTTAATTAATAATAAATGGTATTATAAAAATATTAATATTAATCCTTTGCGGACGAATACTCTTTCGTTGCTCGGCAAAGAATATCAGTTTATTAAAATATCAGGGATAAAGAAGGGAATATTGCATTGTCTTGTGAAAATTTTATTACCGATAAACACGTGGATATTTTTTATAATCGCAAAAGCGAGGAAGAATCTGACTGTTTTATTTCATTGTTAATTAAAAGATTGGAATTGGACAATTGGAAGAAAAATAGAGACAATAAATGCGGAGGAAATAAATGATCGAATGGGAATAATTTGATACAATAGGAAAGAACAATATCGAAGAAACGTATCGTTGTTCAATCGCTTATTACAACGAAAACGTTCATTCTCCCGAGAATTGTTCGCAATTCAGTTGTTAGTAGATCCATCTTTGAATTCGTAGGAGAGCTCAATGCTCCCCTTGAACGCAAACAGGAGTCCAAGTAGTTTCGGACGAGGCCGTTGGCCAAAGATGAAGGGAAAATTGGACAAATATTTCTACCCGTCACATCGGATCGAGTCGATTGTTAACAAAACACAGGAAGGGGGTTTCCACGTTTGTGGAGCATCGATTGTCCGTATCGAAAGGATGGTAAAGGCCAAAGGGAAACTAATACCCCCATTCCTAACCATTTTCAAGATGACCGTGGTTTACACTCCTGGCGGGCGTCAGGCCACCTCCGTTTGTTTGAGTTTGAGAAACGAAAATGTCGGTTTACAAAGGGCTGATGGAACGCTCGGTACGTAAACAGAATTCCGAAATTCGATCAAGTACTGCCTCCTCCCCCCCTCCCCAGTGTTTCCTCCTGAAACGAGCGTCGATCGCATACCTCGACTCGAGTTTAACTCTTTGACGCCGCTCAAATATTTTGGTTGGCAAAGTGTTTCGAGTAGTCGAAATTGTCTTTCTTGTCAGCCCATCGGTAATCGGAAATCAAAATTTTTCCATGCCATGGAAACGGTGTGTCACACGTTGTCGCGTGTTTTTCTCGCGTTCCGTTGGGTGGAAATTTTTATTTCGAGAAAGAGCGGGAAAAAAGAGAAAAGAGCGGAAAGAGAAAAAAATCTCTTCCCGTGTATTGAATTTCCAGAGAGAAGGTAAAATAAACGGAGCGGGGGCGGTCGGCTGTTTCTAGGTCGCGAAATTTTCCTAAAACGTGGTCAAATATTTTCACAGCGACGGGTGTGGAATGTAGGTGAGAAAACAGCTTCCGGGCATTCCGAGTCCCTCCTAAGAGTCGATAGTCCTAACAGGGTGTGTGTCTCTCGCAGAAAATGTGTCTACGTGTGCTCCCTCCGATCCACGAGCGATATACGCCGCATTCGATATCAGATTCGACCGATGGTTCTCCAAACGTTTTCTTCGATCTTCGAAGAAGGAAGGAGAATCGGGCAACTCGTCTCGAAAAAATTCGGATTAAAATCATTTTCACGATCGTTCGATCTTCGATTCTTCTCCAAATGGGTCGTAGACAAAGATCTTTAGAATTCGTGTAGAAAGTCGCGATTTCTTGTCGCGCGAAATATCTTCGTCCAAACAGGGAGAAACGAGATTTGATCGTTCGATAAACGGCGAACACGTCCCCAATAATAGCCCCGCTGTCTTCCAAGTCTCTGTGATTTGACAGGGCGCTGACGTTTCTTCCCAAGAAACCGGGAATTCCCTGGGAATCACGTCCCTGCGGCCACGTTCCCTCGTTCCCAGAGACAGTTGTTCCCGGTGTAGGAATTGAGTTTCGGGACACGTAGCCGCAGGAAATTAAGACCAATCGCCACTGATGCGTGATTTACAGTTGGCTCGGTGTATCGTCCGGTTGACCGGCCGAGGATCGGCCACGATTCTACACGTCTCGCTTTTCTCCTCTTCCCACCTTCTCTCAGCTTCCACCCATCCTCGTTCCAACTTTCCGACCTTTTCCAACCTTCTTCGTCCACGTTACTCGGCTCGCGTTCCTGGTGTATCATCGCCTCGTCGAATATCCTTGGAACGCTTTTTTTCAGCGAGAAAAACATGGCGAGCCAATCGCTCGAAAAGGAAAATGGAGCGAAGAAGGGAAAAACCGCGATCGAGGCATCATCGACGCGGAGTCGATTCGCTTCTTCGAAGATAAATCGTTGTCGATAAAAAACGACGACGTCTATCGTGGACGGTATACCGCGCTAATCAACGTTTTCTTCTTTGCGCGAACGGACGGACAAACCGCACACGGATGATCGAACGAACGGCGCGGCGAGGAGAAAAGCGGACGTTGAATCGATGGATGTGTAGGTTTGCCCCATATTGGAGGGGAAAACTGCATCCTCGTGAGATACAGCTAGGATTACACGGGGTTGTTGTGTGTCCACGATGATTATTGTCGACTACGGACTGGCCAGAAAGCTAAATACACACAGAGCCGCACGATCGTGTACCTTTCGCCGATGAAACGCGTGATCCGATGGGACAATTAGTCTTGGACCGTCCTATTCTATTAACGACCGCGCGACACGCGTTCACGTCATTCCGTGCGGATTTACGTTCGGGAACGTTGCACACTGCGTTTGACGTACACGTTGCACATCCCTGTTTATTGCCCCTACGGGCTTCCCTCCTACCTTTTTGCCTTTCGTCGTCAATTGGAGAGAAAAAAAAAAAAAAAGAATACTCCAGTTTCGACCCTATCTACCGTATTTTTTAATTTCTTTTCTTTTTCTTCCTTTTTTGGGGCGGGGGGAAATCTGGAGATTTGAAAAAATTTACATACGAAAATCTTGGCGTCTGTAGTTCCCATTGTAATCGGTTCAACGGCTGATCGATTAAGCGGATTGTTAATTTTGGTATTAAAATACATTACGGAGTCTATTACGGAGAGAAGTAGTGGAGCTATTTCCGTTTTCCTTTAATTGTGGATTTTCCTCGTTACACTTTTTATTTCACCTGAATATATTTTCGAAGATAAAACGATGCGCGCGGAGAACGATTGAAAATCTAAATAGAGAGGATGTTGTAAAAACATTCGTATTTTCTCTGGTGTTTCTCTCGGGGGATGTGATTCGATCGATGGAAATATGTTGTTTTTTTTTTTTCTTCTTTTCTTATAGGAGTTATAAAAAATTATAAGAATTTTTGAAAAGATGAATAATCACGGTATTATTTCTATTCTTATTAATTGGTAAAATATCGGGTGAAGGAAATATCGGAAATACGGGCTTCGAATAACTTTGTTCCTCCACTTTGATCTCGATCTCGAAATTACTCCGCCTCTCCATAATTCTAAATCCTAAGAAGTACACCATCATCTTTGGAGATCTTTGACGTTGTTCCCTTTTTTTTTCTAGAAAGAAATTTAATTACTCGTTAATAAGAAAATATATATATATATATTTCCTTTATCGCTGTAGAAAAAAAATATTTTTTTTTATATAAATTTACGGAGAGAAAAAAAAAGCAAAAAGACGATTACATTTTATAGATCTCTGGAGGGCGTGCTAATCAACTTGAGTGCTCATTTTTCCGTATGTTCTCGATTGTGGTGTGCCGCTAACGAGTGCCATTAAAAGAGGCCGGCTAAATGAAAAATCTTAATTACGCTTTGTTAAAGCATTGTGCTCGCCGCGAGTTTAATAGATTTAATCGCAATCAACGGAGAGCACGCTTTTGATCGTACGACTTTTTCGCGATTAAATATCGCCACGCGATCGAATCTCTCTTCCCATTATTCCCGGACGACGTTATACCCCTTAATAGAATTTATACAATCGTTAACGATCGTCCAGATTATAGCAATAAATTTCTACCTTCTTCTTCCTTTTCTTTTTTTTTCTTTCCTTTTTTTTTTTTTCCGTTCCATCGAACTTCCGTCGAACGATCTCGATATCTCGCTCGTTGTTAAACATTTGCCGGGGAGAAAACAATTTCCTTGGGGAGGATCGGGTGGAACTGGATCGCAACTCGAATGAAATATCCACGGCGATTCACGGCCCAATCGAAGGATAACGACTGCTCTACATGGAGAATTAAATGTTTTACTCCATCGATTAGGTTAATCTGCTCTGATAAATGTAGACGAGGAAGCTTAGTTTAAAGCTCGGCTTTAGGGCCACGTCTCCTGACCTTTTAACGATATTGATTCGACGATGCTTCCGCGAGCAGTTAAGATACTTAAGGGATAGTTTCCATTAGTAAAAAAATCCGTATTTCGCTTGCGAAAAATTGAAGTAGAAGGGTCAAAAATAAAATCCTCTTCGAAAATTCAACGCCCTATCGAAGAGACGAAAACGATCAATTTCAACGACTTGAGACTTACCATTTAATTGCTCGAATTACGCTTGTCACACTTTCGACCAAAAACTTTCAAAATCGAAGCAAAACTCGCGTCAATTGGATTCCATCGCTCTGATATCTCGTCCAACACTTCGTCGGACGAGGAGACGATGCACGGACGGAAATGCGTCGAGCAGCGGAACGCGTCGCAAGGAAAATTACATCTCGCAGAAGGAAACCGGAAAGAGGGGACGCCGGAACGGGGCAAATGACGAAGCCGTAGAAGAAGGACGACGGGGTTTAGGTAGATGGCTGGGCTTAGCGCGGCCAGTTTCCGGGCTTGTTAAGCGTGCCAGGTGCAGCCTGGTTGCAGGTGAAGGAATTGTCCGGCGAAGAATAGGAGCTTTGCGACTTGAGAGAGAGAAGGTTGCGGTGTGCGTGTGTAAGGAAAGACGAAGCGAGGCAGGAAGGGAGGAGAGGAACAAAGAGACGGCGAGGGAGAGGAGAAAACGGCAGGGATTGTTGGGTGTGTGCGCGCGGAATTCGGCGGCGGTATCCATAACTTTGCATCCTGTCACTCGGTTTCCAACCGAGCTTTTTCCACCCATTCGTCATGCACGCCGCGCGGAACGTACGAGCGGGTTACTCGCTCGTTCGCGCGACGATACGATTGCGGCGAGACGATGGAGGGCCGTGCACGCGTCGATTCATCCTTTTCCGGCCTCCTCTCGAGCGGAATGCGCCACTTCAACCCCGAAGAATGCACGTCACGTAGAAATACGGACGCTTTCCCGAAGTTGGCTGTTTTGTCGCCGTAGGATCGCGCGTGTGTATATATATATATCGATGCCGATCTCTTCTTCGAGCCTTCGAGCGTTTGCAATGATCGATTGGCAGCGTGCCGATAAAACCGGCCGAGTTCCGATAAGACCACGCCACTCTCTCTCTCTCTCTCGGTCTCTTTTTTATCCGTCATTACGACGATCGTCGCGAGAGATTTTCGAGAGTCCTTTATTCGTTCGTTTCTTTTTTCCTTCCTCCCTTCCTTTCTTTCTATCTTTTTCTTTTTGTCTTTTTCCTCGAAGAAAGAATTTTTATCGGATGCATAAAACGAGAGAGGAGAGGAAAGGATGGAAGAGCCATTCGACGCTCGTTGCTCCATTTACAGCCGAGGGGAAGTACTTTCAATGACGTTCGACAGCTGCGAGGATGACTTCTCGAAATCACTTCTGGTCGGGACGGAAACCGCAGAGATCGAGCGTACGATCGCTCGACTCCTCCATCCATTTATCAACTTTGTAACCGTTCAATCGTTATATCCCTAATTTGACCTTTGAGTAAGACCTGGAACGAGGCATCGACGATAAAATCGACGATTCCTCTTTCTCTCTCTCTCTCTTTCCAAACAGTTCATCGAGGGGCGGATGAAGAGTCGATCGGGCGTAAACGCGTCCGTTTACACTAACTTTTCATCGAAACGAGTGGGAAACATCTGGATCGTGGCATTCCCCTTTTAATACGAAAGATCCCGAGCTCTGCTCACCCGATTCCTCGAGGCGTTATCGCGGGCTGAATTCTCGCGTAGCCAGAAGTTTAATAAGCGGGGTCGGCGAACGAGCATCGGCGATAAATCAAGCCACGGGGCCACGGCTATTGGAAAACGGAAGTTAAATAAGACGGCACAAATGGTTCGGCCAATAAATCGCGAGATAGGGGTCGAAACTCGGCTGAGACACTCTCAGCGTGTGCCTCCCGGCTTCCGGTTCCCCATTGTTGTGCTTTACAATGCGACTTCCGCCCCGCGTGTTCATCCGACCGCGCGTGTCTTTTTAACGTCACCTCGCCCTCTCTCTCTTTCTCCGCTTGTTCCCGCCAACTACTCGTCTACCCTTTTCCAACTTCTAATTTTATATTATCTTCTTCCATCCATGCGAATACTGATATAGATATTCTCTCTTCTTTTTTGGAAAATATTTTGAACGAGACTGCACATCCGATTTTTTCCTTATTTTCCCTTATCGCCGCTGTGAATTTTTCACTTATTTCCATCCCATCCCATCCCCTTTCCTTGATCCTCTCTCGATTAATCTTACCGGTTCAAAAATAGTTAGAGGAAAGATCTTGTTCGATCTTCGAAACGAGATAATCTCTTCTCGGGACATGGATGAAATTAGGTAATTCCATTAGGATATTTCTCGAGATCCGAGTGATTCATCATCTTTGCTGGATGAATCATCGTTTTCGATAAGCCGTACGTTTTTCGAGGAACAAATTTTATTCGCGTTTATTCCCGACGAATTTTTCGGAAACCGATACTCGTACATACTCGATACGAATATTCGTTGTCTTGGCGTTATTAAAAAAAAAAAAACTCGCGAAGGAGATGTTAATTGCGACGATGTCCGAAATCCTGTGGGCGCAAGTGGGGTGGTGGAGCGCGTGCTCGTTACGTTTGTCGATAATAGGGGATGGACGAAACGAATGGACAGAGGGGGTGAAAAATACACGACCGAGAGCCGAATAAACCTTCAGTCGGTCGAGTTGATTAATTCGATGAATTTCCACCCTACTTTCGCAAATAACTCGTTTACTTTTCGCGATCGATAATTGATCTATAGAAACAACCTTATTCGTTATCGAATACGCTTTTCACGAATTCCCCCGAACGTTCGATATGTATTTAGCAATTTTTAAGCATTATTCAAATTTGTCTAAACTCATCGCGGATAGTTGTATTAGGAGGAGATATTTGAAAAGGTGGGATTAATTTTCCGAT
Source organism: Apis florea (assembly GCF_048593485.1). Lineage (NCBI taxonomy): Eukaryota > Metazoa > Arthropoda > Insecta > Hymenoptera > Apidae > Apis > Apis florea. The sequence goes on along the minus strand of NW_028256416.1, from coordinate 2,846,841 downwards.
ACGGTTATTCGATAATGTAACTTTTATTCGATAAAATTAACGAGAGCTTCGTTATTTTAGCCAAGATCGATACTTTCCCTCGAACTCTCCCTTATAAGTATACATATATATATATATTTATTCCGTATTGATTTCCATCATTCGCGCATTTCGAATAACCACGGGATGAAATATTTTCACCCGGCGCGTACTTGCCTGTATTCCGCGAATTTTTCCCCGTCCAACAACGTACCTTTGCAACAATAGAAGATTGAAGAGGGACCGCGTGAAATTGCGATTTAATATTCCTCAAACGTGGCCCGTGTAATAAAACTTTCTCCCCGCCGGTTTTTGTCATTCACGGCGAACAATCGAACCGGTCTCGGGGTAATTTCTGCCCATAGAAGTCTCTTGAAACTTCCGGCAAAGCCTTTGAACGCCGCGTCAAACTTCGAAACGAGAATTTCCATTTTCGCGGATCGATATCTTCTTCTAAGGCGATTGTCTGCGATTATCAAGGGAATATATATATATTGCGATTTTCCAACGGTTTCAAAATACTCGCGTAAAATTCCATATCCAGTCGTTACCCGCTGGAGGCGTTCATCGACGATGGCATGCATGAGAACGAGAGAGAGAGAGAGAGAAAGAGCTCGAGGCGTGTTTTCTCAAATACATGTAATCCCCCGATGTTCTCCGGTGACCGGTGGAAGGACGAAGATGGAGGGTGTGGAACACAGCTTCGCTTAACCATATCTGTTAACCATATCTGGTAATTAACATGCGGCAAGTATCGCGTAACACAAATAAGCGACGACACACAGTGTTGGGTAACGAAGCCTTTCTAACCTGACGGACCTTCGAGCTACGTCGTATCCATCTCCGCGCGGAACGGGTTGGATGCAGGAGATTGTTCATCATCATTGTGCCTCGCTTTGAGCGGTCGCATTAAAGTCCACTTATTACCATGATTCTATTTTCCTTCGAATTACGCTTTGAAACAGACTGGACTAGAAGAAAGAAAAAAAAAAAAAAAAGGGGGGGAAGGTTGATGATGGCCACGCAAAAAACCTCGGTCTACTTGGCTCTCGACTCGAATACACGGACACGGATGGTGTAACTTTATGATTTTTCCACGTCGTTCTTTTAACTCACGGTTCCAACCAGCCTCGAGATAGCTGTGCTGGTAAATGGCCCGTTCGAACATTTGTAACACTTTTGAATCGCGCGGTGTTGCAGTTAATCAACGTTCATTTAACCAGCGTTCTTTTTCCCCTGGAAATTCGGTGGGGTTTTTTTGTTTTCTTTTTTTTGTCGCGTTGCGTGCGTACATATATCTTCGATATATACGGCCGAATTTTGAAGCGATTAAAATTCTCGTTTGATCAACCGGATTCCAATCGACCATCTATGTAAACGTCTCTGTTGGTTACCGCAATTGAAGAATCGATTATAAAAGTAAATAGAAAAAGCAATTGAAATCAATTCGAGCATCCCCAAGTTCGAAATTTTGCAATTTTGTTACTAGAAAATTATTGGAAGGCATCCATTTTTTATCGTTTTTATTTTTTATTCTTTTAATGAAATAACAATCGTATATTTTCTATTATAGTTCTACAACGATTCGTCAAACATTCTCATCCACTTATATCGCGTAAGATGTATCGATAAGATAGCTATTTTCCCTACCATGAAACGCTATTCTCCGTTTAACCTCCCTTAGATAGATCGTGGAAATTTCGCGATATGTTTACACGCTACCGACGTGTATTACGTTATTTCATCGTGCATATTCAAATTTTTTTGCGTAGTCAAATATATATTTTTCATCGAGGCTTGGTTTCTTAGAGGCTGCAATTGAGACAAAATGTCGGCAACCGTGAATTACGATGAGAAAATTCTAGGCAAACATTTGCACAGCATTATCTTTGGTTGGCCGTGTGCGCGTGGATAAGCACACGTCTCCCCCTAAATAAACGATAAGGTTGAAAGTAAAATTGAAAAATTGATAACACCTTCGATCTTCCCGATTCTTATGAAAAATTGAACGTCCTTTTCTCTTTGAAATCCATATTTTCATCTCGAGCGTGGGAATAACGTTTCAATGAAACGAGAAAAAGATTATTAACTGTAAAAACTCGATACATCGTAGACCGAGGCAAGATTCATCGATGATTACCATTTCCAATTAAAATAAATTCCAATTAATTCGCAATTAATTGATTCGCAGACTGCTCTTTGTTAATTCGTATCTCTCCGTTCCACGATCGAAGAATTTCTTTTATTATCCCGAGATAAATCGGAATGGATTCGATTCGTAATATTAATCCTAAATTCCCTCGTCCCCGTTAATATAAAAAATTTATCCAAGATAACGGATAGTTCTCTTCTTATTGTAATCGATTAAAATTCTCTTCCTAATTGATTTCCCTTGGAATGAGCAGCGCTCGGCTTCCCTTTTTCGTGTGAAAGAAAAAAAAAAAAAGAAAAAAAGGGGGGGAAGAAAAATCGTTCGCTTCACTTCGTTCGAAGTTTAAATGTTGTCGATATATCCAGCAGGAAGATTAAATGTTATGGATATATCGATCACGAAAACCATGCGTCATCTACAGACAAATGAACCAATCTCCGAGTTAATTTGTCTTTTCCACGATATCGTTACTTTTCAAAATGTACGGAGAAAGAATTTTTTTTTTTGCTTTCTTTCGAATACGAAGGAATAATTAACCGTTCCTAGAGTTTGTACAGGTATAAAATCTTCGTCATTTACAATGTCGTTCTGCTACTTTTATCATGTTCCAACCTCATTTTATTTATATCGTGATACCATGCAACCATTTCTACTCTGTCATCTTTCTACTTTCGTCTATCCGTCGTGTTCCGTTATCGTATTTCTTCCGTGCTCCATTTTATTCGTGTAACCATCTCGCTATCAAATTTGCAAATCGTTCCTGGCTTCGTATTTTGAATCAAATCTATCTTTGTTACGATTCCAAGTTTCTTCGATGCATTGCCACGTAATATTCTTCAAAAACAGATTCCTCTTCCAACGAATCATTTCTCCAAGAGATTTCAAATTTTTTTCGATTTCTTCGCGAGCAATTGAATTCTTGACAATATCCTTCTCAGAGAAGAAAAAAAAAAAAAAAGGAAAATATTGCCAATATCATCCATTTCCAAGAAATCGAATTAAAATTATTGCGACAGGCAATTCTCAAGAGAAGGATCGTTCATTGACTGAATATTCTTCTCTAAAATTTAAAAAAAGAAAGGAAGAGAGAAAAGAAAAAGAAAGAAAAAAAAATATCGTCAACGATCCAAGAAAATCGAGATTAAAATCACGGGCGACAGGTATCGAGGCGGCTAGTTAGCCATTGGTAAAGCCATTGGAAAATTCGTGCGAGGCGTGAGCCGCGGCTTAATCCATCCCTGATGATTAATTTCGCTGGGTAACCGGCCAGGTGGATGGAATCGCACGCGTGACCCTGCTACAAATCGCGCGACAGTTTCGTCCCCAAACCCCGCCATCTAACCCGGGTGTCCCGTTTCCAATTACTGCTGACTATCCCCGAGATAAGTGGCGGTTACAGTTACGGTTATACAGTTACGCCTTACGTCATCCCATCCGCTTTCGTACGTTACTTGCCTTGCGTTTAATGTTCCTTTTCATCGGCTACGATTACCCGGGGATAGTTTACCCTTAACTACCACCCGTTCCTGGATACAAGCCTCTGGATATGTCACCGCCACTTGGATACAATACCACGGATCCAACCGTGGAACGATTTTAGAACACGTTTCTTGGGAAAATGAGGGGGCTACGAGGAAATCGCAACCCCCGATGTGGAAAATCACGAGACCTGTCACGAGAGGGAAAAATTTCGATCTGCAAATTAATCTGATTAAAAGATCGTATAAAACTCGGTACGAGAGGAGTTGAGGTGGAAATTCTGTTAATTTATTATATTGAAAATTTTGTTAGGGAGGGGGGAGGCGAAGAAAGGGAAGAGATAGATGAAAATTCCTTGGCATTCTCCTGCGAAAATCTTCGCGTGAAATAATCGCTAATTATAGATACTTGGAAAAGTTTCCAGGAAGAAAGAAGAGGGAAGGATGATCGATGGAAGAGGAATCAATGGTAACCGGAAATGATCGATATCCGTACAGCTTGTTAAACGACAGTTTAAGCACAATCAGCGGATGCATTATGGGCATTACCGCAGAAACTGGCGGTGCCGCGTCCCCAGAAATTAGAGCTCGATTGCCGCGCGCACTATTGATCACGGGAGTCACAGGGCTGTCGATTAAGGGAACCGGTATATCGGTGGACAGTTAATGGCTTGAGATTACCGGGCCGCGATTGCGAACACCCCCAAGATCCGTCTCGACCCGATCAGATCTCGATGAATTACAACATTCCGATCATAATTAACGTCATTTACGCATCTTCGACCACATCTTTTCCGTTTCGTAAGAGGATTACCATTGAAAGTAGCTTTTCCGGCGGGGGCAGAACGACGGAGAATCACTTAATTGCGCGTTTTAAATTCTCCTACGTTCAAGAATCTACGAAACTTAATAAAATCGAGAGTCGAACGACGATGGACGACGATTTAAATATCGACTAGGAGAATCGGATTCATCGATTATGAGGAAAACGTAAAAAATGTCACGCGAAAGAAGTAATCACAAGAGTAATATTATTTGTAATTTAGAGAATATTCCCATCGTGTTTTAAATTATCCTATGTTCAAGAATCTATCCTCTGACGAGACTTAATAAAATCGAGAGCCGAACGACGATGGATGATTTAAATCGAGAATCGATTTATCGATTATGAGGGAAACGTAACAAATATCATCTGGAAAAAGTTTATTATTTGTAATTCAGAGAATAAAGAGGAAAAGGATTATGAAATTAAATCGCAAAGCAGTAAGTACCCGTCATTTTTTTCGAGTATCCCGATTGTCCCGCGTTCCTCTATACATCATATTCGCCCTTAATAGAAAAGGGTGTGCGGACTTTGCAACGTTCGTCGGCGGGTTATTCTATCTCCTCGGCAGGTTATTCGTCTTCTCTTCGAGATCATCGTTCCATCCCCCCATCCCTCCGTGTCTCGGCGGCCCTTTTTTTCTTCTTCTTTTTCTTCGTCTCCTCCCCTCTACACCTCGTTCCGACATTTTCCTCCGCGCTCGCTTCTCCCCTCTCCGACTCTCGAGCCACTTAAGTGGCAGTCATTCTTAAGACGACGACCCGTGGAGGCGAAACGAGGTGAACGTTCCACGGGTTCAAGCCTCGACGCTCTGCGGTTTTCATACGCTGCCACCTCCCGGATGTCTGGCTCCACCGAAGGAACGAGAAGAATGAACATTACGGGCTGGACCAGTTTGTTCTGCCTCGTGATGATCTACTACCGGTTTCTTTCTCTCTGTCGTCCCTTTTTAGGCTCGAACCGAGTTTCGAACGATTATATAATCAATCCATCGAACGAATCGTTAACAGTTAGCGTGGTGTCTAGTAGAACGTATCGATTATTTCACCCTTGGGATATTTATATTTCTCGAGATCAACTTGTCCGAGGTGTTATCATCTTAAACTCGGTGATAAATCGGGCAATTAAATTGGATTGGATAATTAAAATTTTAATTACAAGTAAAAAAAAAGAAAGTTGGCGAAGAGTCGTATCGGTCGATTTATTTTTCACGGAAACGAGGAGGAGATTTAATTTACGAGAATTTTATCGTAGTTTTATATTGTTCGAAAAATAAACAGGCGAGAAGCGGAATAAGTTGAACGGGGTTACACCCTGACCTACAAAGCTCGTCTCCTCCCCTTCTTCTTCGCCGATCTTTCTTTCTCTTCCCTCTTTCTGAGGTGATACGGAAACGAGGAGAGGTTTCCCGAGGCCGGCTCGAGCTCGCTCACTTCCGTAATTAGCCGCGGCTGCGCGTTTAGAAACGCTTCCGCGCAAGCGAGCAGCCAACCAGTCGCGTGCTACAGGAAATTAGAATTATCGGGATCGCGTATAATGGAAACTTGGAACTGGAGTGGGACTCGATGCGTTTCAATCTTCGATCCAAACTTTCGAAATAACGACGCGAAAACGTCAATTATTTAACCCTGAATACACTCCAAACATATATAACGAATCCAATAACTCGGTTAGACTTTCTTACCTCGATCTCGAAACACCGAGAGAAATACGTTCCTCAAATATGTACGACGCGCGTACGATGTAGATGTTTAAGGGTGGTTTGACGACGCGTGTACGCCACAGCGTCCCTGTGCGATTACATTTGCATCAAAAGATTCATCCATTCCAAACGTGGAAACGTTCCATTAATTATTTCCTGCCACCTCTCTATCCGAGACGCTTCCACGCTTGCGAGCGGATTGTCGGGCGGCATCGCTCGATATCGTGCGCCGCGATAAACCGCGAAACAGTTGTACGAAACAGGCGTAGATGGTTTCGAGGGCGAGAAGCTGTCAGCGTGTACGTGCGACGCATAATTCCTGGCAAATTTATCGTGGTATCGGAGATCGGGCAACGATTAAACATTGCAGCATTGACGACCGGTTGACAAGCGCTCGAGCGATTTATAAATAAAATCGGAATGAGAGAGAGAGAGATTAATTCTATCCAAGCGATTTGAAAGGATTTTTAAAATTGATTCGTTGTAATATCAATTTTAACCCTTTCGCTACTACGATTATAGTCGCTCTGCACGAGATGTTGCGTATCGTACGATACGATCCGAGTTATCGAATGTCTTTCTCCAACGTTTTTATCATCAATTTTTTTTTTTTTTGTTCAATAAACACCTCTTTTTTTCAAAGCAATCTCGAATTTCTCGAGCACCGTGCACATTTTTCGTGTGGAGTCGCCCGTAGCGAAAGGATTAAGGATAAAACACGGTCGCAAGGTTTAACGTATGTTCTCCGCGTATCGCGTATTTCGTTTGGTTACCCGCAATCTCGATTTTCGAACCGGTTATACATGGAAAGGGGAGGGGGATTGGCGCGTAGCAGTCGAGAAAATCCCGTGGCAAGAAAGGGCTGCATTCGCTCCACACGGTGTTCGTTCACTCTGTTTTGCATCGTGTCCTTAGTTTCTTCACCGGGATGGTTAATCGTTTTTGAATCACGAAGGATCGAGTATAAGCGACACGCGCGACAATATATTGTCTCGTTCTACTCTAAAAACTGGTCTATCGTTTTCTCAGCCTCTTTCGCTTCATTCGTTGAATCGAGTATACATTCCGTTTTAAAAAACTTTCGTCTGTTTTAATCGGTCACCGCAGCTCCATTTCAACGGAGAAATTTGTGCTCTCTCTGTTTCGACTCGCTGACTAAATTCCCACAGGCCGTTATTAATTCGGTGGAAGCGGGCAATTTATCAGGTGGATCGATACAGCTATCGATCTTTTTACCCGGCCAACGCGATTTCAACGGAGCAAATGAAGGCACTAATCACAACGGCAGGCAACGAGTGACACACAACGAAGGAAGGAAATTGGTTTACCGGATGCGATTAAACGCGTGAAAAATCGGAAATCCGCGGAAATCCCGATCATCCGTAATTTTTAACTCGCTCTCCCGATCCTAATCAAATTTTTTAATATCCCTCTCCGCGATATATGCATCCACGATACGCGATATCGCGTATCCAATGACACGTGAATTATACGTGGAACAATTTTATTGGCCGTATCGAAGCGTTCGTAGAATATTCTCGGGCAGAGACTGGAAGAAAATTCGAAGAAATTTATATGACGAAAGCCTGGATCAAATCCTCGATCCATCAAATTTTAAAAAAACATGGAGGTAGAGGTAAATAAAGCGTGCGAGAGATAGATACGCTAATGGATCCCGCAACTTCACGATGAATCGAGGGGCTCCGTATCGTTAAAGCTTTCGACGTTGGATAAGATTTATTAAGAAACTCATTATACGCCACTCTTATATATACTTCAGATAGTATATATATATATATACTCTTTCATAAACTGGACGATCGACGTTTCTCTACCGGAGGTTTCATCCAGTCATCGATTGATATTCACGACGGTCTGGCCCGGTTATATAACATGTAAATCGCGTAAATAAATATTCCCGCGTTATTGACCGCGTGTTCAAACAGTCTGGCCTCTAGTTTCCTCCTTCTCCCTCCCCTTCTCCTCACTGAAATCGCGGCGTAATTGGAAAATCTTAATTTTAAATTGCCCCCTCATCCCTATTCCGCGTGGCGATGTCTTGCGGCGGGATAGACATTGATGCCACGCCACGACAAAGTGAAAGAAGAATAAAAAAAAAAAAAAAAAAGAAGAAGAAAAAGAAGAGCAGGAAAAAATAGGAAGGCGGGGGAGAAAAGAGAGAGAGAGAGAAACGGAGGAGGAGAAGTTTCGTTTCGTGGATAATACAGTTTCGGAATATCGATAAGCTTGTGGTCGATGCGTGTAATTCGAGGAACTGAAGGTCGAATAAAAAAAATAGAAAAAATGGAAGAAGAAAGAGATAGGGTAGGTAGATAGGTAGGTAGGTAGGTAGAGGTAGCTCATTTTATCCTTTGAAGGCGGGTTCGTTAGCGGTTGGATTATCGTCACCGGCTTGCGTCGGATGTTTATTAACTTTCCCTTAAAAATTTAAGGGTATATTTATTAAAGGAGGCCAACGTTCCATCGTTGTCTCGTTGAAGAAAATCGATTATTCAAGGGAGGAATTCCGCCTCCCTTGTTCCGCCTCTACTTTTTAATAACAACCGAAGAATTTATTTGCGAATAACTTTTAAAGGAATTTATCTTGTTTACGAATTCTTCTTGTAACGTTTTTCAAAGGGAGCGTGACGTTTGTAAAAAGATTTTTGGGATGGAAGCTATCCAATTTGGAGTACCTCGGAGAAGGTTATGATTAAATTTAAACCTGGTTCGTCGTTCGTCGATGCGTCGAATTAAATATAATTGAGAGATGTCTTTTGATCAATACGAGTTGCTTATTTATCGAAAAATTAGAGCACACTTTCTAACACACCCTTTGACGTATCTCTCAGTATCTAAGATACAGGCTTGTTATCCTCTACCTCTCTACTGATGAGGCCAAAATCTTCCTTCCTTCCTTTTTCCTTCCTTTAATTTTAAACGAGAAAGATACTCTTGCAAATAAAGAAGCAAGCCAAGAGCGGATAGATGCTCGAGAAACATCTCCTTTAACAACCTCTTTGATGAATTCTTTCCAAGGATGATGCGTCCAAGGGTAAAAATAAAAGAGGGTTCGTCGAGAATTGGATATTGACAAAACTTGTAACAAGAGTCGTTGTTACCTTGAGAAACGAAGAAACTTGCGATAATCCATATAACGCGATTATCGAATTTCGCAGAAATTCGAACAATAGAAACATGCTTTCGGGGGATTCGAAACGATTCGATTCGATTCTTGGAGCGGCGATTTCACGCGCAAGGCCACCGGTATCGTTATGACGTGAAGCACGGGCTGTCGATATCGATTATTGAAACAATTTGTCGACGGTGGCCTCCTATTATGACTCGCGATCGCTCTTCCAACCTCGGTGGTGACCTCGGTGTATCACGTTGTCCGCCACGCTGAAATTACCACGGTATTATTCATGAGCGCAACTTATTCATGGCCGGGGATTAATATAATTTTTCGTTTACACCGGGCTCTGTTTGGTCGAGCTTTTAACTCGGTCGGTTAAATCGTTTAATCGGTCGCCTCGATCGGTCACCGGCTCCGAGTTAATCGAAAATCATCGAGCGCCTTTTAAATCGAGTTGCCAAGACCGAGTTGCTGTTTCCCATGTTTTCGTACCGATCTTTCTTCCAAGTTTCCAACCGATTTTCAAGTTTCCTCGAATCGGCTGCCTCCCTCGAAACTTGGTTGTTCAGCTTGGTATTTCCACGACTTATCGATAGCCGATTACGGGACGATACGAGTGGGTAAGCCGCGCGAATTACGCGGTTCGATCGTTTCAACCACTTTCGAGAAACGTTGTTGACCGATCTTTCTTCCTTCCGCCCAATTATGACTCCAAGTCCATCGCGAGAAATCGGCGTAAACAAGATTTTTTTTATTAATAATCGTTTTCGAATATTATTTCGAATCAACTTTTCGTCGAGGAGAGATGTAAAGAAGAAGAAGAAGAAGAAGAAAAAAAGAACCTTTACTTTTTTCAAAATGCTTACGGCATTTTCCGTATCCGAATAAAAAAGATTTCTCTCGTGGAATTAATTAAAAAAGTTGCGTTTTACGTTCAGCATGTTGCAGCTGTACGAAATGCGGCACTATATTAGTTAATGTTTCTAAAATTATTTTCGGTAAACAAAAATTTCTTCTTTTGTTTCATTTTCCAGTGCGGGGAATCGCGAATGGAATTGCTAACAATCTGAACGTAGAAAACAAAAATGTTACCATTAAATTATAGCGCAATATTTAAGAGAAATAAAAGTGAGAATTTATTAGCGCACCAAGCTCGAAACATCAAATTATAAAAGAAAAATCTCAATTTATATCCGGGCAGTCAAATAGCTTTTAAAATTAAATTTTCCTTAATTTCTCAATTTGTATGCATTGAAAAGAAAAATTAGAGAATACAACGGAATAAAACAATGGGATTGAAACACCGAGGAAAAATTAAACAGCTAAATATATATATATATTTATCTCACGTGTCAGAATTAAGATGATACGAGAATGGGATTACAAAATGGGTTGAATTTTAAGATTGTTAATTTATACAGTAAATGAAGGATCAAAGAGCGGGGAATATAATCAAGTACGAAATTAACGTTTAATTTGTACCTACTATGAAGCGCGTTTAATTTATGCGCAAAGCACACGTGGTTCGTTACGATTCTTTGAAAGGAAAACAAATTATCCTTGTAGAGAATTTCATTTATTTGGTCGGTTTAAGCTCGAATTTATTGTGCTGTGCCGTGTCAAAGAAAAAGTCTCGTTCACGAGATTAAGTGCTCGATCAGCCCTACTACCGATGAGTGATCCATTTGTATTCCATTTGTGATTGGTGCATCGCCATTTGCTCTCTGCCAATCGTTGCTAATGACTCGATCGTTCAATAGTTGTATAATGCCCGATAATCCTTTGCTTAACGCATCGAGTCTTTGTAATTTATTATGCATTCGTAAGTTAATTGGATAATCGTGTCGCGACAAAGCGACGACCCAATCGTTGATCGTCGATACGACGATATCGATAGATAGACGAGATTTTTATTTATTATTATTAGCTTATATAAAGCTCTAAGTTGTTGGAAATGTTGAGTTTCGGTATAAAGGTTAGCAGTTAAAAGTCTGACGCGAATATTAAAAATTTTTAAGTAATAAATAAAGCGAAGCGTAAAATTGGGAAAATTTGGTTAGACGGAATAGAAAAAAAGGTTAGCTCGGGAAATGTGGAATGTCGGAGGATGTTCAATTTTTCAGATCGTAGGTATTTATAGATCGATAATATCCGTAAATTTGAACTCGAATATCGAAATACGAAAGCGTGGTCGAACGAAAACGAACGCGCGTATTTCAGTTTGTATCGAATCGGTTTGTACAAACTAAAATTCGTGACAAAGCTTCGAATAAATACGAAAGGATCGCGTATCATGACGAAACGTAATCGTTTTATCCTTCAATTACGCGAAACGTTTCCGATCCAAATCGTTTCGACGTATACTCGCATACACTTGGACGAATTTCGTTCGTTCCTGGCCTTCGAAATCGTGGCTGGCGTCTATCTACACTCGACGCGAAAAATTGAAAAATTGAAACGAAAGCGAAATCCAATGTTGGTGGATGCAAATTTTTAAACGAACAGCTATGTTGAAATCGAGAAAAAAAAATGTTGCCTGTATTTTTTAACAAGGGTAAAAGATACGAGATCAAACAGACGGAGCAAAGAAACGATAAGGAAAAATCGCGTGCACGAGTCAAGCTTCGATGGGATCACTTTTCAATCGGTAATGAAACAGAGTATAATCAGATAATCGGGCCGGCTTGCTATTAACCCTATCTGATGCAACAAAGCGGCGAAATGGTTGAATAAGCGAACGTTCAAGCGACTGAGTCGCTCGAGGAGGCGTGTCAACTTGATTTCCCGATTTGTCCCTTCCCCAATTTTCGAACACACAATTTTCAAAATTTACGGAAAATCAAGGACATCAAATCAAAGGAAATCAAAGACGAATGTTTCGAATGTCGAAAGTCAATCGTTATTTTCAGTTTCAATTTCACTAATCTCTGAATGATGATATTGAAATAAAAATGACAATTTCTACATCATCGATCCTGAAACCCTAATCGAGAAACGTGCGATTATCATAAAAATCATAAAAATTGCGACAGTTTCGATTACGGGATGCGAAAAATTTCCGCCAACTCGACGCTGAACCATTGGAGGGATGTTTGACGGATTAATTCGACTTTGATCCGAGAAAGAAAAGAAAAAAGGAAGAAAAAACACTCGTTACCCGAGTGGTGTGGAGCAGCACATTTTTCCAACAAACCCGTGGCAAGGGGTGTACGTTGAAAAAACAGGGATCGGGGTAACAAAGCAAAAAACGACGAGAACGGAAGCGTATTCTTGCGAACGGTGGCCGGATACGGATAAATTTTGGGGAAGGGGAACGAATGTCTCCCAGAGGCGCCATTCAGCATCGTTTATTCGCGCGGGGCGCAAAGGGGGTGGAAGAAAAAAAAAGTTATTGTTTCATTTCCGTGCCGCCGATTCTTCTAGTCATCTTTTCGAAACGGGTCCCGAACACTCGTGCGAATCGAGGACGGCTCGCGATTCTCCCGCACACGTAAAATCGACAGATTTTCAGTCGATCGTTTCGCATTTTCTGCACGATCGCATACGCTCTCCACGAATTTTCGAGGCCATTTTTCAACGTTATTCCAGCCGGGATTGATCGAATAGAAAAGTTGTTTAAGAGCTGTCGGCTATAAGTACTTTCGTTTATACGAAATTGTATGTACTTTCGATTTTCTTTCTTTCTTTTTTTTTTTTTTTATTAGTGGTTTTATTAGTCGATCAAGGTTTTTTTTCCATTTTTGCGCCTGCTCTTGAAAATCGACAGCCAGATTTCATTATATATGCAAAGCGATATGAGCGATCGCTATGAATAAAATGTCGTTCGTTGGGCGAAAAATTTTTTATATTTTATTATATTTCGTTTAGGTTTGTAACAGCAGAGTATTGTTCTTTAATGGTCTCTTCAATTGCTCAAGTGGATTTAATTGCTTAACTTATTTTATTGTACTTATTCATGCTTTCTAAATTTTTGTTTATCCATCTCTCCAATAAATCTCTCAATCTTCATCAATTTCGAATTTATCGCTTAACAATTAACTTATGATCATAATTTTTCGACGTATCTTTTAATCCTCTTAGAATATCTCTTCCGCTCATCACCTAATTTAACCCGAAATTTCCGCGTTAAAAAACGCACACATATATCATACATATATCATTCGATTTTCTTCCCCTCAAATCATCTTCAAAATTATTTTTTTAAAATAATAATATATTCATAAAATGATCATTCTAAATAAATTCGATGTAGTGGATTTTTCTTTTTTTTTTCTTTTTCACGTGTTATGTTGACAAAGAGTGGAACGATGGGAACGGTTGGTCGCGTCAGAGGTGATTTAACGATCGCTTCACGCTCGCAATCTCCGGAAAGATTGTCGAAAATCGATGGAGCAACTTCCGTAATTAGCGGGAAGATTGATTCCACGAGCCCTACGAGCTCGTCCAACTTACCGCCGGGAATTTGGGAATCGTCGCGCATTTCGCGTTATTATTTCGCGTGGTTGTTTCGCCTCCTCCGTTCCGGCGGATGCGCCCGTAATTGCAGGACACGTTCGGTCGAGTTAATGGGCCGTGCGTGGAATGAATTAATATTTCACCGTGGCGTTTGCGTATCGTTCGTTAAACGAGATAAAAAGTGCCCGAACACGAGCACTGTTGCAAGTGTCGGCCCGACGAAATTTTTTCGAAACGTTGTCAGCCTTCCTTTTTCTTAATTTTCCGTCGGATCGGGATGATTGATGGCCACGTGAACCCATTGCGATAACGGTCCACGTTAATTCCGCGTATCTTTATTTCTCTCTTCTTCGAATTATTCTTACTGTGTTTCGATCTCAATGTTAAAACGATTTAAACGCATTCGTAATTTCTTTCGAAGAAGCGAAGATACGTCGAATTTTCCAAAGATGATATTTTCATTCGTTCGGTTGATTTTGATACGTATACGTGTATACACACACGTTTTATTCCATACATTGGAAGGGAAGATCGTATTTTTAAATAAGGAAATAAATCGTGTCATCTTCCCTCAAAAGCGCAAACTCGGTGGGAAGTTCAAGTTTAACACACTCCCGGCTCCCGGATGCTTCGTCACTTTTCTCGTTTTAAACATGAATGGCGCTTAAACGAAAGATAAAAAAGCGACGTGGAAGACGAGAGGGCGAAGAAGAAACGTCGGGGGGTGGGCGAGATCCTCCCTTCGAGCGGGGGAAAATAAAAATCTGTCCTCGACGCTATATCATTCGGCCAACCACTTTTGTTCGCCCGCGGAATTTACATGTGAAAAGGGGTCCGGCCGCGTCCAATTTATGATTTTTTTTTCTCATCACCGTCTCTCTCTCTCTCTCGGTCTTTTCTTCCTTTCCATTCACCCTGCTCTGAAAGATGAGAAATTTACAACGTCGGCGACTACGTCGTTTAGTTTAGTTTTTTCGCGAGAAATCCCGTGATTCCGCCCTTTCTCGACTTTCTTTCCCCGGATTTCCTTCTTCTTTTTTTCTTCTACTTCCCTTTCAATCCTCGACCGTGCACGGAAAACGTCCCTGCAGGGTGTTAATGCGAGGAAGAAACTTGCTCGAAGCCAATTACTCTCGTCCACCCTTGTTTCGCAGGGTTTATCGGTGGAATAAATTTGAAAAAGAGGGATGATCTCGTGGTCGACTTCTCTTAGCTAAGCGGAGAAACGAGACGGAAGGAAAGGATGTGTGTTCCACTGCGATAAGCTTGTAAATGATAGTTTTTTTTTTGGTAATTTTAAAGGTACGCGTTGAATCAACGTACACGTCGAATAGATTACCTTGTTTTATAGCGATTAGGTGTGAAACGGGTCGTCTCGTATGCCGCGCCCTCGTTGGTTGTTACCTCGTTAAGGTTATGGAATTAAGGTAGCCGTGATTTACAATACTATAAAGCAAAGTGTCGTTCCAATTACAATACGGTACAATATGATACCACCAGTGTTCAAATTGTAGCGTGATGATTCATGGAGTATTCTGCTATAATCCATGACCGCGATACGGATCATGGTAATAATGCCTATGGTGCGATCCATATTATTACACAGTTCCTCACGTGATACGGATCGTGTAACGTTGTAAACCGTATATAGCACGATCTGAATCGTGATGCACAGTAGCTTTTCCGAATAATCCCGCGGAACAAATTATCGTTGTAACGATCCTTGATGCGCCATGATTTCGAAACAAAGAATATATCATAAATCGTCGGTGTGACGAACGTAAATATATTCCACGCGTGAGTAACGAATTTTGTTCGTCGTACGATATGTAATAATTACAGAAGAAATTGAGAATAATGTGATATTAATTAATATATAGGTGTATTATATAATGTGGCGTTTAATTGTAGAATAATGGTTGGAATTCTTGAGTAATATTTATTCGCCGATTCCATTGGATAAAACAATATTTCAAAGTTCAATTTTTTCTTTCCTATTCTTTTCTTTTCTTTTTTTTTTTTCCTTTCCATTTTTCAAGTCAAATTATTCCCAGCACAAAAATTCGCAATTCGAATTCTTCTTTTTCATGCCGTCCTTTTTTTTTTTTTTTACTTTGCTTTTGTTATACATTAATTAGCATCCGATGCGAGCATTTTTCAAAATACGGTGAGCAAAGGGTTGAATACTTGAGAATAATTTCACGACGTGAAAGAACCTCGTAATTACAGGGTAAAATTTACGAGACGAGAAGAAAGGTATCTGGGATATTTTAAAAAGTTCGGGCAATCTTTTATCTTCGGATAAATTAACGCTTTGTCCGTTTAGAAGATTTAATTGCTAATTTCTGGATAAATATTAAAACATTTCTAAGAGAAAATTCTTTGATTCGTTTTCCACCTATCTTTGAATTCAATTTGCGATTGGAGGAAAAAAATAAACATTGCGTGTTCCTGCAAATCCAAATAAAATTCTTCCCTCTGACGATAGGATTTATTGAACGCAGCAATATAGATTGCAATTTCGGATCGTTCTTCTTTGTTATTGTTTATCGATTGGTATAACTATAATTTTAAAAAGCTCACTTCTCATTAAAATTCGAAAACACACAGAGCAAGTTTTCAAAGTTCGACGAATTTTCATCGATGGCGCGATTAAAACGGGTATCTCTGGGAAAGAAAAATAACCAGTAAATACGTATGCTAATCACGTATAACGCGATGCATGCATGCAACCGCGATCAACATCCGCTTTCTGAGCCGATTAATCGTAACATTCCGTTAAATCGAATGCGTTTGATCGCAACCTACTTCAAATTTATTTCTTCTTTTGTTTTTTTTTTCCTCCCCGTGCTGTGATCTCTTTGGTAAGTGTCATTGAATTTTTATCGATGTCCTCGCCTGTACGATGTATGTTCATGAATATGCGAGAGCGAAGCTGTGTGTATTCTCTCTCTCTCTCTCTCTCTCTCTCGATTTTCCAGCAACCAGCGTTGAAAAATCGATATCTAACGCTTGCCGCAACAAGCACCAGTACTTTTCCCTTTGTATTTGTATAAAAGTGAAATTTAAAAGGAACGAGAAATTCGAGTATTGGTAACCTTCAGATCGGTCAGAGCTCCATCAACGCGAAAAAAAAAATGTCAAGCACTACTAATTACTGCTGTAAAACTTCAAATTTTAAGAATCGTTTTATCCAATTTTCGAAATTAAGACTCGACTCGTTAGAAATTAATGAAATTTGCGAAAAAAATTAACTCAACTTCTAAGCAACGCGTAAGAGAGTCTAAGGATCGGGAATATGAGAGATCGTGAAGATGGTGCACGTTAAAAGGATAAGCCGTGAATCGAAGCGGACGAACGAGCTTGACGTGACATTCGACTAATCCGGAAATAGATAGAATTGGAATGGAAGGAGTTGAATGGCGTAGGGGCCGTCACATTCGTGCGGAATTAAGTTGTAAGCCATGACGCTCTTATCCTCTCCCTGTGATTGATCTTTTCCCGCCTCTATTCTCCATTTCTTTTTTTTTCTTTTCTTTTCTTGATTTTTTTGCCTCTGACGTTTCTACGAGTAAATTCTCTGACCGAAGGATCGCGCGGGGATGCCCTCTTCTATCTCGCCTCGATGAATCCTCGTCTTTAATTGATGAACACAGATGAAGAGGCAATAAATGCTCGGACGGAAGTTAGGAATAAATCGATGATGATCGATTGCGGAGATAATTGAAGAATCGAGGGATTAAAATAAGTAAAATTATTAATAGAAAATTGTATTCTATGCTATTCCAAAGTTTCATTCGAATAGATGGTCAACGAACGAAATTTGGACTTTTCGTGTCCAGAAGAACGCGAAAAGAAATTACAAATTTTTTATCGAAATTCCTTTTTATCGCGATATCTCGATCAGTTGCCGAGATATAAGGATTCAAATTCTACAACGCGATATAAATTTACATTTATGAACGGACTCGCGATCCGATGACCTGCATTTTTTCCTTGGAAATGCATACTATGTTCTTCTAGGAATTATGTCCAAACTTGTCCACTTGTCCAAACTTTGAGTAAGATCGGTGAGACGAAGCGAGAACGGATCCGAATAAGCGAACGATCAAAAATTAACCTTTTCTTTGCACGATGATATCTTGAGAACCGGTAGTCGTAGCCAGATAAACGAAATTTCGTTTCAAAGAGGAGAATTCTGCGCTTCTAATTGTTCGTTAGTTCTTAGCATCTTCGAAGTTATAACGGTTCAAAGTTTTCCTAATTTTAATATAGGTTTAAGGTAAATGATTGAAAATTGCCTTTTCTTTACGCGACGATATCTCGGGAACCGGAAGTGGTATCAAAATAAACGAAAGAGCATTTTAAAGAGCAAGATTTCGCGCATCCAATGATCCTTCATCCATCGATTGGAAATCGTTATCTTTCGAATTATATTATTTCAAAAATTTTTATCGAGTTCGATCGAATCACAAGATAAATTACGCGATAAATATATTTATTACTGGAAAAACATCGCTTACAGCAGCCTTAATGCGTATAAAATTTTTATTCGGAAAAATAGTTCCCTTTAAATTTTCATAGGAAAAATAACTGGATTATTAAAGCCATACCATATCGGTCGTTTTCAATAATGAAACGGTTGCATGGTTATATATGGCGGGGAGAGAATTCGAAATTTGTTCATCGCGAAATATCCTACCTAACCTGTACGGTATTGGAGAGAAGCTGCCATTAGCGCGTTGGAAAATCCGATTTGTCTGAAAATTTTTCGTAAAAACGTACAAGTAAATCATTAGGTAATCCACCAACGTATCGACCATCCACTTTCCACTTTATCTTTCGTGCTCGTTTTACCAGTGAAAATATATCTCGTTGGTAGCTAGAGATCGGGAAGAAAAGATCGTACCCTTCTATTCGCCGCGACACGATATTAATCATGGTGCAGGATCGTTCTAAAAGCAGTTGCCGATCCACACCCACGATTTCGCGAGGCTCAAAAGCGGTAAATTAATCAATATCACCGTCTGGAGTCATTAATCGTTGGAAAATTTACTCGACGCCTCTCTGCTTGTTATTTATCGAGAAATATCTCGGTGAAACAATTATCGATTGTTAATAATAATTCGACATTTCCTTTCATTTCGTTCGCAACGTTCGGTACTTTCGACGTTTAATTCGATGTAATACAAAATGATTATAAGATTGAAATATGCAACGAATATCGTACGCGAACATTTTAATATATTTTTTAACTAATCTTCGAGTCTAAAAGATCTTATCGCCTAATATGTATCATGATTTTTCAAGCCGCTGTATTTTTATTCGTTGAAACATTATATCTCGATGCATTCAAATGAATATTGTACGCAGCAACGAGAAAGGATAAAGAAAACGAGGTTATTTGCCATTTTCGAAGATCAAAAAATTGTCTCAATCGTCGTAAAAAAAAAAGAATCCTTCGGTCAAACTGATATATGTAGAGGAGAAAAAAAGGTAAAAAAAAAAAAAAAAAAAAAAAAAAAAAAACGAAATCCAACCAATAACATAGCTTTCAAACTGCCACAGATTCTCTCTCCTTTCCCCTCGGTGACGATGCTCGGGCCTCGTTAAATGAAAGCAACGCGTCCCGTCGTGTTTCGCGCGCTTTCATTTCCACCCCCGCGTCACATCACTTTTATTAAACGCCACGTCGACTCGTCGTTCGACGCCGTAGACGTTCGAACGGAATGGAAAAAAAAAAAAAAAAATCACGCCTGTGCAACAATTTTTTCCCCTATTTTTCTTCCTTTTTTTTTTCCAATTCGTCCCTCTTTTATACAATATTCCACCAGTCTCGTTTATTTTTGTTCAGCTTTCATTAATATCGCACTGCAGCGATGTCGATGCATTGTTGCGCCCACAGTTGTTATTCCACTGTTAACAAGGAAATCAAAACTTCCTTCGCCTTATATTCCTTCACGTTCTCGAAAAGAAAAAAGTTCTCGTTAACGAAGCTAATTTTTCGAATTAGATCTCGTTAACGCCGCGAAAAGTGTGGTCTGGTTTTCATACGAAATATCCGAGATTTCCTTCCGGACGAATAATTTCTAAGGAGATAATTGAAATAAGTCCGGGAGAAAAGTTGGTCGGTCGGTCGGAGGCAAAGTAAACCATGAAATACCTTTGGCTCTTCGGTGAAACAGCCGTTCATCTTTTCTCAAACTTGCCGGCTAATGGGTTAAAAAACAGCCTCAACTTGGAGCACCATCGAAACAAAAACACGCGGCAGGAGGGAGGGGAGGCAAGAAGCCGGGTTAGAACCATAGGGCCATTGAGATAGGGAAAAACGATTCTTTTCTTTTTTTCTTTTTCTTTTTTTTTTTTTCGAGTAACGTACGCATTTTGAATTTCAAACAAGTGGACGCAACGTGCGCGTTAAGTCGAATCACCGAATTGGATAAACGCTGAGATCGTAACCACTTTGTTTCGTCTTTTTACCCTTATAGTTGCACACCTTTTTACCCTTCTGTTTTTTTCAACGCGACTAATTACAGCGTACGAATTGTCTACTTCTCGAAATCGGCAAGTGAAATACACTTCTCAATTGTTGAAAATTGTGTTTCTTCGTAAACTCGGTGAATTTTTTTTTTCTTTCATCTTCTTTTATTTTCTTTTTTTATCTTGGCGGACAGTCGGTGAACAGTACGGGGAACGAGGTGGAAAAAATACAAAATTTCGTCTATTTTTCGTTGGGAATATTTCTTTTTCACGGAAGAAAATCTACGGCGTGAAATTTTTTTTCATCGAACAGCAGCTGCTGGGATACGAGATAAAAAATTTAAAATCTTCGCGCTCGTCGCGCCGCCATTTTACGATGCGCTTGTCATTGAATTACCGAGTTCCGTTTGCTTTTAATAATACGCCGTTTTAGGTTGCGTCCTCCTCTCCCCTCCCCCCCCCCTCTCTCCGCCCCTCGTCGCAAATTGCAGTATTACGAGGAGCGTGAAAAACAATATCGATTTTTATGGTGTCACGAACGGTTATTCATTTACGCGGCTTCATGCGATATATTTGTAAATTGTGTTTTGTTTAATTAAAATGATTTGCGCAACCGGACTCTTAATGAAATTCTATTAATTCGTATTTTATACGTTGCCACTTGGTACGGTGAACGAAATGAAAGGAAACATTATACGGGCTATGAACATTTGATAATACGTACATTCTAATAACGCATTCTCGTTAAAGAGAACATTTTGCATTATGGAATTTACTCGAATATCAATTTCGAAATGGAACCATTATATAACAACACTATACGACAAGCCGCGTTAATTTTTCGATATGAAAAACCGGGGGAGGGGGGGAAAAAAATGGTCTATTCGAATGCATTATTTATTTACTTTTTTTTTCTTTTTTTTCCTTTTTTCTTTTTTTTCCTTTTTTCTTTTTTTTTTCCTTTTTTTTTTTTTTTAATACCATCAATTGTCGAATTTGATACACGAAACTGTGTAAAAAAAAATTCTTGGAACAATAATTCAAAAATCGTTTGATATCACGTGAACGATCGAAAACAATTCACCGTGATAATTCATAAAGCTTCGTTATTCATAAAGCTTCATCCTCGTATCTTTTTTTTTTTTATATTCGTTGTATCGAACGTTGGATTTATTTAAAAGCGTTGATCGTTGAAGCAATTTTAGTTGGTAGTTCTCTATACGAGATACGTGTCAATTTGATATGTAGAATCGAAAATATAGCAGATGTGTCTCTAATCACATTGGGAGGATATTTGAATGATCGAGACGAGGCTTATTTATCAGGATATGGGCGAAAAATGATATCGAAAAATGTAGGAGAAATACGAGCGAAAAATCAAAAAAAAATTTATCGATGAAAAATAATGGGGAAACGCAGAGAAACGCACGGTTTCGCAAATTATTGACGATCCACTGTGCGACGATTACCGTTCCGTGATGCATCGTTAAATAAGCTATGGAAACGCGAGAAGTTCTCGGTAAATACGTATTCCAAACCGCAACAATTCGCATGACCCTTTCCCCCTCCCCACACTCTCGTTTCCACCAACTCTCAACCTATTCGCGATGTTTGAGGATTCTCAGGCAAGCAGGTTTCGCCTGAAACGGCGAAGCTGAAGAGAACCAGCAAACCTATCTGCTACGCCCCAGTCAAGAATGTCTGGTATTAATTAAATGATTAGCCTGTAGATCATCGTTTCGTTTACCAAAACTTTAGGACTAATCCAGTTGGCGCACGATATTTCACGGAGACGATCCACCAGGAAAGTTCATCCTTTTAACGAGAGCTCGAGAACGAGATCGTTCAAACTTTGCGCCACACTTGTCCACATCGACGTGGTAGTAGACTTTTCGAGAGGTTTATCTTGGATCCGATTTTTATCGATTAGAGTTTCTGAAATTTTAGCAATATTAGTTTACATTCGTTTACAACATTTTGATAATAGTTAAATAAATTCACCCTCTATTCTATTTGATTGCGCATGACTGTCTCATTCAGGACATTATCGGCTTATTCTACTCGTCTGGACGTAAGTATTTTATTCCGCTTGTCCGACCACGGTCGCCGTATTCCACTTATTGACAAGTGGCTGTGACCACTCGTCCGACTCATAACTGTTTTACTCTACTCTACGTTTGATCATTGATCGCTCCATTCTACTCGCCTATAATTGTCCTTTCCACTTGTCCGCCCATAATTATCCTGTC
The DNA here is from genome assembly GCF_048593485.1 of Apis florea. Lineage (NCBI taxonomy): Eukaryota > Metazoa > Arthropoda > Insecta > Hymenoptera > Apidae > Apis > Apis florea. The sequence continues at coordinate 2,824,348 of NW_028256416.1, read as the reverse complement.
GTCGTCTTTATTTTGCAAACGATTAAATTATCGTATCGATTACGTGACTCGAGCATTAAAGCTACTTTAAAAAAGTCACTTCGAATAATCCATCCATGCACGAATAAAATTTCTTCGTTGCTTATTATCCGCTCTTAATACAATCCCTCGATCGTTTGCCGGTTGTTCGATGATGTTTCTCAACGATAAATCATCGAACTAACTTTATTTTTAACTTCGACCATTGAATTTCGCCCGTCGTCTGCTCAATTGATAAATTACCGATCGTATAGTGACGATTGATTAATCTCTTTCTGCCGGAATATTTTAACGCCCGTCTACAATACGTATCTCGTATAAGTTTTACGTATCCGGCCTGTTTATCATCTGGTCCTGGGTGAATGGCCCGTTATCGGGGATTTAATTCGGTGGAGGAACGTGGAACAAGTTCTATCGGGGACGGCCGACAAGGAATCGGTTTCCAGTTGAATAACTTTCGGGTTGAGTTTCGCGACGGAGTGGCGAGAGCGCGCGCGACAAGAAGCAGATCGACGTAAAGCCCGTAGTCCATTGTAGCGGAGGAGAGATCCCTGGTAACCCCGAACTAAAAAGATTCCCCGTTCAATACGTGTCGTTTAATCTTCGTCACGTCACCGGCAATGCGACTCGAATACGACTCGAAGGCCTCCGAGTGTCCGCCCATTCGACTCTCATTTCATTTTTGACGAGTGTTGCCTGGTCCAAATTGAAACGAAGCTCTCTTCCAAGACCGAGAGATGTGAAATTGATGAGATCGTTGGAAATAGTAGAATTTTATCGGCGTGCAAATTTCAATTGCATCGAGATATTTCTTTTTGGAAATTCGTAGTAATAGTAGTAGTAGTAGTAGTAGTAGTAGTAGTAGTAGTAATAATAGGTTTCGAGCAAGGATCGATCGAATGAATCGATCTTTCGGAGAGGAATTGTAAAATAATGAAGAACAATGAAGTTTTCAACCCGATCGAATTATCGAAAAAAAAAAAAAAAGAAAAGGAAAAAAAAATATAACGCAAAGTATAGAGAAGTATAGAAAATCGTAAGGAGAAATTGTTTGCCGTAAGAAAGTTCGATGGGAATTGGAACGAGAGCAAAAGCTGAAGGGTTAGAGAAGGGTGAGCTAGGGAAGAGAAGAAAGGAAGAGAAAGGAAGAGGGAAAGATAGGGAAGCGAGATGAAATACATTCTCCAGCACATCTTTCGTATTGACCCGGTACAAAGGAAAGGGAGGGGGGAGAGGGGGTGGGCTGAGAAATCAAAGCGTTCTTCTCTTGCTTTCCCAATCGGGTTAATGAGATCCTTCTTGCGTTGTGGCGACTCGCTCGGAAATTCCAACGGTTCCTTTTCCATCCTTCTTCCACCCCCGGCTTCCGTCAAATAATAGCTGAATGTGAAAGGAACAAACTTGGAGGTATGGCGGGTCGGTTAACGATAGAATCGGCTCCCTCATCTGTATCAAGATTTTCGTTATTTTATTTCTCACGTGAATTTCAATTGGAAATAATTCTTTCTTTCTTTCTTTCTTTCGTCGTCTTCTTCTTCTTCTTCTTCGATTTTTCTATTTCCATTAATACAATGGAAATTGGTCGATCGATGCAAACGAGTATTTCGACAAGCCATAAAAATTTCTCACTGGTTTCTTTCTCTTCGAAAATTGTACGATGCGCAAGAAACTGTGGTTTTGAATTTTTACAAGGAACCCGTACGCGAATCGTCAACCACGCTCGCTATTTCCTGTATGGGGAATCGAAGATGAGGAGCAGTTTTATTCGCTCGGTTTGTTTACTCTGTCGTTTCGTGAAAATAGCAGTTCAGAGGTATGGATATTTGAATTTACATGAAGCTTTCCCGTTTCCTTCCGAATATTCTGTAAACACTTCCCACACATATATATATATATCGATAAAAAGAGATGTTCCTTGGATAGAGTATCTGTTCTATCTTTATTTTTTGAATATGTTTATCCTATGTCGTGTCTGCGCTTTGAGAAACGCAAGCATTCTTAGCTCGAATAATAGAATTCAAACGAAGAAAAATACGTTGAGGTAATCAAGGATATTTCGTTCGATCGACGAAATCTTCGTTCCTCCTACTATCATTATTTTTTACGCGATAAAGTAATCGGATCGTATTCGAGGTAGGAAGGAGGTTCGTTTCGTTGCAATAACGAAACCTCGAGAAATAAAGGCATCGAGGCTATTCGAGGAATTCGAAATTGCGATTTACTTTCCACCGCGAGACTTCTGCAAATCGCAAAAGTGTCTTTCACAGATGGGAAAGGATCAACGGCCTCCTCCAAAGTGTCATCCCGAGGCACGTGATCCCGTCACGTTTTGACGTTTTCTCGCAATTTCTTCTTCGCTCCATCCCCCGACACGTCATACGTATCGAACGAATTTCTTCCACGAATTGGGAACGTTTGTTAATTCCCAGATATGACGAGTTTAATTGTGTCTTTGCCGCCTCCGTGCCCGACTCGTACTCGTACTCGCCGCAACAAAAAGTTGGTCGAGCGCTAATTAGAGGCGATGCGATGGTCGTTATTGTCCGGGCGCATTCAAACGAATTTCGAATGAGAAATCACGGGCGGAAGAGAAAGAGAGAGAGAGAGAGAGAGAGCTCGAAAAAAAATTCCAACTCTCGGCCAAATGTCGGGTAACTGAGATGTAAAAAGTTTCTCTTCTGCTCTCTTCTTTTTCTCCTTTTTCTTTCTTTCTCTTTTTTTCTCTCGTCGTTTTAAATCGATTTTTAAGTACGATTTTTATATTTTTGTGGTGGAAAAATTAAAGGAATTTTCGAATGTTTGACCTTTCACGAGTGGAGAGAGAGAGAGAGATCAATGATGCCGATAATTACCATAATTACATCGCAATTAAACGTCAGTCATCGTGGAAGATGTCAATACGAAGACTATGCAAACAATTAGTATCCACCTACTGGTTACATCATCCATCAAAGGAGAACAATAGGCGGAGGCGTCACGTGTCGATACGTGCCTCCATAAATTCGTGAACACCGATGAATTTAATGAACATAATAGGTTACATCGCTTTCATCTCGACCCGTGTGATCATTTCTCTAAATTCTTACACTTCCTCTTCTTAATTGTAAGTTGCTCTATCCAATTAAACTTATCGTTTGCTTTTCAACTTTTACTTTCATTGGTAATAATTAACCAACGAACGTAATTCACACACAGTTATAGGCCGATTATCCAATCCTCAAGAAATTGAACGTTAAATCGAAGAGAGAGAGAGAGAGAGAGAGAAATTTGCAGGGAACAAAATTACAGGTTTCATGGAAACGGCTAATACGAAACGTTGACTGGACGATTCTTTGGCTCTGTAATTCGCAAATTCCAATTAGTAACGAGGCGGCTTAACATTAAGCCAGAGAGTATTAAGCGAGAATGTTTAATTACTGTCTTGTGATGGTTACGCAGATTTCCGTTTTACGTGTGCCCCATTTGCCAAGATTACTCAGTGCAGTTTCAAAAAAGAAAAAAAAGAAAAAAGAAAAAAAGGAAAGAAATCACAAATCCTTTTATGATTGCCGCTCTTTTATCGGCTTATCGATGCTTCGAGAATTCTCGCAACAGGTTCATAGAAATCACGAAGAGAACGCTCGAAATTGTAATCTATATCCTCTATCCGCGATAAATTGTAAACTTGGGTTATGATGGTAAGAAATGGAAGCTAAAATGGACGCGGATAACATGAATTTAACCCGTCAGTGCACCCAAGAGAATTTAGTGGATTCTTGCCCCCAAAGAATCTTATCATCGTCTGTTATTTCTTTCGTATTACTGTCTCAGGCACTCCGCCTGATGGAATTTCATATTTCTTCGATTTTTACCCTGTCTTTCTGAATAATACAGAATGGAAATTTATAGAATTTATAACGAAATGGAAATGTAACGTTTAATTGAAGAGTAAAAATGAAAGGTGACGTTGCTCTTTTCCTCAAATTTCTAATATTCTATCTACCCTAAGTGGTTCCAACGATTGCCGCCAGATGTCCTTCATCAATTGCATTTTCTCGCAAGTGCTCTCTATTTCAATTTCTATATATACGAATTTCAACGTATCATATTTCAATGATCTATCTTACTGATCAATACTTGTAATTATCATTATTTCGAATATATATCATAAATATTCCATATAGAGTTCTGTGTCCGGGGAAAAAATGATTGCTCTCGTGGAATGTTGAGGGCAAAGAGAAAAGGAAGGTATTCGTTCCAAGAAACGCATAGAAATTATGTTCGAAATACTGGGAATCGTGTCGCAGTGCGGACAATCATAACGAAAGCGGAACTAGAAACGAAACTACAATGATGGTTAGAGAGAAGCACCACCGGCGTCATCGGGATTGTTTGGAACAATACCAAACGGCTGCCTAATCTCCATTATGGAATGGAAATCCAAACACTTCACGGACACTTAGCCAGAAACGGACGATGTTCGATAATTCCATAACTTATCTTCTGACCGGGGTTCCGGTCGTATTAAAATATGCGACGCGCAATTTAATATTTAATAGAATCGGGTCAACGCAGAACCGATTTAATACTCTTAACGCGGATACGTTAGAAATCACGGGGAAATGTCAATTAACGAGAAAGATTTAGATTTTAAGCGACTGGATTCGTTATTATAATTGATAAATGATTGTTGAATAACAGGATATAGGATGGTTATAGAGAAATAACAGGTTTGCTCTTTCAGGTAGAAATTCGGATTGCATTAGATTGTTGCGCATGAAATAACTAATTTCATTAATCTCTGAATGCCATTCAAAAATAAATTAAATATTGAACGGAATAATATTTGTCGCACATCAATTTCAAGCTGAAAATTAGACGATATTTAACAATTGTTACAATAAACTTCGACATCAAATTCGAGTATTTTAAAATTACAAACAACGGAGTAGACAAGATTAAATTTAAATTATTAAAGAGCAAAAGAAGCAATTAGCGAGCATGAAAGAAACAAACGATTTTCAAAACGATGTGTGAAAGAATTAAATCGATCAATTGTAATAACTTCCTTTTCAATAAGTTAGTACAGCAAAGTCGAACTTTGATTTGTATTATTTTCAATAAAAACTCTCTCTCACTCTTAAAACATTTAAAATCAGCAATAACCAAATATACAATAATAACTAATGACCTAACGAACAACGTTTGATCGACAAATTGGAGACAATATTTGGCAATCACCTTCGACGTCACATCTCACGCCAGTTGAAGGTTAACACCAACTAAATCCTTAATAATCTTGATCACGCGGTGGAATATCGCGCGAATCTAAACAAGACGAGCTTTGTCGAAGTTACTCCAAACTCCGAAACGCGTGCATACACGTTCCTCTTTACGAGACTTTGCCGAAGGGGGGGAATACCGGAAGAAGAGGGCGAGAAATTCGTAGAGATGCGGCGGGACACGTCGCCTTTCACCCCCGCCGCACATCCTATCCGCATCCGGAGTAATTGCGCGTGAGCGTCTTAATTAATGACCAGAGCGGGAAGAGGAAGGCGAGAGCCGGTATTTGACCCGCACGTCTTCATAATTTCCCCTCGTCGAAATCGCGTGGATAATCAGGGCTCGCGTGCGAGCAATTAGCGCGGTCGGAATACCGACAATCTCACTTTGAATTATGAATAGGTTCAAGGTTTCTTTAGAAACACGACGGGGGGGGGGTCGTTGAAAGGGATATTTAAATTTGGTGATAAGCGACTCGATGTGCTTTCTACATCGGAAATATTTGTAAATTGCGATATTGTAAATTTTGATCTAGGAATGGAGATTGTATGGGAATGTTGTAACGAATTATGGTTATGGAAAAAATTTAAAAATTAATATTAACACGTCCAAGCGGGTTTCTCTACTCCTTTGTTTCTATTCTATTCTAACTTTGATTCTGACTCCATAATTCTATACTCCATAATTGATCGTACGATCCATACTTTTTCCCTTATCGTCGGAAGTTCCGAGCATAATTACCTCTTTGCCTTCAGAAAATTCTTGCAGTAAATTCTCAACAAATCAGAACAATAAAGAAAACTTTGTCCAAGTTCGATACACGAAAATTTTCGTTCTTTTTTTTCTTTCTTTCTTTCTTTTACGAAAAATTTATGGGTCCACTTCGTTCGAGTAACAAAATATGTAGAAGAGGAACAAAGAAATGCGGGAAATCCATCGTAACAAAGACGAAACGATCCTCCATCCATTGATTCTTGCTCCATTCGACACACCGCGCGAGTAAATCAGATGCGCGTTCCACGCGACGCAACGTTCGAATCCGCTGGAAATAACGCGGGAATAAAAACGCTATTTACGAGGGCCGGGAAGCCACACTATGAATTACACGTGCCACGCGACAATGGATCCCTTTTTTTCGTTAACTCGCTGGCCTCCTGGACAGGCGGGCGGGCGGGCAGACAGCAGAATTCCGTCCAATTTTTCTCCATTCAGCTCCTAACAATCGGCCGGCACCGGGATTGCGCCACGAAAGATCGAGCGGAATTCGATCGTCATTCGAGTCACGGCATACATAACGATCCTCCACGATCCTTTTATACCCTTCCTCCTTTGCGAAATCCTTGCTTCGATAGTTTGGAGAATCGGTGTAAACGGACACGGGGAAAAATATGCGGCTGGAAAAACAATCCAGTGATATTTTCCCTTAGGGAGGAAAATAAATCGTTCCCTCCTTTTACGCCGAATTTTCAAATATTAATTTTAAATTGGCTGTTGAGAGAAGATTGCTGTCATTTTTTCTCGAGGGAGAAAAATTTCTTCTTAGAGAGAGAAGAAAATCTAGAGGTTGTTCGGAATTTCGAAATATATTTAGATTGAGTGAAATTGAACGTAGCGGAGGAGGAATTCGAAAGATTCGTAAAATCTATAAACTAGTAGGAAATCGTGGAAATTCCAGAAAGTTAACAAGCACGGAGGAATCTGAAATACGAGCAATCCGAAAAACAACGTTCCCTACGAAAGAGAATAGTCTATCCGAGTAATTATCTTTCACGATGAATCGTGGTTCTACGCGTTAATTGCACGCGTATCACGGCTAAATTTCCCATGAGCGAGCCACTTTGAAAAGCTTCTCTGGCCGGGGCAAATTCAATTCGATCACGCATCGACGGTGAATCGGTAAAAGGGCCGATCGTGTTTCGATTATCGGCTCTTGGTCCCTCGTTTAGGCCGATCGCCGATAAAATGATTTACGACCATTGACCAAGCCCGCGCCTACAATTACAGACGCGCTTCAGTTTCTCGCGTAAATCCTCTGTGCCTTCGAATCTGCGCTCCAATTCTCTCTCTCGAAATTTGAAAAGTTAATCTCGATATCAACTTCGATAAATACGCGAGAATTAATTTCGTAAAACGAACTCGACTCGCTTCGAGAAAGGACGACTTCTTAGGGTCTTGTTGAAGGTGTGTAATAGCTTGCTTCGAAGTGGTTCTCCTTCATGATTGTTTTTTTAGGATAACGCGATTGTCGGTTAACTCTTTGGATCGTGATCGATTTTTTTATTCTTTTTTCAATAAAAGAATAAGCATCGTGGTGTTATTCGAAAAATTTTCTGACGAGATTTATATATTCTATCTGCCGCCATTGTGATTAACGAGTACAGTTATTTCCGCGGAATTAAAGCGACATTGCTAAAAATAAACATGCGGATGTTAACTATTTTTGTACGTTTAATTCCAAAGAGTATATATATATCGTAAACAAGTATGCATACATAATAATGTATGTTTCGCGAGCATAAGCGAGACGATAAAGTAGAATTTAGCAAAGCGGAGAGATTTGCGACCGCATTTCTACCGTTGAAGCTTTCATAAAAGTTTTTCAGCTTTCACGGTTAAAAACCTCTCCTTTCTTTTATTTTACACTTAAACGTTTATTCATGCGTACGGTTCCCCACATTGAATCATTGTTTTCATTTTTCCAGTTTCCCCCTGCGTTTAAAAGGGCATTTCGTTTATTTTAATTTTATTGATAAGCTTGAAGCTGCAAACCGCGGCTGGGGGGGGGGGAGGGGGGGACATGTTTAACGTGTAAATCTTCATTTCCAGCATTATTATAAAAATCGCGAGAACGAAGAATTTCACGGAAATGGAAGTTTTTGACGTTCGCGTCACTTTTTTACTTTTTAAACTTGATTTCTCCTCTACAGTTTAAATTCTAATGGAACGAACGTAATCAAGCCCTTTTTAGCCAGAAATTTTTACCGTTACGAGATTAAAATTCATTTGTTCTTCCCCCCTCTCCCTCCTCCCCCCTTTTCCACTACAGAACTTTCCTCGTATCGTCTTTCTATCGTTTCTCCACACTTTCTTTCGAAAATTGTTTTGAAAATTCGCGAGGAAAAGGGCGAGAAATTAATCGAACAGTTCCATCATCGTAATATCGATCCGAAACGAATTAACATCCTTCAGTATTTATCCAGGCAACGTTGTTTCCCTCTTTCGAAAGAGAAATAGAACGTTCGCTTGTTAAGCTGTCGGAGGAACAGGTGGAAATCAATGAGGACAGTCGTCATCGGGGACGGATCATCCCCATCTCGCGAGGCAAAGTGGGATGGCTGTCACGGCAAGGGTCAACGTGGAGGTCAACGAGGTCCCAAGTGTGTACGCTGTGCGTTAACCGACGCGTTATTTGGCATGAATCAAAGCTGGAACAATGGAAATGGAACATTTTCAATTATCAAAGGCCGACCACTCCAAGCGCGTATTTCTCTAGAAACGGGGAACTCGTTTCAACATATAACGAGGATAATTAATAAACTCAGAAATGTCCTTGGTCGACAAGTCTTATGAAGTCTTATAAACCGGGATACACCATGAACTCTAAACAGAGCGCACTTTAAACTCTGAAAACACCCTCTTCAACTCGCTGCAACTTCAATTTTCCACACTTCCCCGGATCCTTCTCGTTCTCTTTTGTCGCACCTAACTCTGGATCTTTCGCACACAACCCTCCGTCAACCAGAGCGCTCGTCCCAAGAATTTACACTCCCTCTCTCTCTCTCTCACACACACACACATACCTTTATTCGAATACACTGCAATTCTCCAACAGAGCTTTTAACGATACGCTTGTAATCGATAAATATTCTCGGTTATCGATCTTCCGCACAAGATAGAACAATGACGGGGATGTTTATTGTATCGTTACGCGCGAACAATCGACGTCAATTTTTCTCCGTTCCGATGTATCAGGAAGGAAGCTCTGTATCAGGTTTCGGGAGGGTGTCAACGTCCGGTCCGATTTTTATTTCCTTCCTGGAAAGAGGTGAGATGAAACTGCGCGGAACGCAGTTTATTCCAAACGACTTGGTTAATAATTTCGCGAAATAATAATAATAATAATAATAATCTCTGACCGTCGATCGCGCCAGAGATTCTTCGTTCGCAGTTTGTTGCGAACCTCTTCATTCGACGATTTTGTTTATTTGGAATTAATTGAATCGAATGATTAATCTCGGTACGATTAATCAATTTGTCTTTGCAATTTTTCGTGAAATTGATATATAGAAAAAAAAAATAAAGAGTGAGAAAGAGAGAGAGAGAGAAAAGGTGGTCGATCAATTTTGGTAACTCATTCGATTCAATTTTCATTTTTCATTTCATTTTTCGCGGTTTCATTCCCGTTTCGACGTTTCGTTTTTTCATTTTTCAAAATTCAATCGTTCGAATCGTAAAAATAATATTGTATTTTCACGAATGATCAACTTAATCGCCATCGACTCGACTAATGATTACACCCTGTTTAGAATAACACCGTCGAACGATGATTGAATATGACTTGACGTTTAATTAAACCGAACGAAAGGAAGATACCTCTCACTGTTAATTAACAGGTACAACCATGCGTTTACGCGATTTCTATTCATCAATGAATTCAATGAAAATTATTTGAATCGCGATGCAGTCTGATTAAATTTATTTAAAATCTAGAAGGACGACACAAAGGATCACGTAAACTTGTCGATTCAATTATCACAACGTTATTATATCCTTCATCTGTAATTTCCATATCTCGGTGTTTTATTTTAATAATCGGAATATTTATATTTGCAAAGTTATAGCTACAGCTGAAACGGGGAGGGATCTGCATCTTAATCAAGGCTCTGATTAAATCTTGGCTAATTAAATTCATAAAATTGGCCTAATACCGTCCCGTTTGTCGAGGCGAAACTTCTTTCCCGAGAATTTCAGAACATCCAACCGGGAGAACACTGGGCATGTTTCCGTGGTTCAAGCAAGCCTGGGGGCGTTAGATTATGCCGAGCAGCCGTCATGCATAACTCACTCCGAGGACAACTTTTAATTTCCATAAAACCGCCCACCACTTGCTTCTTCCATACCTCGAGGACTATCGTAAGGAAGGGAATGAAAATTTAAATTTCTTCCATTATCTAGACGCCATTATGGCGCTATTAGTGTGTTTCGTCTTGCCGCGGCTATCTTAATTCGATGCAAAACACACTTGTGCGTAATTCGTGAGAATATTGGCGCCGAGGTATATAGGCCTATGCTTCAAAATATCGAAAAAAAAAATAAATAAATAAATAAATAAAGCGTTTTCTACGCGATTTATTGCGCATTCGGTTGTGTGGATATTTTGTATCTTACTGTCTTGATTTGCGTCGTTATTTTTTCCCAATAGCGAAAAATATTTCGGATAAAAGTTGAAAAGTTATTCGTGGATGGCAAAATAGAGATCGGTTATCTTTTTTAAATGAAAAAGTTGGTTATCGCAAAAGGATACCACCATTTGTTGTAAAATATAAGTATGCAATGGATAAATATATCTAAAATTAGAAGAATTGAAGAAATTAGAAAAATGGCAGCTATTAAGATAAATATCTAAAAGATAAGTGTAATCATAGGTAAATATAAAATTTCATAAAAATTCTCGTTTTTAAGGCCAAACTTTGAAACCAGATCACGAAAATAAATAAATCATTTCTAAGAATTTTCCAGGAAAATTAAAACAAACAATGTAAAAAATGTAAATAAACGGACCAATGTTTGTGAACAAAAGAAAATTTCAAATTTCGAGCTCCAAATTTTCGAAAATTTTTGCGAATAAACGTTGAAAATGTAAATAAACGAGACTTTTGTTTACAAACAAAGAAAAAATTCTAAGAATTTGACGTCATTTCCAAGAATTTAAAAAATTCTAGGAATTTGACATTATTCCAGAAATTGTCGAGATTCTTCAAATTCATTGGATTGAAATAGAGATTTCGTATTGGAAGAATATAATCCGATAAAAGGTGGCATGCGAAAATTTCTTCCCAGTTTAATATACTTGTCTTTTTGAACGTCATATTTTCAAAGAATATTTTCTTCGTCGTTTTTACTTAATACCAATTATGAAATTTGACATATCTACTTGTTTTATACTTATCTTTTGCCAAATCACATTGTCACAAAATTTGTCAAAAAATATAAAAAGGAAAAAATACAAAAATATATATAAAAAAAAAATATATGCGCAACGTGTAGAAGAATTAATTGATAAAAGAAAGAATTTTGCACCTCGTGTAACCAATTGACCATTGTTTAAAATTTGAATTATTATTTTTGAAACTTACATTGATTGTTCTAAGTTCTAATTAATATTGAACTTGTATAGGATTGTAGGGATGGTACACATAATACAATACCGATAATAGAAGTATTCTTGTAAAGGAACAGCGAGTGATAAATTTCCTCCGTCGGAGGGGATTAAGGTGGACTCTTTAAAAGACCCGCACGATCACTCTTTTATCCGTGAGGGGACCAAGGTAATCTTTTAATGTAGCCCTGGAGAACTTTTTGTCCCCAACTTCAACTCTCTCCTTCTTCTCCTCCCTTTCGCGAAATCTTTTCTTGAACGGACAACGATCGTGAAACCATGCCTCGAAAATTCTCCCTTCCTCTCTCTCACTCTCTGTCTCTCTTTCTTTCTCCTTAGATACATAGTCCCTTTATGTCTGGAAAACGTTACAATGAACGGGAAGTGTATCAGTTTTTAATCAACGTCGCATAAATTCTTTTCTTTTCTTTTCTTTTTTTTTTTGAACGAAATTTCATTAAATAATCGCGCTGACTTCGCGAATTCCGATTGAAACGTTGCAGAAAGAATTGCGAGGATTCGATAAAAGGTTGGCGAATTTCGAAAGAATTCGAGAAAACGATAAATTTGTTCGCGAATAAACGACTCTAAAAAATTAAAATTTAAAAATTATTAAAGATTATTAAAGAATAAATTGTGAAACGATTTGATCGAAAGTAACGGAAGAAGAGAAATAATATATTTAATAAAGAGAAATAGAAATAAATCGTGTTATATAGATGTGGATCGTGCCGATGCCTTTGTTCGACTGAGCTTCGTCGCGTCGCACGGCGGTTCAAAAAGGAAAACAAACGAAACAGAATCGAAACAGCGATCGCGTCCAATGACGTACAATTCGCACATAAATATACGAAATATAAGTCGTACTTTTACATATATTATATATATTTTAAACTCAACAAAAAGAGAAGCAATTTAACAAATTTTCGTTGTTAACAAAAAATCGTTGTTACACTGTTTGCTCGTTTTTTCTTATCAATTAATCGATGACAGCAACTCGAGATGATTTTGACGACGTACGTGACGAGAGTCTTACAGATAACATAAAATCATTGGATTTTTTCACAAATAAATTCACTATCTATTATTTTAATTTTTCGATTTTTTGTCCCGTATCCATTGCTGTTTTCATTTTCTCTATCACCAATTCCTTAATGAATACAATATCAATCCCGTTTCTCAACATTTCGAAATCAAATTCATTCATTCACTCACTTGACTTAATTTTATTTCCAAAATCCATTTTTTTAAAGCTTCTAAACTTTACGAAATTATAATACTTTTACCGTCGAATCTGAACTAACATTGTTGAAGACATTATCAGGATCACAGTTTCGAAATTTAGAAATATCTTATCCTTATTTTAAAATATAAGCTCGCAACATTTCCCGATGAGAAAAAATTATCGCTCGAGTTGAAATATCGTGGCAACCTTCGCCTCTCGAGCGCGAAGGTTTAATCATCGCACTTTCCCGTCCCCCCTCTTCCACACAGACCCGACATTACCTCCTCGCAGAAATGAAATTTGACAGTCGCAACGAGGGATCCCTCGTTCGAAAATCGCCAATTTCTCCTCCCTCGCCGTTCTCATCTCACGATCGTTATAGGCTGCAGAATCACTCTGGCAAATATATCGGCGGGGAAACAAGGAAGGAGGGAAGGGGAAGTCCGTTTCGATGCAGAAAGAAGAGCCGGGTGCGCGTTTTCACGCGGGAAAATGATGCGTTGGAGGATCGACGGATCGATGGAGGCGTGGTGGGGTATAGGTCGGTAAATCCCGATACGGAGTCGGTTACGGTCGAACGGCGGATCCGGAAACGCTCTTTGGGTATCGACAAAATCGTTAGTCCTGCCGTGATCCGATTTACGACGAGCAACAAATCTCCGGAGCCGGCCGCGGACGTTCCCCGGGCTTGATTCTCGTTGATCTAGCCCCTGCGCTCGTTCCACGTTATTGCCGGTCTGTGCCCTGTAACGAGGAAACGTCAACCGGCCGCGTTTTACTTTCCAACACGTGCCCCCCCCCCTAATCCTCCTTTTCGATCCAGCTCCCCCGCTAAATTAGACTTTCCTCGTTTCGTCCTCGTTATTAGCTACCTCGTCGCGCTCGTTATTTCAATTTCGCTCGGAACAGGGAGAGTTATCTTTGGACCCATCGTTTCATTCTTTTTGTCGGTATTATTATGCTTCCTTTCCTCTTTTTCGAATTCATCGTGCAAATTTGTTGAACCCGTGCGTATATTGTAGCGGGTATATTGATTAATTTTAGACGATTCGTATTTGAAGTCGGTAATCGAGTAATCGAGTAAGAATCGAGTTAGACAGAAGATAAAAGTTATGTTAGTTATATGGTATTTAACCAAGACCAGTTAAATTGATCGTTTTTCAAATTTCTTATGCATACTTAAACATATTTAAAGTTATTATATCGAACTTTATGACTTTTCTTAAAATATGCATACAATATATTCTTCAGTATTTATATTTAGTTTTTTCTCTTTTTTTTTTTTTTTTTTTTAAGAAATATTTGCACTCTGTCCTGTCTAGATAGAATTAAACATGGCCTAAGGGCGAAAAGGAAATGTTAAATATTTCTTCTAGCGATGAAAATTACTTGTCCGAAGGTAATTTGTCGAATATCGGATGGTAAAGAATCAAGGAAGAATCGGGAGGATTGGTAGGATTTTGGGAATGTACGAGACGCTTAACTGGGAGAAAAACTGGAACGTTTCCGATCGTGGCTCGAATAACGAAGAAGATCCTTTTAACGGGGATGGAATTGAGGTTGCATGCTTTTAATTAGGATTTCACGAGACCTTTCCTTTGACCGGAGGTTTGCTCTTTCTCGTATTGTCCCGAATTAGGGGTTCCGAGATCCCGTTCCTTCGTTAAAGTCTCATCGAGGTCGTGAAGGAAAGCGCTACCCGATATCCACCTCCAATTTGGATTTTTCGACCGAGCTTTCTTTCCCCGAACTCTGTTCTTAAAGCGATGGGCGGGTTTCTGGGAGAAATTGAAAGGCAAGACACATTTTCTACTCGACCTACCATTTGATTTTGTTTCGCTTCTTCTTCCTTATTCCTCTTCCCTTTTTTTCTTTTCTTTTTTTTTTTTTATTCCTCCTTGAGGTATCCTCTTCTGCACAGTTCGTTGGATCGTGATTTTAATGCCTCTCTCTCTCTCTCTCTCTCTCTGCAGAGGGAAAGAATTCCCCGGATATAAAGAAAGAAAACGAGTCGAAGAATTGAAGTGTAAAGCACAGGTTTAATTCGACTCGGCCCTCTGTGATCTTGATTTCGAACATCCCCTTTGTCATGGCTCAGCAGACCGTAATTTTTCACCGTTAAACTTTTTCTTAAACCTTTTTGCAAAAAAAAAAAAAAAAAAAGACGAATAAAGCGACGAGAAGAAATCCTCGTTGTATCGAGTATAAAACTCAACTTCTCCCCTTTTCTTTTTTTTTCTTTTCGAAAAAATTTTTCCGAATTGTTTTCCCCCGCAATGGTAAAAATCTTGTCCCGAGGAAGGGAGAATTAAGGAGGGTCCAGGCAATTACACCCAAGTTCATAGTAGGAAGATTTCGCAAAGTTTAACGCCCTGTAGTTTCAACTCTTGGGTTGATAAGTTCGTGGCACGGTTTCTGGCGAAGGACAAAAGTAACCGCGCGAAAGAAAGCGAACGAGACGATTCTCTCCCCGTTTTTACACCATTGTCACGGCTTCCTTCTCGATCCCTTTATCCCCGCGAGCCCAACTCCTCCATTCGTTCATTGTCTTTCTATACTTTTCGTTGCTGCTTTCGTTCTTCTTCTTCTTCTTCTTCGTTGCCTTCTGATTCCATGTTTTTGCATCTGGGCTGTGAACTCGTGCCGCTACTGTTTTCCCCCCTTTCTCCCCATTGTCTCTGTTCACCAACTTTTTTCACGACTCGTGCGTTTCCCGCTATCGAAAGATTGCAAAAATCACGGAAGTAGAACGTGGAGTAGCATTCTTTTTTTTCTTCCTTTCTTTGTTTTTTATGGTGCGGTTAAACGTTGGATCAAAACGAGAATCGATTTCATTCGACTCGTTTGATCACCGTCTTATCCTATTCGTCTAATCGCGAATCTCTCGTTCTATTTATCTAAATAGACGTAAATATCTGAAATAATTTCACTGTTCCTATTCCTATTCCAAAGTTTCAAGTCAATGCTGTTCGCCAGAAATTTTTATCCACTCCATTGGATCCATTCCATCTATCTGAAACTTGCAAAGAGCAAGAAGCGAAGAATGATAATGGATTGACCTAAACGAAGAGACATCACCACTAAGATCGAAAGAGAGAAAAGTGTTGCAAAGTTTCATTAATAGAATATACTCGAGGATGTTGAGAAGCGTAAACCGGTCGTAAGGTGGACGCTTGCATCTCTCAGGGTTAAGTCGAAATCATTGTTTAGTGCTTTTAAGTTCGGAAAAACTTTCTTCCCTCGTTTCACCTCTTCCTCGCCCTGTCTTTCCCTTCTCACGTGTTACCTCGCTTTATATTATTCCCTTATTCCCAAGTTTTCCAACGACACTCCCTCCCTAGATATTTCCTCAATATATCCTTGAATCGGGATTCTCGAAGAGGGAAATCGAGGGATATCTTTTGAAAATAGAAGAATCTGGAGAATTCTCGAAAACTCGATCGTCGGAGGGGAGCCATCCGTTTGTGCTCATCTCGAAATAAAGTGCCGTTTCAGCCTGTTCTCTTACTCGCAGCCTGTCTCAGTTTTCATTTTCGCAAAACGGGAGGAAGTCGCGCCGTGCTCGTCTTTATCATTATTCGCACTGACGCGTCTCCATGAAACTCGATCCTTTTCAGCCCATTCTTCGTCCGCATGGCTTTTTACGCCCGTTGCACTGCCTCCTTTTCCTTCTCTCTCTCTCTCTCTCCTAAACACCTTCTCCCCTTTCGACACAAGTCGCAGTCCCCCTCTCTCTACACCGATACGAACAAACGGATCTTTGTTTTTGACAGTTCGCCAGCCGGAGGCGAATGCGAAAGCTCGCGAGCGGAACGCTTCACCGCCGACTCGACGCTCCTTGCCCGAGAATGGGAACAATGAGGGGGGGGGGGGACGAGGGGGCCCCTTTTGATACGATTTACGAGACAGGAAGGGGGGAACAGTGGCGCGATCGAGGGTTGGAGGGGCGATTGTGTCACGGTTTCATTATTGGATCCTTTCTTTCTCTCGAATCGTAGACGAGAGACGATTATTTCTCTTATTATCGCGAACGGTATTCCCCTTGAATTCTTGAAATCTTTCGTGAAATCGTTCGGCATCTCTCCGATAGGTGGAAATATTGTCTCTATGGTTGTGGGCTGGGATAGATCTCGCCCACAATTATTCTCTTCCGTAAGAAATGATTCGTAGAATGAAACGTTCTCTCTCGCGTTTTTCTTTATATCGTTAAGAAATCGTATAGAATTGTAAAGTGCGCGTAATTATTCTTGCACATTTAATTCTATTTGTATCGCAATTAACGAAATCGATCGATATTTATTTCCTTCGATTATTTATCCCTGAAATTTAATTCTGTTAATAAATTTAACACAGATTTCATCATCGGTCTCTATACATTATTTATCGTGGCAATGCATAAATACGTCGGGAGAAAATTGACCGTCGATAACGACGATATATATATATATACACACGATGAACAGGTACAAAAATCAGCGTCAATTTCAACGTGTACATATATATAGATTTGGTGAAATAATGGCGGTGAGAAAACGTTGAAACGATTATTGGCAATCTCATGGTGACATATTGAAAAGTACACGATGGAAATTTAACACAAAACGAGGTTGGAAACAATCACCATTGAACGGGGGACTCGGCATTTCGCAATCTGTTCGATGCATGCGCGGGATTCAAAAGCGTTTTCGGTATGAGAAGGGGGGGAAGGAAAAAAATGGTGTAGGCGCTCGATACGAAAACTTGAAACAATTATTACAGAGCCGATTACAACAAAGGATCGCATTCGTAATGATGGTGCACGTTAGACCTCGATCGAGCGGCTCGTTTGTTCGTATCTAAATGTTGAAAATGAAACGAAAAGGAGAGGGGAAAAAAACGTTTTGCGCGTTCGCCATGATGAAAGATGGCTGTGGTTTTTCTCCTTTTTTTTTTTTTTTTTTTGGTTTTTTTTCATTTTTCTATTTTTCGAACGTTTAATCCCTGACAACAATTAGGATACCGAAACGGTAATCTCTGTGGAAAACCGCGTTTGTTCGAACCTTCCCTGACTATTCCCTGAAACATGGTTATCTCTCACTCTTTTGTGAGTGATAAATTGTCCAATTGAACGATTTTGAAAAATTTCTGAACTGGATATTTGTACGGGACTGTATCTCGTTCAGATAGCGGTCCAATTGTTTCAACGTACAAAGAATGCTTTTGTGCAAGAGTGGTGAAATATATTTTATAAATGGAAGGAAAGGGACATGATACGCTATCTACTGATATTTTAATGATTGATCGATAGTATTTCTGTTCCAACTTTCTTTCTATTTCTCGACAGTTTAAAATTAAGTTAATTGGATATTCTCTTCCTTGCTGCTTGTATTGATTTTCAAGGGAAAGATGCGATCTTATTTCGCGAGAGCCAAATAAGCTTCGTGAGAAAAGGATCAGATTATCCTCACTTCTCGATCATTAAATTTACCATCGATGAAATCGGTAACAAGTTGAAGCAAAAATAACAAGGTTTTTAATTTTGGAAAACAGCATGGAAACCAATATATATAGTCTGGATGATTATGTACGATTATAAACTCAACAAGTATACCGCGGATTATTGGCGTGATGGGATACCCGTCTGACTGACAATACGCTTATGGAAAGCCGCAGAATCTCGACTCTCTCCACTAGACCGCTATTACCTCGAAGACAGCAAGTTGCTACGTGCTCTCGTTACATCTCCTCGACGAGAGGAACGTAGCGACATTGAAATCGGTCCGTTCGTCGATTCCCGGCTCCGTTTCGAAAAGGAACGAATCCTTTCTCGAGGAAATGAATTCGATCGCATCGATTCGAGATTTAAACTCTGATACGTTTGTGCGCGCACGATTTATTTACGAAAGGGACAGTATGCTTTCCAAGCGTGTTCGGGAAATTGCGCCAACACGCGCAATTAAACGAGTGAAATGTTAATATTTGGTTTATTACGCCGGCTAAAATTCCAATATTTTGCGTTTCTCGTGTCCCTGTAAACGAAATTAGAATTTTGAACGGGGGAAAATAAATGAGCCGTTTCTCTATACTATATATTGTGTTATTAAATATCGAATTAATAACAGGAGAATTAATTCTCGTTACGGTAGAATCGGACACCGGTCAGAATTTCAAGTGAAAAGAATTTCCATGTAATTCTGTAATTTAAATCGCGCGGTATATACGTGTGTGTGTGTGTGTGTGTAAGTACATAAACGGAATTCGAACCAAGTACGAAATAGACAAGGGAGGATACGAGATGACGAATGAAATGCAAAAAGCGGCGATGGATAATACACCGACGGGGAGGGAGAAGTTTTAAACGAGGGTGAATATATCTCGTTCTGTTTTTCCCCATGTTTTTCCTACGGGGGGATAATTGCCGCCCAAGCGAATGCTCAGCGGTTTGAAATTAATGGCATTCCGGTTAAGTAAAATCGTGACGTGATTTCTCTCCTCTTCGAATCATTTCTCCTCGTCTCGGAGTCCTCGTTCGAGTCCTAGCAATTTTATCATTTCCATTGATTTCCAAGCGACGGCAAAAAAAAAAAACTCGACGATTGAATCAAGTTTGCCAACCGACGAAAAATAATTGTTTCGAAAGGAATTAAGAGGAAGCGATTTATGATCACGCGAGCGAATTTTGTTGCGAGAATGAAAAATCGGTCGATGAGTATTTATATTGATTGGTATGTCGAAGTAATTCGTGATAACTTGCGATTATCCAACGATGTTTTAAACGTGGTCGAACACGAGTCGAATTCGTTATCGATTTGTCGGGGCGTATTATACTCGCTCGCGTTAATCAAATATTCGATTCCATGGCGTCGTTAGTTAAATTGTATCGAAGAATATAGTTTCCAACCGGTGTGAATTCGATAGGCATTCGCTGAGGCAAGGTCGATCGAGAAACTGACCGACCTCTTCTCTCTCCGACAACCTTGATTACACCGAAGAATCTCGAACCGTATCGTGATCGCGAGAGATCATACAAAAGATAGATTCGAAATCTGATCGAATCGAATTTCCATAAAACGCACGCGATCGAGGAAGAATGGTTTCTTGTCTCGATGTTCATGAAACGGACATCGTGGACGATGGGATTGTTCGAAACATTGTAAGATGGAGGAAGATAAACAATTCAATAATCAACTTTGCGCATCCGAAAGTAAATTTGCATTCGCCGATTTTATTCCGCTTCGCGGTTGTTTTGATTGCCACCACCTGCTCCTCTACGTTCTTATTTATTTTCCGCGACCCTTCCAATTGCCCCACCGCGTCTTATTTGCCATTCCGCTCACGGAAACTCTTTCTTTCCACCGCCCTCGTCCACGTTTCGTCCCGTTTCTTCCCCTCTCTGATCCACCTTGACCAAAGAAATTTTTAACACAGCTTGCCGCTCCCTCTCCACCTCCTCTGTGCTGCAAGATTTTGAACGAGCGTATTTAACGAGCTACGCTGGTTATTACAACGGTTTTACCGCTCTTTGCCCGTTTACCTAGGACCGTCGGGCTAGTGACGAGTTATACTACTGGAACGGCGGGCAAGGTGCCACTAATGACTCCTCGGCGAATATATCCTTTCCCGGATCTAATACTATTATTTCCCGCATAATTTTAATACATCTCGCGTAAAATTTTCGTTCCAGAGAATATCCAGAGTAATTTTGTTTTACATTATTACGTGTAATTAGTTTCAACATGGACGTTAATGAAAAGTTTCGATCACTCGAATTTATATCTTTCACGTAGCATTTTGATACATCATTTTCCATTGATATAGAATCACGCATAAAGAGATGTATATAATTTTACAATTTCACTTCATCGTGCTTACTTTTATATATTTACAAACATACGAATAGAATTGTTCTCGAATGCTTTCTCGAAGCTCGATGTGTGTGCGTCTCCGTGAAAATGGAACCACGACAGTTCTATCATAACGTATTTATGACCCCCTGAGAACGAGAGGCAGAATCTCTCTCTCATTCTCTACGCGCCTTTATTTCTTCTCTCTCGAGCAATCCACAAAACGCATTCCTTCGAGGCAGCGAAACAGGGAGAAACATCTTTCCTTTGAGAGATCAGGAATTATCCCAAGATGAACACTCGGGATCCATTTTACGCGCTTCTTCCCTTACTTTTCGTCCACGCGTTTGATCGTCGTGCAATTTCCACGGGGAGGAAAGTAGAAACACGTAACTATACGTCGCATACTTGACAGGGCCGGTAATTACTTTTAACTCCATTAACGCAGTTACGTTACGATAAAGCGGAGCCAAGGTAAACGCTGTTCCCTCCGCGTTAGCGCGTGTGCGTGTGTGTGCCGATAAAGTTTGCAAATGTCGATGGTGAGAGAACGTGATATAATATACCGTCCGACCTTGTAATTCCGCGAAACATATTCTGCTTATTACACGGAATCGAACGATTTTCTCCCTCCTCTTTCTTCTCCGTTTATCCTTTAATCCATCCGTACGAAATCATTCGCAATTTTCATCACTTTTCTTCTTTTAAACTAATTAACACCGTCCCAGAGATCCGCCGTTTGTCGATTCCGCTCTTTGACCGGTTGCGCTTGCACGTTTCTCTTTTTCCCCTGATTCAGCTTCGACAACAAAAGCGTTTCGACTCGCGTTAAACCGTGCGATGACCCGCGTTTTAATTATTCCAACTTTTATCCCTTGCATTATCGATTCTCCCCCTCTCTCGTTTGAATTGAATTTTCATTCGTTGCTTCGATTTATTCTCGGTGATTCGTGTTACAATATGAGGGAGGATGAATGAATGGGAGGAGTTGTCGCAAATATTCACTCGTGAAGGAAACGGTTTCACGCGTTCCCACGTCGAAGCTATTTCATAAATCATAATGGATGAAAAATCGGAGTGAAGAGTTGATTATGAAGAGTTCGTCAATTTGAGAGAAATTAATAGGGAGGGGAGAAGGGGTTTACATGAGCGGATATTATATCGTGGAATGAATATTCAACGTTTATTTAATATTGGCTGCATCGAATACTTCCAGCTTCGGCCCATTCGAATTAGAATCGTTCAAAATTGTGAATAAATTTTATTCATCGAAAGGCGTGAGCGAAGTTTAATAAGGCTTTGATTACATGTTCAGTTACTCGCCGCGCTCCGCGTACGCAGTCATCCACGTCGATTTATATTCTAAAATATTTAAATATCAAAAGGGAGAAAACTTAATTCCGTCTTGATTAAAGTCAACGTTGACTCGAATGATCGGTTTATTCAAATTGTATAATAACTATTTCACACTACTTATTCGATTATGAATATTCGTGTTCCATTCGTTTGACCATTAATAGAATAGACCGTTTAATGGTCAAACAAATTAAACGTGTAATGTGTGTAAATAAAGAAGCGAAGATTTATAAGAAATGGACAGTTTAATCGGTTTGTCCGTGTTCGAAAGAAAATTATATCCGAAAGAAATTTGTCCATTTTCACGTCACGTTGTCGTTTTAATTGAACCGATCGATATTGTGTAACAAAAATATTCACAAAGTATATACGTTTCCATACGGATGAGGATTAGTTTAATTAATATCTGCTATCGTTATTGATCCTCGTTATTACACAGAGAGAGTTTTTATCCGACGACTTTTGCTGTTAGCGTTACATTTACACGTTCGTTTCATCCTTTTACTCGATCTCCTCTTAATGAATAATAAAACTTTGTGCACGTGTTTCGGATTAAAATAGCGATTAATCGTTTCGAGGGGAATACCAGGGGAACGTTTTTTCCAATCTTTCGTGTCGCGTTGATCGATACAAATGCGCACACATACGCGCGCGCGCGCACAATTTTTCTAAATTTTCTTTCTTCCTTTTTTTTTTAAGATTAAATATCAGCTCGATGTCTCAAAGAAATACTTACTACGTGTTTTCATTGCTCGTAAATAAATGATAATTTTAATTATCCCCAAGTTGTCGTCAAAAGAAAAGAATAATGGAGAAATAATGGATCGAAAGTTTGGGTTTGTTGACCAGCAAAACACTTTTG
Source organism: Apis florea (assembly GCF_048593485.1). Classification (NCBI taxonomy): domain Eukaryota; kingdom Metazoa; phylum Arthropoda; class Insecta; order Hymenoptera; family Apidae; genus Apis; species Apis florea. The sequence continues at coordinate 2,801,423 of NW_028256416.1, read as the reverse complement.
GCGATCTTTCACCGCGTGGAACGAGGTGGAGGGAGTAGCAGTTTCGCTTGTCCAACCCGGCAGATATATAGCAGCTTCTGTTTGAAGTCACACTCGACAATCTTTCCGCCATAATTCCATTTTATCGTTGAGAGAGGACGCGAGGCAGGAAGAGAACAGTCGAGGTATCGTCCTGGTTGGCTAACAGGAGACTTCCACCGAACCTCTGTAAGCAAAGAATTGTCTGAAAGCTCAACAATGCTCGATCTTATCGTCCCCCTTTTCTATCGAGAGAACGACGAGACTACGAGAAGAACACTCGAGTGGTTTTCCTTTGGACAGAGCGTTTGGTTTTCCTTTTTCAGCACGATTGTTCTTACGCCATCGAGCATTGATTTTCCCTCCCCCTTCTTTACCCCCTTTTTAATTTTAAAAAACACACGCGTAAAACTTTCAAAATGATATTTTAAGCGACGAAAATTATTAAAAGCGTTTCTTCGATTCGTTCCGTTCCTTTTTTCCTTTTTTTCTGGAAAAAACACTAGAATTCACGGGCAATTTTTAAATTCCTGTTCAAACAATTAAACTCTCTTTCTACCGACTAATGTCGAGAGACGTTGAAATATATTGCGACGGAAGTCTGTCTCTTTGTTGAAATACAACATCACCGCCAATTTTGCATCGATCTTGACTAATTGACTTTGGAATAATCCAATAGTTCGCGGGTCGAGTGAAATCCAAAATCGATTTTGCGAAGTCGATTAGGAATTAATTAACAGCCCTGTGAACTATTCTCCATTGTGCTTTATATTTCAATGAATCATACCGCACCCTGGCTCGCTTCCGGCAACTTTTCATAAATCATTCCTTGCCGTTTAATTGATAAACCTCAAACCCTAGATATAGCCCGATATTACCATCCATATATATATATTATGCATAATATCACAGTCGATAAAGCTAGAAATAAGGAGATAACGAAATCGTCATAGATTGATTCCGTTAAATAAACGGAGATCGTGTGCCGTGCGATTTTATATTTTCTCGAGGGTGACACGAAGGCGTCATTCATTTTACGGCAATGTAAAACGATAAGGAACACGGCCACCATTTTTCCTTCACGTTTACTTCACTACGTGACGCTTTTAGTTAAGACCTTGACGAGGTTAAGATCCCTATAAAACCAGCGGCAACGTGGTTTTCCAAGCTCGGGTGGAAAGTGTGATTCGACCGTCCTTTTTCCCCCGCTTATAGTCCCTCTTCGTCGCTTCATCCCAAATTTCCCTCCCCTCTCTTCTTTATTTCTTCTTCAACGCGCGGAAGAAACATCGAGTCTTTGAAACGGCCAGCCCAGACACGAAGAGGAAGAGAAGAAGAAGAAGAAGAAGAAGAAGAAGAAGAAGGTTGATATTGCCTGGTGATTTACCGAAATTGCCGACAGTTTCAAAGTGAATTACTCTCGTACGATTCAATTTAGAATTTTCTTGCTAATATACCGATTAAAAATTATCGTTTCAAAGTTTCGATTTCCACCAAATGATATCCATATCTAATTTTAATTTGTAAAACGTAAAATCATTTAATCGTTTCAGAAAAATAGGAGAAGCAATTTCTCGAGCGATTTTACGAATCTTTTAAATCTTTTCTCACAAGTATGTATTCTTGTCAAGGATCTTGGAATTTTCTGTTTTCACACAAAGGAGGGCCCGCTTGACAACAGATGTAATCTCTTTTACAATGCAATTTCGGGGCATGAAAAACTTTTATCTGGATTAAAAAGAATCCGAGCCGTTTGCAAATAACCGAGCCCGAAAGCCATAAAAATAACCAATCGAACCTGCACGGAAAGTCCATAACAGCGGGACAACGAGAAACGCGACCACTCTGAGCAAATAAAATTTAACAAACCGCCGATAAATCGATATCCTCACCTTATCCTCTTCTCTCTCTCTCTCTCTCTCTCTCTCTCTCTCTCTCTCCCTCCCTTTTCTTTTTCCTTCCGTTTCTCTGCCCGCCCAAGTATTCTCCCTTCGAAGTGCAGCCTCGTGGTTTCGCGTTGAGAGTCGGCTAATTGATTTATCGTCCGTGATCGTTAACCGTGCTATATCGCGTGTATACGTATATACGTTGCACATTTATGAGAGAACTCTGTATCGATGCTCAAATGGTTATCGCGTAATCGAGCATAAAAACGTAACAAGCCGATGGAATCGAACTTTCGCTGGAATTACGACTGTTACGTGACGATCCCATAGGATCGTCTCGTTTCCAAGGAGGGAGAAAGATATAGCCACGGGCAATTTTAGATCCGTGAAAATGAAGGCTTTCCGGATTCTCATTATCCATTTTAATACGCTGTAGAAATACGCTACGCGTTGATCATTTCGAAGGAATTTTGAAAATCTTGCGATTAAAAGGAATATCAATATTCACCTTTCGTTGAACAAGAAAGAAACGTCTATTTTCCACGGTGATTTTCAATGTGAAATAATTACATTCACAGTCGTACACATTTTCTTTTTTTTTCCTCATTTTGCAACTTCGATAATATTCACATCCCTGTGAAAAGGATTATACGATATGTACAGGAAGAAAAAATCTTCCTTCATCCCTCTGTATTCTTCAAAGTTAATCACCATACTCATACTGTGAAACTGAAAGTTCGACGACATAATAGAAGGAGGATCGGGGTCGCGTAGCACAAAAGAATCTTATTACTTAAGCTGCCATTATCTTAGCTCAGCTTGTCCCCTCAAGAAAAGTCTTTCGTCCAGCTCATTACTTATCGAACGCTCCTTTTCCTGTCAAAATCTTTCAACGACGGAGAAAAGTGGCTTTCCGCGTTCTCTCCCCTCCCGAAAACTCAACGACTCGCTCTCCGCGGTCGAGGAAAACTTCCATCTCCAATTAAAAGGTATACCATCCATCCTCGAAACGCACGTTGCGAATGAAGGGACGGCGTTTGGAGAGCACGGGTTCGAGCGGGAAGCGTTTAACGAGAAAAGAGGGGCGCACGTAGCGGTTGGGCGGATTCGGATTTAGGCAGCTGCGGCGTTCCACGCGCATAAGCCCGGACAAACCTGAGGTTTGGCACTCGGGACGTGCCTTGGCAATTCGATCGTCCACGCGCCCCCTTCCCTCCCTCCCTCATTCCCGCTCTCGAAACGAAACTTTCCAGAATCTTCTTGGATTTTCGCAGCAAAGGAATGTTTCCTCTTCTCGTGCAACGAACGTTCGGAAAAAATAGAATAAATAATATCGTAGAACGTTTATGGATTTGGATTTTGAGTGGCGATGTACACCTTCGAAATTTATGAATTAATTTTGAAAAGGGACATCAAGAGTGCCCTCCTCCATTTATTATCAAAGTTTTGAACCGCGATTGTCGAGAAAATTTGTTAACGTTCGCTCGAATTTCTCTGTTCCCGTAATCAGCTGTTGCACGAAGTTGTACAAAGTATCAGGGAAATTATCGAAAGCGGGAGGGCTTTCAGCGGAGAGATACTGGGAGAGGAGGGGGGACAAAACAATTGACAACCGCCAGAGGGAGTGTTTCCCCGAGTTTGCGGGATAGATTCTGGTAACGGAAGCATTAGAAACAACGGACTAGTTAGATAGATTTGTGTGTAACCAGCTGCGACCTCTCACGTGTGTAAGCTTCAATCGAGACGTGGCTGAGATTGGGTACTTTGAGATTGTCTCAAACACGTGAATCCACTTCCACGAGATTATTCACGTTCTGAAAACTCGCTTCGCTATTCGTTATCGGATGAATATCGCGTGTTGGCCACGCGGATTGGCAAATTTGCAAATTTCACCGATATTTTTCACGGTTGGAAATATCCTTGGAAATTATTCCACGTTCCGCGGTTGTGATTGCGACAACTAAAAAGAGTTTGAATAATTTTTGAAACGAGAAAGGAAAATTAACCGCCGCCAATAAGAAACGAGGAGGGACAACGCGGAAAGACAAATAGATGGCGGAAGTGTAACGTGAATTTGTGCACCGGTAGCTTCAATTAAATTTCGTGCGATTCCAATATCCACCAGCGACGGCTGTTGGAAAGAATGAGAAAAAAAAAAAAAGGGAATAGAAATTCGCGTATGCGAAAGAAAATAAAGAAAACACGAGGAAAAGCGAAACAATTTAGCGAGGTAAACGGCCATTGTTTCCTGCCATTAAACGATTTTCGATTACACACGTACGCACGAATATGAGGCGGTGTTGGTGCATAACGGATGCATGTAATTACGAATCGAGCTTTACGACTTGCTTAACTTAAATTACGCGACCTCAATTAAGTGAGGACCCCATGCCTGCTCTCGTTGCCAAGTTTCACCCTTCTGGTGAACCGCACGCTTCGCCCCCTCTATCAAAAACTGACCGTTTATAGCTTGCCTTTATTTCCCTTGAAATATATTCGGGTCGAGGATCCAGAATGTGGCTTAACGGAGGCTGAGTGAAAAGTAAATGGAATTAGAGATAGTTGATGAAACGATTATTATTATTATTAATTGGAAGGATTACTCGCGCGTATACATTCTTCTTTTTTTTATTTTTAGAGTAATATAGCAGTCGTTTCTGTCCATCAAATACAACGATTATCCGTTGGACCGAGTTACGGATCGATTTCGATTAACTCAGAATGATCCAAATATTTCCGCAAGACGGGATTTCCGTGAGATAGGAAAGTCCATCTTTAGTCGAGTACAGGGTTTCCTTATCTATATTTCTATATGAACGAGCAAGTTCAGATGGCAAAAATATAATTTATAGATGTATTCCGATGTAACAAGTTTCGTGGTAATTCTGTTCAAAATCTCGGGCTTATTCAAATACCCGTAATTAAGATTTCATTAGTTTTAACTGTAATTTCAAAATTTGAATATTTAGATTCGTAACCATCTCTCGGATCGCAGTTCCTTCCTTCTATTTATCCACGCCGCGATCCATTTCGTTCCACTCGATCGGCCATCATTCTCTCTCTCTCTCTCTCTCTCTCTCTCGTTCCTCCTCCTTTTCCTTCTCCTCCTCTTTCGTCTCGTCAACGATTATTGTCGTCGATTATCCTTCGATTAAGAAATTCGATTTCGAAATTTAACGGGTCCACCCCTCACCTTGTCCCCGAAGAGTGGCCGGCTCTAAACTAAATATTGGCTTACCGCGCCTCCACCGCCGCTCTAACGCCGCTCAAACATTCTTCCCCCGCTCGATAAAACTCTGAAACCCTCGAGCCAAAGGCCAATCGTAACTTTTGCGAACACCTATTTCACACGATTGGTTGAGCCAACCGATCCTAATCGAAACCGGTATCGAAGAACAATCGCACTCGACCCCACTTTCCCCTACCACCGCTAATCGATTCCCTCCCTTTCAACTCGATCCGAATCACTCGCGTCCCGCAACGAAAACAGATTAATTTTATCGTAGGCCGCGTTTCGAGCAAGCGTGCTCGACACGAATCCCCGAGATGGGACGTGTAAGTACGTGTAACTCCGTGTACACAGAGTGCAGGGATGGAGGGGTGTAAGAGCGGGACAGAGTGCAGGGGAATTCAAACGGAACGGAGAGAGAGAGAGAGCGGGTCGCATCGATTCCGGCCAGCATCCAATCAAGGATAAGGACACTGTAGAGACGGTGTGTCTCGCCCGATTGCCACTGTACACAGAGACATTGTTGTTGCAGTTTCATGCAAATAGGGAATTAGACTACCACCGCGCCGTATGGAAAACCTCCTTTCTTCTAAGGTTGTAACAATGTCGATTCGAAAGGGATAATTGATACGAGCGATCTTCCCTTTTCTTTTTCTTTTTTTTTTTTTGTTTTTCTTTTTATTTCAGGATTTAGGCGCATCATTTTTCGGAGAAGAGATTCAATCTCTCGATGTTATTCAACCATGAATCAGTCTTGATTCGTCTCGTGCGGAATACAGAGATTTACAGGGAGTCGAAATTAAATTTTCAAGTGATACACACGGATTTAGGTTAACATATTCGTCGTAAAATAATGTGTTTTACTAACACACAACCTGTGAATATCGTATAATTATTGATTAATTCCATGATATTACTCGGATATATATATATCGGCGAAGTATTATCTTGATGTGTAAATCTGTTGCAAATATTATCAGACCGGTAGTAATCTATCCTGTATTATCCCACTTCTAATGAATTAACAATGCACGATCCTCCGATGTTTATTTAGCTTTACGGGCAATATTTTAATCGGTCAACGATTATTCGAATCGAATAATCCAAAATCCTGTATCGAATTCGATGATATATAAACCGTTGTACAAGGAACAAAAAACAAAAAAGGGAAAAGAACAACCATTGTTCTCTGGGAGAGAAAGTTTCCATCGTGGTTTTCGATAGGTTTTTTTGGAGGGTAGCATTTTTTCGAATCGGGGAAGAACTTTCCACGATAAAAACTCGAAGTTTCTTCCGCTATACGATTCTCGTTGCGTCCGATTAAACGTGATTTCCAAACAAAACGTGCATCAAACGTACTTGGAAAGATTTTAAAAAAAAAAGAAAAAACAAAACGAACGGACGAAACGAGTCGAATCGAAATCCTTTCGAATTGTAGTCGAGGCCTATATACCTACCCACGCACACGATGAGTAGAATGGTTAGCTAAAGTCGCAGCGCAGAGCCGGGCGCACAGCTCTAAGTTTTGCCTGATCCCCGCGCGAATGCATAGGCATAACGTAAATCCATGTTTACTATGCTAATACAGGCGAAGTTGCCGGTTGAAAGGACTCTGTGAAACGTCTCATCAAATATGCAACGCTACTTGCCTGCGACCGGGCCAAAGAAGAGGGACTGGAGAACGGGAGAGAGAGAGAGAGAGAGAAAGAGGAGGGGAGACAAATAGAAAGAGATGGAAAAAAGGAGAAGAAACTCTACCGCTTTTGATGGAGTCCGTTGGACCGGAAGCACGAACGTTCCTGAACGTACCCTCGCAGCTACTTCAGTTAGCAAATTTCTTTAAGGCTGGAGAATATTTCTTTCCAACTCTCTCTCTCTCTCTCTCTCTCTCTCTTTCTCTGCTCCCCGCGGGTCTAGTTCCTGGCAGTTTATCCACTGAATGAAGAAGAAACCGGTTCGCTACCGGTGTATGGATATACGTGTTTCGAGCTTAAAAGGTTTAGCCGAGAGGAACGTGTTGGGCGTGTAAGTTAATTGCCCCGGGGGAAAGGTAAATCTTTCCATTCTGAAATATTCTGAAATTTCGGCGTTAACCGATTCGATCCGACCGAATCGCAGCGCGAATCAAATTTTCGATGCGTTGTTTTCTTCCTTTCGCAGATTCTAACCGTGGAAGAAAGACTCGTGTTACAGGATTTCCCGTATTTATGGAGATCGAATCTCGTGAATGAACCGCGCAAGATCTAACTTCGCAACTGGTAATGCAGCGCCCGTGGCTTGCAGATTGAAAATACCGATACAATCGTTGCACCAACCGAGGATCGCCTGTTTCCTGTTTTCATCGTTGTCTTTCTCATTACTTTAAAAAAAAAACACACACAGGGCGAAGAAGAAAGCAAGGAAAGTCGACGATTCTTCGCAAAGGTTCTTCGCAAAAGACAGCGAAAGAAACGGAAGGTGGAAAAGCGGATTTTTCGGGATCGCGTGTGCGGAGTGAAATCAAAGGCGGACCGAACGTATTTTCGAGGCCTACGGTTCGCTCTCTCTCTGTCCACGTGTGGCCCGTGAAAACTGCTTTTAACTCGTCCCAGTTTACGAGAGACTTTCGCGAAAGGAAGAACGAAATCCAGAGGACGTCCGGCGTCCGTCCGGCGCCCGGAATCGGGCGAAACTCGGAATGGCTTTTTGCGGTTCCGTAGGTGGCAAGATGAAAGGCGAGTTATTTGTCTTTTGTCGGTGGACGACAAAGCCATCCCCACAACTCTCCACGGTTGTTCCCCTTATCCCCGGAATGGAAAAGGGGATCCTCGCCCCTTTTCCTCGTTCCAGTCCCTTGTGCAAAGGTTATCGACGAGGATCTATCTCCACCATCCTCTAAGTATCTTACTTCCGTTGGCGGAGAAATTAAGACGTCGAGCGCCACGTTGAATACGTCCGATAATTTTCTATTGCGCGGAAAGAAGGAGGGAAGAGAGGAGGAGGAGGAGGAGGAGGTATAAGGAGATTATATTTTTTATTCCCTGCGAGAAATTTAGAAAGATTGGCCGTTCCGCTGAGCGTTGTTGGAACGGAACATTCATTGATACAATTATTGGATAAATAATCGGTATGATAAATAATTTCAGCGATCGAAATCGAAGCGGAACGGATGCATTGAAATGCACGCGGTGGAGTAGACGCGCGCAGATTGCATTAATAAACTCGATGTTTGCAGGAGGTGCACGTCGAGGCTATAGTCGAATCGCGAGACTCGGCTAAACGCCTCTTGGTAACTTCGCCTTTCACAACGAAGTACTTACTTGATTAAGATCCTGGGATGATTTCAGGAACGGTAGAAATACGGGGGGAGGGAAAAAGGAGTTAAAGTGCGAGTTAAAGAGTTTAGCGCGTAGTACGACGAGAAGAAAGTAATGAAAGGAAAATCTGCTGGAAATGAAACTGGCCGACAATTTCAAAACGTAAACAGCGCGGAGATGGAACCGTGCATCGTGGAGAATTGCTTTCCTATAGCTGTAACTCCCTCCCTTCCTTCCCCTCCCCCTCTTTTTTTTTTCTTTTTCTCCGTGAAAATGTTTCCTCGATCTCAGAGATCTACAACTTATTTATATGCAAAATTGCCGTTGCGAATAAAAATTAGAAAATTTCGTTTCGAAAGACAGAATGTACAACAATACTTACTTGTTTGATCAACGGTCGATCTGTACCACTTGATCACGAATTGCTCGGATTATTCCATTCGCGCGGCGAAAATATACGCTCGTCCGCCTATAATTCGATTTCGCCGCCAATACGAAAAGTAATTCCGTTTAAGGCCACGATAAATGGCCCCCAAATCCACCTCACCCACCCCCATCGACGATCTACCTACCAGCCTCGGAGGTAACCTCTTCGGAGGTAATCACGTTTCCGCTCGAAGCAATGAAGGGAGGGGGGGTCGCTACTTAAGCGCGGCAAGCAATTTAATTTCGCTGGAACAAAGTGGAGAGAGTGGATCGTGGGAGTGAACCGGCGCATTATTGCAGTGGCCGCAACACAATGCACCCACGGACCGACCGCTTTTTCGACGCATCCAACGCGTGCATCAGCGGGCTATTCGGGGCTAAACCGAGCGTCATCCCCTTTGAGCCGGGTCTCGAGAGAGTTGCCACGCGGTTTATTGGCTCGCTGCGTGCCATTAAACGGCGGAATTCGGTGGGGGGAGAGGCGTGGAATTGGCATGCGTCAGCTCTCCCCATTAGAAAGACGGAAGAGGTAGGGAGAGCGTAACGATGATGATGAGCAAAAGGTGTGCGATTGATCCGCTCGATTGTTGAAAGCCGTGTTTAATGAGTCGAACGTGATTGGTAATGGAGAAGGGGAGGGGAAGGGGATCGGTGTTTTCTTAATTGATATTACGATCTCCTGGATGGGAAATTATCGATGGGACGAGCTCGAAATGATGTTGCCCCTTCTTGATAGCTATTTTTATTACTCCGAGATCTCCGTCTAATTCTCCTTATCAAGACGGGCTGTGTTCTGTTAAGCTTCTTGATATTCGTCGATAACGAGGCATCGTGATTTGTGAATCTTTGGGATGATTAAAATTGAGATGATTATAAAAAAGAAATGGAAATTCGTGTTTCTATATCCGAATCCAATGCTTTTTCGAGTCAAGATTATGTATATAAGGATGGCTTTATAAATATTCGTTTCATCCGCTTCTAATTAGTTTAATAAAAAGAAAAAATTGGCGTCGGTTCAATGAAAAATACATTGCCCGTCGAATTTACAAGCTCCGGCTGATGGAGAAAGCGAGAGGAAATTAAAAATAGGAGAGGCAAATGAAAATCGTGACGTGGATTTTTCATCTTGGCCACGACGATTCATTCAACGGCCGAGATATTCGTACGTAAATACCGATCTTCGTGTCTTGAATATTTTAAACGATGCACGTTTGGTTTTTTTTTTTTTTCATATTTCTCTCTCGAAAATGACTCTCGAAAGATGAAAATTTGGTTAAACCAAGAAATCTTTTTCGGTCGAAAGTGAAGCCGTCCACGGTTATTCAAGCGCTCGGAGCGACGAACTGTCCCAGACTCTATATTTTCTGAAGCGTGAGGCGAAGACCGAAGCTTGAATCCCCTTTGCCAACCGCCCCTCGTCCCTTCGCTGCAAGCCTCTGTTCAGCCCTGGCTGCAACTTTTCTATAGGAGCAGACATACGGTCAACATCGGTCTTTGTTTCGTCGAGGGTCGTTCACGTGCCGCTTTCTTTAACGCTTCCTTCCTTCCTTCCTTCCTTCCTTCCTTCCTTCGTTCCTCCTGGACGTTGATATTGTCGCTCGAATAGGGGTCGGTGTTCGGCACGATAAGAAATAGGCGAACTACTCAAATTCCTTTTCCTTTCTTTCCTCTTTTTTTTCTCTCGTGAAATGGATCGAGCATCTCGAGTGTTATTTAATCTCAAGTTCGCTTTATATTCCACATTTTACCGTGTTTTCGTACCTATTCATCTTTTCTCTCTCTTGATAATGTCATCTTTTATATACCTGATAAAATATATCGACGGATAAAGTAAAATACCGATGCAAAGTAATTTATGATCCGGAATAATACAGGTGGAATCTTATGATTATTGGCTCGTACCCACTCGTGCCAATCTCCTCTCTTACGATTCACCGAGTTCACTTTATATTTCGCAATATATTCCCTACAATTCATCTTTCGTTTATTGATAACTTTATGATGTATAACTTGCTTCGTGTAATTTCATTCACGATCCATAGGGATAATACAATAGTCGGTTTTACGATTGACTCGTACCACTGCCTATCTCCTCTCTTGCGATTCATCGTTACACATACAGCGCATCGTACAAACGTATCATTTGCATTCATACGATCTGGAATAACAAAGCTTACCTTACTTCATACCACATGTTTGCTATAAATCCTTTACGATTTACAAATATACATATATATATAACACATATAAATATACAACGTTTCGATCGATGTTTATTTTTCAGGGAAAAAGAAAATCTAGTGGAAAACGCACAAATTTGCAATAACAATATTTTCCCGCAGACTTTCCAACCCCGACAACAATTCTTCCGACAGGTATCGATTCGACCAGCAATTTCCGCGCCATAGAAAAAACGATCGACACGGGAACGCATTTGCGGGGCGGCGTCCAATCAGAGGGCGCGCCCGTCCCCGCAAAACATCCCAGCCTCTAATCAAAAAAGCGTGTCGGATGGAGCGCGGGTCAGCGCGTTTTCTCGTTACATTCCGTCGGCGAGGCGTGGTGTTACGCGGCGGCCACGAAATCGACACGTGTCGCGGCGCTGGTTCGCGGCGCCTCTCTGCCACGCGGAACCACGCGACAATGGCGGAGCAAGCATTAGCGACCCGTCATATCCGCAACGTACCGTCACGTCCCGACATTCTCTCCGTCTCGAAGGTTAATTCTCCCAATGTCGCGCCTCTCCCTCTTCCTCTCTCTCTCTATATATATATATATATATTTCCTCCACTTTTCTCCCTTGTTCCCTTCTCTCGGACGTAAATCGCTGACAGACATCTCTCTGGGAACAATGCCATCGTCCTCCCTTCGTCTGGTTCGAAGATAGAGCCTCGAGCGAGGACGACGAAGGCGATAACAAAGGGGAAACAAAAACGGAACCTTGAACGGAGCACAGAGTTCTCTGTAACTGTTTCTCTTTTCGCGATCGTTTGGCGCAAACATTGGCCGGTGACTAGCGAGCTGTTGATACAATAAACTTTGGACGATCGTCGATTTTGTGAAAAAAAAAAAAAAAAAAAAAAACAGTGTAACTCGAAAACATAGTGTAAATTGTACAAACACGGAAGAGTATAAATTTCGGGAAAAAATACAAGATACTACCTCGGGCAGTAGGTAGTTTTCCGTTTCGAGGAAATTTAAAAAATCGTGGATCCCGGCTACTTTTCACCGAGGGAGGGGGAGGGTGTTTATTTTTTTCTTTTATCCGAGGAGATGGTGAAAGAAGACCTTTTTTTCTTCGCAGGGATGGCGGAGAACAACGGTAGAAAGCATCCGGTGTTGCTGTACATCCACGGGGAGAGCTACGACTGGGGTAGCGGAAATCCGTACGATGGCAGCGTGCTGGCCAGCTACACCGACCAAGTAATCGTGACGATGAACTACCGGCTGGGCGTGCTCGGCTTTCTCAACGCCAACATGGCGCCCCAGACCAAGGCGAGGGTCGCGAATTACGGGCTGATGGATCAGATCGCGGCGCTCCAATGGGTCAACGAGCACATCGCCCTGTTTGGCGGCGATCCCAACAACGTGACGCTGATGGGTCAAGGGACTGGAGCCGCCTGTGTTCATTTTCTCGCCATCAGCCCGACCGTCGTGCGTGGTCAGTCGCTTTTTTTTTCCCCTCGCGAGGAGGAGAAACTCGCCAAGGAGAGCGAGATTTTAAACGTCAAAACGCTTCGTCTCTCTCTTTCTCGAACTCTTTTTGTCAATTCTTTTTCCCATTTTCTTCACTTTCCTCCTTCTTCATTTTGGGTTTCGAAATTGGGTTTAATTATGAATATTTCTAGACGTATGTGTGTTCGACGATAGAAATAGGTGAACGAGGGATGCAATATAAATAACGGTAAGTATTGTCGTAATGAAAATCTTCGTGCAAAGATGATTGTTTGAATGAAATTTTGTTATTTTACATTTTTCATTAATCGAAGAGAAGAACGAGCGGTATAAAAATTGGATCTTAAAAATCGATCGGATTAATTTTAATACCAATTTCGTGCTCGTCGGGAGGAATCGGATCCGTCGGAAGGAACTCTCGAAAAGTCCATAGATCAACAGAAAATCAAACTCGCCGAGAATACGTTTAATTTCGCCATTTCTTTCTTTCTCGTCCTCGGGGTTTGAAGTTTATTCGATCGACTGTGACTTTCGCCAAGTAATCTCGACGAATCTCGAGCAAGTTTGGGAAGTTTTTCGCGTAACACGATAAAAATCCGCATTCGACTAAGAGCCGCCCAACTATTTTTAGATCTCTTATAAAGTTCCACTCGGTTAGATTAAATTCTGCCCGTCCTTGTTTCGTACCTAAACTTCTGCTTCCTGGCCTGGAACAATTAACCTGGGGCTTGATAATAGTTATAGCCGAGTCGCGTGCAAGAAAGAAGAATCGTTATGCCATAAATAACGAGATGGCGGCCGGTCGTCAAGACTCTTCTCTCTCGATGGAGGGATCCGATATTTCTCCTTGATGATTCCTTCGATCCGTGGAACGAACCGCTAACGAGACTCTCGAGAAGAATTCAGAAGGAAACGAGCTTATGTGTATCGAGGTCTCTCGAGATCCAATTTCTCGAAAATCGATTCTTCTTATCCTTCTTCGATTCCCGATTAATTAAAAACAATCGAAATCTATTAATGTTCCTCTTAGGAAAGAAGTCTCCTCTTAGGGGGATTAATTTTTAAAACCACCTCGATGACCTTATTACTAGATCTAGTGATGATGATCCACGAATCGAATGGAGACAAGGTTAAATTCTTTCCAAGGTCTTCGAAAAAACGCGTGAAAAAAAAAAAGAAAGAAGGGATAAAGGAAAGAATGAGCGAATTATAAAAGTAAATTAAAGAGATGAGGGAGAACACGGAAGAAAATTCCGGGAGAGAAGGAATTATCCTCGAAACTTCTTAAAACCACAAAAGAAACTTTCTGGAGGGGAGATATTTAAAAGGGGGTTAAAAGAAATCCAAAAGGTGTAGACGATTTCCTGTTGGTCGACTAAACGAGAAATTGTGTTACAAAGGATAAACTGTAATAGGCAGAGAAACGAGAAAGAAGAATTCTCGGCATGGTACGCGCGTGAAATATCGTTCTTCTATCCGAATGGGTATCGCGATACGCTATTAGAAAATACTTTCCTCCTTTATGAGGCCGCGGAACGTCCACGATCCACGCTCCATGTTTCTTTCCCTCGTTCGTTCCCCTCGCCCTCGTTTCTTTTCCAAAGAGCGTTCCCAGTCACGCTGGAATTTCTCGCTTAGCCTCGTCGATCCCGGAGCTTCGATATTGGCCGTACACGAGGAAACGTGGACGAGGCTTCTCTCGAGCGGAGGCTTCGCTCGAAATTGCTGATATAAATCTGTCTTGATAAATGGTCGGTCGCGAGATGAGGCACAGGAAGACGTATTAATTGAGGCAACTTAACGAAAACAGCTTTGTTTCTTGCGATCGATGGATGTGGCTGGGCGCACGATTTCTACCTTTTTGAAATTCTTCGATTCTGCCTCTTTCTCATTCCACTTTCGTTTCGATTCGAACGATCGATGGCGATCGTTCCTTTAAAACTCGTGGATATATTTTTGTTCGTTCCTGAAACGAGGTCGAAGAGTAATAATAATTATATTCGAAATATGATTATTAATTAATAAATTGCAAAAAGTGTGTCGATAAAGTTGTGCATGGTTGGAAATATATGGTGCTCGTGGAGAACTTGTTGCAACTTTGCTTATTCGATACAACAAATTAATTAGTTTGGGAAGTTTTCGTAGTTTTCCTCCTCGACGCCAAGCACTTTGATATTAATCACCGAAGTTCGATTCTTCGAAAGAGTTGGCCGTGTAGAAGAATTATTGAAGCAGGCTTATCGGCATACAGCACTACCAGAAATGTTACGATGAAATTAGACGGCGAAACTGGTGAAAACATTGTCATTTCAAAACATTGTCTAATTTCTTTTAAAGTATCTTCAAATATCTTAATTTGTTTCCTCGATTTTGATCTTCTTATTTTCTAGATTCGAACACAATGACCCAAGTTTAAAAGGTTCGATAGTAAATAGTTGTTTTCTTCGAATCTCTATTCAATAGAAGCTTTCGTATGTTTTCTATTTGAACTGACGAACGTGGACGAACCGAGATCAAAGAATGTGACGGCTATCCTTATTACAAATTGATTTCTCTTCCTCTAAAAAGATAGATTTTCAAAGAGTAGTGGAAAAACATCATTGGTTCTGTTGACGAAAGGAAAATCAGAAATAAGTTTCTTCTCGAGAATTTTCTGGAACTCTACATTCTATAACTATAGTTGGAATATACTCGTTTAATGCATGTCATACGATCAACAAGGAAAACCGATATTTATCTTCAATATTTTTCCCCTCCTACAAAGATATAAAAAACAAAAGACAAACAGAGAGAGAAAGAAAGAGAGGGAGAAACACGTATCCCATTTCCAATTAAAAATAAAACTAAGACAAAGTATTCTTGCACGTTTATGTCAACATCTTCTTTAGAATATATCAAAGCTTAAAGATTAACGTTAAATATTACTTTAAATAGACTCTAAACTAGACTCTGCGATCAAAATTTAACACCCTATATTTTTTTTTCTCTTATAAAAAATTCCTCAAAGGTCTTCATTGTTAAATTTACGCAAATTTTTTTTTTTTGCAATTAGGTCTGTTCAAGAGGGCTATTCTATTATCAGGCAGCGCCCTCTCGTCGTGGGCAGTGGTCGAGGATCCTGTTTCTTACGCCTTGAAACTCGCCAAGGCGGTCAATTGCACGATTCCGAATGATTTGTTCAAGAACAACGAACTGATCGTCGATTGCCTTCGGGATCGAAGTTTGGAGGAGTTGATGAAAGTCAATATCCAACCGCCGACATTTTTGAGCGCGTTTGGGCCCAGTGTAGATGGCGTGGTCATCAAGCCAGACTTTCAGAAAGATCTTCTCTCGTACATGGGCCCGGAATTTCAAGGATTCGGGTAAGCATCGATTATTTATTTCTGAATGCTTAATAACTTTCTTAAAAAATTTATTTCTTTTTTTTTAATATCATATCACGAATCTATCGTCTTCATCATTTTCTTCAGCCTGTTCCATCAAGACAGCCTCTTCGTTAAATTTTACAAACAAAAAAATACCCAACGCAAGTTGAATTCATCGTAGACGTAGTTTATTAAGATTGTAAATGATTTGAGTTTGTTATGCAAAGTCCATTCGATCTCTGCTATCTCCACCGTGCTTCGAATACTTTTTTTTTTTTTTGGAAACGTTAGCCTAAATCGTACATCAACGACTTTACAACGATACCCGTTGTTTCGATGAGGCATGAAATTTCTTATCGCTATCAGCAAAGCACGTAAACGATAATGGCGATATAAAGAAGATTTACGCGTTGAAGATGACTGTACGCTATAGTTTCCATATGTTCGTTTGTTTCTCTCCCATTTTTCTTTCTTTTTTTTTTTTTTTTTTTTTTTTTTAGAGTACAGTAAGGAAAGAAAGGAATTTGTGTTTCGTTTCACAGGCCGCTGCCAAAGAAAGCGGAGCACGGTGCCCCGATCACGAGTAACAACAAATACGATTTGCTGTTCGGCGTGACCACGAGCGAAGCGTTGTGGAAATTCGCGGAGAAGGATGTACAGCAAGGGTTCGAGGGCGAAAGAAGGGACAGGATCATCAGAACGTACGTGAGGAACGCGTACGTGTATCATCTGACGGAAATATTTTACACGGTAAGTGTTTTCCATTTGAATTGAAACAATTTAGGAAAAAAAAAAAAAAGAAAGACAAAAATTAAGAGGATCAAGAGCAAAATTAAAATATCTCTCTCGATATGATAAGAAAAAAAGAAAAGAAATGTAAAAGTTACAAACTTGGAATGAATCTTGAATAAAATCTTTCGAAAGAAGTTCTCCGATCGCTTCCAAGGGACATCTTTCTCCAACTCTGTTTACTTACTCTTAATATAACTTTTCTTGAATCATATTTTTCGTTTCTTTTCTCTCTCTCTCTTTTAATCTAATTATGTCATCATCCACTTGTTTCTCGATATTCTCGTCGGTTGTATGATTGAATATACGTACGATCGCGTTAAAAAAAGAATAACGAAACGATGACGGAAAACAGGGACGATAAACCGATCCACAGAAAAGGGTAAACGCTTTGCACACGCGATTAAGCATTTAACGGGAGCGAATCGTTCATATTTCATAAATTTCGATAAGCCAATGATTCCAACGATTATTTCACGGCCGTTTGGCATGAGTTTTCATAATGCTCCCTGGGAATAATTTGTCGCCCCCACTCCGTGGTTCGTGGTTTTGACTCCCCTCCCCCACCCCTCTGAAAAATATATCTCGCCTACGTGTCTGATTATTTGGACCGTTATCTAAATGCCGATTTCGGTATCGAAAGATGGGAAACCGAATATTAACCAGGAAAATTCCAGCGTGTATCGATGCTTCGAATTTCAATAGTTCGATGGAAATGTTATACGTTTAGCGGGGGAAAAAATTGAACTTTTTTTTTTTCCCCCTCCCTCTTCTTTAGTTTTACAAATATCGAAAATATCGAGTAATAAAATTATTCGATTCGATTCGTTGTAAAATCGAAAAATTTTTAAAAAATTTCGATGAACTTTCATAGATGTGAAAATGAAAATGAAAAATGAAAAAAAGAAATTGTAGCGTTATCATGCATTTCGATATTCACGGAAAGTAAAAGAGAAAATTATAATTCGTGGAAATAGTTTCAGAATTAATTTAATCAAATATTTGATTCGATCAAAGCTCCAAAATGCCCAACTTTATTTATTTAAAATAATAAATAATTTTCACATTAGGAATAATAATAATAATATGTATTTTTTAAACATATGGAAAAAATTGTTCACAACTCGTAAAAAGGACATCAAAAATTTCAATTTTTTATTTCTTTTCTTCTTCTTCTTCTTATTTTTTCACAAGAAATCACTCTCCGTTTTTACACTTTATTCGTCCAGACCCTGTATATTTTTTTTTTCTCCATAACGTTTATCGTTTGATTGAATTATCGTTCAATTGGGCCAGGTGGTGAATGAATACACCGATTGGGAGCGGACAGTGCAGCACCCGGTGAACACGAAGGACGCCTGCGTCCAGGCGCTAAGCGATGCCCAATTTGTGGCGCCTTTGGTGCAGACTGGCGACCTCTTCACCCTAAGGCACACGAAGAAACCGAATAATCCTCATATAGCACCGATTCCCGAAAGCGAGAAAGAACCACTGCCTAAGACGTATTTCTACGTGTTCGACTATCAGATGAAGGATGGGGATTATCCTCAGGTAAGTGGTCATTTTCTTCTTCTTTGCTCAAAGAATTAAGAAGAAACGAAAAAGATGAAGCGTAATGTATAATCGAAAAGAATATATATAGCACGATATTATATTATTGAAATTCGTAATATGCATATGTTATTATTAGCATATATTATTATTATTATAAAGCGCTTACGAATTTTATGGGATAATTAGATTCGAAAACACAGCTGCGCGCTTTTCCTGCCGTGAATAAATTAAACCCGTGGAATAGAATTAATAACCGATCGGGGTATGGTCGAACCTTACTCTTCGCTGTTCCCATTTTTCGATCTATGCGCCGTTCGATTAATTCTCACCGATCGATCCAGTTAAATGTTATTCGAAATTTATTTTCTCCTCAAGTGAAATAGTATTGTTTACGTCTATATATTCACAATTGACAGTGACTATTTCATTGGGGAGCTACGTCCAAAGGTACGAGGTAACCGAGATATACCTCATTTTGTTTGAAATTCGAAATTTGTTTCGAAAATTCGAGTTCGAAAGCTTGTTAAATCGAACAGAGCGTGCGATATTGTATTAACATTCATCCATTTCGCAGGATGGATGAAATTACAAAGTTACTTTTGCGTAGTATTTACGACGATTCAGAAATCGAAAATCATCGGAACGAAAAACACGTTGGAACGACGAATCTCCTCATCTTTTGTTCCGCGATTAAAACAATTGAAAATATTTTCCACGAGATTAAACGAAATGAAAATTATCACTCGTGCGCAAAATATGCAGGTCGGCAATTCCAAGGGGCGATGCGTCTTGTTTATAAATACGGCGACGCGGTGTTTGTTCGCGAAGGAATGTGGCAAATTATGCGGCTACGAGCTCGTTTGTATCATTCCTTTGGATATGAAAAAATCCTCGTTCCCTCGTGAGAAGTCGCCGACGAGACGAGATAAAGGGTAGAAATGGGAGGAAGGACGAACGAGGTGAAACGATCCTAAGCTGCTCTAACTTGAGATATTATCGGGATGAGTAAATTCCGTGGGAACGAGATATTTCGTGGATGTAACTAATGTTTGCAATTACGAAAATTTACCGAGTATGAGGAACGAATATTTTCTTTTTCTTTTTTTTATCTTTTTTTAAACTTGAGCGATCGTTATGGAAATTAAGCTCTCGTTCAGATTGTAAACAGTGTAAGCTTCCGTTAAATCTAGGAAATCTCTGGTGAAGAAAGATAATAAAAACGGGTAATTAAATTATTGTACGGTCATTGCAAATATGATTCGAGAGATATTCGTTTCGTGTGATTAAGGAAAATTTACTTCTCTAAAGAAAAAAAAAAAAAAATTATAACGATGGGAATTATCGGATTTATCCGTAAACCACATCAATTTTAAATCGAAAAATAAGTATCGATTGTTTACGATTGTTTTTATAATCTTTTAACCCTCGTTTCCCCTTTTGTTTCGAAAAATTCCACGTTCGGTTTATTTTTATTAACACGCGTTCCGTGTTTATTAAAATTATCTTTTGCATGACGAAATTTAATTAATTCCTCAGTTAATTTATGAAATTCCTGGACAAAATTATTCAACTCCCCATTTATAGTTGCCAGTTTCTTCTCATTTAAACGAACATTAATTATTACGTAATTGTTTATTTATTTGCTTCAATTCGATATAAGTTCGTTTATGAATTACAATTAACTGACACTCCCATATATTAAATATCAACGAGACGTTTAATCTTTCATTTCCTCCTTTATTTTATCATTTCTCGAATAATTAATCCGAATAATATTATTTTTCCTCACATTGCGCGCATTACATTCCCTTTAACTTTTGAAATCTAATCGTGAAAAGAACAAAAAAAAATATAAAAGAAGGAATCGAGATAGATCAATATCAAATCATCATTTACGAAACATTTTCCCAGGGGAAGGCATTTAAATCTTTCTTATTCCTTGCACATTTTCCCCATTAAGAAGGGAGACTATGCCTATATTCCACGGATAGAAACGGGAATGCATTTATTAAAACGAAACTTAATTTAATCCGTAAGCGTAATGCAAAAGATATCTGGTATCCGATAAATCATTGGCTACGAGTGACTGTTGCAATTTCCGATTCAACGTCGAATCCCATTCTCGGCTCGGTGTGTCAATGTTCCGTGTAAGCGAGAAGTAAGATATCCCCGCACGCTCGATCTTGAATGGAAAATATTGGCGGATCAATAATAGGAGAGGCGAGCCGGACGGACCGACTTCGGATTCATTGTCCATCAGTCACGACTGTTGTTACACGAAAAGATTTCGACCATCGATAACTGGCATTATCCATTATTCCTTAATCCTGGGATACCATCTATTCCCAGCAAAAAGAAAGGAAAAGGAAGAAAATAAAATGAATGAATAAATAAACGAAACGAATAAAACTAGTATAACTAGTTGTAAACTTTCATTGACTCGGTTTCGAAGACTAGTGATTCGATGGACGAGAATCCCCCGTCTGGTGGATCGTTTTGTGGATCAAAAGGGGAAATCGGCGCGAGAGACGATAGATCCGGCACGGTCTCTCTCTTTCTCTCCTCTTTTGAGATAACGGGGCCAGATTTATAACGGGGACGGAATAACGAATTTTACCGCGGCAAAGATTTGCAGCGATTCGCCGATAAGATTAGCGATTGATAAACGGCTAGGCTACGTGCGTTGTCCGCAACAACCAGGCGAGGCGTTTTCGCTTCGTGTCGATCGTGGATGCGAGCGCGGCATATGGCAGCTGGAAAATTGTCGCCTCGGATGCACTTCACTCTCTGCGATCATTTATTATTTCGCATCCCTAAATAGAAGCGTTGCGTTGCGTCAAGAACGAACGCGCATATTCTCCGTACAAATAATCCGTAAATGAATCGGACAAATCGATTGTTACGCGCTCGCTCGAACTTGTGTTTGTCCAACAGTAACAAGTTTTGCTCGTTCAAATTCTACATTTGTTTTTTCTTTTTTTTTTTCTAACTTCCATTTGATCAAAATCCATGTGTATTTTTTTTTTTTATCTTTTATATTTCTTTCTCGATGGCGTTTTAGGTAAAATTAAATATTACGAGTTAGAAGGATGATATGAGATGACGCTGAAAGTTATTTAGTTTTAAGAGATAATTGCTGTATATGGAAATAGGAAAAAAATATAAGAGAGTGATAACAATGTATGTTGATAAATCGAATGGAAAATTTCACGATGTTGGAAGATTGAAAAGAAAGAGAAAGATACTCACATGTGTGCTGCATAGAAAAATATAACCAGAGAGAGAGAGAGAGAGAGAGATGAATCGGTGAGATGCGACATGTTCGGTCGGCACGGTTTCCACTGGCGTTAATTTGTCGAAAAGCTGGGGAACATGGAGCGCGGCATACCTTAAGCACTGTGATGCATATTGTAGCAGATCGGTGTTAACGGGGCGCGCGCCATCGTTGTTTAAATTGTTACATCCGCGGCGCTGTATGCATGAATCAGCAATGCGAAACAGTAAATATTTCTCGGTATAAATTGACGAACTTCGTTGATTGCACTTCATCGTTCGATCATTAATCACGAGCGCTGTGGATTTCTCTCGAAACAGAATGCAGTATCGAACTTACCATCAACTTCTGACTTCTGTGAATATCGTGTGAAAATATATTTGAAGAGAATTTTCTGAAAAGGAATAGAACAAGTTTTAAATTTACGCGATAGTGCAAAAGATGCATTTGCAAAATTATAAGGATGTAGTAATGTTGCTAATGGAGGAATGTAATGTTGTTGAAATAATACGGAATCGATGTGTGTATGTAGGTGAATTAAATAAGGGAGTAACGAGGCATTGAAATTTTAAAAATGGAAATAAATGAGATATTATAGTTCTCTAAGAAGAGATTACGGTGAAGAAGGCAGATTGAAAATGATGTATTACGGAATAAATGAGGTACTCAAATAGAATTTACGAAGCTTCAATGTCTCGTTAGTTCTCCCTCGGTAGTGTTGTAATATTGCATAAAGCACTCGAGTCCTCTGTCCATATGAATATGTATAATAATTCGTGTACAACGATTTATATTCTCGAATATAAAAGAATACCGAAAGCAAGAATCGAGGAAGGAATTGCTCCTAAAAATTACAAAACTTTTTTACATATTAATATTTCAATTTAACCTGAGAAGTATTTCTATTTTATTTTATATATACTTACTTCGAGTGGAGTGCTGTCTCTATAGTTTCTAAAGTAAAGGTAATACAACCCTTGGTTCCGATACTCGAGAATGGTATATCTGAAACTAGTTTGCTATTTTAGTTCTTATTAAAAATCGGTAAAGAAGAAGAAGAAAAAAAAACGTTTCTTATTTTCTAACGCTTGATTGAAAATTGAAATTTTATCGCATTAATTACACAAAGTTTAATATCTGATGTACTTTAATTGATCGAAATTGGAGAAATATAAACAACTTCGTGAGGAAAATTGTAGGATTAAATTGATTAATGATTATAATGCACGTGAGTACATGCGAGAAATCTGTTTTATCGTTAACGAAACGACATGAAGTACATGTATTCGTTTTCACGATAATTGCATTGTGAAACGATGACTGGCTATTTATATTAATTTTGATTACAAAGGATTTCTAAATGAATATTAATACGGGCGATAAAAGTAAATGAGCAATGAACACGATAATTTTGGATTCGCGATTAAACGTATATCATGAATGTTGCACGACAATTTAAGAATTATTTTGATTCGACGATCAATCACGTTATTTAATATGTTAAACAATTATTTTCGAATGACACTTTTTTCTCTTTTTTTTTTTTTTGGTTTAAAAGTATCTTAAAACTTTTGAATGGAATTTAAAATTTAAAATTCTAAAAATGATCGAAGAAACTATATTAAATCGAACGTGCATAACGTATGAAATAAATTAGATTTTTTTTTATATCTCTTTTATAATATTCCATACGTATATTTATAAAATAAAAAACGAAAGTATTTTTCGTCGAATATTTAAAAAATTGAATGTTTTTTTACCGCAAAACTTTTATCAATATTTTTTTTTATTCTCTCTTTACGAAGTTAGTTCATTAAAAAAAAAAAAAAAAAAAAAAATTCTGCGTGATTTCCATTCGATCGTAGTACAATTGATTCAATTTATACCGTGTGAAATACAACAGGAAGCATGAATGGGGGGGAAAAGGAAAAAAAAAAAATGAAATACGTAGGTGCGTGTAAACGCTGCATTTGCACAGCGAAATCAGTTTACAATGTTTCATCAAGCGAATAAACGAACTCGATTGCAGCTATCAATTGCACTTCAATAAAGCGAAACAGAAATAACATGTCGCAAAGATTAACGCAATTTCCAGCAGGAATATCATTATATCTTCTTCAAATTAAATGTAAATATAAATATGATTATTTTCTAAACTGTAAGAATCGATTTTCACGTGCACAAACGTGCGATATATAAGGATACAATTTTCCTCTTGATTATTCGTTTCACCGCTAATCTTTTCTGCGTTCTTGAAAAATGTTCGTTTCGTCGTTCGAAATAAAATTTAGATCGTCCGTTTGTAAAATTGTACGTAACGGAACAGCGCATAATTCGATCATCATCATTTTATCTTTACTACTATCTTTACGGAGAAACGGATATCAGGATTCAGAGTATACTTTGTGCCATTTCGTTAACCTCTCGACGACAGGTCAGTCGAGTATTCAACTTCCGGGAGCAGCTCGTGGATGAACTTTAAAGGTATGCAGATCACGCCATTCCTGTGTTGTAAAAAAAAAAAAAAAAAAAAAAAGAAAAATAAAAATAAAAATATGCAAACTTTATGAACTCATTTACCGGGAAAGAACTTCACACATAAAGTGTAAAAAGATTTTTATCCCCCTGAAAGGAAAATTAGATCTAACTTTATATGTTACAGAAATATTAGATTGCAGTCGGATAAATATAAAAGAGATTACTTTTTACCGTATCCGACAACATATTTATTCCAACAATTCGAACGAGAAATAAAAAAATAAAAGATAAAAATTAACCACTCGTGTATACACTCGACAACATATACGATTGTCAGTTTAATTTAAACTCCGCCCACGATAAAAAAAGCGTACACGTATTTGTACTATATACTTGTTCTCCACAAATTTTATTTTTAACAGATTTTTCACGATGTCAAACGTGTGTTTAACATTTACACAATACAACTATTAGCGAAACATCAAAGTATTGTTATTAAATATAGTAAAGTTTCAATTCGATTGTGGAATAAGAATACTAGTGCGAATACAAAGTCGTCCTTTTTTCACATTTCTCGTTAACGTTTAATCGGTGTGATTGAAAATATGGAAAGGCCGGCTCGTAACAAAGTAACATTGCCTCTCCTTCCGGTGGTGCATCTCATAGAACACGAACAGCACACACGATAATCGCGTACCGCGAACGCAACAAGCATTGCGGTTACGAAATACAACACGGTGCGTGACAAAAGCGTATCGGTCGCGTAGGGCGCGTACAATTAGGGGTGTAATTACACTTACGCAATATCCTCTCGGTTTAATTAGTCCGTGATATCGTGCCGACACCGCATATACTTCGTATCGTTCCGTCCACGATGATTCACGATGATCCTGCGAAATCCATCGGATGATCGATCACGCTCAACTTCGATCGCGATTATTCTTGGATGGAATGTATGAACATGAAGTAGGAGAAACCGAATCGTATCATCTTTAATCAATGAAAATGTTGTTTCTTCGATAACCGCTGTCGAATCGTACGATTGAGGACGTACGTTCTTCTTGGAAAGAGAACCTCGCGCGAGAAGAAGAAGAAGAAGAAGAAGATTCGAGAAGAGTATTATTTATACTTAATATTTTTTTTTCTTTTATAATATTGAAATTATATTATTCAATTATATTATTGGAGGTTCTTTTTCTGCGAAGCTCCTCAATTTTTATCAAATTTAAATTGTACAAAGCGACTCACCGACACGTATATTTGGTTGCTCACAATTACGAGATTTCTAAATCGGAATTTATACGGTGTCATGAAACTGTGCATAAGGAGTAACAGCAATTTCTGAGTTTTCGCCGAGGTTGAGTACCAGTGTCCGCAATATCTAAATGTGTTCGACAAATTATAACAAGGAAATAGAGATATGTCTTATTATTAAACGAATATTTCAGAAACTTACGCCTTGAAGAACAAAGTTTCACTGATCTCGTATACTTTTTGATAGGGTAATAATAACATGTACATGGTAATTAAGTATGAACTTATGAGAAAACAATATATAAACACTATTCGTAGATTGTGTGGCAATAATTCGTTTCTCAACTGAAGAGATTGAATAAATTATAACAAATTAAAATTAAGGAAAATACGCATAAAGTATATATAGGAGTTATAGTTACTTTTAAGAGTAAGGCAGAGATAATTAATGTTCCCCAAATTATTTGAATACTTCCACATATAAGTATACTAGAATTGTATTTTTTGCAAAATCTAAAATATATACGACTATTAAACGAATTAAGTTTATTTTTCTTTCTGTACGATATAACAAAATATAGAGAAATAGATAAAAGTCACTGACTTCAAGTTTCTCTTATACAAATTCACGATGTACACCAATCTTTTGTAGTAAATTAAATATTTGTCAATCTTTTGACAAGTAATTTCTGGTTCGTCGAACAGATGTATCGTTAAGTATCTAACGAGGAGAAAATTTTCTAAATATTTTTCTAAATAATTAGTCGATAAATAAGCGTCAAAGCTTACCCAATCTTGTCGAATATTCCAATGATGTGCGTTAATATTATCGCGTGTAATACATCGGTACCAATCTCCATCCAAGAGATTATCAATATTGTTATACTTAAATGAATACAAATGGGATAAGAATATTTTTCACGATCGATAAAATATTCGGTTACAATTATTTGATTAAAATAATTTGTTCTGTTTGAGGATGCAATCTTGTAGTCAACGATTTGAAATACTTGGATTATTATCAGTACAAAGACCAAAAAGTAACCGAGTACTGAAATATAGATTACTGGATTATCAGGAAATTTAAATATTTTAATATTTATAAAACACGCAAGAAAAATTAATAAGGAAGCTCACTTACGAAAGATAATCTGACAATAATACGAACATTTCTTATACGTTCGTTTTATTATAATCTTTTCTCTTTCAGTCAACTTGCTCAAATCGACCTTTATATAGTCAAAAAATTCCTTAAACTATAACGAGAAAAATAATCGATACGAATAGAATAATTCTCAAGAATTAAATCGTATTAAAAATGTCACACGCATATCTCCTACTATTTAAGCTATTCCAATTAGACTACAAACCCACCTCTCCGATCTTAACCCAAATATTAATATATTTTATTAATATTAACGAAACGATCAATGTATTTGTAATTATCTGGTACAGCAGAGCGTAATTGATCTCATCGGTGAACAATTTGAAAATCTAGAAACATATCCAGACACGCGTTATTTAAAATAATTTAAATATAAAAAATATTTTGTTTCGATGATACAAAGTCCGTTTAACCACGCCACCACCACTACGACTACGATATTATTACAATCAACGCAACAATTTAACACAATGTGTGAAGAAAAAAATAAAAGTATCGTACCTGAACGAGTAAGAAAGAAATTACGCACAAGATGTACAAGATCCTTTGCATCTCGTTCGCTTTCGAATATTCGTACGGCCATACGCCAACGAGGAGCAGAAACAATCGATAACTCTTGACGACGTTCGTCTCGTAGAAATCCATCACTGTTCTAAAGCCGAAACACGACTGTGATCGGCGACGTGCCCCGTCGTGTCTCGAAGATATAGTAAATATTTTGCCTCGAATTTCACCTGGATCCCGGAGAAGGACGATTATAATCAAGGTTCATAAGATAAATACCGGTTGCGCGATACACACTCGTGGTAACACGTTCGTGAAATTTCTTCGTTATTTTTCCCCGACCGGGCGATATACGACGGGTTATTATACTTTTAGCACGAACACCAGTCGCGGGAGATTGGTACACGTGTTGGTTACTTTGTTCCAAGGTGGCGAGAAATTTTTATGAAAACACCTTTGATACAACTTATCATAATTTTATAATATTTTTCTTCCCCTCGCGTGCATCCCTTGTCAAATCGATTCTTGCCTCCCTCCCTCCCCCCCTCCCCCTCCCCTCTCTGTGCGGGGCAATTATGCTTCTCTGTGTTTAGTTGCGACACTTGTTTGACAGGTATTGTGATGTGGATTTTTTTTTGAAATGGTTATTGTGATGATACTCTTTTTTTTTTTTTTTTTTTTCTTTTTTCTTCAAAGAATGGGGATAATGTGATTCTTTGCGCGAAGAATATGCATACGTGTTTTCTTAACGAGAAAGATCTTGAATTCGGCATTTAAATTTATATTATTATGGAAATGCGATTAATTTTTGAATGGCACAGCTCATTTCAATTTGAAATTAAATTAACAACAAAGCAAAATAATAATAACGCGAAGGATGTAATCGGTGGTGTATTTATCATGAAATGTAAAGGTAGGACAGTTCCGTTTTCAATTTTCTGTTCATTGTTATTACTTTTTTCCAATGCAGAATGCGTTTTTTTGCAAAAAAAGAAAAAGAAGAAATATATATTCATTTCGACATATAACACGTGCACGTACATTGACATGTACATGTAATTACAGCATATTGTATCTTTATGATATATTAGTTATTGGTGAAAATATTTTATTTAAATGTAATGAATACATGTTCGTTATTTATGATTACAGGAATATGTTGTAAATTACGAAATGTAATATTATTTTCAACAATTTTTTATAATTCATAAGTATAAATATTTGACAAGCAGGTGAAATTCTATTGATGCAATATTTTATTTATTCATTCTCCATTGATAACCGTATATTAAACGTTAATCAAATCTTCTGAACAATACTATGACAATCAGAAAAATATGATGCCAACTTATATCGTTCATTCTTTTAACGATATTAACAGAATAAAACAAGAGAAGGAGAATTGCACCAGCTTAAAAACATCAAACAATCATGAGAAAACTTGCTTTTAAATAATTTATGGAAAATCAACAAGTGTTTTTACAAAAATAAAAAGAAGACACTTCTCATATATATATATAATTTTACAAGCAAGCAATGTTACAAACAATTATCTAATTATTCTTTTCATATAAATCCATTGACGTAATTTCTACTGTTTTGATATCTAAGGTATATGTAAAAGTAGATATAATTAATAAATTATTAGAAAACATTGGTTAATATTAAGTTCAAGTCCTTTTCTGATTCACAAACTTATCGAAACATTATTTCTAATGCACAATCTTATTTTATAAATTCATCCCCTACACTGAAACATTTGCATCAAAGCAAAGATCTCTTGGAATAGTATCGAATCGAGCCATGCGATGAGTGAAACAAATTTCGAAACAATTCCAAATGATCTGGAAATCTATCGAAGAGAAGAATTCTGTAGAAGAATCAATGAAACCTATATATTCCTTTTGAGTGTCTTCTTTTTATCTCAGAATGATAGTTATATTAAATCATGATGAAATGTGTACCTTACTCATCGATTCAAATGTTATACAAAATATTTCTAAAATTCCTAAGTGATAAGATTTCAAAGTATTTTGTATTACGAATTTGAACATCTTTTGTATGTGAACGGATGTCTCGTTGAACCAGCACGCGTTGTATCTAGTTGAAGAAAACCTGTCAGATCATCGATACAATTTCAAATTTTGGATATTAATCGTATTAAAAATTTACTTACGCACTGTTTAACAAAATCTCAAAGTGTTTCGTCAATTTAGTAGCTGGACAAAAATATAGAAACATGAATACATAGTTCTGAATAATATCTATCAATATGATTATAATCTTTCTAAAGTGATTGATTTTTACGCATTCGTATATCTTCAAAGAAATTATACATCAATATGTCGATCGTAAAAATTTCAATTTCAAACTTTCACGTATATCTATATTTACCTTGTAGAGTTTCAAAGTGAATATAATTGTTGCTATTAAATATTGCAGAACAATAGGTATAGAATAATATGAATCCAGAAGGTTAATATACCTTATAGAAATATTATAATATAAGATATAGTGTAAATAATAATAATAATAATAATAATTTGAAAAAAACACAAAATATAGCACATACTCGATGCATTTCCAATGGTGTCTAACTATGCCCACGATTCGGTTTTGAAGTAAGTATTTTCTATGTGCGACTTGTTCATCTTTCGAAGATCATCGAAAAGATGTTTAAATCTGTAACTAGATATACAATACGTTGTATATATTTCGTCGTAATCTTATCCTACTTTAATTTTTACCTGGTAATATCAAGTACTGCACAGACATGGTACGTGATAGTTGTACAAATCGAATCAGTAGATATCAAAATAATCAAACTAAATATGATGAAGATATTGAGAAATATCATGAGAATATAATAATCTATTTTGTTTAAATCGTTTAAAACATTTATAAAATATACAGCATAATTCATTATGATATTTATTACGATAATTGAACCATAGATAATCCAAGTTGCCCCTATTATTCAAAATATTGTGAATAAAAATATTACACGTTCGGAAATTAAGTACATTAAGTAATAACATGACTTACAAATTAAATATTTTTCGTATAAATAACTATTACGACTATATTTTTTTAATATGTTCATGTCATTAATGCAATTCAACTCAAATCCAATCTCGTTCAATGTTTATAGATAATATTTTCATCTAAAAACGTATTCATTAAGAGATCAAAGAGAAGCGTCGAATAATAAATAATAAAAGATTTATAAATTTACCACATCATAATTGAAGATACATGTGTAATATTTAATTGACAGGATAACATTTATTGTTAGAATAATTATGCATTCTAAAAGTTCAATATTATATTATATTTACAATATCCGGATCTGTTGAAAATAAATTTACAATTAATAAAAAGATATGAAAATAGCAAATAAAATAAAAATTGTATTTACTTAAAATATCGTTATAATTATTATTTAATTTTATTTCTATTATTAAATAAAATAATTATGGTGTTTTAATTTGAATATTTTTCATGTTAATGCATACTATCTTCATTCTGTATATTTTTATATATTTTTGTATATTAAAATTTACATAAATGTGTAAATAGTTTGATAATTAGTAATAATGATTAATTAATAATAATGAAGTAATTGAGGCTGATGTGATTAGAAGACATAATTAATGCAATAATCGTCAATCATGGAATATCTACTATATTTATATTATGATTGCAATAATAATAATAATAATATCTAATAATATATAAAAGAAATATTTGTGGCTATTCATTTATTATTTTCCATTATTTTATTATAACAATTCTGCTCGCACAATAATCTTTTCGATACTTCTATTATTTCTTCTATAATTTTCATTCAAATTATTCAAATTAAATTATTTTAGTATAAACAAGAAAAATTGAATCAAACGAAGAATTTCGAATGAATTGAAAATTATCTGATACACAATAATCAAAACAAACATCGCTTGAATAAACCATTTACGAATTGTTTGTTGTTTACTATTGTCGAACGGCCACGAACCAACTAACTTCAAGTAGAAGCGAACGTATCTATAATAATAATTATCCAACATGTTCGCAAAACAAGAATCAATGACCGTTTGATGAACGAAACAGAGCGCCATGGAGGTGTATTGGCATCCTCCATTTGTATCATATAAATTATTCAACAATTTTATAGGTTTCTATAAAATTTTTACTTACCTTCTGATAATAATTCCAAGAAAGATGCGATGTTTACGTAATTATGGTCATTTCATTTTCATCCAAGGAAGATTTCTTTATTTCCCATCGAGGCTTAGACTGTCATTTGACATTTTCACACGTTTGATTGACAGGGGACACGTGACACAACATAGTACACATAGAAACGTAGTTGTATTGGTACAAGCCAGGATACTTTTTTTCCATAAGGGATGGTTGCAACAGTCGAGTATTGTATAGTTACAATTGAAAGTCGTTCAAAGTATCCATCGTAAAAATAATTCTTGAAGAATTATAATCATCTTAAAATTTTAAGTGAAATTAAAATTGTAATTAATACGTGGGGAGAGGGGGGGGGGAGGGGGAGGGAAATGTATATTTTTGTAAATTCGAACGTTCGTGCAGAAAAGAATTTATTACCTTATAAATATTTGTCGCGAAATGAAAAAAACGTTTAAAAACGATAACCACGGTATCGTTCGGGGATTATTGTTACGAAAATTGTAAAATCGATAGCGGGCAGAATACAAGAATTTCAATTGAACCATTTTTCAAACGATCCGCGCGATTACTTGTTTTTTAAGGGATCCGAAATATCGTGGTTATTGTTCAGCCAAACGACAACTTGGAATCAATCGTGTATTCACTGCACGATAGGGAGGAGGAGTTTTTTATGTGGATTATTTTTTTCGAGAACAATGGAGGGCGAATGTTCGTAACGTGCGCGTATCCTGGCTTCGGGGACGACTATGTTTCACGTGGCTTTTTGTGAATCGAGGACTCGTAATAATTCGCTGTCACCGCGGACGAGTAACCCTGTTTCCGTTTCGCGTTCCCATTGTTTTCCATCCCGTCCAAATTTATTCAAACTTTCACCCTCGAACGTCCACTCCCTAATAAGTTGCTTACGCACTTGTTGCGAACATTTCGAACATTTCACGTTTTTCCATCCAATTGTCAACCTAAAATACCACATTTCTCTTTTAACTCGATCAAATTAATTCTTAACAATTTCCTCAAAATTCAGCCTCTATTTTTTTACACGTCTCTTACATTTATTTATCAACCTCCTCCATTTAGAAACGCTACACTATTTTCTTCTCTCTTTTCTCCGCTTCTCTATTCTTTCGTTAAATACCCTAACAACGGTTGCAAAGCGAAAAATAGACAAGAGCATGACGATCGCAGTATCACAGTGTATTAAGCCGATCAGAGAAGCGTTACGTGTCACAGTGAGCGGCGGCCGTCCAATCATCGCCATCCCTTTTCATTGTCGAAATTGCAGCCGGCCTAATGATCCACAGGCTGGTAAATTCGGGTGGAGTCGTGTCAGCGGTTAATAATTGAAATATCAACGGGCCAATGAATCTCTCCGATGCGAGACCGAGAGGCGGAAGCGTGCGCGCGAGCTTCGTCGAGGAACGCGGCCCGCATCCGGTCAGCGCCCCCTAGATACCTTCCGGTCGAACGAATTTCATCCCCCGGATATGAATTGCCACGAGTTAAATAACGCGTGTATATACATAATTAAATGTTATACACTTCACGGAATAAACTTTGAAACGACTTTAAAACTGTGGATTTGTTAAGGGAACAAACGGAAGATTGTTATCTTGGCGAGATGTATGGATGGGGATGCGTTCGCAACACGGTTGCTTGTTAATCTTGGGAAATAATATTTGCGTCTGCCGTTCGAGAACGAGCAAACCTCTGACTTAATTGCGCGCCACCACGACTGGTTGGGACGTGGGTTGGGAGCAGTGAATTTCCCCAGATTTGATTTTATAGAGATTTTAATGCGAAATGTAATTAAATTAAAACGAATTGGATGTTGTGTGCGCGCGTTACAATCTTCTTGCGCGTGGATTTTATTTAATTTATCGAGTTTACGAGGTTTATTTCGACGTATCGCGAGGCAAGATGTCCGACTCGTAACAAGGTATTTCCACTTGAAATTATCGTACAAGTTATGTATACCATTCCGATTTATTTTTCTTTATATGCCATTGTGCTCGTATATATTGTTCACGAAGAAAAGGAATGGAGGTAACGGATTAAAATGGAGGCAAAATGGATCTGAATTGGACACAATGGGAACGATGAAGTTATTGTTGTATTTAAAAAAGATAAAATTTTACATCGTTTTAATACGATCATAGTTGTACGAGCCCGTTTATTGATTGTGGGACGATTCGCTTATTCGAAACGTTATAGATGCGTTTGCATGTGTTGAGAGATGAAATTATATACGTATATCCAAAAGTCATGCATAATTATACATGCATGTTGGTTAAATATTGCAATTCCATTATTGTCAATCATATATGTATGAATATCGGAAGTGTAACTTGTAAAGCATTTTCAACGCGAACGATGATATCAATTATCCATGTCTAACATTCGCTCAATTGTTAATGATTTCGATTCGTTAATTCTGTGTATTTACAAGCAATTGATGTAATCGTTATCGCGATTAAACGAACAGCATATATTCTTCTTCTCCTCTTCAAATGAATTTTGAAAAATTTTAAACATATCGATTGTTATTTATTTCGAAAAAATTTTTTATTACAAAATTCAAAGGATGAACGTCGCGATAGAGAAACGATTTAAATGAAAATAATATAGACGATGATAAAAACCCTGAATCCTTTATATCCGCATCGTGGCTATCCATCGGAGCTCCAATTCCAATTTCAATTTATGCTAAATTGTTTGCAGAAGCGAGCGTCTTTTCTATCGACGAGATTGTCGGTAAACGACAAAGGAAAGAGCGGATCCTTGATCGTCAATGCGGCGTGACATTCGATAATAAGAAAATTGATCGATTATGTCGGTAAGCGAATGAACGATTAAAATGGAATTGCGAAGGAAAATTTTGCATAAATATTGTTATTCTTCGGTGAGTGAATTGTTTTGCGTAAACTGTGACTTTGATAAGTAAAAAAAAATCAAATTTTAAAGTGTGTGTTTTCATTCATCAAATATCACTTTACTTTATTTTTATATTTTATACACGTACGAGCACATTTCATTTTTCGATGTTTGCTCTAGGAAAACTGTAAGTTTTAGGGAAACATCCTTGACATATCAAACGTTGCGAAAATGCGTAAAGAAAATAAAATTTTTTGCCTTTTAGTAGTGAAAGCGCCATTTAAAGTTTACGTACGACGTGTTCACTTATACATTTGTTTATTCGACCAAGGGTCGATTAGGATTAAGTTTCTTAAAAAAAAGCAGACCTTTTTTTACATTTCTATCGGTAAATAGAAAAAGTCAAACAGCCACAAAAATTTAAACAGTATCATTGTAATCCTTTTTTTTTTTTTAACCTGCGTTTATGTACAAATATTTACTTTTTTACATTTATACACGCAGATAAAAAAAAGTCATAGGCGATAAAATGGAAAAAAATTATAAAATAGAGGAAAGGAAGTTGCTAATGTGAATGTGTTATTCTTTTTTTTTTTTTTTTTTAATAAGTTTTGAAAAATAAAATAAAATTCCTTCTTTCATCACATTCGTGATATCAGCATTATCGCCACCAATTGTTGCTCAGGCAACTGTTTGCGCAGGAATAATTCGCCCTTTCGATAGCCATTTTCCATTCTCGCGAGAAGACATCCAAAAGAAATTTATTGGACCTTTATGGCGACGGCAATCTGTCGATTTCGCCAGCTTTCGTTGGAATTTCATTTGACCGATCGATTCAATGTTATTTGATTCGGGGTTACACGGTTTTTCTCTTTGTTCAAATTGGACCCGAGTGAATCGCTTTCAATCGCGCCCATTATCGTTTCAAAAGCATCGAGTATAAATTTAAGAATTCCGATTTAAACCCACAATCGAATAAAAACTCTTCAACAAACAAACAAAGAAATATATATATACACACACACGTATATACCAAGCTTTCGAGCAAAGTTCAACGAACCCTTAAGTACAGGGCACGAGGAGATCGAAATACCTATTCTATCAATCTCGACTATAAATCGATGCTATCGTCGAAAAGGGTTTAGCGGATCCTCCAAAAGTCTCTCAGTCGAATTACGTTCCCCTTGGAAAATAAATGATCCCCCATTCGGAATGTCAGTTTTCACTTTAATCGCGGATTACAAGCTATCTCTTTTTCTCGAGAGCTTTCACCAATTTCGGGGAAGGGATTTCCACCGTTAGCTCCCAATTTTCCAAGGATCGTTCCTCTCTGTGGTTACGGTTCCCTGTCCACGAGCAATCACTTTGAGAAACATCTCTCTCTCTCTCTCATCGATTACTCGACCGATATGGAGAAAAATCGAGAATAATTTTCTTTTTTTTTTTTTTTTTTTTTTTTAAGTAACGGAAAACTATGGTATTTCTCCCCTCTCTCCTGCAATTGAAGCATCTCTCTGTTTGTCTTCGATGAATCGTTTGCCAATCGCGTTGAAAATTCGTTTTCCCAATGTTAATGTTAATTTTATCATATTTGGAAGAGAGTTTTCAACGATAATTATATCGCGTAAAATAGTGATGTGATATATATAAATGGATAAATAGGAAACGTGTAAATACGGAAGGAATCTGGCGAAATATCTGGTAATTATTTGACGATATTTGGCTTCTTGCCAGATAATGTTAAAACATTGTAAAATAAACGGGTTATAACAGGGCTGCTTGTTCGTTAATACGCTTGCAAAATATGTATATCTCCCATGTGTGAGAGATAATGGAGCTGCTTCCCCATTTAATTCGATAAACAGCAAAGTAATTGGATCTCATTGGCGGAAGGGAGCCCATTACACGACTTACAGGATAGTATTTCAATTAAGCTCCATCGTTCGCGTTTATAACGAATACCCCGAAGATACTCGATACTTGAGGAACATTTCTGTTACCATTGTATTAAAAAAGGAAAAAAGAGAAAGAAGGAGAGGGTACTTTGTTATGAGGAAGTGAGAAGTGTATATATGTCCAATTTACAAACTTGGAATCGAACGAGATGATTCAATAATAATTAATAAAGAAATTTTCGGTTCAATTCCATCGATTATTAATTTCACGATATATTCAATGAGATATTTTCGATAATTCCCTAAAGCTAAATTAGAAAACTCGAGCTAAGTTCGCCTTTGACGATCTAATATTTCAGGTTTCGCAATTAGCGTTGATTGATCGAGGACAAAGGGGTAGATGCGCGAGACACTTCCGACTTTCGCGAAACAAAGGAGAACCCGGGCAAACTGAAAATGCTGAAACCGCTTTACACGCTCGTCTACATTTCTTGCAAAGACCAAACTCGAGCCTTTCTTTGACGATTAAACGCGATAACGCGCCCCGCTTAGTCCAAGTCCGTATGAAACTTATCTCGGCAAATCCTATTAGCCTTTTCGCTACATCTATTCCCATTGAAACGTCGCGTCGCGAGACACTTGTTCCGTGCCACTTCGTTGGGAAATTTGAATCTCTGCCAGGTATCGTTAGAAATTTACCGTCTAAACTTTTTGGATTTTAATTAGCCTTCAATTAGCCTTCGCTGGGCCGATAACAACGATGAAATCCTCTTCGTTTCATTTATTGCAACATCGAGAAATAATTATAATCCCTCGTTGTCGCCTCGAAGCGATATTTAACGGGAGTACAACGAAACGTTTCGTTCGGATATTGCGATGTTATTTACTTTTCCAATCTTCTTATTCCTCCTTTTGCAATTATCTTGCGAATTAAATGCCACTTTTGTCGAGTGGAATATCTTTTTTTTCTGCGAACGAAAAAATTCATAACCGGAGCGGTCGAAGGATATTTGGGTGGAAAGCGAGCAAACGTTTCCATCCATAAACAGATCGAATCGCGGTAAAATTCATGGTCCGGGCAAAGGATACGTTTTGATACAGCAGTTTGGGCGGAAAAAATGGCGACGTTCGGTCGGGGCGAGCAAACAGAGGGAGAACACCAAATAACCATCAATTTCACAGGACTTCAAATAACTATCAATTTTGCGCGTAAGGTCCGGAACGGTGTCTCTGAAATGACAGAGGCAAACTAACACACTGGCCCCGGGGCGGCGCGAAACGGAAATACGAGATAGGCGGCCGCCGTCGGGTTCTAAAAGGAGACGGGAACAAACGGTTGGACGGTTGGTGACGTTACGTTGGGTTACGCTTCGTATTTGCCTGCCTTCTCTTCCTTCCAACCGCGCTCCATATATCATTTCGTCGTCATCGTTGTCGCCCGACGTGAAACTCCGCTCGAGTGCGCGTTAAATCGGTTTTGCATAAAAGAAATATTTGCTCTGCTTCTCGTGCGCGCCGCATGGGAAATTCTTCTTTGAGGGGAGAGGGAAAAGGAAGGGAAGTCGCCAGATCTCGAAGAGATGGGATCACCTTTATTGGCGAAATATAGGTGTCGTTTAATGGATCGGACAAGGCGCGTCATTTGATGAGTTCTCGATTGTGGATCGATTCTTTCTTCTTCTTCTTCTTCTTTTTTTTTTTGGAGGGAAGGATGAAGATACGAAGGTAGTTCGAAATTCGGAATATAGTTTCCACGAACGTGACACTGTCCGCGTTTGCATTAAAATTTCTTCCCCGAAGGAAGAAAGAGGAGAAGAAACTTTTTCGTCGCGTAGATCACGCGAGATGTACACAAGTTTCGAATAATCTTGGGGAAAAGGAGCGGGCACGTATCCAGTTTTTCTCCGAAACCACGAAACGAGACACCTCGTCGTATCCTTTTTTCGTTCTGCGTGCGAATTCTCCTTTTTCACTCCCCAAAATAAGCGAAATAAGATCCTTCTTCGCCCGTGTAGTCTAAGAGTAAGTCAAACGGGCGGTAAGAAAATAAGTCTTCTTTTTTTGTTTTTCGAAAAGCCATTCCCATTTTCTTTCGTTCCCTCAAATTTCGTCTTCCATTCTCGTTGGAAACGAGATGCGTTACGTCGAGAAACATTCGTTCTCGAGAGAGAGGAGAAAGAAAAGGGAAACGAAGAGAGAAGAAATTGAATTATATCCCTAATTCGCTAATTTTCACGCGTTTTCTTCGATTCATCCTATCCTAAAAGTGTTACCTTTTCTATCTTCGCTTCCTGAATTGAAGATCTCTAATCTTAACGAGAGATCTAAACGTTTGTCGAACAATATTTACGAAGAAAATTATAATGAAAAAAATCAACGATAAAAAGATACACGATCATCCCGAATTTAAAATTATCAGATACACTTTTACTTTTAATAACTCGCTCGAGTCATTCAATACTGTCGATCCGCCGATTCTACAATATCCGTGACAAAAGAAATTCGCCTTCGTTTTTCCTCTCCGGCACACGGCATAAATTAATCCCGGTCTAATAAACCCGACCCGAGCTCTCTCTCTCTCCTCTTGACTCTTCGATGAGAATTAATCTCCATAAAATCATGGAAACGGAAAGGAGGGGCGCGTTTATGTTATTCCGGGGCGTAATACGATCGAAGAGCAGAAGCGCGAGAGATCGGGACACGATAATCCCAGTGGGGAGGGACAAAACGAGACTCGTTTCGAGCCGAGGTTGGCGAGGTTTTACGTTTTCTACCTGTATCATTTGGAGACGCGCATACCTGTTGCTGTGCATAAAGAGCGCATGCATAATCGGCCCGCGAACCGTATATTTCATGGAAACAAATTACTTTGCCGGCGTGGTCCACAATTCTCGGCGCGGAGCTTAAGCCGCTTTGCGATAACCTTAAAACTGTTTCCTGATAATCGTAAATTTCAAGATGAATGAACGCAACGTGTTACGCTACGTTTCACCGTGTCGTGAACTTACCCATGAACTTAAATTACACTGTATGAACTTTAATTATCAAGAGAAAAGCATCGTATTCGTCGTATATATACACGTTACCAGTACGTTGCAGATGGGTTGGTTGCAAATTTAATATCTTAATAAATAGAAATAGAAGAAATATGAAGTAAAGAATAAAATAGATAATCTTTTAATATTATTAGAACGTAGATTTAACGGAGATTTATAATTCGATATTGTTAATTTATACTTTAATAATTATATTTTATATCGTTCTTATATTCTTCCGTAGAAATATGAAGTAAAAGAGAAATAAATATAATCTTTCAATATTACTCGAATATAGATTTAACGAAGGATAATTCGATATTGTTAATTTATATTTTAATACACTGTGCGAACTTTAATTAGAAAAGCATCATATTCGTCGTATACAGACGAGTTACAGTGTTAGATGCACGTTTAACTTAATAAATTATCGTCGAATTCGCGAAAGGAATCAAATTGTGTAAAATTGTGTTCTTATATTCTTCTGAAGAAATATGAAGTAAAAAAAAAAAAAAATAGATGATCTTTTAATATTACTCGAACGTAGATTTAGGATAATTCGATATTGCTAATTTCGCATTGTTGGCTGGCCGAGGGTTAATTCGGAACTTGTACTTTTTTTGAAATTTGGTAACGTTGATCGAACGAAGATCGAGCGTTATTGCATTTCTCACTTGAAATATAATGCGATACAAATACGTGGAATGCCATTATTAATCGAATTGAGGATAAAGGTAGCCAAGAGGAAAATGAAAGGAGGAGGAGGGCAAGGGTAAAGAGATTTACGACTCATTTATCCACCGGAAGACGAGGGAAAATTGCGAGAGGCGGAGCGTAGCCAAGCGAGGGAGGGCAATACTAAGTAAATCGGATGTCGCGAGTTCGTTTCGAGTTTCATGGCGAATCGCCAATGAAATCGAATCATCGGGCTCGATCATACGTTCGAGAAATGAGGCCACGAGCTCTCGTAATGGCCACTTTACGGCAACCTATCGTCCCTCTCTTCCGCGCGTGGAACACGTGGCCATTTTCCTTTTCCTTCCTTTCCCTCCGACTCTCTATAAATTAACTAAACTTTTCGAGCAGATTCTTCTACTGCGAGATCGCCAGATAAATCAGTTATCTCATTTCTTTTTTTTTTTCCTTTCCAATTTTTTCCCCTTCTGTTCATTTAATTCTGATTGGGAGAAAGAAAAAAAAAAAAAAGAA
The DNA here is from genome assembly GCF_048593485.1 of Apis florea. Classification (NCBI taxonomy): domain Eukaryota; kingdom Metazoa; phylum Arthropoda; class Insecta; order Hymenoptera; family Apidae; genus Apis; species Apis florea. The sequence continues at coordinate 2,761,300 of NW_028256416.1, read as the reverse complement.
GATTTATATTTTTAACGATGAAACGTAAATTACGTTTAGAAAATGGAATTATATGATATAAAATTGATGAAAAGAAGAAATTGTGAGATAATTGCGTTCGAAACATTCGTGGTTTAATTTAATCGAGAGCCATATGTGATTACCGAAATTTATAATTAAAAAAAAAAAAAAATGAGAAAAAAGAGAGAACGCGCAATTTATAAAAATTTGCAAAATTTGTAAAATTCAACGCGAAAAAGAGTTTCGGTTAATGTTTGAAAATAATTAGGAAATCGATTTTAAGCAAAACACGATTACAAGTATGGCCAATTAACATTAATTGATAAATTAAAGCAATACCGTGAAATTTAATTCGATCGTTTTGGAAAATTAAGTTCCATTAACCGAAAATGTCAAATGCAGTCAAATTTATTTGAATTACATTTATACTCGATTTTATCTGTATCGTATTGTTTAGGCATGGATAGAATTGCATCAAAAATTTATTCTGGAACATTTGCTTTCCCAGGAGCATTGGAAATCGCGTGCTTTTTTTTTTTTTTTTTTTTCATTGACACTTCATCGACATTCGAAAAATAAAAACGGCTCTCGAATTCGAATTCGAACGCAGGGGAAAGGAATTAGAAAGGCAATTCAAGCCAGCGTATAATTAAACGCATCTTCCAAGGTCCTTTACAATAGCGCGAAGCACGAATAGAAGCTAAAACAGTGTTTAGAATTAGACAGTTTAATGCTGCAATTACCTGGTAACGCATTCCTGAGCAAGAAGCGTCGTTGCAACGGAATTGCATTCTAAATGCCGCGCTGCAAGTCGCAAGAACGTGCAACCTATGTACAGACACAGCTACAATCGACCCCGAAATGTTTTACACTTCGAATAAGTAGCGTAAACTGTGAACTTCGACTACAAATCGGGGAAATTGAAAAATTTTGCGAAATTTGAGATTATCGATTCACTCATTCGTTCGAATTATCTCTTCTCTTTCTCTTCTTTCTAATCTTTTTAAATTCTAATTCTTCTAAGGACAATTTATTAGTTCCAACTATTGCCACTAGATGTCGCTAAACTCCTATTTCCTCGAAAATACTTGTCCAATATATAAGCAACGTGATATTCGCGAGATATCGTTTTTACGAGTCAGAAAACAGAATTACGCCGATAAAATTTTGAATAAAACCCGATGCTTTGATTTGTATACTTCATCTAATCAGATGAGATATTTAATGTAATATATATATATCGAGGGACGAAATAAATTTTTTTGACACGAACGAGAATTATCCAAAAAATTCACATAATTAAATTAAACATACTTGCAAAGATCCAATTCGTCGAGTTTAAGATCGCATTAAAGAGTTCTCCGATTCGATAGTGCAACTTTACGTAGATGTCAATTTCCTTCGTATTTTCTGCCCGTTTCAACAACCAGGTTTTCCGCTGCACACCATTGTACGAGCGCGTTGACCCGCGCTCGCCACGGATTTAAATTTAAATGGGAAAGTCCGGATGTGGTGGCGCTCCTGCTTTTTCAACCGGCCCTCCCGCCAAACACCCCCAATTTCGCGGAAAGCCGGAAATGCCATTCGAAAGAGAGACCTCCTCCTTCGCGAACCACGGCTTTCAAAGCTTTTCAAAACCCGATCCCGCAATTCCGTTCGCGACTTCTTCCTCCATTTTTCCGCAAAATTAAAGACGCGTTTAAAGAAGGAGGAGGGAGAGAGAGAGAGAGAAGTTAATGAAATTAAGAAGTAGAATAAAAATTTTCTTGCGAATTTTTTTAAATCGATCTTTAAAAAATCGTCAAAGTTTAAATTTTATACGCGACCCCGAAATCAACGAATTTTCGTTCGACGAGCACTCAATTTCGAAGCTCGAGAAACGATGCTTTCAAAAAATTATACTGGAAATATCCAAAGTATTTTTCCAGTAACCGGGGAGAATAAAGAAGTATCGATTCGTGTGTCCGGCCAGGCACGGGACGGGATTGAATAAACTGTCATTTCGTGAAATTGTTTGACACCGGAGTCCCTTTGTTTCCCTTTGGAACGGGTTGGAAATTCTCCGAGGCAGATTGCACGGGGGTCTTTCAACGGTTGTAAAGATTTCCCTCGGTTTCAAAAGCGCTCGTATCGCTATTTTCCACGAAACACAAAGTTATTTCCCGTATCCGTTGTTTCGCGAAACAACCTTTGGCCGTTTGAAAGTTTGACAGAGCGGAGAGAATGAGTTTCGAGAGAAGTGAGAAACGTCGTTAATGATTTCGAAACCAATGTGAAAGTGTTCGGACGAATCTCGAATGTTTTCTATAAGAATCGTGAGCAAAGGTAAGGAGACAACAAATAGCAACAAGGTTAGAGGGATCCCCTGTCCCTTTCCACCGCTTGAACACGGGTTGACGAGGAAGGCTAATGGTGCACAAAATGGAGATCGAAAGCTGTTGGAACGGAAATTCGAACGGCAAAATAGGGAGAAGAGATTCAATCGAATCGAGAAACACGAAAGCTCAACGTACGTATTAAGGTTGGCTGGCCTGGAAACCTCGACGAGAACAGGAAAGGAGGAAAAATCTATCGCGAGAGCCTTGGGGGAAAACTTTGAAATTAAATAATATCGCGAAATTTTACCAACGTATTATATCAATTAATTGCTTTATTTTATTTTTCATTATATTCAACTATTTTCCATTACCTTTTTTTCTCTTCTTCTTCATTTTAAATCCGTATTTCAGTACTCGTTACAATTAATTGTTCCTTTAGTAATTATATACGAAAATCTGATTACATAAATCTATTTTAATATTCCTGAAAAAAAAATCGTTAATATCTAAAAATCCGCATCAACAAGCGGTCTCGAGGAAAAAAAAAAAAAAGAAAGAAAGAAAGAAGAAAAAGATCGTCGTAAGAGAATTACCGAAGATTGGCAAGCAATCGTGACCCGGATTCCCTTCAGAAAGTGAAGGGCGTTAGCAGAAAGGTTGAAAACAAGGCAGAGACCTTTCTGCGGCACAAGGGCATCCCAGAGGTGATTTAAAATCGCTTTGACCGCGTAATAAAACAGCAAGAGCCGGATCCGATTCGACGTGGAAATCACCTCGAGGGTAGTTTCGCGGCTTCTATTGGCCGATAAAACGCTTCTGTTTACCGATCTAACATGGTTAAGGACTAGAGAAACTCTCGGGCCATCCTTGGCCCAAGACACGATGAAATAATAGCAAATAAAAGCTAAAGGAACGAGACCGGGATTGCTTTAACCTTCTCCCCCCGTCGAGCTTCTTGTCCGCCAGCTCTCGAACGTGTTCTATTATCCCTCGTTCTCCCTTTTCTCGCCAGGAACCTTGAATTCGAACTGTTCAATATTCAATCGCCCGTTTATCTTCGATAATCCACTCTTCGATCGATCTTGCCCGTCGACTTTAATCGATGGATTGTTAAATTTTCTCAGCCAACCGCTTCGTTAACATCTTCATTAACAGGTGAACTTTTTCCAACTATCCTGTTAATACTGGATCGTTTAATTCCGATTATCCTATTTTCCTTCCTCCCCACGCGTATACGATAACATACCTTTTCCCTAAGCCAATCTTACTCTAGCTCTTTGATCGATCGATCGAATACCGAGATACTTCCATAGTTGCACGTTATTCGAAAGAAGCGAAACTCGTTCGTGTGCATAATCCTTAACAATCGAAAGCCTTGGTTTCAATGTGAATAAACAACAAACCTTTCCTACAATATTTCACGTCCAATCACCCTTTTTATTACCCCCTTATTTAATTAATTCCAACGAATTTCTCGATCGAGGTAAAACCTGCATTCACCGTCGATTCATTGTTCATTACCCTTTTGTCATAGTTTGTTCGCGTTTCTTTCCTATTCTTCGAGAGAGAGAGAGAGAGAGAGAGAGAGAGAGAGAGAGGGAGAGAGAGAGAATGAGAGGAAGAATCGAACATTTTTTTGAATTTGCATTGACTGCTGGTAACGAGGAGGGGAAGGGTTGGGGACGTTGGGAAATCAGGAACGTTGGCGCGTAATTAACAATCGATAATGCAAACGCGGACACCGACGAGGCCATTGTCGCGCTATGATTTGGCGGGGAAAGGAGGGGAGGGGAGATCCTCGCAAATTAAAATATGATGAATTAATCTAAATTAGATGGCACGATAATTATCGCATGAAACCAGCCGAGGCGACGTCGTGTCTATTCGCTGCCTTTCGAGATCAGATAGCAGATAATCAACGTTGCGTATTCAATGCAACATGTTTCGCGCGTTCCTCGCGGCAAATGAGCCGAGATTCAACCGTATTCCTTTTTCTTTTCTTTCTGCTTTTTCACGCGTTGATAGAATTTTTCACGTTTCTCTTTTTACCGTTTTGTTTCGTCTCGTCTCTTGTTTAGCCTCTCTCTCTCTCTCTTTTCTTTTGAATCGTAATTGGCGTAATATTAATGTTTAATATTTTCACACGTTTCGTGACGAAGAGAGGAATGTAACGAGAAAAAATAAAAAAGGAAGAGTATTATAAAAGTTTTTACGCAGAGCCACTACTAATCCTTAATTAATTTCGCGAATGAACTGGGGACAAGAAAAAACGAGAAGTTCGTTTGTTGAATGTTTTTTAATTAACCTCTCGTCTCAGTGATCAACACCCCTTCTAGCGATGAACAATCTTTGAAAAATCGAGAATGAAAATTTATTCGCGCGTATTACGTAAACCGTGCGCCGTATTTCGTGGGATTAAATTATTAAACTTCGATAATGTTGTATTAATTATATACAAAAACGTTGGCCACTGTTGAACGTACACTGAAATTCTCTTCGAAACCTCTCGCGATTTCGCGCCGTATCGTAAAATTTATCCTCGTTAACGAATCGAGAGAACGGAACGGAGAAAAAAAGAGAGAAAAAATCATACGTCACGTTTCATCAAAATCGTGTCGTGTCCCCTTTATTAAAAGGTGTAAAAGGAGAAATTCACGGCGTATAATAAAGAAAAAAAGGAAAAAATTACGACGCGTCGAAGAGATAAAATGATTTGACGTTAACAGAAAAAAAAAAAAAGGAAAAACGTATGCTTCGAGTTAATTTCACCGCGAAGTAATTAAAAAAAAAAAAAAAGAGAAAAGAAAGAGAGAGGGAAAAAGAGGGAGAGAAAAATTACCAGGTGGAGATGGTTTGAAAATGGTAGGTGAAAATTTGCGTTCCGTTCCACGTGGACGTTGGAACGCTTCCTTTCCTCGTCATTAAACTCGACCTCGTTACAAAAGCGTCACGATGCAACCCCATCGCCTCTTCATTCCCGACATAATATTCCAGGAGGGATACGTTTCTTGGGGCGTGGACGAAAGTCGGTTCCGTAACTTTCACTCGGCGTGTTCAAACAAACGAGGAACACGCGAGTCTCGCGCTCGTGCGAATCGTGTGTCCTTTGCGCGTGACAACGTGACGTTGGAACAAACCGTGTAATCGAGGGAAGGGAGAGTCTATCTCCGAAAGTATCGACACAACAACAAAGGCTTCTTCAATCTTTCGGAATTGCGGAGTGAGAGAAAAAAAGAGAGAGAAGCGAAAGAATAGAATATTTTTGGATTTCTTTTTCATCAATTTCGACAGACGGCAGAGAATAGTTTGGAAATTGTTTTAAATGCGGTTTTAATGGAAGTTGTTGCTGTGAATTTCTACAAATTGAAATTTCGACCGTGGAGTTTTATCGATTTAAAGCGATTGTCTCGTCGAGCAGGTCTCGAGGCCTGACCAGTCACGCGCTTATTCCACTCGCGTGGTTATTGTATTTCTGTATTCAAACCGCGATACAGAAGTCGGATTGAAAAGTTACTTTAGGTGACAATTTTATTTAAAATAACATTTATTCCTGCCTACGGTATATTCTCTTTGAAAATTATTCGAGTAATTTTATTCTTAACCCGGTTAAAATTTTATCCATCTCTGCTGCAATATTCCGTTTGAGATTCGCACGCGTGATACTCCGATATGCTTTATGATTAATAATATTACAACTTTTGTTCAGAAAACCTACGTCCAAGTTTCTCTTTCGTTATTCATCAATTTAATTTCGAACCGCGATACGTGAATTTTACGTACGAACGCGCCTATATATATATATATGTATGAAGAGCATTTTCTGAAGAGAGGTATAAAAGGAGGAAGATAAGGTACGTTAAGAGCGACAATAGATCTGGTTTTAACCGATTCTCTCTTTTGTCGCGGTTTCATCCGCGGGAATAATTCCAGGCCGAGGCACGAAACTTTTTGCTCGATCTAAAGGGAAGCAACCGGGTGGCTTTTTATCCTTACCCCTCGTTTCTCTCCTCGACCCGAAAGAATAATTGATCGAGCGAAACTCAGAGCGGGCCGTTACAAGGAAATTCCTCATTTGTTACGAATAAAGAAGTGGAGATAGAATCGTTGCAAAATTCTCTGAAAACGTTGTGCGAAATCGCGACGAGCAAAATTGCTACGAAATCTCATTTTCTTAAACTTTTATTCCTCTTGGAAAGAGGGAAGAAGAAAAAAAAAGGAAGGAAGGAAGAATTCAAAGCTATCACTTTTAATTTAAATTCTTTTCTCCCCTCCACGTTTTCACGAGGACATTAACCACCGTGCCATTAACTCTCTATTTTCGAATCGAGTCGAGAACACACTCGAGCGAGTGCTCGAAAAATCCTCAATTAAGACGTCGGTGGACGGGTCGGTGGAGTGGAATGTCAGCTGTTACTTGTACCCCTTCTTTAAAATGATAACCGGAGCGGGAAAGATCGTCTGGTTTCACCTCGTTATTTTATTAAGCTTATTTCCCACAGTCTTTACTGTCCACTCTTATTTACTTAAAACCACCGCCGGCTTTTTCTCCGCTTCCTCTTCCTCTGGCTTGAAAAAAAGGTCGACTCGTTTTCGACCACCGGCTCGAGATATCGCCAAGATCTCTCGGGTTTAATCAGACCCCTTTTATAAATGCAGCAGGACTTCGTTAAAGTAATCCGCGGATCCGAATGTATCGCTTGGCCTGATCTTGTTCCTCATCCCAGGAGGCACGAGCTCGTTTCTTTCAACCTTCTTTCGCTTTTCTTCGCCAACGATTTTCCGATCTCGTTCGAGGAACCCGATTTTATCCGCATGCATTTAAATTGTCAAAACTTGGGCAACTGGAGGGCTGCCAGTTGCTGCTGGCTGCCGTTATTTCGGATGGGAACTGTTTCCATCCTCGTTTCTTAACAAATTCCTTCGAACGTTGCGGTGGACGAGTATGTATGTCGGGGTCAACGCAAATTAGAGAGAGGAGTGGATTAATTATTGGGATTGAAAATTGAACGTTTCCCTTTCACCATCCATCATTGAACAGACATACAATTGAGGATAACGTATTTCTCACTTGGGGATAATGTCGAAGAATAGTTTCCTTCTCGAAATGTCGCGATAGGAAAGAATTTTAATTCCCGCCATCTTATCCCACCATAGCGGTGTGCAATCTCCTTAATTCCTACATTTAACCGGGCATAATTGATATGACGGCTCATTCGTTCAGTTTAGCAGAGGTAATCAAGTAACCCCGCCATTAAATTTCCGTTAAGACCGAGCAGAGAAATAGGTATAGCGGAATTCGAAATGGCCATACGCCGGGTAGACCGTGTCGAGTATTCGTCACTGTTCCACTCGACACTGAACTCGAATTGAGATTGTTTCGCGAGCCCCGGAGTTTCCGTAAGCCGAGAAACTACGATTCTCTACGGTTAACATTAATCTCGCAACGTATCCGAGAGCTGAGAAGAAAGTGTGATCGATGTATCTCGGAATTTTCTTCGAATATTCCCGAACTTTACCAAAGAAAATTGGATCGAGAGAGTTATTAAAAAGAATTACTCGATCCCTTTCTTTCTCATATTTCCATACGTGTAAGTAAAAAATTATTATTGAACGAAAAGTACTAAGCAGAGAGCGAGGGAACTAAGAGACTAACGTGATTCGTCGTTGGAACCGAGTCACCGCACATCGTTCCGCGTTGTTGGCCAACTGTAATCTCGCAAGTTGGCCGATCGTAAAACGTTTCGGAATCGGAAAGTTTCGCGCGTGAAACTTTTTTCGAACGGTCATGGAGGGTACAAGTTTTCCCTCGGCCAACCAATAGCGCCAAGTAATTCCTTCCGCTCCCTTTCTGCCCTCGCTTATTTACCGTGCGCGCAATCAGAGAGGCGTATCTTCCGGTTCGGGCGAAAAGTTTCGAAACCGCGAAACGAAAACGCGAACCGATTGTCGGCCAACCAGAAATTGTCTGCCCGCTGAGAACTTCGTTTCCACACTGGACGCGACCATTTTGTGGCGGTCGGTTGTGCGGCAACTCCTCCCGACAAAAAAGCAATTTTCTACCGCGAGCAAAATTTAATCTGTCCCATTCACCACCTTTTTCATAAACTGTCCGTTTCTGTCTGGAAAACGGAATAAAAATTTCAAGTTTTTCTTTCTTTCCTTTTTTTTTTTTTTTTAATCTCTCGTTCCGCGAGATTCCAACGAACAAAATTCTTGCCGAAATAACTTTCTTCCCTCGGTCGTATAATCGGATCATCGGCTCGTTCTCAAAAGATTTCGAGACGAAAGATTTGATTTTGAAAAAATTTTTCCACACCGAGAGATCGTGGAACGAATTCAATGGATACGATATATCGTGGCGAGGATGATAGAGAGAGAAGAGGTGGGGAGGGGAATTGTATTCGAATGCTCCACGACGATTTATGGCGATGAGAATGAAAATCGAGCGATTAGTCGGATTAACGAACATAATGAAGAACGAGGCGAACAGGAAATCGGCGTCGTTAACGAAGAAACTCGTTGTCGGGCAGTGATTCGCGTTAATCGTCCGTTAAGACTGCCGATCGGGGTGTACGAGTGTAACGGGCCTTTAACTACGCTAATTGTCCATCATCCGCTTAATTTGCCCCTTTCGAAAATCCAGGCCTTTATTCGGAAGGACAGGTGGTGGATAATTTATGAAATTAATGGGGAAAAGAGCAATCCTTTTCCTTCCCTCTCCGCGAAATTAAATTCATTCAATTCTACCGAATCACGTTCGCGTAAATTCTACGTGCGTAGAAATATCGTAATTTCGTTCAATTTATTTATTTTTTATTAAACATTTTAATCCCTCCCCCCGCATGCGCTCCCTTGCATGTATAAAAGATTCGTGTATTAATAATTAACAATAATCTGATAAAAGACGACGAGTCGCGAATAAACTACGAGTTTGGAAACTCTAAGTAGCACAAGTACGTGCTTAGTCAGGCGCCTGTATACTGCTTAATTAATTACCATCGAATCTTCGAGCGAATGAAATATACACGAGAGAAATTTTTTCTTACATATATATATCTTCGAATACTATTCCCAGAAAATTGAAAGTATATCGATCGCGTATATAACGAGTTCACCTGTTTATTTCTCACTCGATCTTTTATCGTAGTGGTAGAAAAAAAATATCGATTCGTCTCGTATACTCGGTGTCCTCATCGGTGATACATCGCGAGACATTCGATTCGATTTTATCTTGCAAATGAGGATAACGATAAATCGACGGGGGGAAAGAAATGAAATTACTAGTAGCGGCAGCCTGACGTGTCCAGCGTGATCGAGACTGCGGCAGAATCCGTTTCGTTAATCCCTCCCGGGGCCGATAAGCAAGGAATTACCCCCTCGTAGATTTCTCCATCGAGCGAATAATTACCGAGCAAAAGCAGGAAACGCGGCGAGTAGCAGTTGCTGGATTTGGCAAGGGTCGCGCCATTCGAACACCCCCGCAACTTGGGTGTGGAAAGAGAAATGGGTCGCAAGGGGCTGGTTTAAACACGCTCTTAATTCTCGAATTCGAAGTTGGACTCGCAAAGTAATCGCTTTCCGTACCCCCTGAGATTCCAACACTGTTCTATGCTATTTTTCAATTATTCGTTCGAACGGAGAGGATGAAAATTAATCGATTTGTCGATTATACAGGGATTAATAATCAGGGCTCGGTTGGCTGTTGGTTTCAGAAGATGGGCTCGGTCCACGGCGAGGAATTGCCGTTCGTGTTCGGGGCACCGTTGGTGGACGGGTTCGGTCACTTTCCGAGGAACTACACGAGGTCTGAAGTGGCACTCTCCGAGAGCATCGTGCAGTTCTTCGCCAACTTCGTCAGAACTGGGTGAGTAGAGATCGATAATTGAAGTACGCCCCCTTCTTCTTCCTTTTTCTTCCGAACGTTAAATTGGATAACCAAGTTCGCTTTACATTTCCTTCGCCAACTACTTGCTCCCGCCACTCTTCGCGAATATTCTTCGAATCCACGGGAAATTCAAATCGAACGGAGGGTTAAAAATTATTCCTAATTAACGATAACCCATCGTGTATCGCTTCGTCTAGGATGACATTTGAACGCAACAGCGTGTTATCGATACCAAGTGTCCCAAGTTATGCCCCACGCGGAAAGATAAGAGCGACAAAATCTGTCGATACAGTGCGGTAAATCATTTCTCCCTCGAAATCCGAACGACGGTGAACGTCGATTCGTATATTTTATTTGCGCGATATCTTTTTCACACGCTTGATTCGATCATCTAATTCTACGAATCCTTCCTTCCCTCCTTCCTCCCCTTTTTCGAGGGGAACAACAGCGACGCGGCGCCACTTGCGTCGAATCAATTTGCGAATCGCTCGGGGAGTGGAGAGAGAGAGAGAGAGAGAGAGAAAGAAAAAAAAGGAAAAAGGTGGGAGAAAAAGTGGAAAGAGAGAGCAGGGAGGCAGGCGGGTTATGGATCGCGTCACACCGAAAGGTCTGATTTTCCATATTCATGAACGATGCGGAACTGAAGAGCGAAAAAGTAAAAAAAAAAAAAAAAAAAAAAAAAAGAGGAAGAAGCGGTGGGGGAACAGACGGAGCCAGGAGGATTAGAGGGAAAATATTTTTTCGAATACGATCGCACCGTGGCCGGCATTTTACACTCGCGCCCGAATTTCTGATCGAGCCAACGGATTGACGATATTCAAATTCACGGATTAAACAGGGAACAGGGAGCGGAGAATCACGCGATTCACTCTTTATACCATCGGCATCGAGTGCGTCGAGATTCAAGGCTTCCCTCCCCCCCGGATCCTCCGAATCGCAAAATTAAATACAACGGATTTCGAAATGGCGCTTTGATATACGCCAGTGGTTTATGGAGGTTCGTGAAATTGCAAGCAAAATTGAAAAAGTGAATCCCTGCCCGAAATATTGGATAGCATTGGTCCCTCTAATGAGAAAATTGATTTATAATGCGGGCGAATTTTACGTGGATAAAGAATAGAGAGATTATCGAAACGTCAGATTTTTGCAGTGCAACGAGTAGTGTCATTGGGTTGGTTGGGCCATTGAAATATCCGAGATGAAAGGGATTTTTTATTTTTTTAAATTTAATTTTATTACAAAAATCATGCGTGTAATAAATAATATGGAATAATCGCATAAATAAACATAAGTAACGTTATGTGATAAAATTTGAGTGTGTATGCGTAATATCAAGTGATGTTTTCAATTGAAAATTATTAATTTCAAATGTTAACGAAATGCATTAATTAAAAATGGTTCTGTAGAAATAATAAAAAATGGGAATGATTGTTAAAGATAAAATATATAATTTAATGTAAGTTAATATCTGAAATTGCGTGTATTTCCATTGATTGCCTATGTTTCAACGTAAACATCAATTAAAAAGGGGTGAATAATTATTGGTTCGCGTTATATAATACATATCACGATAAAATATTAATTGAAAAGGAATATCGAAATTTTAGAAGTGCAATTAATTTCGAGCGTAATTTCGATAACCAATTTTACGTTGTTATTCAAATTATCGTGATAGCCAATCTTGAATATTTTTTTAATGGCTTTCGATCGAAACATCGTCCATCTTAAAAATCGATCGTTCGCCTTAGATCGGAAAATAAGCAAAAAAACAAGATGGATCCTCGTACACGTATCTTCTATACTTTCGTTCATTTGAAAAAGATTGATATCGAATGATATCCTCCTCCTCCTCAAAACCGATCGTTAAGTTCAATCGGATAAATAATTTTTCTACCGTAAAAATCGAGGGAATTATTATTATTGGCGTAATTTTTTTCGATTTCGTTCTATACGTTTCGTATTATACTCATTAATATGAAATATTTATGAGTGTGTAAATTTATCTGACTATCGAAATACAAATTTACGCCAAATGAATATTTTTCCACCCTTCCTTCCGGTTTTCAAACGCGCCTCACTGCCATCAATATAATTATTATTTTTGCCTCGGGTTTTGCGGTTTGCATCATTGGACACCATTGATTTCGTTTCGATTTGATTTCACTCCATCGAGATTTTTTTTTTTTTCAAATATTCCATTCGCCCTCTGCTCTGCCAGCTTGTATTTTAACAAAGTCGTATCACGTTCTCCGCTCGAGCATCGCAGAAACGGGGCATTTAACAACGCGATATTTTTATGCGGCGCGATTTAATCGAACCGCCCCATTGGCCGATCAGCCGAGGCTTTTAAAAAATGTACGGTAATTTTTTACGACGGTGACCGACTTCCGAGCGTCCGTTCCTGAATTTTAAAGCTACGATAAAACATTAAACAGGAAGTGCCGACCCGAGTGCTTTCGAATCCACCGTTAATATCCATCCCTTTGTACTTCGCATTCGTCCAGGATCGAAACTGTGCGTCCATTTCCATTTTCCGCTCACTCGTTCCTTTTCGCCTCTATAACTCTCGATTTTTCGCCTTTTCGTTCTTGCAAAGAAGGGTGCGCGAACAAACGATTTCGAAATTGTACGACTCAAATACTCGAGTATAAATAATTAGTCAACCGATTCCGCCTCGATTTCGCGCAACTTTCATCTTCATCCGCTCTAAATCCTCGTAAGTTCTCACAATGGAATTATTGGGCGTTTAACATCTGGCGAGAACGATCGTGAAATTAGAGAAAATTCGCGACTGTTCATCGAAATCCTAGGAACGTGCAGTTATTGGCGGTAGTAAGAGTCGAACAACAATTAATCGTGTAGCCGGTGCGAGTCCGACCTCACGTTCTCCGCTACAAGAAGACGTACAATAACGAGTAATTTCGGTTACGAGTTTAGATACGGCCACGTGCATGGGAATATTACGTGACTAAAGGGTTGGACCATTCTCTACGTGATGCACAAGCACTGAATCACGCCATTCCCCGCGAAATAATTCGTTCGTTCCGTTTAAATTTCTTCTCTTGGACAAACGAACGAATAACTTGTTTCTTCGTCGCGATTCAAAATTCGATACGCGTATACCTAATAAAACTGAAAATTGTTTTCCCCATGGTATATCTCACACTCACCAATTGTATCACGTTTATTTAAAATATATATTCTCAGCAAAGGAGAAACGTTTCTCTCGAACATCTTATTCGAAACATCCTCCTCCAAGAGCATTACGCGTAAATAGAATCTTAAACCGATCGTGAAAGTCCCGTTCTTTCGAATCGTTCGATTCATACGTGAACAAAAAGATTTCTATTCACCTCTTCGACATCTTCCCATTCTCCTTCTTCTTCATCTCGTTAATAGACTCGGACGTTGCCGACAATGGAAGACAATGGCGTCTTCCATACCCGAGGCAACGATGATTCACCTCTTCCTCCCTCGCTGCGTATCACGATCGTATCTCAAGATGAATTCCAAGAAGAAGAGAATGGATTCGTCTGTAAAAACTGACAACTTATCGGGCGACACGTGCATCGCACTTTCTCCAACTTCCCCCATCTTCCTTAACCATTCACCATATACCACCGCCCCTCTGACCCATGTGCACTTCCTCCCCCTACATTTCTCTTCATACCACTAAATTCTTCTTTATCCCACTCTCCGGAATCACCGCTCTCACATTCCACCCACCCGCCATGTTTCTCCATTTCGATTTCCACCACTCGCACCCTTCTCCCCGTATTTTTCTTCAACCCCGTCAAGCTCTTCTTTATCCTCTCCTCCCGCCTTTTCATCACGCTTCTCCCCTTCGTTCCTCCACTTCTCTCTCTCTCTCTCTCGATTTCAGTTTTTCCATCCTCGTCCTCGTTGGCCCACGCATGAATATGCAAACGCGAAGCAAACCGATAATATTTCAGCGCGCCGCTCTCGCCCCGAGCGACGTAAATTTCACTTTGTCGATACGTATCCAAAACACATAGACACACGCGCGCGCGCGCGCGCGGCCTTTTTCGCACGAGTCCCGCCCCGGTGTGCGTAATATCGCGAATTGATACGCGGTAATACGATTTTCGTTCACGAACGATCCGTGCCTCTAACGATCGACGAAAGCGGTTGGCGCGTGTTCCTCGAGGCCACGGGAGGGGAACAAGCATCGCCTATTTTTCATCCGCCCGCCTCGATATTTTTTTACCCGCGATCGGCCGCTTTTTAAATATACTCGAATGACGAACGCGTCCCGCCGGGAAATTCGTGGCGATTCGACGATATTCCGCGCCCTTGCGTGATCTTGCTCACGTTTAGGGATAAATTACGACGGGAATGGGGATCGAATGGGAGAAAACTTGAACTCTTCGCTTCGATCCATGTCGGGATTAAATTTTCACGCGTTCTGTGCGAGAAATTACGTACGTTGGCGAGGAAAAAGGAACGATTCAACGTTTCGTACAGAGATTATTAATTTCTTAGGCCAATCGTGATGAAACGTGCGAATGTTTGGATAGAATAATTGGATAAGGGTAAATTTTCGTATGTAATTTATGCCGCTTTTGAACGATACTTCGAAAGATCGAACACCTTTTCGAACGAGCGTTGAATTACCTCGAGTTGAATCTCTTCCGTTCAGTTATCCCTCGACAAATAACTCTCATCATCCCCCCGGTTAAATCCAAATCCAGATAAGCGATCCCGTAGTAACAAATGGAGAACGAGGTTCGATACGATAATATGAAACATCGCGTTTCATACACCGATCCCTCTCGATCCTTGTCTCGAATAACCGGGCATCGCGAGGAGGAGGATAGAAGAAGGGGGATATTGCGTGGCGGAAGCGGTTCGGGGGAGGAGAGGCACTTTACATTAAGAGCGCATCAGGAAATACGGGTGGGAGGGGCGGATGATGAAAATTTCAATTCGTTCGACCGCGACTTGGTCGGACGCTGATGCGATGCGTTCATGTATTATTACCGGATCCTCGAGGAGGATTCCGGAGTAAGGAGAAACGATAAAAGGGCGAGGAGGAGTTTCGTTTTAAACCGGCGTATCTGCCCCCGCCCCTCTCTCTTTCTCTCTCTCTCTCTCTCTCCATCTCCTCGCCGTGGAAAGAAGTTGGCCGGGATTATGGGAAAAATTGGACGATCTTCTTCGTGAAAGAGCGTTCGAATATGGCGACACCGGATCGTGAGAATGAAACTGATCCCTTCTCTCGTTGAGGGATCGTACGTGGCCCAAATAGAATGTCGATGAAGAAACCTCGTTTCCTTTTTTTCGAGCGAAAACATTTTTATTCATTATTATTATCGTAATCCGAGATTGGGATCTTGGAAATGTGTTTCGTGATGGATTTAAGAGAATCTTTGGAAATCGTTTCTCTGAAAATTTCCGAATATCTGATAACCGGTAGATTTTGTCCTATTTATAGATCGGAACGATCGGAATATTCGCGAAATTGGAAGATTGGTGGAAAGTTCGGGCAATTCGAAAAAAAAAGCGGGGAGGATTCGAAAGGAATAACTTTTCTCCGAAGGAGAAAATACACGACGCTCGAGTTGTAGAGTCTCGATGATGAATACGTGGTGTTCTTTCCCCCTTTCTCTTCTCTCCCCCTCCCCTCCTCTATTTCCCGCCACTGTAAAACATAAAATGCAGCTGACACTGGCTAAAACCCGATTAACGGATAACACGATACATTGAATTCAACCCGGCTAAACCTTACGTCTGATATTTTGTGTCCCATCGAACCCGTGTTCCCCCCCGAATAATCCTATCGACGGCTCGTAATTTTTGCACGCCAGGCCCCTCTCTCCAAACGGATCGATTTATCGCGATCAAAGCGGGGGCAGGGGGGGACCCATTGAACGCGAAAGAGATCGATCGAAGCAGCCTCGAGAAGAGGCAAGGATGAACCGAAGGAAATCGTTAAAGAATTATCGATAATAATATTTGTTTTTATTCGCGAGATATATATATTCTTTGTTTCACGAAAGTATTTCGCGTGGAATATTTCGTTCTCCGATATTTTTTTCCTTTTTTATCGAAAAGCGAAAAAGCAATCGGAAAATTGGAAGATGATAAATGGTGGATATTATAAAAAAGAACGAGGAACGAGGATAACACCGTTGTTTCGATAGGATATTCGTATTAAAAAGAAAATCGGGAAAAATTGTTTTTGTATTCTGTTATCGCGTCGAACGGTAAGAAATGATTCGACGACTTGGATCGATTCGAAAAAATCGCGAATCTTCTTTGAAGGCAGCCTCTATAAGAGGCTTTTTTAACTTTCGACGATGCACGAATAAAGAAGAGAGAAGAAAATCATTCGTGCGTTGATTCTTTTATATTCGAGTAATTCCGGTAGAACAACGATCGTATCGGCTCGCGCAAAATTTTAAAAAATCGACTTTGCTGCGGTTTTTTCGATGGAAATATCGCGCAACGGATTGTTGGAATTCTCTCATCAGAATAAACGGATGAGAATGGAGACAAATTTCGAATCGTTACGTATATCCCTATTTAGAATATTTTTTTCTTTCTTTCTTTTTTTCACTTTCATCCTCCTGTTTTTTTTTTCTTTTTTTCTTTTTTTAGTCGGCGTGAAGCAATTAAAATCGCCTGGCCGTGGGTGAAAAGGCACGCGGCCGAATTCCGTTCCGAACCAGATTTGATTCGAGTCGCAATCACGAACGCAGTGATTGCTAATTCGGCTTGGAAACGAGCATCCACTCGTTCCGTCCGCTACTTTTTGATCGTTCGTTTAATTAACGAGCAGAAAATAGCCGACGTTTATGGGGAAGGGCCGAAGTGGCGGATTATGCGCATGGCCGCGATTTTCGCGCTCAAAAATTCAATGCCGCCGAGTGCAATTCGATTTCGTGACTTACTATTCCCGATAATAGGCACAATTTGCCGAGCGAGAATTGTTTTTCGATTAAATGTTTCGCTCCCGATACGTAGATACATATAATAATCGAGGTGATCGAGGATTAAAAGGAGGAGGATTTAAGAGGAGGAAGATAGGATCACGTTATTATAAGCAGAGATTGTTGTTCATTTATTAAAGAAATTACTTCGAAATATTTGACCATTTAGAAAGATATAGGAATATATCGAATATCACGATGCATAATTATATCAATTAAAAAATCGTTAATTTCTATCGTTATTTTCGATAGAATGCATATTGTCGTAGCGCAAAGCACTTACAGTTTGTTAATCCGTTTTCATTCATCCTGCATTTTGTACGTTTAATTTTTTCCTGTAAAGCACCACTCCTGGACGGATTTAATTTCAAAACTTTTCGCGACGAATGGTTTGCGTTGACTTTTAAAACGAAATTACTCGCAAAGTATAATCGCGAATATTATAATCACGCGCGAGAATATAAACGTAGGATCAGTAGAAAGATAGGATCGTTTCTGGTAATATCATGCGATTCTTATGCGTGTCGTCAATCAAAGGCTAAACGGGGGCAAATGCAAACACATCGGCGGCCCGCTCGTTTCTGTATAAATGTCTAAATAAAATTAGCATTTAAACGGACTAGATCGAATGAAGCTATCCGGGTTTGCGAACAAAGAGATAACGAAATTTCGATTTCCGGCTATCTTTCATACGCGCACCGGAATGAACTGATTTCGATTCGCTTTCGAAATTGCTTTTTATCGGGTCAACCATGTATTTTATCTTATTCAATATCTTATTTAATACCGCTGCCCTATCGTAGATACCGTTTAATCCCTTAATCGAACCGCCGCAAATTATGACGTGCACCGTGTTGCGAAGAACGTTTTCAATAACGTTCGAAAGCTTAAGTTGAGAATAATTGAGAGCGCGATCGTCGAAGAGAAGAAAGGATTCAAGAATTGTTGTATTGTAAGTGGAGTAAATAGTGAATCAATTTCGAAACAAAATATTCCACTCAATTTAAAATTATCCTCGCGCGCAATATTTTTTTCCGCCTCGAAGGGGATACAGTTGCCCCGCCATATTCGATTTCGAAAATACACTCACGGGAATCCATTAAGGGAGCAAACACGCTTGAGAGTAAAACTCTCGAGAGTTACTCTTGTCCAATGTGTAGTTCGGAAAAAAAAAAAAAAAGAAGAAGAAGAAGAAAGAAAAAGGAAGGAAGTAAGCGAAGAAAGTAAGGAAAAAAATAAAACTCTCGAGAATCCTCCTCTCTTGGCCGGTTACTCGAGCGCGAATCGAGCGTGACATATTTACTTCCGTTCCGGTTTTTGCCCGGAAGCGCCTCGGTGGCGAACTTTCCGAGTAAATTTCAATTCGTGATTCTTGCTCGATCCACCTTACCTAACCTACCTCGATCCGCCCCACCCC
The DNA here is from genome assembly GCF_048593485.1 of Apis florea. Lineage (NCBI taxonomy): Eukaryota > Metazoa > Arthropoda > Insecta > Hymenoptera > Apidae > Apis > Apis florea. The sequence continues at coordinate 2,742,727 of NW_028256416.1, read as the reverse complement.
TCCTCTTCACCTCGTCTATATCACCTCTAGGCAAATGGAGGGGTCCGCCACTCTATGACTTTCCTTCCACTTGGAAGAAGTCGTCCGTTGTGTCCGGCGCACACAGCTGCCCGCTTGCTCTAGAAACGATTTAAACGGTTGCTTCGCCCTGCTTTCGATTGCTCCTTCTCTCTTCTCTCTCTCTCATTCTCATTGGAGAGAGGAAAAGAAAGAGAGGGAAAGAAAAGATGATCAAAGGATGGAAAAAATAAGGATCGATGAGCAAGTCAATCATACGTGTGATCGAGTGGAATCGTTTTTTCGAATGATAGAGAAGAATTATTAAATTTGATGCATCTCCTCTCAAGAATTGAGGGAATGGAATTCTCGATTAATATCTCCGAATTTTGAAATCGATCTGGAAATATCTACTCTTTACTCCATGTTCGTAATTTTTTTTTTTCCTTCTTCTTCTTCTAATGATTCAATTAAGAATCAATGGGATGAAATTACATTCAAATGTCACGAAGGAGGCAAGAAAATTATCAACACTTCCCGCTCTCTATATCTCTCTATTTCACGATTAATCGAATTTGCGTGTCGTTATTCGACCCGTTTTCATTGCAAATTGCGTAACTATCATAATTTACGATGTAAATCGTATTGCAACTATTATATTATACCCGACCATTACATGGCGTATATTAACAGACATGCTGGTGACATCCATATCCATAGCACGACATTAATTTTAATAACCAATTTAATAACATATTAAATCGTATTAGTACATCAATAAAGTTCAATATACTGAAACTTATATATATATAATTCTGAAGCGACGAAAATATCTTTTTTTCGGTTCCAAGACTTTGTTCGATACAACCACGGGTTCGAAACCCGGTTAAAAAACCCGTATCGTGGATGGATACAGTTTTGGGAGGAAGCTTTGTCTTTTGTCTATCGATGGAAGAAAAAGGGAAGAAACAAGTGTAAGAGGAGAGGGGAAAGCGAGAGGAGGAGGAGCATCGGCCCCGAGCGAAAAATTCGCTCGAACGAGTTTTGAGACGTAACCTTGACAAAAGCCTTATTCCAGCTTTTTTCTCTTTGAGAGAAGAAAAAGTGCGGAGAAGACCACTCGTCTGGCCGAGCTTTGAACCACGTCCCGGCAATCTACCACACCGCGCAATCTCTACTTGAATGCGCTCTCCATTTCCATTATTGGCAACAAACTTTCATCCTCTCCCTCGCCTCGCCATACGGAAGGAAGGTGACAAAACGGGGCGGTATTCGACCGACCGAGATCCTCTGAAATTTCGCGGTAATTTGGAAGCGAGAATATAAATTGGGCCGCGATAAGGGGAGTCTGAACGGGCAAACTGAATTTTATTCGGGGATATTCTTTCCCGCCGTCAGAAATTCTCGTTCCTTCTCTCCTTTTATGCAATTCACAAACTTGCTTCGCTTTACACGAATTGCCAATTTTTATTTTCATTTCCTTTCGTCGCGGTTTAATAAAAATCCTTCGGCATCGAGCCGTGAAATTTCTCCAACACGACGATTTCTTCCCCTTCGATCGTCTCCTTGTCCTTCTTTCCGCGGAACTATTTCCTTCTTTATTTGCGCGACAATTCCATCCGTACGCGTCGTTACATTACGTCGTTCATTATATAACGTTGCCAATAAGGGCGGCGGTAAGGATAATTGGTGAACAAGCTGTCGCGCCTAACGAAGGATCAACAGGGAGGCGGTGAATCCATCATCTTTGTCAATTATACGGGATAAACGGGTTGACGGGCGAGAAGGAAGGGGAAAAAGTGGGGACGGCATCGGTCCGTAAGGGAGGGAGGGGGGGGAGGGTGGCGTGACGAGGTGAATCCAGGTGGGCATAAGGGATAATCCTGCGGAGTTAGCGTCAGTCAGGGTTGAATTACGACGTGTGACGGGGTCGGCACGAGGGGGGGGCCGGCCCTATTTGCCGTAAATTATGATAAACTACGTTACCGGCGGAGCGGTAATAAATACGAAATCGATATCGCGGCCGTTCGAAATTTGCGAATCCGCGGCCAACGTTATCGTATATAATAATCTATTATCTGGAAATATCAAAGGGGGTTATTGTAATTGGCCGGAGGAATGGATGACCGATGAAATTAACCTTGTCTCGTAACCGGTTAACGTGCGATTGCGAAGTTTTAAGTGTTCATCCCTCCCCCCTTATTTATCGCGCGATCCAGCTTTAATGGACAACGACATTGATTCTAACACCACATTCCCTGGATTTATGGTGTTTAAACCATGTGGCTGTGCCATTAACGCCTATCATATCGCCATTTCCGTAGACGGTAATTGTTTAACGAGTGGGAAAGAATGCGTTGTTTCGTGGTGATGGACCGAGAGTAACATTAACCTCGTGCCTCGTAGAAGATTCGAAGAATAAGAATAAAATTTTCATATTATACGCACGCACGAAAAAAAAGGAAAAGAAGATTGTTCTTGCACTCTCTCGCGCAACAACCTTGCCCAGACGTTGAATTCTGCAAGCATCGAGCATTACTCAACGCACTGTCTAAACCATCTCCCTGGTTTTTAACTTTCGATCGCACGCGATCGAAAAATATACGCTCTTCTATATCCGATTCCGCTCTCAATCTCGATCGCGGGAAAATAAGATAAGGTTGTTCGTAAGGTTGGATTGAATGGTTAAAAGGGTATTAAGGACAGTTTGGAGGGGTGGTTGCCACGTATGTCTGTATTATGGTGTGTTTGCCGGCGGATTACGAGAGTAAAGTACGCCGATGCCGCGACACTGTTTGCGATTGCCACGCTCGCGGTTATTGGGCCGCCGTAACGTTTAGTCCGCGCGATTATGCTAAATTATTGTTTACAGGCGTCGTATCCTATACGTCTATTTACCATGGACTCTGCGCTGGTCGGTCGTTAACACGGTGCCACGGTGGCCGTGCCGATTTCCAACCGGTGGATGAAAATCGTATTGTCGCGAAATTGTATCCGAGTTTCATGATTCGGTGTTAAGCTTCGTCGGGGGGGGGAATTTCTCTGTTGGAAATAAGGGAAGTAAGTTCTTAACGCGAGCGAAACGTATTGGATTTTTGTGGAAGTTCCTTTTTTTATCCACGGTTTTAACGATCCTAACTCGAGAGAATAATACGCACTTCGGTTCGTTCTTCGTCGATGTCGGATTTAATTTTCCTTCGACTTTTCGAAAGTTCGCCCGATCCTTTCTTCCAAAAATTCATCGACGAATAACGGTTACAGCTTACGCGTACGAAGATTAGATCTCTTTCGAGATTTCAAGATTCCGGAAAGATTCCGGAGGAGATCGTAAAAAACGGAAGAAAAAGAAAAGAACGAATCGTAATACTCGAACGTAGTTAAGAAATTATCCTCTTTTCCTTTTGCTTGTAAAGCTAAAGAAATCCGATTTACAATGTTTTTGTAGAATAAAGATACTTTCTCGACTGGTAAAGAGATCCCGCCAGGAGGAAGATTATTGGCGAAAGTTGGAATAGTGGAGCGATGGTAGCGGTGGTCCCTAGAAAACTTTTGTCGCGTGAGTTTATATCATTTTCTTGACTCTCTGGAAGGAGCGTCGTAAAGAAGAACAACTAGCCGGAGTAAAACAGATAGCAACGGCCGCGTGAAGGAAGGGAAAACACGAAAAAAAAGAAAGAGAGAGAGAGAAAAAAGTGTATGGAAGCGCAGAGATTGCAACAAGAGAAGAAAACTTCATCCAGAAAAGGAGATAAACCGACGCAAGAATGGATATACGAGTCGCGGTTTGGAACTTTGAAATTCTCGCTTAATTACGAGTTTCGCCAAGAAATAAAGAAACGTGGAATCGAGGTAAATAAATATTAGATCCAAATGTGATTTTCCAAAATCGAAATTGAGCGATTTTGTCCGCGACAAGTATTCAGAAACGCCATCGATTCGCCGAATTCCGCATTTCGAGCGAATTATCCGCGAAATAAATCTGTAAACGATCAAAGGAACAACATTTTTGGACTACTTTTGTGTTTTTTTGCACAAGCTTTTGCTGAACGTTGTTTGAAAATTCTACGAATCCCTCTCCGCAACGCCACTTGCAACAGGTTAGTCGACGGTTTTTCTCTCTTGCGCTATGCATAATGGATGGATGGATCGATGGGTGGCATCGTAGGTGGAGGAAACGAATCGATAGATGGAACCACGAAGGTTATCGTACCGCGCGACAGAGGAAGGAAGCAAGAATCAGTTTGTAGAAAAGAGAAGGAGATGCGAGTTAAGCTAATAATGCTTGTAAATTGTCAAAAAGATTGAACAGGGTAATGTTAAAAATAAACTTTCCAATTTTTTTCCTGAATCAAAATAAATGGATCGTTTGATGATTTAAAATTTTTTTCGAAAATTTCAAGTTTAAACGTCATTCTTGTTATTGCGGTAATATTCCGAATATTCTTTGGGGCTGCGAGTGATTCAATTCCAATTAGAGAGTTAAAAGCGTGTGAAACGAGAAGAAAGAAATTTAGGATATCTAAAGTTTCCTAAGGAGTTTCTTAAGTTAAAAGTTCCGTGTTTTACAGCTTTCGAGACGTCGAAATCGCTCGAGTTATCGTTAAACCGTGTCGTCTTTTTATTTATTCAACGCGAGTTTACGAGTTCTCGATTCGCCGATCTTTAAATTATCGGGAAAAACGAGGTCTTTCGTTTGCTTTTAAATCCGCGCAACCTTTCCCCCTCCCCCTGGAAATTCGAATCCAGTCTCGGTATCAGACGCCATTACCATGAATTAATTGACAATTGGCCGACCATTGGAACACGCGATTTCGTGCAATGAATTCACCGGCGGCGCACCGCGACGCGCACCACCAGATGGCTCGATCGTAACACGCGACTTATTACGTGTCTCGCGTCCATTAGCTCTGTCGTTTAAATTGCAAATACGGCTCGAATAAGAGACAACAAAGTTCCGGTGATACCGCCGCTATCGGCAACTTTCCACGAATCTAAATGTTACCAATTAAACCGAGAGCAAAACTTTTAACGGTGACTAGCCAATAGCAAGCCCAAGGTTTACACGCGCTCGGCAAACTGGTAATTACACTTAGTATACCTAGTTAACCAGGCTTTCCACCAAGAATCGTAACAATTACTCGAACGAGGAAAGCTTTACGAGAATTTCTCGATATTCCGTTCTATTATATTAGGAAACCTCGTTATCGATCGATCGATCATTTTCAATGAGAATTTTATTTTTCCATAGCCACAGATGATTTCATTCTTCTTCCTTTCTCCAATCTCTTTTGAAACTATCAAAAAAGAAACTTTTTTCTTCTTTTTCTTTTTTATACGTTATTAAAATTCTAAATTCTTTCTCCGCTGAAAGAGTTTAACGAGAAAATTGATTGACCGAAAACTCGAATCGAGATGAAACGCGTGCGAAAATGCGACACTTGAAAATTTCCCACCAATTTTCCCGCGTATCGTTTCAACTGACGTTCAATAACAACCGGAATTCGATTAATTTCGCATTCTATCGGCGCTCGGCGCAGCGTTCACCTGATTCAGGAATACTGCGCGAATACTACACGGTTAATGGCCACGGATATTATTTCGTTGAGCGTATCGCTCGATTACGAGCCATCGAGGGATGTTTTTTCCGCAAATGTCGCAAGATTGCCAAACGCTGGTTGCAAAGTTAGAAATTTCCCGGCCACCGATATATACACGTGTAGAGGAATTCCGCGTCGATTGGGCGCAAATGAATGGGTTAATTCAATAATAAATCAGCGTGGTCGATTGTTCAGCGACGCGCGAATTCCATTATTAACCCTAGCGAGCGCGCAAATGCGATAATTGCAGTAGCATTAATAGGCTATAAAGCGCAATAAGTAACAGTGCGATTACGCGATCGAGCGTTTTAAGTTGAACGCATTTTCCCAAAATTCTATACCTTTCTCTCTCTCTCTCTCTCTCTCTCTCTCTCTCTTTTTTCTCTTCCATTCTATATTTTTCGCGGGAAAAGATATATAGAGATGACCGAAACAATTTCACCGGGCGCACGAAACCGCTAATAGCAATTTACGAAACGCGCAGAGGCAGGTAGCGGGTAATTGAGCCTCGCGCCGTCCACCCACGCTCTATCGTTCTCTAAACACATTCCATAAACGGGAACCGAGCGGATTTCGCGACCGCTGTACGCGTTATGAAACCGGCGGTGCGACGATCGCGTTAGCGACACCATTCCACCCCCCTACAATTCCCCGCCCCTTTTTCCTTTTCATTAGGCAGTCATTGTCGTTTCCTACCGCGCGCTCCGCTTTGGATTATTATTTCGCCAAGTTTTTCCCATTATTATCCCCCTTTCGCTTCATTTATCTTCCATTTCGTTCCTTTTTCCCTTTCTCGAAATTATATTTGGATAAAGCGATCGAAATAAAATCTTGTAAAATCTTCTTCCACGAGATATCTCAATTTAATTCCCACCATTTCGTTCGAATGATATAACACGTCGTTCTAAACAGAGCGGCGTCACGCCAATATCCGTTTTAATTAAGTTTCCAACGTTCCTAACGTCGAACAAGGTCTCGTTTTTCGGCGTTGCCGCGGCAAGAAAGGGAGGGTGTTCACTCTTTCTTCGAGCAGCGTGTCGCTGTTAGGGTGGCAATGCATCAACGGTTAATGAGCAAACTTTAATATTCTCCCCCGAAACTCGACCCACGACCTATCTCGCAACGACCACGAAGCAACCCTCGCCTCCCCCGTCGGTTGAGAGGGGGTAGACAACGGGATCCTACAACTACCGTAATTATTGCGAGGTTGGCAAACGAAGGATGAAACGGTGGTTCCAGTCGGTCCCTCCCTGGAGGGGAGGATGTATATAATCTGGCAGATGTCTAATCAACGTTGATTGTATCGAATATACCTTGCCTCGATCGGATTAATCAAGAAAAATGGACTTTCTTCTTGGATCGATCCAAACTTTCGAACATAAAGTTTCTTTGGAACGCGATCTTACTAAACTTCGAAGTTCACTGTCCATTGTGCATTGTGTTGTTGTGGAATTCCAGCTTCTTGCGCGAGAACGTAATTACTCGCGGGGATGGAAAAAAAAAAAAAACGTAAACTCGAGGAATAAAAATAAAAGGAAAGGAAATAAAGAACACGAGCGAATCCGAAGGAGGAGGAGGGATATAATAAGGGAGGGAGAGAAATTCCGATGAGACGAGCAATTCTGGTTATATCGAAATCGTGGCAAGGAGAAAAATAGAGCGACACGACGACGAATGTGGTGGTGGCAATTTCAAGATGTTATATCTGAAAGGGAGGAGGTGAAACTGTCCTTGTACCCCGATGTTCGGTACAAAGCGGGTGTTAATCCCGAATATGAAGCTTTTTCGTCGGTATCAGCAGGAAATTCTGCAGCGCCGCGGCCAAGAATGTGGTAAACGACACGCGTGGAAAGAGAAAAGCGAGGGGAAGGGAAACCACCAGCCGTGGCAAGTTATAACGTTGATTTAACGCTCGTAATTACGATGGAACGCGTATCTCTTCAACGATCCCAACTCTTCGAAACTCTTTCGCGCATAATCACTCGCCTTCGAAATTCGCAACGATTTCTCTCGACTATTTTTCTTTTTCGAATAACGAGCGAGTCGTTTTATCTCCTATCTGGGAGGGGGAGGAGGGAAAGACGAGATTGGAGGGAAGTGGGTCGTTAAATGAAATAGTGGCGCGGTGGATTGGGATTATCGGTGAAAAATCGTTCGTTATCGGAGCCGATGGCGCACGATCAATCGTGGGCCAATTTTAATCAAAATAATTCGTCCGTTAGACGGGACGTTAGTTCTCGACAAACCGTTGGTATTTCGCGTTTTGAAACGGGGAGAGGGGGAAAAGGCGAATTCTTCGTGGATGGTGCATTTTAGGGAAACGAAAGTTTGTCAGGCTCGGGATATCATTAATTCGTGGATAATTGAGAGGAGGCAATTTTCGATGAAATTTATCCGTGATTGTACCGTGTTTGGGCGCTCGTTTAACCAGCTGGCGCATCCACGATTTGATTGGGCGATGGGAACGGTGAAATACACTTTTAAGATATTGCGAGGATTATTGATGGCGGTGAACTCGAAAAAGGTTATTCTTTTTATCTTTTTATTCTTTTCGGGGAAAAAACGCACGGTCATTTCTCAGAATTGCTTGTTCGCGCGAATTCGATCGGGAAGCCGAGAAAGTGCGAACGTCGAAACACCCTTGTCACGCCTAATCGATTTCCGTCAGCTTAGAGTGGAACAAACTGACAGCCGCACGCCACTACGGGATTACAATCCGCAAGAAGGCTCGACGAAAGGTGTCTGCTACCGGTTGCCAACTTTTCTACGGCTGCCTATTCACGGGCCAATCGCCTTCGACCCATCGCAATTTCGACGAGCCCTTTGGATCGTCGCCAAACCGAATTCGGTTTCATACGTGATTCCGAGATATCCGGACAATCGAGGATCACCTACTGTTGAAAGAATACGCGACGATTAACTGAAAATGAATGCCGCGTAAAAGAAAAAACTCACGAAGAAATTCTTATTCTCACGACGAAGATATCGAGATTCGAATATCCATCGTGGAATTAAAATAAAATAAATCAAATCAATCAAAATTTGAGGATTGATCTTTCTCAAACGTTAAATATTCCATTAACTGTTGGCAGAATGTCTATAAATCTTATTCACTCCCAAGTTTTGTTAACGTTTACATTGACTTGCAACTAAGTTTTATTATATAATCGAATCTTTTCTGGACATTGCGAAAAGTTTGCCACGTTAGTCGACAAATATCGTCGGGGAAACGGATAAAGGGCCACTCTTTGCACGAGGAACGGGAAGAAGAGGGAGGGGGGCGTCCTTCCAGCTTTCATGTTCATCTCGAATTCTCATTCTGCACGTCTCAGTGTCGCAAAACAGCACGTCGAAGAAGAATGGAGGCGAGAGAATTCATCGCGCCTTTCTGAAACGCGAGATCCCTGAATACCTTGAAAACGAGCGGCCGCTTTCAAAGTCGAGCGTATTTTCGAAAGCCGGTAATAAATGGGAAAATATATTCGACTCGTTCTCGCGTCATTTTTTTCCCGCCATTTCTTTCTTTTTTTTTTTTCTATTCCATCGAACGAAAAAACGCGCGCTCGGAAATCGAGAATCGACGACGAAAAGTAACGATCAGGAATAAATTATGAGAAATTGCGTGAAAATAACACTTAATAAAAGACACTTGCGAGAAAATTGACCCGCGATTTTTATTATTCGATCGATACTCGTATAGACACGTTCCATTTTACGTTTCGCGCGAGCTGGAAACACTCTCACACTTCTCCTAATTATCCTTTGAACCTACGTTTGTCTCCAAGTGATAACAAGCTCCATTATACCTGTCTAAATATTCCATTTAGACTGATCAGAGGAGGTGCACAATTGTCTGGAGGGCAACGCGAAAATTATCGCCTTAGAACCGCGGGAGCACGGGTAATTTCGCGCGATAGGCTTATCCGTCTAAAATCACGAGGGAAGGAAACGCGAAATCGCATTAAACCGGTGGTGGCTCTGTTTGACGAAAGTGCAGCCATATCGGGATGATAGCCGTGGTGACGTTACGTGGATTCGAGAGCTTTTGTGCGACGCTCCCATTTACGGATTATCGTTACTCCCGCGCGATTACCGGATCTGTAACATCCGTTTATCTATCCGTCTGTGTCAGTCGCACGATACCTGGATCGCCCTAATATTCGGCAAGCGTGCGTTCGTGAAACGAGACTTTTTCGACAAAGCCTCGTAAAAGTTTCTCGAGAAATTGCATTCATTCGAACGGAAGGAGAATATAATACGAAATATGCTTAGACGTGAAACAGTGTGCGTTAAGTGCACGCTTCGCGTTAAATTGAATATCGTCGATTTGATTAAGGAATAACGACGTAGCGAATATTTGGTTGAAAGTGTTCGTTATTCTTCGTGATGGATTGTTTTTCCGTCGGAACAACAATTCTAATTTTGGGGCATTTAACGAGACGTTGGTTGAGACGAGGATTTTGAAATCTCGATCGAGAGATCCTTTTCGGTTGTTGGAGAAAATTAACGCGATAACGGCCGCCTTCTTAACCCAACCCCAACGTGACACGCGCGCCTCTTTAAGCACTTGATCCACTAAATCCGAATTCGTGACTGTACATCGGCCTGTTGGAACTTCTGTTCAAAGATACTTCACCCGAAAACGGGTCAGGGACTTGGTGCTTTAAACGCGAGTAGCACAATTAGAGCGTCCGAGAATTACCATTTACCTCTTTAATTACAGGATTAAAGCGGAAGGAAGATTCTTTCCCCGTTCGAGACAAGTCCTCGCGCGTTTCCCCCTATCGTTCCTCTTATTTAATTTCCTCGTCATGATCCGAAGAACAAAGCGGACGAAACTGGAGGAGCTAATGATTTTTCGAAATCTTTCCCACGATTGTTTCGTTACCGCTCGCAAATTTGATCTTCGTCACGATTGCTCGCTCGAATCGTGATCCGAAGCGAAACTGGAGAAGCTAATGATTTTTCGAAATCTTTCTCCTCGAGTGCTCGCAAAGTTGTGATGCAGGGGAAGAATATCGAGGAGGATGGAGATTCTTTCGAGATCCGAGACAAGTGTTTCCCGTTGTCATTCCTTTAATTTAACTTTGAGTCATGATCTGAAGAACAAAGCAAAATTGGAGAAGTTGATGATTTTCGAAATCTTTTGTTGTTTCACGAATGCATGCAAAGCTGATAAAGGGAAAGAATATCGAAGAGGATGGAGATCCGAGACAAGTGTTCGTATGTTTCCCGCTATCGTTCCTTTAATTTAACTTTGAGTCATGATCTGAAGAACAAAGCAAAATTGGAAAAGTTATTGATTTTTGAAATCTTTCCCTTCTTTCTCCTCGAATGCTCGCAAATCTGATCTTCGTCACGATTGCTCGCTCGAATCGTGATCCGAAGAACAAAGCGAAACTGGAGAAGCTAATGATTTTTCGAAATCTCGAGTGCTCGCAAAGCTGATGAAGGGAAAAAATATCGGGGAGGATGGAGATTCTTTCGAGATCCGAGACAAGTGTTCGCGTGTTTCCTGCTACCATTTCTTTAATTTAATTTTCGAGTCATGATCGAAAGAACAAAGCGAACGAAATTAGAGAGGCTAATGATTTTTCCAAATCTTTTTCCCGATTGTTTGGCGAATGCTCGCAAAGCTGATTGCTCGAGTCATGATCCGAAGAACAAAGCGAACGAAAGCTAGAGAAGTTAATGATTTTCGAAATCTTTTCCCCGATTGTTTGGCGAGTGCTCGCGAAGTTGATGGAGAAGAAAAATATCGGAGAGAGTATGGAGTTTAACCGACGCAAGTGTTTTGCATCGCGCAATATTTTCCCGCAGGCGTGCGACCATCCACCCAGGAGGCCAATTCCACCCTTCGATTATTTGCCAAGCAGGAAAATATTTTGCAGCTCGGGAGCGCGATTCATCAAACCGCTTCAAAATCAAACGTTGCGAAATTTAACATTTATCCCCTGCTCGGCTATAAATCTCGGGGAATCGGAAAGGTTGAATAATACGCGGTCACAATTCTCCATTATCACGCCGGAATCATTGGGATCGATGGTTTTTTGAAGTAGCACAAGCTACGTCATAGAATTCGGTCGATTGGTTTTCCGCCGATTAAATTTTGTAGGAATTTCCCCGAGATCGAGAATCTTTATTTTCGATCCTCTTTGATTTCTTTTTTATTTTATTTTTCTTTTTTTATAGAATTGAGATATTTACGTAATCATCCAAAAAATTATGTTCGAAGAGAAAGAACGATTTTTCATCATCGAGTTTTCTCTTATCTCGTATCTCTAACAATTAAAATATTTCAGCGATACATCTTTTGCCCGTGAACTGAATTTTTACGATCGAACCATTTTAAATATCGATACCTGTCCGAAAAGTTTCGACGTCCCTTCGACGATGGAAATCGAATTCTCGGTGGAAAATCGGCTTCCTCGCCGCGTGTTCCCTCGCTCGTAAAAAGAGCATGTTTGTTCTCGATCGGTCGACACCGGGATCCGCGCCCCTTGGGAATAGAAAAGGTCGCCACTAGCTATCTGTTTCGTGCACTCACGTCGTTCTCAGCCTTCACCTTACCGTAGTAACGTAACTCCGCCAAATAAAAATCTCCATCTCCCGTTAACGCACGTCTCCTACAATTTATACCATTTTATCGTATATTACTTCATTTCTGCCACTTTTAACTTTTCAAAAAGTTTGATGTTTGGAAAATAATTCTCCGACAAAACCGCGTTCTCTTATTTTAAACGATTCGATTCCAACCTGATGCGATTTCCTTCGTGCGGAAATTTTACGGCATCGATTCGATTAATTCCCCACCAATCGTGCGTCCATTCTCGATCCAAGTGAAAGAGACGCGTGTAAACACCGGGCACGGGTTAGCCACGGGGCGAAACCGATATCGGGACAAGAACCACCTTCTCTCGTATGCACGGACAAGCAAAGTTCTCGATAGCGAATTATGCCACGATCGTGTCTCGAATCCGCGAATCACGCATCACGTGGCCGTGTTCTTCCAGGTAATCCGCGCGAACAAAGCGCACGTCGGTGGCTCGCGGCTTAATTCGCTTTCAATTTCCTACTTGTTGCGTTAATTCGCCGATGCGAGGCCTTCTCGAACCGGCGTCTCACTGGCCAAGGTTAACAACGAGAATCGACGATTAGTAGAGGAGAGTAGAGGGAGAGGCCGAGTGGGATTGGGATTCCGTTGAAAAAAGATTACGTTTGAAAGAGGTATTCTTGATCCTTCGAATACATTTTTGCACAATATTTCGAAAGATCGTACCGTGGCGTACGAGTTAACTGGTATTGCGAGAGAACGAATGGGAAAGTTAACCAGGGCGAGTAGAGAGGCACCACGACTCGAAGACGTGGTTAAAACGAGGAATTTATCAATATCGAAAGAAAAGGGGATGGAAATTCGTGGAAAGTTCCTCGAACGGTTTACCTCGAGCCCGCGCAAATGAAGTGTGAGAAACGGCGTATTGAAACGGCGCGTTTGCTCGGCCAAGATGAAACACGCCCCAGCAATATATGGTGGGAGAAGAGGAAACGGGGTATTGAAATACATTGGCAACTGGTATAACTGCGATCCGAATGGATCTCGATGCGCACACGTACATACGTACAACAACGTATCTAAACAACGATTTACGTTTTCGTTGCAGGAACCCGAACGTGATCGATCACCACGGTCGAAACGACACGCTTCTGCCCGCCAGCCGGGAGAAAAGCCGTTTCCGGAGCCTCACGTGGGATCAATACGATCCGGTGCACCAGAAATACTTGGAGATCGGTAAGTCGCCTCGTTCCAAAATTCCTTTTCACACCGTTCCGTATCGTTGCGCCGTTTCTTTCCTCCTTTCGTTTCGCCCCAATTAACCGGGTAATTTCATTCACCTCGAGCGATGGGGCTCGAGTGCCGCCACTTCCGCTCTGTGATTACGTTTCTTTCGAGGGAAGGGCGGTGGGCTGCCGCGCGAATCACGCTCGAATCAACGGTGAAATCAAGAAGAAGTTGTCGGCCGGCGCGTTTTCCATCGTGGTGGAAAAAATGAAGTGGAAAAAGGTAGGGGAGGGGGAGTTCTCTCCAGCTTGTCCGGCTTGGAAAATAGCGAGAGAGGGAAAAGACGTTTCGCGAGGTCATTTTTATTTTCACTGGCTCTCGAGCGCGCGGCAGATGACGTGAAAGGAAACCTTTGACCTGGAAAAGAATTTGCGGCCTTTTTCCCTGCCGTTCCTTTTCTCTTTTGCTCTTTCATTCATCCTCCTTCCACGACTCCCTTTTCTCTCTCTCTCTCTCTCTCTCTCTCTGTCGATCTCTTTATTTCTCTCTCCTCTCTCTCTCCTCTTCGCTCCATGCGCCGCATTTTTTTGCCGCGTAACGTAACGATGAACGCTGGCATAATTCCATTAGCATTTGAAGGTAATGTGAAAGCACTAATTAAGCTAATTAGGAGTGTTTCAGCGCTTCGCTATGGTTCAAAAGAAGCGTGCGCGAATATGTAGCGAGGATGGTTGGGGGCAGAAAAGAAAAAGGATAATTTCGAAAGGTGTAACCGTGAAACGGGAAGAGACTATGTAAACTAAACCCTCTAGGAATAAATGACAGCGAACATTCGTTTAATGAATTAGAATCGCGCGAATCAACCGGGGAAAATCGGGTAAATTTGCGTCAAAGCAAGGCGTGAAATTGCAATGACGAAGGAAAATGTGCTTTTTCACAAAGGTGAGACGTGATATCTTCCTCTTTTCGAGAACGAATTCGTTCGAATCTCCATATTTCCTTGAATCTCTACGGAATCTACATGGCTACGTGTCTCGATGTAGGTGGTCGAAAAAAGAAAAACGTGCATTTCCTATCGGATTCTTATTGTATTCTTCTCGAACGAACGCGTTCTTACGCGCTCCCTTCAAATGTATCGATAAGAATTCGATGAATAAGAAGAAACAGAGTAGATCCCACTCTCTCTCTCTCTCTCTCTCTCTCTCTCTCTCTCTCTCTCTGGTTATGAATTCTCTGTTTGTTTACAAAGGTTATCGATCAAAGGAAAAGAAGAGAATAATTTATCGATTTAATTGTTATTAATTTGATGACAATAGAGAAGATAGAGAAATTGATTACTTTTTTAAAAAATTCTTCAAATTTATCCATCACGTGAATTTTGATCAGAAAAAGAAGAACGAAATATCAGGTAGAAATCAAAAGGGGAGGAAATATTTTTACAAAATATTCGATATCGCAAATATGTTTCTAAAAACAATTTATGGAAAATCAAATTCCATCGAGTCTCGAGCATCGTTACGAACAACAAAAACAATAGAATCGAATTGTGCGGAAAAATTGAAGAGTGGAAGAAAATTTCGAAAAAAAAAAAAAAAATAACTCTCGGAAATTGGGGGGGGATCGTTATCGCGATTAAACCCGGTGCATTATTTGGATCAAGATTAATATTAGTCGTGACCGATTCGCCAGTATCCTGCCAGTAATAACGGGTTGATGTAATCGTCCACGGTGTGGTGTATCGAGGCCGGATGACCACGATGAAATATTGAGCTGTCAAGTGCGTGCGAGAGGTGTATGATACTTGAGCGCGGTAGAAACTCGGCGAACGTATCAGACGATCGTTTCATTAATGAGTGATCAATAGCCGGGGCCGAAGCGTAATCGTGCCGACTGTTGCTTAAACCGCAGCGTCGGCTATCGCCTCCTATACCCTATTGCGTATAATTTATTATTATCGTTATCCCTCGAAATTCATTAGGCACTAATTAACCGGTTGGGACTCGTTATTAACCGTATTATCGAATTTTCAACGCTCGTCAACGAGTGGCCCCTGCCCTCAGCCCTTTATTAAACCAATCCTATCCTCCATCGATATTCGATCGTTTCCATCGTTTCAACGTTTATTTTCTCGTCTACCTTTGATCGTTCCCAGCAATTTTCGATCGAAGATTTTCGAAAGGATAGATATATTTTCTCTTTTCTTTCTTCCAAATCTTTTTTAACGCAAATATTATCCATTATCCGTGACCGTGATCCAAGCGATTTTCGATCAAGACCACGCTTGATTCGAGAAATTTTCCTTCGAGAAATCTCAAAGACTTCCGTCGTCGTTCGAATCGAAGACGAACAGGAGGAGAAACAAGTAAGAAAGCTGACGTATGAAGTGTAGTTTCCGAGTAAAAAGAGCGTGCACTCGAGAAAAGTTGGGGCGAGAGACTGTTCCACCGAAAAAGAGGATGGAATCTTTTCGATCAGCGACACGAGCCCCGGTGAAACGGATCACCGCCAGTTCACCGACGATTCACCGGGTATCGGGTGAAGGATCGGTGGGCGCGGCAAAGACACGAGTAAGAGTCGCCCGTACACGACGGGACACACTCGCAGTTACCATTTCTCACTGGGTGGTGAAAAATCACTGCGTTTCATGGCCGTTCTTCGCGATCCTTGTATCGCGATCCTTGAAAAATGAGCCGTGAAAATGGACCGGAAAGGGAGGATTCTGCGCACCGGCCCGTGATTAATTTTTTTTCCTTTGTCTTTCTTATCTGGCCGAATGAGGCCGCCTCGAGCCACCGCTTCGTTACCAGCCAACCGACCAAGCCGAGGGAAACTCTACTTACTCTCTACTGCTCTCGCTCTCGAGAAACCACGTCTCTCCGGCTAACTTTGTTTTCGTACAGGCTAATTAATTTAGTTCCTTCCGCTAGGAAAGGGACGACGATGTTGTTTAAGGAGGAGGAAACGTTACGTCAAATGCCGGTGTTTGATTATGGCAGTTTAACAGGAGTATGTAACGAGAGAACGTTCTTTCCTCGATATGGAACAGAGATTTGTTGAGGATTGCTTTTCTTTTTCTCTTTCTTTTTTTCTTTTTCTTTTTTTTTTTTTTTTTTTTGCGCCGATAATCTTTCAAAATAGAAAACTATTCTCTCCGAGATCGTGGAATTTAATTTCATTTAACACAACACAAAGATCGTGGCTTACTTTTTTTCGAAATTTCGAATATCGATACGTGAATTCGAAACTTCGTACAAGCGGAAACCCTGTATAAATCTTTGTATCGCGCCAACCCTTATCTTCGATACAAACATCCGTCCCGTTTCGCCATCGATTAAGATGGCGGTTTCTCCGTCGCTCGCGCACAGCCAGGATCAACCGCAGGACTAAAACAACATTCGGTCGCCATAATTTACTTGTAGTACACGTCCCGCCCGTTTTCCATCCTTCGCATCCGCCGCACGTAAGCAAACTCCCCTAAGCATCGACAGTGAATTTCCAAGAATCCGTGATTTTGTACACGTCCTCGTCGATCGGATGAGGATAGACAAGTAATTTTATGAGGATGCCAAAAGGAAGTTATCAGAATTTATCAAGTCTCTTTCTTCCTAATGAAAATGAATTTTTTAATTCTGTCTTCAAGTGAATTCCTTCAATAAAACTTCAATAACGAATCTTTGTTTCCAACAAATTTAAGCTATCAAAATCTTCAAATCATTCAGATTTCTCGAAACGCGTCATTTCAAATCGATTTCCATCCATTCACACTCCCTCAAAATTCCGTAATTTTGTACACGTCCTCCTCGATGCTAAATGAAAGTTATCAGATTTATCAAATCTCTCCCTTTTCTTCAAGTATCATTCCTTCAATCAACAGATTCTTCGTTTCCGACAAATTTAACATCTAGCAAAATCTTCAAATCACTCAAATTCCTCGAAATCAATTAAAATTCATTTTAAAGCCACGCGAGATCTTACGAAAAAACACTGCATCGTTCCAAATCGATTTCTATCCATTCACGCGCCCTCATTTCCCTCCATAAATTTTCTCCCCCAAAATTGCATCTCGATACCTTCGAAACATCTTAAAGTTGGATAAGATGAAAAGCAATCGTTCGAATAGTTTGTCAAGGAGCGTCGATCCGCATTCGGGATGCTTCGAGTCGTGGTGGGGGTGTCGTGCACGCGATCGCGTGTCGTGCGCCGCAGCTGCGAACTGTGGGGTCTCTGCCTGTTCGCAAACTACGCGCGACCACATTTCCCGCATCTGTACATTCCACCTACACGCCCTGTATAACATTCACGACGTGTTGGAGAGAGGTGTGGCAGAGAGGTGTGTCTGCAACTTTTCTTCGATTCGTTTAAAGGCTCGCTCAAAGTGAAAACAATTGTTGGAGAAACGTCGAACGTGAACGATGAGGAGATTGTTGGGAGGGGGTAAGATACGATTTCGAGTTTGATGGATCTTAGAGTTGTGATGTTGTTGACGTTGGAGAAATTTGGATGATGAGATTTAATTAAAGGAAGAGCGAGAAGAAATGTATTGACGTTATGTATTCGATGAAATTATCGAATATGGAGGAATGTTTGTAAGATTGATATTTGAAACAAAAAAAAAAGAACGACGAGGACTAATGACAATGTATGTAATTTTTGATTGGTTACCTTTCTTAGATTTCGATCGAAATTCGATTGAAATTAAAACATGTTGCTCGACGAAAATGATAATAAATAATTTACTACGAGGTAACTTTGCTACGAGGCAAAATCGATGTTCATCTTTTGGCGAATGTTACACATGAAACGCGAATAAATCATCTTATCGCCGATTCTCCGAGGCTGACGTTCGATTGAATAATACGATAGAAATGCGAGCCATGGAAAAGAATTTTCGCCGTGTATGAAACGTTTCGAAAATGATACACCGATGATTGGCAGCCCGTGATTGAACGCGCGAGATCTACACGTGCTCTCCGAAGTTTTTTTTTAATCTGTTGCGCAATAAAAATCAAGCAAATATGAATGAAGATACATACGTCGGTACAAACAAAAAAATTGCTACCTTTTCCAATTTCCATATTTCCTAGAAATTCCAAACATTGTCAAATACCTTCTCGCACTCCTCAAACTCTCGAAACTTTCAATCTCTTTAGGACAAGGGTTAATTCAAAATATGAACTTATCTATATCACCCGAAATATCGTCTACGTCTCGTGGACGCGGCAAAAGGAAAGGATGCGCATCGTAAGAAAACCAATCGTTGTTTTATCGTTCTTTCTTGTGTACAAGATCGTAAAAAAACACGCGATTTTTACGATCCTCCCTTCATCCATAAACACGTGCAACGAAATCGATGTTTGCCAGCGATAGAACCCTCAACCCTAGAATAGAAGAAGTAGAATTCTTGCGTTAAGACGCGAATGATGAAACAACGAGGGAGAGAAGACGTCGATCCACCGGCGTCGTCTCGCAAACAACCGATCCAACAACGGCAAGCGGAAGAAGAGCTTAAGAATTACGGTTGAAGGTTCGTTAAACGTGAGTTTAAACCCATCCTTCTTCGTTTCGCCAACCTTCTCTCCCTTCGTTACTTTTACGAAGTGAGAGTTTTCCCCGTGGAATAAGAGCGGAGGTCGATAATCGCTTGTCATGAATCCGAAATTACGTGGTTATGTTCTCTGCCACGCTACATTTGCACGAGGCGCAGTTTAAGGGGATACAATGGTCGTGGCGCGGCTTGACTATCGTATCTCTTCTTCTCGAACGAAAAGTGTGGAATTGAGAATATATGGTGGGGCAGTAGGGGGAGGATATTTCGTAAGACGCTTTTGTTCGCTACCTCGTCTCGCCTTCTTGTGTTCTTTTCGCTCGGCTGGATTTACGAGGGGCGGCGCGAGTCCAGGCCAGGACAAGGTTTCGGAAATGAAGTGTTCTCTGGACGGAGAAATGGAAGAGCGGCCATTGCCCATGGCTGGCCGGTTGAAAAGGGCCGCGATGCGTTATTAAAATTCGCAACTTTGTCGGTTGCAAGTTTACGTTTAATTAAAAATTGTGCCGGCTTGTGTGCGTCTCTTTATGCCTGTGGCCAAGGAAATTGTACACGCGTAACTATTAAATGAGCGACGATTTCTGCTTCACCACCTTTGCAATAGAAAAATCTCTCTCTCTCTTTCTCTGTGTGTGTACATTTTTGCCCTCGCATACCTCGCGTACTTTCATTAAGATCCCTCCGACAGAAAACACTGTCGGTTGGGTAGTACTACACTGTTCCACTACCAATTTGAAAATATTCCATCTGTGAAAAAAGTTGGAAAAAACTTACGATTGTTAAATTTATTTCGAAAATTATTTCCATCGTGGGTTTCATTAGGAAGAATGCCATTTTTCGAGGAAAAATTGAATTATTTAATTGGAATGTTAAATTTTTCACCTCTGATTTCTCTTTTGCTCTCTTCCTCTCTTATTTCTCTTTAAGAATGTATCACGTAGCTGAAAGTCGACACATGGAATAATAATCACACGTATCGAGATTTTCTACACATTTCTATCCTGGAAGAGCGAATTTATGGCCTGGACGGGCGGAGGCGCCATTATTGAAGAATGGGAAAGGAAACGAGATATATGGGGCGAGGGTCAGCCAAGGCAAGGAGCCAAACTTGAAAATCGACTCGTTGTCGCCAAGTTTTAGATCGTCGCCGTGTCAACTCCTTGGTTCAACGCTTGGCTCTCGTGAATTCGTTGAACGTATGAAATTCGGAATGCGTGCGTTCAATTGAGATCGTCGAAACGAGAGCGCAGAGGAGCGATAACTAGGGGAACGGCAACGCAGCCGAATTATGGGCGACCGCTTTATCGAGTTGATCGATCACGCCTGTGGCTTTCGATATCGAGAGTGGTATCGCGAATCCTGATTAACGATAACGGCCAATACGAATCCAGCTTTCCGCCATTCCACGTCCATTTATTAATCGAACTTTTATTAAACGTTCTCTTGCTCCTGTCGATGAAAAATGGAATTTTGCGCACTTATCGAGTCGAGTCGACGAACGTGCAAGTTGCGAAATAATCTGGCGAGTCGAAAGACATCGAAGGGTGATTTTTCGATCTCGTTGTTTAGGGAGTCGAAAAATATTTTCGTCTCCAGGGGTCTCGTAAGCTCGCATTTTCGTTCGAGAGAAGAGGCACGCGTTTTAATTAAAATACGGTTATTAATTTAGAGCCACTGCTGTGAAAATTATTAATCATCCTCCGGGATGAATAAACGGTGCTCGCGCTCGCGACTAAGGAGAATTGTACAAGTTCATTCCTTCGAACGTTGGCGGAACGAGGGGATGGCCGAAGAACGAATCAAAGTAAAATTTAATTGCACTTAAACTCTGCTCAACGCACTCCTCGAAAATGTTTTCTCCCTCCTTTATCCCCAGCACGCCGGTAATTTAGTCGAAAAGTTTTCATCAAAGTATAATTTAGGAAGAAAAGATGCGAGCAACAAAAATATAACGAAATAAATGTAAAATGTAATTGCGAATAATAATCTGGGGGAGGGATGGACGATACGAGGAGGAGGAAACTTTGATGGAAAGTTCGATAACGATTCCACGTATTTTTGTTTTCCCTCTCGACGCGCCATCTATGACAGACTCGTTCCAACATTCGTCGAAGCGCATCGCGAAAAGTCTCGGCAAAGTAATTATTTTGTTTCGATAAAACTGTCAAGTAGCGGCGGAGGAGAAATTCTACGAGGCGCGTAACAAGAATGTGATTTCGATGAAACTTGGGTATTGAACTTTCGAGAGGTTTCCCGGGCAAATTTCTGCAGCGTGGCGCGTAACCTGTTTAATCGCATAAATTAAAGCGGGCCCCGACGTCGGGGAACAAATTTGTCGAAAGTTTGATTGCGTTAAACAATATTGTGCGTGTTTGCCGGCGAAAAACCAATTTAAACTCTCAGCCGAGAGTACGTTCACCGTGGACACCGTTTACTTTGGATCCTATTAAACAAATTTGTCTGCTAACGAGCTGATGCGAGGATACGCGCACGCGCGGCTGAGAACGAACAGCCGAACCAAGAAACGATTGATCGATCAATACAACAAAAATAACAAAACTCTCCTTACTTAAATGGAATCGAATCCGACCAAGATGCAAAGATATCGATGCACTTTCCTCTTTCATTTCGATCTCGAGACGAACGTTACAGTGAAATCGAAGATGAAAAAGAACTCGTTTCAAGGATACGAGCGTACGCGATTAATTACGTGATCTTTGATCCATCCGCGTTTTCCACGTTTTAATCTCCACCCCTCCCGAAAGAAACCCCCTAAAAGCCGGTGAACGGTTCGAGCACAAACGGTTGGAGCGGGAGGAGGGGAGGGGGAGGAGGAGAGGAGCGGAGGAATTCGTTAATTCCCTCATCCCATCCCTTTCGAGATTTATTTTGCTGATTACCGGCGGCGGAAAGTTTGGCTAGCCTCGCCGTATCGAGCGGGAAGTTTCGCCAACTTTTCTCCTCGCACTTTGTAGCTGAATCCATTACGCGGATCCGAGACCGATATAGACTGTGCACGTAAGACTGTGCTTCGCGGATAGGAAAATATTCGTTCGGCCGGGAGGGGCGAAGGTTGAAACTTTTTTCAGGTAACAAACATTGCCGTCCGAGCGATACGACGCCGTAAGAAAGTTGTTGTCGCAGGGACGTGTGCAAGTTTCCCGTCTGTTCGCGCGTGGTTTACAACGTGGGCGAGATCGACCAACTTTCCCGGAGAGCTTACACGCTCAAAGATTGTTCCTCGGAACGGATTTGCATTTCTCATCGCGCAACCCTCTTAATACGATCCTCTTATAATCGTTGGGACACTCGTGCGGAATATATTTCGGTTTATTCAGGGTATCTTTAAAGGTTTTGGGGCGACTATAGTCGGTCTGCATAAGATGCCGCGTATATGACGATTGGATATTTTGTTTTTATCATCAATTTTTTCTCAATAAACAAAGCAACGATCTTTCTCGAGCATCGGGCACATTTTGGAAAATGTCGAAAGGGTTAATTAGAAGCCAAGTTGCGAGTATATGCTTATTCGAAGGGAGCTCGATCGAGCGTTGATTAGGATATTTTTGTGGTGTGAAATATCAATAGGATATTTAGATGGTTCTCTCGATATATCCTTGACGATCAAGTTGAATGTAAATATTGAATTTTTTATTTTTCATATAGGCGAGCTTGATAAAAAATTGAATGCAATTTTTGTTCGGAAAGTATAGTACGCTTGTGGAATATTTCTTCTGGTAATGATTTTTTCTTCTTTCTTTGCTGTTGAAAAAAGAGAATTATCGAAAAGACGTATCTACTTATCTTCATTGCCTCGATTCTGGCGTACGTAAAATATCGTTAGAAACCGATCGAATGGAATGTGAGTCAAAGGGAATCGAGGGCAACGACGAGCAACGGCCTTTCCGAAAACTCCTTTACTTATCCCTGGGATTAAAGACGAGTTCGTATTGGCAAGCGAAGGAAGGGAAAGTACACGTTGGCAGGGACTATCGCGAACCTATAAAGCGGCGTTAAACGCCAACCCTTCCCTATCCCCATCCGTCCAACTTTCCAAGCTTCGAGACTTTGCTCTTATCGAGATTAGTAGCAGCACCGGTCGAAAAGCTGGTGTCGGCAAACTCGTTAATTTATTAGGAAGTATCGAAGGTGACAGGACGCACGGGATTTGCGCCGACATCCACTTTCATCGCTTCCGGGATTTTAATTAATTATTCGAACAATCTTCCGGCTGATTAAATTATTTTTTCCCGGTGAAATAATACTCGATGATGAATCGCTTTAGCAGGATTTACCAGATCGTATCCCAACAAAATTAACTCTATCAACAGCAAAGAAATAAAAGATCCAATGTTCTAATAATCGTTGGATAGAAATGTTTCTCTCGAGTCGCAGGATTTTTCCGTTTTAACGAAACAGGATATTCCGTGTTTGTTACAAGAGAAAAAGGGAGAAAGAGGGAGAGACAAATTTTCACGATTCTTTTCTTCTTTTCTTCCCTCGGTTTACGCAGTTTTATCGCGCCGATTTCGAACACGGCGTGGTGCGCATCATGAACGTTACCCAAACATCACGGATACGCGTGCAGGGGGCATAAATCGTCACGTAGTATCACTTAGGACACGCATACGTGCGTCGGTGAATTACTACGCGCCCTCTCTCTCTCTCTCTCTCTCTCCCCCTTTATCCTACCACGTCTCCATCCGTTGTACAACCCCGGCCTCGTCCCATTTCTACCTCGTTCCCGCCACGCGTTCGTTCATGTTTCGCGGCAAGTGACATGTAAATTCTAACGCCATTCTTTTCACAGGGCAGCCACGGTAACTCCCGATATCGTCCGTCCCTTTGTTCCATTTGTTCACCTCGTTTCGCATCCGAAACGATTTTTCACGCGAATTAAAGGGATTCGATGGTAAAAATTTGCTCGAGAAAGGGGAGAAATATTTTGGTATTTCGTGCGTTGAATTTGGAAATATCGTTGAATCGATAAAGTATACTTTTTCTTTTTTTTCCTTCCAGCGTATTTATTTTGCAATTTTTTTTTTTTTTTGATTCCATAGTCAAACTTGATCAAATATCATGATAAATATAAATTTTCAGTCTATATATACGCAGAACTTGAATTTATCATCTCTGGAATCAAAGATAGTTTCGCGCGTTAAGTAGAGTAGACCAGAATTTGATCGGACATGGATTTTCTCGTATCAATGATAAATATGATTCGCAGGAAGAAAAGCTTAAAGGTTAAAATTATCGATAATAAATGTACACAAAACTCGAGTTTATTCTCGGAAACTCGGAATATTCCTATCCCCTTATGATCGAAATAAGTGGTATCGATCGGTCAGCCATCAAACGGCTTCTCCGCGAAAAAAGCTTATTCGATATATCGTTCTCACCGAAGCGAAACAATGAGAACGCTTAATCCTCAAAACGTGCATACAGAACAAAAAGGAGTTCATTATTCCGAAAGGAAGGAGGAGGCAAACTCCTCCACACCGGTGTCCTTTGTGCCTTCGAAGATTAACCTAACGCAATCAGCGCGATGGGGAGGAAAATGTAAGGCAACAATTCTTCGGGGAATGAGTATGTCGTGAAACATGAAATAATAATTCCATCTAAGCGCTTGATATTCAGGGGATCGCGTCTACCGCCGCCTTCGGCGTCGAAATATCGTTTATCCGCTACGTGCCCATTTACAATCGCATTGTCTCGTCCATTTCCAGAGCCAAGAATTTCTCTCCTCTCTTATTCTCCGAATACATACATATATACATTCCCCAGCTCTCCAACCGTGCACACCGTTTGCGTCACGGTATAGATTTATAATTAACACGTTCACAATCCATTGTCGAACATTTGCCCGCAATATTAATATACATTACACCAACAATTCGAATTTCATTATCGCAAGCTATGACAATTTAATAATGACACATGCCGCTATTTGCGCCAAATAGGCACCTGCTAAATTCTCTACCACCCCTTACGTGTTGACCTGCGCCATTATCGCTCCAGATTGTTATGTTTTCCTCGCCCAGTTTTCTTTCCTTTTCTTTTTTTTTTTTTTTTCTTCTTTTATGACGTTTTACGGCTTCGCGTGTCTTCGGATACCCTACGAGCGTCGCAATATCGTACGTCGGTATTAAAAAAGATGTCATCCGAAGTGAACGCGTGGTCGTAAAACAACAACATTTGCCATGGGAGTCCATTTTAGCAAATTACGAGCCGCTGCGTTCTCCGTGCCACCTCCTCTTGAAGTCTAATTTGTTCCTCCGCGTAATGGAGGCACGCGGAGTGTAACGAGTCGCGTGATGCATCGAGACTCCTTGGAGAACAGAACTCGCGTAGATAGATTTCCATTTCCTGCATTTATATATGCATACATATTCGAGAAATAATAAGAAAATTAGAAGGGAACGTTTTAATACGAAGAGAATCGACAATCCTTCGTATCGGTTAGATTTATTCGTAAAGTGTATCGAGGGACATTTCGAATCGGGCCAGCTTGCCGATTTCCGTGATAAACAAAACTCGTTCCCAGAAATTCGACGGCAACCACCAGAGGCCCGCATCAAACTCGAAACAAACTTTTCCCAACTCTCTCTCTCTCTCTCTGATCAAACATTAATAATCTCATCCGACGAATTTCTTTCCGAACCTGGAGCTACGCTCGAGGTGCTTCGTCATCCTCGAGGCAAAAGTTTCCCCCTCGTTTTACAAACTACCGCAACCTACTCGAACAACCGAACTTCGAGTTACTGTATATAGTTACCGTATATAATAGCGATACAATGTATAGATATACACATATACGTGTATATCGTGCTTAAAACTGGCGAAGCTACGAAGACGTTGCGCAAGTATCGGCACGAAGACTTCGTTTTCGATGTTCTCCCCTTCCAATCTCCTCTCCCTCTTCCTCCCCCCTTAAAAACAACCAAGTTGTAGCGAAGACCAGATCGGTGTTAAGGGTTCCTCGACAAACACGGGGGCTCACGGAGGCAAATTCCCGTGCACGAGTTCCTTTCCTAGCTTAGACTTCGGCCATCCTCCCCGTACGTACGTACACATCCTCTTAACGGGGGATGAAACTAATGCACGTGGGAACCTGAGCACATTACCACGGCCAGGCAGCGGAACGACGAGAAACAAGTGAATAGAGGACCAAATTGCGATGGCGTGGTATTATCTCGGCTCGATTGCCGGCCCACCCAGATCGTCTTTAATCTCGCATTCTATCGCCCGTTCCATTTATTCACCCTTTTCACAACGGGTCCAATCGAAATGGAAGGAAGGTTGAGAGGGAGGAGTTCGAAACGAGGATGGGGAAATGATTTTTTTCGAATTTCTTATCCGATTGTTCGCTACATTTCGCTGCCATATGTTTATCATGTATCATGATTTAGGAATAATTATTTCGGGCTTGAAAATTATTTTCAAGCAGACAGGTTTTAATTGTTTATGTATGTACGTGTACTGTTTGGCAGGTTGTAGATGCGATCATAATTCGTAGAAAGTGTTCCCGCATTGTGAATTATAATATTTCAGCGTAGTGGAAAGTAGACTAATACAAATTCGATGATTCAGTCCGAAGATTTCGAAGTTTTAAGCAACGAACGAGCGATCAAGCAAAGTAACGTTTATCTAATTTTATCGTTAGATTATTTATCCCGTTGAAAAAAGATATATAATCCTGTGATAATAAATTATAGGATAAAATTAGGTAATTTAAACTTTTTACAAATTTAACAATCGTACAAATTCTCGAAAGAGTCGTAACGATAAATCACTGTCACTACTTTCGAACGAATAATTTCATTAATTTCCAAACTATCCCCAGAAATATATCCATAAACCGCGGGAATATTAATAATTTTCACTCGAATATTAATAAATATATCGTCGCATGATATATTCCGTCGCGATTACAATTACCTGGATCGCCGCGACCAAATTCATAACGAAGTCAGGAACCGAAGAAGTTTTCCAATGTGGAGACAACGCGAACCAACCAACTCCCAGAGTTCGCCACCCTTTGCGCCACCCTCGATTCTCGAGAGCAGGTGCCGTTCGCTGCAAGGTTGCTGCGCCAGCAGCTCTCGCGAGAAGTTGGCGGCGAAGTTACGCGATGGCGAACTTCGAACTTGACGCCTCATACCCCTTCGAAGCTAAAGATACGGGCGAAACCTGTACCTCGAAAACGTGGCTTTTATTTTTATGTGGGCGAAGTTGGGAGCAGTTACCGGCCTCGTTAATACTCGGGGTAATAAACGAGGGTACACGAAAGAGAGGGCGGGCTTCCTCTCCACTTGCAATTGCAGCTTACGCTTCCTTACGGATCGGGATTAGGCCTGCGCCGATTCGTTTAATCGGCCAAGCGGTAATAGTACAACTTCATTCTACCTACTAACGCTGCGAAATCGAGCGTGTCGTAGGGGTACATCGAGTGGGATGTACCGCCTCAGCCTTATTTGCTTTCGCGCAATTGACATCCTTGATGGCGGAAACGGGGACACGATATAACGGGGATCAGAGTGTACGTAACCGAATTTCCACCGATTTCATTTTCCCTCCTCGTAACGCGATTCTGAAGAAAAAAAAAAAAAAAGAGGAGCAAGTCGTCCATCGAACAAGTAGGAACGCTTGTTTTTCCATTCGATACAAACTTTTTCGTTATTCGAAATTCAATCACACTGTGTACTCCATGTCTGTATATACATACGCGTTATATACGATAGTTAAGAGGGATGCGTTTCATATCTCGGCCGCGGTTCCGATCTAATTTAACCAAAACTCGATACGTGAAAACGCCGTTGGCTGCGTCCCGTGAAAATCATTTACCGCGATCGTAATTAAACCGAATGGCGCGATCGAAAACAATAGATACACCCTCTCCGATATCCCTCTCGCCCCTCTCTCGGTCATCGTCACGTTCACCAATTAAGATACAATTTGGCCGCGCGCTCTCCCCGCGCTCGTCGCGAAATTGTTAACGAAATTGAGAGTGAACTTATTGCCGCTAATTCTGTCCCGCCCGGGGATTATACCCGTGGCGCGCGGCCGCAAATACGCACGCGTAAACAGAAATTTATGGCTCGTAATTGACGGGCATTGCCGCGAATAAATACAACCGGGGGGGGGGGGGGATCCCGTAGATCATGCGACCGTACAACGAACAGCCGCCGAGTTATACGTCGCGGAGGGAGGGGGGGAGAGAGGGTTAATCCACGAACACGCGCACACGGACGCAGACTTGACACGCGGAATTATTGCGCGTACACGAACGACAATGAGCAACGTTGGGTACACCACGTTCGAGTAAACAGCTCTCCCAGTTCTACTACTACTACCTATCCTATGACGCACGTTTCTCCGCTCCGGGGTTACCGCGTTGTCGCAAGAAAAGCAATTACCAAATTGCATCGGTATCCCTTTCCAAAATGGGATACAATTAGCCGTGACAGATTTACGAAATCTGTGATACGATCCGTGCGGTGTTTGTAAAATTATACGGAATCAGATATTCGTGTATGTATGTGTGTGTGTGCGTGTGCCGGATTAATCGAATTGTTGTTCGCGGTTTGGATCGAACGGATTTTCGATTATCTTAGAGGCAGGGAACGTGACACGGGGTATTATTTATAAATGCAAAACCGATGCACGAAATATCAGAAATTCCCTCTCGCCGAGACATTTTTGTTCACTCTATTTCGTCCATTGTAGTGCGTTACTGGAAAATAGAGTCGCGATGGAAAGATGCGTGATAGATTATTTATTTAGGAAACACGAGTTTCGCGAGATGGTTGTTGAAGAGTGGAAATTATTATGGTCGTGAAGGGCAGGAATTCAACGTGGGCGCGCGAAATGTCAACGGATAAATTGAATAATCCCGGTAATCGCGTGACAACAATTGACACGAATGGCGTGGGGCAAAGTAACGATTTAGCTAAGCCGGTACACGCGCTCTCTATGAAATTATTTCGAACGTATGCCGGGGAAGATCCGGGGTGGTCCACGCCTACTCCACCGGCCGGACACCTACGTAACGCAAACAGGCCAGTGCCCAGTTAATTTATGCCCGAACTGTATTCGCGTACACGGTTGGAATAGGCAACCGCCGCGTGCATTACATAAACTCGAAACACGCCGCAGAGAGACAGGGGCGATCGTAAAGGGTGATGGAAACGCGTTCATCACCGCGCCCATTTCGACTGGCACGGTTTCGTATCTTTCATACGAGACCAATTGAAAGTTGATCGTTTGGACATCGTTAAAATTTCGACTGTCGACACTTTTTGCGAACCGATTCCTTTCTCTCTCTCTCTCTCTCTCTCGAATATTTAAGGCCATCGATGGAGCGGAGTAATTGGTTTCGAGAATAAAAAGATCGAGTAGCTGACCGATTTCTATCTACGATTGGAAAGAAGATATTTTGAAAGACGGCTTGAAAGTTCATTTCAAAGATATCTGACAGAGTCTTTTCATCATTCGATATTCATTTCGTTTCTGGGGATCGTTAATCCTTGGTTTTAGTAGGATTAAACTGTATGTATAATTTCATACGTCGTTTCATTGAGTTTTAATATATAATGTAATCGAACAACGAATCTTTGAAATATTTTAATAAAAATGTTTTATATTCGTCGAGATTTCTTAAACTGTTTTACGCGCCGATTATTGACTTATACTATTTGCTACGTAACTATTAAATCTCTCTTACAAAATTCAGATAATGCAAATAAACCAGAAATGAAATTATTAAATAGGCTCGTGGTTGAAATGAACAAAGTTTAGGAATGCGTGGTTGCTTGAAACAACGTAGCCAATAATAATACGTATATAACAAGAAAACTACTCAACTACTCAAAACTTGGCAGACGTTTGGCTCGACGCGGCAACTTTCTTGCATCGAGCTTATTTAGCCATCAGAGGCGGAAGAGCGTCGAACTTTTGCCAAGCAAATGTGTGCAAACAAGTTTTAATTTTGAAAAAAAAAAAAAAGAAAAGAAAAGAAAGAAAACATCGACATTTTTCATTCCACGCTTGAATCGCGAAATTTCCAAGCCCGAATTAATTTGATCCAACGTCATCCTCCTTCCTCCCCCTCCCTCCTCCCTTTTTCTATCCTCTCAATTTTGAAATTACAAAAGATCCTTCGCGAGCAAATATGGTTGGTCGAGTTTACCCACGGAAGAGGAATATTCTACGGTATTCTCGAGAATCTGAACGGGAAGTTCGTCATGGCGGAGCAGAAAATCGGTTCGATTTCGAGTGAGACACATCTGTTCGATCTCTCGAGTCTTCGAATTTCATGGCTGGCTGCATCCAGCTTTACCCTTTACCGAAGAACTTTTCGGGACGTAAATTCCGTTCTGGAGTGTGTCTAGAATCGAATAGATGACTCCCGCCGCGAATAGATCGAACGTAAATTAATCGTCGGCGATCGTTCGAGAAGATGAATCGTGTTGTTTTAACGCTTGAACCGAAACTAGAAATATTATAATCCATGATTCGACGAATGTACGAATTAAATTTATCGATAAAAATAACAAATCCTTTTAAAGAGTATATTTTGGAAATTCCTGTTAAATGAAAAGCTTCCTATAAAAAAAAAAAAAAAAGAAAAATATGAATGCAAATCGAATATCAATTTTTTAAATAATACTTTAACGTATTTGACTATTCAATACCAGTACTACTATTTTTTTTTATTTATTTATTTTTTTTTTCTTCATAAAAATGCCATAAAGCCATAAGCCTGTCAAAAATACAAAAAATACCGAGCACCGATCGAGATCTATAAAAATTCAATTCAAAACGATTTTCATCGAGTTCCGAATCAATATTCATTAAAATATCCGACACTTGGAGTAATTTCGAAATTCCCTTCCCCAAAAACAAAGCAGCGCTCAAACCCAGAGCTTTTGCGCTGGTCGATTATTAAAATTCGAGGCGCGTCAGGTGCGGCTCGACAAGGCGGAACGGAATTTTTTAATTCCCGTTGAAATATACGAAGCGTCCACCGTCCAACCGACAATGTAATCTTAATTATGTCCGGGCGAAAGGGCGCGAAAACCCCGCGTCACGACTTCATCCCCCGTTGACGCGTACACGACGAGTTTTCCCTATAATGGGCAGCGAGGCGAGGCCGCAGCCGCATTAATTCTTAACGGCAAATTGGCGTCGCATTAGCTGCGTTCCGTCATGGTAATACCATGATTAACTGGGACACACACGACGGACTATTCGTTTGTC
The DNA here is from genome assembly GCF_048593485.1 of Apis florea. NCBI lineage: Eukaryota > Metazoa > Arthropoda > Insecta > Hymenoptera > Apidae > Apis > Apis florea. The sequence continues at coordinate 2,711,550 of NW_028256416.1, read as the reverse complement.
GCCGGTGCCCGCGCCGGAAATAATGGAATGTCCCGATGTGTAATGCGGATTCATCACTTTCCGCCTGCTGCCCCTGTGAACCCGCCTCAACCCGAACAGCACCGGATAAATACGTCTTGGGGATGCGACACGGATTCATCGGAGATGGATGTTGACAGTTGGAAGAATTCTATTCACGAGTTCACGGGAAGAAACTTTATCGGATCGAAATGATGATATTTCGATTCTTAACAGGATAATTTCGCGAACAATCTTCGCGTTGAGAGGAAATGAAAGAAGCGTTCGTAATTACAAAGAGGTGTGCAACTTGAATGTATAAAAATATACAAGTAGTAGTTAGTAGTTGATGATCACGTGGCGCTAGTGTCGCGTCGTTATTCATTTCTTTAATCCTTAATAAGTTTTTTCAAGAATTGATCGACGTGTCTTTAAAAGACACGTAAAAAGAATCTCTTGAAAGAATTCGTGGAAAGAATGATAAATAATTTCGATAAATAATTTCAAAAATGGAATCTCAGGAACGAATTGTTACACAATTTACATTTTTCTGAAAGAATCCAGTGGAATATCAGCTTCGAAGCAAGCGTGGTAAGCGACAGCTAATATTTACGTAATTTTTCAAAGTGGAAAACGAAATTAACAAACAAACTGTCGCCGGGACATCGTTCGTTTTAATGAGTTAATTAAAACTGTGTTTTTCCCGCGAGGTTGTCGATGAACGTCTACATTTTTAATTCGAATCGCCTGGTTCGAACAACAGAGAATATTGCGTAAACGCGAAGCGAGAGGATAACAAGGATATTTTGCCTGGATATACGTGGCCATTGAAAATGAAGTCTGATGAGCTTTGTCGCAAACCAGAAGCGAATTTAAATTGCACCCTACACTTTTATCGTGGAAATAATTGAAATCAGCCTCTACTTTTTTTTTTTTTTTTTTTTTTATTTCTTCTAAACGACGATGATTTATCCGTTGACAAGTTTCGCACATTCTTTTCGGATTTTCTGTGAAATTTACGCGTATCGCGTGCCTTCCATAATTGGATAATTTTTTTGGAAATAATTTTTGCGAAAGTGAATCTATGAAATATTATTTTTTTATTTGTGTTTATGCGTTTACATTTAGGTATATATTGTAAATTTCCGATCATTCACACGTTCTTGATTTGATTAATTATATTTTCCCTTATTTGTTTACATTATCGATTTCCTTGTTTACATTGTCAATATTAATTTACGTTTATGACTCGTTATTTATTTGTAATGTGTCTAATCAATTTTAGCGCGTATCTCATTCTCCTATTAAAACTCTCTCTTTCGATTTTTATCGATCGTTCTATTCGGAAAACAACAACGAATTTTTTTTCTCGTAAACTCGTAATTTTTATTACGAAAGAAATCGTTTTCGTATCGATTCATTATTAAAGAATTCGATTAGCACGATTCTTTCACCCTCTTTTTTACAAATTTCGGTCCAAAAAACTTTTTTTTTTCGAGAAATCACCTAGATTTAAACGAAAAATACAAGAATGTTCAATCCGTGATTTCAATCGAAAAAAGATTCGAATGAAAATCGTTCGCTCCTATCTGAAATTCCGCTTTGGCAGCCGAGGGGAAGATTACGAATTCATCAAACGTATTTCGAAATGCAACTGCGCATGTACATAAAAATAATTTCGTTTTATCTTGTATATTGGTGCGCACGATAAAAACAAGCTTAACATGTTGGCACATTTACCATCATTATAGAAAACGTGATCCTCTTTCGTCGTTATAAAATTTAAAATTCCATAAAAGGAGCACATTAAGGCGAGTAAATTATTCAACGCTTAAATATATAGATCGAAGAATATTTTCACTAAAGACCTTTCTTCTCTCGCTAAATTTGAAAGAAAAAATTGGTAAAATCTGCTAAAAATTGAGAACAACGCGTTACATTTCATCACGATCGTTACGAGAGGCGTAATCCTCTTTCATTGTGATAAATCAAAATTCTGTCGGATCGGCGCGTCAATCGGGCAAGTTTCGAATAAATTTAAAAAAAATCTCCAACGACGACGATCTCCAATTTCCAATTAAAGCAACGTAAATTTAAAAAAAATTTCGTTAAAAAATTCAGGATCGAAGCAACTTCGTTCATCGACGTGGCATAGTTATATATTCCACCTCTTTGATATAATTAGCAAGCCACCGATGCAGCAGGCTTTACGATAATCATCTTACGTGGACTTGGTTGCACGCCATGCGGCCTTTGAATGCTGGGACGGGGCTTACATCCGATATTAATATCGCTTTTCCGAAAGGTGTCGACGAAATGGGAATAATCGTGAGTTAGGCGCGCTGCGTGTCCATCGATATTGCGATATTTAAGCTGTAATACAACATACCCATCTTTCGTCGAGTCGAGTCGAGAAAGCTTTTTTCAAGAAAGCGTTAAAATATTACCATGAATGATCATCACTGGAATCTGGAAATTGTTTGTAAATTATCCCGTGTTTGATCTTTTGATATTGTTATGGAATTTATCTTTGTGATTCCAAAAAATTACAAAAAGTTCATTGTGGAAATAAATTAAACGCATGAAAAGATCGAAGTTCTTCTTTAAAAACGTGGCATGATCGTGAAGAAAAGTTGTTATAGTCAAGAATTGCGTATCGTTTTTTATCGATGTTTAAAATTTGTTTATTTCTACATAATCATCTAACGTGTAATGTTAAAATATTATCTATCGATGATCTATCGAGAAAAGTGACGAGCAAAATCCTCATTTGCTTGCAACACCGAAATGAACGAAATAATTGGACGATTATTCCCCGAGAGCGAGAGTAATATCCACGGTATTATTCTTCCACCATTTTTTTTTTTTTATTTCCAAGATGTTAAATCGATTTCAGCGGAAAATAAACGAAGGGTGAAACGTTCGAAACGTAGCCGTAGGAGTTACGGAATTATTTCCTTCACCGTCGGTGGAGAAGAAAAAAAAGAAAGAAAAAAAAATGTGAAAGTTAAGGGGCGGCTGGAATTAGTTTTCCCACTCGCCTAACGAACTTCGTGCTTCCTCCATTTACACGGAAAGTTAGGTGTAACGCTTTTTTTCTTTTTCTTCTTCTTCTTCTTCTCCTTTCCACCCTCTCGGGGTTATAGAAAAGTATCCGGGAAGAAATGCGGTCGAATTAAACTAAACTGTATTAAATGTTAGTACGATTACGTGATATAAACCAAGTTAATTAAAGCTACAAAAATTACCGATGTTATAACGTATCCCTTTACCATTACTTCTCGCGAGAAACTCGAGGAACGTGAGCGCCCCCGTTTCTTCCGTAAGAACGAGTAAGATATTAAATTATTAATTCGGATAATTTGTTGCCCGAGCAACTTTCGCGAATTTCAGCAAAAACGAGCGCTCGATCAATATCAGCAACATTGAACCCGGCTTGCTTAATACCTTTCCAAGATATCAATCGTAAAATGTAACGCATGAAAATTATTCTTGCGCGTTACATAAGCGAGATAATTTATCTCATCGTCGTGCGTGGCAACAATGATACCTTGTACGAATTGTAAAATGTCTCCGAGAATCTGATTATTTATAATTAACGAGTTTTAACGCGTCTTTTCTAACACCTCGTCACATTTTACGGACATAATTGTCAAACGGATCCCTTTGATTCAATTTTCCTCCCTACTTTTATACAGAGATATTGAGTTATATTTTCGAATATCAAAAAAAAAAAAAAAAAAAAAAAAAGGAAATCGTAAAGCAAGAGAAAAGATTGAAAAAGATTGCTCGCTTTAGAATCAATATTTTCCATAATTTTTTGAAACCCGTAGCTATAAAGAAGTGCATAGATTACATCGATCGTTTCCCGCGAAGGAAAACATACAAGCGTGCAGCTTAAAATTCCTTTACAATATTCCACGGAAAAATCCATTCGCGCTTATCGATACTCTAATATCCCCGAGCGCGCGAAATCCTTTTTAATAACACGCGACGTTTCTCGAACCCATATATGTGCAATTTAATGGCGTCGATAAGCGAAGGCCGACGACGAGGACGAGGGTGACGAGGAATAAAAATGGCCGGCAAATACAATAAATTTTCCATCTATCGGGGAAAAAGCGGGGGAGAGAAGAAAGATGGAGGGCAAGAAGAGACACGGAGGGCCCTTCTCCGCGTAATTCCAAGTCAGGCCGCGATACTTTCTGGTTATCTCGACCGCACCCGTGCCCGCTATATACGTCGTTACCGGAAACCGCACTTGAATGGTGACAAGAAACGACCACGTTAGAAATACGATTTCACTGGCACGGTCATAACGGACGGCGTACACGTGGAACATCGAGATTCCGACCGCGTATAACCGCGCTGGCTTAAAACAGGAACACCGACGGTCCATTTTCTATCCCCGGAACTTCTTCTTCTTCTCTCTCTCTCTCTCTCTCTCTCTCTCTCTCGCTCTCTCTCTCTCTCTCTTCTATTCCTCCTTAAATCGTGGACGATTAAAACGGTATACTCGAGTCTAATCGTCCGCCTCCTCACAATCCGCCCTTATCTCCTTTATTTCTGCGCTCCCTTTGCACCCACCCGAGATCGTGAATCATTCCCCGATAGGGGAATATTTTGCCGAGGAGAAAGTTTCGCGAGGGGGGTTTTGCTTTGACGCTTTGATGGAAACGTGAATATCCAATCGATAGCGGATGGATGGATGGGTGACTCTTTGCGACGAACTCGAGTGAGAGAAACTCGATATTTTTGAAAAATTCGGATGTGCACGCAGCGTGAAAACGATGAAATAAAATATGGTATCGATCGAGGGAGGAGGAGGTTTGGAATTTGTCTTTGTCGGTGAGTTCGCGATGGTTCCTTTAAATTTTACGTAATTAAATGGGGGGAGGGATTGGAAAATTTCAGCCACGGTTCGCTTGATTCGGCCTCTGTAATTCGCGTGGTTGGCGGACTCGAATGCAAGCCGCCGATGCACGGTGGAACTCGATTCCTGGCCGGATTGATTTATGCCCGGCCTGACACGTGGCCTGCAAAAGCGGGGCGCGATTATTGGCCGAGGATCGAATACTGGAAGAGGATCGAATCCTGGGACAAGAACGTGGAGGAGGAATTCGCGCCGATGAATTTCCCGTGGCTCGAGGCCGTTAATTGCCACTAAATTCGACAGAATCTGGTAAAATCGATGCTTTCCTATTATAATCGATGCTCACCTTCCACCTACTCGCACGACGATTATTCTGAATAAGCGACACACAGCCATCGGGCGTCGAAAGAAGAAGAAGAAGAGATTCGTTTCAATTAGAATAGAAAGATCCGAGTAATGCGAATTCCGTGGATTTCTCGATCGAGTAGAGCGTCTATCAAGTTTCAAGAGTGACTTTTTTCCTTTCTTTTTACTCCACTTTTGCTCAAACAGGAAAGTGCTATGGAATTTTCTGCTAGCTTCGTTCGTTTCAAAAACGATTTTACGATTACGATCAATTGTGTCGTGACGGGAATGTTTAACGTTACGCGCTCTGTGTTCCGAGATTAGGAAAGGAAATCTAGGAGGAAGTGGAATTCGGTCGGTGAAACACGGGGCGGAATAACTCACGGCTCCAGCTTCTTAAGGAATAATCGTCGCGGTTGATACGAATTAACGGAACTCTACGATGTCACATCGCGATAATAGGCTTTCACGGAGGATCGCCATAAACGATCGAAACGGTCCACAACTTTGTACGCGATTTTCTCTTTGCTTTGAGTTTGCATATGATCGAATATATTTCTAAATTTTGTGGAATTTCGGCGGTGAAAGGATGTTCCAATTCCAAAATTGAACCAATTCTCAAAGCGAATTTCTTCGCGATGTTAATGAAGATTCGAGCCACTTTTCCCTCCCCGAATCATATGAATTCATTAGAGATTCACAAGGATTCGCTGGAAAGCAAGAAACTGGGTTAAAAGAGCGATATAAAGCGAGCGTGTTCAAAGCGTTCGTTAAGAATTTAATCTGCTCGACTGGTGTAATAATTTTTCTCGTTCGAACCCGCTGATAATTCCGTGCAAAATCATAGACTGTTCGGTATCCCGATAAAACTTCTCTTCTCGACTCGCCTTATTTAAGCGAATCACCTCCATCCACTTTCCTCTTCTCCTTGCTTCTCATCTCGGTACACAGTGATTTCAGCCGCCAATTCCGTGGAAAGAAAAAGTGACAAATAACAGAGTCCCCCTTCTGTCTTTCGTCCAACGGAGTGTGAGCATCGTCGAAACGACGATTTATAATAAACGATACTTTTTTTCTTTTTTCTTCTTCTTCTTCTTCTTCTTCTTCCTTCCTCGATATCACAGGGATCCAAACAATTAAGCGAAACTTGAGAACAAATTGATCCGGATGATAAATTAGTTGGAAGAAAATTAACGTCGAACCATCTTTTTTCCAATTATTTCATTTTTGCGTTCATCTCGCAGCCTCGATTCGAGAGAAAAAGAAATTCGAAGAATTTAGAGATTATGATTAATGCATCTACGAAATGCTACTAAATAGCATCGAATTGGAAGAAATTGAAGAATACTTGGTAGAATAAGATCTACCAGAGAGATTTAAAATTTCATGAGCATGTCGAAGAATGATGCGGCTGCATCGAGATAGATTCTTTTAGATTCGAATTTTCAAAATACACATAGTATATCTGTTGGTGGATTGAAATATATATATATCATATATCGTGTATGAAAAAGATCGTGGTCCAGGCTGGAATCACTTTACTTAGCCGGAATCGATTGTTCAAAGTGTATTAAGTATATAACTATAAGACGATGTAATTTTCCCGCAACTTTGAAACGTACCGTGTTACGCTCGTGGGATCCGCGGGAAATAGAACGTCAAACTCCATCGAAAGGAGAGAGAGAGAGAGAAAGAATCTTCATTGGAAAACACTTTGCCACTGTCAGCAGATGCGGTAAAAACTTGGCCAACAAGTTTATCGAGGTGGTTGGCTGGCAGTGAATGTATTTTAGAACTGGAAAATAAAAAGGGTTGGCTCGCGAAACTCGTCGCGAAAAGTGTTACTCGAGCTCGATACTCGATTACGTTGTCTTCGTCCAATTGTAAATCGCTTTATGAAATTTTTCGTGAACGCAACGTGTCGTTTAAAACGGATTCGAGTTTCTCGATTTGTCATCGATACGATTGAGAAAAATTTGGTCGAAATCAAAGGATTTTTTTTTCCCCCTTCGAATTGCGGGAAACAAGAGTTGTAAAAAAAACTCGACTCGTTACTCGAACGTTAATGAGTTTCTCTGCCAGAGAAACAACACCTTTCCTCTGGTGGCGGGAAGAAAATCGACGGAGGAAATCCGACACAAGAGAGGCGAAAGGAAAACTCGTCGATTCGTAGCGAAAAAGGTAGCGTTTCGGTATGCAATTACTCGTCGTGAATTCGTTGCTACGTTCCACGGTGGAGGGAATCGATCCGCGCCGGCGATCGAGCATCCAACGACGAAAAACAAAGGAGACGAGACGGGAAGGGAAAGACAATTGTCATTGTACCCATTGAAGAATATTCGAACTTCTGTCGAGAGTTTATTTCAATTTCCAATCTAATAAGAAATTCTTTCGCAACTATTCCTCGCTCCGCGTGTTCGTTTTCGCGCCCCTTCCTCCTATCCGCCTAAGTAAATTCGTCCTCTCCCTTCCATTCCACTACAATTCACTCTTTAACACCCGTCTTCTTCGATTCACCGCTACCCTCGAGGCCTCGCTATCATCCGCCTCCTTCTCCGCCTTTCATTCTCTCCCTTTTACCATGACTTATCTTCCGAGACGACAATCCCTCGTCGGTATCTCGTCGCCGTTTTCCAAGCATTCCAACCCTCCACCCTCCCCTTCTCCCTCTTTCTCCTCTCCCTCCGTGTTCTCGGTTACTCGTTTGTTCGACTCGGTTGAACGTGGGATGGCGATACCTTCGACGAACATAATCGATGATTATTATTCCACCATGGAAACGTCCACGATTCTCACGCCTCGTCTTCCTTTATCCGATCAAAGGGAAAAAAAACGGAGGAATGGTTCGATTTCCTTTTAACGTCGTCACGAATAGAGACGAAAGGTGGATGATTCGCGGTCAACCTGTCGACGATACGTCGCGTCAAACGTTTGCCAAATCCGAGGGAATATTCCTGAGCTGGGATCTGATTAACCAGGTGGTGCGGAATCACAGAGGCTGGCCGCGTGTAGGTGGGCCAGCCGGTCGTAAATTCGAGCGAGAGGCGAAAAGGGACGCGAAAAATTGTATGAGTGGCCAGGTGAAAAGGATATGAATATTTCATAGGCCTGTTGGATAGTAGACCACCTGATAACGGGCTACACGCGATAAATCATTTTTCGATCTAAATGTAAATACGTGCACGAGGCAACGATGCTAATAGATGCTTTCGCTTTATTGTGCTACATTCTGCTTTATCTTTTTATTACGCGAGACGCGATCCACACACTACTCTTTCTACTCTTTGAGTGACGAAATTCGCGTCAAAGAGAGAGTTCGAGGTGTATTTTTGTATTAGGTTCGTTCTTTCTCTCGATTATTGTGATGTCTCGATTCCTCGAAGACGATTTATTTCGAGAGAATAAGTTGAAACGACGAAGGGAAAACGATTGTGGGAAATATCGTTTGCTACGAAACTATTGAAAATTTACATTAACTCGAGAATTTATTTTTAACTCGTCAACGAAATTGGCGGAGACTTTTTTTTTTTTTTCTTTTTCAACATTCTCGCCGCCAAAGTTTCTTGAACGAAGAACGATCGATGTTCTCCTCTACGAGCCTCGAGAGGATGTCATAAATTACTCTCTTTGTAAAGTCGTCGAATGGAATGAACGTCTAAAGGATGCATTTATCTTTGATACGCCGTATTGCGAACAAGCAAGATTATTTTCCACCGACTTCTACGAGCACGAGAATTCTTCCTCTCGCTCATTACCGTCGTGCCCTAGGATCATCGAGTGGGATTTTCGCATTGATGGACTATCACAGTGACGTTTCTCTCTCGGTGTCCCGCAACGGCGGAAATTAACACGCGGCCCCTGTTTAATCGAACGGTGAGTGCCGATTATCTTGCCCTGATCCATCGCTTCGATTATCTCGGTTTGATAAATCTCGAGATAGGGGAAGAAATACGCAGCCGGATGCTAAATCGACAGTGCGACAGTATTCGTGCGAAGATTGATCGGATGATAAAGGAAGGACGAATTATTTTGGAAATATTAGATGTCAGAGAGAGAGAGAGACGAATGATAAATAAATTTCGATATAGGAAATTATTTCGTACTAGCAAGAGGCTAGAGAGACATTAATCAAGCTTGTGAAATCCGTGTCGAGTCGCACAATGAAAACACGTCTGGACAAATTCAACAAGATGGAGGATTAACAGACATCAGAACCGGTAATTTAAGTGCCTTTGCACAAGCGGCCAAGCGTCAAGGGTCCAAAGTCCTACGATCCCGTAATTCCCGACTAATTCAATACGAATTGGAATCAGCTCTATCAAGCTTCTCCTCTCTTCGAACCATCTTCCATTTTCCTCTCCTCCTGTTTTCTCATTTTCACCGCGCCAAGTCCTAATTTGACTCGAACCCACTCCCCGCCCCCGCCCCCTGTTTCCTTACAGAACCGGCTTTCTCTCCGTTTCTCTCCTTCGTTTCCTGCCTGCCTCATCAACCCTGCGAAGTAACACTTGCAAGAAACAAACCGGCTGGGAACCGGATATGAACACGGAACTCGAAGTAACTCGCGTTTACGCTCGATTCCTGTTCACAGTTAATGCATTTGGATGAAATCAAACGGTCGTTGGAAGAGAAATAAATAACCCGATACGCACAAATAAATGAACAGTTGAATGGAAAAAGAATAATGAATTCTTGGAAGTCTCGCTCCTCCCTCGATTTCAAAATTCCAATTTTCTCGATCGTATGTATTCTCTGCTCTACGATATTCTCTAAAATCTAGGAAAAATCTTTTTGGATGCATCTGATCCGATTAATCCGATTCTCTTTGGATTATAAAAGTAGACACGTACACATATATATATATATACTCGAATCTCTTTAAAACGTTTAAACAATTCTCACGATAATCAAGTGAAAATAATCCCCCCGGTGGAAATCCTTCCATTTCCACTAAAAATAATTTCAAGAGAGGGAAAAAACAAAAAAGAAGAAAAGAGAAAAGATTCGTTTACGTATTCACACGCCAATAATCCGCCGCAAGCTTCTCCACCAGGATAGAATCGTGCTAGACTCTGTATTATCCTCTTTAAGTTATCTCGCACGGAACTTTCCTCGTTATGGTTTGCTGAAGGATACTCGTGAGCCGCGAGAAATTCATTCCTCGCTGGTAAGGGTAAGGCAAGGGGCAGGAAGAGAAAAAGAAAAAAAAATAGAGAGAGAGAGAGAGAGAGAAATAATTGCAGAGAACGATGAAAGGTAAGGAAAAGGAAAACGTGCTTGTCCCCGATTTGACGTTTAACTTTTTCCAGATTATTCCACGAGCGTGAACCGTCACGTTCAGGAGCGTGATTTCTGTGATCGCCACTGTGTTAAGAATCGCCTGCTTTTTAACGGAAACGCGTAATCGAGCGAGCTCGTGATAAAATGTCTCGCATATATATTCCCCCCCCCTCCCCTCCCCTTCGCCTCGACGCGAAGGAAATCTCTTCGTCTACGACGAATGGGGAAAGACGACCAGGCTAAATTTCTAACAGGAGAGAGTTGCAAGATGCGAGTCGAGGAAAGAAACTTCTAATTAGAGAAGTGGTGAATCGAGTCCGCCCCAAAAACTACGAATTAGTAGATCCACGAGTTTAAACAGCGCCCTTTCTTCCTTCCTTCCTTCCTTCCTTCGTGGATATTCCTCGCCGAGGAATAGAAATTAGGACGAAAGATGCGCGAATTAGATACGCGGCTTGGCGGAATGAAATACAATCGGGAAAGAAAATTGCCAAGATTCCGTAATTTCTTGCTATCTTTGGATAATTAATGCTGATTAATCCTCGACCAAGCACAGGATCGCCTGCGATATAAATTTGAACATTTAGAATTTGCAACTGGAGACCTGGCTTGGCCGGTTTACGAGCGTATTTGTCGTTCGCAACACGCGTCAAAACGAGGAGGAAGAAGAACATTCGATCGATTCGCAGCTTGAAAGAGAAGAGAATCTTTGTCGACTCAAAGGACAAAGGAGACGATACATACAGTCAGCGAAACGACGAGGAAAACGGGGTCAGGTAAACGGTTGAAAGTCGAATGGCGGTGATCGACGCGTGACAACGAGTGCACAATTTCAACGACGCTTAAGAAAGCTAAATAGGCGGCGCGGGAAAAGATGGGGAGGGGTAAAGGGAAATCGGGTCAAGAAGTGAGATGCTCGAGTTAGAAGCTGGACTGGTGATCACGCGTCGTGGAGGGAACAGACTCGTAATTTTAACGACGCTCGCGGATTAAAACGAAAACTCGACGATTACAATTCCAACGAAACAATTTCACATTGTGTTCTATCGTCGAAGAGATGGAAACAAAAGAAAGAATTCTTTGGATCATTCATCGATTCCTTTTTATCGATCTTCGAGGCATTGATTTCCTCTTTTCTTCTTCTTCTTCTTCTTCTTCTTCTTCTTCTCGCGAGAGATCACTCGATTACGATTATTACAGAGAAGCGAAGCGTAGAATTTCAAGGCTGTTCCTATCAGCCACGTGGAATGCGAGCCCAACCATCCCCAAGGGTTCCATTACCCTCCTTCATTCCATCGCATCCTTCCTGCTTTTGAATTCACCGTAGGAAGTCATTCCTGAGTCACGATACTGGCGTCGGCAATCCCCCAGGTGGCCAAGCTTATCCCGTTCCAGCCACCAAATTGCCATGAACGCAAATCAAATCGGCGGACGTGAGACGAGGAGTGCGCGACGACACGTAAATCAGCCGCTCAACTTCGAACGATCGGCTCCATATTTCTTTCCAGAAAGATCGTAGGTTCAAGTTTTGACCTAAGTTAGGACGGTCGTCCTTCCTTTTCGACCTTCTTTTTCGAATAATCTCTTCTTACATTTTTTTTATTTGTGTTTTTTTATCTCTCCGTTTGTAAAAAAAAATAACTTTTAACGTAAGTGGAAATAAGAGAAATTCTTTTCCCTGGAAACAATTTCACTGGGAGAATAAAAAATAATCTGATCGAGTCGAGGTTAGAGAATTAAGAGAGAAACATGCTTATTTGAGTAGAGAAAGAATGAGTGAAAGAAAAAAAGAAATTTCTGGGTGAAAAAGAACGGACGAAAGGAGACGAAGCGGGGAAAATGGAGATATAGGTGAATCGTGGGACGTGCGAGATTGTAGGGATTCCAAGCCTCTGAGATTCGAGTCCCTCTGTGATCCTGAGACCACCTCGACAATTACCACAAATGGCGAACGACTGACTACGTGAGGATGTTGCGAGCGAGACGATCGGTTGTCCCGCGAGGAAACAGAACGCTTAATAGAATGGTCGTGATAGAGCGAATAAATAAATGTGATCCTTCCTTTCATTCTCGCTCGAGGAAGATCGATCTCTCCTTCGATCGAATTTTGAGATTTCGACATCGAGATTTCGATATTGTAAGCGTCGTGTAAATTTGCCTCGTGCGACTTCAAATTACGTAAGATTAATTCAACATTTTGTTATCGATTCTCGATCAGAAATATATTGACGAGAATTTCGATTCTGATTATAGAAGATCGGACAGAAATTTCGTTTTTCTTGCGCAACTGGATCGCCGTTAAAAGACACGAGAAACGCGGAGAACTCGAACGACTTAGAAAAAGGTGTTTTCTACGATCCTTTTATTCCTCCAGTTCTGAAACACTTTTTCTTAATGGCGCCCAGAACTGAAAGTCTCTCGAGCGTCGTTGTCATTTAACGCATACAGCCAGTTTTATACAGAGAAACGTAGAAAGCGCAATCTTATGAATAATAGAATTCCCCGTTTTTTCCGGTAAAATTCTGCAATTATGTAAATGTGTACACTCGTTAATTGTTCGTTATTTTCAATTCTTACAAATCACCAAATCGTGTATAGCTAATGAGCTGCTCAACCTCTATCGAGCATCGATATTATTTATACAAAAATCACGAATTTCTTCGCGGGCGAAAATGGCCAAAAATCGGGAATAAAAAATCGCACAACGGGAAGGATCGTGAAAAAAACGATAAGCCGTGGACGTGGCTCGTGACACGAAGGAGGATTTCTAAAACTGCTACGTTAAAAGTACCCGTTGGTTGCTCCCCTTTCCACCACGGGCTGCTCCATCGACCGTGAAATGCTATGAAAAATCGCATAAAAGCTAAAGCGGTTACACAATTATCGGGGCAATTCAGCGGACTTAAAGTGGCTACGGAAAACAAAACTATAAAGAGTAGACGACAGTGAAGAGAGAAAGAGAGAAAAAGAAGGGAGGTCGGGATTGTGATGAAACGGAGAGACAAGAGAGCGGAGGACAAAGGGGAATGCAATTCGCGAGTAGACGGTCGTTTTGCCGTCGTGTAACCGCTTTCACGGATTTCGAGAGGACGATTCCAGCACGGCTCTCGGCTTCTATGGTTTCCCAGCTCCGCATTTCCGTTAATAGCGACAACTCCGGCAATAATTTTAACCGGAAGCCGGTGGCATTGCCAGCGGCCAGACATCGACGTTGCTCGGTCCACGACATCCGCGAGAAACAACGTTGTATCAATTTCTGCCGAGGACGCGGAGAGAAAAACTCTCATCGATCTCGAGAAGAATCGAATATTGGATCGTGATACTCGACCTTGCTTATATTTTCGTTTCTCGATAAATTACAAATGTCACAATCACAGATAGTTGTGTGACTCTCTGTCTCGTTCCGCGACGATTCGACGCGATTTCTCTCAAGCGGTTTTCCGATTCAAACGATATCGATGGAATGCAATGCGTTTTCTCGTCGATCTTCGCGCAACGGCTTTCGATTCGTGGGGGAGGGAAGGGCTCTTGGAGAAAGAAAAAGAGGAGATTCCAGAAGGAAAACGGCGAAAAGCGGAGTCGTAATGGACGTAACGTACGTTGCATCTGAGAGGGGCATCGCGAAGATGCTCGACTACTACTTATAAGTGGCGAGAATAAATTATGCGCCTGTTATGGGATATGGAAAAGAAAAAAAATGTAAAGATCGGGTCCATGAATCTTTGCCAAGCGGTGGATTTGATCGAAACGAGTATCTATCTGATGAAAGAATTCCGGAATACGATATATATAATTTGTGTCGATTGCGATTTCGTGTTTATATCGTGGGTTTAAGTTCAAGTAATAAAGTGCTTTCCGTTAATACCTGTTGATATCCAATCCAATCGAGCGCGAGCTGCTCAAATTTAACCGATCGAACGACAAAATAATCGCAAAGTGATTATAACAGCGGAAGCAGTGGATATATCCGAACACGTCGACACGTTGATTCGTGGTTAAATTTCGCACGCGTTTCCGGATTTTTACGACCATGGTATCAGAGCCATCGACCTCTTCTGCAGCTATAAACACGGCCGTACACAGTGCGCCGTACACGACAACTTTCGCCAGATCCTAAATCTGGCGGCGGGTGAAAAAGTCACGCGCGCGTCATAAAGTCGATCCTGCGCGGCAAATCTTAACCCAACGATCTAATATCACGGCTCGTAACCCTTCTCCCGAGATAACCTCCTCCTCCTCCTCCTCCTCCGGAAAAGTGCGTTCGAAAATCCATTTCCGCTCGTTGCCTCGTTTTATTCGTCTCCCTCTCGAAACGATTCTCGAGAACATTAAAGAGGGAGAGAGGAATAATGGAAAAGCTGGGGATCCTTTGCGAATGATTCGGGGAGAAGGCGAGAGATTTGCAGGGAGACAGAGAGAGAGAGAGAGAGAGGCATCGATATGGAAATCCAATTCCGAGATCACGCGACACGTAACGTTGTTTCCCTTGCTTTCGGCGGATCCGAAGCAGGGAGGAAAGGAAAGGATTCTACTCGAGAGAGACGCGGAGCCTTCTCCCTTTTCTCCTCGAATTCGATCGTTACGACGACGAAGGGGATGAGTTTTCTTACCCGACGAGCGGGATTCGAAGCGTCTTTCCAAACGGGAAATCGTATTTCAAACGGTCGGAAGTATTCGTCGAGGGGGGTAGAGTTTAATTAACGGAACTCGAAACTGGTCCTTCTTCGGGTCAGATTTAATAAAGGTGTATGAATTAAACACGGAAAATGACGGCGATTTAAAAAATTCATCGGATAATGTGAAAAGCGTGTAAAAAGGATGGGGGAGGAAGGATCGTCGGGGAGGAATACGTAACGAGATGGAAAAGTCGTCCTCCCACTTTTCGAGGGAATTTAATACAAGAGGGGGAAAACACGAATCCCGTGTCTTTAAAAATTGTGCTTAACGAAAAGGTGGAGAGAAAAATTCACCGTGGAAAGTCGAGTGTACGTGTTCCTCGTTTCTTGCCGACGATTCGGCCGATAAAATTCTCGGCCAGCGAATTGTTTCGAGGATTAGAAATCGAAAAATGGAAGGGTAAGTGAATCGAATCGGGTCGAGCTTTGAACATCAACTTCAAAGCTGTAGCTCTGAAAGCATAAAACACGGGGTAAATCTAATTTTATTTCTTCCTCTGTCGAATCAATCGTTTTTTCTTAACCTGAGCTTCTATTTAAAAATAAGAATATAAAGCACAGATTTCACTGGTTGTTCGAAGATGATTTTCGCGACTCGTCGATGCAAAAAAAGATATCGAGAAAAAGAAACGCGAGGATTTGTCATACAGGTTTTGAGATACAGGTTTTTGCTCTCGATCTCGTTGATCGAGTATGGATCTGACAAGGCTGTGAATCAACTTTCTACAGTAATTTGTTATAAAGGATTCGAAGAATTATTGAAAAAAAAGAAGAAGGAAAAGAGGAAGAAGAGAGAAGGTTAGATAGAAGATGGTTCTGGATTTGAAACTACAAACCGAAACGTGGATGAAAGCCGTAAAAGCGAAGGAAGAAAAGAACGAGGAGATGAAGCGCATCGCGACAGAAGCAGAAAATACCGCGAGACACGTGTTGACATTTATGCCACGATTTATCTGCTACGTTTCTACCGGTTTTATTTTGTGCAGCGGGCCAAATTCCGGAATATTCCCGGGAAAGACTCTCGAGAAGTCGAGAGAATATGGCGTCTGCGGAGGAAAGATGTCCTTCAGAAGTTTTAGCGGGTCTTAAAAGAATAAGTCGTTAGCTCTATATACGAGGCACATATACCAGCTTTTCTGGCTTATTTCATCGACTGGAGTGTCTTTTCAGAGATTTCAACAATAAGAACATCCTCAAATTATAGAGTTTCGTCTACGTTTTTCCTTCTAAGAAGTTCGCAAATAACAATCCGAAGAAATCCAACTGTTCTATAAAAATTTCTCCATTCCCTGTTGAATTCTTCTAAAGGATTATTTTTTTAATTATTCTCACAAACAATCAAATCGATGATCGCATCGGGAACGAGTTTGAGGAGAAAAGTGAAAATTTTCCAGATTAATATTCAAAACTTCTATTCTTTCGAAAAGAAAATTGGTCGTCCTCGTTTATCCAAGGAGGAGGCGAAAAACCAAGTCTTCGAATATCGATGAAGAATATCACGGAATGCCGCGAAAAAACGTGTCGAGAGACAATTCAAGAGCGAATGTACCGATGAAACGGCGTTCGTGGAAGCGTCGGAAAAATGATGGAGAAAATTCGCTTAGCTCGTTTCTTCCTCCACCCGTACGTATCACCGCCATTTTGCGATAAATTCGACACTATTAAAGATATGGTGGAGGCGGAGAGAAATTCGCTCGTTCTTAAAAGCGTTCCCTCCACGTGACCTCCCCCTTCCCCGTTGTCAAATATTCCAACTCGGTGTCGTGACTATCCATACGTGAGACCGACTCGAACCTCTCGCGCGCCACGAATATTTCTGACACCGCATACATCAATATTTAAGTGCGGTTAGAGCGGCTCGATTTGCGATAAATCACATTAAATCTATCCGAAGTAATCCGGAGTGGCGGCTCGCTACTTCGATCGTTCTTCTTCTTCCCGGTTTTGCGAGAGCCGGGCTTGAAAAGGAATCTCGTGCGCGGTTATCGAGGAATTCGAGGCCGACAACTTGTAATAAATATCCTCGGATTCGACGAAACATCATTGAGAAAAATTCTCCGATCGCTCGTCGAAATCCGATGACGATTTGTTACGTTCGATCGGGAAAAAATTGCGAATATCCAAAAAATATTGCAAGGAAACGATCTTAAAAATTGGATGATTCGACTTAATATCGGGGAAGCGATTTAAACCGTAAATAGAAAGTCGTGTGAATTACTTCCGACTTTCTGGTTATACCTCTTGGACAAAATGGAATCACGGTCCCTTCGGTATTCGGGCCGAATAGGAAGAGCGAGAAGAGGGAGAAAAATGAATTTTATCGGTGATCAGACGTGCACGGGCTGAATGGAACGAGCGGGTCGGTCGTTATCACTTGGGAACAGTCAACTGTATCGGCCGATAACCGACTGAGAAAGAAATCGTCGTCCCTCTTGTAAAAAAAAGCACGTGAAGGCCAATCCGAAAAATTCACGCGACCGTGAAGTCCAATTTTCGATCGGCCACGGCTGTTGCATGTGAAAAAAAAAGGGAGGGAAAGAGAGAGAGAAAGAAGAGAAAGAGAGAGAGAGAGAGAGAGAAGTAAGAAGATTAAGTAATTATCAGTTGAATTCACCGTTCACTGATTCTCGTCGCTATCGTGTTTCACTATGAACAA
The DNA here is from genome assembly GCF_048593485.1 of Apis florea. Taxonomy (NCBI): domain Eukaryota; kingdom Metazoa; phylum Arthropoda; class Insecta; order Hymenoptera; family Apidae; genus Apis; species Apis florea. Next base: position 2,693,723 of record NW_028256416.1, on the reverse strand, counting down.
GTTTTATCAGAGCTGATATTCCAACGATGCTTTGTTTCTTTGTAGGGCAGATTTTGCTCGACACGAGTGTACACGAGCGTGGATTTCATTATTTTTATCTCTCTATCTTTTTTTCTTTTCTTTTCTTTTCTTTTCTTTTTTTTCCCATAACGATTTTCTAGAAGAACGTGCCGTAGAATATGATTACGGCATTAAGCTTAAAGAAAATCCACTTTTTCATATCGTGAAACGAAATTCTCGTATCAAAGGATGAAACGTATACGATGTAGAAAATCAAACATAGCGGAAGTATGCAATAATCATCACATCCAATATCATTTTTCACGTCTGTTTCCGGGTGCTAAGTAAACTCGTACTATTTGGCAAGCGACTACATTCGTAAATTGGAAAGATTAATAACAGTAAATTCTTCGATATTTCGCGAATTCTGATCGTAAATTGTGAATTTTCCACGGTTTGAGTTTTCGACGGAACCACGCCCAATTAAAAATACGTGAAATCATACGTAAATACGTGTGCGTCTGTGACGGATGCTTAAATTGATTTGATCGAAAGAAAAATCAGGGAAAAATATATTGCAGGTAAAAATAAAAAAAGAAAAAGAAAATAATTATAATAGGAAAGAAATTGAGATTTATAAAAGAAAAATAATTAAATGTTTTAATAATTAAAATAATTTTTCCACTTATTATTTTTCCGTATTAAAAATAACAAAATTTTGTTAATAATACGAGAAATTTCGAGTGAAAATATAGAGAGAAATGAATTCCTCTATATATATATATATATATAAAAATATGCATATCATAAAGAAGAAAATATTCTATCTCTTTCTCTCTTCCTCTAAATAAATCAAAATCGTATCGCATCCGAATATCGATAAATAAACCGATTACTTTCATTAATTTCATTGTTTGGTGCAGAAAAATATTGGAAATGTCGATCGTTTCCGCGTCGCTTAATGTAATGACAAATTCATCAATCGTTCGACTCGCTTTAATCACCCTTTTGCTTTGAAACCGCCCTTTCCGCACAAAAATCGAATCTGATTAACGTTTCTCTCTCCTATTCCAATTCCAGCCAACCTCGATCCATAACTTTTCTAGCAATTTCCAAATTTCTATCCAATTTCGCTCGTCCCCGGTTTCAACCACGACACCTACGCGTATCCGTGTCCTGTTATTCGAGAGTCGAATAACAACCCTGATCTTTCAACGCTGTACAACGCGACGGAAAATCGTCGACAAAACTACGACGACCACTGAACCGCTCGCTATCCACATCCGACATCAAAAGCAGATGCGTATGAAATCTAACAAAATTATAGGATGTCAGAGATGTTATGAACGTATACACGTGGAATCCGGAATAATTATATAAAAAGTCCATTCCGTTCTTTTAATCTTTGAATTTTTCTCATTAATCCGATTATCTCTCTCTCTCTCCCCCCCTCCCTTTTTCTGTACATATACATCAGGGAATATCACTACGATATGCTAAGTTATACATATATATTATAATATTATAAAGGTTATATATATATTATAAAGGAATATACTTCGTTTCCTACTCGCCAAGGATAGGTTTTAAACGGAGAATCGTTCTTTATTTATATCGACGAAAAGAGAAAGAAAAAAAAGAAAGAAAAGAAGATCTCTTTAAATCTGACAACACAACTACTACGCAATTCGAATTTGTTCGAATGAAATTTCTGCCAAAGTTGCATTCGGTCAGCTCATTCACGGAATTTTTCTTTTTTTTTTTTTTTTCCTTTCTCGAAAAACGCTTTTCATCGATGCTTTTCGTTATAAATTCGGTTGTGACTAAGGTAGAGAGGCAGGTTGTATGACGGGGTCGTAAATTCTTCATTACTCGTCAAGAGGATTTCAGAACGTTAATAATGTACAATGAAGATTCCGATGAGGCGATTTCTAAAACTTTTTTAATAAAGCACGCTTTATGAATACTCCTCTCCCCCCGTCTTGCGCCCCGTTAACGATATTGTATACACGCTACGTCTTTCAAAAACTGTTTAAAAGATTATCAGCGTAACTAACTCGCCATTTCATAACTCGTCGTTCGTATTTTACCATCCATTGAATCGATGGATAAAAAAATATCAACCGAACCCGACAAGTATTAATAATAAAATCCTCATTGAGACAAAACGAGATGATGAACGCTGTTGAAGAGAGATTTAAAGATTAACTTCGTCACTCGTAAAAATTCTTGTATCCTTCCCAAAAGATCTTACACTTTTTTTTTCTTTCCAACTCTCTTCTACTCGTCCGTTTCATTGCTTGCAGGCATGAGGCCAAAGATGAAGAATCATTACAGAGCCCATCAACTATCCGTTTGGCTTCGCCTCGTCCCAGAACTTCATCGAGCCGGAATGGAGGACGTTGATTCGAGACACAACTTGTTCCGGGGACACTCGGATCCCAACCTCTACGACGGATCGGTGAGGCCGGATCCTCTGAGCAGAATCAGCGAGGAATTCAAAAGGAAGAACGTAACCACCGAACCTCCGACCACCACGGATTACAATGCTGCCACGTGCGTCAGTTACATTCAGACCACGAATTTGCAGAACATTAATAACACCGGTATAGACACCCTGGCCAATTTGGATGCAGCTGGGTACGTGATAAAAATTTCAATTCCACGTAATGAAAACGTTAATAATAAAGAATCTTTCCATTATCTTTCTTACCTTTGAAGCAACATGGCGAAATTCGAAAACCAATATATAATGTACATAATCGAAGTATTATTTAATGAATCTTCGATGATCGAAGTATTTTTGTGAGATTTGTGTTTCATTATTCCTTTTATTGATTCTCAAAGAATTGAGAGAGATTTTGAAAGATATCGATAAAGATGTGGATATAATAAATAATTAATGTTTTTTTTTTTTTTTTTTCGTAGATATGCCGCGTACTCGACAGCTTTGAGCGTGACGATCGCGATCGGATGCAGTTTGCTGATTTTGAACGTGCTGATATTTGCGGGGGTTTACTATCAAAGGGACAAAACGAGGCTCGAGGTAAAAAGCCTTCAACAGCAACAAATATTGAATCAACAGTGCGGACCACGAGGTTTCTCCGAACTCAAACAGCCGCCTCCGCCACACTCTCATTTCCCTGGGGGCGGCCAAGTTATCGTCGATGTTGAGAATGAGATGCTGAGAAGGTAGAGTTCTCTTTTTTTCTTTTTTTAAAACCATCCCTCGTATCGATCTTTCTTCCACTTGCTGCGACAATGATATTCGCGAAATTAACGTTGATTATTTGTGTCTTCGTATCGATTGAATTTTTAAAGAAGTAGCGTAAGTATAGTAATCGAATACACGGTGGAAGAGATCAATGAAAAGGTGGTCACGACGTTTCTGGCAACGAGATTTATCGTCATTCTTAGATTTGATCTTCATTCGTAAGAAAAAAAAAAAAAAAGAGTACGTTTGACGTGCATAATTTCTCGAGTAATAACAGTTTCTCGTTTCATGGTGTAAATAAGCTTTTCATCCCTTCGGTATTCCACATCATCGATGACCACCTTTTCCCTCGATACACTCTATTGCATGATTCTTGTTTGACATTAATGTAGCGACGCATTTAGTTGACCAATAATTACATAATCCCTAACTACTGCTACGAAGCTCGTAACGATCGATCGTCGTTCCAGGAACGTTATGAAAGGCTCTCCAAACGATCCCAACACGCTTCTCCAACAGGGCCAGGGAACTCACACGTTGCCTCATCAACACCATTATCAAAAGCAACATCAGCAACAGCATGCCACTCTTCCCCGAGCTTCCGTCATACAGGACATGAATGCACAAACCCAAGTGAGAGTCATTTTACTCCTAACGTTTATGAACGTTTTAGTCTGTCATTGGTAGATTAGAGCAATGTAAAAGTTCATCGTTATTTTTATCGTTCTGTTCTTTTATTTATTTTCGCTTGTATTATATCGTTCGATTAATTTGTGTCAAGTGGAAGGCGTTCAATTTATTCGAAATTTTTCTTAAAACAAAACGATAAAACTATCAAGCTACTTGGTAATCCTTATTAAGTATAAACAGCAAATTTATTCGTGACGTTAAAATCAAAGATCTTTCCCTGTACTTGTCCTGTTGATTTAAAAAACTTCCACCATTTTAACGAGCCACGGCCTTTGAAAGTTCCGCTCATAATCCTATTAAGAGGCTTTTAAAACTGCTAAAGTCTAGCCAGGTGAAATTTACACCAGGGAAAGCTTCTTCTTGACGTTTCACGATGCGGTGATTATTTCAACGACCGAGGGATATCATCCTTTTATCTCGTTAACGAATTTCCGTAGATTCGATGGGGATCACGATCAAAACGATGAACTTTCTTAAAACGAGAACTTTCATTCTTTTTTTTTTTTTTTTTTTTTTTTTTTAGTATCCGTTTCGTTTTTTCTGAAAAATTTTTTCTCGCCAGGATTCACTAAAACTCACTTGGAAATGGACGTGATGCGAATCTAACTAACCAGACAAAATTTATTTCCTCTATTATTTCTAATATTGTTTCGATTGTTATCTGAAGATCACTTTATGAGTTTCATGAGAGTAAGTTTTCTGTTCCATGCACCTTCTTAATTTCTTTCATCTTGATCATTTCGAGCCGAAGCATCGATGTTTCGAAGATCGAATTAGATTCTCTTCTCTCTCCTCTCTCCCTTTTCTAACGATATATAAAAATTTCAGGGTCCACCAAACGGGTCCATACATCTGACAGTACCAAGAGCCCCGCCACCCCCTCGAGCAAAGAGCCCACCCGAGAATCAGCCCCTGTTGCAAAATGCCACCGTGTCGAGTCGCGTGTCCCAGGCTACGATGAGTGAGATGAGAGTGTGATGTTTGGACCCCCCTCCGAAGCCAGTCGTGCCGGACGTTCTTACGGCATCGACGTTACTTTAAACAACAGCGAAATACCGTCTCGTCTGTGCCAGTCGAGCCTTTGCCCGATGAGAATAAAAATAAAAAATAAAAAAATATGTTAATGGGAGAACTCCTTTCAGGAAGATTCCATCCAAATTAAGAGCGAGCAACGCTCGACTGGCACCTGGCCTGAAAGCTTCTACCGTTTTCCATTTCCATCGTCCAGTTGACGACGACGCGCCGCAAAAACCAACGGAGGGGGGTGAACCGAGCTTTCGCTTAAAGCTGAAGGAACAATTGAAGATTATAAAGGGTATAGGAGTATCCGGTATTCGTCGAGGAAGAATAATTAAGTTTGAGGATGAAGATGTGTTGATTATCCGAAGAGGAAAATGAAATATTACTTTCTTCGAGCAAATTCTTTCGAGAAGGCTAATTTGAACGATGAAATTATTATTAAGAAGATCGAGAGAGGGATATCTGACGAGCGAGAAAGAAGATTTGTAGAGGAATCGGAGAACGAAGTGTGTGAATAGAGGAAATTCGAAAACTGAATTTTATACGAGTAGATTTCCCTCTAGATTTTCTGATAGAGATGAAAAATAAATAAATAAATAAATAAATGAGTCGCGTGTTCATCGACGGATACCAGAACCTCATCGTGATCGAGAATGGGTAGATGAATCGTGAATATATATGATCAATAAAATCGAAATTCTCGGTAACGTTAATTTACGAGGATCGACGATTTTCTTTCTACGATTTTTACGAGTCGGAGGAGAAAGAATTTCGTTTCGCACGATGACATCAAACGAGTATGATCAGCTAGCTAGTCGGTAATAATGAATTCTACGTGTTACGAAAGGGAAGAGACGCTCAAAACAAAAAAAAAAAAAAATCGAGCATGAAGACTCGTGTATCATACGCTATCCACTACGATGTTAGATGTTCCTTGTATATATTTAATGAGAAAAAAGACAAAAAAGTGAATTTATACCATAAGTGAAAGCCAAACATGTTTGCTACTTTCTAAGAAGACATGTATTCGTGTCGCGTACAGTTTGATCGTCCGTTATATTCGTTTCATCATTTCGTTTTTCATTTTCTTCCTCTTACGATTGACTATAAACGTTACGCGGTGTGTGCGAGATCATTATCGCTCAGATCTTCATTGTGAAAATAAAAAAAAAGTTCATCGACGAGTCGACTCGTTTTTGCCTTTGATTGGTCAAAGAATCTTTTAATTCTGTCTGATAAAAAATATTTGAATATTATAGATCAATCGAGCATTAAAATCGTTTTCATTTTTTTTTATTCTTTTTTTATTTAAGATATTAGGTGCCTCCTTCGCATAAGACACAATGGACCGTCCATTTTTTGCTATTATGATCTTTAAAATAAATCTCTGTTTAAATATATTCAGTCAATATTGAACGAGCTCCAAGCACTGTACTACAAAGGAATTATCATTAAGTTAATTAGGATTATCAGTAATTGATATTTAAAATTTATATATAAAATTTTAAAAAAAATAATAAAAACTATGCCTATCATGGCATTTCAAATAGGAAGTTTTTCGAACGTGAATTTTTTAATTATATTATAACTACATAATATAAGAAAATAAGATTAAAAAATCGTAAAATTCCATTCGATCATAAAAATGGAATTAAAATATCTGGATTTACATATATTGATATAACGAATTCTCTTTTGCCAATCAAAAGCTTCGATCGTCGATGAACGGTGTCGTTCAACTTCGTCTCATTGTTATAATACCGTAATTCAGAATGATATCATTTCATCAAATAAAATCAAACTGAACGACGCTTTCGAAATGTGCCGTTCCGACGATGAACATTTATGTAAAACGATATATGGATAATTACCATCTTTTTTACGCTTTTGGTAACATATAAATCTCTCAGCGAGAAAATTTTCATTTCATTCGAATTATCACGAATATACTATTGACAAAAATAAAAAGAAAAAAAAGACGAGTGAAAATGGAGTGAAAATGATCGTGTGCAAAAAAGCTCGATTTACATTTGTTCAATCAAACATTATTCAATTTTTTTGATAGATTTTAATCTAAACATATTATAATAAAAATTGTTATTCCTTTATTTATAAGAATAATTCATTATAATATATTGTTGTTAATCTAACTCTCAAAATAATTGAATAAATTTTTTTATTTTATTTTATTTTACTATAATTTGATAAAAATTTGAAATATTATGTTTGAATTTTATGTTTTATTTAATATCATATTTTACCAATTTAATTACAGTATGATCGAATTATAATACAAGCTGTATAATAACGATTGTATCAAGTAAATAAATTGCCAATGTAAATCGAGCTATATAGTCCACGAATCGATGATACACAAACATGGTTATTGGTTAAGCAAATGTGTTAAAAATAACCATATACCATGAATGTGGATTTAATTAAGATTTCTAAAATACTATCTTAAAGGAAGTCGACGATAGAGTCGTTGAAAGAGGAAAAAAAAAATTTATAATAAAATAAATTAGTCGATTCGCATTCGGATCCAAAATATAAGTGATTTTTTTGTAAAAATAAATAAATACATATAGATGTAACATAAAGATTAACATAAATCTGTTATCGTGCGTAATACACTGCCACTGAACATGTAAATTCACGTAAAAAAAGATAAAGAATTCCGATCGGTCGATTCAAATTCAAAGCTCCAATGTGATTTGAATCTTTGAAGCATCATTTTAAATTTTAATAATATTTTATAATTTTTCTAAAAAATCAATAATATATATAATTTAAAATATTATATTTTTATTACTTCCACATAATTTATTATCATATTTTTATTGCTTATCATTAGCTAAGAAACAATATTTAAATATGAAATTCTGATCTAAAGTATTATATATTAATATGTGAATCCTTTCTATTAGACTTACCCATTAATTTATCACTTTGTTCGATGTAATAGTTGTTGTTAAAGTTGTTCAATAGATTGATTTTTTCAATACATTCGAAAATTTTGCTCCAAAGAGTCAATCACAGAACAGAATTTAACACTTTCACTGTTATCGAATAATCAAACTATTTACAATGAAATCGAAAATTAAATATTTATTTCTATTACTATTTATACGATAAATGAAATGATGAAAATCAAAGCCACGAAACGCTTTTAAACTTTTTAATCACAAAAGCGCCATCTGAATAACAGACATGTTAAAGGAAGTTTTCATGGTTGATCGACTTAAAATCTTGTTTTTATAAAACCATCACATGAAGACCGAGCTTAAGGAAGAAAAGAGTATGTGTTAATACAAAACAAAGAAAATCAAAATTTTTTTGTACATACAATTAAGCTATTAAAAAAAATAAATCAAAGGATGTGTTTATGATATTCTCGCCTGAATGATAACGATCGAAAAATTTATCGATCAGTTTTAGTATCATTGTGAATGCATAGAAACAACTGGAAAAATATTCGTTATCAAATAAAGTCTTTTTTAAGATGACTTGCGGAATTTCGTGAAAAAGTTACGTAATAAATATCATTAAGTATGGACAATCCGAATATACTAAAGACTAAAGATGAAAGAAATAATAGTAGATTTAATTAAGAAACAAATCATGATCGGTAAAGAAGGGAATAATGGCGAAGAGACATACTGAACCGGTTAAACAGATGTTTAAGGAAATTTAAATAACATATATTAAATACACATATTATGGATTGTAATGAATTTATTATGGCGAATATTATTATATTTATGTGATTTTTAGCTGGCCTCGCGTTCCACTGAGAAGATTCCTAAAACAAATCTTTCGGCCGAAGGCAAGGCTACCTGTTACGTTTAACATTTCTGTTATCAAATTGTAAATATATAACAAAATACATGGTGATATTAATTGTACGTGTTAAATATTTTTCCCACCTGTAATAGGTTTATTTTATTCAAACTTTTTTGAACTACAAATAAACAAGTTAGTCTTAAGATTTTTAAATATATTATTTATTAAATATATATTAATATATTTTAAATAAGAGTGTTTTTTTTTTCATCTATACCAAGCAATCAGAGAAAATATTGGGATAAATTATGGAATTAACACTATTTTTAGAATATCATAAATGAAATTAAATACATAAGAACAGCAAATATAGAAGAAAAATAGAAATAGGATAAGAGTTAACTACGCCATCTCTTGAGTATGAGAAAGAAACAACTTTCTAAAAATATTTTAAGTAATGTTAATGATATATTTCTGCTCTATTATTATATTTTTCTATTTCCTATTTTTTCTTTATATGTTTTATTTATAATTATAATTTGTAATATAATGTTTTATTTCTATTATCTATTTGTTCTTGATGCATAATCACAAACGTTATATTGGATATTAATTGAATATACAATTTTCCGCGAATATAAATATTGTATTAAGCAATTCCTAAAAACAAAAATCTAAAACTAATATAAATAAGAGAAATGTCAAAAAAGTATAAAAGAAATTTTCGTGTTACATAAGAAACAGTTTTCTATGTTATATGGAAGAAATGATACAATGCATTTTATTCGAAATCATATTTTTAGATATTTTCACGATATTATAAAAAAATTATCATTTCTCTTTCAAAAGTATATCTTAATTCCTCACTTTATAATTATTTAATATATAATACCTAATTTGGAAAATATTAAATATTCAAAAAATAGATTAATTTATAAAATAATAAAACAGTCGTAAATAAAATGTATAATAACGTTTTACACATTTGTAAATAAAAATATATGTATGTTATATTCTTGCAAAGTTTTAAATTATGTTTTTAATTATAAATTAAATTAATTTAGAAACGATATCGAAAGCACGAATACGTGTAAACGGTGTGCCTGTCGACGCGTAACTGTGGCTTATCCCTACCCCACGAGTAACTATAAGTCGACGGCCAAGATCGCGCATCGACGGTATAGTTCGAAATATATAAACATTTACGTCTTTATATATTTCGAATGAATATCTTAATTTCCTTTATAATTTTATAATTTTTAATATTATACGTTATTATTTTATTATTTATGAATGTTTTATTATTTATAAATTTCATAATTTATTGATGTAATGGAAATATAATTCATTAAATTTATTAATTTTATACTGCTTATTAATATTTTCTTGAAAATTATTCCAGAATCTATTATATATTTTTAAAAGATTTACAATATTTACAATATTTAAGTATTTTTGTCTATTTGACTAAAAATATCTTTCTAAAATCACTCAAGAGATGGCTCTGATAGTCAATTAATATATTAATTGACTATTAATATAGTATTTTTATTTTTATTTTGCTATTGTTTTTGTGTATATTTTCTCTATAGAATTAATTTATAAATTTACATATTTACAATAAAATAAAAAAATAATAAGATCTTTTCAAAGATCTATAATTTATATAATGTAAAAATATATTTATAAAAAACATGTCATCAAATAAATTATTTTTAAAATCTATTGACTTTACCAACTTTTGTGATTGAATTATATATAATTCCTATACTTATTATTCTAAATCATAGAGGGCGTACTGAACACTATTTTTTTTTACATGATCGGTATTTCAGAACATGAAACATAAAATTCTATTAAATATTATACCTTGTCTGTATTATGAAAGTGATAAAAACAAGAATTAATTAAGTGTAAAATTAAATTACAGGTAAAATAAATAATAATAAATAATTTTCTATCTAGAAATTTTTTTCATATGGATATAGTGATTGAAATATTGTAATCATTATGATTATATCAACAAAGACAAAATTTTAATATTATTTAATTTTTTTTTTATGAAAACAGAATATGATATTTATATATGACTAATAATTATATATATCAATGTATAAATTTTAATCCAATATGTACAATATGTAAATCAAAACAATCATTATTTCCTACATATTGAAAATTGCTTTAAATAAAAGTGTATAGCAATATGTTTATTGTAAGAAGCAGATGGTAATTTGCTGCGTAAGATACGTAATTTAAGAATAGTATGAGTGACGTGATGTCTGCTGAGAATAGCAGGCAAATGTTTGTTTCGATAGAGAACTCTGTATAAGCGTACAAGTTTAATAGCTGCCTGGACTCCAAAGGAACAACATGTATCGAATGATTGCTGTAATTCTTATCGTATGCTTGTACTTCTCACCAATGTATCGAGCCATTAATATCGATGATTGTGGTAAGTTTGATTTCACTAATTTAATTAATCATCTAATAAATATTTTCTTCAGTTACAAAATTTATACAATACAAAATATATTATCGTGAAAAAAAATAATAAAAAGAATACATAAACATAGTATAATTATATAAATTAAAAATCAAATATAAAAACTTATTCTTTTTCTTTATATTAGATAATATTCTGAATAGTTAATCAGTATCAGTAATTTTTAAAAAAATTAGAAGAAAAATATGAAATATTAAGTTACTTATATCATTATTATAAATATTATTTATTAATTACCTGCAATATCATAAAATTCTTTGTAAATACAAAACAATCGAAATCGTTTATGTTGATAATTTAACTTATCTTTTCTTTAATGATAAAAATTTTATTATCTACTTAATAAATATTTTATTTCGTTTTTAGATATATTAAAAATAATTTTAATATAATTATAAGTTCAAATTAATAATTAATAATTTTAATTTTCTTTTTATAATTTATAATTTATATTGCTAGAAATAAAGATATAATTATTTTTATTTAATTTTAAAAAATTCATCTTACTAAATTTTACTTAATTATTGATTAAATAACATACAATTAATATAATTGTATATAATCGTAAAAATAACGGAAATTCTTATCTTAGAAATTGAAAGTCATGATATATACCTTTTTGTCTGAAGAATCGCCACTACCATATATTAATTTATTTACGTAAAAAGTATGTACGAATATATAAGAGTATATTAACTTCAAACTTTTGTAGCCTATAACTTAGTAAAAAGTAAAAAATAGTAGTACTTAAAATTAATCTGATTTATTTTTAAAAAATAATCTTGTTTACATAGGCTCAAAAGTGGGAAAACTTACGTCTATAACTTTAGACTGTGATATGACCAAAAGTGTATGTGACTTAATACCAGATACGAATGCAACAATTCGAATCGATTTTACGCTCGGTTAGTATATTTCTTTATTTAAGTATTTTCTTTCTTTTAAGTATAGCATTGTTAAAAAAAGAAAATACATTTTTACAGAAAAAGATGTTTCAAAAGTTAATGCAATTGTGCACGGTATTGTAATGGATATTCCTATACCTTTCCCATTACCAAATGCAGATGCTTGTCAAACTCCTGATTCTGGTATTACATGTCCTTTAAATAAGGATGAAACTTATCACTATAAAAATACATTACCCGTGCATAAATCGTATCCTAAGGTACTATCAATAATTATATATTAATCTGTTTTTTATATTATATTTTGTATTATCGATTTCAATTATTAAATTATAGGTGAGTGTTACTGTAAAATGGCAACTTAAAGATGAAAATAATGAAGATATTATTTGCGTGCTAATTCCGGCTCGAATTAAATAGATATTAAATGGGTACTATTGTTTCACAATATATTATAATTATTTTCAAAGAAGTATATATTTTACAAAAATTGTATGAAATAAATACAAAGAGGACTAAAAATGTCAATTTTATACATTTCATAATATGAATTATTTTAATGTACAAAATATACAAGAATTTCATACAGTTTTTATTGAAATGAATACATGTAAAATAAGAATATATTATATTATAACAATAAATAATAAATGTTCTTTTTTCAAATATATAACAAATTTGGACATTTTATAAAATAAAAAATAAAATTATTAAATAGGAATTATTATGAAAATATATAAAGCTCATGTTAATTTATAAATTACTTATTTTATGTGATATTATTTAATTTCAAGCAAAGATAAAAACTTTTAGAGCTAGATAATTAAATTTACTTAATATATGTCATTTTGCAATGAATTAAAAATTTTTAAATATTAAATAACATAATACCCTTTAATTTTGCTAGATATCTATATATTTAGATATCTTTTAAAATGCGTCGACGTAAAAAATGTTACTTTTTTATTAAGTTTATTCATCTAACCTAAAGTAAGTCTTTTGGTATTTTCAGCATTCTCAAAAAAAGTAGTCAACTATCCATTGTATCACATTTATCCTCTGTTCTTTCAGTATCCATTTGATGGATAGTTCTTTTGGTTGTTTGTCTCAATAAACATTGTTGTTTACTTTTTAATGTTTTCTGAGCTTGATATATTGGTTCATATTCTCTCAGTTGCGCCATGAAACCTTCATTAGGATTTATACAAAACCTTCTTTGTTGTACTATTGCATATGCACATCTAGAAAAATATACTTTTAATAATTTCTCAAATGAAGTATATAAAAAATTTTATAAAAATAAAAAAAGAAAGAATTTACGTTTGAGAAAGACCATATGTTTCCATAACATATGCTAAAACTAATGCAGCAGATCTTGATATACCAGCATTTCCGTGAACTAAAACTTGGCCACCAGAATTTAAACCTTCATCAATAAAAGCTTTTACCTTTGGAAAATGTTGGATAATATTTTCTGTTGCTGTATCAGCAATATTTAAAACAAGATATCTATAACATTCATTATTAGCATAGATAAACAATAATTATTTCTAAGAATGTGAATTAATCAATTTTATATAATACATACTTAAATTTATCAGGAAAATTGGGTTTTATAAAATTTGCTTCTATATCCTGTCTAACGCATACTATATGAGTTATGCCATGTTCTATCAAAGATTGTAATTTTGATCGGCTAGCTGCACTATATGGACCAAGATATAATCCAGGTACCACTTCCTAATACAAGGTAACTATTGATTTAAACTATATATTTTTTTAAGTATTTTTTAATAAAATATATGCATTCAATATACCTGCATATGTCTTCTCATTGTATAAGTCCATTCTTTTGGTCCATCCATAGAAACAGGTATTCTTGGATAATCATCAGATCCATTTTCACTAGTGGTTTCCTATAGAATATTTATATTTCAGCCTATTATATTTTATTATATATAATTATTAGAAAAATTACAAAATATTTAAGGAAGGGTAATATTATTAATAACTAAAAATATATTATAAATAATATTTATTTTCAATTTAATATAAATTTCAATCTAAAAATATAAAAAACAAAAAAGACATAACATATCGTTGAATTTGAACACCAGTTTTTATAAGTATAATAAAATAATAAAATAGATTGCGTTTTTGAAAATATGTACAAAGAAAAAATGTCACTGACAGATAATATAACCTAAAATTCAAAGAATACATTTTTTTATAATACTTTAAAATCGATTACGAACAGCATACCTCATCCTGATGAGATTCATTATTATCTAGAGAAAGCATACCACTAATCTTGTGAACTTAAATGCGTGGAAACGTTGAATTTAGGTAAGAAAATGAGAAATATAGTTTTCTCGTTCCCGCGATCACGATATTGTTTTTTGAGGTAGCGGCCATTTGTAATATAGTAGCTACAAAAGCTACAAAAGCGTCCTCTAGTGTAGAATATCTAAAATATAAATTTTGATCATTTTATATTTTTTATCCTTATAAATTTTAAGAAAGAATACTTTCAGAATCATTGAAATCCACATATAAAATATAAATAATAATTTTTATTATTTTAAGAAAATTCAAAGAAATTGCATTTAAAATGAATATCACTTTACTTGCTGATACTTCCGGAAGCGTAAGAATTGATTTTAATATTCAAACTAAATCGAATAAATATTGTATTAATTTATTGAATAATTTTTATTCGATAATAAAATCATGTAAAAGATTCCGTTTGTTTTCAATGAACAAAAAAATGTTTCTTATAAAAATATTTATAAAAAAAATAGCACAACTACATTTTAATAGCGATATCGTTAGTCAAATTGCGTAGCCAAAAGATTTCCCGTTTCACAAAGAAAAGAGAAACGGTATACTTTCGATCACGAGTTGAACGGTGCAATTTAGTTACGAACTGTTTAATACAAAGTTTTACGAGGCACCAATTCCCTGTTGCGGTAACCTGCACGTATTTTCTTCCGGGACGTAATACAATATTTTATAACTATCGCCACGCTTTCGCGATGAAAGTTCATGCATGTGGTGGCATCAGTTCGCAATTTTGCGTGCGTGCTTCATGTCATGCGTTTTACCGGAACAGCTGATAGATTTCTTAGACGCATCAATGCCCGAACTTTCGCGCAAAATAGTCATTAACACAAGTTATTAGTTACTAGATGTGTAAATCTTACAATGTGCGCAAATCTTCATTTTTTTGATTTATTATTATCTCGTAACTTCCTGCCTTGAAATTATAGTTTAAGCAATTTTTGTTTACATCATTTATATGTTTTAATTTAATGCTTTCAGTTGTCTTGATTTGATGGACTTATTATTAAACCAAAGGTATTCGTCAATTCGTCAAATTCATACTATTTTATAGAGGAAATGGCAAAAACATGGAGTATTCTCTAAGTTTTAGCTGTTATAATAAATTAGAGGTAATTTTCATACAATGGAAGAATTCACTTATCAGTTTTCTAAGTTCAGAGATTAGAAGTTTTTAAAATGAATAAAAAAAAATCAAATTGCTCGCGTCATTGGTAAAAGGAAATAAAACAATAAATATCTTGATTGTTATTTTATATGCAGTAATTTCTTTTCAATGAATTATAAACTCAACGTAATTTCGATTGATTTAGAAATGATTGAAAAAATGAAATAATACAATGATTTATTGTAATACGATCAATTTTTTCATGGAACATCATAATTCATATATCTTTTAATTGTCAATACTTTTTATATTTCCATGATAATGAATATGATAATGTACACCATTACAAACTTGCAAACTTTAATTCTTTTCAGATCTAATATCGCAAGATTTAACGCCTTCCTTTCGATTCAATGTTACAATTTGTGTTACGTTAAACAAGGGTTGCTAGATCTTTGCTCTCTTCGGTAACACGGTTGCCGCCACCGTGGTCCGTATAATTAAATAATTAAACAGGTAACAGCCGTCGGCGTTACTGCTCTGCCACATGGAAGTTTACTTTCTAAGCTCGTTGGCGTGTTCAGCATTCGCAGATATGGGAATCCGTGTTGCCCCCAGGGGATCTGCATCGAGATTGTTGCAATCGCCATCCATGGCTCGTGAATCTAGAGCACACGTTGGACACACAGAACTTTCAATCACTACTGTTTTATTAATTTATTTTCTCGATAATCAAATGTCACTTGTACACTTTTTCGTCTTTCTTCTTTTTAAAATCCAGTTCCTTTTAGATCATTTCATGAAATATATAATATTTTTAAATTTTTGCGAAGTAAATAAATTCGATTTTTTATTTTTTTTTCTAAATATACTCACTATTAGTTCACTTACTCGATTTAGTTGTTTAGGAATGTGAAGAAATTAGAAGTAACGTTTGGCTTTTCCAATATTTCGTTCAGTTAGTTCGTTAGCAATAAAAAAATGGTTCGATAAAGAAATATCTCATATGAAACTTGACAATTATTACAATTATCTGTTCAGAAATTTTTATTAAATTTTATTATCCAAATTGTTATGAATTTAATAACAAACTTCCATTCCTTCGTTTGAAAGCGATTAGAACTCTATAAACGTCTCGAATGCTGTATAGTTTTTTCCCCTCGTGTTCCAAGAAAAACAAGTCTTATTATTTCGAGAACCAATCTTGCAAGTCCTAATTGTCAGGTCACCCGGTATGCTGTCCCTTCGGCAATGTCCACTTTGCGAACGTACAAGAAATCACATTCTGCCATTCGTCGATCGGGAACGATCGAGGTTCACTAGGACAAATTCAGCGATTTATCGAGAAGAAAAATGCACCGAGGGAATGTATTAGAAACGACCACCTTAACTCTCTGCGATTTCGATCCATCCAGCATGAATAATGTCACGATGATTTATCGTGTCTTCGCGTAAAAGAAAGTAACAGCATGGAAAGTTATTTTCACTTCGGATGGCAGATGTAACAACAACGTTCAATACATTTCCTGTCACATGGAACATTTTTATCGTTTTCGTTACGCGCAATAGATCGAAACGCGGAGAATAATTATTTGTAAATCTCGAGGACAATACTCATCTCTCCCTAAGCGAGAGCAACCACGAAAAATTATATTTTATACGGAAAGATTTAATAAACCGGACTATGATGACTCGTTCAATAATTGACTTGCGTATTTAACTGCCCCGTAATCGTATATTTAATTTAACACATCGTGATGCGATTGGAATGATTTAAAATTTTTGCATGCAAATCTCTCTGGATTCGAATACGAATTTTTTTTTTTTTTTTTCGTTGGTCGCACGATCGTCCGATTCATCGCTTATCGTCCGATTTCATCAGTAGTTCTCTAATTGTTACGGGGAAGTTTGGAAAGCATTCACTTTGGCAAGAAGTTGCGAGCAAATTGATATTGCACAGTGTTCAGAGGAGGAAAATACAACGTGAATTTTTATCGCGATCGAGCCACGATGATTCATCTTTTCCAGTTACCCTGGTGAGAATATAAAAATTTAGAAAAAGGCGTATTGCGTTTTGTGCAACACTCTCGTTCACAATTATAACGTATTAAACTGTGGAAGGAAAGGATTCGGGTAAGAAGCAGGGAGACTTTGTGCTTTGCTCCAAGAGAGATAATGAATGAATAGAATTAATTCTATCAGTTTATTAATAAAGATTTTTGCAAAGAGTGCAATCGTAACAAATAAAATGATAATTATAATTGTATAATTAAAAAATTCGTATTGTCTTATTCTTATCTTCGAATAAATCTTGGAATATCTTCAAATAAATTGAAGGATCCGTGGTTAAATGTGTGGGCCACTATTCATGCGACCATCGAATTTAATTGTCGATGTCATATCAGAAAC
Organism: Apis florea; assembly: GCF_048593485.1. Taxonomy (NCBI): domain Eukaryota; kingdom Metazoa; phylum Arthropoda; class Insecta; order Hymenoptera; family Apidae; genus Apis; species Apis florea. The sequence goes on along the minus strand of NW_028256416.1, from coordinate 2,675,748 downwards.
TGTTTTAATAATTTCTTAACAATCGTTAATTTATAAATTCTCGATATCGTGAGTTCTATGATTGTATGATAATTTGAATGGCGAGATTAATCGGCGGAGATATAACCAGATAGGATTGGAACAATGGAGGATCGCTTTAATTCCTCTGACTCATAATCTGTGGCGACCGACCGATTTTATCCGAAGAGAACGAATTGCTTAATTCCTCGAGCTTCCTCAACGGCTCGGTTTCTTCGTTGTGACCGGCGTTGCTGAACCGTTAATCACGAAATTAAATTTTTCACGATCTCGGTGCACGTATATCTTCACTGTGGAAAACTCGGGCGATGTATTTCGAATTTCTGCTCGCTCGACGGAGCGTGAATTTCTTTCTTGTGCGTTTCTTTTCGCGTTTTATCTTTACAACGTTAATTAACACGTTGACTGCAATGTTGCGCATATTTTAACGCTAGTAAGTTTTTTTTTTTGAAGTTACGCCTTATCGAACGTATCGTTCCATTTCCATTCTTAAGAAATTAAGAAATTTCTTGTATTCTTAAAGCGAACAAACCATCTTGTATAGAAAAAAAGAATTGCCTTATTATTAGCTAGTCATAGAAGAGTTAAAACGATTTTATTAAATATATAAATTTATTTATTTGCGAGATATTTATTTTTCAGAATTATAATTTAATAATATATAAATTGTTTAATTAATGGAGCGTCATATCATGTTGATTATGAGTTATGAATAGCGACAATTATTGTTCAATGATCGTGTAAACGTCCTAGTTTATAGAGAATTGTGCATTTCTGTAAGATATCGAGTGAATAAATTAAACGTTTAATGAAACGAGATCGTGTTACGTTAGCCCCGCTCATTAGCAAGCGATTGAACTCGATTCATTCGATCTCCACTAACGTAGAATTCATTTTCGACGTCGATTTGCTCGAGGCCTAAGTATTTATAAATCAGAAAAAAGGAATCGCTTCTCTTTTAACCGAGATCAGGAAACGAAATAATTTTTTTTTAATTAACAATTTATCCTGGGAATAGACGCATATATTTGAATTTTGATCGTAATGCAAAGTTCTCTCTAACATCTTGATTAAAAAGAATATTTCAAAAGACTGTGATAGACTTTTTTTTCATTCTCAATTGCGTTCGAAAGAAGAAAACGGAGGACCAAAAGAAAATAAATTTTGCAGAATAATTATTGTTTCTGCAATAATATCTATAATTATTGTTTCAAAGAATAATATCTTCACGAAATAGTAAAAAATATCGATTCTGTCATTTTTAGCCAATAGTTTTAGCGAAATGGTGGTCAGAGAATATAACGAGGATCATTATACCTTCTAGATTTTGCAAGCATTCCAATTAACATCCGCACAGGGTTGTCTTTCCGTTTTTGCGGTGGTGTATGTTCGGAAACAACGAGTGCGGCGCGTGGAAAATTAAAAGTCCGTAAAAGTCCGAGTGGCGTGCTGCAAGATGGTCGAACGTTCCCGCGTTGATTGCCAAATTGGATCGGTAAAAAATATTTTCCACAGTCGACTAACCTATGGAAATCTGGAGAGATTCACACGAAAAATTCGCGTCGTTTCCCTCGAGCTCGTGGAAACAAAGGGACGATAATCTGGGAACGGTAACCTAACTTGGAAACGTAATGAAAAGACGATACTTTAAACGTGCATCGTTTTAACCCGCATCTCGCGTATCTCGCGTTAGATTGCAATATCGTTGCATACCCATTCCATTCTTGCGATTTTGTTGCATCTATATATTGTTGCGGTATATATCCGAGTTTAAGATTCGATTTCGATTAGCGCAGTTTATATTCAATGAGCTATTGTATACGAAGCAAATATATAGCTTGAGAATCTTATATAAGACTGGGAAATTTTGTTATCAGTATACGTAACGAAGAACAATAATTGTTGATCGGAGTGATGAATTATACAATCGTTTTTTTTTTTTTTTTTGCAAAAATTAAGATCATTAAGTTCGTTTTAAGATCAGATCGCGTCTCTCTTCTATCCTTGTTTAATGTACGACCTGTCTAATTAAGCGCGGAGAATTTTTTTTAGAATTTATCGGAAATCTTGGGACAGATGGACGGGTCAAAAGCGTCGTTAGCAGAATGGCGAAAGATTGGCCAACTGTCCGGCGCACTCCCATGTAAAGGGCGGCAAGTTTTCTCGAAAAGGAAATCGAACAGGCCAAAGGTATCGAGAAAAGTTGCTTTAGAGAAACCGTGCCAAGGTGGAAACTTCGCGCGAATCGTTGCAACCTTCGTGTGTCTGAAGATCACGCGCGAAAGAGATATTTTTCTAAAATAGAGGATTATCTTGCTTTTTTTTTTTTTTTTTCGTTTCGTTTGTCGTCTCGAAGAAAAAAAAAAAACTATGGGATCGACAAGCGTGACAATTGGCGATTAGTATCGCTTGGTTATGCGATACAAGTTTATTTCGAATCGCGAGGAAATTATAAGAGAGTTTCTCCGTTTGGAAAAATTGAAAATTTTAATTCGAAACGGTGGAAAAGGATTCGAACAATATGAATGCACAATCGAGATATTCTTACGAGTTTACTCGGATTCCATTGGCTCGTTACGTTACAGAAAGTTGGCGTTTACTACGCTTACGAAATTGGCGAGTCGTAAAATCCAGTCTATTAGCGACGCGGGGAATAATTGGGATAAATAGGGTGGGAGAGATGAAAATTGAAACAGAATTTTACATCGTTTTTCTTTCTTTCCGTACATTTATTATCCGGAATTGCATAATATTCCTCGGATCAAAAACGTGTACGAGGAATTTCGCGTTGCACCCGCTGCAAATGGATCGATTTGGCAACGATTTTTCTTTTCTTTTCGCGATTGTATTAATATTTGATCGTAGAAATCGATAGAGTTACGATCGAGAATAAATTTGAATTTTAAATTTTACGTTATGCACTTTTACTTTTTTTTTTTTTTTCTAGGTTGCATCATTGAGTTAATATTTTGTTTCTTAATATGAGAAATAGATATTAATAAAATTAGGTGAATGTTGTAGGCCAAACCACTGGGTATAAAATTTTTCATGTTTTGGAATTAGATAAAAAAGATATTATCCGTTTAATCCATTAGTAAGTAAAATATTGCTAATGATTGATTGTGTTTTATTTAAATTTAGGATATGAAGTAATTTCATTTTTCTTTTTGTAGCGCTTTAGGAAAACACGTGATACACGTTATAACTTTGCTAGCGTTTTGCCATAAATGAGAAACAATAAATTCACTTTTCTAAGTTCCGTTTTTTTCGATCTAACGTAAAATTTTTTTTAGCGTGTATTCGACTTTCTATTCGATTCAACTGAATTTTTCAATGAAAATCAATGTTCAAAATGCAATTTTGAGCATATAGTTGTTGTAACTTTTTTATTAAGCGGTATTAAATTTTAAAATATAAATAAATAATTATCTTTAATAATAGTAAATTCGTATTGTTCGAAGGTAACAAAGTACATCGAAGTGAAAAATAAAGTGAAAAATAAGAGGGAAAGGTAAAATGGAAAATTTTACAAAACGATCGACGAAACTCGTTACGTCAATTTAACCGGAAGTCGGGCTTAATTTTTCGTTGTGCAATTCTGCCATCGTAGTTTCAAGATGATTGACACGATATTGTAATATGGCGGACATGGCAAAGACATTCATTATCGATTTAAAATGCACGGATTATGAGTAGAAAATGACGTTTAATAGATCATCGAGCTTTCACAGCTTGTATAAAAATATTTCTCACAAATATTTTTCTCATCATTTATCGGCGAGGCAGCTATTCACTTAAATTTATACGACTTTTATTTTCACTCGCGAAATATATTAATATCGTTTTTTGCGGAAGAACGTGAAACACGTATCTTGTACGTATCTCCCTCTTTCCCAGATATTTTCTCCACAAGTACAAGCGTAACGCGGAAAGATCAGCAGGATTTGCAACTTACATAATATCCAGATTATACGTAAATCACTCGTCGCGTTAATTTCCAATTAACGTTGAGAAAAAAGGAAAGGAAAAGAAAAAGGAAAAAGAAGAAAAATCAATGACAATTGGATCGTTCGAAGGAAACGACGAATCCTTGATGAATTTTTCTTATGATCTCTCCAACTGTCACGTTTCTCCTCGCCATCGGCAATTCCGTCGCTCAAACAAGCAAACTGGGTCAATTTTATACGAAGATTTCGATTTTTTTTTTTTTTTTTTTTTTTCGAAACAAACTTTTCTTATTGTAGAAGAAGAAGAAGAAAACTTAAAAATGTTCAGGGTGTCGTCGCGAGTTGACGGAAGTGAAACGATTCGAACGGTCAACGGAACACCGAATAAGGGGTCCGAAAGGGTCGATCGGTATTGGTGAAAGGGGTCCGTATGCAATGCAACCGTTGTACCCCCGCCTCATCCTGGCTCCTTGGGCCTGGGCAGGGCACCGCTATAAAAGCAAACCACGTCGCCCCTCAGATACGTAGTGTTTTCCCGTGTACTGCACAAGAAAAATCACCCACAATGAAGTTCGTCGTAAGTTTCTCATCGGCGGTTGCCAACGAGTTGCTCGTAGTTTCTCCGGGCCTCGTGCATACACGTATCCATTTTTTCCACTTTAAAATTCATCATTCACGTTATTCTTATATTACTGTTCATGCATTTCTTTGAATTTCCAAAGTAAACGAAATGTAATCGAGTTCGAGTTGATATTTAAATATATCGAGTTAATATTTTCTTTCTTTCTTTTTTTTTTTTTTTTTATAATTACAGATTGTCCTTTTCGCCGCTATGGCTGTTGCCAGTGCTTACCCTGGATACTTACACGCGCCGGTAAGTGAAAACAAAAAAGTTTCTGATAATTAGTTAATCCGATTCGATTTTTTCGCTAATCGAATTACGTTCTACTGCACGTTGCGTAATAATCTCCCGATTTAATTTCTTCTACGTTTCATGAAAGGAGAGTTTATTCCATACCATTCACTCTGGACCTATTAAAAATATAACACTATTTTTTTTTTTTTCAAAAGTTCAACACCTTAATTTCGCTCTCGTAACAATTTCCGCACAATGAATCCACGAATGATGCCAGAACATTTCTAGATACCATCTCTTCATAATCGATAAACAGTAAGCTAAGCGTCGTATCTCTAAAATTTTAACCCTTCTCTTAACTCTATTTCGTCCAAGTCTTACTTGACCGAACTTGGGCTGTTCCAAAAAGCTCGAATCGAGAAGAAATCTTTGGACGATCGTCATACGTCATCACTCATCTATTTCTTTTATCGTTTATCCACCGATTTATCTAAATCTAATCTGCCGGAAGTTGGCGGCATGCGAACCGAGAAACTGGACACGCTCGGCGGTAACCAAACGTAACAAAGTTTTCCGCATCGAGGTTTAAAGAGCAGCATTGAAAAGGATTTTTGACATACACATAGGTAGTGGCGCAACCATGGCCAGCACCGGAAGCTTGGCCAGCACCTGCGTACGTTAAGATCCCTCAAGCTTCGTATTATAAGGTTGCTGCAGCACCAATAGTCAAGGTATCGGCTCCTCAGGTAACGAAAAAAAAAAAAAATAATTTAAGATCAATATCATGTGTTCATCATTAATATCATCAGGTAAAACGAAGAATTAATAGAAGAAAATTTTTCGTTTTTCGAGCATCCCAACGTAATATTACTCGAAAGTGCATATATACGTTTCGTTTTCGTCTATTTTCTCGAGTATCGCTTTTATACCATTCACCGAATATCTGATTAGCTATTTACCAGCAATGTTTTATACGTCTTGGCAACAATCAATTTCATTTTCTCGAGTTCAATTTCAAAAATCGATCTTCCTATACCCCCACCACCACTTTCTTTCATCGTCATATATTTTGACTCTTCGCCGTCTCATATGTTCGATTTCGACTCGAATCGTTACCGCACCATCGATAACTCCTCATTTCCCACGTCTAATGGTTCGTCTAAAGCGGAGCGGTGGTCACGATTCACGTAACTTAACTTTCCAATCAATCAATCCGATCGTATCTTGATCGTCGTCTAATTGAATTGTTCGTTAACCAACGTTAACCAACAGGTTTACAAATCCCCCTTAACGAGGACTGCGGTTGAATCATCGTTCGCCGATTCCTTCCAATCCCTTACTTATGCAACCGCATAAGGAGTCGCAGATTTTCTAACCGCTCCTTTCTTCCACGTCTATTATCCACCACGCTCGCGCTTCAGTTCGCAGCAACCGGTCTTCGAGCAACGACACAAATTTCTCACACACCCGACCTAAAGTTAATTTAACGTGGGGAAAAATTTCGCAGGTACACGCTCCGGAAGTCCACCAAGTGCTCCAGATTCCGCAACAACCGGCTATTCCACCCCCACACCCCCAGCCCCTGAACATTAAGATCCCGCATGTGCCAACCGTGAAGATCCCATACCATGGACCCAAGGTCGCGACACCGCACCTCATCGGCGTCGAGCACTACGTGGAGCCTCAGATAAAGGTGGTGAAGGCCGCCCCCATCTCCCATCATCCTTGGGATTAAAGTTCCGCACGGCGCCAACTGAACTCGCTGGCCCAGGGTGAGCGTCCATCCTGGACGAGCCGTCCACGAGGTGCATCTGGAGTAGCGACGCTTCACGAATAACGATAACCATGGCCAACATCGAAATTTTCCTGGCGGGAAAGAAGCTCGAGACGATATACATTTGAAGCATCCGACCGTTTGCCAACGCTCGAGTTCTTCGTTCTCGAGGGAAACTGACCCCTCCCCTCTTCTAGAAAAATCGATCGAGGAAAAATCATATTGACGGAGGAGGGAGAAAGTATCGTCGATCAGTATTATCCAACGAAGAAACGATGAACGAGGAACGTCGAGGTTGCGGATCCACGATCACGAGGATCAAAATCGACGGCCTCAGGATCGGCAAAATCGTTTTTTTGGACACCACCCGAACGCTCAGGCAATTTCCAATCTCGAGGGAAAAAGTTTTTGCATTTTTGTATTTCGATCCTCTCTCTCTTTTTTTTTATTTTTTATTTTTTTCTTTTCGATCTACACGGCGCAACGAATTTTTTTACAGTATCAGTATTCCTGTATTTTGCCCCTCCATCCCCCCCCCCCTAACTCTTCTTTTCTGGACACGTAAAAATTTTTGTGCGGCATGTGATATCGAAGAAGACATATCGCGACATCGGAGCCTTCATTGTATATTTTCTTCTCTTCTTTCCGCCTACTCCCCCTACCCTTATCATAATTTTGCAACAACACTTTTATTTATTTTCTAATAAAAGTTAATTTTTATGTCTTGTGATAAAACATTGGTGTGTTCTCTTTCTCTCGTCAATTCATCCCTTTCTTACCTCCATCGTCGACAGAATTTGTTTCGCTCGATAAAAATATTTTTATCTATCTTTCTTATACGATATATAATTTCAATTTTTTTTTTTTTTTTTATCTTTTTTAACACATAAATTTTGCGATTGTACGATAACACACGTTCGATGCATACGTACACAACACGGAAATTCTCTTAGATATAAATCAATCTAATGTCGCCAGGGTAACGAATCGTCCAAACAAAAACATTCAACTTACTGCCATTATTTTCGCAGAATATCGTGTTTGTACGAAGAGCAAGACGACCAGTTTACCGATCGATCCCATCGAATTTCGAAACGTTCATTGATCGATTGAATTAACTTCCATCGCATTATTGTGATCAACGCTTTGTGATCACACTTATGAAAATAATATAAGCGCAAACGCAAAAAATGTTCAGATTTGTATCGATCCTGTTTGAAAGACGAACGAAGACCACGCTCTTTATTATCTTAAACACGAATTCTTTGAAAACAATTACTATTGGGCAATTTTTATAATTTATAGACATTGTTGCACGATGGTAAAAAAGGAAAATGCTCAAGAGGCCACACCGTAAAAATTACGCAACGAGAAAGTGGCACGAATCATAAATCGTTCTAATTCGATGCAGCAATTGTATACACACATACACACACACACACACGAAAAAAAGAGGAAGAACAAAAATAAGAGGAGAATTAGAAATAAGACTGTTAGAACGTGAAATGACAAGTTTCGAAGATAATAAAATTCAGAATTTATTAGAGAATTCTCGTGCATCGAGAAGCTCGCAACGAGTTCTAACTGTTTTGAATTCTTTTTCTTATTTTTTCCGTAGAGTAAAAAATTTTTCAGGAAAATTTTGCATATCGATTATTGATCCTTTCACGATTGATACACGTATAACACTTTCGCTTAGACTGATTGAAAGAAATTAGATCGTTTTTCCGTTGGGTTATAAATACCCCATCGATCATCCATCCTGTATTTCATTTCATTTAGTTACGTAAATTTGATACCACCAGTCTGGCATATAATAAATTACGGTTCAATTTTTTATTCGAATCTTTTTCATGCTGGAAAGAGTACGTAACAAAACGTTTCGAGGAATACGAAACTCGCTGTCTAATTACGCTACTTATGAATTTACAATTACCAATTCTTGTGTAATCTTTGGTAATTCTTAGACGCATGAAACGTATCAAGTCTGGAGAAACTTCATTTATATAATTAGAAATACTGAAATAATAGGTTTTGGAAACTTTTTGCTGTTTGTAATTAGTAAGAAATTAAGATATGGAACGTCTTATATCTATTCATCTTCGCGTAATATTTTTAACGTCGTACTTATATATCTATCCAAGATAGATCTTCTTCGTGAAATCAACTTCTTCTTTTCCACAAGAGCACAATTTGATTAACCGAGCTTGATTATCTCGTTGATCATCAAGAGAGCAAGATGAAACGAACGAAACGTAACAACCGTTCTCCTCGACCTGCATTTGAAAAATCCCCCCGAAGCACGTATCGTACTTCAGAACCGTGAATTATACTTGACGAGTGTTTCAGGTACCGTTCGATCAAACGCATGAAATGGGAGAAAAATATTGCGGAGAATTCTAGTTCACAACGAAACTGCTCCTAGCGATTCCTCCGGGCGATCCTCGTCATTGCAATTCAGTGAAAATTCTTTTTGCAACGCAATCCACGATTTTTTTTATTGGATATCCTCGAGGCATTGTCCATATACGTGTTGGAAATATGTAAAGTACATTTTGCCACTCGAAGGCGTGGAAATGTTTTATGTTTATTTTCTAGCCAAGTTGAAACTTGGTAGCCAAACGCAGATGTATTTCATTTGAAAAATTTTCGTTCAACTTTATTTTAAAAGTTTAACAATATATCTGTGTTGTTCTGATGAAAGGACATTTCAATTGATGAAAGAACGTTTCCGTACTACTATGATATATCGATTCAGCATCATTGAATAATTTTTACCTACTATTATTGATTACTTACGTTATATTTAACACGAATAATCAGTTAACCGATGTTTATCCGATAAAACTGTTTATACTATGTAATTGGGTGTCTTTTATTATCTGTGTCTATGTGCAAAAAAAAAGTGTTTTCAAATAAATTGTTTGATCATATATTCATTCATTAATCTCTACTCGATTACTCCAGATATTATTGAAATGATATTTACGCGAATTATGCGAATGAATATTAATGGAATAATGAAAAATTATTTCTTTAGTTTTTACTTTTTCCCACGTGACACGTTACATCATTAATACGCACTAGACAATAAAATCTAATTATATTTTATTTCCTTTATAAAAAAAAAAAAAAAAACAAAAAAGAAGAAGTCAAGATTGTGCAAACGTTACGATTCCAACGAAATTTTATTTGCGTAAAATAGAATTTCTTAACGCTACTTAAACGCTAGCGCAAGCGAATCTCTTCAATTTAATTCAATTTTACCCGTCGCCATTGTTTCTTTAAGGAAAACAATTATGGAATAAAAAAAAAACAGTTTTACATAACGAGAAACAAACCTTGTGAAGAGTTGTTCAACACATGAGGACAAATATCGATTCATGTTTCAAGGAAGTGCATGTTTTAATGATAAACTTTGCATACGTCAATTGCATCGAAGGACACACAGTTCGATTTCTTATGATCAATCTCGATCTCGAGTTTGTTCTCAATCCCTTAAACGCAATATCAAAGATATGATTCTATTTTCCTGTTATCCTATAAAAAAATTAATCCCATTTTCTCGGCTTTTTGATAATTGAATTCCTCCACTGTAAATGCCTACATTTCTATACAAATAGAAACCAGGTTATATCTTTAACCAACTGTATAAGTCGTAACAGTATTTATCTCGATTGAATAATTTTCTTTAACTAACTTTCACCTAGGAATCGCATCTTTTTATCCAAGTTCGCTCTTACGTTCTAGATCACATAATCGCCTGGTTATTCTTAACGAGATAGATCGTTATCTCAAGACAAATCTCGATAAAACCACGTTTGATCCACGAGATCGAAGACAAGACAAATTGTCGTTAAAATGTTTATAGGGGATAGTTTATAGGCGGCGAAGAAGCGGTGTCGAGCACCATTTCAATGGGGGTGGAAACACGTGGCCGGGGGGGGTGAATGTAACGACGTGCACAGGTGAAAATAGACGAGTTTGTTCAACGTAACGACGAGAACCACTGCACAAGCACAAGCAGGAAAATGTGAACGTATGGATAGCCCGTTGTCCCTCGAGGTTGTTCAGTGTCGTCAGTTCGATCCGGTCACTAGGCCATTCACCATGAACGAGCGCAGTGAGTATATTTCTTACTATTTATTCATTGTTTCCGCTGATGTACCCCGGTACATCCGTCGATACCCCTTTTAACTCCCTATATAGCATGCTTCAACTACTCTGCTAAGTACTTTCTCCCTTTATAGTCGTGTCAAGTTCAGTTTTGTACGATTCCAATACGAGAGAATGGAATTCCTTTATCGTCGTTTCCTAAAATCTTGGTACGCTTTCAAGGATGATGATTTTTAACTTGCGTCGTAAATAAATTCGACGAAGAATTGGAAAAAAAATGATTTATATAACTGCTTCAAAAATTAAAAAAAAATTCGTTTATTATATTTTACGATAATTTTCACTATTTGACTACTTAATTGCAAGTTGTATATCCATTCCATTTAATTTTGTACTTATTGTTCTTCTTTTTTTCTTCAGAGGATGAAACACAGTCAATTTACACGGTCGCCAGCCAACAGAACTTGGTACCGATAAAGTCCAGAAACGCCTAGTAAGTGATTGCGAGATTGACGTCTGCCGGTTGTCTCTACTCGCTTACTTATTAAGTCGTGTTATGACATGTATCAAACAGCCGACGATGAAGCCTTTAATCCATGCCAATTAGATTTGTTTTTCCTTTTTCTTTTTTCAGCCTAAAGAAACGAAGACACGTACCGAATCTAATGATGATTACGTTGTTTCTCCTGATGGGTCTATCTATCCTAGCGGCACTAGTGTTTTCCATACTTTGTAAGCAATTATTATCATGATCCTACATTTAAGAATTTGCAAAATAAAATTTACTTTCAAATTTCATTATTTTTTCAATTTTCAATTATCGTATTTTGACTTTTTCTTTTTCAGATATAACTTACAGACCGACGAAACTTTGCGAAACAGAGAATTGCGTCCGCATAGGTAAGCGATTAATCAATGTCTCTGTGATATTCTATCTCTGTGATCACGTATTATTGGGGAAGATTTGATGAAATTTTCGTTGCCCTAGCTGCCAGTTTGAAAGAATCTATGGACACGTCCGTAGATCCTTGCGACGATTTTTATAAGTGAGTATACATTCTGGAAGCTCCGATTATAGTACTGTACATATTTATAGCATACGTTTCAGAATTAGACGAAGTATATGCTATTTTTCAATGTCGCGCAATGGAGTACATGGAGCTACTTCAGACTTGCGTGTACAATTTGCGATAGGATCTTTATCTCCGCATTTTAACGTTCAATTCCTTTCCAGATACGCATGCGGGAAATGGCGGGACGAGCATCCTATACCGGATAAGAGTTCGACTAATTCGTGGTTCGACGAGCGTCGAGAAAGAATGTACGTAAGAATCAGAGAGCTGTTACGGGAAAATGGGACGAATAGCAGCGAGCCGTGGGCAGTATCGCAGGCTAAATTGTTGTACAGCAGCTGCATGAACGTGCGTACGTTGCCATTTTAATGATTTTTCATTTCACTTGTTCACAAGGAAAGTTCAATAACTTTTTTTCCTCAAGTAAGATTTACCAGTTCGTTCCGTTAAAATGGAAAAATTCTTTTCGACATTTCTGCGACGATTTTTTTTGAATTCGTTGAATTTTTCTGGTTAAAAAGACGTGGATCGTAACGTTCGAGTTAATTTCAGAGGCGACGGACGAGCTTGGACTGACGCCATTGTTCGACGTATTGAAAGAGCTCGGTCTGCCCCCGGTTCCTGCGGCCATCACCAAGAAAACGAGCGATTATATCGAACAAATAGCCAGGGTGAAAAAAGTTCTAGGAAAGGACGTGTTCTTCGGCTTCGAGATTATTCCCGATCCTCGAAACACCAGTAACAATATAATGTTTCTCGACACGCCGATCGTCAGTAATCCATTACCCAAGTAGAGATCTTATTTTCGAAGTATTTGTTTCGAACGATGTGATTCGATTAATCAATCGATGCAAATTTTTGTATTGTTAACAGCAACAAGGAATTGGAGAAACGATTGCATTCGATCAGATCAAGTTTCCGGAAGTTGGAGGAGGAGGAGGGGGATGAAAGCGAAGATAAACTGAAAGATGTAGAAATTACGTACATAACCGGCATAATTAAGCAAATCATGAACAATGGAACCCTCGATACTTGCTCTTTAAACGATGAATCATTGCCCCTTGGCAAGGAAGAATTGGAAGAAATCACCGAGTCGCTTTACAAATTAACGAGCGCATTTTATTACGTACGTTGTTTGAACGAACTTAACGACTTAACGTTATTAATAATATTCGCGTAGGCAATAATTTATTATTGTTAACCAGAAATATCATTTTATTACAGCTATCCCGTCTAGATACCAATCAAACGATTTGGGAGGATGATCCGACCGATGACGACTACATGCTGGTAGACGATCTTCAAAAGTTGACTGACGAGTTTGTGACCGAAGTTAACTCTACGCTCACGCCTAAACTGTTATGGCGGCCGTTCATTGAACTGGTTTTTAAGGATATTGACACTTTAGACTTGGATAAGAAGGATAAAGTGTTGGTAGGCGATCTGGAATATTTGAAGGAGGTTGCTCTTATGTTGGCTCTCACCGAGGAGGAAGAATTAGGTAAAAAAAGTTTGAATTTCAATAATGTTTTAATAATTATAACATATGGATAATTATCGAATTTTTCCCCAGAAAGCTACGTATGGTGGGTGATAGTGGATATAATCGTACCGCACTCGTCGGACAATTTAAGAAAAATTTGGATAGATTACATCAACGAGTTGACCAAGGTCGAGGTCGGTGAATCGAGGTCCTTGTTTTGCGCGTCTGCGGTCAACGAATTGATGGGTAAGTGTGAAATAAAGTTTTATTTCAAGCGTGTATAAAAGAAAAGTCATGTTGGAAATCGTTCGACGATCTTTCATTTCAAACACTGCTATAATTTTAGGAATGGCGGCCTCGTGGCTGTTCGTGGACTCGTCCTTTCACGAAGACAAAGGTAAAAAGGTGTTCGAAATGTTGGACAATATAAAACAAGCCTTCGCCTCGATGGTTTTGCGAACCGATTGGATGGACCAGCGGACGAAACTGGCCACGTTGGAGAAGAATAGGAAGATGGAGTCTCAAATTGGCTTCCCGGATTGGTTGTTCGCCGAAAATGTGCTCAACGAGTATTACGAGGGCGTAAGAAATTGTTCATTCGTTTGTTCATTCGATGTTTAAGCGGAAATAAAACTAACTCGTTCATTTTCAGATAGATCTCTCGGAGACAGAGTATTTGAGCAATATGATACAAATTGTTCGATTGATGTCCTTGACCGAATTAGAATGCATTCATCTGATTAATTACAACAATGAATCATAGTAAGAATTTTGTTTCGTTCAAAGAAACGTGTTGAATTAAAGTGATTAAATGTTTTTCTCTTTTTTTTTTTTTTATTTCTTAGCTGGGCGACCGATCCAACGGATGTAAATGCATTTCATACGTATCAGTATAATCATATAAGTACGTATTACTCTTAAATGAAATTTAACACCTAACAATCGCACGATTATATTGCATACGTTACTTATTTTAAACATGCAGCTATACCAGCAGGAATTCTTCAATTTCCTTTTTACGAACTGGGTCTCGAGTAAGAATTACGATCGATGGGGTCATGTAAATAACAGATTTCTCTATAGATCGATTTCTCGATTTCAGGTCTCTGAATTACGGCGCCATCGGCACGATTCTTGGTCACGAATTGACTCACGGATTCGACAACAGCGGAAGACACTACGACAGTAATGGGAACGTGAGACAATGGTGGACCAACGAGACTATTTTGAGATACACCGAGAAAACCGAATGTTTCATAGATCATTATAACGCTTACTACGAAGCTGAAGTAAGTGTGAGACGTCATGTGTTAGACAGATCGTTGACGAAAATTGACGAATTTTCTCCAATTACGTTTTTGATTAAGTTTATAAATTGGTATCGACGATTCGATTGCGCATTTATTCGAGCAGATAGACGATTATATCGATGGTGAACACACATTGGGTGAAAATATAGCGGATAACGGTGGTCTGAGAGAAGCTGTCGTCGCTTACGAAAGATGGAAGGCCAAACACGGCCGAGAGCCCTCGCTTCCGGGATTCACCCACCTCACTCACGAGCAACTTATTTTTCTTAGTTTCGCGCATGTAAGACGTTTCATTTATTTTGTCGGATATTATATTGTATCGATTCCTGAAAACGATTAAAATTTATATTTTTTCTCTAGCTGACGAAAGATGATATATCTTTTGAAACGTGTTGAGTCGATCCACACCGAATATCAATAAACTTTTTTATTATTTATTTCACGTTATTAATTTTTTTGTGCGTGTCCTTTCGTGTCACGAGACATTAAATTAATGGTAGACGATTTTCGGATATTTATTATTCAATATATTCTTGAATTTTATTTTCGATCAATTTCATTCGCAAGAAATTTTTATTTTACGAATTTTTTTTTTTTTTGTAGAAGACATTCATTATGTCTAATTTATTCAGGTTTTTATATATATATTTTTCTGCTTAGATTTGGTGCGAGGCCTATACTCCAAAATCTTTGAGATGGATATTACAAGACAGCCATTGCCCTGGACACGTGAGACTTCTCGGAGTTCTCAGGAATTCCAAAGAGTTCAGCGAAGCGTGGAATTGTCCTGCGGGATCTAATATGAATCCTCCGAACAAATGTAAAGTATGGTAACAGAATTCCATGATCGAAGAAAAAAGAAAAAGAAATTCCTGAATTTTCTCTTCCTCGAAAAACGCTTTTACATCTTTCAATCGCCTCAAATTATTATTATGATTAACATCAATCATGCTACAATATATAAACGTTAACCAAATATCACCTATGATTTTATCGATCGAAAGTTGCAAAGATAATAATTGTTAGAAATAACTGATAATCCAACGTTTATAATAATAAAAGAATTTTATTTACTTATAACATCGTCGTGCATTTCATTCATCTTTAATCGGGGGGGATTAACTCGTGTTGTTACGCTCAGTTTCAATAAAATAATCTTTTCGATCATCGACCGAATCGATTCTAAAACAGCTCCCCAAAAACAGATCAGATCGTACGATTTATTCTCAATAAACATATCCGCCGTTGGCTTCCGTCGATTGAACGTACTCGTTGGCCGGCGTCACGCTCACCACCTGCTTACCAACCGATACCGGATTATTCACACCGACGAGTTCTCGATTGTAAGTATCGCTCAAAAGAGAAACTTTGACCACGGGTGGGATCGAGGTTGACTCCGATTTAGAATTTGCGTTGGAGGAAGGCGTCGTCGTCGAGGTCGAGGACGGGGGTCGAAAGTTGGGCAGATACATCATGGCAAGCTGGTAGAAGATGTTCAAGAATTGCTTATCCTGCTGGGTCTGATTCGGGATATGGATCACGGGTACCGATTTGGTTTTCAGCACTTCGGTCACAGAGTGTTGGGTCTCGACTGGCTGGTGCGACACGATTCCCACCGAGTTGATCGGATCCACGGTGTCCACGGATCGGAGAGGGCTCACCGTCGACACGCTCACCACGGGTGTTAACGTCTTGACCACGGTTGGCACCGCGTGTTGCACAGGCGACGAGGTCTTCACAGAGTTGACAGATTCCACGGTGTGCACCAGATTCGGGTCCACGGGTTGCACCGGGGTCAAGGTGGCCACGGAAGATACCGGGGACAGCGTTTCGAAAGGAAGCGACGCGTAGAGGCTGTGAAGGGGGGTCCGTTGCACGATATGCGGAACCGAGAAGGCCGGCTGCGCGATGGAATACGCGGTTGGAACATTTTTGTTCGGATAAAGGGATGGTGAGAGGGGAAGAGGAACGTTGAGATTGACGGCGTGGTCGACGGGGAGGGGTTGTTGTACTGTCGAATAGAGGGAAGGAAGTTGGGAAGAAACGCCGTAATCTGGGATGTTAAGGAGTCCGCCGTAAGAAGCGTAGACAGTGGGCAGAAGGGTGTTGCCAACAACGTTCTTCCTCGCGGTTGTCGTAGCTGAGGGGATGGTCTTCGCTCCGCCGGTAAACTGTGTTACTTCTACAGGAGAAGAGAGAGAGAAAGAGAGAAATTACGCGTCGATTGTAATTATCGAAATGTGGCGATGCGAATCTCTGATCGTATACGATTTAGGAAGAATTCAGTTTTGAAAAATCTCGAAGAAATTTCGACGCATTGGCGGTGTAATGTTAGTGAATTATGTAATGTTAAAAGATTCTTACGTTTCACGGTAGGCCCACGTTCAACGATGTTCACAGTCGACGGAGATCCTTCGTGAACTTGAGTCTTTACGGTTTTGATCGTGGATTTGACTTGAGATTCGGTATCTACAGCGGTCTACGGAAAATTAGATGTGTTTTACTCGTTCGAGTAATTTGCAGGATGGATAGATTGTTGCGAGAAAGTGTTAATTTACCTTGACGGGAGTACCGTAAGAGGGTGATGGAGGTGTAACGTTTACCGTCTGCAAATAGAAAATTACGGTACGGATGAACGTGATCGGATACTTGGTTCAATTTATTCTATACGTACTTCGACGCTTTCAACGGGAACCGAGAATGTTGTGGTCGATGCTACTTTTTCAGGTTCCACGTTAACCACTTCAGCAACCTGAAGAAACGTAATACTTGATGATTTTTTTCGGTAGAATCTTTATGAAATAATTTCTCTTTTATAATTTTTATTCCAGTTACCGGTGTAGAATATTCAGTTATAGCGAGAGGTGACAAGTATTCGTTGCCAAGGGGAGCGCCCGGTTGATATCCAGGAGGTCCATACACGTCCTGTACCACAGATCCGTCGTTGAAGGTTTTAACTTGTACCACGTTGTCGAGATGATGATCGATTCCGTAACGTGGATCGCCCGGCAGAATGTCCCTCTTTTGCTTTGGCTCGGGGAAAGCCGAGGTGACCGTCAGATAAGTCTGAAATATATTGAAATAATTTGTGAAAAGTACACAACGATTATTTTTATTTCTTTGTGCGTTTCACAACAATTTCTTTTTATCTAATCTTTGAATCAAATCGATCATCAATTTTTAAATTCCAGTGAAAAGATGTTTATGTTTCGAATAGAAAAGTATGAAATCTATCTCGACAAAATATTTTGGCGTGAAAAAGGATCCTTACCAGACCGATCAGTAGCAACCTCATGTTTACGATATGCTGTTTGAATAAGGAGTGGAATATCGTCCCAGAGATATTTCGATCTTTTATACTTGACCAATGCTCCCTCCAGTTTATTTCGCAATCGGATGGCATTGGAAGAACTAGATTTTTTAATTGACTTCTTTTGAAGGTCTGCTCATCGTGGAGAGATGATCGTAGCGAACAAAATGTTTCTTGAATAATCGTCACTCGTGCGTGTTGGTGATACCGACCGAAATAAAATAAAATTCCATTTTTGTTTCAGTGTTGGTGTTCCTCTTCCGCCCACCGATCTTTACTCTCGATATTTTAAGCAACCATTATGTAGGAACAGACGATGATTTATGTAAATCTCTATGCGTCTCTTTCCTCAACTTCGCTCTCTTCTTTTTCTCTTCTCCTTCTTTTTCTCTTTTCTCCTCGTCGACGTCGAAAAAAAAATGCGCGTGTATGACCATTATCGAGCTTCGTTAGGTGAAGAAGAAGAAGAAGAAGAAGAAGAAGAAGAAGAAGAAGAAGCTTTTAAAGGATTCGGATAACGAACGATGGACTTTCGTAAGGTTTAATGGATTGTCGTCAATCACCTCTAAGCATATAATTCGTATGATCCCGATTATTGAACGTCAAGTTCACGACAGCTTTGTGTTTTGAGATACAAGTGGCAGATGTGTTTCGTAACTTTCCAAATGCAGAAGATGCATCACGATAATGTTTTTTTTTTTTCTGTTTGTAGAAAACAACTTCAATATAGATAAAATTTATATTTTATAAGCTTGTTATTACGAAGTTGATAGTGGACAAGTTTAATATTCTTGAATTTATTTTTTGATTTTAATTGCGTTGAAAAAAAAATGATATAAGAGTCAGTGTCTATAACGATCCAACAGTTGATACAAATAGTTGTGCAATTCATTTGCATTAATTATTTATTTAAATTAATACGAATTCCATATCCTTGATTTATAAGAAACTTCAGTTTATCAATTGTTTTTGTAAATAAAATACCGATCGATGTGTATTTTAGACATTTCCACCATCAAGAAATCGGACAAGATTATTTTTGTGAAGTTTCTACGATGAAAGAAATACAATTTT
The DNA here is from genome assembly GCF_048593485.1 of Apis florea. Taxonomy (NCBI): domain Eukaryota; kingdom Metazoa; phylum Arthropoda; class Insecta; order Hymenoptera; family Apidae; genus Apis; species Apis florea. The sequence continues at coordinate 2,656,787 of NW_028256416.1, read as the reverse complement.
TTTTTTTTTTTTTCTTAAATATGTCGAACGTTTATTAACGTGTTTTGAAGGTGAAGACAGAAATAGATGCCATAAAATTTTGTTAATTTTTTGTTAAAGTACGAATTTTTATGAATAAGTTTAATGAATAAAAGAAATAATTTGCTTTTCGTTTAATCATTTAATGTAATAATAATTTTATTATTATCTTTTTAAACGCAAATATTTCAATAATTTATAAAATTTCATTGTTTAAATTTCAAATTAATTTTCACGAGTTTCATATTTTATCAATAATATTCTTTCGCGATTTGTTTTTTTTTTTCTTAGAAATCTATTTAAAAAAGATCTATTGTCTTTTAAGTTTGGAGAAATCTTTTTCTAGTTATTTTGTGGTGGAGCAGAAATCCAGAATTCCAAGCTTGTATTTTAGACATATACGAATAGACTCGTTTCTACGTGATAAATCGGCCGAATCACTGAATAATTTAAAAACATCGATAATGCATTAATTGCATAACGGACAACTCCATGGAAGACACGCATTAAGATATTCCGATCTGATAAAAATTCACAATTGCACAATCTCTACATAAATTTCGTACTTTAATTTCGACGATTAATTATCGAATCAAAAATCCAAAGTAAATGGATTATATAGAGAATTAACAAATTATTTTTTCATTTGCGTGTATTTTTTCTTATAACTTAAATTCAAATTGAATTCTTTTCTTCCTTTTTTTTTTCATTAGAAAAAGAAAGAACAATGGATAATAACAAGTACATATTTTCAAAAATTAGATAGCAATGGCGTTGATAGCATCTGATGAATTGAAGAGATCAAAAAGTGTTTATTAAAGTTTTTCAAAGGCATCAAATATGCCACACATTCGATTGTAACAAAATCGAATTTTTTGCTCGAATAACACTGTGGCTCTATCTATGAATTACGCTCGAAAGTATACGGAGAAATATCACCATAGATTATGTATATAATAGATTCTATAAGTCGATATTTCAGAATATGTAACGAAAAATCCTATACGACGATACATCTATTCTACACTTTCTTTATGTCATAGATTATTCCCCTAACGGATAAAGCAAAAATTAATGATAAAGAGTAAAAGAATTCATTTTATATTCATGAATTATAAGCTCATGAAATCCTTTTCTTTCTTTAAGCGATTTATTTCATAATTTAAACAACAATCCTTCTATTGCATTCGTGTCCGTATATCTTTATGTCTCTTACCTAAATGCAATCTTTCTATTGATTTAAATTTTGTATAATAAAGCGTTTTTATTTAATTTAAAATTTTATTTTCTTCGTTAAAAAACAAGTTATATAAGTATAAAACGGATTGAAAACTTTTAAAGAATAATAATAGGAGAATCAAAAAAAATTTTACTAGCATTAAAAATTACGGTGAGAGTGAAGGTATATGTTACCCTGTTGCGCGTGTATGTCGCAAACACATGCGTCGTCCATTAGAGAGCATATTATATTATGTTCATTTATGGATATTAGTTATAAGCTCGCTCTTCTACCGAGTTGCGGAAGGAAAGGACTCGCGCTCTAATTATCCCGATTATCCTCTACCCGCATCGGTTCGTGTTTCACTCAACTGCCATGGAAAACCATGTCAAGTATCGTTGTCCTTTTGTTTCCCGCTTCTTTGCACTCGAATTTCTTTTAAATAATAAAATAGAGAAAGATGATCTTGAAAGTAAGATTCTTGACGCGGATAAGATTTCAAATATCGTGTATTACTGAATTTCATACATATTTATTTAATAATTATTTCTATTCGACTTAATAGAAAATACTATAAGAAAGTTGGTATATAAAAAAAAAAAAATAACATTGCGACAAATAAAACGAACTTTTATTTATAGATTTTTATTATAGATATATTGGACACAATTTTAAATTTAACTTTTCCTCTCACGAACAACTCTTTTGAAAGGTTATTTCTGTCTTATACTTTTTATAACTTTTTGCCTTTCTCCTGGAAGACAAACGAAATAAGGATAAGGTAATGCAATTTTTATGTTTCGTGTTAATTTATTCATTTTTTGTTATATGGAAGATCAATGATGGGTGGAAATTGAATCGGTATCAATGATACACGTTTTATATAAAACAGATAATCGATATATAATTCGACACGGGATTACTAGTTTTCACCAAAAGTGAGAGGAGAAAGAGGGTTGGCCGGTGAATGATTTTACTTTTGCTTTTGTACCGAACCGGATTCTATCGCCCTTATAAGAAAACCATTACTGATTAAACGCTACATTTTTTTCTCTCAAGTCGGAAGGATACACGTTCTGTACCTAGATCTATACCTATAAAGACAATTCAATTTTTTACATAATATATACGTAAAAGATTTTCCATAGGCCAAGAATTGAGATTTTTCAAGGATCTCGATAAATTTTTTCTTGTTCTTCCTGCCACCGTTGGAAATACATTCTCAGCAATTTTTCAGTGCGTCATAAAAATGTAAAAAAATATCAGTTGCAATAATTTGTACGAAAAAATTAAAAGAGAAATTACTAAAGAAGAAGAAGAAGAAGAAAAATATAACATCTTTTAAAAAAACAAATAAGAAAAACAGTAATCATTTAATCTTCCTTAAAATGTTAACAGCTGTCAAAATCGATTTAATTTCTTCATCGGATATTACTTTCTTTCGAGTCTCGTTATAGGATCGAAATGCTTGTTACTCATATATCATAATTCCGCCGAAGTTTTACATGTAGCGGATTTGTTTCGCTCGCACGAGTGCATGCGAACGAGTGTGGCGATAGAAAGAACCAGATGATCCAGATTATCCTTTTACTTTGTACGTTCTTTCAGTGTTCGAGAACGATAATCCTTTCACCGTTCTCTCCCTCGACCGTGAATCGTTTTCGCGGTTCGCATTTCAGAATAGTCGATTGCTCTTACCATTTTTTATAACAGGAAATTACAACTCGATCTCACGTAGGAAGTTCCACTTCCTAATACTATTTCCTCACCTTCTCTGTTATCGTTCCTTCTGATGGTATTCGCATATTGGACGAAAAAATTGAACGAAGCATTCTTCTACGATTAAAAGAATTGAAAGAATTATTTTTAAAATGTAAATTTAAAAATTAAAAAATTTTGAAGTATGTTATATATTCCGAGTTGGATATAAAAATTTGACAGTCACAATTTGACTAACGTAACTTGTCAATCAAATGCGTTAAATTAGAATTGAAATCGATACGATCTCGACGAAGACAAATATATTTCGATCGAACAAGCATGGCCCATTATTAATTATCATAAATATCTTAAACATAATAAGTAATAGAACGAACTGTACAATTTTGACACTCGTAATTGACCGTGTATAATTGAAACGTTCAAGACACGGACGAGTAATTAACGAAGATTGCACGCTCGGTGAAAAGACATAACGAGATAATCGTCGCTATCATTCCTCAAAAGGAAGAAGAGAAAAAGATCGGAATCATGTATAGAGATGGGGAGGAAGGTGCGTGACTGGGTCAGTTACGAAAGAGGTAAACACAAATTCCCTTTCGGCGCGAAAGATGCGTGGAGAGGCGATCGATCTCGATTGCAGTCGAAATCGAGCGTGGTGGCGGAGGCCGGTCGTCGAACTCGCGAGAAGAGCAAGGAAGAAAAAAAAAAGGAAAGAAAGAAAAGAAAAGGGGAGAAGCGGAGACAAGACCGGAGAACGCAAGCCAGTCGGAAAGAGAGTGCTTTCTTCGTGGATCGGCGATGGTGAAGGTCCTCGTATATAAGCAACTGCTGGTAGTGCAATTGTCAGTGTGATTCGTCCCATCGGAAACGCCTATCTGCTTACACCTACGAAACCGGATGACGATGTGGCGAGTAGTAAGTTTTAATCATCGTCGAGAGGAAACGAGCAGGAGTAATTCTCTCTCTTTACAACTTTCGTTATAAATTTGGTGAACGTGTAACTGCTCGAAGTGGACCCGAAGAGAGTTGTAAAGGGTTGTAACAGGGTTGTAAAGTGTCTCTTTTTCTTTTGCCCATTTTTATCCTGTCAGAGATCGAGGGCGTGAGCCAGCCAAGAAAAAGTGATTACGCGGGAGAGATTCGTCGGAGAAAGCAAATTCTCTCGGTACAGATTATCGATATTCATATGGGCCTGTGCCTAAAAGAATTTCAACGGAGAAAGTTAATTCCGTTCACTTGGCTCGATAATTGAGATAATTCGTTTAATTCCTGTTACGATATTTCACGAACTTTAGAAAGGATTTTCCGCTTTACTCGTTCCTCCTCTCGCCACAGATTTATCTTGGCGCGCAGTTCGACGAACTTTAATCGCGAATTATATACATACACGTTTGCAGTTTTTTTTCGCTTTGGCCGTGGTCGCCGCGAGGGCCTCTCATTTCTCCTCCCTGGAAGGCCATGGTCTCCATTCGAGCGAGCCGAAGCTTATCTCGCAATCGGTTCATCTGAAAGAAATACCGACCAAAATCATCAAGGTCACGAAAACCGCGGTCGTCAAGGTGCCGGTTCCCTATCCAGTCAAGGTATTCACATTCGTTCAATTTCTCCTTATATTAATTTCACAATAATGCATATATTATACAAATCCAACAACAAATCCCTTCATCATCCGTTCACAAAAACGCAAATTAAATAAAAATAACTAGTAAGATGAAGAAATTCAAATCTCATTTCCCACCACGGGGAATAATCGAAGAAATGGATCGAATGGGAGGTTTCGTTGATCTAGAAAATTCCTTTCTCTTTCGTAGGTGCCCCATCACATACCCGTCCCGGTGCCAGTGAACCATCCGATCGCGGTTCCGTATACGAAGCTGGTGAAAGTTCAGGAACACGTGCCGGTCGAGGTGTCCAGGCCAGTCCCGATCGAGATCCATCAGCAGGTACCGGTGGTGGTGCCGAAGGCGGTCCCGGTGCCGCAGCCGATTCCGGTTCCTCATCCTGTAACGGTGAACAAGCCTGTCTTCTATCCGGTACCACACCCGATCCCATATCAGGCGAGCCATTCCGAGGGTGGTATCGGAGGTGGAGCTGGAGGATACGATTCTGGGGATCACGAGGGCCACGAATCGGAGAGTTACAGCTCTTACACGGTGAATCAACACGGGCACGAGCAGGACGTGCAAGGTGCAGCCCACTTCCAACCCTCTCAACCCGATTACGGCTCGCATCGTTGAACCACAGTTTCGAGATTCCCCGTTGTACATACACGTCGTTTATATTATTAAGCCTGATTTGTTAAGTTTATGTTTTTTTTTTTTGATTTTTATGTTTCTTTTTTGTTGACGTTCTATTTTTTTTTTTTTATATATATGACTGTTTCAATAAAAATTTATACTTTGTAAACTACTCGATGATGGGTTTCTTGTTTTCGAGCGAAGAGGGAAGAGTAGTAATTTCGTGATTGATCGGTAAGATCTAAGAAAAATGACCTCGATTTTGGTCCGATAAAATGGGAAGTGAATTATCGTATCACGATTTGATGAGTCACGCGAGTCTGCGTATAATCTATGCACGGATTGTATCTATTTCGGGCTAGAAAAGATCGATTCGTCCAAGAATGGAATCGTATTTGCGATGAGTGAACGGGTATAACGGGTCGTCCGGTTGAAACTGTCGCGAGTTTTTAATTCCTGTTTCTCGCAGTGAAGAAAGCGGACTGGAAACGCGACATGGATAAATCAATGGCGCGGTTGTAATTTTTATAAGACTTATCTTTCTTTCGCAATGGTTGAAAGTATGTAATCAAAAAGCTTAAATTACGCACATTACATTCGAGCTTGCAATTTTATTTGCAATTCTCTCGCACTCGCGAAAAATGAATGTCTCGGTCGGTGAAAAAATTACACGAGAATGGTATGAGACGATACGAGTGGTGAGAGTGAAAACGCGCAATTACGCGTCTTTATTTGTTTTCATTAAAAAAAGAAAAAAATCTTCTTAATTATTATAATAACGAACGCGCATCGTTTTCTCTTTCATCCTCTCGATTCCACGATAACGAGGAATCGGATCTCTCGCGATCAAAATAACACGCTTGCATAATTTGATCGCTTTATTCGAGGAATACCGGCTTCAATTTGCGGGGAGTGCGCGTTACACGCAAAATTTCGTTAATCGCTTGCGGTAAACTGCATCCTTTACCCGATTTAATGAGCGTACCACCTTGCCCGTGCACTTCTTCCACGAGGTATTTACACCGTTCACTTTGGATTATTACTATGAATTCACGGCGTTGTCTAACTTTTTCGTGGAAAATTGTAGGAATCCCTATTTTGCTTTATATTATTAACACTTATCGCACACATAAGTTTATTATATCCGATCGGTGAAAGTAGTTTCTTTTAATAAATATTATATATATAATATTGCGCAATACGTGTTCCTTTTTTCTATTAGATAATTTTTATGCTCGATCAAGGTAATTGGAACCAGTTTCGTAATCTTTCGTTTCAAAAGAAATGGTAGGAATTACAAAATCTCTTTTCAAATTTTTCTCGAGTATTTCTGCATTTCGATATTTCAATATCCTTTATATATATATATACACATGTTTCTTCGATATGGAATCGAAAAAAAAGAGAAAGGAAAACACCATGTATCTTTAATACGAAAACATATATTTATTTCTATGTTGGGAAACAAGAGTGAAATTACTTATACGAAAGCGAAAAAAAAAAAAAAAGGACGAATAACCGCGATGGAACAATTACGTTAATTGAAACGCAGGATCGTTAACGCTCGATTTATTCCTCTCACGGATATAGTCCAAGAGAGATTTAACCAATCATTCATCGTCCCAAAAGGGGCCAATCTTCGCGTCATCGAAAGTTCCATAATATATTTGGCAAAATATCAGAAAGTCGATGTTCGATGGCTGGACTTCGACTCAGTTGTTCGATCTCGAGGCGGAGATCTTATCTTCTTAGTCCGTCAACTTTCTCCGTCGCCCAACCAACGTCTGAAATCCAACCGTCGCTCGGATTTGGAACAACGATAAAAGCGTTGCGACGACCGAAGCTAGCTCCCCCGGAAAAATAGATCGGTTTCGTTTACCAGGAGGAGTAGCCGCTTGGCCAACCGCCGTGGTTGTACTTCTCGATCACGACTGCAGGTTGCACCACGGGCACCGGTATCTGTTTCACGTATGGAACGGCGTACGGTTGGGGCACTTTGACGGCGTAAGGGGCCGGTACCGGAACCTTGATTGGGACCGGAACTGGCCTCTCAACTGGGACTGGAACGTGTCTGGTCACTTCGACCGGGTACGGTTTAGGGACAGGGACGGCGACGGGGCGATCGACCGGGACGGCGACCGGTACCTGAAACGAAATTTGTGTCGGTTGATAATTTTAATAATACGATGACGGAAGAAAAAGTGGAGGGAACGATACTTTTTTTTTTTTTTTTTCCTTTTCTTCGAACGAGAAGTGTTGCAATCTCATAACGATCGGGTAAAAAAAATCGAGCTGGTCGAAGTTTTTCCAAGAGAAATCTAAACGCGCACGTGTGGGATTTGTAACGTTCTAAATCGCGTTTACGAAATCGCGCCACTCGTTCACATTGAAACGTTAATTAACGTCCGATGATGAAGGCGTTTACTGCCGATCATGCGAACAGATATTCCAGGATAAACAGAGCGTGATTGGGAGCTCGAGGTCCTCGTCTGAGCTGATCTCCTTGATACCGATAGGAACGCGCATCAATATTAGTCCGACGCTATACTCAAATCAAGAAATGGAATATTGCTTCCGTGCAACATGGAGAGAGTCGAGTCGCTCTCGATTTCGCGTGCATTCTTTTTTATCCGCCAGAGATTGCGCTCGATCGATAAGATCTCGTATCTCAGTTTCGTTCCATTTTTTTTTAGCGTGGAAGGGAAACGAAGAAACGATCTTTACCTTAACCGGGACAGGGACGTGTTTCTCGACGGGTACAGCGACAGGATGTGGTACAGGGACTGGCACTTCCTTGGTTACGACCGAGACCGCCTGGCTGATCGGTGCCGCGTAACTAGAGTATCCATATCCTCCGTATCCGTATCCTCCATAGATTCCACGTTTGTCCTTCTTCGTTTCAACGGCTTGCTCTTCGGCCAAGGTTGCCGCCACGAGGGCGAACACGATGAGAAGCTGCAACAACGATCCAATTCTAATTACACAGATATCGAATCGGAAAGATTAGTCTCTGATCCTCGTACATCGAGGATTTTGAGAAATAATATTCGTCTCGACGAGGTATAGTTTCGACCTGTATGGAATCAGTCCTGAGCCCAGGCAAAGACTGATCGTCAAGATCGCGGAGATCATGTCGATCCATACGGCTGGAATTGCTCACCTTAGCGTTCATGTTGGCTGCGCTATTGGAGTTGTTGGTTCGTCGTTGTTTTGCGACTGATGAGATAGCAAGAAGATCCACTGCTTTTATACGGTGTGACGACCACGACGAACCCTTGAAGAGGAGGTGGTGGGCAGTGGCGGACCTCACTGAAACGGTGAGAAGAAATTGGGCGTGGGGGATATCGACGCAGGGCTCTTCGAAAAGCGACCCAAGGCAAAGCTTCTTTCCACTCCTTTTTTTTTTCTTTTTTTTGCGAAAGATCCCCACCCCGTTAATATCTTACGTCAATAACTTTCTTCGATTTAATATGAATCGTGTCTCCCTTGTAGGATAGTAGTCTCTCTGTTTTCCGTGTATTCGACAGTTACAAAGCTTTTGATATTAAATTTCTTTTTTCAAGGATTTTCAAGAATTCTTTCTTATTTACGATAGAGTTATATAAAGTTATATTAAATATGTAATGTAACAACATTCGAAATTCGTATTTGTAATTAAAATTATTTAAAATTTAAAAGTTATTTATAATAATAAATATAATTATTTCGATAATTAATTAAAGTAATAAGTTTATGCAATATGAAAGATTAAAAGGCTACTAACGTTTATGCTAAACGATGCTGAAAGAATTTTTTAAAAAATTTGTTTTACGATTCTTCGAAACGTAACTTTTCTCTCTCTCTCTCTCTCTCTCTCTCTCTCTCTCTCTCTCTCTTTGGAAAGGCTGGAAATAATTCTATCGCCAGACATGTGACCGGATCATTACAGAAAGTGACCGAATTTTTTGTGTGTTCATGCGATATCTCTCGTTCGTGCGGCCAGCTGTAAAAAAAAGTAATCTGAGAAACTGCTATATCAGGTGATCGGTTATATTAACATTGTTACATTACGATACGCGAAAATGTGAATTTGATATTCGAAAGATAACAATAATGAATTGGACAGACTTCGTCAAGAAATTGGAATCGTTGTTTTTTTTTTTTTTTCTTTTTATCCCAAGTCATTCGTATTTTAGAGGATTTAATCATTATGCAAATAAAGTGACGCAGCGCAATCGAACGAAAAAACATCGAGACGATTTTATACGGGACTACATTAGGAAATTCCAAGATGGATCAAGAATTCATCTAGTGTTTTCCACTGCGCGAACAAACTCTTCTTTCCATTCTTTTTTCTTCCAATTAGTGAATTTCTACGATATCTTCTTCAACTGGCGTGAGTCGAAAAAAAAAATCACCTCGTCAAAAAAATTTGTATAAATTTCATCGCTCGTGATCGCTCCAAAAAAGAAAGAACCCACGTTTCAGAACGATTACAGACAAATATATGAAATAATTATGGGGTGAAGTAATGCTGAATGGATTTTCATCCCGACTACACCCTTTCGTTCGAAATAATCAATCGACGTAACGTATAAATCTCCTAGGTTACAAAACAGATCTTCTTATTCTCCTTATTAAGCGTGGAAGCTCCTTATTTTGCTTTCAAAAAGCAATCCCAACCTAAGTTTCCACAGTGATCGAGTTTCATCAAGCGGGATCGATACCCGATTTTCACGATTAATTAAAGCCATCGGTGAATTTCAAATTCGTACGGTTGATTTCGAACAACACGAACGATCCTGTATGCACATTTGCCTCGTTATACATATAGAAAGACGAGCTGGTTATAGTATTAAAAGAAAGAGAGAGAGAGAGAGAAAAGAAAAAGAAAAAAGAAAGAAAAAGAAAGGGTTCGTTCGTAGAAGGAATTTATGCAGAAGGAACCCTCTTGGAACCCTCTTTGTCCGGGGACGTCGCATACCGACATACCAGATTGTTCGCCGAGATTCTGATCAGCGTAGTCCCTCCTCTCTCGTTCACCTTGTTCTTATTAGGCCGATTGTTATTTTGTACTGTTAAACAGCTGATGATTCATTACCTTGATCGGAATAAACCGATTTTTCTAACCCCTTAGACAGCGGATAATATGTTTAGTGTTACAAGGACTGTTGCACCTCCAACAATGTTAATTGACCGTCATAGTCGACTGTATTTCTACCGAACCAGTCGTGAACGTGACTCTGTCTTCGTACCTTCACCTGGAAAAAAAAAAAAAAAAAAAAGGAAAAGAATGAAAAAATTCTGCCGTGCGCGCAACACATTTGCAAAAAAACATTCGTTCCAGTGCAAAGCTTTCGAGAAGGGAAGGTTGTTCCAAATTTGGACTGTATTTCTACTTTCGAGCATTCCAGTGTTCCTAGTCGACGGGCGTTTTAGGTGAAACCGGTGTACGAGGATGCAGGTGTGACGATCGTTGATATATGGATCTCGATCTGTGTGCAATCGTGTAAAATGGAATGGAACTGGATCGAAAGATGGAAATTGGATTTTTCGAGGATACGACGGAGCCCGTAGTTGGGATCCCGCAAGAAAGTGTACCCCCGCTTCGCTGTACACGTTGCATAAAATGGTTTCTCGGCCGATTTCGACACCGGAAACTGGCTTTGTCCTTTTTTCCCTTCTTTCCAACGTACACGGTCCGTTTGTTACGCGCTCGAGATGGGCTCGTTCCTCACGATTGCGTAACAGCTATGCGTACGAAACGAAACGAAATCGTCGAAAATTCCACGTTCGAATTTCGCTGGGTTGTTTAAAACCTAACAACTGGTTTCTCGATTGTTCCCGCGTTTATGGATCAACGGGTAAACCGAGAATAAAAGGAAAAAAAAAAGAAAAAAAAGAAAGGAAAAAAAGAACGATTCTCCGGGAAGGACTTTATGCAGTCGGTATATTTCCCTTTCGAATTTCAATGTTAACCGATTGATTTGATTTATGTATTTAATTGACGTGTGATTTATTGTTAAACGTAAAATCGGCCCAATAATGGAATTCTAATAATATTAGAAAATTTTGACATTTAACAATGACGAGGAGTGTGAAATCAGTGTCATAAATTATTTTACAAGGAATCTGTCGAATTGTTTCTTCTTCAACGCGTGCATTTCCTTTCTCTGTTCAAAATAATTATTTGAAAGTGGCGAAAGAGTTCGGATTTATTTGCAATTTTTAAATTTCAACAAGCAGATAAAACGTGCAATTAAAAAAATCATTCGAAACAGCCCCAATAATTAAAGATGGAAAGTGATAAAATGAAAAATAAATTCCGTCATCCGTATATAATGAATAGAACATAAACGCGAGATGTAAATCTTTATAGCAATTTGTTCCATTTACATCGGGCAAAAGGGGAGACGGTTGCGCGATCGCGCGTGCAAAGGCATACCAAAAAATTTCACGTGCGTGTTACGGTGGCTCCCCCTATCGTAACGATCTACGACACCGTTTATTGTCATGAAAATGAGCATGATCGGCCCCTCATTGCGCGACAGCACGGCGACGAATTTCACCCGACCGACCAGTTTTATCGAGAATGAAAGGAATTGTGTTTCTATCGAGAAAGAAAGTTCGTTGCGTCGTTCAATCGAACATCGACACTTTTACGAGGGAAATTCGATCGATTGTCCAACCGGACAACGTGAAATTTCAGAAATATCGTCATTCTTTCTTGATCGAGTTTCGATCGTTCGTAACTTTCTTTCTCGAAAAAAAAAAAAACAAATCATCTTTTTGGCTTTTGAAATAAAGTTAAGAATATCTATCCGCGATATACAAACAGAACTCGACTACTTTTACTACTATCCTGTTATTTGTCATTTTTAAACAACTTTCCATCACACGATTGATGGATTGATATAGCAGAAACGTTATTTCATAATATATCTGTATATTTTCGTAATTTCCTCTAATTTTACGATTTGAATACATTAATATCGAATTTCGAGATCGATTTCTATAAATTATTATTTTTATGTTACGACATAATGAGACAGGGATCTTTTAAATGATATCGACGGGAAAGCAAGCAAGAAATTTGGACGAAAAAATAATGAATTTGAAAAAAAAACGTGTCGATAACTTTTTATTACAATACAAAGATTGGATGAAATAAAATTTATGATAATACGGTAGAATGTCATAAATTATTGTCCAGTGTTAAATTGCAACGAGAAGAAAGGAAGAAAGGAGATCGATGTCTTAAAATCTTAAAATCAATTATCACAGTCGAACATTAATTTCCGTCGAATGAAACGTAACAACTGTGTAACAACTGTACCGGATATTTGTGAAAGGAATTTGCTTTTCATTTATCTGGAAAATCCTTCGTACAAAGTGAGCGTTGTCACTTCGAAATGAACGAAATTAATCGGACGACACAATCGCGTTAAATAGACGAGAAATGTAAAGTTCAAGACACGCACACTGCGAAAAGAAAACTTGTTTCGCGTTTACTTACGCGCATAGGAATAACAACATAGGCTTTACATAATTAGTTATTATTAATTAGAATGTTATTCAAGTTTTCGATTGTTAAAAATGATTGTATATTGGTTAATTATATAATAACGATGAATCGTTGAATAATTCGTCGATAAAAATTATGATAATACCACAATAAAAAGACGATAATATACGAGACACTGAGAAGTCGAACTTGTAATTTCTTAATTTTTATATCATAATACGTATTTAACTCTTTAAAAACGTGTATGCAATTAACTTGGATGGAATTAATGAATTCAATTTTTTCTGTCCGAGTTGTACGCGTGTGAAAAGATAAAAAGAACTTAATAGTGGCTTTTTTAAGAATGTTTCTTCGATTTTAAATTTCTCATAAATTTTCTTTAATGTCTCAATGAAAGAAGACGCGTCTTCTTGTGGATTTCGTCAATCAAACAGTCAATCTTCGTTTTTAACTGTTTCGAGATGAAGATGAAATTTATTTATTTAGAGAGAGAAAGAGAGAGGAAATTAAATCTGAAATTTCAATTATTTCGAATTTGCATAGGGAAATAATAATAAGTGTACGTGCGACAAGGTCGACAATTAGGAACCACGCGTTAATTAACGTAATATGTCGTAACATGATCGGAATGTACGCAATGGATAATGACACGAGAAGCATACTTTCTAAAAATTAATAATGATTTACATGCGTTCTTCAAAAGTGAACGTGGATATTTCACCGTGAGATGTGAACTCAAGTATTCATTGGTTTTATACATACCTTGCAATCTTGAAGTATTCGTAATATCGTTACACTTTACACAAATTAGACTAAACGTTAAATTAGTTCTAAAAAAAAAAAAAAAAAAAAAAAAATTGTAGCCAATTACATTCGAACAAACGAAGCAACTTTACGATTTTTTCTTTTTTTTTTTTTTTAAGAAACACGAAGAAACTCAAACGTCAAAAAAATTGCGAAAAGAAAGTAATTTAGAACCATTGATGGCTATCTTTGACGATGTTTTTCAGATCAATATTTAATTTTACGAGCGAAAAAGAAATTTCAGTCGTGTGAGAAAGTCGTAAATTAAATATTGAGCAATATCGCTTCATTCAAAATTCTTCGTTTAAAAAAATGAAGACACTTGATGAAATTCGGCCCTAGATTCCTTCGAAATTAAGGGACGCAACTTATCTTATTAAAAACAGAGAGTGTACATTGAAACCTCAATTAATCGTAGTGAAGAATAAACGAGGAAGAAGAAACAATTTTTCATATCGGATGAAAAATTCATTCGCATTCTCGCTTCCATTCCTTCCATTCTTCGAAAATTTTCCGCAATTTGTTTGATAATTTGAGAAGAGATTACCTTGGTCAAACGAAAATTCAAAAGAAAAGTTGACCCGTGTTGTGTTTCGCGAGAATGTTGCGAGATCTCGAGGAAAATTATGACGAGGGAGGTTCCCAGACCGCGCGAAATCTCAGTCAAGGCTCGGTTTGAGAACGATCTCGGAGCTCGTGGATAGTTTCCACACAATGGTGAATCAGATAGCGGTCGCAGAAGTACGCGTCTGTCGCTCGAGGAAATGTCGAAACACGTTTTATCCGCGGATTAATTAAAACAGAGAAGAAATTCCTGACCCGTTGGCAATGCGACACGGGGATCGAGCGAAACCAATAACATCACGATCCTCGTCCGAGATCCTTGTATCTCGATAGATTCCGAATATATTTCTGACCCGTTCCGCAATATTTGTCACACCGATTCAAATTTATACGCACGCTGTATAAATATACCAGCATTAGCATATATTTCTTTCGGCGAGAAAAAGGAACGAACTCGATTCCCTATCCTCTACACTCGAGCGAATATTGGAAAAATTTCGCAACGCGATTCGACCAGTGTCGAATGAATTTTTCTCGATATTACTCACACGGTAATATTGTACACGGGCGGCAAAATATATTTCGTAGTATGGATCGATTAAAAATTTATCAGATGGTCGATTTTTTAGATCGATAGGGATAGAAGAAGACGGTTAGGTCAGAAAGAAATAACGAACGTGTCTTTAGAAAACATTTATAAAATCGGTTTATTGCATGATTCGTATTTACCATGAAGGAGAACGTCTTTTGGTACTGCTCTCGTCATAATGTCTTTTGCGATGCTGCGGGGGGGGGGGGAGGGGGTGGGAGTGAGTTAGGCGAGGACGGGGCAGATGGCAGATCGAGGGGGGGAATCAATTCATCTAGTGTCCAAATTCGTATCCTTTAAGGAAAACGGGAGTTGGCTCCTTAACGAGGACTGGTTGTTTAACGACGACTGGAACTGGCTTGGGAACTTCGACTGGGTACGGATGAGCGACTGGTACCTGATAAAGTAAAATTTTAAAGCTGTTAAAATCCATCCATCAAGAAAAAAGAAAAGAAGAAAAAAGAAAGAAGAAAGCTGGAAGATTATAAGAAGAGCGACGAATGTACGCGTTCGATTCGTTTCTCGATTAATTGAATTATTGAAGGGAAATCACAGGGATCCATCCCTTTGACTTACCTTGACGGGGTATGGGGCAGGCACAGGCACTGGAACCTTAACTGGAACCGTGACTGGAACTGGTTTTTCGACGGGAACCGCGATCGTTTTGGTTTGTATTACTGGGTACGGTTTGGGTACCGGAACCGGCACTGGGACTGGTTGAGGGACTGCGACTGGTATCTGGAGGAAGCGTTTATTTTAATATCGAATAGACAAATATATTATTCGTAATATTTATTAACCGCGAGAAAGAAGAAGAGTCATCTTTTAAGAATTTTCTCACCTTTACAGGGTACGGTCTGTCAACGGGGACCGGGTATGGTTTCGGGACTGGAACCGGAACAGCCACAGGCTTCTCCTGGATGGCGATCGCCACTTTTCCGTGGTCCAATTCTCCACCGTACAGGCCTTCGCCACCATAGCCCAAACCGTACAGACCTCGCTTTTCCACCGTTTTTTTATCTTCCTCCGCAGCGGCCAACGCCACGGAGATCAGCATCAAGCATACCTTAACCAATGAAAAAAAAAAAAAACAATTTTTGGAACAATTCTATCCCGAAGGAGTTATATGAGGAAAAAAAGAAATCTCCATTTCCACCAAATTTTCACAGAAAACTGTCAACTATTACTACTTGCGTTCAATCACTATTCTCGAGATCACGAAAAAAGAAGGGAGGAACTTTGGGTATCGACGCGCAATTCAAAAGTGTGCAACGTACCAGAGACTTCATGGTAACCGGCTAATACTTTGGCTAGTGCGTCTTGACTGGTAAATTAAATTGGTTCTGTCGCATTGGAGGAAAACCACCCTTTATATAGGGAATTCACTTTCATTTCACGCGTACACCCCGCCAATGAAAAGCCAATGGCCGTTCGGTGCGCTATCGCCACACCTACCATATACTATTTACCCACGATACAGCCACATACCGTTACACATTATAATATATAATGTACATTGGAAGTTGTATAACATACGCGAAACGTGTACCGGGGCTTATAGTAAATAGAACGCGGCCATTTTATGCAGATACATATATGTATGTGCGCATGCATTTCGACCCAGCTCCGCGACTCTAACGAGGATACCTCTGCGCCATTTCGATCCGAAGAAACGCGCGATCGTGAGATCACTCTGGATCCTTTTCCGGGTCTGGATATATACATATATATATATTCGAAACTTTTGTGACAAAATTTTTGTGTGAAATTCTGAAAAAATTTTCTTCTCATCGATCGTCCTTTTCTCGTGGAACACGTCTTCGAGGAAGAATCGTTGGTAGAAAGGAGAGGTAAAAAAAAGGGGAAAAAGTTGAAGCAAGTAAGAAATCTGGGCAAGTGATTGGAAAGAGAGTTAAATCGAGAAGATTTTCAAGAGTTTCGATTCGTCTAATTCTTTTTTTTTTTCTTCTTCTTTTTTGGGATACGACTGGAAAAAAAGGAATCTGGATGACGAAGTGTCGTAAGAAGGTAAGGAGAAGAGAAAAAAAGAGAAGGGAAGAAAAACTGCCATCTTTCGAGAGAATAGGGAACTTTGGAACGGATCGAGCGGGTGTAATTAATTTCGTAATTAATTGCATAAATCAAAGGTGCGTATAGAAAATCGTGGAGAAATTATGCAACACACGGTTGGACAGAGAAATGAGTAGCGATTAGTGAAACGAGGACGGGAAATTTGCGATTTTTTTTCCAACGGGTGGGATATATTTCTCGATTCTCAAACAATTTTCCAATTTTGATCTTCCGTGTAATTTTGTACGCGCGTGAAAATTTTCGATAAGAATATATAATCAAATGTGTGAAAAATAATAATTTTACTCTATTCTATCTATTTAATTCAATAAGGTGTTTTAACTTTTTACGAAATTATTTCATAATATCAATAATTCTTCGAATATATATTTAACTAGTAAGCGGTATAATTATCTCAAATGTCTCTTCACGATTATTAATCACATTAATCGAGTTATTTCCTTAATTAAACTTGAAATTATCACGATACTCCGAATATGTCATAACGTCAAGATGATTCATCGATCAGCTTCCATTATCTGGACCAACTTAAAACGCATTTACCATTAATCCACCTTGTACAGCAAACTTCGATTCTTATCAAGTACAATTTGTATCAATCGCGTTACAGACAGTTTAATTTAAATCCAGTTCCAGCTCGATCCGGCACCAGCATTCGAGACACGACAATTTTATCTTCGACACGAAGTTTTAGACGTAAGTCACCGGCGGCGGCTCTAACCCGTCATTGTTTCTTATAACAATTAGTAACATTTTACACGGTGCCGGGCCTATTTCAAAACGACGATAAAAGAAAAGATAAAAGTTCATCGGACAGTTAGTGAACCGAAACTTAGAAAGCGTGACGTAATATCGTAAACGTATCGAACACCTAACTTGGCCGATTAAGAAGAAAACGTGTGCCTATTATCGGTCACGATCTCGTCGATTTGCACCGCAAATCGCCGTTTCACAAGCAATTCCTTCGACGCAAATCTGTCAATCTACATCTTGCTGCCTATGCAAATAATCCTATCCGCTATCCACTTTTTTCTCTTTTTTTTCTTTTTTTTTTTTTCGTTCCTCCTCGAGAACATTTCTTCATTCGATCGACGAATCGTTCGCAAAGAAATGTATCGTTTTTTCTTTTCTTTTTCTCTTAATTTCCAATCAATTCACAAAGCAGATCGCAAGTGATATTTCTACTATTCCATCGATATTCGTTGCTACTTACGTAATACAGTTCCAGTAGCATTTTAACAAGCTAATTTATTTAACGAGAATTTGATTCGGAATATATACATATTCTATCGATGTTTGGGGTCCAGGGCAAATCTATCCCGCAGTTGCGCGATAGGGACACGTTCCTTATTACAAAATTCTTCGCATAGCCGGGTCTCCCGTGACTCACGCCTGTCGATATAGCGAATTCCTCCTAAGGCTTGAACAACCTCCCTCCGATATTACGTGTTACACATATGAAATCAATGGCTATTATGTAGCCCCGATTATCTCTCTTTCGGGATCAATTGTACATTAATTTGCGTATCCGTTATATTTTTGCTTTCGTATCGTTTCCGCGTCGATGTAATGCATGCAACGATTTGGATATATATATATATCGCCTTATTTCGCGTGCAACGTTTCCTGCATCTGTGTGCGGGCACGCAGCAACGAATGCATTCACGGATCGATCGATCTAGAAAAACGAGTTTGAGATTTCAATATCGGACAAGTCCCGTTGACGTCACACGTGCTTATGCCTGCTTGCTGACCTCTCTCGAGTCGTGCCTCCAACTTCACCTTCCTCCGTTTCGATCGGAAAATATTGCGTTCGAGATATTGCGAGATACATCGAGATACAAGAATGAAAATATTCTAAAAGCTTCGATCGTGAATCGAGCTGCATGAGTTTCAGTTTCTTCATTGATCATTTAATTCTATGCGAATCTTGTTAATAACAGATCGTCAGTTTCGTGAAAAATTATCAGAGTCTTTGTTGTTTGTTTTTTAAACCTATCTGGATTTAGAATTTAAGTCGCGATTGAAATTTTATCAAATATATATTTGCATTATTCCCTATACACGATTTTTGCAACCAGACGAAATTACGTAGCTCTACTGTCACCCGTGTAATTCGTATTGAAATATCCACGGTTGTCTAATTACACACAGAGAATTGCACACAGCCTCCGGTTTCCTCCGCGTTGTGTCATTTCGTGATCGCAATCCCTTGTAACCGTTCAACCTGTTTTGAAATTGCTATAAAATTAACGATCTCAATGATTATCCGGTGTCACGGATTAAGTAACATTTATTTTTATTCTCCTCCATTTGCGTGCACCAGCTTTCGGCTAGGTTCGCTCGGAATTGAAAACCGGAATATTAAACACGTAAGTTGATCCACGCCATTGATACACGCCTTCTCGATCATCGTTGTTTATTGCACGCGTCGTTGTTGTCTCATCTTCTCTTTAATTTTCCGTGCAATCGATTGCACACTCGTTGTATTTTCTCTTTTTTCTTTTTTTGAAGAAAGAGAGAAAAATTGAAAGCAAGAAAATACGAGGGGATCAAAGTGGATAAAAGTGGATGAATTCCTTGTTGATCCTTTTTTCAGCTCTCACTTTCTGCCGGTGGTACACCCGGGTGAAAACCATGCCTAGTTGCTATCAAGATCCGCCTTACGTAAGCGAAAGAAACACGCTAGCAAACTTGGATTAGGGCTTCGTAGACTTTATTTATCGCAACTGACTGTATCCAAGTTACAAAAATAACCTTTGCTTCGGCGTTCGTCGCGTAGAAACGTCCTTCTCTGAAGAACAAATGGGAAAGAATTAATGAGATTGGTGGGTAACGAGTTAAGAAACGAGTAATTTTGATATGTGTCACTTTGTTATATCATGATGGGTTTCAAAAGTTGTTTCTGCGAAACTGGTTCTAAACTACATCATAGATTTAGTTAGAAATTGTGGTGAAAGTCGAAAAAGTCTATTGACAAATTTTAGACAGTGTCTGATAATTCTTTCGTCAATTCAGGTAACCAACTTTCTCTTGAAAAACTGAGGCAAGCAAATTTTCAATTTCTATATTTTATAAATAATTCTCACTTTATTAAAATTATTTGTTTCTCAATTATTTCTTCATTTCTTCGAAGAAAGATATGTATATGTAGAGCACAATCATATTTCTCTCTCTTTTTTTTTTTTTTTTTTTATGAAATAATAATATCGTGAGATATTAAATGATAAACGAGAGACGACAAAACACTTTGACGTAATTGCACCGTTAGAGTACGGTACGTGATACACGATACGTGAGAAATTTTACCGGGAGCGTACACACCCATTTCAATAGGCCGTCGAAACATTCGGGCAACGCCGATATATAAATGGGATGCAGTTCACGTGCAAAAACGGATTTACGTTAGTCATAGACTATTACATCAGTGATTTAACGAGGTGGCTACCTTAGCAATTACAATTGCCATAAAATAAATCTGATCGACCATTATTCGTGCAAACGGCCATATTGAACTTTCATCGACGTGACGGTTAAGATGTAAATGTACAGATAGATAAAAATTGATATTACAGATAATTATAATCAATTGAATCTTGATTATTCGCGTATTTAAAAAGAAGTAAAAAATTATACCTCTTAAGCATCAGTAATAATTATTAGCTACAATTTGTTTAAATATTCAATTAATATAATATACAAAATATATAAATGATGTCCTTATATGCTTTATATCACAATAATAGATTATTACATTCATGCAAAATCACAAATGATACTTCAATTTTTTCATATACGTCAAAAACGTAAAAAGAAACTAAAAATGTTGTCGTTAATACTTACACAGGAAATAGAGCAAATCATACTATTTATGATCTCGATCGGTTGTCGAGATATAAAGATTCAAATTTTCAACAGTGTAGAAATTATGAACGAATTCAGTGATATTTATATATTTTTTTCCTGGAAATGCGTTCTTCTAGGAATGTACTATGTTTTTTTCAGGTCTATCATTCGTCCAAGTTGGGATAGATCAGTGCGAGCGAGAGATCCGAGTAAAAGATAAGAATAGAAATAGTAAACGATTAAAAATTCTCTTTACACGATGATATCTCGGAAGTCGCATCGATGTGAATCAAAAACCAGTTTAAAGAGGAAAGTTCTAATGAGACGCTTCTAATGATCATTCGCTCGTTGACAGGAAGCGATTATCTTTAAAATTACAGCGATTTGAAATTTTTCTAATTTTAATACCGTTTAACAGGATTTAAGATAAACGATTAAAAATCATCCTTTTCTTTATACGATTATAATTCAGAAGTCGTGTGGAAATAAATGAAGAAACATTGCAAAAGAGTTGGATTTCGCGCTTCCAATGATTTTTCATCCATTGAAGGAGAATCATTATCTTTGCAATTAAAATTTTCTTAATTCTAATACAGTTTGATCAAGTTTTAAAATAAATTATGTTTATTTCAAGAAGAATATTTGCCTCGACGTTCTTTTTTGATTAAAATAACTTGATTTTAAATGCAAAATACGTGTAATATATAAAATACATATTTGCATGAAAATTCCTAATCTAATAATAATACTGACTATTATTACCACACACTCCGTCTAATTTTCCATTTAAATTTCAATATTGCGCATTAAAAATATTTTAATAACATCATGATGTCGGATATCTCTAAAGTCCGATCATTTTTCCCGAGAAAAAAAAAAGACGCTCTTATTTGCAATCTATATTGCGCGTCGAACGTACACAAATGTCAGAAACGATATAACGTTTAGTTAATCGATAGTTGTCGATCTATTATGCGGCACGCGACTTTTATCAGAGTGTCGATATATATTAGAAACCAGTTAACAGCTTCATTTTGCAGACAGGGAATGGGTCACCGGCGAATAGGAAGGAACAATAGCAAGGTTAACTGGGACTATTAGTCAAGCGCTAATTCAAATCGACCATGGCAAAGACCTTCTTATGGTAGGTCAGAGACCGTGAGGATTAGTTATACAAGCCACGTGAAGAGGCGCCGCGGGCGTTTCGAGTTGGTAATTCCTGTCTTGCTGGATTACATGAGTTGGCCGCCGGATACGAGTCAGCCGATGGAAAAAGACGATAAATGGTTCTCACTGAATATCTGTAAATATCTTCAAGATCAATGTTAATTCGATATACGGAGAGGGATTTTTCTCTCTTCTGAATCGCGAATATTACGCGTTTGCAAATATTTTACATAACCAAATACACGTGCGGTGAAATTCGGGATAATATTGTTCGGACTTAGAAGTGTATTTTAACTGGATCGAAATAACATATCGGCGACGAGCAATCATCGTGAGATCAACTATGCAATTACGAGCAACGATCGTAAAAGAAGCATCCTGTGTGTAATTTTCCTGATTTCTATTATATACACGTGTTTTATAAATTACGTACGACACTTGACCGATTAACCCATATCCATGGTGCGTATACCAAGTGATCTCTGAACAATTGAACGTTCGTTAACCGTTTCGCTCAACTCTCTCGTGAAAAGCAATAGCCTCGTTACTATTTTATGACGGAGTGAAAAATCTTGCAAAATCTCGCTTCATTCTCCAACTGTCCAAATAACGTTTGGTTTCAACGGATTGCGTTGTAAATTGATTTATTATTTTCCGAAAGTCACCCTATAGATGCCGCTCTAGGTTAGACCCGTTCATATGTAGTCTTAGAAAGTTTTGCGCTCGGAAAACGAGCGAGCATATCAGAGTTTACGAGGTAAGTGTATCGGAAAAGGTGGTTGTTTTTCGTCGGAGGCTGAGAAAAGTTCACGGGTTTAAAACGGATTTTTCAACGCGAGCTAATTACTCGTGATATGCAAAACAACACGGGAGTAAATCAGTCACGCTTGCACGACTAGATTGAAATCTGTTCTAAAATCTGTTTAATTATCTGTCTTGTTCCATTTCCAGATCGAACTCGATCCAAAAGGTAAACACTTATTCGCAAATGAGATAAATAAATAAATTTTATTTATTGCTTTTGATTCGAATGTAGCAATTTCTTCAACAGCGATGAAAAATTTTTTAAGACTCAAGATCAATGGGCAATGCTTCCTGATGTGATACATCGAAAAAAATTCGCACCTAAACGATTCCAATTTTCGAGAATTGAATGATTCTTTGAATATGAATTTAATTTATATAGATTTTCTAACAGAAAAAAGTTTGATTGACGAAAGAATAATAGTTTAATTTACCTGTTTTGAATTTGTGAATGGATCCGTAAATTTTTGATCGAAAACGAAGGAGAGAGATCTGTATACGATTTATCATTACAATAATAATATTTAAAATGATTCCAGATAGATAGCGTTTTCCATATTTCGCGTATCCAACAGAAACATTAATAATTCGATTTCTTTCACGCGATGCAAAATTTTCCACATTCCAACTCGCCACTGAATTAGATTTTGCGTTACACCGTGGCCATGATGTAAGTAAGGAAAGATTGCAAATAAGGGATAGATACGTGTTTCACGTTCCAATTTGCATATCTAACAAGGAAGCCAATGTCTCGGTTTCTGTTCGATCTCACGCAGCCTTGTTCCTCGTCTTTCGTAAGAGTTGCTTGGATGTAAAATCTCCACGAGCATCGACACATTCTCGTTACTCGATACTCGAATAAGGTGTCGCTTGTGCAACCGTGTAGCGAACTGCGTTTCTAACGATGCTTCCATTCCTTCGAACAAACATGGACAGGGATTCGTCGATAGTGGGTGGCGATAGTAGGCACGCCGGTTCTAACGTGACGTATAATTAGCAACCCGGTTACCTGGTGATAACAGTAGCCGACAAGTGAGCTTATGATTTTCACATCGCTGGCACGCGAAAGGAATGTAACGTTTACACGCATCGAAGAGCAACATTCATATTCATATTCCTCTGACCCCTCTGATAAAACTGAATTTAGGCCATCGATTATCATAAATAAATAGCGTTAATTAATAGTTTTATGCACACCCCCGATTTAAAATTCTCAAGTATTTGCTCAAGTATACGCTACTAAGATCGAAATTCGGGTTAAAATTTCCACGATTTTTATTCCATTTATGACGCACATTTCCCTGTAGAAATGTACATCGCACGAATGAATTATCAGATCGGAAATTACGCGAGGATTTCAGTGAAGAAATCCTCTCGCGCGTTCGAAAACGCCTCGTGAACGTTGGCTTGGAAATTCGACGACGAACAGTATCCCAACAATGGCTTAACATTCAACAACGGAAGCCAATTACCTTCTTTTACCCCTTTTAAGATCATTATTGGCCGCGATATCTCGACAAAACGATCGTGATCCCACGGAACGATACCCCCGCACGAACTGCATCCGATCGGAATTCAGTGAAGGGTATATAGGCGGTAATCGGCAGGTTTAACCGAGAAGGAACAGAAGCGACCCGTGTGCACGTTAAACCTTCGATGCTTGAACAGCAGGCGCAATAGGCGGATGCATGTAAACCGTGCGACCATCGATCCACACGAGCGAGCTGCACCACGATGGATAAACGTTGTTGTCACGGCGAACTCTGTGCAGCCTGTTACTTTTGCGAACGTACGATGCGGGAGGGGGGGAATGCTTCGTTTCGACGAAGATTTACGCTGCTCTCGGAACGAACGGAAGGGTAATTTATTTATTTTGCACCTCGTTCGGGAAAGAATTCGCGAAAAGGCGCGGAGAGGAGTGTGGAGAGGGGATTTTGTATCGAACGAACGGGAAAAGGATTAAGGACAAATCTCGAAGGTGTGATTAAAAGTGGTTTCATCCGTAACGACCTAATGTAAAATGGCTCGAAATTACCGTGCGTTTGCTATTAAAATTCAATAACGCTGTAATTGCACGAGGTGAAAGCAATTGGTATATATATATATAATTTGACGTGTTCTCGATTATATGGAAGCAAAAAAAAAAAAAAAAGAAAGAAAAAGTGATTACGAAACAACATTATAAATATTCTCCAGGAAATTTTGAGTTTTTTGTCACCTGAGATCGTATTAAAGTGGGGAACATTGGGGAACACGTAATTACGGAATGTCGTGATCCATAAAGAAATCGATGCGCGACTAATTTCACACTTTTTCCACGCAAGATCCTTTCCATTACCTTGGATCGAGTTGGAAAGAAAGAAATAAAATGATAATAAAACCGTCCGTTCAATCTACTTTCCTTAAAAACTTATTATTCGAACCAAGGACGGACCTCCTCTGTGTTTCGATTTTTCATCGAGGTTCGATTCGAAATCGTCCATCTTATGCGTCCGCAAAATATAATGTTACGAGCGATAGGGAATGGGATCATAAATCGTGGTAAATCAGGAAAAGTGATTTCCATCGAAGACGAAGGAAAATTGCTTTCTAACCCCGGGAAATCGGGTTGCAACATTGATGGCGCAACAACGTGGCAAAATTCGAGCGGCTCTCTGCAGGATCGATAAAGATCGATTGAAACAGCGATCTGCCCGGCGATAGCCAGGAATGAAGTAATCGGCGAGTTTACTTTGTCTTTTTCATCGAGGGAAATTATTTTGCGCAATAATCGCAACCGCGTACTATTGTAAGGGGGTGGGGAGGGCGATTAATCAAAAAGGGAAATCAGTGTCTCGTTATTGCGTGTGATTGCGCGATGCGAAATTTGACAATTTCGGCGAGGAGGGAGAGGAGAAGGATGGAGAAATTGGATCGATGCGCATCAACCGTGATTTGATTTATTCGATTCGCTTTTGAAATTTATCAAAAACTTGTTGGAAAGTTAAAAAATTTATCGATCGAAATTCGCGCGTCCAACTTTTAATTGGTTGATAATTAATTAAGTATTCAAATAAAAAAGAAGGGAAAAGATTCTCACGCACGATATGCTCTGTGGTTTCTTCGCGCGACCCTGAAAGAAACGCAATCGTGCCACTTACCGAAGTGCATTACATCCTAGCGTATATCGGCGCATATAGACGATGTACTTGCATTATGGATCGCGGAGAGTCAACGGTGGCGTGCCGCAACGTAGATGCTTGGACCCGATAACCGGCACACGGGTTACGTAAGAATGATTACGGTACTGGTTCTACGATCACCGCCGACAATGGGGAAAAATGAGATTCACACGAGATCGATATCGACTCGGCTCGACTCGGGGTTAACGAGGCCGAGAGAAGATTTTTTCACTCGATTTTTGGACGGATTAGAAAATTGTATGCGAAGATCCACATTTTTTGAAACGAATTTTGTTATAGACATAGTTACAGACGCAATTGTTAAAACTACTTATAAACTGTCCGATCTTTTTGTACCCGAAAAAAAAACTTTTTAAAAAATTCCTATTGTTAAAAAGAGGTTGCAAACAGCTACAACTTCGCCTCGTCAAGCAAATTATTTGTCGTTTTTCCATTGCAAGGAGCATTCGGTACACCGAAGTGAAACTTAAAATTCAAACGTACGTCTCAGCAAACGTTCCCTCTGAGCACACACATCCACGTCGCCTCTGAAACGTAATTACACGCTGCGCTTTGATCGTTCAACGGATGCCCTCTATTTACCGGGGAACGTTTGAGCGGACCCCCATGGCAGAGCGACAGAGAGAGAGAGAGAGCCGAAAGGGGGTAGCCTTTTCCCTGGCCGAATAAAATCGGTCGATTTTCATTGCAACTCGAAAACCACCGGCTACACATTTGTGCAATTGCGGATCTGGAATTTTCTGATCGCGAGAACGGCGAAGGGCGAACCGATTGAAAGGGAAATCGGTCGTGAGAGCCCCTCCCTTCCGCCACAACGATCTTGCGGCTTTTCCTGTTCTCCGTTCCACCTGGAAGCCCGCGTTACAGAAAACGATCCACGTACGCTCCTTGCCATTTTTTCTTTTTTGCCCCCCACCCCTCCTCTCTCTTTTTTTCTCCCTTCTCTCTCTCTCTCTCCTTTTTTTCGCCCAATCACACTGGCGAAGTATCCTTTTCCTTCCACCCGCTCACGACGAGCTCCATTTTGTTGGAAGTTGGAGCGAAGCGTGTGGGTGGTTGAGTCAAGTTCGTTAGGCAATCTGAACCGGCAAACTCGAGGAAGTAGAAACACGCTCCTTTGTTAAATCATTGTTTTCTCAGGTGTTTTGTTGAACTTGTTGCTTGTTCCAGCCAGGAACCGGGGCCGGTCAAAAGTTTCGATTCGCACGATAGGGATTATCAAGGATTTTATTAACGTTGTTCCTCTCGCTCTTCTGCGAGACGTACGTGTAACGCGTTCATCGATACGATTCGAAATCTGGGTCGGCTCGATTTGAAAGTAGCATTTTATTTCTTTGTGTTATTTATATACGTACCTCGCATCTCGTGCGTTCAATATTGATCAATATTAATGCGAGAATTATTCCGACCGAATGTAATGAACGCGCATTTCGTAAATCGATAATCAAGAAGGCTTCCGATTCAGTTACGTTTCATTCTCGTTGAAAACAGATAACGGCGCGCGAGAATAATCAGTTTGACGAGCAAATTGATATACGGATTAAAAGATACAGGGTATAAAGTTACAAAGTGTCGTGGCAATCGGTAAGATTTTCCTCGCATCCATGTCGTAACAACATTCCTTCGCGTCTGATTCGAGTTCAATTACTGTTTTGTACTATCTTAAGAAAGAGATAATTCTTAAATCGCGAATACCTTTTCGTTTTATATATACAATAATTGCAATCAACATCATATGCCAAGCAATTTATTCCTCGTTCATTGCTCTCCCCCTCTTTCTTCATTTCACTCGCTCCTCGTTTGATCGTTTTACCTTTCTCTCTCTCTCTCTCTCTCTCTCTCGATTGAAGTAATTAAAAAATTCTTCGACACTCCATAAATTCCAGAATATTTTTCCTGCGACGTTCCCGTGGGAGGTCTAGGACGCGATGAAATTCTCGAAGAGCAAAGGGCATGGGGGGAGGGCCGAAAGGGGTTGAAAGCTTGATTGCAGGATCAATCGAGCGCCACTTAAAATTTCGGATAGTTTTACGGGCGACCGTCCTTCGTTAACGTTCGACTAATTTTATGACTGACTCAGCATCGTTCGATTCCAGCTACGATCCTTCTTTGATCGTGGCTAATGAAGCACGTCCACGGATCGGCCTGTCTTTTAGCATGCTCTGATAATCGTCCTTCTCGGAACGTCGGCCTGCGTCGTCATCGCTCCACGATTTACGCCTTTTCTGAAACTGCTCCTATCATTCCATTAAACGAGCGGAACTCGCCTATTCTTTCTTTCTTTTTTTTTTCTTTCTCAAAATGTTTGACTTCCAAATGAAGAAAGCAAGCATTATGCAACGAGTGCACGGATTGAAATTCGTCGATTAACACGAGTCTACTGAAATACTATTTGTTGAAAATTTTTAAAAAAGTATCGAGAGTAGAGTTGGAACGGTAGCGAAGGGTGCAGTGATCCTCTGTCTGCTGTGTACGACTCGTAGGAGACCGTGCGTCGGATTTGAGGATCGCTGTGCTCTCTAACGATTCAGTTCACATTCGTGCATCAGGAATATTTGCATCGACGTCTAATTCTATGATAACGTCTTAGAAGCGTCGACTTTTTTCTCCTTCTTAAATTTCTGAATGTAATACCGTGCGAGCAAAGTAAAAATTTAATCATAACGGTAATAAGTGTCGAGTTGAGATGAATTGAAATATATTTGAAACAGAGACCAATCAATTCGATGTGCTCTTGTATCGAGTTTGCAAGACCTCTGATTCAATCGAATCTCCTAATTCATCGAGACGAAGGTTGATTAACGATTCTTCCTATTTGAATTATCACCTAAAATAGTATAATAATGATCGCTACCAAGGTTTTTAAACAAACGAACTCATTAGTTCACTGAATCGTGAACTGGAACTTAAATCGCGTATTTGCGTAACGATAATGCTCTCGAAACGAGGCTAATAGTAATGATGAGCAAACGTCGGCGGATAAAAAAAAAAATGTCACAATGAGTAATTACGTTCTCTCCACTCCGCTTAATTGCATCTTTAATTGCATTTTTCGTACTTTCCTATTTTATTCGTTTCGAACTCTCTTGGAAACTCGTAAATATCGTGGAATGCGAAATTCGAGTTATTCGATATGACGACGTATGAATATTTAAGTTAAAATAAAAAGTTAAATTATTTCGCTGTCATTCGTGAAATCTGGGTCAGGCAGGCTTGATAAGAATACGTTTTAGAATATGATAATTTGCGAGTGGTGATCGCTCGTATGTGAAAATAAATAAATAAATAAAACGAAATAACGATGATCGGTTAAAAACGAAGAGGAAAAAAATTAATCGCTCGCCGAGTTTTCCTCGTCTCTACTTTCGTTTATTTATTCGATGATTAATTATTATCGAATCTTGCAATTTGCATCACTTAAAGTTAAAAAGAAAGGAATCGATCAATTCGGGATGAACGTGACCAGGAATAATTATGGAATAAATCTTACGAGGTCAAGCACGAGTTTGAGAAGAGAAAGGGCCTGAAACAGAAGTAGATGAAAGATCGATGTTTCTCGAAGGAGGAAGTAATGGAGCGACACGTAGATCGATAGTGTGCCCCGGCGAGAAAACCGGTCGAGAGAACGTAGCTTCATAATCTATACGCAAAATCGTGCGTGGCATATAAATAAGTCGAAAAGAGGTCGTAATCCAAATTGTGATGCCATCATTTTTTTAACGTCAATTTAACGTGTATTATTATATTTAAATTATATAGAAAACGAATCTTCTAATTTCAATTTTATCATTACACGAATTGAAAATATTGCAATCGTAATTACGCATTGAATTGGATTTTGTGAAAATGAAAATTTTCCAAGAAATATTCTCCTATTACTTATTTAAGATCGATTATCAGTTTCAAAAAAATTGATTGAGATTAAAATCGTCGAAAGGAATCGTAATCGAAAATATAATTTTAAAAATCGATATTATAAATCAGGATCTGATAGACCTAGATCAGCTATGCAGTCGAGCAAAACATAAACCAATGTTATTCCATAATTTACGTAAGCCAACTGTAATACGCAAATAGCGGTTTAGATACATTAATTGACGATTGCAATGTTTGAACTAAATGCATCAGCAATATATTTTATCGAGTTTTTAATTCGATTAAAAAATCAATCTTGATAATCCAAGATAACTTTACTAATACCTTTATCGCTCGTTTTATGATATTTCAAGCTCGTTCTAACCTTTTGCAACAAGATAATCGCACATCATTATCATTCATTAAAGCGATATTTCCTCGACATCTATCATCCCAATTATTTATTTTATACTTATTTCAAAATATTACGTTACCAGAGAGAAATAAACGAAATAAAAAATATTGGATCCACTATCTTTTATCAAACTATTCCTGACGGGTTACCTGCCATCGATAGCTTCGTCGAAAATCTGAAATCTGACTGAAATCTCGTTCGTTCTATAATGCCGTTTCAAATTCCCATCCTATAACTTTATAACATGTAAGATACTTGTTCCAGCATGAAGAATTTCCCCTGGACTCTGGAGTGACGCACGTTCCCGGGGGTAAAAATGCGACGCATTACGTAAGGAACACGCGACTTGGACGGTCGATTACGTGGGCAGTCGATCCGGGCTCGTGTGTATCGATGAAAAACGACACGCGCG
Organism: Apis florea; assembly: GCF_048593485.1. Classification (NCBI taxonomy): domain Eukaryota; kingdom Metazoa; phylum Arthropoda; class Insecta; order Hymenoptera; family Apidae; genus Apis; species Apis florea. The sequence goes on along the minus strand of NW_028256416.1, from coordinate 2,626,358 downwards.
AACACTATGTATGCATCGCGATACATCGAATGCATGCTCCATCAAGCGTAACGTTCCACGAGAATGTTTATACGCGAGGGAAGTATATGCGCGCCAGTTGTACTATTCCTTGGATACTTACATACCATTTACCTTGCGATCGTATATTAGGGGCAATAATTTGCTTCGATAGAGATAGCCGCTTTCTCGGAGGAAATCCTGCTTGAGACTTTTGATCCTTCGAGGTTGGTTCGAAGAAAGAAGGAAAAAAGATTTTTTGTCTTCAAAACTCGATTAAAAAACTTGGATCTATTCTATTCTTGATTATCGATTTAGGATCAGTAGCGTAGAAACTTCATTTTTCCAATTGCAACGTTATGCCATAAGTGAAAAACTGGTCTTCTGGTTGTTCAATTCACGTAAACGTGGGTGAACATGTTTAATTTATCGTTGCCTATCTTTGGAACGTTTTAAAGTATTCCTTGCGTTTTTTTTTTTTTGCATTTATTCCTTAAACTCTTGGATGAAAATCGGAAAGCGAGAAAATTCGCCTCGTTCGTTTATATAGCTTCGTTTATTTTGCAATACCAAAAGTTGAAAATATCCTTTTTTCACGCGCGTGATAAAAAAAAAGATCCTTATCGATTACATAAATTATTAGCAACGACGATAATAAATAAATAAATTACAATAAAATAAATAACAATCGAAGCGTATATAGGGGCTTCGAGGTTAAACGTTTAATTACGTCTCGTTTTCATCGTCTCTCTCGGTGATCGGCAGCTCCGTGGGTGGCTCGGTTGGCCATTTCCCTACAGTTGCGGCAGGGTCGATAGTGGACGGTGGTGGATCCGTGATAACAATCGGCCCGAGAGGTTCGACCGTGTGCTCCTCGTTCTTCACCTTATTTTTATCCTTCTCGTCCAAACTTTGAGGCCTCTCGTTCGCTTCTGGCTGCATCGACATCATTTCAGGCCTCGGCTCCGAATCCGGCATCGGCGGCGTCAACTCGGTCGACGGTACCATCGTTTTAATCTGACACTGACGACCCATATAGCCAAGAGGGCACACGCATCTGGGAGGAAAATTTATTACCACGTTTACCAGCGCTTGCCACGATATCGGTGTCAAAGGGTTTACCTGTAATTCCCGTCCTCCTTGGTCATGCTGATACAAGTCGCGTTATTGCGACAGATTGTCGGATGCTCGTCGCAGTAAGTCAGCTTCTCGTTGCATAGATCACCCGCCCATCCGGCCTCGCATCGGCACTCCCACGGCCGTTTACAGGAACCGTGAACACAGCCGGGATAAGGGACGCATTCGGTGCAGTTCGGGCCTGTCCAGCCCACGCGACACCTACACGTCCCCGGACGACGGCAACCACCGTACTCTCGGCTGCATCCTTGCGAGCAAATCGCTGCGCGGATGAGGGAACGTTCGAGATAAACGAAAGCTTAGATGAGAGTTATGCGCGCGTGGAGGAAGATACGCGCGGAGGGAGCTTAGATTAGAGGAAAGAGGATAACCTACGCGTTTGACAGAGAAGCCCGGTCCAGCCAGGTTCGCAGCGACACTCGAGCGGGCCCTGACACGTCCCGTGCACGCAACCTGGCAGAACGGCGCATTGTTTGCACTTTGGCCCTTGCCAACCCAACCGACATCTGGAAGAAAATTTCTTTAGCATCTTATTTAATTATCCTGTGGATCTCGTGAAATTTAACCCTTTGAGAGTGATTTATCCTAGATTTCGTCGATCTTAGATTGATAATAAGGGCGCAGTGTTGATTTGGATGGATAGATTCCTCGGCTCTTTATTTCTTTATCTTAGGAAATCGTATAAAATCATTTTGCGTTACCATTTTACGTTGCTGATTGTTGAGACAATCGCAAAGGATTAAATTTCTTTTTAATTAAACGCAAATTACCCATCTTGTTGAATAATAAATCGAATAAGAATTTGTTAAATTTAAACTGTGAACGCTTTATCAAAGGAGGAATCACGATCAATATTCTTATACAGCTCTTCTCCAAGCTTTTAAATTATCAGCTACGAACGTTAATGGGTCGATTCGAACGGACGATTCCATACCCCTCGATCCATCGGCTACCGGCACTGATAACCGCTCATTACTCGGCTATTACGCCTTACCTGCATTCCCCGGGCTTCTCACAGTACCCTTGGCTGGACAGACAATCGGAGGCGCAGATCGGTTCCGAGCAGAACATGCCTTTCCATCCTGGATCGCACGAGCACTCGAAACTCACGTTGCAGCTAAAAGTGAGAATTCAATCGTTTCGTTCGATCTTTTTCACCGATCGTGAAATATCTCGTGGGAATAAAGGGTCGTTAAATGCGTTCAAAGTGCATGTTATTAAAGTTTCAACTAAGTGAGGCGAAAATCGATACGGTTGTTCGATCGATTTTTATTCGTTGAAATGGATACAATGGTTACTGGCAACCGCATCGCTTCTAGAATATTATATTACTCGAGAAATTGAAACCTGAATCGGAAGATGATCGCTATTCACTTCACGCAATCTTATTAGGTTAACGGGTAACTTGTCATCCGACTTATAGCTTGCATCTGTCCTCGATCATTTCGATCCAACGAACCGTGTAAAAAAAAAAAAAAAAAAAAAAAAAAAAAGGTAAGAAAGGATTTTTACCTGCCATGTTGACATCCTGGCAGAGCTACACACTTGTCGCAAAGCTCACCGTAGAAACCCAATTTGCAGCGACATTCGCCTGGTCGACGGCAGTAACCCTGAAGAGGGTCGCATCCTTTTCGACAGATTGGTACGTCACACAAATCGCCAGTCCATCCTGGGAAAGAAAAAATTATAGGAAGAAGAATAATATCTATCTTCGTTTTATGTCGCGTATCGATTTCATCGATCTTTCTCTCTCCTTATATATTTCTTTCCTTTTTTTTTTTTTTTACCTGATAAACATTGTACCTCTCCTGCCTCGTCGCAGACGTAGTGCGAGTTTGGATGCTGAGAGGCTGGTATCTCACAGGCTTGCTTCTTCCATTTGGGAACGTATCTGAATCGAGCGTTGTTTTATATTAAAATAATCGGCTAAAATTTCTGATAAAAATTACACGTATCGATTACGTGCAATTTATTTTAAACGGTCGAGAAACAGGGTACACATTATTGCGTTAGCGGTTGGGCAATTTAATAGACGTGCGGTTTCAATTAGTATGGAGGTACTTAAAATATGTAGAACAGTGGAACGGGCGATAAGAAAGGGAAACAGGGTAAGATAAGATCGGTAACTATCCACCAATTATACGCAAAACAATACCCACATGATACGAAAGCAACGCACTCTGATCCCCGATAACCACCTTATTATTTTCTATAATCAACTTTTCGCATTCTCATAATAACAAACCTCCCCCCCCCCCCCCTCCTCTCCCGTTCAACGTATAATTAACACAATTATTGTATACAAATAAAATCGGATAATTAACGCGTTCTAAACTATTCAAAATTCATATAGCGTTAATGCGAGATTAATATCGGACAGATCTCGACGAATTTTGAAACGAGCGTTCCCTCGAAAGCGGATGGAAGATAAAAATCGAATTACCGGAATCGAAGTATCGCGCGGTATATAATTAAAACGATAAATATAGAAAAACGGAGCGAAGATCGAGTGGATTATACAATACCTGGGTCCAGCGGCGAGCGTAGGAAAAGGCAGCACACCTATGCCGAGTATCGCGGTAACGCTTGCTGTATGTCCATTGTTCAGAACACCCAGTTCACCGGGACCGATCAAGAGGCTGAGGCAGGCGAGCAGCAGTATCATCTTTGCTTGACTTCCAAGTCAAGACTGAGGGCGACCGTGTCCAAGGCTTCGGCTTGGATAACGGGACCTTGTTCGAGGTCACGGCACACTTTTTCACCGTACCACCATCGCGTCCTCGTCCACCTCTGTGTGCGTGTATCGAGCGCACACGGTAGCTACTCTGCCCGCTCACACCAAGGGAGACCAAGACAGACCTCTCTCCCCGATTGCGTTTGACTTTTTTTCCTCGGCTCACGACGAGTTTATTATTATTCGCCCGGGAAAGTTCAATGCACCTCGATGCCTCGGGAGGAGGCATTCCCCTCTCGCCAGAGTTCATCAGTGGAAAGGAAATGGGCGTCCCTGCAACTTTCTCGGGAGTTTACTTCTGGATGGAATTCGGGCGAACTCCCCGCGGGCCGTTCGTTTCTTCGCGAATAACAGTAGTTCTCCGATTTCTTTCGGGAACCAGTAATTGGAACGATCGTCGTTTCTTTATTAGACAGGTCCTGGCCAATGTCCTGTGTCTTGGGTAACGGGAATTTTTCTTTCTTTTTTTTTTTACCCGTGTCGAAAAAGAAATCCTCTCTCGCGTGTCCAAGGAATAAAAACGTGTGTTCGATTCTCGTTGTAATCTAAATCCATTCGATACGGGTTCCCTTCTAAATTCAATGAGCAGGTCACTTGGAACCCTCGTTTTTTTTTTTTTATTATTTTAATCCTGGGATAAGGAGGCGAAGCTGGGATTTCGGGGTTTTATTCGTCGGTGTTATTAAAACTAAGGCGCTTATCCTCGAGCGATTTTACAGAAAGATAATATAGTATATATTTCAGGATTTGTTGTTGTTAGGGATTTTCGTTCAACGTACAACGAGCAGGATTATTGGTAGAAGTAAGTTTTATTTATAGTTTAAGAACTATGTACAAGTTTGTCGAGCTACTATTTACAAATAAATACAACGTGCTGCGCGCCTCGCACCGGGGCGCTTATTCTTCGTTCTTCATTTTCAGTTTGATAGGAACTCTTTTACAGTCTGTTCGTTTCGTGTTGAGCAAGGAGCAAGTTATTTAACAATATCCTATTACATATACAAAAATAGCTAGGTATCTTTTGTACATTTTTCCACAGAGTAGAAATTTACAGAAATATTTGTCGTGATTAACACTCTTTCAAAGAAACTTGTTATATTTTACACGATAGGTAGTGACTTTAAATTTACTCCAATTTACTCCGATATATCCTATACCTACGCAAATCTACGGAATTTACATCGATTAATAAAATCGCACACGTCGTTCGTGACGATCCTCGATCCTCGTCACGAACGAATTCAGAAATTTTTACATCGTTTCTTCCCTATCTCGTTCCCTCTCCGGATTCACCAGAAATATCATCCGTCAGAGCATACGCGTATCCCTGAGTTGTCTCGCGATGTTCGTCACCGTTGTCGACGTTTCATCGAACTCGTCCACAATAGCAAAAAAAAAAGAAAAAAAAAAAAAAAAAAAGGAAAACAAAAGCATTGGTCTTCAAACGTGTTCGGCCATAATCTTCTCCTTTCTGTATATCTTGGTGAGCACGAAACCGGCGATGAAGAGGACGGCGCAACCGAAAGCCGCGTATATGTCCCACGAATACAATACCTGGACGGGTGTCTTTATCCTCTTAACCTGGACGAAATTAGGCGTAGTGTCCACTTCGATGGGGAAGCTGCCTGGGCCGTCGTTCGAGGCGATCCTCACGAGATATTTCGTGCCGGGGAGGAGGGAAATCTGGGCGCAATTCGAGTCGGTCACTTGATTTCCCATAAGGCCGCCCGTCTCGGGCTCCCACGAAACCACGTACGATTCCTTGCCCTCCGCGCGATCCTTCGAATCGATCCTGTCGTTGTAAGCGTTGCCGGTAGATGGAGCGTTGTCGGCCTCGAGATCGTCCTCCGTTGTTTTATCGTCCTTCCTCCTGAAGAAGAATCTTCGAAATATGTCGTCCGAGATTTGCGAGTCCTCCTGGCTCCTCCACTCGGCCAGAACTTTCTCCCCGTACTTTTCCAGGAAGAACTGTCTCACTCGGTTGTTGAATCTGATCTGTTGCTGAGATCTCTGTTTCTGAAGCTGGGTCTGCACGTCCTTCCAGGAGATGGTCGCCTCGTACAAGGGGCCCTCCTTCAACGACTCCAATTTCGGGACCCATTCTTGCCAACTGTAATGCTTCATCCCGTTCTCCATCGCGACTATGATCCACGTGTCGGGTCTCAGGCTCGGTGTACGCTCACCCGGATAGTAGCCGGCCACTCTCCACTGCTTGTACAGCTTGCGCATCACCACGGCCACGTCGAATTTGTCGAGATCGAGGGGCGCCTTCTTAGGAGCTGGTAACATGGACGGTAGATACTTCTCCTCTATTCTGGTTTTTCGATAGGTGCAGGCCGTCTGACAGGCTGGGCACTGGAAGAAGATACGTTTGCATTATGTCTCTCTTTTGTTTTCTTTTTTTACGGAAGAACAGGTAGTGTTGTCAAGATCTTGGAGATTATTTTTTTCGACGATGAAAAGGAACGAAGAACAACGATTCTTCTGCGAGTTCGATTCGATTCATTTTAAAGAATCACAAAGAATTTCGCGTAAAAAAAAAAGATAAGCTTCTTTTATCTTGCGAAAATGCTCAAACTCTATATATGTATATATCGTTCTCTTTCGACCTTCGATTTAAACAGAACCAGTCGTAACCTGGTAGTTGGCCAAATATTTGAAAAAGATTCGTATCTGGGCGAAGTTCGATACACCCGAGAGAGTTTAAATTCGTTGGACGCGCGACAAAGCGACTCGACCTTCCGTGAAAATCGACAGGTAGCCGTTTCTAAGCATTTTTCCCAGACCGTACGATCCTCGCCTCGAAATTCCCTTTATCGAACGTTCCCTTTCCTATCCGTCTACTCCCGACGCCGTTCACCCTACATTTCTCGCTTTCTTCTCTCCGCCTTTGAAATTTTCAAAGTTAAACCCTCCTCCCCTCAGGCGTTCCCTCCGCTTGATCGACCCGAATTTTCCGCCGCTTTGACACGGTCCAGATTTTTCGAACGCGACTCGAACGTGAAACACTCGGATATCGATCGACGAAATTGCGATACGAGTGTTTCTTTGCGAGTTCTAGAGAAACTAGAATTAAACGAACATTTCCTCTTCCTTTCACGCGAGATTTCTTCGTTCGTCTCTTTTCTTAGCCCTTTCCAATTCGAGTTGCTTTGACGGTGTTTATTTGAAAAATAAAATATCGATGCTACGTTTCCAGAGAAAGATACTCGATAACTTCGATCAGCTCGTACGATACGTGGCATCTTATGCAGAGCGATTACAGCCAAGGGGAGCGAAAATTCTCCTCGCGACTAATCCAAAAGGTTGGTTCACCGCGTAAATTTACTTACATGTAGATACTGGTCGCCCTCGCAAATGGTTCTTGTCTTCTCCCACCGGTTCTCGAGGGCCTCGCAGTACTGCCAACACTGTAACATAGGAGAGAGAGAGATGTATATATATATATAGAGAGAGGGAGAGAGAATGAAAATAAGAGAGAGAGAGAAAAAAAAGAACGGCGTATACACGTGAAAGAAGCGGGAGAGCGGTGGGCGGAGGGGAGTTTGAGCGTTGAACAAAAAGCTGTTGCACGCACGGGACGCACGGGTAAAAAGGAACGATGGTACGTAGCGAGGGGGAGGGTGGGGCGACGAAGAAACGCGGAGAAGGAAAGGGGAAAATAAGAAGCATCGGGCGGACCGAGCGTTGAATCGAGCGATTTAAGCGGCCATGGAGAGGACCAAGGAGGAGAGGAAGAAGGTGCAGCCGGGAAGGAAGAGAAGAAAAAGGGAGGGAGGGAGGGAGAGAGAGAAAGAGAAGGAGAGGGGGGCCGAATTAGCTCCAACCTGTTTCAGGCATAACAGGCACCGTCGTTGTTGTCTTCATATTTATTAGGATACCGTCTCTCGTGGAGCCCTGTTTCCAGGTTTTTTTTTTCTTCTTCTCTTAAAAGAGAAGAGAGAAAGAGAAGGAGGGGGAGAGAGAGAGAGAGAGAGAGAGAGACTTCTTTGCTTCGCCCTCCCTACACTCGATTATCCTACATCACGATGCGTTCTTTCTAAGCCTGGCTGCTTCGTAGAAACGCTGTAGGTCTCCTTTCTTCGTTCCAAAGACGTCTCCAAAAAAGCAACATCAGCATCCGCGATAATTCGACCTCGAAATAGTCTTTTTTCCCCGTTTGATGGTTTCTAATTGATTCGTATGAGATAGCGTAAAGGGACGAATGGAATTAGGATGGAAAAAAAAAAATGGTAAAAAGAACGAAACTACCCCCGCAATGCTCGTATCATCAAATACGAGTAAAGATGGTGGATAGCGGCTGCTATCTCGCAAATGAAAACGCGGAATGAATGCGAACCGATGAAAGATGAAACGGGGCTGGAGTACGTAGATCCTTTTCATCCCGTTTGTATCACTTTGCGACTCGGTCATTGATTTCCCGGAACGAGGGGAGCCTGGCTTTTACGACCCTCGCCCGATCGTAATTCGATAACGGAACGATCATCGTTGCATTCGATGAAATTTGATGGGCCGATCGACGTTGTATCTTCGACTCATTCCCATACTTATTTTTTGTATTTTCCTTCTTTTTCTTTTCACAGAATACGTTTTTTCTTTTATGGAAAAAAGATGCAACAAATTTACGCGTCGATTTCATCGATCCATCCAACCTTTCTAAGTTTTCGAAACTATCGACGTTTCGAAAAAAAAAAAAAAAAAAAGAAATTATCCACTCTCTTGTCGTTCGATCATTTTCAAGTGAAAAATTTTACTTCGCATTTGCACGGAAAAAAGAAAAGAGAGAAAAATATATCGACGTCAGCGCGCCTTCGCTTTGAACGAAAGCGGCAGGGCAGGCAAGGGCTTGCGGGGGTATCGCGAACATCAAAGACCCCCAGGACGCCGCAAAATTTCGGGATGAACCTGTCGGCAATTTAAAACTCTCTGTCCCCTCGTTTCCAATCCGTCGATCATCCCCTTCACGCTCGATTGTCCCTCCCCGTAAAACAATTACCGTCCACGAAAAGGGCGGGTTCAAAGCGTGCGACGACATTCCCTATGCAGGACTGGTCGTCATTATCCAGGCGTAATTCTCTCACGAGGGGTGAGAGGTTGTTCGCGCGCGCGACCTTCATTAAGCCACCTCCGCTCGTCCGCTTGCTCCTCCTCCTCCTCCTCCTTCTCCTCCACCTCTCGAGGAGAATCGTTATTCTAATGCGGCCCGTGGAAACGATCCTCGAGAACTTCGTCGAGCATAAATTTGAATGGATCATCGCCGCCTCGGCCCCTCCATCCGAGTAGAAACCTTCTCGTCGATCCTCGATAAAGTTCCACGCGTGTATTCCTTCTCTTATTCACACGAGTGGACCCCTCCACGAGTGGGTGTGCGTGCGTGTGCACGAGAGAAAGAGAGAGAAAGAGAGAGGGGGGGCATCGATTTCTGTGAAATTAATGGACACCCCTAAATGAGCAACGCCCTGTGAACACACGCGCACGCTCGCCGCATTGTGCGTGAGTTAATCGTGATTCCCATCTGTCCATCTGCGACGTGTCTGCTCCACCCAACAGGGGTGGAGTAGGTGGGGAGGGGGTGCGGGGACCACCATGATTTCCCGACGACGACCCCATAAAACCGACGGAGAAGATTTATCGCCGTGCGGGGCCGATACACCGTACCCTATCCGATTTCCACGCGATCGAATCGTCGTCGCCTAATCGCGTTCCTGCTCTCGCCTCGTGATCTCATCTCGGTTATTCCGGGATACGTTTTCACCGTTGGAGATTGTTTATCGTTTGGAGAATACGAGGAAGAATGTTGATTCTGTAGGGAGAATCGTCGAGCACGACGTGACTCTCGAGCGATTCGGATTATGGGGAAAGAGGGTCACGTCGAAGGCGGTGGCGTCGTGAACGCACGCGGTTCTTATTCCCAAATTTCGTGACGTACCGCAGCCGGGTTCTATTTGAGAATGGAGGAGAATGGGACGGAGAAGAAAGAGAGAGACGTGGGCCACGCGGTGCATTGTACTCGCTATTGCTTTGAATTTTTCATGCGTTCTTTCGTTTTTTGGAAACGTTTTCAAGAATATATATTTTCTATTGTATTTTGTAAAACGGATCGTGATGTTTCAAAGCAACGCGACGACGAGACTCTTTTATTAAATTAGAATTTGACTCACCACGCTACAAGTAGTCTGTTGTTGTTGCTCGGAATACCAATCGCATGTTCCATCGGAAGTGTGCTTCCTCAAGCACTGCGATCTGCACTGAGCGATCCTCACGATCGGTCCTAGATCGAATCCAGTAACCAGGTGAGTGGTGCACCAGACGAAAAAAAGGAACCAGGAAATCTCCATATTCGAAATCACACTTTTTATCCCGCGCTGTATTACGTTCACTCACTGTGCCACTTTTTCTTTCGTTCACCTCTCTCAAAACGAACACTCGTTTTTATAAAATTGCGCAGATGGAACGATTCGATCCGCGTGTGAATCTAATAAACGAGAACGCAACGTGTCCACCGTTGAACAACCGAGCGGAGAGATAGGTTCTTATACCACCGAAATTTCGAGCCGACTGCGACCCTTCGGAGGTCGGTACCTTCCTTATGTAGCCACGCGCCCCACCATTGAATTTTAGCTCGCCCCTACCCCCGAAGGCAGCGTAGCATCCCTTGTAATTATCCGTGGGCTGGAACCGTCCCTCGGCATATGGTCGACCATACCGCGTCACCATCCTTCTGCCCGAATTATTTGGCCGGCAGAAAAGTAGGGCAAACTGTGTAAAGTGTCGCGATTCTTCCTTTCATCTCTCCTTCCTTCTTTTCTTTTCTTTTCTTTTTCTATCTGATTCGACAATTCTTCTTGTCCGTTAATACGTTTCAAGCTATCGATCGATTGATTTTAAAAGTACCTGCATACTATTATTATTAGTAATTGGAAAAATGGATAACGCTAGTGGATCTAGTGGCATTGTACGAAATTTGATAGAAGAATTTACAATTTTTTCTTCTTGATTAAATAAAGCGCGGTTCAAATTCGCTGTGCGCACAATCGGTCGTAGGGCGAATATTATCTCGGTGTGGAGAGCCACCCTCGTGTTACAATCGCGTTGCGTTTCACTGTAATTATCCACGTGCCGTATGGTATCCGCCGGCGTATGGTCCAGAAACGCCATCCTACTCCTTTCGAGGCTCCGTTCGAGGAAGAAGAGGGGGAGGGAAGAAGAAGAAGAAGAAGAAGAAGATTGCTCCGAAAATTGAGTGCTCGCGGAACAAATTAAATTTCGCCTTCGGTCGATCGTGAAATCGCGTCTTTGTGACGTACCGATGCTCCTCCCGCCTTCCTTTTCATATCCTTCTCTCTTATTCGCAATTTCCGTCGAAAAATGTAATATCGCCCTGCGGGACGTAATTTCGAAAATGCCACGATGTGTTGTGCGCGCGAAAAATATTTCCGCGCATACGGTAACCGAACGCCACTCGGTGAAACTCGACACCGAAACGTTTTCTAAGAAAACTTCCTTCCCTCCAAAATCATCTCTATTAGGAATCCGCTTCCGGCTATCGAGAGGAGAAGAAGCAAAAACGACTCCGTTCTTAGACGCGAGGGAAAACGGAGGAGGATAATCATCGAGCGTCGCGACAACAAAACTTTTCTTTCCTTCCGCGTCCTTGTTCGAGTCCTAGCCCTCCCCCCCCGTTCGGGAAACTTCGGCCGCAATTAGCCGGCAACCTGGAGCAACAAGATCTCTTCCTATCCAATTTCTTGCGAGAGGGAAGAAAAAGAAGAAGAAGAAAAGGAGGCGGGAGGAAGGAATCGGTGTTGGATGATCGCGATTATTCGAGGGATGCGCATTATCAGAGGTCTGTTCTCGTGGCACGATTCAATATGGTTTTTATCCAGGCAGGTACACGATCTGGTCCCACCCACCACCTCGGTGGGTATGAAAAGAGCAAGAAATAGAACGAGGAGAGGAGAAAGAGGAGGCGGGCGAGGAGGAGGAGGATACGCGAGGTCGGCCGATAAAGAAAGACGAGGCAGTGAGGAAGAAAGAAAGAGAGAAAGAGAGAAAGAGAGAGAGAGAGAGAGAAGAGGGGGAGGAGAAAAGAAAAAAAGGAGAGAATTCGTATTCACCGGAAGTCGTTCGTGCTCTCCCTGGGTGCCCCGCGATACACGCGTCACAATGCACAGGATGTGTACAAATAAGGGTATTTGTCTGGGAGGCCGATTGTGGGGTGAAATATACGATGACGTTAAACGGGGTCCAAACGTTGCATCCCTCGCGCGAGCGCGAGAGCTCACCTCTCTGTGAGACACGGTGATCCGCGCTCCTTCGTTTGTGCTCGTACGCCAATAGAAAAAGGCCCAACGAATAGAGGAGCCATTCATCTAGGCAGCGTTTAGGGGTGGCGCTCTCTCCTTCAATGGAGAGTGACATTTTATTGTGCGCTACGGGCTTTTCTCACACCTGGACCCGAGCCGAGATCCACTTCGTCCAGACGAACGAAGATGCGCTTCCATCATTTTACTATTTCAAATTTGAGCTATTCACCTCGATTTCGATCGACGTGAAATCGGGTTTAACGAAAGATTTTCTTTTCCAAGCTGCGGTAAATAATTCAATTCAATGGTACGAGGATTTTACGACAGAAAGATAAATATTTATTGCTGTTTATCGCAGCAATAAATCACGATTAGTTTTATGGTTAAATTTCGAAACTGAAAATCGCAAACAATTGGATTTATAATGATTATTTTTAAATCTATCGCGATTGTTCGAGAATTTTGGAAAAGTCATAATAAAATTCATTCTACTGCTTCTATTTCTTTTCCCTGCATTCCTACTGTTTCCTAAAACTCTTAGCACTCGAAGCAAAATCGAATTAAACCGGATGGATATAAATATTCATCATCGATCGATCGTCCATGGTAAATGCATCGGGCACGCGTCGCGCATGATTCCGGGAAGCTCGTTTCGCACCGCACAGATCAGGGGAGAATTCTCGAGGGAATTCTCGAATGATCATTCGAATGATCATTCTCTCGTCCGTGGAGGAAATTCGACGCACGTTTCGGAATCGATCTTCCTCTCAGCCTTGTCGTAATGGAAACGTCAAAAGTTTACGATGGGTTTCTTCTATGATGAAAGAAACGTGAGAAATATTCAGAAGCGAAAAACTTTATCAAAACTTTGAACCCTCGTTTCCCAAAAACGGAAAGAGGTTCGAGAGCTACAACAATTTTGCATCTCATTACACCAATAATAACACGGATTAAACGAAAACATATTTCAAAGATTTTCGCATAAATGGATCATTGTCCACGCCTGTTTGGACTGAAATCCCTTGTTTGAAGCCAAAACTCGGTCAACCCCTAAACTCCCTCGACTAAAACCTCGAAAGTGCGAGATGTTTTCATAGGATCGGTAATCCACGACCGTCTCCTCCAACATTCCTTTCGCCTAATCTCGGCCCGACCTTCTTCGACCAACCAACTATCGTCGTGTAACATCTTCCGCACGATTTCTTCCTCGCGTCGCCTTCTGAGCGTTGTTTGTCACCCGTAATCCACCGCGCGAGGGATTACGTGAGTCTCGATTTTCCGTCAGATTGCGCGATCTCGTTCGAACCGGGCCACGTTCATCCCTCTTTCGGATGAAATTCAAATCGAACCCGCGCACGAACCTCGTCTATGGTCAAGATTTAGATCTTATCCGATGTATCTCTTTCGTCGAGTTTCCTTAAGAAATTATTTCCTTTTACGTGTATATATCTATAAAAAAAAAAAGAAAAAAAAAATTCGAACATGATGCGAATAACAGATGCAACATGCATTGTCGATTTTTCCTAGAATTTCAGGTACGGTAATATTAAATACGATGGAAAATTATAACTGTATTGCCAACGGTATTTAGGGATTCACAATGGTAAAAGTGCTAATGCGTTCGAAGGGAAACGGTGTATAACAAAAGAAGTTTGCCTATCGGATTGTGAAACGTCGGGGGCGCGTGAAGTTAAGCTGTGGGCTTATCTGTCTTGGAAAAATATTACGCCCCGTTTCGGCCAGCTCGCTTTCTCTGCCTTTAATTCTCTCGCGTGCACGTACAAAGGAAATATTTTTCTCAAATATTGTTTCAACAATTTTTCTTGTCCGAAATAACCATTTAAACCATTCGAACATTCGTCCATATCGTGAATATTTTCTTCTTTCAATTTTCTGATCGAGTTAACAACGACAAGCACCGCCTAATTTCAATTTTCGTAGCGCGTTAAGGATTATCTTTGAGAAACACCTTGCGTCCCTCGACGAGAATCATTCTTCCTCGGGGCGAGAAATGTCGTTCGAGCAGCCAACAGGGGCGACAAAGCGGAAAATTTAGGCCGTCTCTTTGTTCTGGTTCCAAGGAGAACGGTTTGAAAGCCAGTTTTCGCGTCAAATATGCTGGCGACAAATTTTTATTGTCATCGGAGGGACATTAGCGCTGGCTTTCCACGCCACACCGGCTGCCGGGAGGAGAAGGGAGGGAGGGAGGGGGGGGGGAAGGAGAAAGAAGATTTCTTAAAACGAAACGCGTCCCTCGGGAGGAGGGACAGGTGGTAACCAGGAGGATCGCCATTGAACGTTTAGCCATCGACCTTACCTCTCCAGAGGCTAGGTATCCCGCCAATATGTTACTCTGACAAATTCTCGAGAAAATGAAATTTATAACCATTTCTCCCCACTTCGTACCGTACTCTTCTAGGAAACTCGACTATACCTTGTACGTATTATACCAACGTTCAGCGAAATAATATTAGTATCTTAACAATCCAAAGATTTATTTTTAATACGATTATTTCGAACGATTATTTGACATTTTATTATCGTAACTTGATGATTTTCAGAATCTAAATTATAACGAAAAAAATATGTTCTATAAAAATAGAAAAATCGCAAAGGAATCAATGCAGAAAAAGTTTCTAAAGGTATAATCAGAATTATTAACTTTGGTTGGAAAAGTAACTAGTTAAAAATTTCGAATAAGAAAGTTACTTCAATCGATTGCTTATTGAAATGTTTGATTAACATTTATTCGTAGCTGTTATAGTTGATCCGCTTTTCATACGATCTCGTTTGGCATTTAACACTTATTTCTGATTGTTATCACGTGTTGAACAACAAATTATCGAAGTAACTTTAATTATTAAATTTTCCCCAATTTTCGCTGGATACAGTCGTCGCAGAAAAAATAACACGTAAAATTACTGCTTTCTCTCTTCTGTCAAATTAACGATGTCACCCCTCGTTTTGAAAAACTAGTCGTTTTGGAAAGCTGGTGGGCAGCGCGTTTATCCAAGCAATTAAGGGCTCGGAACGCCCTCGGCGAGGCGCGGGCGAAAAATTTTTTTCCCTCCTCGCCCTTCGTAAATCACGTCGTGAAACCGGCGAACGTTGTCGCCCGTTTTACGATGGCACTAACTTCGAATTGGAATTTTTCGAGTTGATTTAGAGCATTTAGGGGGGAAGAGAGGGAGAGGGGTGAGAGAAAGGCGCCACCGTTTCATTGTAAATCAATTGCTCTTTCGTTTCTTCAAAAGCTGTTCGACGCCTTTGTTTCGTACGCGACAGCGATCTCTCTTCCAGGCTTTTGCCCTCCTCGACGCTACCGCGGCAATTACCTAATTTACCGCGGCTTACTTTTTGACCGGAGCTGAAAACTGCGGTTCGACCGTCGCTTCTTGCACTCTCATCCCCACGGTAGGTCTTTGTTGCCGAATCACCCCCCGGGATGTTCAGAAATTTCCGAGCTGCAGAACGGTTTCAAAGGCTCCTGTGGTTTCTGCTCTCCGCAGACCTTCGTATAATAAAAGCTACGCTGCACACGACTTGTGCGACTTTCGTCAAACAGTTTTCGGATACGGTGCATTAAAACGCGTGTTTAAACTTAGGGAAAAAAAGTAAATCGAAAAATTGTTAGACCTTTTCAGAACCCCGAAACGATGCCTCGAAACTCGATAGAATTTCATTCCACTTTAACGTGCGCGTATCGTGAAAATTATAAAAGTAATAATCCGAGTGATTTTCATCGACGCGCGAAGAGATCAAGTTAAACGTGCACTTTTCTCACCTCAAAGCGACAAGCCTTAGCTTTATTACACGCACGACACCGTCATCCAGCTCCGTATCTCGATCATTCCTTCGTTAAAAGTACTTCTCATCGAACTCCCTGTCATTTCGCTTTTAGTATCTCTAAATATATTCTCGCGTGACGAAATACGATTCCAGCCAAGTCAGTTTTCTTACTTCTTACTCGCCCTCCCTCCCCAATTCTTTTTTTGTCGCCGCCATCCCGTCGGTGCATCCCGCGTCGCTCGCTTTTTTTGCACAATGGCCCGAGTCGGGTATATTGTCCCGATAATCTCGTATGCACGTGGTTCCACGCGTGTTCGCCAACGTTGAATGGGCCCTGTCGTTCTCGTTCACCGTCGCCGCGGAACAACCGCAGCCGCGTGTTCTTCGTCCCGGGCCACGGTAATTGCTCTCCGTCGAAAGGAGAGTTTCGCTATGGTGCCTCGTAAAAAAGCATGCGAATGCTGCAAAAACGGCGCGGCTCGCAGACCACAGCCACCTTGATTGCCCGCACCACGGCTTTTTTCCATATTAAGCGATGCCCCTCGCCGTCCTTTTTTCTGCAATCAACCGAGCCCGGACCCGGCAAATTTCTCCAAAATTTCCTATCTCTCTTTACCCCCCTCCAATCTCCTGCTTTCGTAACACGAAATATTTTCTACTGTATCGATCGAGAGTCGTATGAACGTGCAATCTCACTTTTCATCATAACGATCATAATTTATTCGTGCAAAATGTAACTGTTTAATTTAAATAATTAATCGTTCTTTCTCGGTGTTTGATCCAACTTGTGCCTAATCTCTAACTATTTTCTATTCATACTATCAGTTGGTAATTTTTGGAAAAAATCGGCGAGGATGAAAAAACCGGACTGGTTCCGAAAACTATGTATGCAAATAAGAACAAGAGGGGAGGCTAATGTGGTCGGGTTCCGGTCGAGACGAAAAATTAATTAGAACCGTGACCTTTCATCGAGAAATGGCGTGTAGAAGGACGGGAGTATAGCGTAACTCATTTCGAGAATGAACGAGAATCGATCCTAAGAATTCCTAGGGCACGCTCGAAGCCGACAAGGGGGGCCCGGGACTCGCATCAAGGATACGGTGCTTAAAGCGGCGAAAATTGGCCGGGCCTGGTCGCGATCATTATGCTCTGTCTTACAACATTCATAATTCGTAAATAACAGCGTTGGGGAGAGAGAGCGGGCGCCACGATTCCGCGGGCGATTTAGCATATTTTATAGAGACGAGGAAGGAAAGCCGAGAGGCGAAACGGGTGAAAAAAAGAAAGTTAGAAGATATGGAATAGAAAGGATGGAGAATGTGTTGCTGTGTAAGTGTCTTAACCCTCTCTCTTCTTGTTTCATCCTTCCCCTTAATAGTTTTATATCTCGTACGGAACCGATAATGGAAGTTGTGAGAAATTCATAAATAACGTTGAGAATTGAATCCGGATGCGCGTAAAAATTTGAATTGGATAAGTCCTCGCCGGTGTGCGTGCCACTTTTCGAAAAAAATTGAAAGATGTGTCTTTTTTTTGAACTTTAAATGTGTTTTATAAAGTTTTTGTATAGTTAATCGTTTAAAAGAATGAATATCTACGTGAAATAAATATATTACGAGAGAAACACGAGGAGAAAGAGGTTGCATTAGCATAAATGGCTTCAAGAATGTGGATGCAAAAGGTATCACTCGTGTTTTCTTTCGTACGTAAATTTTTCGTTTATAAAATTTCTCAAATAGTTAACTCAAAATCTTACGTTCTCATTTTCAACAAGATATTAAAAAAAAGTTTCGTCTCATTGGAATAATCTTTGGTTAGATCGATTATTAAGCTTCTATATCTCACACGATTTAATAACGCTTTCTCAATCGATAGCACGTAACAATCTTAAGAACAATCTTTAAGAAGATCGATTCGAGCGTGAAGGGTTAATTCCTGGGCTAAACATCGGGAGGAGCTATTCTCGCAGGTGATTGGCGCGAGCATTGCATTGAAATTCAAATTAAAATTATGAAATTATCCGGGAAAAAACGAAGGGAACGCCAATGTCGAGGGCAATTTTCGGGCAATTTCGTGGAGGGCCAACTGCCCTTACCCCCCCGCCTCTTCCATTTTTGTGCCCAGAATCCTGTAGAAAATAATGGACCACGCCGTCGGCGACCATATGGTCGCGTGGTAGAACGGCTGAACCAAGACGAATAGGGGCCGAATGGCGAAAATTCACGGCCACTTTGACCCACACCGACGCTTCTGCTTCTTCTCTTTCGAATGATAGATCGCCGGTGATCTGATCCTTTCCATCTTCCTGCTTATAGAAACTCGTCAAAATCTTCAGAATGTTCCTTTTATTTCCATTTTTTCTGCTATTGGTCCAAGCGAGTGAAAATTTGGAACGAGCAAGTAAGCGTTTGAAAATAAATTTGAATCGATAGTTTCATTAGTCGATATTATATCAAAGAGGTTTGAACGAATTAAATAGTCTATAGAGATCAAACTAGTTGCAATATAATAAATTAATTCTTGGCTGGAATCTGACAAATCGATCGAGTATATTTGCGTTTTAGTTCGATCACTCGCACGCCGACAATTGTGGAATTTTATATCGCTGGGTGAGACTTCAGATTTGATCGATTAACTGGGAACAGGGCAACAGTGTGTTTCGAAACTATTATAGAGAATGATGAATAGGTTTCCTGCGTGTCCTATCAAAATATTCTTCATTCATGGGAAATAATGCTAATGAAATACCAATCGTTGGGAGATAATTCTACATTTACAATTATTTACACTCGTAATAGTATAAATATTTGTTTAATAAATATTTATATCTAACCATACCAAATAAATAAATATCCCCTCGTTACCATTGATTATGACAATTACACGAAGAATAATCGAGTACCAATTTACAGAAATTTTATTAATCGTATCTTATCGTGTCTTATTATTTATGAAAGCAGTGGCAAATCAATTTATCATCTGTTACAATTTTTCGATATCCAAAGCAGGTCCAGGTATCCCTTAAGGAGCTTAATTTTCGTTTGAAAGAACGAAAGACGGTCGGATCGGGGCAGGGATTCGTTCCTCCGCAACATTTATGGCCGCGCCTTCGAGGCGTATTTTTTCCTCGAGATAAGTCTGGTCCCGCGTGCCATATGTCGACCATCCACCCCCCCCCCCGAAAAGCGTTTTCCGATTCTTCGCGCGCGCCGCAGATGGCCACGCGTCCTCCCCCTCCTCAAGATCTGGAAATCCTCGCCGCGCATCGCGCCGAATTTCCTGCGGAGGCCGATCTCCTCCTCAGAGAGACAGGAAAATTTACGTCGCCTCTGAGTGGGCCACGAAGAGTCAACCACTCGATCGAAGTGGCGGCGCGCGACAATTCTCTCCAAGTATGGCGTTCGTTAAACGGCGTAAAATTTTCAAAGATATCTGGAATGGTGTGTTACGTTACGTTTTTATTGCTGCGCGTTTATGGATTTAAGTCGGGCGCTAAGTCGGCCAAGGGATGTCGGTGAAAGGAAAACAAACGGCTTCTTTCTTTTCAAGATGATTCTCAACTCACGAATAAAGGTTTTACACCCTCGGCAAACAATACCGGTATTGTTACACGATAACTCAAGTTAAACCTGTCTGATTTGACGAGATTTCTTTCAAAATGGAAGGAAAGGATGGAAAGAAGGCTCGTGTATAAGGAACGAATTAGAGCCGCGAGCCAACTTTGTTATTTTTTTTGAGAATCTCGTATTGGTTGGTTTATGGTCCGGAGAAACATCGTTCGAATATTTTTTTCTACGATTCAATTCTTTGACTTCGTGTTCGAGTTATAGATATATGATAATACGGAGGAGCGATGTTATCACACACAAAGCTTTGAGTTTGAAAGAAATTGGAATTTTCAGATTGCATTGTGAATGTTGGAAAAATGAAACGATAGATTTTACATTAAATTAAATTCTTTTTCTTTGTATGATATAATATCGTTTAATCGAAGATGTAGCATTCTCAAAAAAGAAAAAAATTAATACGTTCTTCTTAATTAATTCGTTAAGTTTCGTTCTCGCGTGGCCAGAAGAAATCCCGTTGAAATTCTCGGGAATCCATAAATTGCACGGCCCCAGAAAAATGTCGAACTAACGAGTACGCGTTTATTATAAATCATAAAGATAATTACGTTAAGAGACGCTATGCCGGTTCATTAGGTCGCAAAATATCTTGTCGCGTCGATTCTTTCTTTTTCTTTTCCTTCTTTTCTTTCCTTTTTCTTCTTTTTTTCATTAACCCATTCCACGGGCTGAAAAAGATCTCCCAAGGCTATCTATTCGAGACAGAGGGGAAGCCGGCATAGAAAACAATTTGGACGGTGGATCCAAGTCGGCCGCCTTAATTAGTTCCACCGAAGATTACCAATCAACAATTTCGGAATCACGGCACTCTCCGTGTCCCAATCTACCCTTGATGTCCCCTACTTAAGAGTAATTCGATCGTTTTTCTTCCGATGCAAAACGTATAATTTGCCTTATTATTATTGTTCTTTAAGCCCCGTCAGAAACATTTCTTTTATCATTACCATCGGTGTTTCATCTAATCGATATCGCCACGACTCAAATCAAATATTCCCAATAATCAAATATAACGGGTAAATTCATTCTTCGCATACAGTGTTAATTATTATACTTCGCTACTGCGATCGTTCGAAATTCCGTTTCAAATTTATGACGCACGATTACCAGGATACCTTCAGATTTTATATTAAACTCGCTTTATATTTCATATATACATCACACTTGCGCAAACTCGTTTTAAAATAAACGAATCGACGATTCGAAAATGAAAGAAGAGAGCAAGTCGAAGCAAGATTTCCCTCGGCCTCCCTTCGAGCCGATCCCGCAACCGCGAGGGGATCAAAAGAAACTGTTAAATCTATTACGCTGTTCGGATCTCGATCGTGATTACGGTTCGGGAAGGAAAAAGGTTGCGCGATGAAAGGAAAAGGAAAAAAGTTGGGTGGCGGATAAATGGGTGAAGGGGGGGGGGAAG
The DNA here is from genome assembly GCF_048593485.1 of Apis florea. Classification (NCBI taxonomy): domain Eukaryota; kingdom Metazoa; phylum Arthropoda; class Insecta; order Hymenoptera; family Apidae; genus Apis; species Apis florea. The sequence continues at coordinate 2,605,355 of NW_028256416.1, read as the reverse complement.
GAGGGCCGAGAAAGGGATGGAGAGTGTTTTGTGGGGTCGGTGGGCCCAGGTTGCAGGTAGGCAGCGGACCCTCAAATCGGTCAAAAAATGAGGGGGCACGCAATATACTTTGGGAGCGGCGTGTAACGTCCCCGCACGAACCCGTTTACGGTGCGCTTCTCCTTGCTCTATGGTTTAGCCGACCGATGGCTGGCAAGAAAGGGATTCGTGGTTGGAAATCGCGATTACGTTTCCAATCTGATCGATTTTAATGATTCCGCCCCGTCATTACGCCTGGTCTCGCTTGTGATCGTCCGAGTGATTGCCGGTTACAGGACGTTTCGACTATATTTCATCGTTCGATCGGAAGAAAATCAATGAAGCGAAAAGAAATAGCGATAATAATTAATGCCGATGCGATCAGCACACTGTGGATATTTATGCATTTACGAAAAATGTAAAAATATAAAAAAAGTCTACGGAATAATATGCAAAAGAGGTACATGATATTCGTATAATACGTATATAAATTTTATTTCGCGCAAACATTCTTAAAGTGGTCGTGATATTACAAAATATTTGATTATCTACAGTACGAAACGGTAACCTTTCTTTTTCGACGAATCTCAAAAGAAAGATTTTGCTTCCCACCAAACAAGGGATCTTAATTAAATATCGAGTACACGTTCGAGAGTTATCGAAAAGCAAGGAAATGGCATCATTTAAATGTGTTTCCACGAAAATTCCATCCACCTTTCTCATCTTATCTGGACGGAAACGGTTGTTTCGAAGTTGCCAACGAATGCCAAGTGGTTGAAAGTTACACAGATTCAAAGCGAAGCGCGTGGCTCGTTGCATCGTGAAACTCGCCACGTCCTGTAATAATAGTTGCAAGGTCGGGCAAAAGCGACCGCGGGCCAGAAACTATGAGCACGGGGAGGAATAATAAAGTGGAAGGTAAGTCTTCGTGGAAGTCTTCTTCTTATCTCGAGAACGTTCATCTTCTGTCGCTGGAGAACAGAAGAGAAGGAGGAAAGAAGTCTAGAAGAAACAAAGACGGTTAATATATATATATATCCGGACACGTTATCGGAATATTAATATCCCTGTGGGTCTATGCTGTATGTACCGAAAAGAAGTCGCGCCACCCTGGTGACGATCGATCGTCCCGAAACATGGAAAGAGAAAAATCGGCGTGCCGCCTCGAATGTAATGGGACACTTCCTGATGCGCGCCGGTGATAATTCTTCCCGACATTCTTCCTCCTCCGCGCCAACGAGACGACTTCGAGAAACTGTTCGAGGGGTTTCTTCGAATTTCAAACTTTGCTTCTGTCCACCTACTTGGATCTCCATTCGTCTCGAGTCTGAAACAAGGATTGGACATCGTTCCGGAATCGTGTTTTTGAAAAATGTGTTGATCGTGTTGTTACTATTTCGCTCGGATAGAAAATGAATTTTTTTCGAATTCTGAAAATGACTGGTACTTTGAATATTTGAGATTTTTAAAAAAAGAAATCTCATAGAGATGTTTTTATTTACAAAAGAGAGAGAAAGAGAGAGAGAGAGAGAGAGAGCAAAGTTTGATCATCAGAAATTTAAATTCACTTTCCTTTGGAGCAAAGTTCGGAGAATTTGTCGTCGATGAAAGAATAAAATCATGCATTTCGTAAAAAATTTTGTAAAAAGTTTTCACATGTTTTACATTGCTTCTTATTTAAATACAGTTTATAAATTTTAAAGCGATATATACCTTTTTGAGATGATGTGTCGGTAGTGGTAATACTTATTCCGAACAAAAAATTCCGTCCATGCACGGACCCCGAGCCTTAATGTTGATTTTTTGACTTAGCACAATTCTCCCTCTCGGCTACCGTAGTCCTCTGCTCCTTTAAAAGAAATTTCATCCAGCTGCACGTATGTAAACACCTTTTACGTATCCCAATCTACGAATAACAATATATTATTTATAAACAGGATCATCACGAGAAACGTATTGAACTATATAAATCCATTAAAAACATCTGAATACCATAGATCCAAACGTTGAGGCAAAGAATTCGATCCTCCTCTGCGACAAACAGAAGTTTGTCCCCAGGAGTGCAACGGTTAGCCGTCTATCATTAGTCCAATACAAGAAACCCGTACACTCTGTATCTCTGAAACACAGACTGACAAAAAAAAATCCAAACTCCAACCCGTTATTTCAAGATGATTACGCACACGACGATAATTATACATCACGAATAATTCTTCCAGTATTCTTCGTTTCGATGAAACGACACACCTCTCCCTAAACGATTTCTTTCCTTCGAGAAAGAGAGAGAGAGAGAGAGTTATCGCGTTAGAACGTCGAAGTGGTTCTTCTCTTCCTCCTTCTTTCTCTCTTTCTCTTTCTCTCTCTGTCTCGAAAACGGTCGAGTGCCCTTCAGCCACGTTTCGTAAATGTGTGTAGGCTGCAAGTCATTTCGTCGAGTATCCACTGTGATCTGTCAGCCGTTCATGCGATGCGATAATGCGTAGTGACGGCTGGTGAATTCACTACGAGGTATGGCTGTTCTCATAGTTGGACCGACAGCTCCCGGTTTCTTCTTCCGTGCTGGAGATTTCGATGCTTGTGCAGAGGCTGCGGTAGGCAAGGCATCGTCGAGAAAGTTCCGCCGATGGAGAAGTCGCAGAGATGGATTCGACACGGCGCTTCAATTTTAGAATTTCTCTTCTTCCCCCTTCTTTTTCAGTAATTCGATATTTACGATATTTTTCATTTTTTTTTTTTTTCTTTTTTCTTTTCATTCGAGAATACGATAGAACTCTCGAGAGTTGTGTTGTTTTAAAATGTATAAAAAGTAAGATGTTACGCAAGATGGATCACTGGTTTTGAAGAGAGTTTCGTAATTTTCTATGAAAGTTATTGTGCGGAGTTTCGACGAATGCGGTCGTTAATTACGCGGTTTTCGCAATTCGAACACGGTGCAAGGAATAAATAGAACTTGTAAATATTTGTGCTTTTATTAGTTCCTTATCACAACTCATAGAAAAATACGATAGTGATTTATATTGTATACTTATATTATAACGATAATTGACGCTTTGATAAAAATTTTATATCGTATTATCTATTATTGTCAATAGTTTGAAATGATTGAAATATTTGTTCTATGCAATTTTTTTCTATGCATATATAAAAATTGAGATTTCTCTTCTCCGAATGATTTCAAAGACTATGATATAAGATCAAAATAATTTAAAATTATCGTAAATTCTATGAAACTTTTTCTATAATGTTAATCGTCTGGCAATTATTGGCAGATATCCTATCCGATCAATATTCTTTTTTACAAAGTATTGCAATGTTCGCGCAAAGAATATCATAATTATTACTTAATCATCATCTAAATTCAATCACATATGCTTTCGTTCGCTCTAAAGTATCGTCTCGAAACATATGATACGATACAAATAGACAATAAATTCACGATACTAGACATTACGATTCAGCGAAATCGTACAAATAACAATCGTGAATATAAAAAAAAAAAAAAAAAAACGAAAAAAGAAACGATAGTCGAAAATCGTCGAGACAAGGAGTGGAAATCTCACGTAGTCAAGGTTGATAGCTGCCTGTTGGCCTCGTTGTTATTCGTCGAGTTCGCTTGTTCCGTGCTCTTGTCTTTGGACCGATCTGTCGCCTCGACCGCGCCAGTCTCTTCCTCCCTTTCCAGGTCGACGTAATAAACGTACCTCGCCGTGTAGCAGAGCAACAGCATCTCGATTAGCATCAGGGCATTGTGGGTAACTGAAATCGGGCAGAAGAAAGTAACAGTGCTCGTTCCTTTATTTCTGGCCCTCGCGTATGGAAATGTTATGGGAGCCTCTGTGTTCTTTCATCATGGTGCCCCCACCACTGTTCCCCATACCGGTTGCAGTTGTCGTCCTCCCCGAGGAAATTTGTATTCATATTCGAGAAGACTTTGTTCTTAGAATATAAATGTCCAAGCTGAATTATTTCTCGAAGATTTTTTTTTTCCTTTTCTTAAAAAAAGACGATCATCTTGGAGAAAGATTCAACAAGTATATACATATGTATGTTTCTTCGCGTTTGTTAATTTCTAAAAAGTTGAAAATATAGGAAGAATTTTTACCATTGGCGTAAATTTGCGGTGTAATCGGTGGATTGCAGGGAAACAGGCCCGTTTGCACCAAACCCTTCACAACGAACGCCTGCAGCTTCGAAAACAGCAGCATTATCTGGGTCACTATGGTCTTGCGTGGAAGTTTCGCCTCTGTGAAATTGACAAGCAGGTCAAAACCGTGCCCATCCGTGCAGGCTCTACGCGGCCGCAAGAGACAATGACGCTTTCCAGGAGCTTCAAAATTGCTTCCTGTCGCGCGTTACCCGTGTGCGGTCTCTCGCGCGATAATTGTCTTGGAATCTTGGAAGAAAGAGCATCATTCTCGTTTTTCCAATCCTCCGTTTCAATATTTTTGCAACAACGTGTTTCCACGCGCATAGGAATTAACAACGAATTTAACGTGTAAATGCAAATTTGTAAATCGTTCGCGGTGTTTCTTTCCTTTTGGAGAGTGAGAGAGAGGAATGGTAGAAAATTGTTTTATAATCGGCCTCCCTTGTAATTTCGGAGATGAGATAACAGGAACAGATTATACTTGGAGATTCCTTCCTCTCAATTAAGTATGCGCGATTTTTACCTGGAGCGACTTCTTGCAGACTCTTCGTAGTAACGGTCAACCCGTACACTCCGAGTATCACGCTGGCCAACGAAAGCGGTTGGAAAAAAATCGCGTATTGATCCGAGAGACGAGGCTCCTCGAACGACATGAACAAAAACGTGCTGTAAATTATAGTCTGAAATGGATAAGAAAATTTTTAGCAAGGATAACATAACTGTTATATTGGAGGGGAAAAAAAAAAAAAGAAAGAAAGCGAAAAAAAGATCGAGTATCTTTAGCCTCTGATAAATTTTTCAATGTAAGAAAACTCGGTTAGATAGTCGTTTATTTGCTAATTCTCGTTACGAATAGTGGAAAATCACATTGGAACGTATACGATTTTTTTTCTATAAAAAAATTAAGCGATACCGAGAATTTTATATCTGTATTTTAATCGCAGACCTTCCGTAGATACCGAGAAACCAACCAACAGTTAACGATCACTTTTTTTTTTTACGAAGCGGTTGCCAAGAAAAGAGAGCAGAAAAAAAAAAGAAAAAAGGCAGAAAAGAAGAAATAACCTGGATAATAGGAAGTTGCAGGACTAACAGTCGAAGCCAGGACAAATTGGAATCGGTCATTTCAAGACTTGGAAAGGGTAGACAAGGCCAACAGCAACAGGGCATCGCTCGCAGCATTAATGGCGGCGCCTTCGTGACCTTTTTGAAACCCACGTAGACCAACAGCAGATACAGTCGAAACAAGGCTATCGCCAGAAATATTTGGATCACAGCTTCCGATAGCAATTGGGTCCTGGAAACGATGGAAAAATCTTCACCAAAATATAAAATAGCGCCAATAATTTTAAATTTTGTTTGTACGATTGCAGGATATTATATTCTACGCTGAAGAGAATATTGAAAATTTAGATTTTCTCTTCCTTCGAAATGAAAAATGAGTTCGGGATTCGAGTTGAAAATATCAATGGACCTTTCTCGCGATGGAATTTTCGTGTCTCAACCTTGTTTGGCTTATCGAGAGGACCCATCAAAAATTTTGGGCAGTGCAGATGTGACACATTGAAATAGGGATTATCTCTGGGAAATCAAGATTATTAGGGACGAGGTTGCTCTTCTATTTTATAGTCGTTAAAAAGTGTCTCAAACGGGCCTTTGTTTCGTTATGCGCGACTTTTATCGGATTTCCATTTCTTTTTTTCCCTCGATTTTCTTAAGTGGATTTTCTGGTTTACTTCACCATCGACTCGAACCAAATTTGATGCATTTTGAGTGAGAAGAGACACAGTGCTATCGTTGTTTCATTTTTCTCTCAATTTCTGTCTTTCGATCGGGAGAAGAATTTGACAAGTCACGTTTTCTTATTCTTAGAAGAGTCCAAGGTTTTAAATTTAAATTTCTCAAATTATTTCTTGAAACCTTGAAGGTTAAATCTTTTACCTTCTTTAATATTGAAATATTAAAATATTCTTTTTTAACTACGATATGAAGAATTCGATACGAGAAATGGACTTGTTGAATTTTTCTTCCGAAATTTTTTATTTTGGTATCTTGAAAGTTTTATCATTTTATGCAGATTTTCCCGTCAGAGAATGGGAAAATAAACGAATTGATTTACCTTGGTATTCCAAGGGCTGTAAGAGTACAGATACTCGCTAGAGGATACAACAAAAGTAGCATGATACTGTTATTCTTGTAGGACTGTGTTTCCTTTTGATGGAAAATATTGTAGCAAGCATCCAGAGCGAAATACAACGTCAAGGTGGAGAGTATGGCGCCAAAGCTTAATAAACCTATACCAAATGAACTGAAACCTGAAAATGAAAACAGGATATTCGAAAGAGAGATAAGAATCTGTAATGAGATCTAATCTAATTTTTTTTTTATCATCTATTCAATTCAGAGTTGTTACTTATATAAACATTATATAGCAATTATAGAAACATTTCCTGGAAATGTTATATTGATGATAGTGTTAATGATGTAGTTAACACATTTATAATATGCTTATCTATTGAATCTGTGATATCTGATGATTTCATGATATTGATAAAACAATAATTTAGATAAAATTAGTTAATCAATCTGAGATAAAATAAAAATATATTGTTTTATAAATTTGATATTATAGTTTTATTAGATTATTTAATTAATCATTAATATAATTGATAGGATTTTAAGATAAAAATTTAAAAAAAAATTTAAAATAAAATTAAAACTACGAAAATCTCGTTCAATCGATATCTTCATCTTCAGATACTAAATCATATTTATGTTTCTTTTTTTTTTTTTTTGCCTTCTTTTCTCGCGTTATGTGAACTGAAAAATTGGATATTAGAGAAATATTGTTAAATAACAAGTAATAAGTTGTGCATCGTATCTCTGAGACAGAAAATTTATATTTAATTCTTTTTAGTTAATTAATTAGTATTTTTTTAAAACGTAAAAAATGGTAATAAAAAATTTTACTACATTGAAAAAAATATAATAGTTTTGAAAATATTTGAAATATGACTTTAAAATATAAGAAGAATGATTTCTTAAATTTATTACAAGGGGAAGGTTTCGAATGCATTTTCAATTTTTGTGAAAAAAAATTAATTTCATTAAAATTTAATTGAATTGAAGAATAGAACTTTGATACGTATATATATATTTATACTTGCTCTGAATATACGATATTAATTTTATGGTGTATCATAATATTTTTTCGAAGAGAAGATTAGCTTGTTCAATTTTTTTCGAGGACAAGATTTAAAATATTGAAAAAAAAAAAAAAAAAAAGAAAAGAAAAAAAAATGCATCGTTAATATAGTAACAAATTAAAAAAAGAATTTTAATTTGTCGTTTCAGATCAATGATTAATTCATTTGTTCTAGATACATTTTATTTTCTTGGAGAAAGTAGTAATTATCTAAATAGAATGACATTATATCGAAATTTTAGTAATTATTTCTAGTAGTATTTTTTAAGTGATGAGTATATGCGTTTAATTTTCGTCGAATTATAAATAATGAGTTATAATAGTTTTCCCGGAAATGTAATATTTCGTATAACGGAATATATATATATATATATAATCTTTGAGTAAAACTTTCACCGGCGCGTTTACTTCTGCGCATGATCTATAAATTAGCGTACATGAAACATTCAATGCTATTTGGATAAAAATACTTTTAAGCATTTCAGCTTAAGATATTATTTAACAAAATGTAATCTAATTAATTTAATTAAATATTAGAGATTTGTTGGCAAAATGAAGGTTATTGTTATATTGAAATTATTAAATAAATGTGTTCGTTTGTCTAATATAAAAATATTATTTAAAATAAATTGATAACATGTTAACTGCGTATTGTTTCAAAATATACTACTTTAATTTTTTGTTAATAATACAACAACAATTATAATTATAAACTTTATTTTCTAATTAAACTCTATTCTCTGTTATGTTATTAATATAATAAAATTTATTAGTAAAAATTATATTAAAAATATAGGTTATAGCAAGTTAATTTTAGTTTTTTTTAAACTTTCACATGTCAAGAAAGTTGTTAGTTGCGACATGGACAGCATAAAATTAGTAACATAAAGTAACAAGTTATGCGAATCATTATTCAATGCATCATATATATTATCGACACTTTAATAAAATAAATCTATCCAAAATGGAGAAATAACAATGCAATTGAACAAAGGTTGTAATATTTGATCACTTACTTTCTATTTGTTCTACTGCAGATGGCACGTACGTGTAGTCGCAGCTTAAATTTTTTAAGGAATTCCCCAGATTCGAGAATTCAACCTCCATCTTAAAAATACTATAGCACAAGACAATTTTAAAACACAATTTCGATTCTTTTTTCCACAAGTTTTGTCTATAAAGTTCACCAAGACTTACCGTCGAGACGTTTTGAAAACCGTAAGTGAGGCGAAGCTACCTTAAACAGCGAGTAGAGAGAGTGAAATCCCCACTTTTACTACCATTGGATGTCGTTTGTCATAATGAATGGTTAGAAAAATCAATAACGTGATTTATCTTTAAGTCGATTAATGTTATCTTTTCTCTTAACTATATTTTAACATTCTTATTTTTATTTCTTTTTAAGGATATTTTGTTATTTTTTTTTTCCATTGCATAATAATTAATAATTAAGAAATAAGAAGAATTAAAATTTTTGAAATATTTTTAAAAAAATATACATAAAGATATCAATCAAAAATGAAGTAAAAAATGAAAATTGTAAAATAATATTTAAAAACAAATTAAAAGTTTAAAAATCTGAAATTTTTATTTTCAGAATTTAAAAATAATAAATTAAAAATTGTCATATATGAAATATATAAAAATAGACTAAACTACGAATCATAATAAATCAATATGAATGTATGTAAATATATATTTTATTTTTAGGAATTAGAAACAGATCTGTTTCTGCATGAATATTGCAAAGCAAGTATACTAGACAAAAATAAGTAGTGAAAGAAGAATAGAGATAGAGTAAAAATATTGAAATCAGTCCTATCTCTAGAGTGTCGCAAATGGAACGCATACAAAAAGATTAGAAAATATTAAGAATTGATTATCAGTGTCATCTCTTTATTATTGAAGACATTTTTTTCAAAACGGGTAAAATAGAGTAGGAATTGTATATCAGCGCTATCTCTTGAGTGCCAAAAATATCTTTTTAAAAGTATTCAAGATGGCACTAATATTCAATTCTTATCCCATCTCTATCCTTTTCTATCCTATTTTCTATTCTTTTTTTGTGTTTCATTTGCGGCACTCTGAAGATGGCTCTGATTTCAATATTTTTACCCTATCTCTATCCTTTTTCAACTTGACGTATTCTGTCTTGCTGTTGGCGCGAGTTGAAATATCAATTGAATATATTTCTATCGTTTCGTTTTTTAAAATTACAATGTGTCTTAATTATTCAATATTATTCAATTTATTTTGTAATATATAATAAAACTAGATAGATAGATAGAATAATTTTTAAATTTTTCTTATTATATTGTTCTATTTAAAAAAAAAATAGTGATATCTCTTTTTTATCAAATCAAACAAATTAAAAAAATTTCCTTTCAAATCTATCTGAAAAATTACGTATTAACAATTTGCGAAATTCGTTCATCACAAATTGAAGAAGCAAACAACCGGTTCGTTCGATACTTTCTTTCTCCTTGAACTTGAAAGATTCAAACCCGCCTTTCTATTTCACATCACCGACGAGAGGAAAGCTCGTGCATCGTTCATGAATCGGTTGATTCCGTTTAAGGTGCTGAAAAGTGGAGGGAAAAGACAGATGATGAGTTCACCTGTGACGTAGCTAGTATACTGACCAAAGCCTCGTGCAGGAAGACAGTCGAGGCGAAATAAGCGGGTGAGACAGAGAGAGTTGGAAAGTAGGCCTTAGTCGTTCAGTCAGTAGTCAACTGCGTGCTCGGACGATTGGTTGTCGTAATGGTAAGTTTCTCTCGGTGACTCTCGTGTTATTGTTCGTAGTTTTGTTCGGTAAAAAAAAAAAAAAATCAAATTTTTTTTTTCGTTTGTATAAAAGTAACGTGTTAAGAATTTGAGTGATGTTTCCATTCATTTCTAATTGTAAAATCAGTTTAATTGTAAAATTGTAAAAATCAGTGAGATTGTTTGTCAACGGGTCAGCAATCGCGTTTACCGGTGAACAGTCTTCATGATTGCGTGAACTCGAGCAATTGTGTGATCACAATACAATTTTATTCAGAGAGTTTTAATATATTATTTATTTATAAGGGTGACGACAAGTTTTTTGAATATTTCAAATTAATTGGTTATTTAAATCATAATTTATTAAGTTTTCGTTGCAATGAATTCGTGAATGGAAAAGTATTGAAAGTTGAACGACTGATGAAGAATTGGTGGTAGTTTCTCTATGCTTTGAATTTAATTTTATTTATCGAATTTAAATAGAAAAATTATTTTTATCGCGATTTACAAATCTTGAGTGATTTATAAATCTTATTTATCTTAGATCGGAATTTTAACGAACTTTTCATTGAATCGTTTGTTCAAGTAAGCAGCACGTGTAAATTATAAATTCAATAGACTCGCTCGTAATATGTGAAAAGAGTCACATTGTTGAGGATGAAAGTAACTTTCGTTTTCGAGGATCATTATCATGGTAAATCACCCAGCGTGTCTAATTTCAGCGTGCCTAGAGAAAATCATATCGACATAACACTTTTCCGTTACGAGAAAGATTCATTATTTTGATATCGGTTTTTAAAATGATCCTCCTTCCTGTTTTCTCTTTCGATCGAATTTTTATCGATAAAAACGAAGCTACAAAGTAAATAGCATCGTTCTTAGTATAACTGTTTCAAAAAATTATAAATTTAACACGTTTAGAAAGTTGTCTATAATCGAGAACATGAAACGAAACAACGTTGAAATGTAATGGAACAATATTTTCTAATCGTTCAATCGTTTATATATATATATATATATATATATATATATATATATATATATATATATATGTATAAAATAAGATCTTATACCACGAAATGTAATTTATGCTTCAACAATTTCTCGAGATAATTAATATGGAGATATTTCATAATGGCGCAAGAGACATTGCCGGAAATTACGGTTGTGGCATCATGAGATTTCACCCTTCTATATTTATAATTTTTACTAGATATTATAAAGAATTCCATTTTTATCTTGTATTGCATAACGTAACCAAGTTGTTCAACTTTCTCGATCGTCAAATCAAATTCAGTCAAGGATATTTTATTTAAATATTCACTTTATGAATATGAAAGAAACTCGCCATTTGGATTTACGATCTATTTCTACATGTTCGAAGGGAAAAAACACTCTCCACTTTACGTAAACTCGAAGGTAATGTTCATTATCTATATAGATGTGACCAGTTGGTAACCAGAACGTTTAATCTTGACTTATGTTAATTGGAAAAAAATACTTTGAATGAGTTTATCACGACGACAAAATCTTAGATAGAAAAACTTCTTTTAATTAAAATTAATGAGCTAGTTCAAGTAAAAAGTTGGCAATGCTCTAAAAAAAGTTCTAATTAATCGGTTTTTAGCGGTACTCGATGGTATAAAAAAAAAGAATGATCAATCAAAAAATTACATCAAAACAATTTTAGATCACGTATCAATCGATAATTCAAGATCTGTTAATTCCCAGAATACAATTGGCATCTTAAAGTTGAATGCAATTTCAATTAAATTTAATCTAATCAATAATTGTGTGCATAGTTCGCGGTTTTCTCTTTACTGCTCCTCCTCCTCGGGCTGAGCCATTGCCAGGACAATGATCTTCCATCGAGGTTCGATATCGAGAGTTCAATCAACCGTACGATCGAGGAAGTCGAAAGACAGGTTCGCGAAGATTCCACTCTGCCCCGATTGACTAGGCAAGAAATAGTCAAGATTCTGCAGAACATCACGTCCCAGGATTTGAAGGAGTTCAAGGATAAAGAAAAATTGGAGAAAGCAAGGAATCTGTACCAAAGAGCTCTGATGGTCGTCCTTCCTTACAATGCCGAAGAATCGGCTGGAAATTTGAAGGATCTTTACACGAAGCCACCTATGACGCGGATAATTTCCGACTTTTCAACGTCGGCCAAGGATAAAGACGAGGAAGTCGAAGAGGATAAATCGAGGAGAGGGGAGAACGAGGATGCGTCATTAGCCACGGAAAATTTGATATTAACTCGCGATTCCTACAAGAGCGTCTCGAAAGAGTCTGCAACCACGATGCAAAATCATTACAAGAATCATAGAGACACGTATTCAGAGGTGCGCACCAAAGTTCCTTTAAAGGAGACGTTGAAACTCGACCCGACGCCGGTCAGGTTCACTTTCAATCTGGAGAATCTTCGAAAGAACGCGTACACCACCGAAAGGACGAGCACGGCCAAGTATCCAATTTACAGGAATAACGGAAACCAAGGATTGGAAATCGTGTACAGTACGAGCGTACAGGACGAACCGACTACGAAACCAACTTCCAAGCAGATTACTATCGACTTGGAGAGATCCAAGATGAATCAGAATGTACTGACGTCGAGTCAGTGGCGTTACAACGCGCCACCGAGTAGTATGAATCCAACCTTGCCTTCCAAACTCGACAAAATACCGTTTCTTCCGACTATTAACACGAACATATCTGAAAATCTTACTATCCCTTCGACAATGAGAACGGAGATATCAACGAAAGATAGGAATGCCGAAGCTTTAACGATGAATTCTGAAAGACCAACTGCTCTCTACGTGACGCCTATGCCTACTAACACGTCTCCTAAAATGAAATACAGTTCAACTTACTCGTTGAACTCTGCTGGATTTCGACAAGCCACCTCTACCACCACCACCACTATGAGGCCAGAAGTGATGGATCTATTGGCGTCGATCGGTCTGCGACCAGATAATACTAGTAACGTCGAGGATGTTTATAAGAAGAGCAAGGATATGGCGGAGAACAAGTTCCAGGCACCAGACGCGAATACTATTCAGAAATTAATTTCTGGCTCGACCGGGGACGAAGCAACGTCGATCATCGATCAGAATACTTTTGAAAATTCGGGGTCTGAGATCAAGAAGGGTGTGGAAAATTTGACCCCGGATATTCAACTGTTGTTCAAAAGATTCGGTCTTCAAACGTCAATTCTGGGCCAGCCTACTATTACCACCACTCAAAGAACTACCATTAATTTTAATTCTTACACGAATTTCAAACCTCTGCCCACTTCCAGCGTGAAGGATCAAGAGATGAGAGAGTTCTTGGCTAAATTTGGACTTGGAACGAGCGACGACAGAAGGCATAAGTCGATGAGATTCTCCACCGAGCCACCCTCCGTGATCGAGGTCGTACCGGAAAACATGAGAGGGATCTTGGAGAACATTGGGCTGATTTCCAGGAAGGGTAGCAAAAAGGTGATAAACACTATGGAGGACATGGAATCGACCGAGACGTCCAAGTTTCACGTGTTCAAGCCTCACGAGGTGGACGTGAAGGACGAGGAACAGAGAAACAAGATCAACCAGCTTCTGAACACTGTAAAATTGGTCCAGGAAGGTAAGGTTGACATTCAAAACGTGAAAAATGCGGCGAAAGTTTTGAAAGATGGGCCAGATCCCTTGAAGTTTGAAGAGATCGCCAAGATCCACGAAGACGAAAACGAAGACGTGAGAAACGAAGTGAAGAGGCAAGAGGAACGGAAACAAGAGGAAAAGCAAGAGGAGCAAAAGCAAGAGGAGCAGCAACAAGAGACGACCACCGAACAATTTACCACCATAGAAGAATCTCCAACCGTTGTAACTGGTATTAAGAAATTTATGATATATATTTTGGGCAACTCGGAGTTTTGGTTTCGAAGGATTATTCAGGGATTAACGAAATTTCGAAATGTACTAACTAATCTATACGATAGAATTAGGAATGAATCTATCTGACTCGATCTCTGATAATACTAATTCTATACTTATATGTACCAAAGAAACTTCGATTTCGAATTTCTGCATTTTTCTTCATCTCATCTTTCTTTGCCCTTTCGAGAGAAAGATGCATCAAGACGTTTTTTTTTTTCATTATTATAATCTGTTTTAATCGCTTTCTATCTCCGTTCTAACAAAGTTCAATCGACTGGTTGATTTCTATTATGTTAAACGTGTACAAGAAAAATCTTTCTCATAAAAGGATAGATGCTGGGAAAGATCTACGTAAAATTTAGATTCGACTTCCACCATCACTTTCTACCCGCTTATTCGTTTTTTCCTCGCTAATTGCTAAAGAAATACCTTTTGTACATAGAGTGCTAACGTTCCTATTTATAACTATCTTCCTAATGAAATCGCGTCTGTTTATTCTCTTTATCGAGAGAAAATTTAATCCTAATTACACACACACACGCATAACAACTTTCCATTGTACAATATCCATTCTCATTCGCAGCATTCGTTGAATTGTCGAATTATCGAAATTATCAGAATGTAATGCATATGCATGCGGCCAGATTCTAAGTAAGAAATCTTCTCGCCTCTCGACTTCGATATCATTCGAATCTTGTTCAGTTCCATTCCTTGAACGGAAACAACAACTATCTAAATTAAACGTGAATTCATGATGGAACTTGTCAACAGAATTGGGAGAAACCACGTTAATCACTACCACGGAGACAAATTCCATGAAAGCAGATTCCGATCAATCGGACACGATCAAAATGGAGGAGGATTCTTCGCCTTCTGCCACGCCAAACTCGAATTTGATAGCGTTGGAGGAGTCTTTCGGCGGAACGACCAAGAAACCTGTAACAGATCTGCCTGCAAGAAGGAAAAGCGGCCTCTACTTCTTGGTGGATTGGAACTCGTTCCTCGAGGTCGGCGAGGACAACAAGGACAAGATCAATTTGAGATTTCAGCCGAAAGTTGGCGACAGATCGAGATTCTTGCCAGTGACTGTACCTTAGAAAATTAAGCGGATGCTAGTACTCGTAGTACAGGGTTTTATAACATTGTTTCTTTTTTTTCTTTTTTTTTTTTTTTTAAGAAACTGACGAAACTACGATTGAAAATCAAAATACCGGGTGATTTCGTTTATAAATATGTACATAGAGATTATATGACAATATAATTTTTGAAGGGGAATTGCGAAGGGTTGGAGATATTTGTGCGCGGTTTTAAAGCACGATTTCAATAAAGAAATTACTTTTCTCTTTGAAACTACGTTCGATAACTCGTTCGCGAAAATTAGTTGAGGGAAATTGTTATGCCACGTGTTCCTACGTGTCACGTAATTATTCATGCACGTTGTTTGTAATTGTTTTGTATTATACCATGTTGATCGAATAAAACGTTTTCTCTAAAGAAAACGCACGACTAATATTGTTTGACCTACATATTCGTGAAAGTCGCATAATTATCGTGTACAAATGAAGTATAAAAACCTCTCGTTTGATAAATTATTCAAGAGGAGTGCCTTGGAAGATAGAGGATCAAGAAATTATATCAATATTTATTTTCATCCACAAAAAAAAAAGAGAATTCAATGATTTGCATTGCAAATTTTAAATACATTTAAACATATTTTAAATATAATAAAAAAAGGAGATGATGCAACGATAATTACGATACAAATATACATACCCAATATGTGCATAATATCAAAAATTCATTGACTTTTTATCGAGATTTTGCAATTATTACGAATACTTTGAGAACCACTGCGCGTGTGAGAATTCGGCTACGATCAAAATATTTTGTATCGAACATTTAAATGTTGCGAGTACGCTTTCCAAGATCATTCGAGCTAATTATATGGGTGAAATGTCTCCGTCGATTCGTTCGAGCAACACGATTTGGCTGTTTCTTTTTCTCTGCGCGACCGTCACGATTTGCCAGGATGTCGAACAAACCTCGGAAATTCCTCAAGATTTCGAAGATGAATCGGAGTCAATTTGGATGGAGTACGAATTCGGGACTGGAGCTGGAAATAGGGAAGGTATCGTGCAAAATATTGTTCCATCCGATTTATAAAATATTCCAAGCTAAAAAAAAAAAAGAAAATTTTTGGAAACAATTTACCATCATTTTCAGAGCTTATAGTGACGAATATTTCCGTTCGCGAATACACAAATGTGCCAAAAACATCGAGAAATTGGCAATTCCTGGAAGTGAACGGCATTAATTATTTATTTCGAAACGAAAGATCTACCCTTTTCTACAGTAAACTTGATTTGGACAAGGGTACAATCGATGAACCAACGAGGTTAATCGTAAAAGGAATTATATTGAAATTTAAAGCGATCGAAATGAAATCGAACATAGTAGTCGTTCTGTGCGTCCAATCGAACACCGGAATCCTGCTAGAATGTCACGCACTCTTAGATGGAAATTCTTTTCAATATCTTGGATCGTTGCCAGTGTTGAAACGCGTGAAAGACATAGAGATTATCACGAAATTATCAGATCACGTGACACAGGAGCATGACCAATATAAAATATTCGTGTTGAACGAAGAGGAATTATTTCAACTGCGAAGTTCTATCGACGTCTACGGGTTCGACGTTGATTTCTCAACCAATGCTTTAAACTTTTGGTAATAAATTTTTCTCTTACATATAATTCCACATTAATTTTTAATGTATTAAATAAAAAAAGAAAAGGAAAACTCCAAGTCTCTGATTTTTAATTAATCGAGATACAGGTTTTACTATTCAACTTACGTGCCAAGAGCGTTCGATATCCAAGTATGCACCATTTATGAAACCATAACATTGGTTCTTCAAGGCGTAAACGACGTCTTCCTCTATACAGAATACAGAAATATCATGGAGGGAAATGGCGTTCTGGAGCGACAGACGATAAAGTCGTATAATTTGAATAATTTCGTCTGCTTCGAAAGCGGATACCTCCAGTTTTTGTCGATCTCCGGCCCGGAGGCGGGTCTTTTTCTCTTCGAGGACGGTGAATTCCAGTTCAATACGGAGTCCAGCTTCGGTAAGATGCTTTACATTAATTCAATTACCGTTTCTTCTTCTTCTTTTCTAATTCACATTTCCTGCAGACGTTTCAGACATTTCTTGGGTGACGAGCGTACAGTTAGACACGTACAGGGACGAGTCGATGTTGTTGGTCCAATTGAAAAACTCGACCGTGTTCGCCTTAGGTTGGCAAGGCTCGAGTTTCAAGAAAGTTCAATTACCCAACAAGGATCTCGATCGGTTCGATCTCTCCACGATCACACCGATTCCGAAATATGGGTTTATCGCGGATAATCGAGTTGTGAAATTCGATACGCAGCTGAGGAGCGTGAAACATCCTGTCCAACACGAGACTGAGAAACTAATAAAATTGCAAAGATCGTTAAACGTAAGTGTTGTGAAGTGTTAATTGATTACTTGAAATATATATGAATGATTGTGGATATTTAATACACTTTTTACAGGAACTGATACAATACGAGGAGAAGATCATCAATGAAACAATGGCGCGCCTTAACGAGAGTAAAATCGAAAATCCTGTAATCACCGGGTTTTGGAATATAAGCGGGGTGAACGCGACTAATGTGATCATATCCGACAACGTGACTTTCGAATCGGTCACGTTGGGTGACACCAAGTTGACAAGAGAGGATTTAAGGTTCGATGTGAACAATTTCGAGATGAAATTGAGGGAAGCGGAGAGGAAGCTCGATGAGATCGATTCGAGATTGAACGACACGAGATGGAAAGATCTCGATTCGAAAGATCTTCGTTTCGATTCAGACGTTGAAATAAACGGAGATATTTACGTTGCTGGAAATGTTTATACCAACAATTTGACCGTATCCTCGATCAATGGGATGGACACAGCTCTCCCTTCCGAAAACTACACGATCGATTTCAAAGATGTTAAAAATTTAACGATTAATTCGATAAACGGTATTCCCGTTGAAAATATACGCTTTGGAGATTCCATGGTGGATTACAGTAGCGTGGATTTCGATAAGATAAATCGAGCAGAGATTCGCGGAGACCTTTCCTTTCGAACGATCAACGGCCTCGATTGGGAAACATTGATGAAGAACATCGTGTGGAAAGACAGAGATATGCTCATTCCTGGAGAGACTGTCATCGAAGGGGTAAAATTCGAAATACAAAGCAGAGTCGTAATTATTATTATTATGATTTAATTTGCACTTCATCAATTTGCAGACGGTCACAGCGAACAACGTCGAACTGCTCGTGTTGAACGATCTTTTGTATCCAGAACAGTACGTTTTGGAAAACGGTACTTCTCCTTACGTGACTGTGACCGGTTCGAAAACGTTCGAATCGTTCGAAGCAATGGAATTGGAGGATGCGACCACCTTGAATGGGATAGATTTCAACGATTACGTCCTTTTGAACAAGGAGAACGTTTTGAAAGAGGGGATCAGCTTCGAAAATTTGACGGTCACCGAAGAGCTCGTAGTACGTTTTTTTCACGGTTCACGCGAATGCGTGATCATCAGATTCAAGTTTCTAGATCACGATAATTGTCCATGATTGCAGCTGGATTGTGAAATAGAAGGATTAAATATGGAAGAGAGGCTATTGCTGAACGAAACTTCCCAGATTTCGTCGGATATCTTGTTCTACAATTTGAACGTTTCGGGTAATATCACGTTCGACAGATTGATCATCAATAACACCGAAGTGGATTTGGGAGATCTCCTGTTGAGAACCGATGAAAATGTCGTGATAACCGGAACGAAAACGTTTTTAAAGAACGTCGAGATGAGATCCAACGTTACCATCACGTCCGGAATGATCAATGGACATCACGTGGACGAATTTGTCACTTTGGACACGGATCAAGCGTTCCCAAGTATGATCATTTTCCATTATTCGATTTTTACAATGATTTACAACGATCGTTTCCTAATCTTCTGTACAATCTTCGTTTGTACAATCGCGTTTTCAGATTTAACAAAGATATCGGCGAACGTCACTTTTGGTAACGTGACGTTAGGAGCTATAAAGAAATTGGAGAAATTCTTCAGAGAGAACAATTCCACAGGTTGCTTGAACAGAACCGTCATATTCGAGTCTCCAGTCACCGTCGAAGAACTCACATTCGACAAGTTGAACAATAACGTCTCCTACGAGTTCTTTACGCGGAAAGTAAACGAAGCATTCGCGAATGCCAGCTTCGAGAATTTAACGGTGGACACTTTGATAGCGGACGAAATAGCGCCAAGCGTGGTCAACGGTCTTCACCTTCCCGATTACGCGAAACATTTGGAATCTTCCGACATCGAGTGCAGCATCGAGGATCGTTCGGAAACCGATCGTCTGTGCGCGGAATCTATCAACGGAATGCCGGTAGAGGAGATCGTCGAGTTGAAAGATCGGTTGTCCGCGATCTTGGACCACGTGCAGAGTGGAAATTTGACCCTGAACTCCCTTCGAGTGACCGGGACGATTAAAGCGGATTCGATCAACGGCGAACGAGTGACGGATTTGTACAACGAGGATCGATTTGGCCCGAGGCCTGTAATCGTCAAGGATGAAGTTTACATCCACGATCTGACCGTCCTTGGCCTGATGAACGGTTACAATTTCACGGAACGCGTGCTTGACACCGTTTTAAAATCCGACACGAACATAGTGATCGAAGGGCACAAAACGTTCGACTCGATCATTTGCACCGAACTTGATGCGAAATACTTGAACGGACGTCCCATAGAGTATATCCTGGATCCTTATAAAGAGCAGGTGTTGTCAGGTCCCGTGATCGTAAACGGTACTGTTACACTGTTTGTCGTTAACACGTTTTAAGTTGGGGTTGGATGAAATATTATTAAAGAAACGTTGCCTCGTTCTCGTCTCCTACAGGTACTATGACCGTTTCCGAACACTTCAACGCGACTGGAAATATCAATGGCGTACCGTATCGCGAGCTGACAGACAGATTCAGATATTTGGGGAATAATTCGTACGAATTTCGTGGAGACGTTACGTTCGTCAACAACGTAACCATCGAAAATTTGTACGTAAACGGGTCGATTCAGGGAAAGGATTTCGACGATTTTTTGAACACGGTGATTTATAAAGACGAGGACAACGTCACGATTTCCGGGGCGAAAATATTTGAGAACACGGTCACTTTCAACGACGGGTTCTTCGTTCACGAGAAATTGAACGACATAGATCTGAGAAGGTTCAGGGAGAAGGCTGTCTTCATCGACGCCCCGTTCTCCGTCAAATCGAAAATTGTATTCAAAGATGGTATAAAAGTAGAGAAGAACATCATCGTGAAGAAATCTCTGGAAGCAAAGTCCATAATGGGAATCGATATAGAGGAGTTGCGATCTAACGTGTTGTGCCTTAACAGGCCTTCTTACGTCGACGGTAATTAGATTCTAGATCATTCTTTTTCTTTCCTTTTAAACGTTCTTCTTTGCCTCAGGAAACCTCACGTTCACCAATGTGATTTTCGAGTCTAATATTGAAGCGAAGAAGATCAACGATGTGGATATGGATTTATTGATACCGTTGAAGACAGATCAATTTATACCCGTGTTAAGAGGTTACAATGTTACAGCGGAGAATCTTGAGATTTTAGGAACGGTGAACGGCGTCAATTTGCGAGAGATGCAAGAAAAGACATTCATGGTATTATTCAAATCACATCGATTAATTAAATAAAAAGATCTGTTGGAAATGCGCGTGATTTCCTGATTCTATATTCGAATCGAAAGTTTCGAACGTTTTTGAAGAAATTATCCTAACTCGTTCGAATAATATTTTTTATCGAATTTTACAATTTACTACTCTTTTAATTTTTTTCAGTTAACCGGGGATCAGAATATAACGGGACACTTCACTTTTCACGGTGTCGTTCACTTTCGAAAGGATTTCAATCCACGGCTTATCAACGGCATCGATCCTAACAGATTCATACCTCTGAATACAAAGAGCACCATAGTCGGTACAGTTGAAGATTGAAACTTTTTAATACTCAAACGATCGATAATCTAATATACGAGTGGATAAATTTTTCATTTGATTAAATTGTCCATCCATTCAGGCAATTTTGTATTCGAGAAACCAGTGATTCTCAACAAAAGTCTGAGGCTATTGGGCTATTTAAATGACATAGATATAAATCGATGGGAAGCTGTGGCAGTGACAACCGAGAATTCAGTGCCACAATTCATTTCTGGAAATTGGACCGTTCTTGGCAACGTCTATTTCCAAAATGGAGCTTACGGAAGCGACATTTTAAACGGGACGAACATTACGGAGATATCGAGTATTTTGGCCAAGAAACACTTAGAAATGGACGCCATGTTGGAAGAGAAAAGCGTATGGAAACGATTCATTTCCTCGATCAATTCGATACGAAATTTTCGATGAAACCTTCGCGCCTTTCTTTCCAGGCCAATCTGGACGTTGCATGCGAAGATTTGGCCGAATTGAAACGGTACGCGGAGAATCAAATTTACCAGTTCAACGCCTTCGATTATCTGCAAATCATCGAGTTCGATAACGGTTCGATCGCCAGTGTCCATTATTTCGAAACGAACGACACGGATCACTTGATATTGAGTTGCAACGATTGTCAAATGCACGCGTACGCGTTTGCCGGGTCAAAATTTGAATTGGTGGGGAACATGGCCAATTTTGGGGTGGTCGAAGAATGGGCGAGTTTCGAACGGGACCAGGCCTTGTATTTCCTCACTTCTGGCCCAAACTCTTGCGGAAGGAATCCTGTAAACGTATGGAGGTTGAAAGACAATGAGTTTAAGGTAATCTTATTAATCATTCTTATATGCAAACGCGATTGAAAGTGATTCGTGTGGTACATCTCTCTTTTAAATTTTTCCAGCACGTTTTAGATCTTGGTCAGAACAACGTGGAGGTTGAAAAAATAAATCAGGATATATTTTTCACGATGATCGATAAGAAGGAAGAATTTAGACGATCGTCTAAGAAGATGAATGAAGAATTGAAAAAGTTTCTGCCATCTTCGAACGTGGAAAACGATGGCACGAAAATCGTTTGGGATGAAGATCGCATGTTAACGATTAAAGAGAACGCTGGGAAAAAAAGATACAGTAATAATAATACGAGTTTCAGAGGACACGTTAGAGAAATTTTGAATTTCAAAGCTGGATTCCTCGAGAGAGAAATGTTTTTGTATTACGATGAAGAGTTTAGCAAGGATAGTATATTCGTGAGTTATATTTTTCAGAAAATATTTAATGAAATATTTCGTCCAGTTCTTTATTTCAATTCATTTTTTGCATGAATATATAGATTTTTAACAATGATACGACACAAAAAGAGATCTTTCAAACTATAAGAGTACACAGGCCAACGTCCTTCACGATACTTAATTTTGATGGTTTGGTCGAAACATTGCTCGTCTTCATTGAAAATAGGAAAAGTCTTCGAATTTACGAGTACAAAGGTAAGTTAAAATTTACTCGTTTTAATTTCTAGTAAAATTTCTTTTTTTTTTTTTTTTTTTTCAGGTATCCAAGGCTTCATGTACAGAGACAGTATAAAAATGAACGTCGATAAATTATTCAGTTTTAAAATTAGAAAGTACTCTTATATGGCGAAAAGGTACTGCCTAGGCCTGATTCATAAAAACAGATTAACAATTTTGGAAGCACTAATGTACGGCGAGAAACTAGATATGGGGCCGTTAACGTGTTAGAAATATTGAAATTTATTAATTAGAAAATAATGGAAACAAATTTAATACGTAAAAAAAAATATAAGAATGAATCAAATAGATTTTATTAACTAGTTTATCATATCGTATAAAGCTTTTTTTTTATAATGTAATTAATTAAAAAAATCAATCATAAATACACGTTTGATACGTAATACTGCATACTATTATTACATGTGTTTACGTTACGTTATATTGAAATATATATATATAATCAGTTGTCAGAATCTCAAGAATCTTAATTTCAACGTAAGATTAAGAAAAATAAACGAAAAGATACGTATATATATATTTAGGTGAAATACACGAGTCAATTGTGTATTTCAAAAAATACCTCCAGATCGTTTCGCTTTATAAAACGCTATTATTTCTTCGTCGATCTCTGGATCCCCTGTCAAAGGCAACGAATCGTCAAGATACTTGTTGCTCTCCTCCAAATCAGACTTTCGATCGAAACATTCCACTTTGTTCTTCATATCCTTGTCAAAAATCAAATTTCTTGACGCGTCCCTCTTTGGAGAGGAAGAATTAAAGCTTAAAAACTTCTCGTACACAGGAGTGGAATAATCCGTTTCTACAAATGAATCCTTCTCGGTTACAATTTTTGTTTTACCATTTGACGATTCAACGGAGCTATTGTCGTTCTCCTGTTTCGTTTTCGATTCCGTGTTACGCTTCTTTCTAACATTTTTCCGCGGCTTTTCAACTATCCGCAAACACGGTCGATTCGTTTCATTATCATTGGTTTCGTTCATCTTCTCGTCGATCGTTTCATTCTTATTCTCGATCAGGAGGCCGTCCAAATTCAAGTTGACGATATTGCAAGGCAACAATTCTGGCATCACTGCGTTAAAGCTCGATTTGCTTCGGTACACCGAATCGCGAGCAGAGATATTTTCATTGGAATTAATTTTGATTTGATTAGTAGTTTTAAATCTTCGTTTCAGTTTCTTCGAAGGAACACGGTTGCTCGACGAATTTTCCGCTACACCTTTCTGCTTATCATTTTGAACGTGATTGTTTAATTCCGTATCACGTATCGTTTCGTTTTTGTCAGCCTGGATACAATTATTCTCTCCTGTCTTTTCTCTATTATTTTTGATATTATCGATCGAAAAATTATCCTTATTGGCAAGCGTGGACCGATCTTTGTCTTTCAACTTGTCGATCAGCAAAGCTGTCAATCGAGTCAAGAAGTTGTAGTTCATATAGAATGATGAAAGAATAAAAAAAAAAAAAAAAAAAAAATTAATTGATCAGGATACAAATTTCCTTGTCCCTTTGGATAACCAGATCTTTGTAATATTCCAATTTTTTGAAGTAACATTTAGGATCTTTGCTCAGCTGGAAAGCTTCTTTAAAACTTTCGAAACAATACTGCATTTTCTTCGGATTATAATCCCAACAGATTCGTTCGTCCGATTCTAAGAAATTTCTTATCTTACGATCAAGATGCCTTTTATCGTCAGCTGTAAGTTCTTCATTCTGTTTTACAAAATGTTAAAATCGAAAGATTAAAATCCATACGTTTGCAAGTTTTCGTTCGATCTTTCATATCTTTGAACAAAATACTGAACGGTTTGCATTGTCAGAGCTTTGATCTGTTGCTTAAGTCTTTCGTTCTCCGCTCTCAATAATGCGTTCTCGCTATTAATATCTGTCTCCAAATTTAGTTTCAAGTAATTCTTTATCAAAGCCACCCTTTGAGCAAATCTGCAAGTGGACACCGTTTCCTGAAAAAATAACAATAAATGGAATATCTAATTACATAAAAGTGATGATAAATTACATCGAGATGATAAATTATTCCGCACCTCCAAATTAAAAGACGTAACACTTAGAGTCGCTAACATCGCGGTTATGCAATTTCCTCCTAAACTGTCTTTCAAGATAAATGTTAATAAGGAGTTCCTAATAAAACAATAAAACAAATTTTATCAGAAAAGATTATTGTTTAAACATTTATTTACAATTAAATTTTAATAAAAGTTTCGTGATATGAAAAGTTTCGTAGGAAAAATTAAAAATACGACAGATTTTTTCCATCTCGATCGAACTGTTTCGATAATAATATGAAATTAATTATTTTGATATTAAAATCCATTTTTCAATTGTCTTTTGTTGAAAAAAAAAAAAAAAAAGAAAAGAGATTGATGGAAAAAAAGATTACACTGAGATACAAATGATGAAGCGAATTCAGCACCTGTAAGGAATGTGACCCATGCTCTCCTGACCCAGACACACTATGACTTGTTCCAGGTAATGTAGGCTCAGGTTAATGTGCTTCGCTTCGGTCAGAATGGTGCCGGTTATCGAACATTTGTAGACACGCTCGGACCTAGGTAGATAGATCTCGCGTTGAAAAATTGGTTACCGTTACAAAATTTGCCAGCACGGGCGCAGATGGCAATGAGAAAGCACGACGCGATAGAAACACGGAGAAAAAAAAAATTATCGCTGACAAGTGGGTCGGCATTTAATGCATTCTAGATGTCTGATGTTTGTAATCAAAGTCATTTCCTTACTGCATTCGAATAGAAATGCAATTTGTGGAAGAAATTTAAATTTACTATCTTGTTGGTTACAGAAATTAGATTGAATAAAGCGTTACAAATCTTTAGAATCTTTTTCCAAAATATGTGTAAAAACAAATATGTAGAATCTCTAAAAAATTAATTTATGTATGAAGTGTTTCTTGTATATACTTGTATATATAAATTTATGATAAAAATTTATGATAAGAATTGAGTAAACTCTTAAAATTTTTGATCAATAAGGGATTTAATATTGTTCAGATACGAGAGAGACAAGGAAAGTAATGGCTAAAAAAGGATAGAGATAAAGTAAAAATTGTGAAATTCGCGCCATCTTCAGAGTGCCGTAAATGAAACGCATAAAGAAAGGACGGAAAATAGTGGAAAGAGGATAGAGATAGAATAAGAATTGACTGTCAGTGCCATCTCTTGCGTATCGAAGACATTTCTCTTAAAATAGGTAAGGTAGAATAAGAATAAGAGTACTACCGCCATCTCTTGAGCGCGATACGTTGTTTTCAAAAATGCTCGAGAGATAGCGCTAGTGTTCAATTCTTATTCTGTTTTATCCGTTTTGAAGAAATATCTTCGATACCCAAGAGATAGCGCTAGTAATCAGTTACTACTATTTTTTATCCTTCTCCTTTTGTTTTCTATCCTTCCTTTTTGTGTTTCATTTGCGGCACTCTAGAGATGGCGCTGATTTCAGTATTTTTACTCTATCTCTGTCCTTCTCCCACTGCTTACTCCTCTTGTCTATAATTAACGACGCATAAACACAAACGAGATACGAGATATCGATTCAACTATACTTTCATCGTTTTTAGATAAATAATGATTTGTAAATTAATATTGTAATTTATACGAAATAGAAATCGATTCTAAAATAAAATTTGAATTGAAGATGAAGAATAAATTATAAATAACACGTATTATTTCTTCTCACTTTCAAAAATATTTATAATCAAAATAATCGTAAAAGAAGAATTTATTTCCTCTTTCGTACCTCGTCCGTGCTTCCATTTTTTTTTTTTTTTTTTATTATTGACTACCGGTCAATAATAATAAGATTGAGAAATGTATACCCTGCTAAATCGACGAGATGCACTTTCGCTCTCTTGTACTGTTCAGCGCCGAACTGTTTGGTGGAAACTACTACGGTAAAGATGCAATGCGATCTCGACGACTGAGGATTCATCGGTGTCTCGGCAGTGATCCTATCAAAAATCGTCTAATAAATTTTTCACAATTATCTTTACTCCGCTCCTATATAACAACTTTATCCCATATAAATTATTCCATCATCGTGCATAATAATCAAACGATACCTGTTATTATCTCCTAGGGACAGCAACTCGAGCGCATCCTCTATACTCTTGACACAGTAGAACGTCAAATTCTTCAAGTGCAATCTTCCAACCTCGTCCTCCCTAATGCTGATACGTCTGGAACGAAATCCATACAAATTTCCATACAATAAGAAATCTCATTTTCAACAGCTTTCCTTATCTTCTTTCTATCGAGAAAACAATTAATTCCCCCCACAGCGCGAAACACAACAATGAGACATAATAATAATAACAACAATAGCAACACGTTGCACCTTGCAACTTGCTCCATATTCAATGCAGGTCGAAATCACGTAGGGAGGAACGGGTCAAGCGGACCCTCGCAAGACTTTTTTTTTTCTTTCTTTTTTTTCTTTCTCTCTCTCTCTCTCTCTTTTTCCTTTCTTTTTACAAAATACCTTCGTATCCGTGTTCGCGCACCGCTCGACAGGCCGCCGCCATTTACGTCGCTTAAGACTTACGGTAAATCTTCCAATCTCGTAACGGAGAACTCTCGCGGCTGCCTCCGATCCAGCAGGTCGTACCCGGTCTCGTTGTAAATCTCCAGATAAGCCACCTCGATGGAGTACACGTTTTCCGGCCTCTGCATAGAATTTAAGGGCGGTATACGGTTCTCCTCGTGCGCGCACAGCCTACATCACCGTCTAACAACCGACAAACGTTACCTTTCCTATCGCGTCGAACAGGAATTGCAAGCTTCTCGGTATGATACCGCGGCCATCGTTCTCCAGGCTGCCGGTAATCGTGTGGGTTTTCCCGCTGGCCGTCTGCGAAGTTCACGGCTTAAAAGGTTCCACAAACGGTTCGTCTCTGGTTGAGGTCTCTCGCGAGCGGAACATTGGAGGATGTGGCACGGTGCGCGATTCGATTTTTCGAAATTTCGGGCGAATAACAGTTGGTAAATAATAGTTTTGGGAGATAGAAATGTTTCGACCACTTGTACCACATTCTCGATCGATGGATATATCATCGATTCGTCGTTTCGGATTACCTGGCCGTAGGCGAAAATGGTGCCGTTGTAACCGTCAAGGGCTCTTCAATAAAAGAAGATGACAGAGTTGAGCGAGATGGGAATAGGTTTTAATTAATTAACGGAGTTATATTCCTTTTTTTATATACCTTTCTATTACCGGTCGCGCCACATTTTCGAAGACCTCGTCTTGGGTGGCGGATTCCTCGAATATTCGATAAAAACTGAAAGTTTCGAGCGTTTCGAGCGTATGTTTGTGATGATGTATATAAATATATGTATATATATATATATACTGTGCGATATCTCACGAGAAATTCCACGATTCGGGCCGATTGTCGAGATAATCCTTGCATTTTTGAACGGGTGAGACGAGAATCAAGAAATCTTCGTCCACATTCTCCTTGGGACGATACAAGATCTCGTAATCCTTGAGAGAGAAAGAAAAAGAAAATAATGGGTTATTTAATTCGATTCGTACGAAACACGTACCAATAAATTTTTCTTATCCTTTTCCGGTTTCAATCTGGCGTAAACTTTGATAGCATTTTTCACCATTTCGTTCGTATAACCTCGCCGCTTCGCGGTTAATCAATCGATGACAGGTCGATCGATTATCGAACGCCTATAACGCCTATTATACACACGTATTAAAATTCAACGGAATCGAAGCAACCGTGGAGAGCAACCGTCTCCATACCGTCTAAATTCACACCGGAAATTTTCTAAATACGCGCTAAATATCTTTCACTCGAATCGATTCGTTCAACAAACATAATTCCTTATCCTACGATGAACAAGCCGTAAACAAATTTCCCTTTCGAAACTGAAACTATCGTCCGACACCACGCGAAGAAGAAGAAAAAAAAAAGAACCGCTTCAGAACTCGAACGATGAAGCCATTCGTCCTTGGACAAAAGAAAAAAGATCGAATCTCGCTCTTCCTATAGTTTCCTCCTATAGATAGCAAAAAAAAAAAAAAAAAAGAAAAGGAGAAAAAAATCGCCTTAGTTCTTTTTCCTCCCTCGACATCTCGATATCTCGCTCTCGCGTGTTCGATTGATCGATCCCGCCCTCCCCACTCGTTGGACGAACGAGGAGAGAACGAGAGAAAGCGAGAGAGAGAGAGAGAGAGAGGAAGCTCTCGGTCGCCTAGGCGACGACGTCGTCGTCGTCGCGACGTCGGCGCAGTGCGTCGCCGCGTCGGTAGAGGCGCACCGGGTCTGCCCGATGCCAGCCCAGTGCCCCGACTTTTCTCGGCTTTCGCGCTCTTCCCAACTCGGATCCGCGACCGAAACCTCGCGCCGCGGCTCTCCTAGCGTCGCGATGATAATCGGCGACGATCGCGCCACACCGTCGTCGCCGTCGTCGCCGTCGTCGCCGTCGTCGTCGCTCTGATCGTCTCCTCCCCGTGGAAAAAAAACCTCTTCTCTCTACAACCCTCTTCCCTTCGACGATCCTTCTGAACGAATTGTGAGACGAGAAGTTCGCCGCAAGTTCTGTGATTTATTCGTGACCAGGTCCACGAGAGGTCGATTTCGATCGAGAGAGAGAGAGAGAGAGAGAGAGAGAGAGAGAGAGAGAGAAGGAGGAGCGAAGGTGAGGTTGGAGGAAGGAGGCCGGGGAAGGAAGGAAGGAAGGGGTAGAAGGGGTTGGTTTTGATGCTCGATATCGAGGAT
This sequence comes from Apis florea, assembly GCF_048593485.1. Taxonomy (NCBI): domain Eukaryota; kingdom Metazoa; phylum Arthropoda; class Insecta; order Hymenoptera; family Apidae; genus Apis; species Apis florea. The sequence continues at coordinate 2,575,932 of NW_028256416.1, read as the reverse complement.
TTCGCGTGATATCGGAAGGATTATCCGGCGTTTTATCCGGCGGCAATGAGCAACGAGGCGGAGTGCACCGCCGCGTGAGAAGCAAGCGGGACATGTGCCTTTTGGTCTTCTATTGATCGGCGCGGCCCGACGCGACCAGCGGATCCTGACGTTCGGGATCGCGGCCGGCCTCTCAGACACTCGGTAAGGTTCTCCCATTTTATCACACGATTATTTTTATCACACGCTCGTGCGCGATCATAAGTCGGCAATAACTGTGACGTGTCGCGTCAAACGATTCTATATTTTGTGCAATCAGACTCGACTCGTTCGTTACGAATCGTTGGAAGAATCTTGAAGGAAATAAGGTTATTTAGCCAGGGCGTTGTAAATCGAATAATTGGGTATACGGAGATATGTTCTGGAGAGAGAGAGAGAGAGAGAGAAAAGAAAAGGGTAGCCTCGACGATGTACGCAATAAATAATATTGTTGGAGGAAGAGAAAAGAGGCGCGAGTCATTGCATCTTATTGGTCCGCGTAAATCGGGTGCCTCTTCGAGGGTCGAGGATCGAGCGAAGATCAGAAGCGAGTTTCAAGAATCGAGTGGTGTGCCACGAGGCAGTTGGATGGAATTCAACGGGGACGGGGTCAAATGCCAATGCGATCGCGGAGAGGATTTTTTCGCTGAGCTTTCGATCGGCCAAGCGGAATTACGTAACGAAGATTAACGCGTCCTCGTTTATATTCTCTGCCGTGGCAATTGTGTCGATCGATTGGCGAGGATCTCGATCCGCGTCAGGATCACGGTCGGGTATATCGAAGTTCAGTCTCTTGACACACGTGTCGGTGAGACGGGACGAGGTGATACACGAAGGAACGTACGGCGAGTTGTAAAAGTTACGTGACGGAGGGAGCGAAGAATCTATGCCAACAACGCTAAAGAGGACGAATCGACACGTGGGATTTAGATCCGTTTTGCCGGAGAATTTACAGATATTGTGAGTCGTAAAAGTTTGGGATCGTTTCCGAGAAAATTACGCCGTGCGAAAGAAAAATGAAAATTTAACATTTGGACACTCGTCGACGATTAACGATCGTGTCCCTGAAACGTATTTAAGAAACCACGGAGTATCCATCTATTATTATTCAAAAAATTAATTCTAATGGGAATATTTTCACGGGAATCAAAATTATGGAAAAGTAAAATTGAAAGGTTGCCTCGAGGGCGAGCTAAACACTTTATCCGGCTGTAACTTAAACTTAAACGTATTTATATCAGGAAGCTTGGGAGGGGGCAGCATTTTTCACTGTTAGAAAACGCTTGGACAATTTCAATTTTCTCCATTCTAATCCCCGCATAAATTTCAACGGCATCGCGAGTGGAGACGAATGGAAAGAGATGCTTCGGGTCCACGAAGAAGCGAAGAAAGTCGTAAATTTAGGACTCGATGGAGAGTAGTAGGGCGATTTAAACGGTTGCCGAGGCCAATACCGACGATTATAGTCGTTACATTAATCAGAACGCTGGAATGGACGCGTAATCTCGGTAATAAGACTCGATGGGAAGGGTTCACGAGGCGTTGCACCGCCTCTTTCACCATCACCGTTCCCGACTTTTCCGTCTCGCGATCCTCGTTTTCCCCCTCAAACATGGGAAAGGTGTTCACGCGAGAAAATATGGATCGGTCGTTAACGGGCGAGTAAAAGTGACGCGATCGCTGCTCTATTCTCCGATCCCTCTGTTTTATCTAATCCATTACTCGCAATTAACGACCGAGCAAAAGTCGAGATCGAAATTAGATCGAGCTCGTCGGCCAATTTTTACCGCGCGTTGATCTTTGAGATTTCGATCGATCTTGATTTTCGAACGATGCTCTCGTCGAATATTATATTCGAGTTTCTCAACTCGAAGAAATTTGCACGTTGGAAGGTAGGAAGGAAGGTTGCAGGGTTCAGCGAACGATATATTGTTAATGAAAGGGATTACGCAATGCGCAATAGAAAACTCCAAACGAGTAGGTGGACGCGATGTAAAAAAAGTTCCTGTCCACGCTTTCTCTGCATCTCCTCGTTCGGGAAAGAATATTCGTTGCGCGTCAACAGATGGAACTGCGCGATAAATTGCTCATCGTTTCTCATCGTTTATTTCATCGCTGACATTGGGCTGGATATTGCCTGTGTAAACCTGTACGAAATCAGAACATCGAATTGCTTACTTTCTATCGTATTGAAGCATCTTTCAAATATGATTCGTAACGAGACGAAATATTTACGTGCAAAGCTATAATATAAATTCTTATTGGAAAATTTATAAATGGAAACTAATTGGATAAAGTGGTTATTTACAGACTTCTTCTATCTGTACCCATCAGCGCTACCAATTAAGTAGCAATTTTCATTAACGCGTTACAAGAGATCTTCGTTACAGCGTTTTATCTGACGAGAGTTAACTCGATTACCGCTTTCTTTTTTGCGCATCGCGTACGAATCTCACGTTCCATACCTTTAATAAAGTCAAACGTTATTAATCCCGAGTCGTTTAACGAAAAAGGGCAAGCTATTCAGGATCAGCGATTCGCGTTGGCTACACGAAAAGGTTACATTCTTCCAAAGGTTTTCACATTTCCATTGCCTAATAACTTACGAGATACATTTAGAAAGTCAAACTCTACATCGAGACTCTCTCGAGACGTCAAAACAAAAATCAAAACGTTTCGTTTCGCACGAATATTGAGAAGTAACCATCGAATAAATCGTCTCCTCGAACGAGACTAAATTTGTGTCCACCTTATCAAATTCTACAACTAAAAAAAAAAAAAAAAAAAAAGATCTCGACTATCGTCCTCACGATTCGAATTTTACGTCGGTCGTAATGAGAACAATGATCATCGCGAATTTTAATCGTTCAACGAATCCTCGTAAAGCCGATACAGATATCGTTACACGAGACGACTCACCGCTAACCTGAATGATAAACAGTGCATTGCGAGAGGGCCCGCTGACATTTTAAAATGTCAGTGACTACCTACACGTGGTTCTACCCGTAGGCTCGTGCCCGTTGTATCGGTGCATCGACAACGTCTGGAAGGACGACCATTGTTCCATCTGTGCGTGCACGTTTCCTTTCAGTCCTTTCTTCTCTTTCTTTCTCGAGCCAAGAGAACGATCGACGCGAAAATTAAAAGCATAGAGCAGCCTCGATATCGCGTGTCGGATTAATACACGAATGCTTAATATCGCGGAATCGGTTCCGCCCGTCATAAGTCGTAAACCGCGCAAAACCGTGCAACCAGCTGAGAAAATTATGGACGGAGAAACCGTGGCGGAAAACAAACAGTTCCAATTCCCCTTTCCATCGATTACGGTTAATAGGCGACAAAGCTTAATTTAATCCCTCCAATGAAGATAAACACCGCAATAAACGTCCTTATCACTGCCGTAAATAATCAGCACGATATCGTTCTCGCGCATACGCGCGAGAAATTTCCACCGATTACCGATTTCCATCCAAACTCGAGCAGCGTTCGATTAAAGTTTGAGTTTACGAGGCATCCGTGAAATACACGTAAGCAAGAGCCGATGATATAATGACGAGAGCAGCGAGCATCTCTCAAAGACAAGAAGGAATTTATTTAAGAAAATTTTTACATTGGAAATTGATCGAGAAAGTACAAACTGCGCGGGCATGCGTCGTATTTTAAAATAACATATCCGACTCGACGTCGTGCAAACGTGTCATTTTTCTGCACCCACTTTTGACTCTCGTATATATATATCTCGAGAGAAAGTTCTCTCGTCATTAACCGCGATACGATATCAAACGATGCGATTTCTACTTTGCGCGTTGTCCGCGCGAGTATAGGTCTGGCGGGTTTATCGGTCGAAAAGTTTTATCGACTTGCAACGGGGAGAACGGAAGGCCTAGCGTTTCCAACTCGCGCCTGTTTCTCCGTCGGTGTTGTGCAAGCTTGGTTAGATAACGACACGAGTATCGTTGGACCGCGTATCCAAGTTGGAAGAAACGTGGTATCTCAAGGAATCTTCCGGCTTTCAGCTTTTCCTTCCTCCCTTTCTCTCTCTCCTCCAGCGCTACCAACCTTCTCTCCGTGAGTTTAAATGCAACGTGCACGGTAGCCTGCACGTTACTGAAAGAGAATCACGGTGGCGAGAGGGAAGCGAATATGTATATATATATAAACGGTGCGCTTATTACGATTTTTACCGATCTTTACGATCGCGCTCGCTCGAACGTGCTATCAAACGCATACCTAACTGTACATCGAATTGGACACACGCGTGATACCGCAATAGCGTGTTATTGAACGCTTTCCCAGCATCTTGGGAACCAAGCCCGATATATCCTGCTCGCAGCTGTGCACCCGAAATTTATTGTTATTTTTAATCGATCCGCCGCCTCGACCCGATTTCCCTTTGCCTCGTTTCTCGCTCAATCCGTGCCTCTCCGTTTCCATGCCCAAATTGTTCCGTACGTGCATTCTCCCCTTTTCGATATTCCCAAATTACGAAACTTTCCATCCTCGACGGTTCAGGAATTTTCCACCAGTTTTCCGGTTTACACGAGCGAACGAGAAAAGTTGCCAGTTACTTTCTCGAAGTAACTTGTTCTCTACAACCTGTACGGATAAAGGTGCGAGTTTTAATATCCGTTTTTTTCAACCGTTTTCCCCGCATGTTCAACGATTCAAGTTTAAGGGCGAGTCAAAGGAGTAGAATTATATAAATAAATCATATACGATTCCTTCTTCGAATTCTTGAATAATAATTTTTTGGGAAAACGATACGCGAGAAAGAAACGAGAGGAAAGAAAAACATGGATGAAAGAGGGGGACGTTTTCTCCCGCGGTAGCCTAACGAAACGGGCCGCCCTATGCAAACGCGGTGTATAAATATTTAGAGTAGCCGCCACGTAACACGTGTTTCCTCTCATAAGCGTGTCCGTTTGGGAATTTCTTTATTGTTAATGTAACCTTCGCGTATACGTGGCGTGTCGATGGCAAAAGTACACACATTTCCTATACCTTATTCGTTTAGCCGAACTCTACCAAAATCGACGCAATTCACGGATTAACGCGATTCGAATGGGCCAAGATCGGAAACTTTCGTCATATCATCCATTTGGGTCGATTGCCACACACTTGAGTAGACAACCTGTATTGTCACGGTTCGCATAAACCAATTACGAAACGACTGTTAAAGAAACAATGGCATCGTGCAACGGCAGGATCATTGGTAAGCGAGTTTGGCTCTGTGGCCAGTGAAAGCCTCGATATTTCCTCCCAAAAACGGAAGGCGCCATCTAGAAACCCGAGTTGCGTAACTCGTTTTTAACACATTAAAAACTGCGCAATAAATGTTCACGGATAGAATTCGTTATAGGAGCCGGTGATATTAAGCCGAATATCATCAGTTTTAATTTCTCTTATCAACTTTCCTTTCGTACAAAATTCGTTTTCGAAGCAGCAACAACGAGCCCGTAGCCTTTGATCCATCCGTTCGAGCGGAGCGTCTCACGGATATCGCCCGACTAACGAGCCGTGCGCACCGTTTCTAATTAAAACGGTCGAACGATCGTTAATAATCGGCGACGGGACGATGGATACGCGCGAGAGTAATCACGCGGCAAAACCGTAATCCTTCCGTGAAGAGGCGAAGCCTAACCCGGCAAATTCTCTCGAGCCTTTTTCCTCCGCGGCGAGCTTTTCGTTACATTCTAATTTCCGGATGATACGTCGTTTAAGGTCGTTAAGATGGGTGCCGCTCGAGGGACCCCGCTCGGCCTACCGTGCCATTCATCATCACGGCTCCGATTAAACCGCCTCGAGCTCAAGCTCGTTCGTTCGTTAACGCCGCTCTAAAAAGGATTTTACAGTGGATACAGTGGATTCACCCCGGTATCGTTAACTTGGACGAGCTCCGCCGTACGTCCATTGCGATCGTCCATTTCGACGGGCGATCTCTGCACGCAGGATGACAAGGACTCGTCGCGTGACGTATCGTCGTCACGCGTGTGTATATCGGGTTACTCGACTTGCGAACAACTCGATAGGCATGCGGGGAGACTAGATTCAACCTGTGTGCGCTTGGTCTGTTTGCGCTTCGACGCATTGGCAAGACCGCGCGTGTTGCAAACATTCTCCCAATCGAGACTGTTTTTACTTTTGAACCGAGTCGAGGCCGAGTTTAGTCTCCTACCTAGTTCTTTGGCTCGGTTATCTATCCATCGTTCGGCAGGAAGATGGAATAATAAGACCGGATATAATAAGGTACGTACGGACGACGAGCGTAGGAATAACTCGTTTCGTTAGACGTGGTCGATCGAGGGATATCGAGGCTCGTGGGATAGGCAAGCACGGATGAGGCTTCTTGCCTTCTATCCTTCTGGCCGCAAGGAACAGGACGAGTCAATAACTATCGAGCGATAAACTGCTGCTGCCTTCTAATCAATGTCCATCCAGCTATTCGTTAGCTGGAAACTACACGATAAAATCGATAGGGCTCTGCATCCGGACAAGAGCAAAGAGCGCCATGTGGGCTATCGGGCACAGCTGTCAGCTCCCTGCGCGGCTATATCGTACGCTTTAAAGCTTCTTTCACAACACCGAACCGATATCCCCCTGTATCGCTCTATTATCGTCGGATACACTGTCCTCGAGACAGAGTGAAATTCCATCCGTGACGATGAATATTCAACGCGAAACTGCCGCGTTAATATCAGACGCCTCGCCTAAATATGATTTACAATGGGGCGCGGAATGGATAGGGTTGGTAACTGGAGCAAATTGTTCGAGCAATTTTACCACCCTTTTTTTTTCGCTATCAACGATGCGGGCTCGTCGAATTGGGTTACCATTCAACCATTATTTGGCAATCGGCCATTGCTTTACGCGATGACTTCGTTTCTCGAGCCAAAGATTTCTTTTTCTCCCTCGCCTTCCTTGTCTTTTACGCTAACGTTCGTTCGATATAGAATCAAGAGGAAAAGTATAGTATCGGTTTTAAAATTAGAAATTCGTTGGATTTCGCGTCAAAGGTTTTCCGCGTTACCTCGACGCGATATCGGTTTTTTATCCATCGATGAATTAATTTTTTTTTCTCTACTTTTATTTATTTATAGACGCTTACTCGAACGGCTACACGGCGGATGAAATCGTCGCAACTCGGTGGAATTTCTCCGATATTCCGAGAGAAACGCGTAGTTGGGTTAAGGTCGGCTCGGTAATAGTCTCTCGTGATTCATTCATGCGAATTATCGATCGCGACGGTTAAGCGACGGTTCGCGTGCCGTGATCACTTTTACGTGACTTTTCGCGGCTTGTGCACGGGGCTTTAGGATGGACCGATGCATAATGGGTCGAGTGTTCTCCTTTTCGAGAGTGAGTCACAAGGCCCGGACGATGTCTGCCAAAATATTGTAGTCGTGGTCGAGTGCGCGCGCGCTCCAACTCGCGCGGAGCCTTTAACCAGCCGAGACAATGACGTCATTCACTGGAAAGAGACGATAAGAAGTCCGAAGGCGATGCAGAGGTGGGATATTAAAATCCTGATTCATGCGTCGACCACCCCGCACAAAGAGCGAAAAAATGTGCACGCGCGCGTGTGTGTGTGCAGCTGCCCATTGACAAACAGGTTTTTTCTTTTTTCTTTTTTCTCTTCGCCTAGAATCATTGTTGGGGGGAGGGGGAGGGGAGTTCGAATAAAGGGAAAGCGAGATGAGGGAAAAATTGTGTGTTGACTTTTAATCGTGCCACGATATTCAACAGAGCCACGAGATTCCTCACCGATGTACAATCGTTGGAATGTTGGCCAAGAGGAGCGAGAGCCGGCTAATCTGTTCGACAAACACCCTCCAAAGTGCGAGACGAGCGTGTACAATACACCTCTCGAGACGAAACAATGACTCACGTGAATGAGAAATCAATAACAAGTTTTGACGTTTCGAGAGTTACCGCTCTCGTACAGGGAACTACAACAGCGAATTTCTTAAAAATCTCGTTCGAGTGACAAAGTTCCGCGGAAGGAGGAAATTTAAAAATATATATCCCATCCAGTCCAGGGAACTCCGGACCGCGCACAAGTTCTCGTCTTTCTTTCGCGAATTCGAAGGAAGAAAACGTAGAATCTCCCCGAGAGGTGCGGTGGAACGTTCCTCTTTCTCGAAAACTGTCCTCCCCCCCCCTAGCCCGTCTTTGTCTCAGCCACGTACACCGCCTCCCCAAGGTTTTCTTCCTCCCCGGGTGGACTTTCTCGGAAAGGTCGAACGCGTCCCTTTATGGGCTGTTCATTTGGTCGCGCTGCCACTTCACCAGACCAACCGGCCACCCTTGTTAGGAGAAACTGGCATCAAGGACACTACTGGTCTCTTTCTCTCTTTCTTTCTCTCTCTCTTTCTCTCTCTCTCTCTCTCTCTCTTTCTCGTCGCCTCTTACTTCGCCCAGTCCCGTTCGAAATTATGTTCTCGGCTTAGAGTTCCCCGATCCGAATGAAGATATTCCTACGCTCGATCGTTTCTTCCTCCTCCGGGTCGCGGAAACAATTGGCCGTGATCTATAAGGGGACGCGTCGTCGACGCTTTTTAACCGCAGGAGTATCGGACTCGAGCTCCTTAACTGGCTTCCAAGGCTCGTTTAATTCCGAGCAAAAGGGTTACGGAGGTTTCCGAGCCGAGTCGAGTTCGTAGAAATTCGCGACAAATATGGATCTTCAACGGCCGTTCCGTTCGAAAGTTGTTCAATTACCTCGTTGAACTCCTTTCCTCTTACCAATTCCCCCCCCCCTCCCCCGACCGAATTTATTATTCATAAACTAGCCCCTTTATTGAACTTAATTTTCTTTTCTTTTCTTTCATTCTCTCCAAGCGATCGTTAATTATAATATCGCGAAACGTGGGATAATTAGAGCAATTGCTCTCTCGTTCGAAGGGGGGAACGCTCGTAATCGAATTACGGTGAGATCGTAAGATTTACGCTTTTCAACTCGTGGAGGACTCGTTAAGCGAAAGTGTCGGATGAAGGTTTAAATCCAAAGGCGTTCGCTCGCATCGGCGAAATCACGACCGCCACCGGCTCCTGTCCCTAATTGTCGTCAATTGCTGTCAATTGTAGGGGTTGACCCTCCCTGCGACCAACTGCAATTTGCAGCTAGGTCGCGCGTCATCGCCGCGCAAAATCGTTGTGCACGCGCTGCGCGAGCCTTCTCTCTCTCTCCGAGCTCTCGCATATAATTAACCGTTCGCGTGCGTGCACGCCGTTGTAATACATTTTCATGCCTTTCCTCCGCGCGTGCATCGATTTTTCCTAATGGAAGAATTATCTTATCCGTGAATGTCCTCCAAAAAAAAAAAAAAAATAGAAAAAAGGTTTATTACTCAAAAGGAAAGTTTCTTCTATTTTCATATCATACATGTTTTAGAACACAAGCTTCGCGTTCTAGAATTTTATTATTATATACAGGCATGTTATTAATTAGACGAGAAGCGATTCCACGCTTAAATAACACGCTCGTTATAATTATCGTAAATAGTTGGAAGCGAGGAAGTTCAGGGAAGACAACGTCCCGCGAACAGTTTGCTCGCACGAAACGGCACGCCCAAAAGCGTAGCCGGCTCGTTCTTAATAAACCGTGAAACAATCCTAATTACAGCGTTGCTATGGAGCACGAACTCCGCTGGAACATGGGGTGTGGTGACGCATTAAATTAGCATTGCATTTCCGCCGCCGAACCCCCTCGTCCCTTGATTCACACCAGAATAAACTTTCCATCCGTGGAAATATAATTTATACATACATATATATATATATATTCATTCCCTCCTGATAATTATCATCATTCCGTAGCGAAGGATATTTGCATTGGATCGTGTGTCTCCACGTGGATGGTGGTGGGTTTCCACTCCCTGCACAGACTAGAACGCGACCCGCTTAAAACAATGCCACGAAATCGATCATGGCAGGCATGCATCAACGCGTATGCATTATGCATCTCCGGAACCGCCCTAATCGCTTCGACATCGCTGTCCTCGGCGTTCCTTTCCCGCGCAGCATTACTTCGTACTCGCGTTGCATCGCGAGCAAATTGCATCGTGCGCAGTATTCGCTCTGTTTACCATTTTCGAGCGGACCTGCGGTTGAGAAGCGTGAGCCTGGAACATCGAGGAACAACCTCGTGCTGGAGGAAAAAACGTATTAAAAGGGAAGAAAAAAGAAAAAAAGAAGAGAAAAGGAGGGTATAACCCGGCTGGTCGAAAGCAACGACGACGACGACGACGACGACGGCGTTCGGTAGGGCGTGTTGCGTGGTGGGGAGGCAGGCAGATGTTTGGTCCATGGCACGAGGGCTCCAGTCCCCCATGGGGTGCCGTGCCATAAACTACCCTCCACCGACCACGATTCTTTCGCGTAGGCAGTAGCAGCCAGTCTCGTTGCGGACGCGAGACTCGAACAATGGCCTCGGGTCGCTTCTGCCCCTTGTGAGCGAGCCTTAAGGGCCACGTGACACGCGAGAAACACGCATTTTCACGCAGACACACGTGCCCCGGGACGCACACAAAGGCTCGCAGAATTCGCCCGAGACTCCTTTGAGTCGTGTCTCGGCCGACTCGGTCTCTTCCACCACGTGGTCGACGCCTCTCGTGTTCGTCGTCGGATCGTACACGAGTACGTACAGCCTCCGTGTGTCGTGAATCGCGAGATATTTTCCACTGGAATCTTCCAAGCCCACCTTTTCGTGAATCATCATCCGCGCGTATGCACTTATACATATACATATATATACGTTCTCGTCTTGCTCGCGCTTTCGATTCAACGAAACGAATCAGGAGTTTCGATCATCGTCGCCGACCAGGTTGTATCGACGGTGTGCGCGTGGTGAAGTGAAGGAGATCGCGTTTCTCTCTCTCTCTCTCCCTCTCTCTCTCTTACGTACGATCGGGCCAATTTGGCTGCGCGCAAAACGCGAAGGGGGCTCGGTGTTGTGTGTACAGGGAGCCAACTCCCCGCTGCAATTTTCGAACTGGCCGGAGAGGGATGTCGTTGAAAACGAGCCGCGCTCGAGTGCATTTCGAGAGGACGTTTAACGCTTGAGCGTGGCCTGCGTGCACTGGAGGCATTAGCCGCTCCGTAGAATCGAGGAAATCGACGTGAGACGACGATGCTCGGATCGGGCACCACGCGCCCTCGGATGAGCGCCACTCCTTCTCACTCACTCTCGTAAGTGTGAACACCCTTTGTCGGCTATCTTCTAATAATGTATACACAGATGAATTTATATCCACCGGTTGGGACAATTGACCAGGAGGATGTGGATCATTTTTTCATCTCCAGCCCAGATGGGAAAAATGATCGCGATTAGTTTGATTCCGTGCCGGAAGCGCGAATATCGTTTCCCTCCGTTATTGTTCGGTATTGCTAGAGATAATTAATTGAATAATTAAATCGGGTGATTTGCGCGAGGATTAACGGCGGGAGAGAAACATCTCTCTCCGGAAGTGGACGGAGTCACCGGAGATCTCCAGGTAACAGGCATCATCGAGTTTCACGATGCCGTCACACCAGAAAATACCGCAAAGTCAGATGCAACGCGCCGCGGGACGAGGCGTTTCGAAGCGTTCCACCGGAGATCTCCACTCGATGCGGCGACCGGTTGACGTCGAGTACGCGTGGACACGCGATACAAACGCGGAATTCCGTTTCGATGTCGTGTCCACTGTGCTAGTCACTTCTTCGTTTTTTCGTAATCCAAGGATCATGATCCGAGGATGCGATGTTGCGTTCGTTTACGATCCCCGTAATTCTCTCGTTTCTCTCCGAATCGAAACGAAAACGAAAGTACAACGGGAGATCGATTCGCAGGGAACGAAGATCTTGTTGACTAGATTAGATTAGATTGCGGGCGAGAGATCTTGTGATCGATTCGCTTTTGACCTTGTTTCTCCCTTATTACCCATCGCTGGGACATCGTTTCCTCTCGTCTTCGTTACGAAATTAATTTTCGAATAAAGAAATGCGGCCGTTGCTCGAGAGATATTTGTCGAATTTTATTTCGTCCAGAGAAATAATTCCACGAGAACAACGATTGAACTTCGAGCGAAAACTTGTGCGCGCTACGTCGAGCAAAAAAGAAATGTTCCAAGAGCAATTCCAGCTTATCATCACTTCCACTTTTTAACGAATTAACGTGTTGTTAACTAGTTTCATCACTCCTCTCGCGTTGAAATTCGTCCGTTGAAATAAAACGCAGCAAAGCGTATAAAAGCGTAAAAAAATCTTGAGCAATGCCCGTATTTATTTGCGTCGAAAAAACTAATTTCACAATAAGGAGATTAAACAACAATTAGCCAATAATTTTCAATTAAAAAATGTAATACATCATCGATTCTCGTTAAATCGTTTCGCTCGATCTCAATGCAACGATTATTTTTCTCACGAAGAATATATCTAATTAGTCAATTATACTCCATCAGGTCAGAATCTCGATTCCAATTAATGTCCAACGAGACACGCTCGTTCAACGAACCTGTCATATATACTTCCTCCATCGTTTACGCAACCGAATCGCGTTCGTTTCTTCCCACTTTACGTGAAGCCTATCGACGTTTCAAGCGCGCGCGTTCGATTATAAATCTGTCATGGGATCGCTTTCTACGAGCCGCGTTTGATCGAAAGCCCATCGCTCGAAGAGGACGTCTTCCATCGAAGTCGTCCGAGTGTTCTTGTTCCAGGGGATCGTGGCGTGGAAAGCACAAGTCGCCATCCAAAACCACTTTCGTATCCCGAGACGCTGTCAAGGTTGGACGAAACCTTGTTCGATGGATTTAATCGTTGACCCTCGCGCGCCCCTCCTCCTCCTCTCTTCGCCGACTTTTCTCCAAAACTGGTTCTCATTAACGAATCCGGTCGAAGACACGGTTCGATCGCTATGTGCTGCTATCCCCCTCGAACGACATGGGAAATTAGAGAAAGGTACGTTACGATTTCTAATCGGATCTAACTGCGAATTAACGTTTCGAGGTTGACCTGGAAAGAAGATATATTGGTGTGGACGAAAGAAACGAAGAAGTTGGGTGGGATATCCGTGTCGAAGTACGTAGCTTGCTGGCAAACGTGGTGTAAGAAAAGTTAGATAGACGGGCGTACCGATTTATTTTCACGTCTATAAACTTAAATTCAAATCATTAGGGGAAACGTTAATACCACTTTACCACGTCCATTAGCAAGATCCAGTTTTTTGCTCGAGTTTGCTCTAGTCTGCCTGGGTGGATGCTAGATCGAGAGAAAGACGGGAGTTATCTTTAACGAGATATCTATTTAAACCGTGTGTTTCGCCAACATAGTTAAGCAAGGTTAATAGCAGAAAGATTAAATTCCATACGTATATATAATATACGTATATATATATATAAATATCTTCTTATAAACGTGACACTAATTGCTTTTGCCTTTGAAATCTTTCTAATTGGTTCAAAGGAAGTATATAACATTAGCGCATTATCCGACATTATCGCTTTTTATTAGGTTGGAGAATTGCGAATTCGTTTCCGGAAAACGGATAAGAGCGTTATCGCATGAGAGGCGAAGCTTGACTTGTTTTCAAACGTTACCGAAATTCTCTCGAGTGGCTTGAGCAAAACACGCGGGTAATGGAGCGCAGTGGTTGGATCATTCATTATCGTTCACAATGTCAAGAGCATCGCGTACGATGTATTATAAAATTTGCGCGGCACGAGAGCATAGTTGTGGAACGAACGCCACGCTACACCGTGCTCGAAACGTCGTCGAACACACAGTTACAATTAACCGATGCTCGCAACAACAAGGAAGCGATTCTTTCGATATAAATTATCGTGCTTACGTGGCACGATAATGATCCAGCTTCCAACGAGAAGCGTTGGATTCTCGTTGCTCTTACGTCTATAGACGCTCTCCTCGAGCATCGAACACTCTCTAACGGTAAATTTATTTCTGATTCCTCTGTTCCTTGTCGTGTTGAATGTCCGGTCGGGACGGTAGGGGCTACTCGTTAGAAACGTATCTGATTTCGGTTAATTTTCATTTGGATTTCACTCGAAGAGAAGTTTATGGAAAAAGAAAAGTTTCAAAATATGTAAATGGCGTTAGGAATAATTCCGTATGAGGCGCATCGTGAAAGTGGTAACGCCTCGAGCCGATAGCATATACGATCGGCGGTATCGTTTTGGGTACCCGTCAGGGTACCGTAAATCGTATTTTTTTCTTTCACGCGCCGTGAAAGAAGTCGCTGGTGAAAAATGTGATATCGCAAAAAAAAAAAAAGAAAGAAGAAGAGGAAAAAAAAAGATGGCATGAGTAATAAGCGATCGTCTTAATGACCACCTCGTTTGAACAGCCTTCTTCGTTCCCTTTTTTTTTTATCTCGCTTTACTTTTTTCCCCTCTTTCTATTTTATTCTCTCCCAACGGGGAGAAGATGAAGATGGCGGTCGTCTCTTCTCTCTCGACGAGCAGAACGGGAAGCAGGAATGCGCTCGCAATTTTTCAGCTGTCAAAACGCGGAACAGGCCTAAATTTTGCTCCTTCCTTCTTTCCACTCTACTCCACTCGTTCGATTAAAATAAGAAGAGGATTTATCAAGCATGGAAGGAATGAGTTTCATCATCATATGCTTCTGTTTAATATATTTAGAAGAATAAAGAATATTCCATGTGCAAAGATTTAATAAATTGTTTAACTCTCAATTTCTCAGAGAAAAAGCAAAGTGAAGTATAAAACAGGGAAGAAACCGCGAAAATCTCAAAGCAAGATCATCAAGATCTTCAGTTTTTTATCGACAAAATCTGACAAAAAACTTTGACTCTCTTCCAGTAAAAATGCGGCGAAGAAACAAAAAAAAAAAAAAAAAAAAGAAAAAAAACTGGGAGCAGCAAACTTTCTCAAACGAGGAACGATTCAGATGCAAATGTCGCAGAAATTATGTCGCGTAATCGGGTTTTCTGGAAAGGTCTTCCTCTCCGTTATCCCCTTCCAATCCTCCTTCGTTCGTTGTCTCTTAAAATCGCGAATGCGAATAACCGAGGGAAAGACCGTCCCTGGCTGCATCGCGAAAACGAGCGGAATGAAGAGGGACAGCCTCGCGAAGCGTGCGAGGAATAACGAATGCTTGAACTCGTGCCAAGATCTTGCACGAGGTAGTGTCGTCGTCGTCGTCGTCGTCGTCGTCATCGTCGTGGGGGAATCCGAAGAAGAGGCATCGTGATCGTTCGATAGATTCCTCCAGAGAAATTATCCGAATTTGGAAGCCGGAGATTATCGAAACAAGAAACGTTCGTTCGTAGAAAGAACGTACGAAGAACATAAATCTTTTCCGTATCTGATCCGTTCCTTCGAACATTTGTCCCGCGCAAGTCTCTACAACCAAGTTTCCTAAAATGATAAATTTGTTACAGGCTCGAGAAGAGTTCGTTGCGTATTATATATCGTCGGGTATCGATGGATACGTTATTCGTTTCTTCCACGTTGGAAATTGAACGTGAGTCGATTAACTGACGTTGAATGCAAGGAAGTGTGGGGATTACGAGTTCCGGTCTTTATTATCCACAAGCTAATTACCTCGTTAACGAGCCGAAAGTAATGGGAGACTATGCTCGTAAAAACTTTCCTATGGATGGATTTTTAAAAAAATTCGGAAAGCGACTCTGTTTCGACTTCCTCTCGGATGCAAATCTAACTCTTCTGAAGTCAGAGTGTTTTCTTCTCTGTATCAAAGCATCGTGTGTATACTTACGTATAGGCCGTTGTAAAGCAAAACCCAATTCGTAGCGTGTTAACGCGACGCCGGGGAAGCTTAGCTGTCAGAGTATCAGCTGTTCCCATTCGCTCGATCCGACAGGAGCTCGGACGTACTGGCAGCAATCCAGTGTGACAGAGGGGAACAGAGGTAATCGTACACCACCGGCCCTTGTCATTCGAGTTCCTCCTAATTAAATCATCGCTTCTTCTTACGTTGAATTCGTGAGCAGGGAAGAACCGGATCGATCGCGAATCAAGCAAGGAAGGGGTGAACCGAAGTGCGTTCTCAACGAAGATCAATCTTCTCTCTAGCCGGGGACTGCTTGAATTTCACCGTATCTCCTTCTTCTTACTTGGCGGAACGACGAATTCGTTTCCCTTCCCCCGCTTCCTATATATCACTCGTGCTATTATTGATTTCGTCTGGGCCTAAGGGTTTCGTGTCTCCACCCACGAGGAACGAATCGAGTCCTCGGCTCGTGTGCGTCGTTCGAGTGACTCACTCGAGCGTGAGATTCAGCCGCGAATTAGGAGCGCGTATTTCGTGCGGCCACGAATGAAGAAAGTTGGTCGAAGATAGACGGATCGAGAGAAAGAAATTATATATATACGCGTTAAGAGCGGAATACTTGCGGTATTGAATTCTAAAGAAAGAAAAAGATTTTAACGCGATATTTCATGCGTACAATGATTTTAATAAAGGAAAGTCGCGATGACACCAAGATATCCCCCCTCGCGAGTTCCATAAACGCGGTAGAAAGTGGATTTGATAAATGCGAATCGCCAACTTCTCTGCACACTTTTGTACACGTGTCCCCGTAATCGTCGGTATAGAAAACGAGTTAATTCGCTAACCGGCCACTCGTGAATTCATCTTTTCACGCGAAAGCATCGAACGAACATCGAGCGATACATCGAAAACTGTAGCCAGCGTGCAGCAAGTTCAACGAAAGAAACGAAGAACGGATGATCTATCGGCAACCCGTCACGAGAGCACTTTATCGTTCCAACTTTCAAAGTTCTTTCGTTCTAACGCGCCGCCGGTTCCACGCTGTCGAGCGCGAATCGCGCAGATGCCGATTCGTAATAATTCTATTTTACGACTTGCGGAACGGCTTATCAACGGCTACTCTAATCTCTCAGAGTGCGGCAACCTATCATCGGCGCGCCACGGCATCAGAGAAAGACCCCGGGCAGGCCTTCATGCGTGAAATTTTCGCCTCTCCTCGAAAGAGACGGAAGAATGCAACAAGAGGAAACGGGGGAAGAAAAAGAATCGGGTGGTTCAAGAGATAGACGATTTATAGCCGCGCGACGGTGGGGAAAAAATCGCGACCCACTGACCCACTGGGATGGATAAAAGAGTGATCGAGTGGCGAGCGAATCGAACCGTTCCTGCAACCGGCCGATTTTGCATAGCAACCGATTTGTTCGCGCCTCTCCTTCCTTCCCTGTGATTTTCCTCGATCCTCACGATAGATCTGATCTAGATTCCATAGATGCATCGAGCACCCTTGTCACGAAACGCCTTGCCACCATGATTCGTCACGATGATCGGAGAGAAAAGTTGGTTATATGTTGACGGAGTAACGAAAATCTTTCGTGTTTCCGTGTGTTCCGATTTCTTTTTTCTTTTTTTCTTTTTTCTTCGAACGAGCTTCGAGCTACTAGACTTCGCCGGTTAATTAAGAGCGGTTGTGAAGTGGAAGCCGGGCCCTGACTTTCGAGCAGAATAAAAGGTATTGAGTTTTAAGGCGTGCCTGTTCTCTTGTGTACCATTTATGTAGTATATAGACTTATAAGGTCTTGGAGTTGTTTAAATCATCGCCCAGTGGACGTTACGTCTCCACAGGCCCGTAGCTTACGTTTCTTTTATTTTCGAATGCGTGACCCTTGAGATTTATATTCTCGTTCTCTCGCGGAGAAAAAAGAAAACGAGAAATATCTTTTAAATTAACAACGCGTGGATTCAATTTTTTTTTTATTCGATAGTTAATTTTAATTCGAATTTAGAAGAACTTAGAAAATAAGATCTCCTCCCGAATTAAACGATTAAAGTAACATCGCGATTGATACACTCGTTTTCTCGAAAGTTTTACAATTCAACCGTTGTTCCAATCGTCGAATCCAACTTTTATCGAAAACTTCAGCCCCAATTTGGAAATATCTCCATGTCCATAATTTATCGAACCCGTAAGAAAAAATAATATTCTGAATATTCGCCCATACGAAATGAAACCGTCTATACGGCTGACTTACGCCTGACCGTGCCATGAAATCGCAATTAGGCGCGATGCAGATAGGCGAGTCACGAAAACAATGGTAACGAAGCGACGATCACGTAGATCCTCGTAGATCGACCTTTCGGCACGCCTGTCGAATCGAGAATGCGTCCCCCGCATCGGAATCGGGCACCGTTAACGCCGGTAGTGGCCACTAAATTTATTCTAAAATACTACCGAGGTCAGTGTGCCATGATTTTTATCGAGCAACAGGTGTACGACGTGTCGCGATTGTTTCTCGTGAAAAAAAAAAACTTTTCTCTCCGATGATAATTCCCGCGGATTCGTTGTTAAAAAATATTTCCTTTCCCGTGAAATTAAACTGAAACTTTGTGAATTTTTTAACGATACTTTCTACCTTGTTTCATCTTCGAAAAGAGACGCGATAATTTCTTATCCAAAATTATTTACCCATGAAATTTAAATAATAACTTAGTCTTAGTCTTCTAGCTAAATAGCTTTCAAATTTCCAATCCAATCTCATCATCGTACAACAACGATCGATACGAGGAGATGGAAGAAATATCTAATAGCGAGCGAACGATTCTCGAGATCACGACCCAAATATCGCAAATATCACGAACGACCTTTCGTACGTGTCTCCACGCGATGTTTCCTCCAGCCGTTGTCGTTTATTACGGTAATTTCTTCCCGTAGTTGTGCTGGCCGCGATTTCCACGTCAATAATTTATATTATAACCCACGTAGTTTACTTCCTTCGTTCTTGAACCCCGCATCACGTAAAAAGCGCGCTTCCTTTCCTCGGCATCGAACAATGCCGATATCTTGTATCTCGCTCGTCAGTGCTCTGTATTCGTAGCCTGTAAAACGCAGTAATAAAAGCGATAGCTCTCCTTAAGATCAATGTTGCTCGGACAAAGGAACAGAGCGTAACTGTCCTCTCGTATGAACTTTGAAAAACACGGAATAATTTAACGGTAGTTCGGTCCGAGGCGAGCTCGGTTTGACACATGTAAACCCGTAATATCTTATCCACGAAGCATCGTGTCGGACAAAAGGTCCGGAACGTGCAGAAAATGGCTAGCAGCCGGGAAAAGGCTACGAAGGTGGCTTGCCGGACGTTCGGTGTCCGTGAAATCGGCACGGACGGCAGTGGAATAACGAAGCAAACGTTTGAATGAGCCCACGCGACGCTCCACACGCCCACGATCGATACTACACAGTCTCTCGCGAATCTTACGATCCTGCCTAAAGCGTCGTTTATCACGGCCCGATGAATAATATTCGTTTCGTATCCCGCTCGAACAAAAGGAAGAAAGTGGCGATAAAAATTACAACGTCCCCAAATGTTTCCAAGCTCGTTCGATATTCCGCTTAAACGGCGTAATAATGGAACGTGGTGGCCGTCGTCTGTTCTACCGTTCTAAAAGGCAAAAGGCAGACAGAGATGGCGGCGGCGAGAGGGAAAGGGAGGTCCAACTTAACGGGTCTTTCTCAGTAGGTCGATACGTGCAGTAGTTGACACCGATTAGGACCTCGAAATACGTATGTATCGCGGGTGTATGTATGTATGTAAAATCGACCCATAACAAAAGAGGAACTTTGTCGAGCTTTATACAATATTATACACAGCACGGAACATCGTGATAGCGATTTATTACAATTTTAATAGGTTCTAGATTTGTCGATCGATCAATTCGTCTCTTTCCTTTCTTTTATTTGTCGACTCTCGATTGATATTTATAAAAAATTTGCGATATTTTCAAAAAAATTACTTTAGAGCAACGCGATACCAATAAATTTGCTATCGGGCAAAAGATCATTGTAATTTATCAACTTGTTTAAAAAGAAGAGGAGAAAAAAATTTAGAAAGATTTGTTACACGCGTTCCATTTCGAAAATCGCCTTATCTCGCACGATAATTTTTTCGAAGGACATCAACGAAGTGCACCACTTAGGCGGCAAGCTGTACACGCTCGTGCGTGTCGAAGATTCAAGTCGGTTACCTCCGAATGGGTGGTCCTCGTCATCCGAGGATCATCCGAGGGGGAGAAGGTGAAACGTGGACTGGAAATTTACGAGATTATCATCGTGTACAAATGCCTTCGCGCTATAACACGTTCCACGTTAATTGTTTAGAGCCGCGTGTTCACATTCGCGCCGGTTTTGCGCGCGTTTTCTTAACGTCTTATTGCGCGTCTTACATACGGTCATTGAAATCACCGGGAAACGCGTAACATTCGTTCACAAGCGTTGTGAATTTAAACTAGCATCGATTACCGCCAGTCAGTCAATCGGTGCGTGAGCGTGAAAAATCTTTGACAAATGCAATTTCACCTAGCTCATAATAAATACGTCGTTAACGGTTCATTGTGTTAAAAATCTTTATATAGATTTTCTATTGGAATTTACGTTTCCCCCATGCAAAATTGATTTCATTCAATTTACGGACCAAGAATATTTTTTTCTTATCCTTTTTTTTTTCTCCCGTCCAATTTATAACGATATGAAACGTATTGCGGAACCGTTCGTGCGCAACTCGTGACGATTACGGCCACTTGTAAAGACTTCCGCTTAATGCGGACGCGCCATTAAGCAATTATCCTAACGACTTCGCATCATCGATTCACGCGCTAATTTCCATTTCCATGTATATCTCTCCGCTCGATAAAATTAATCGCGGTTATTGCTATTTGTTCCATTAATTACAGGTTATACAAACAACTCGCTGGAAGAAGGAAAAGGAGCTTCGCTCTATCCAGCACACGACTTTAATTCCATCGAAATATCCTCGACGAATTATTGGCCATCGATCGAACGAAACATATATATATATATATAAAGTTTGTAAAGTCGTACACACGTTTTTTGAATCTCGAAATGGAAGTGCTATGCCTATGTCACGCGACTCGACGTGGCTTAATGGCGGTGGCTCTAATCGATCGGGTCGACCTGTTTGCCCGTGTTATCGCAGGAATGCGCGTAAAGGCGCGGGCCGGTACAACTTTACCAACATTACCGGTGAAAACGAGGCGGAGAAACCTTCCTCCTTCTATTTCCACCTTCGGTGCACCGCGTCCCCGCGGGCAATTGCCTGCCTCTAGTTGGTCGCAACGCCGACTTTACGATCGTTCGATACTTTATGGGTGTTATTCTTTCGGGTGTAGGAATATCGCCGTGAAAAATTGCACGGACATGACATTGACAGGAAGTGACAGGATATATCGCGACAGGTTTGCTGTTCATGGTGTTTTTAAATGGCCGTCGTTAACAGTAGAACAATCAGGCTTGAGTTTAATTTGTCACGCGTGAATTATTATTATTATTATTCGTAGAATTCGAGGGAATGGCGAGATCGAATAAATATTACGATATATATATATACACACACCTCTTCCCTTCGTATCTTCTCTATCCTTCTTTTCTATAACTTGGACGTTAAATCGAAAACAAGAGTACCAACTCTTATCATCGATTTACGTCTCGATCGACGAGACGCGTTAACGACCGATTAAACGAAACGATCCAAGCTCAATTTGGATCCAATAAAGTCGGGGATTGCGCGGCTCGTTCAAAGGCGTAACTCGCGAACTCCGCGTCGACTCGGCTCGAATTAACTCGATTGAAACGTCGCCGTGGCTCGTAGGACCACCGCGACGAAGAATGTGTGCCCCAAGGCCGGCGATCGAGCGTCCCAACCCTCCTCCCCCGTGCAAACGGGGGAGGGGAATCTCACCATCACTCTCGTCTCCTTTTACTCGCAGAAAAACCAGTCGTCCACCGGCGGGAAGAAGACGAGGGAATGCATTCCATCGCAAGGTTGCAACGACACAGACGCAAGAACAAGGACGATTTCTTTTCCTCCGTCCCCTCGTCTCGGCATCCTAATTCGAACGAAACACTTCCCCTTCCTCTTCACCCATCCTTTTTTTTTTGTATCTCTCTATATCCGTGGAAGGCCTCGCTTCTCGAGAGCACGTGGCACGCGTGCAGTTTGCGTTTTCTTGGCCGACCACTGGTTCGCCGCTTTTTACAACTCCTTCTTTGCCCGGCCTCCGGTTTAAGTACAATGCACGCGCAATCGTACTTGATCACCAAAAGGCCGCGGAAACGGACTCTTGGTCTTCCAAGAGAAAATGTTAGGAATTTTCGTACCTACCTGTTCTTTATCGTTTTCGTCCCTTTTTCTTTCTATTTTGTCGTTGGATTTCTGGCTTTTGGCTTGAGACACGCGTTTCGATCGTATCTCGATCCGCGTAAACGATACGCGAGCTGTGGAGAAAAAATTCTTGGTAGACGAAGGATTTGCGGAATTGTCGACAATGTCGCCTCGTTCCGGGAAACTCGACTTGTATTTGCAAGTACAAATTCTCGTTGCGTACGTGCTTACTCTCGCGTAGATTCGCAACGTGATGGCATCTGGCCTGATTTCGCTTCAACCAGGAAAGGTTTATAGTATAAAAAAACACGGAAATCAATAAGAGAAGATATTAGGATAATGTTTCACTTAAATTTTCAACGTTCGTTATTTCTTTGGCAAGATTCGAAACACTTGAGACTGAGTATTCGAGATTCTCGATAGGCTATTGATAGGCTAAAAACAAAAGTTGAATGATATTACTAAAGCATTGATATTACAACAAGTTAAAACTAGTTAAAACGATTCATACTTATGAAAATTGTTTTTGTTTTTGCAATTAATGTACGTAACGTAGTCGTAATTCGATACCTATAGATTTTAGATAACGAATGTACACGCATTGAGAATTGAGTATCACGTGTAAACTTTCCTCCCAGGTAATAAGAGAGGTATTTACTCGCAAAGTATTTTCGCGTATATTTACCGTGCTGATAAATTACACATTCTCTTGAACATTCTGAGCCCGTGTATAAATATTCATTCACCGAGCAAAAAAAAAAAAAAAAAAAAAAAGAAAAAACTCCAAAAGCATCATCGAAGTCGCTTTTAAAATTTGGGTCGTTCACGCCCATCCCGACCGACTTAATCTCGAAACGTCTCCGCTGTTCGAAAGCTTTAGTGAAAAGTATTCTGCCGAATAATAAAAATCTTTCAATCTCGTATTGAACTTCTACACAACGTTGATTCGCGAGAGCTGCGCGTTTGTAATTTCGTTTAATCAACGATCGATAGAAACATTGGAAAGTCGTTGGATTGTCTTCGAGAGATTTTATTTAATATTTTATTTCGTAGGACACGCGACACACGTGAAATGAAAAATGCTAAAAATGAACATTTATTCGAGTCTTAAATTGATTTGTTAAAACTCATCTCATCTATTATACGAATAGAATCGAAAGATAATTTTGGAAAGATAGCAGAGCGGAACGTTTAATCGTATTCCTTATAAAATTTGCGTATATATACCCATCATGTTCAAAATTTGTCCAAAGAAGAGTGGAAACATTGTTCAAGTCTTAAATTGATTTATTAAAAATCATCTCGTCTATTATACGAATAGAATCGAAATAATTTTGGAAAGATAGTAGAGCGAAACGTTTAATCATATTTCTTATTAAAATTTGCGTATATACAAATTATATCGTATCGTAAAATTTCACATTGTTCGAGTCTTAAATTGATTTATTAAAAATCATCTCGTAATACGAAGGAATCGATATAATTTTGAAAAAATAGTAGAGCGGAACGTTTAATCGTATTCCTTATAAAATTTGCCTATATTTAAATTATATCGTGTCCAAAATTTGTCCAAAGAAACATAGAAACACTGTTCGAGTCTTTAATTGATTTATTAAAAATCATCTCGTATACGAAGGAATCGATATAATTTTGAAAAGATAGTAGAGCGGAACGTTTAATCGTATTCCTTACACGAATTATACCTATCGTGTCAAAAATTTTTGCAAAGAAGCGTGGAAACATCGTTCGCTTCCGCGGCCACTGTTCTTCCGGGCATTAAACGATATCGGTCGGATGGTCAGTCGAAGATTAAGGTATACGTGGTGAGCAGCTCCCCGTAGCCAAGTAGGCCCCCCTACCTTTCAAGTCGGGAGGCTCTCTGTGTGCACCTGTGCAGGTTGAGAGGTGTTGTGTTTTCACCTGGCAGTTCAACCTACAATCGCGAGCAAGAAGGTTCCGCAGCCGCGATCCTCTCTCGCGTTCCATGCCCGCCACGAGCGCTCCTCGAACCGAAACGCTTTTCGCTTCTTGCTTTTCTTTATTATTCCCCTCCCTGTATGTTTGTTAACGGAACGAGTGGTGAAAGGAAATTCGAAGGAAGGAAATTCGGTGCGTTGAACGAGAATAATGTGAGGAGAGGTTAATATTCAGTCTCGCCAACGGAGGTTGTTAAAATAATTACGCCGAGAACGAGGTAAACAGGGTAATATTAAGAGGCATCGGTGAAGAAGAAGAATTTTCGTGAATCCTTTGGATATATAATTGAAACTCGATCGGTGGCTTCCTCCTTTCATGGGAGCCGGTAGAATTCTGGAGGTTCCATCGGATTTTTCTTCGAATGCTACTTCGAATGAGATCGAACCTTTGGTGAAATTATTCCGCTGAAACGCGGTTGGAGGAACGTTCGGTTAAGTTGGATATGCGTAACTTGTCAGTGGTTGTGGGAAAATCTTGATCGTCCCGGGAAAAAATCGATTCGTGCAAGGCATTGACCCGTCGAGGAAGATACTCGTTTCCAGGAAGAGAAGAAGATCATCATCGAGTGGCAGCAACGATGGACACTGTATTGGAGAAGATGGGCAAGCTGAATTTGGTAATGTTGCTCGATTATCGATTTTTACGAACGATTTAATCAAAGAAATCGGTCCACTCTCTCTCCACGAAGAATCTCGTTTATACCCCGTGCATCTCCATGCAGTTTTTGCCCTCGTTTCCTCAACGGAAATATGAGTTACATGATCGTGGATTCCTCGAGAAAAAAGAAATAAAAAAATAAAAAAGAATCTATCTCTTCACTTCCGTCGATTAATGATCGGTGGAATCGAAGCGCAACAGCAACCGACAATCCGATGATAATCGTGTTCCAACCGGATTAATAAAGTGTGCCTGGGATCACGACGACATCCATCATCCGGTATAAAATTATACAGTGAATTTCGCCGTGCATTGGAAAATCGCTCCGACTCTGTAATCGTACGCGCATATCTATATAGTTATCCGTGTCGATGATCTGGCGCTCTATCTGGCCTTTTTTCTGCCCGCTTTCTGACCGGGTTCGACTTGCTGGATGTTTAGCGATTACCTCGTTACGATCGACTGGTTCAAGCTTGGCTCGATCGTTTCTCGCCCGAGGAATCGCCCAAAGGCTCGATACTCGCATGTTCCGAGTACGAAGCTCGTGGGTTTCTGCCCACCACTATCCGCGCCAAAGCGATAGCTAAATTGCTACGAGAGCACGCGCTGGCTTAAAAAAATATCGTTTCGTATTCAGAACGAGAATATTACGCTTCTTTCGGGGAAATTTCGAAATCTAACACCGTATTAACGAACCGATGATGAAGATGATCGAGATGTGGACGATCTTCGTGTTGAGGCATGTCGAGACTCGTCCAGTCGTGCGCAAATTGTACGTTGCGGAATCTCGTCCTATACGGTTTAATCGTCCTTGATGCGGTGATTTTTTTTTTTTAAGGAATAATTTTCTCTTTTTCCTCTCGTCTTTTTTCCTCGTTACATTTATGCCAACCTGTTATGGGAATCGTAATGGAAAGGAGAAATCGTGATTATTAACAATGAGATCGATATCGAAAGAGAGAATCTATGAGAATCTTTTTTATGAGGATTCTTATAAATAAGTGAAAACCGAATCTCGAGAAAAGATACGATAGACAGAGGTGCGTGTAATTTTGCTCGTTATATCAACGTCCCCGTTGAATATGCTACGATTATGTCTAATTGAATCCCGCTAACTAATTAATGTTAAATAGCCTTCATCGAACGAAAATTTACATGCGTTAAAGCAAAGTGGAAAAGAGAGGAGAGAGAGAGAGACTTTCGTCAAGCTGCATTCTCTATGCATCCCCGACTTTAATTAAAAATTATACGAGCAGATGGAGGAAAAAAAAAAAAAAGAAATGGAATCAGTTGCTTTGAACGGTTCTCCTCACGCCATCCATTCGTATGCACTCGTCCAGGCGCAAAGAATTTTGCATCGAGCCTTATATCTGATTAGATTCTAATAATAAAAAAAAAAAAAAAATCGCGATCGAAACAGTTTTCGGAAGAAGCATAAATATCACATTCTTGGTATAAAATTTGACCGACTTTTAGAATCATTCATCTTTTCGATGATCGAAATATTGTATTGAATCTTCAAATGTATCTTCATATATGGAGATGCAATCGAGTATAAGCGGTGAAACGTGCTGTAACAATGGTTGCGATAAAAAATAGTTGAATTATCGCCTTCTCCGTTCCTCCTGTTCGAACAGGTATTTTTTTTCCTTGCTCTCTCTCTCTCTCTCTCTCTCTCTCTCTCTCTCTTCGACGCGGACTCTCACCAAAGATATTCGGCGAGTGAAACTTTTTGGGCGCCCTTCTCTCTTATCGATTCGAACCGGTCGATGCGTTGCGTTCCATATCCGGAGCGAGTATCGCAATCATTCGGCATAACAGAAGAATAGATCTCTCCTTGCTCTCCTCCTCACTTTCTCCCTCTCCCCCCCCCTGTTTCGTGTTTACGCGATACTGTTTCTCGAACTGGCAAACAGAACTTCTCTGAGAAACGGGAACGATCCGATTCCTGTTTTTTTACCTCTTCCTGAGGAGAAACGGAATTCTCTTCAGTTTAGCCGCGTTTATACCATCAAAGGGAAGCCAGTTTGGATTCCTAGACGGAATTCGGTTTTAGCTCGGTAAATAGTCTAAATCGTAACGTAGGAATTCCTTGAGTTTCCGCCCATGGAAACCGGAGTCGGACACACCGAGTATCGATTTTCTTGTTATCCGTTATAGCTGGTACGTTCACTTTTATGAGCTTGCAGCGGAGGGGAAAAAACGTTCGAGGGAATGAACGGCGATGAAAAGAACACGCTCCTTTGTTATTTGACATCGAAATGCCGATTAATTTGAAACTCGTTGGTTGGATAACGCGTTCACGTAGCCGAAACGTCATTCCTTCGAATGAACGGTTGGAAATGACCGTTTTAGGAAAACCAAATTTTCACAATGCAAATGGAAAATATCGTATTGCTTAATCTGTAAACATGTTTTTCTTACTCCTTGGTTGGCTGGATTCAAATTTTGAAATCGGAGAAACATTTTTTCGCTCTCTCAACTCAACTCTCTTCACCGATCATCCAACCTGTTAAACATATGCCACGCTTCTTCGTCCTTCGTTCATTCTCCTTCCAACCGTAAATCGTTGGATTTATGTCTTTTTCAAGGGGAGTGGAAAGCTTGTCTCTGGATTTTCCTTTTCATTTAAAATCTTTTAAAGAAAAAAGAAAACTCGTTGAAATTAGAACGAAACGAAAGAAATAATCGATGCAAGAAAGTTAAAAAAATTCGCTTCGATCAATTAAATTATTTTTATCTTTGGAAAATAACTAAATATTTGTAATAAAATAATATTCCATCCCAGAAATACATCTAATTGACGGTCCATTTATCCATCGGTGATCAAAACCGTCCATTGATATCAAGCTGTCAAGCTGTAGCTGTTGAATAATTGTTACAAAATTGTTGCACAACACGAAAATGACGAGAAGAGACGAAGATATCTCGTATCTCGATTAAACGTTATTTCAGTTCTCCTTTTGTGAAAACGTGCATCCGATACAAGCGTGTATCGAACGGATCGAGAGTAATCGCGTGCAGCCTGTCTAATGACGCCGTTCGCAATTAACATTCTCGAATGATTCACGAGGCAATCTACAATGACAAATTGCACGAGAGTGTTTAACGTCGAAATCTTTGATGGCCGGAGATACGTGAAGTATAAGTTCCGATAACCGGTACCGGCGAGATTCGACGTGATGCTCTCGTTGCCTCTTTCCTCTCTCTTCCTTCCGTTCAGTTCAATTCAGTTTAACTCTTAAAATCGAATATTTCGATTTCGATCGGTGTCTCGGATTCTCTTCTTCTCTCTTTCCAAGTTTTGTCCACGATGACGGATAAATAGAAATGGTTGGACGATTCGCAATTTTCTACAAGATTGTATGATATAAGGAGGGATCAGAGGTAGCATCATCAGATTTCGTTTTAAAACACGCATCGAAACAATATTGATATGAGAACTCGATTTAAGAAGTTTTGATCGAATAGAAATTTGTTCCATCTCAAATCGATCCCAGTTTCGTTTCCAGCGAAACGAAAGCTCGGCGTAAATGTCACAAGCTACTTTCGAAGGAGGGGATCGTGATCGCTACAACGTTGTTTCCACGGATAAATTGCCTTTGTAGCCTTTTAATTTCAACCAGACACCGCGCGTAGCAATTCGAAGCGAGCCACGCAGATTCTATCCTATCCATTTAACACTTCGATCCGTAGCTGCCCTCGATCGCTCTGTACATCGCTCTATCTAAATATAAATCAAGCGAAATGAAACGGCTCGCGCCATTGCCGACGCCGATCGAAATTAGAATCTCCATTCCGCCGAGTTTCTCTTCTAAGGTTAATGTCATAATTGCGCACGCACGATGCATAATCGAAAGGCATGCCTCGATCGCCCGCTTTCTTCGACCACTCTTGAGCCGATCTCTTGAGAAACTCTCTCGGCGAACGATACACCATATTTCGATCGAGTATTCCACGTAACCGTTACAATAATTAATCTTCGATAATGTTTCTCATTGATCGCCGTCGATAGATGTAATCTCGTTCATATTGTATCGGGATTGTATCGATCGAATTTTCACCACACTTTTAGTTCCGCAGCGGAGACCACGCAACGAGCCGAGTATTTCCTCGTGTATCATTTATATCGTATAAAATGAAAATTCCTCTTTGAATACCACGAATTCCAGAATCGCGTGTTCTCAGGATACTGTGGATCCCAGTTGCACAGGAACCGGGTGTATTTCTGGAAGAGATCAAAGAAGCGAGGGAAAAGAGAGAATATATCCATGGAATCTTTGTAATAACCGGTACGCGTATCGTGATTGAACGCAATTTTACAGACGCTGACACACATTCCTCCACATTGTGCATAACTGTGCATCGTTCGATTTAAAATTTCGCGTTTCTTTTCTTCCTTTTTTTTTTTTTTTTTAAGTTATTAGATCATCTAGGATGAAGAGGTGGCGGTTGAACGATCGGCTCAACGAGCGCCGATCTTTTTATGCAGGATGTTCTTTTAGTCGGAGAAACTAAGAAAACTGTCACAATCATCTATTCCCTTTAACGAAATTATGTAGAAGAACGGTTATATATCTCCTGTATTAATAAAGTATAAAATCACACTTTCCTAAAATACAATTTGTTCGAAATTTTCTAACCTTGTAGAGTACGAAAAATTGTTTAACAATTCGCAAGTTAACAAAGAATAGAATAGCGTGATTACCTTTACACGTTGATAATGTCGCGATAATAACTTACGTGTGACATAAAATATACTTATGTTGATTAATATACGAATAGATTCTAGAAATAGGGTCGACTTTTGCTCGAGCCAAGTTTTAATTAGTCTCGTTCTTTTAAGCGCAACAATATCCAGATAAATGCAAGAGATATACGATCGTTCTTTAATTTCATTAAAGAAATTATCGAATGTTTATTTCATTCGCTTTTTCTACATCCACTATCTGTAATATAATATCTTTGAGATATTTATATTAGCTTTCGAGGGTTGTCCTCACTCTGAAGACGTTTCGAATCGTTTCAGATAAATTTCAAACCGTAAAATCACACCATCGCTTCAGTCGATATTTTTTTATATATTCTTGATTAAAAAAAAAAAAAAAAACTGTCATGAATGCAGCGATTGCCCTCGTTTCACCGACTCCTGCCGACAACGAGTATCATCACACGTCTCGCGTGTGTCGATTCACGAGACTCGAAAGTTCACCTGTGCCCCGCGAGGCCTCGTTTCACGCGGAGACGACGAGGAGGAGGACGATCATCGACAGAACCCGCGCTTTCCAGCCGACTTTTATCGAGGATACGACGGAGAAAATCCGCCCGTTCCAAGATTTCTCGCGCGCTTCATCCCGCCGATTAATGAAGCGAAGAATTAATCGCCGCCTTTCAAATCCCATCATTCGATTGCGACGACAGTTCAATCGAGCGACCGTCGAGCGATTTTCCTTCCATCCCCGATCCTCCTCCTCTCCTCCTCTCCCACCATCACTTCGAGATTTGCTTTCCTTAGAAATGACGGTTGCAAAATGCGTTGCACCATTGACGCGATTATGCAAACGATATTAGACCTCTTATGTTATTTGATTGATCGAGAAAGTCTGTCGATAAATTCCGTTTTATCGCCAATTTCGATAATTACGATAAATTCCGTTTGATCGTTTTCATTTAAATCGAAGGCAACTGGAACTCACGCAGAAATATAAGCTGCAAATCAAAAATTCATTTCAATCGTCTTTTTCTGTAATCGAATTCTAAATAAGGAAAATACGTAAGAGATATTAATCGAGAATTTAATGCAATTTTTTTTATGGCTCGACATCATATTTCTTACATCAACTCCAAAAGTCGAATTAAAATGTTTAAAATGTCTAATTTTTAGTAAAGACTGAATTGTTGTTATATTTGTTATATTTCTCCAGTTTACACAATTTTAATTTCTTAGTATCGTTATATTAAGATGAAAACTTCCTTTTCGATCTATCTTGTAAATGAATTAAAAAGTTGTTGCCAGATAAAAGAAAAAAGAAAACAATTAAGGAGTGCAAAAGAGTTAAAGGATGAATTTGAAAGAGAAGCTTCAGAAATTTAGAAATATCCATTTCCACATCCATTCAAAACGAGATTGCGAAAGCAAAAACTATCATCGAATCGTATTATTTACCTAACGATAACAATATGAGAATCGCTGCTCGGCCTGTATTTACAATTGCGAATCTGCAACCTGTGACAGGCTGTATCGTGTCCCGATGCGTAACGAGGAAGCGATTTAGGTACTCGTAGATTAAATCGTGCACCAGCCTTGTCGAGACTGTTTACAAGCGTGTCCCGTAAACACTCGCGTTCGAGGAACCATTTACCTAGCGAAGAATTCCATTTCGTGTCCATGGCAGTGAGTCTTCCCTAAACGGAGCAACTAACGTACAGGTTAGTTCCTTTTTCCTATTCTCTTCGATCGATCTCGAGTCACGCATCGGTTGCATCGAATCGAATTTTTGCAACCTCGAAGCGAAACGATACACGAAGGACGATCTCCACGACGATCCATAAACGATACGATACGATTTGTACACGGAACGAAACGAGTCGTCACAATTTCGCGCGTAGCATCGCGCATCG
The DNA here is from genome assembly GCF_048593485.1 of Apis florea. Lineage (NCBI taxonomy): Eukaryota > Metazoa > Arthropoda > Insecta > Hymenoptera > Apidae > Apis > Apis florea. The sequence continues at coordinate 2,544,517 of NW_028256416.1, read as the reverse complement.
CACAACCCGTGAATGGTTGTGAACGACAGTTATGCGTGTACAACATTCTCGTTACACCAGGCTCGAGCTAACGGCTCATAGAGAAGGTTACAATTACCTCGGGGCGACAGCTGTTCCGTGAAATAAAGGAAACGACATTGTCCCCGGTGGAAACGTCACACGCGGTGAATTTATCGAGGAAAATTAGCCAGTGTCTGATCAGTCTTTATGCTTTCGAGGAGAAAGGTGTTAAAGGTGTTCGTATTAATCTTTGGAAGGGAATGGAGTGGGTGGAGAGTGATACAAAATTTTCTCTCTGCGTGGAAAGTGATCGTATATGTACTTTAAGATCACAAATTTTACTTTTCTCGTTACCATTGCATGCAAAAATTGAGAATCTCGAAGATATTACGGGATAAAATTCTCTGACGCGGAATATTCGATAATTTTTTTTGTCAAATTAAAATCGAGAGTACAATTATTCTTCGATAGAACGAAAGTCGCTTCGGAAAATGTAAAGCGGATTCTAATTCGAGGAATTGTGAATTAGAAATAGAATAATGAATCGTTACGACCTTGAATAATTAATCCCTCGTGATTCCGACATTCTCTCTCTCTCTCTCTCTCTCTCTTGTTGATATTTTCCCAATGTCTGGACTCACAGTTTTGCCAGGACGAACAGTTGGCGAAGAGATAACGCACCCGTGATAACGATGCACCATCTGTTGAAAACCGTCTAGTTATCGGGAATATCGATAATCATTCCTATCTCTCGTTATTGTAGAAAGAAAGAAAAGAAAAAAAAAAAAAAAGGAACGAAAAAAAAACACGGACAGACGAAACGTGGCGCAACGAAGGATTCCAAAACGTGGTCTCGATTCTAAAACGATCGTTTATCGATTCTTGTTGGTTGAAGACCGCGCATACCTGCGCGATAATCCGCTGTCAGAAATTACAGGCGCATTTTATTTTTCCTAAGCGAGGCGATAAGAAATTTGACGGCACGATAAGAGAGACTGCGTTGGGTCGACCTCGTTGTCGACTCGAGCCTCTTCGGCTCGTCGACAGCCAAGAGGCCAGTCTCGCGAGTTCGCGCCTCGAGAACGTGCAAAAGTGAAATTCACGGTTAATTGCGCTCTTGATCGCGATCAGAAGGAGGAATCGCGTTCGATTCCTTTCTTTTTCTTTCTTTCTTTCTTTCTTTCTTTTTTTTTTCACGTTTTGGTGACCCGTGGAAGAAAGATTCGCATGACGGAGCAGCACGAGGCCATCGAATCCTGTCCGGAATCAGGACAGGACGGAGGATGGTCGAAATTCTTCGCGGTAGGTGAAGATCGGTGAAGTGAAAAATTGGAACGATTCGTATGCGAGTAGTGCGATGAAAGTTAAGATAATAAATGTTTATACGAAACGTAAAAAGTTTGCGTATGAATGAAAATTTTACTGAAAAATCGATATGCAGGGAGCGTGACGAATTAAATTCTGTGATTGTGCCGGAAATTTTGCGTCGAAGGTGGAGATTTGTGAATCCAATCCTAGAAAAAGATAAAGTACAGTGAAACGACGAGTATAGGAATTATTTTTATTAGAATTCAATATCACATTGAATAATTACTTTTTACCGACCTTGATGAATTCATCCCTCGGCTATAATTTCGTCAAGTTGAAAATACTTTTATTTGTGTTATTTATCACTTTCTCTATTAAATTATTTTATACAGAAGATAGAATGAATTTTTTCGAATAACACGAATGACACAAACCGTTACGACACCGTCACACAAAGGCAACATTACGTTCTATCTTCGTAACAAGTTGTTCTACCTGTTCTTTTTTATAATATGCGTGATATCGCATATAGGAATTCATATTGGAGCGTAAAAATGTGAGCGAAAGGCGAGTGCGTGAATTTTCCTTTTCAGAGATACGCGCTTCTACATCCCGATGATCGAATCGCTCATATTCCCGCATTTTCCCAACTCGATTTTCAGAGTGGAATTTCTCGAACGTCCATCGATTCATTTAGGGATCGCGAGACAGACGTCACGATTCGATTAAGTAATCGGAATGTTTTCTGGCTTGCAGAGGATTCCGAGCTGTCCAGTGAAGAGTCCACAGCCCTTGAAGGAATTTGTGGGTCGCTGTCAGACGATGCCATCCCGAGTGAAAAAGTCCTTCTGCGGTTGCCTTCAGGTAAGAATGAGAATTGCTTCGATTAGAAACTCCATTCTAACTAGACTTTGCTGCGATTACAAATCGCTACATAATTTGTCTAGCTGGAACGCTCGAACATAAAACAAGGATCGAATAATCATTCGAATAAATTTTTATTTTATTCTTTCTTTTTTCTCTCTACGTTCCTTGACTCGAAAGTAATTTGTTTCAGGAAGTAAATATTAATCTCTCGTGTCGTTTCTAATCATTATTCCTTCCTCTCGTTTCGAAAAATATTTTAATAAAAAGGAAAAAAAAATAACAAGTCACGTTCCATGTTTGATATCTCCCCGACAGAATACGTATCATCGATAAGAACTTTCCTTTCGGCGGCACAATCTCCGCGGCAAATCCTTTCTTAATCCTCCTTCAATCATTCCGCAAACACTCTCGACACTTGTATCCTCAAATAAACAAAAAACAAAAAAGAAAAAATAAAAAAACGAACATAATTCAGTCGAAAAGATAACAATTAACAGAATCGTGTCGGTGCTAGATTTCGCGTTTACCTTAAACCGTTCTACCTCCACGTTTCCGCATTCTTCGTTCGCTCGAATCGGAGGACCGCCTCGAAACCACTTCTGCGAAACAAGATCGTCATTAGAAGTGGTTACGTAACTCAAGGTGAGATATAAATATAAACTGGAACGAGAGGCCGCGTTTTTTCTCCTCGTTTGGGATCGAGGAAAATTCGAGGATGGATCAGCTTTGAGTGAGGAGGGAGAGATGACGCCATGTTAAATTATCGTCGAAGGCACGCACACCCATAAATGATGCAAAGCATTCCCGGATGACATCTGCAATGCAAAAGCGGCGCGCTCGTGTCGAGATTCCTGCAGACTTTTCGATCCCGAAAGGGAACTCGGTTCCTCGTGACGTGTTGCTTGCAAGATTTCTAACCCGTCGAAGGAGAGACCGGTCGTTTTCTTCGTTCGCCATAAGAAGATCGCCAACATGTCGATCGAGATGGATGAGATAATTTTTGGGGAGGGAAGTTGGGGACGAAAGTGAAGGAAACGGAATGGAAAGCGTCGAAGATTAAGTCATTAGAGCCTTCTAATGAGCCTTCCTGGTTGCTTTACGAGCGCGCGTGCGCGTGCAATTATCGCGCGGGAATTATAGATCGGTCACGATCTCCTCTGAACCTGAATGCCGCCGGAAGTGGCGCTAAGAACAATACGCTGGAACGATTCTTGGCGTTACTCGACGCGTGTTTTTCCCCGCTAAAACGGCCTTGCGCGGTTCTCTCTGCCGTAGGCTATCAAAGATAAAGCCTCGTCGCAGGGGATATCCTCTTCTCTGTTTCTCCGTTTATGCCAAAACGACTATCGACAAATTAAAATTACGCGAAGAAGAGAAGAGAGAGAGAGAGACGAGTTTTTAGACGCCTCGCCTTATACGAATTCCGCGTAGTCATGCGACTCGTAGAGGCTCGTGTACTTCTTCAAAATAGTGGATTCCTTTTTCGATCATTCCTACCGATTCTCGATAAGCCGTAGCGGCAAATGGCTTGTTGTAAATCTGAGAAGAAGAAGAAGAAGAAGAGGAAGAAGAAGAAGAGGAGGAGGAGAAGGAAGAATAAGTTCCAATAAATCTTGGCACCAACTGAAATCAAAGCGATATATTATTCCGTCTCCGTTAAGCGATAAATAATTCAATGGCTATCGCGGGGCGTGTACGAAAAAGATGCGCAATGATGCTCGAAATACCGCGAACCAAGAGATCGCATTGTCACGGATCGTTGCATCCTCCTCATACAAATTATCCATGGGGGGAGGGGGGGAGAGTCTTTGACTGCGTGACCCGTGACGATACGGATGTCCACCCCGTGGATAGGATAGGGTCGAGAAAATCCGGCTTCCTTCTCAGAATCGATGAAGCTTGAAGGTGATCACCTTCCAACGCTCTTGCACACCTATTAAAAAGTGCATCGAAGAAGTATTACGAACGTGATTACCTTTGCGTGACGGGATGGTCATGCAACGTTTTATAGATAGAGACGTCTTGTTGCTCGAGGTACAAAGGGAGAAAATTGGGAGAAGATAAATTGGTGATACACAAGTGATTCAGTCATTTTTCATGAAAAATTGAATACTCGTCTCACTGTTTATATAACTGTTCCAAGCATCTAATAAAAAATAACGGAACATCAATGACAGCCAATTAATCGATTAACGAGCCACGATTATTTATTTCACCTCATCTTATCATACTCTTCGATTAAACGTCGGCGGGATATCCTTTGAACCATCGATCCCAAAATCGATAGTGCGATCGCGCTATCGATAAATCGACTCATAATTCGCGTCTCGATCTTGAAAATTGAACGGCCTTCTTCCGTTCCTCCTTCTTCCTAGGAATTCACATTGTGGATAAAATATACATACGAAAGAAACTTGCTTAGTTCCAAGCCACTAGACCAGAAAGACTCGTGGAATCAACTTCTTCTTCGAGTCTTCCATATCGGTGCATCCACCTTCGGTGCAAACCTTTCTTTCGCGTTCTTTCGCGAACCTCGAGACGAGACCAGCGTCAATTCCACGGAATCGAATTAAAGAAAAAGAAGAAGAGGAGGAAAGAAAAAAAAAAAAAGAAACACCTCGTGTATACCTCGTGTACTTCCACGAGGAATCCATCTCGATTCCCATCCAGTCGTCCTTGAGCGAATCCTATGACCCGTAGGATTCCATTATGCCGATCAACCCTAGCGCTGCGGGGCGTGTCCGGCGAGGAAAAGGGGAGGGTGATACACCTCGGTCGAACATAATCGCGTTTCCACCATCCTCCAAGGATTTTTGCAGTTCCCCTTTTTTCTTCTTCTTCTTCTTCTTCTTTTTTTTCTTTCCCATGGGCAGATCTGTCGAAGTCAGAGATCCGATGGAATGCACCCATAGATGGTAGCAAGCGGCTCGCTCGAAAGTCTCACCAACGATCGGTATCGCGTGTGAGACTCGTGGAACACGGCGTTCTTTACGTGTTTCGCGGCGACGCTTTCAATTATCGACGATGCTGGAATTTATATGCGCTTATATTCGAAGAAAACGCACGGAAATGCTGGACCATCGCCAGATTTTTCGCTATCGAGCTTGCTTCCATTTGTATCCCTATCTAGGAGACGGTTTTTAGGTCTCGCTCGTTCTTCCTTCATCGTTCCAGTTGCTCGATCTCTGCTATCTTAGCAGAGCAAGCGAGTAGAAACGAGAAGAAAACGTATTTGCAGGGAGGCGTGTGTTGAAAATTTTCTACTCGGAAATATTGATGTGTATGCATTGTATACAACCCGTAGAGAGGGACGAGAGAAAGTTGTATCTGGGATATTAAATTATATTATCGAGTTAACGTATCTCTAATTGTTATTCTCTTGTTATTTCGTAATTTCGTCCGATAAAGTTCTTATTTACGAGTTGTATTTTTCTGTCTTTCTTACCTTCTCATCTATAAAGTGAGTAAATAATAACTGTACAGTCATCCTCATACACCATCCATTTAATTAGCGAGAAAGCAGTAGAATGTTCCAAGGGAGCTCTCTTAAGCTTCTCCGCTCGCGGTAAATTTCATCGCCAAGAAACCGAGGCGAGCAATTTTCTCGCGGGATCCCACACAAGTTTTCGACTTCAAAGTCGCTGGAAAATTTTTCTCGTGGCACAATATCTCGGGGAATCTGTTTCCAGGTTTTTCGGTTTTACGACGGTTAAATTATCCCTCTAAGCAACCTCATTCCGCCCAGTTTAGTTCGGAATTTCTCGCTCGAGCTTCGAAACGCTCCTCCTTCGAGAGAGGATTATTTGTCCCGCGATGTACACAAGCAGCTCGTAAAGAGAGGGAAAGAAGAGAGTTTGACAAGAAATTTAGTTCGCGGAATCTATTCCTCTCTTGGACGAAAAAAGAGAAAGAAAGAAAGAAAGAAAGAAAGAAAGAGAAAAAAATTATGCTAATGCCGGCGAGTTTGACGCGATCACGTTCCAGAGAATTTCTTGCTTCTGAACCACTTCAACCACGTTTATTGCGGATCCAGCCAACGCTTGTGAAGAAACATATGTACTATCCCCGTAGAGAAATACCGACGTTGTTTCCCATCGTCCACTCTAAGCCCTCGCAATTTCTTCTCTCGATGCAGAATAGAAACACGGACGTAATGACTTTCTTCCCCTTACCGAATTACTTCAACACCCGTTCCAACCATCCATTTTTCTCGATCTACCTATTATTTGGTATTCTTGCACCTCGAGTTTCAATCGTCTTGCCTTTACCTACTATCGATTCGATTCCATTCTCTTCTCTCCGGGTGACAACAACGAGCAATTTATTCCTGGACCATCGAAAAATGTGTCTATTCAAATCATCAAACGGGTTTCTAGATAGCGGGCTTCTAGATAGCCGTGCAACTTGACGGAGTGTAGGCAATACGTCATATTTGCAAGTCTCATTGCGCTTAATATGTTTCCGTTACTACGTTGACAGCCTACCCGACGCTGCGTGCCCACGCGCGCGTGGGTGTCCTTAAACCTGAAACGATCCGCGCGAGAAATACTTATTAGGTGGTCCGGGGAATTCGATTTTTAGACGAATAAGGAATCTTTCCTTTTTCGTTTTTATATTTCTCCTTTTTTTCGTAATCATTTCTTTTTTTTTTTACCGTTTCGTAAGATGTTTTTAACTATTATGCAAGAACACGAAACGTAAAAAAAAAAAAAACAAATTGCATTTTATCTTTCTTTTATTTTTAGAACATTACAACACATTCGGAATAGGAGAACACGTAGAGAGATAAGTTTCAAGATTATACGTATGTAAATTCCACACATGTATATTCATTGACTTTCGTTCCTCTTGACGTAATCAAACATCTGTCTGTACGAAATTAACGTATATCCAAATAACTTTACGTACGCATATTTTATTTTCTAATCGACGGCAGGCACACGTTACATAAAAAAAAAAAAAGAAAAAAAAAGAAAAAAAAAACCTCTCCAAACTATCTCGAGAGCAACGCGATTACGCTCGATTTATAATTGATTCGAGACGGGGCGAGATGTTAAAATTCCGAGGCTCGTCTAAGGTGAGACCCTTGAAAATTGCAAGGGGAATTATCGTCGAAACGAGTTTGCGGCACGAACGTGTGCACAACTCGATATTTCGCTTTCGTTCCGTATAGGCCGATTACGAATAAATCACATCGCGTGCAACCGATGAATAACATGGTTGCAGTAAATCGGGTCACTTTATACAGTTAACATAACGTTGCTTCCGAGATATTGCCTTGGATTACGCCTGTTATCAAGCCGCAACAGATGGAGAGAGAGAGAGAGAGAGAGAGAGAGAGAGAGAGAGAAAGAAAAATATGCATATGAAACTGTAGTACACGGAACGGTATTCAGTGGTCGTTCGCATCACGCGCGACTTCAACTTGCTTTTTACCTATATAAAAATGCTCGATCTGTAGATTGACCGTAGCCACGTTGAACTATTTGTATCTAATTGGAAATCGCGATCGAGTCCAAAGTTTACCATTTTTTTTTTCTAGCAATCAATTTTAGGTCAACTCGGGTAAATGACTGTACTAGAATTTTATCTTATCTCAATTTTGCATACTCTATAATTGTCACGACACTTATCCAACGAATTTCTAAATAATATACCGGTATAACGATAATCGAAGCTCCTATATTTCTCTTCTTCCCTGAAATGAAAAAACGAATTTTCTCTTCCCTTTTCAACGACAATTCATTGGCGCGTGTGATAAAGGATAAAAGTTTATCCCCGTAGAACATGACGTTTCCCCCGCAATTCCCATGCAATAAATCCAATCACGTGTGAACACCGCACGAGTCGCTTAGCTCAAAGCGAGGAAACCTTATCCCGGTGGTAGATTGCCTCCTCGATTCTTCGCGGCGAGGATCTATCCGCGTTATTTACGCGACAGATTCGTCACGGAGGATAGACTTTCGTCCTGCGTGGAACGTGGCCGGCCGTTCCAGAGAAAGAGGGGGAGAGAAGGAGAGGCTAGCCGCGTAAACCTCGCGAATCCAGCTCCAAACTGGCTGACCTCCTTCGCCTTTTTCTACTGGTACGCTCACGTGTGCGTGCCGGGAGGCGGTCGCGTGTCACGCTTTATCGCGTCTCCTCTTGTTTCGCGTTCACGTGCTGGCCTCGCGCGTGAACGCGCCGCGAGCGTTAACCTGGAACGAATTCAGAGATGCCGGCCCTCGCGAGGAGAACTTTCGAGGAGAAATTTAGTATTAGCTCGATAATAATTCTTAAATTCATTCCCTTCTTTTTCTTTGCTTCGCTTTGCTTTTTATTTCTAATCCACGTTACTCGTCGAAGAAGAGAAACGAATAAAATTCGTACATTTTCTCTATCTCGATATTACTTTTATCGAATGATGCACACAATAAGAAGAGAGTAACGAGGGATCGGAATTACGATTGTTAGATAAGAGTATTTGTCTAGCGTCGTACGCCGATGCGGAACTGGCTGTGCAAACAACGGCGTGGACAGTCCTATGACGCGCTCGTCAATACGCCATTAAACCTGTTAACATTTCTCAGTTACTCGCACCGGATATTATCTCGACACAGTTCTTCCAATCGCCTCGGTTGGGTGATAACGGCCGATTGTAGACCGCGTCGAAAGATGGCCGTCGCGTAAGCCCAAAGCGAAAAGTTGCGCGGCTAATGATAGATATTCGAGGCGGCGCGCGCGTTTGTCGGGATGTTTGCGAGGAATATATCGACGGACCGGTGTACGTGAATAGGTAATTTCCTAGTCACGTGTGAAAGTACCTTAGGAATCCAGCGCCCGAGCCGGTCCCCTGACCTTTGCTGCCGCTGCTTCTGAGCCGAGCGAGCGAGAGAGAGGGAGAGGCAGAGAGAGGAGAATGGTACAGTGCGAGACATTGACGATCATCCTTTCGAGAATCGCGAATTCTATGATTGAACTTGAAGTCACGTAATTTAATATCTTTGAAAATTCGTCGAATTTTCCTCGCTACTTCGTATACAATTTTCGGGGGAAAATTTTTCATCGAAATTCAAATTGAAAATTGAACGTGTCTTTCCTCGTCCATGATCGTCAATTGCACGCACTGTACACGTGCAAAGTTGGTTCACCACGAGCAGCCGGCTCCAACGATTTAATGCCGAGGCTCGTCTTCAATAAGGTCAAGACCTGGTTACATACCCTCGATCGTCTTCGTTCCCAATTGACTTTTCGCGGAAAGTCGAAAATAAAGAGATAATAAAACGAAACTCACGAACTCGATTCCGTGATCCTTTCTTCCATTTTTTAAAACTTTTTTCAACGTTTCCAACCATAATCGTTGAAGTAACATCCCCGTGAAATTCCCTCACGTTTAACGAAGTAACAATCGCTTTATTGCCTCTTTCATCATCATCATCATCATCATCATCATCATCATCGTCGTCGTCGTCGTCGTCGTCGTCGTCGTAGCAGTCTCTTCTCGTATTCCGCAAAAAAAAAAAAAAAAAAAAAAAAAACAAGCCCGCAGGAAAGCCCGAACGATTATCCGCGAAAGCAACGGTTGGAAACACAGATTGAGCCTGAAAACACGATTTTATTTCTTGGCCACCAGGATGACGAGCCACCGGAAATCACGTATTGCGTTGTGGAGCACACGGGTACGCTCACGCTTCAAGCGATGACGCCCACCCTGCCGATGCCCGCCGAGGAGGAATTGAACAAGATGTTCCTCGAATTGGTGGACGAGTTGGACCTGACCCAGGCCAACCGGCAGGCGGTTCTGGCACTTCCGGCCAACAAAAAGTGGCAGATATACTGCTCCAGGAAAGGCAACGGCACGCTGGAGAACGGTGGGCTCAGGACCACCGACCTGAGCGGGGATCCGGAAGATTATATCAACAGGCTGAGGACGATAGCTAGCGTGAGTGAAAACCAAGTGTATAATCTTGGAAGCGATCGATCGTTTTATTCGATCGTACGAATTATATTTACTTATATGAATTGTTAATTTTCAGAGTCCTTTTCCGGAAGAGGGCGAGGAAGTTTCTAACCAAATGCGTCAGACCGAAGCCCTGAAGACGGCCCTGAGGACGCAGCCGCACAGTTTCGTCCTAAGATTCATAGAGCTGGATGGATTGAACGCTCTGTTGCAAGTTCTTGGAACAATGGACGCGGAAGCGGCGAACAGCAATCTGCACACGAGCGTGATAGGATGTTTGAAGGCGTTGATGAATAATTCGGTGATGAAACCTGCGACGATCCATCCCCGATCTCGTTTCCGAACGAAGAATTTTAGGTTTTTTAATCGAATAAAACTGGTTTACAGAATGGAAGAGCGCACGTGTTGGCCCACCCTACCGCCATTAACACGATATCTCAGTCGCTGGCGACTGAAAACATTAAGACGAAGATATCCGTGTTGGAAATTCTGGGCGCAGTCTGCCTGGTCCCAGGTGGTCATCGGAAGGTGCTCGAAGCAATGCTCCATTTCCAGCAGTATCACTCGGAAAGAACGCGTTTCCAAAGTATTATAAACGACTTGGACAAGAATTTCGGCATCTACAAGGACAATCTGTCTCTAAAAACAGCAATTATGTCGTTCATCAATGCGGTGCTGAATTATGGGCCAGGTCAGGTGACGTTGGAGTTTAGGCTGCACCTGAGATACGAGCTGCTGATGCTTGGTATACAGCCGATCATCGAGAAGCTGAGGAAGTACGAGAACGAGACGTTGGACAGACATCTGGATTTCTTCGAGATGGTGAGGAACGAGGACGAGAAAGAGCTGGCCAGGAAGTTCGAGAAGGAGCACGTGGACACGAAGAGCGCCACTGCGATGTTCGATCTTTTGAGAAGGAAGCTCAGCCACACTGCGGCGTATCCTCACCTATTGAGTCTTCTCGAACATTGCCTTCTGTTACCTCGTGAGACATCATCTCCCTTCCTCTCTTACTCCGGAGAAAGAGAGAAAATTTGATTCCTAATTCACGGTTTTGTTTTCAGTCGATTACGGCTCTCATCCTCAACACTGGCTGTTGTTCGACCGGATCGTGCAACAGATCGTTCTTCAGTCGGAAGGTAATGACACAGGTGTGACGAGGAATCCCGATGTGGCGCCGATCGAGATCAACGTGAAGGAGATCGTTCACCTGCTCGCTAAGGAAGAAGAACTCGTCGCGGCTAGGAAAAAGGCCGAGGAGTTGGAGCGAGAAAACTCGGACATGTCGACAAGATTGGCCAAGAAGGAACAGGAGTTGGATCTGAGAACACAGGAGAAAGTAATTATCGCTCGTTGTCTTGCCCAAATTCGTCGTTCACCGCTCTTGTTCTCAACTGCGACGCCGATGACTGACTTTCTAGGAAGACATCGAGGCCAGCTTGGCGAGGGTCAAAGAACGGCTCGAGAAAGAGACGTCGATGCACATAGAGACCAAGCAGAGGATCTCGGAATTGCAAGACAACCTCGAGACCCTGTCACGGCAGATAAACAACGAAAAATCGGAGAGGAAGAGGTTGGAGCAATTGGTGGCCTCTGGCAGTTTACCGGACGATGCCAAAGCGACCATTAAGATCGTGGAGGACGAAGTCCTGGAGAAAGTCGAGGCCAAGCCAATGCCACCGCCACCTCCACCTCCACCCCTGGCACCTCCGCCACCTCCTTGCTTGATGCCTGCAGCTCCCCCTCCAATGAAGGTAACCACCGATCTTTACCGTCTTCGAGTTATCAATTTTCTCGACTTTTTCGATATCTCTCTCGAGCAACTCGAGATAATACCCATCCTGTCCAGGTGGAGATAATCAAGAATGTTCCTCAACCGAGCAACCCTCTCAAGTCCTTCAATTGGTCCAAGATTCCCGAGCAAAAGTTGCAGGGCACCATATGGTCGGAACTCGACGACACGAAACTGTACAATGTCATGGATCTAGAGTCGATCGACAAGATCTTCTGTGCTTATCAAAAGAACGGTGTATCCGCGGAGGGTTCGATCGAAGATCTACGAACCTTAGGCAAGAACAAAAAAACAATGTCGGTCATCGATTCGAGGAGAGCTCAGAATTGTACGATCTTGTTGTCGAAATTGAAAATGTCCGACAACGAAATCACAAGAACGATCCTCTCTATGGACCAGCAGAATATTCTGCACATAGACATGGTCGAGCAACTGTTGAAATATATTCCATCGTCGGAAGAGGCTGCTCTCTTGGACATGCATCAGAAAGAGCTTCAAAGCAGGGCTGACTGTTTCCTGTACCAAATATCCAAGTACGTATATATCTCCTCCTCTCCCGATACATTTTTCTCTCCTCTGCAGATAACGTTTTTTTTTTGTCGACGAATAGCAAATATTTGATCGATAAGGAATTAGGTACAGCAACTATCGTACGTTCCGTCGATATCGTCGACGTTTCGTGGTCGGAGATAATATTCGCTGAAATTCTGTTCCAAGAAGTGACAACAATTCACGTTTCAGAGTGCCGCACTACGAGCAAAGATTACGATCCCTTCACTACAAAAAGAAATTCGCCGCAAGTATCGCGGAATTGACGCCTAGAATGCGAGCTGTCCTCGAAGCTAGTCGACAAGTGGCCAGATCCCGGCGGCTCAGAAAGCTCCTCGAATTGGTCTTGGCTTTAGGGAATTACGTGAATCGCGGGAACGCCCGCGGGAACGCTTGCGGCTTCCGCCTGGCCTCCTTGAACCGTCTAGTCGATACCAAGTCGTCTTGCTCCAAGGGCACAACTTTGTTGCATTACTTGGTCCAGATCCTCGAGTCCAGGTTCAGAGAGGTGTTGGATATCGAGGAGGACATGCCGCATGTTCGAACCGCGGCCAGAGTCAGTATGGCTGACCTGCAAAAAGAGGTGGCTAACTTGAAGAACGGTCTCCAGGATGTTCAAAGGGAGATAGGTAAAATTGATTTCATAACCTCTTCTTGTTGTCGCAGAACTGAACGAATTCTTAACTCTCTCTCTCTCTCTCTCTCTCTTTTCTTAGAATTCCATCGTGGTCAATCTCAGGTGCTCCAGGGAGACATGTTCTTGCCAGCGATGAGAGACTTCCAGGCGCAGGCTACGTGTAGGTTGGCGGAAGCTGAGGACCTGTTCCAAGATATGAAGACTAGAGTAAGTTTCGATAGTAACTTTCGAAATTTCGATTGTTGGACTCGTACTCACGCAAAATTATCTATTCTGAACTCAGTTCGATCGAGCAGTAAGATTGTTCGGCGAGGATTCGGCGGGCGTGCAACCGGACGAGTTCTTCGGGATCTTCGAGAACTTTCTGCAAGCGTTGGCCGAGGCCAGGCAAGACGTGGAAAATATGAGGAAGAAGATAGAGGAGGAAGAGCGTAGGGCAAAGCAGGAGCAAGAAGTGAGCAACGATTAATACAATTATTCGTATTCGTGTTGCTAATTGCCCGAATCAATTTGTTTTAGCTTCGAAAAAGAACGATGGAGAGAAAGAATTCTCGCGAAGGGATACTGAACAGCATCTCGTTGAGCAAGAAGAACGAGGCGAACAGCAACGGGCAGAACGACAATAAAGGCGAATTCGACGACCTGATATCGGCTCTTCGAACCGGTGACGTGTTCGGGGAGGATATCGCGAAATTCAAACGATCGAAGCGTCGACCCGTGACACCCAGCGGTCAAGAATCGCGTAGACATAGCGCGCATAGGGAAGATTCGAGAGAGAGACACTGAGAGGGACGTTTGCTGGGGTCAGGATCGGTGACTAGAATGTCGCTGGAAAATCACTTTACGATTAAAACGATATGTGATACAGACGAGACAAGTCGCGTTGAAAGATATCAATTTCCTTAAGGGATAGAGGAGGGAATAACAGATACGATACGATAAGTAAGAAACCGTGTAAATAGAGTAAAAAGAAATGAAGACTACGAAGCTTCGTTTTTCGTAAGAAAAAAAAAAAAAAAAAAAAAAAAAGAATTCCTTTATCGTTCACGTAGTATTATCTTTCACAATGCGATTCCTGTTTAATTCACATAAAATTGTCTTCCTCGTTCTTCGCTCGCGATTCATTACATTCGTGTCGAAACTGCATTATATTACATATACATATATGTTCTCATTGAAATCTCTTCTATTTCTTTTTTACGATTATTTTTTGCACACAATTTGCGATTTCATTCGACGTTGTACGAAACGAAGAAGAGAAAAAAAAATTGAGGAACGAAGTTGTCCCGTGACAGCACAATTTTTCAATTTATATATAGGACCAAGGTCGATTAACGACGCCTCGATGTTATAATGCAATTTCGATGTTTGTTTTTCTTTTCTGTTTTTTCTTTCTTTTTTTCGAAATCGACCGGAAATTTTATTTTCGATTATTCGCACACGTCAATTAAAACTGACCAAAATCGCGTAAAAATTTGGAAAATCGAACAAGTGAGCGAGCACACGGTTTGTACATTGTTAAAAGAGCGTTTTTTACGTTACGAGTCAATACAAGAATTATCACGCGATTATTTTCTGTATATAGTCATTAATAGATTCGTTAAGGTAGTCCGAGTTTGATGACAAGTGATTCGCAAAACTTCGACGAAGTAAGATCAGGACCAAGGAGGAGAAATAACGAACAATAAGAAAACGCAACGCGATCCTAAGGACGATAAGACTTGTTACAATTTTGAGAAAGACTATAAAAGAATTTCTTACACGATGAATTTTTTCGACGAATTTCTTATTGGAATTCTATTTAAATATCCTTTTTGAGAAACGACACGCTTTTTGTATACCAAGAAACATACCAATAGGGGCTTTTGGGGCGCAATTTCTGATATTTCAGCCCCGCGAAACTTACAAGTCTGATTTTTGTATTTTATAGAAAAGGACCTAAGCATCGATTAGATTATTTAGGGGCTCGAGCTAATAATTGCCAAGTCGTTGATGGAATCCGTGTTAGTTTTCGATGTGTAGATCAGAAAGAGAGTAAAAGAGAGAGAGAGAGAGAGAGAGAGAGAGAGAGAAGTTTAGATAAAAAAGAGTACGTTGTATAGTAGTCGATGTTTTGTAAGCTTTTGTATTTTTGTAAATATTCAGTATCGATGTCTCGTTCTTGCGGACGGGGACGAAAACCCTGCAAGAATCAATGTTCAGTTAATATATTACTGCGTCCTTAATATCACATGTACTAATATATAAAGAAATATACCGAATAAACGTAAAGTTCAAATCATCGGTGACCTTTTTCTAAATTTCGATACTTTTTTTCTTTCTTGTTGACATCGAAGAATGAAATTTCGATTTTTGAACAAATTTTGAACAAAAAGGAGAATAAGGAGGATATTGAAAATTTCTATACTTTTTTTTTTTTTTTTTTTTCTAATTATCTTCTAGCGATACAAAAAATACCAGTATTCGATAAGTTATCGATGGGGAACAAGTTACACGAATTCGAACAGGAAGTCAGCAGGTAATACAAACGCTAACTTCCTTTGTAAGCAATCGGTACGTTCATAGATGTCGCCATGTTATCAAATACGGACGCTTCGTAACTAATAATAAATATTCCTTCTATAAATTTTTCTTATTTACGAAACGTGATAATTAATCGGAAATTTATTTTTCTACGACGAAATATATATTTTTGTTTCGTTAAATACTTTGTAAAATTGCGACGAAAAGGAACTAGATAAAAAAAAAAAAAAGGAAAAATGAGAATCGAACAGATAGGGTACAAACAAAAAGAGTAGAAAAAAAAAAAAAAATTCGATATATATTATAAATTTCTAACCGTATTAACAATGTTCGGACATTCGTTAAAAAATTTAGGCCGCGAACTTATTTTTATATCGCGCAATCTAAATTCTGCGCGATAATTAATAAACTTTTAATTATTTTTTCGCGTCAAAGGACTTTCTATATCGGGTGCCATTACCGCGAGGAGGAAAAAAATTTCACAATACATCGAAGCCCATAATTCGTTTTTTAAATGAGAATTATCGAGTGCAGTTCAACGCGTCCCCTGAAAAATCCAAGGGCATCATTAGACGTAATTGTTGGCCTTAATGAAACAAAGTCTTGCCGCATCGTTAATATAGCGAAAGCAGAAAGCAGTTTACTGTCACGACCCTTTATTTCCACGCAACTTGCTCCAAGTTTTTCCAAGTACCACAAAAGAAATCATTGTCCCCGCCTTTAATTAATTGCACGCCGATACCACCAGCGTAGTATCTAAAATATTTAGACGAGATATTCTTGCATCGAGGTGAGACAAGATAATGGATAACAAGGCAGTATCGTTTTGTTCAGAAATTTTATTTATTACATACACTAGCCGACTACTATGCATGCGTTGGGGCATTCGGATACAGGGAAATTCGAATTTGAGATCCGAAGCGCGTTGTTAAATGTTATCTCACAAACAACAGCGTTATTCCACCTTTCGTTACTTCCATTCTTTTTCACCTTTGTCCCTGTGGAGCATGTGTGGTTACCATCATCCCTCGTAATTGTTTCGTTTAAATTATAGTGCGTTACGTTATGTGTTATGGTCCGGCCGATCTAAGACGAACGAAACCCTCTGCCAATTCCGAAAAATCATTCATCCTCGTTCCGATCAAGATCGAGAAATTATTACCATTCTTATCGAAAAGAAAAAAAAAAAAAAAACGAAACTCGACGAAAAAGTGTGACCCGATTTAGAAGAAGCAAATATCATTGAAAACACGATACGACGATGAACACAAAAAAACGCAAAGAGACTCGTCCGACTTAGGGTGTCTCGTAACCACATATATTCGCATTTATATTTTTTTTTTCCTTATATATATTTTTATATATATATATATATATAACTTTGTATTTATATATTTATATACAGTGGGCGGGAGTAAGGTAACGGCGCCAACGGGGCGTGAAAATCGGCCTCGTATAGTGGAAGAATAAAAATTACATTTTAATATATTTGTGGAAACAACGCTTACTTCGGTAGTTGCTTTGCGTTAACCGTAGGATGCAGGGCGAGTGGAAATTTTCTCCAAAGAATTTTTTACACTTTCTTTTTTTTTTCTCTTTCAAACGAATCTCTATACCTCTAAGATTAGCAGAAAACGATATTTTACCTTTTTACCGTACGTATCGAGCGCAACGAGTCCTTGCTACGATCCTCTTTATCCCCCCTTCCCCCAATCATGTTCCAATGAGTAGAAATTTCCAAGGTTAACGCCGCGTAAATTGCATCCTACGATCAATCTACTAATCAGCCTGTGGACCTTCCCCGCCCGTCCGTCAAGGCGCCATTACCTAGACCAAACCACACCTCACGTAGTTGCGTATCCGTAAATAAAGTATGTAATGCCTTACCGATCTAGAACTTATACCGATATATTGCACATTTGACAACAGTTACGTCTTAAGTACTTGAGTATAGGAAGTGTTCGCTAATAAACATTTTCCGTTGCACTCTCTCCCGCGGAACATCCTCCACTCCCATCTTCACTCTCATTCTCTCGCCTTGTATCAACCAACTTTCACCGTGTACACAATTAACGACCGATTAATCCGCGGTTCCTGCAATTTCCGTTCGAATTTTCACGCGTTCCAACACGCTTGTCCCTGACTGGAAAGAAGGATACAGATCCCATCGAAAACAAGGTCGGTTAAGAGGACATGCTCGAGGTTCGTGCTTCGATGTATCTTGCTCGATATTTTAATTCATATACGCATACTCGTCTCACTTGTGGTAATTTATTTATCTTGTTGTTCGTTGCAAATCGTTCGGCAATAATCTCCTAAAGGCGAAATCTTCGTTTCAAGGTAACGCAAGCATACTCGCGCGCTCTTTCATACACACGCACTCTCTCTCTCTCTCCGACATAATCACGTCGCATCATACACGCGTCGCCATACATATGTATATATTTATACTCGCACTATTTAAAGCGGCTATTATTCCTAATTAGTCGATTCGCCCGGACCGTCGATTCACCGGCGCGACTCGTTCCAGTGGGATCCATGGATCGTGCTCCAACGATTTCTTCCCGCATTTCACTCGATGACGCCGTCCACACGGCGCGAGGAATATTTTCGAGGCGTGCCCCCGAGGAACGCAGCGAATCGCGAGAACGAGCCGGTGTCGACGGGTGGAGGCGAGCATTGTCACACCGCGATCGATGATTCGTCATTGTACTTGGCCGTCCATAGGCCACCGTTTCGTTGAATGAATGAGGACCGGCACCAAGTAATTCTCCTTCCTCGCTTCTCCCCCTTCGACGCTTCTTCCTCCTCCTCCTCCTCCTTCCGTCCACTCGTATCTCGAAGGTGAAACGCGAGAATCGTATAGGCCCTGGCGCGGTTTATCGATCACCGGTTTTATTCGATGATTCAGCCTGATCGAGTAGTATTTGACTCGTATTCTTTTCGTTGTGCTGTGTAATGTGACGTAAATACGCGCGCGGTCTCCGTGTATCCGTCTGTACATCTCTCTCTCTCTCTCTCTCTCTCTCTTAGCGATAGGTATCTCCTATAGACGTTTACCCTGATTCGTTGAAATCGAAGACTCGATAATATATTTATATGTCGGAAACACGAAGAATTTTTGTTTTTTTTTTTTTTTTTTTTTGTTCTCCTCTCTCGATCGGGAAGAAAGATCTCGGACGGGAAGCGCCTGATCTTCCCGGGAACATTGATATCTCGTGATACCCCGAGTCGAATATATTGGTGATTCGCGTGGATGATTCGCGAAATTATTATTATTATTATTATTATTATTATTATTGTTATCGGGGGGTGACGTGACGTGGTTGACGAAGTTTCTAGAACGTGGCTGTGTTCTCTACAAGTTAAGTCGAACGTCTCCTAGTTTCGATGATTCGTGTGAAAGGAATGTCGATGAAACGATGATTAAACGGGGGCGTGGAGCGTGCTCGATTGTGGGCCTGTTGGATACGAGGCGCTGGTGGGTGCCGCCGTTGGTTGTAGGCTCAATTGCAGCTGATGCTGCTGAGCCTTCGCCCTTAAACAGGCGATGCTCTCGTTCCTCAGCTGCTCCGTGTCCTGAACGATTCCTGATCAACACAAGTTTCACCAAGTTAATTCTAGTTTCCATTAGATAAATAGATAGGTAGATAGATAGATAGATAGATAGAGAGAGAGAGAGAGAGAGAGAGAAAGAGAGAGAGAGAGGGGAGGGAGGGGAAGAGGAAGAGGAGAATTAGAGGAGGATTATGGAGGACGCACGGAATACGCTAGAGAATGAAAGATCATCGAAAGAGATTTCTACCTGTCGACGAAGAAGGCCCCATACCGTCCTGACTCTCCTGTCCGCTCTCAGAACTGGTCGGTCCACCTTGATGATGATTATGATGGGGGCTGCTTCCGCTTCCATTATGATCGTTTCCACTGTCCTCTCCGCCTGACTTGAGGTGTTCCGCTGCTTCGATTGACTTCCGGTGCATCCCTGCGGGGCCACAGTCAATCAGTTCTTGATTATTTTCGATATCTTGACTAAAGCTGCTCGTCTTAGATGATTGAGCTGACAGAGACGAACATAAAAAACAAAGTCGAGACTTGTATATTTTCTGCGAGCGTGGCGGGCCACGTTCTTCATTAAGCATTGCTTTCCCCTTCAACAGTTTTTCTTTCTTTTTTTCTCTCTTTTACTTTTTACAACGATAACGGACACGATGTAATAAAAATATAACAACATCCTCGAATTTTAGCGTTTCATCGAGCTACCTACTGTGACTCTCGTTTCTTAAAGATGGGAGAGGGGAAATCTAAGAAATCGTCCACGAAGTTAAGCAAAACTTAATGCTTATCTCTCGTTCGGAATGTTTTCAATGATTCTCACCTAGCAACCATGGCGCCACCGACTCGTTCTCCTTGGCACTCTTCAATATGGTCTCCGGAAGCGGTAGTGAGTGCCGTACCATCGCTCCGTACAGGCCGTACTCCGCCATTATGGTACTTCTGCCCCAACACTTTTCAGTTTTGCGCCATTTTGCTCTTCGATTTTGAAACCAGACCTGAAAGAAGAAGAAGAAATTTCCAAAATTTATATTTACAAACTTCTTCCTCAATTTACACGCGAAGAAGAATTTAACAATAATAATCGAAGCGACGCTTGAGAAAAACAAGAAGGCGTAAAAGTCACGTCAAGCGGAAGATCGGTTATATATTGACAGAAGTTTCCAAATCTCAAGAGAGAAGCCTCCGCCGCCCATATTTTTAGACCCACTTGTCCGTTTAACGATCATTGTCTTCTAATTGGGACGCCAGGAGCGCGACGTGCGATCAGTTTCATGCGTGCGGTTCCACGGTAGTTCGTAGTTAACTATTCCGCTTAAACGATCAACTTCCAGTTCGTTATCCTGTTTTTCGCGGTTCGGCATCCCGTTAGACTACTTGTTAACGATTCTGATCACCGGACCACCTAGGGAGGAGACGCGTGTCGCCTCCTCCGGTCACGCTTCCATCCGAGTTTCAACTTTAACGAGCTCGATTTCCAACAAGTTTCGCGCATTACCCACCCTCGACTTAGGCGAGTAAACTAATCGCAAGCGAGAAATTAGTAATTGTGTGCGAGATGCACTGCGTTTCGTCGACAAACGATGAATTTTTTCCTCCCTTTCTCCCTCCCTCCGTTATTTACCGATAACGCTTACGTTCGTTGCAATTCGAAACAGTGTTTTACCGAGCTCTCGATATTGGCTGTGATATCGAGCAACTGGAAAATGATATTCTTATGCAATTTGCCGATGGTGGATCGGCTGTTTTCGGCATCCAATGTTCTCTATTTCCTTTTTTTTTTTTTTTAATTTTTATATTCGCGTTGTTAACGAACAAATATTATTCTTGTTTAAATTACGAATACCTTAATATCACGATGTATAATAAATTTCTACTTTACTTTTGCTGCGCCTAAATGCATTTTTTTAATACCCTATATTTTAAATTAAGAGCTCGATATCTCGTAAAAATTCTCGGAGAATTTTTTATTTATTTTTTACACGAAGTCATATAAATAATGGTGAAAGAATATACACCTCCAAGGCTATTCGCCGTTTCAAACTCGTCTCGTTCGTCATCATTCAATCCCCGTCAGCAACATTCTTTCCCCGTAATCCGCGATCGGTATACGTGATCGTTCGTAGTTATACGTTATTTAAAAAGGTCCGCACACGCATCATTTGCAAAACGTGTGTACAGACGTGGGGGTGGTCCGGGCCGGGGGCCAGGGCGTGTACCAATTTGTGGCAACAATGCTAAAGTCACCGGCAGAATTGGAACGTAATTCGAATGAATGGGAACGCGTTGCCCTGTCAATTTGCGCCGCCACCCCGAAATTATCCTCCGAACAAGCTGGCCGGGGCCTTTTTTCCCTTCCATTTAAAAATACTCGCGCAAACATCACCGATATTGTTTCATCTCTAAGGACTCAACTCTAAGCATATTCAGAGCATATAATATTTTCCAAACAGTTACCGGTTCCATCCGCTCGAGAATTTATCTTCGACGCGATCGATCGAGAGAGCACGATTCATTCGCGAAGAATCGGAATCGTAATAATCCGAAAAGAGGAGAAAAAGAAAGAAAGGAGAGTCGTGGAGAAACGTGCGTGGATGGATTAAAGCGCGAATGGTAATAGCGGCGCGGGACGGGAGAAAATTCTGAGGGGAAATCTCTCGGTGACCAGTCGTCGTCCCATTCGTTGACGCGTAAATGACTGTGCGCCGCGATCATAAAGCTGTTATTCGATTTTCAAGAGGCTCGGCGATTGCATTCAACGACGACGACGATAACCGGCGCCCGTTCACGGTGACCGACGCGAGAATCGAATTTAAACGACTTTTCCCTCGCCATCGTTCGTTCCTATCCTTCTCTCGACTTCGATCTTTTCCTTCTTGGACGGAGAGCCAAGCCATTCGTCGTTTCCGCGAATGGCAGAACAAACTGTCAACTCGTTTGCGTCGCTTGGAACAAACTATCGATAAGTTTTGGTCCTCGTAATAGGATCGGAGAGCGAACGCGATAAAGAACCGAGAAAGTTGTCGCAAGTGCGATATACACGCACTCCCCTCGAGCGCGTGAAACGAGATTGGGGGAGGAAAAAAAATTTGGTTGGATCGAAGTTGGAGGTGGATGTTCGAGGATCGGGAATTATCCTTGGACGGCATATCGTGGGATAGCTTAGCCAGGAGAGGAAGAGAGGACAGAGAGATCGAAGTACGAAGTAAAGGAAGAAAGGATATACAGAAGGCAGGGGTGGTTGAGGGAGGGGGGGGGAGGAGGGGTCCTGCATTGCAGAAGCAACGGAGGTAGAAGCGGAGGTAGAAGGAGGAAGAGAGGATCCTTTATGGTGGCATTCGTCGACTCGAAGGAGCGAGAAACTCCGGCGGAGTTGGGCTTCTCCTCCTCTCCCATTCTCTGGCCCGCCACCACCCCCTTTATTGGCACACCCGGTATAATAAGGAGTGAGTTTGTATTTAGTCGGCCATGCGCAGTGCTGGCTGTTGGCGTATCATCGATCAGACCGGCGACTGACTATTGGACCAAAACAAGAGGATGAGAATGGGAATGGGAATAAAGAGAGACAGAGAGAGAGGGGGGGGGGGCGACCGATATATAAAGTGTGCGACGGGAAGAGAGAGAAAGAGAGAAAGAGGGCGAGAGTGAGGGAAGAAGACGCGGTGAACGATACGATGGGAGATGGAGAAAAGGACATCGATAGGAAGATCGAGGGAAAGATTGGCGGAGTGTCTAAGTTAGGAGTTGGGTTGGTACTGTGTCGGTTGGCACGGGAGAAAAAGAGATAGGAGAGGAGAGGCGAAAGGTAAGGAGGGTGCAAGGAGGGTCGCGGCCACGGTAGCAGAAGAAACCAGGGACCCGGTATGGTAACTCGCTATGGATTACCGATACATCGATACGCGAGGATACACAATTGCCAAGTCGGCAACGATCGGACGAAAGAGTGTAAGCGGACGCTGCAGGAAGGGAGAGGAGCAAGGGGAAGAGACGGTTCTACGAGATGGTAGGTGGGGAATAGTTGTATCGAGGAGGAGGAGGAGAAGAAGAGAGGAAGACGGAAGAGATAGAGAGAACAAGTCGACGGCACCCACCTGCCTGCTTCTTGCTGCAACACTCGAGCTCGATGCCAGCACCGATGTATTGAAACTGAGGCTGAAGAGTTGCCGTCAGGTACTAGCAGGACGAGGGTCCTCGAAGATCTACCTAACCGAAAGCTTTTTGATTTTCCGCCGTGAGAAGAGTGGCAGCCAGGCAACGTACCGCGTATGAACGTGGTAGAAGACGAAAGGGGAGGGAGAGGGTGGATGGAGGGCGAAGGGGAGAGAGAGAGACGAAATTGCCAACGAAATGCGAGAAAACGAGCCCGTTATTTTTATCTTAGGTACCCCGGTCGGCATTGTTTTTCGCAATCCGAGCATTCCTGTCCAGACGGGGACGAGGTAAGGCGAATGCCTACACGCCGGGCTTTTCCGAATCGTCGCTACTACCGCACGCTATAACACCTATATATATATCTATATATATATATACACGGTTCACGAGCTGATACTGTCCCAAGGATAATTGGAGATCTCGTTACTCCCCACCGGTAACTTCAATTTACGATCGACCGATAATGAGATATCGAGTTCTGGCTCTCCCTCTTTCGCCACGCCGCACATCCACCGTCCCACGCGATCCCTTCCCGAACCCCTGCTCGACGCTCGTACCGTCAAAACTCAAACCGAGAATCCCGGGACGTACTATTAGATCCCTGTTACGTACTTATTAATCGTTCTTATTTTTTTCCTTTATATATTTCCTTTCTTTATCTTCCTATCCTCTACGCATCCTCTTCCACTCTTCCACCGTCCGTCTTCTTTCATCGCGTCGAAGGTGATCGCTTCTCACCGCTTCTCGTCACCAGAAGAGAATCCTCGAGACGAGAGTAGCCTTTCGTCACGTTTTGTTCGAAGAAAAGGAGAGAGAGAGAGAGAGAAAAACACGCGAGGACACGGAAACGAAGATAGAACGCATCGAGCCGATCACCCTGTTAATATTCTTTCACGGATCATTTGAAATGATATACGATATGATCGACGGAGCGAATAACGACACCCTATCTAGATTCCCACGAGCGAAGCCGCGGGCAATCGGTAAGCCAATTAATCTCTTCCAACGAGTAACGCGTGCGATGGATCCGCATTAACTCCCGAAAAATGCATCACTTGTTTGCGGCATAATGCGCGAACAAGCACGCTGGACCGTTGGCCTGCCTGGTTGGTCATCGGCCGGCAAATAGTTCGGTTAGCGTGGGGTTCGGATATAGACCCCGTGCTGTGAAGTGGCACGCGCCGGAACATCATTAGGTGGGACACTTGCTGGACCAAGGACCATAGGGAAGGGTCCCTAGCCTTAATCACGACTTGGCCCCAACAACCAGAAAGGATCGCGGAGAGGA
The DNA here is from genome assembly GCF_048593485.1 of Apis florea. Taxonomy (NCBI): domain Eukaryota; kingdom Metazoa; phylum Arthropoda; class Insecta; order Hymenoptera; family Apidae; genus Apis; species Apis florea. The sequence continues at coordinate 2,519,910 of NW_028256416.1, read as the reverse complement.
GAGTGAATTAATATCGATCGGATCTCGATTACGACCAATTCACGCGGATATCGCGTGGATATCAGTTATTCCCGCAAATTTTCTCGTCTCGAAAATCTCGATCTCGACTACACCACCGCTACACCATCTTCCGTTGTTTTAATTTTTTCCGGATAATCGATTCGATAATCGCCCGATTCGATTAAGACGATCGATTCTGCGCCACTTCAACAATATTAATGCCGCACGCTTCAACAATATTATTCTAGTTTCGTTGGCGGTGTTCGCGATGGCCTCTGTGTTTAATCGCGCGAGAACTACGCGACGCGCAGTAGTCGATGCAAACGAATGAAGCGCCAAACGGGAGGATCCTTCGACCGAGAAGACTCCGTCCTTGAACACGGCGCCGGGGGAGAGGGCATTGGCGGAGCGGCATTAACGACCATCCCAACCTAGATCTCCACTCGTCCGAGTGCAACGCTAATCCGCCGGTTAAATTAATTAACATCGACATCGAGCGTTCGAGATCCAAAGTTTCTTCTTCGAATTTTCCTCGCGACGGAATTTTCACCACGCAGACTCCGCCACCGTTTCGATACCGTTTCATCGGCGACGAGGGCGTGGCGAAACTTCGGTCCATGCTTCTAACTTAATTCGGTTAGTCGAGATTTATATCCGCGTCCCCCTTGCTCCGCCACCCGCACCCACCCCCCTCCCTCCACGGATCTCGCCGCGGCGCAACCGGGTTTATTAGAATTTATAAGCGGCACCGTTGACAATCCCGCTACGCCCAAATTGCTGGATATTCCGCGAGCCCCGATTTCGGCCCGCGCAGAGGACACCCTTATTTATTTGCCCGGCTACACTTCAGACCGTCGCGGCGTTATTGGTCAATTTTTGGGGTGGAACGCGGCCAACCGGAATTCATCGCTTTGTTTGCAGCCGGTTTTACGAGCCACGACCGGTGGCTCCTTTCTCGATTTTCGAGGATAAATCGAGCTAAGAAACTGTCCGATGCGCTCGCTCGTACGCTAAATTGTCGGCCGACGCGCGAACGTATCGACGTGATTTACGAGCCTTCCGAATCATCCTCCTCCCAGTCGCGCGTTTACGTTACGCCGTCTCCAACTCGACACTTTCTTCCCCTACTCCCCGCGTTATTTATATATTCGCATTTTATCGAGATACGACGACGATCGGGGAAAATACGCGTTTGTACGCGTCTCTGTTAAAAATATTAAAAAAAAGGAAAACACGATTCGTAGAAGGAGAGGGATATATAATTCGGAAAATATACTTCCCTATTTCCCTACAATCGTGCGTACGTCTCTCTGCGGGGATGTTTATTTCCTCGTGGAGGGTGAACGCCGCCACTTGTCAGTCTCCGCGGCATAGACGGCCAAAAGTCAAAGGGGGAGGGTGCCCCCTTCATCGGCGAAGATCATTTAATCATCGGGCGATAGAAAATTCATGAGCTCCGAGTCGTCGTCACCAGCCAGCCGCAACCCTATTACGAGGGTTGCGAGCTCGCTCCACGGGCTATTGGATCCGGGTGAGTCGAGGATGTTCCTATAAACCCGGCAGCTCGCTTTTATACCCGAACGATCGGCCGCGCTTCTTACGACGGGATTAGAATCCTCCCCACCTCCCTGGAATCGTTGTCCCCTGAATCACACGCGAAAATCCTCTAATTCGAGTTTAATCCCGTTCAATTGACAATTATGCGAATGACGGGGGGAGAAGGGAGAGGACGTGAGCCACGAGTGGGTTTTAATGGGAATCGGGAGAGGGTTGTCCAACGCAACAAGGGGCGAATCTTTTTCCACCATTGGTCCTCGCGATCGATTGATTCGGGAAAAACATTGCGTCGCTGAAAAACGTTTGGAATTGTCGCGTAATCGCTCGCCATTATACCGGTAAAAACCGGTTCGAAATCTAAAAAGCGGCCCCCTCCCGGTCAAATTACGCGCCCCATTGAGCGCGCGTATTTTTCCACTCGTTTCACGATTTACGATTACCGATGCGTTGAAAATTTCTTTTGATCCGATCGACAAATTCGATGTTTTTGCTAACAGCCTTATTTACCATCGTTAACAAATTCGATTCGCATCTCTCTCTATCCATCTCTCTAACCGGCCTCGATGAAATTATATATTTTTCCTGGAGAAAAACCTTGCTCCCTGCAGATATTAAAGAGCGTGCTTCACACGACAATGTTTTTTTTTTCCCGCCTTCTCAAAAAGTCTCTCTCGTTCGATCGAATTCCATTAGGTCAGCTAGTAGCGGGCAAGCAGCGTGAAAAATTCCTTTTGATCGGGACGTTTTTCGGGGAAAAAAACTTATTTATTGTGGTGGCGAGACGCGAAACGAAGCTCTCCGTCCCTCGGAAGGGAGGGTGATCCGTTTTCAGAGAGGCGTGCATCCACGCGCAGAGAGGAAGAGAGAGAGAGAGAGAGAGAGAGAGGGGAGAGTAGGATGAAGGGGCAAAAAGCGCGAGAGAAAGGGGGAAAGACAGAGAGAGAGAGAGAGAGAGAGAGTGTGTGAGGGGAGGGAGGAAAAAGAGAAAGCCTCTTTGCAAGGTTATATTTTTGTGAAACGTACTCGTCGCTCCGCCACAAAGGTTGTACCTTCGCCATCTTCGTGCTCGCGTTTGCACGCGGTTCGCGGCTGGAAACGAAAAGCCGAGAAAGCTCGTTGGATTTTAGACGCAATCAATTTAGCCCTGTGCCTTTGTGCGTGTCGCGTGCGTGCGTGCATCCCGCCCTCCGCCCCTGTGTGCGCGCCAATCTGGGCGTGTATGCGTCCGTGTACGTAAAGCTCATCCGAGGACACTGTGCTCTCGAGTATTTAATGCGTTCGTAGCTTTGTAACCCCTCCGGCCTGCAACCACACACCCTTCCCTGCGCTAGTAGAACCGTTCCGCGGCGAGTGTGCGCGTGCATCGCTTTCCTGTCGCGTTTCGTGGCCATCGAAAAGACAAAATCAATAATTGGGCAGGGACCAAGCCTCGAAATTTCCTATCGACCATTTTCTAGCCGAGGCCTATGCGTAATCACGCCACCGGCCCCGGAGTCGAACACCCGCTCTCAGAGGAGGAGGAGAGGAGGGGGGCGGGGGAGGGGACGACTGTCCTTGCGGACGGGGAAAATTTAATTAAATCGCTCGGACCCTCGCGCCACCGATTTGCGCGAGATTTATCGCCTTATGGACGTTACTCGATTCTTATATCGTGTGTATATATATATATCATATAGTCGATCAGGTATAATAAAAATCGAGAATTCTCTTCGATTCTTCGAGGAAGAAGAACGCTCGTCGTTAAATTTTGATCGGACGACGTCGATGAAAAATACGAATTGACGATTCACGGATCGGTTTTTGCGGTTGATCGTGGTACGGTTGATTCGAATCGTTATTCGATCGGCTCACCTGCCGAGCTTCCGAGTAGAATAATAATAAAAAAAAGAAGAAGAAGAAGAAGGATTTTCATAATCCGTTAACGATGGCCCGACGCGAAAATATTTATTTTACCCGACCGAGAAGAGCTAATTTCCGAGGTGAACGGTATTTACACAGCGTTAGCGCGGCCTTTAGAACGTGTTAACGTCTTCTCTAGGTACTCGAACCGGAGTCCTTCTCGCTCCTTTATCCAGGATATCCACCTGTCACGTCCCGTCCGTGGAGGGAAGAATTGAATTTTTCAGAAAACACCGAGCTGGCACGATCGCCCCTCTCTCTCTCTCTCTCTCCTCCTCCCGGGCGAAATAACAGACAGCCTCCTTTTCACACGGACGGATGAATTTCGATCGGTCGGCCGTTAATCGAGAGAACAAACAAAAATTTTTCAAAGGGGAAGAAATTAATCTCCCGTTTCCATTACAAATCGCTCGTTCCGTAAACGAGCGACGAATAAAGGAAACGAGTAAAAACCGTTCCTCCTTTTCGCGTCTCGATGAAAAATCAAATTTCATCGAGAGGAGGGTATCATCTTTTGAAATCGTAGCAACGAACGACGTTTATACGACACGATAGAGCGGAATCGCATAGAGTCGGATCGAAAATTACCATAAATCCAGCCCGGCAAATGGTAATATCTCGGCACGATTTGCGCCGAGTTACGACGGTGGCCGCCTATTAAACACGAGCTCGACGAGGAGAACGACGACGAGGAGGAGAAGAAGGAGGAGGAGACGACTTCGAGTCCGGTGAAAATTCGCGGGTCATTTGAGCCGTTTCCGCGTCATTACGCTTTCTTAGCCGAGCTTCTTTGCGGGAGAGATCCACGGGGTGGACGGAGTCCCGAAGAGAGATCGAAGTAGAGCGGAAGAGGGTTGAAGAGGAAAGAGGAGGATAAGGAGGAAGGAGGCAGGGTTGGATGGAGAACGTAACTCGATTCCTCGTTACTTTCTTCTCCTCGCGCGTGGTAGATTATATCCTCGAAACGAGCCAAACTTTCCAGCTTTTCTCTCCCTCTTCTCTTCCTCCTCCTCCTCCTCCTCTGTTCATCGGTCTAAACGACCGAATCACGGGTCTAGGACCCTCGAATCGACCGATCCCGGCGATGCGACAACGCCGTCCGTACTTCGCCGACGACACCGCCGTCATTGTCGCGAGCCATTTTGGTAGCGCGTAAAGAGGGAGCCGAGCGTTTTCTTCTTGTCTCGCGCGGTAATGCGCCACTCTCCCCGCAAATTGTTGCGCGGATACGAGTGGATTAAAAATGAAAATTCGTAATGTCCGGGGAGGAAGGGATTATGCTTCATTTCAGCGATTACTTTTACTCCTCGAATCACGCACTTAATTTTCCGCTTCTTATACGTCGCCTCGAGCTTCCTTCTCCGGAAGAGCTTCGTCTTTCTCAGAGAAATTCGTTTGCCGCTTTCTCTACACTCAATCTCGTGTTTCTTCTTCTTCTTAATTCGGATTACAAATTGGAAAGGGAATCGAAAAGTTCGATCCAAGTATTTTTATTTTTCATTTTCGCGATCGTATCGATCAATCGTCCCATTCTTTTCCAAACGAGAAAAGAATTTTTCGTTTACAGCCAGGTCAATCTTCCGTGTAATGAATAATTCAGTGGAAGAGACTATCGGCGGAGACGACGGCGGAAAGAATCGAGGATCTTTGTTGATCAAGATCGAATTCGAACGAGCCTCTTAGCCCGGCTTTTATGGACGATGTTTTACGTTACGTACAACGAGCAAGTTGAAACACCCCGAAAGGAACGCCATTTTGTTGGATCCGACTAGTTATTCTTCCGTAGCCACCGATGCGGCAACTCACGTATTAATGAACGTGTTTGCGAGAAAAACCGAAAATACTTATCCCTCTTCTTCCACGCTCGAAAAAGGAACTCGAGAAGGAACGTTTTATCTTCTCGTTGCAATAAATTGAACGTAACAAACGTAACAAACGAAGATAAAATATTCATAATTTTCTTAGAAAAAAAGAAAAAAAAAGAAAATATCATCTCGGTCGAAATTTTATTTATCTCGAGTCACGTTTCAATTACCAAAGTGGACGATGGCATTCCACGAAGCAGTCCAAGCTGTAATCACTGTGTGTACTATGAAATGTATCGAGAATGATCGTGCACGATCGGAACGTCGAAGACTCGCAGTCTCTCCCTACCTGGCACATCCCGTTCTAACGAATCCTCAATGGCGCCTCTGGACGCTGGTCAGACCAGCGGGACTGACAATGGGCCCCTGTTGTCAGGAGCGGGGCTTCCTTCAGACCCACCTTTGTCAAAGAAACGTACGTGGAAGCGAGCCGAGAACCCTCCACAGACCGCGTCCGTGGATGACTTGCGGTCTCGCGACTTCGCTTCGTCGCTACTTCAAGTCAATCTTTTTTTTTCTTTCTTTCTTTCTTCCCTCCCTCGGCAACAGCCGGCTCCTCCTCGCGCGATCGTGCGAGAGGCAACGTCAAAATTCTTCGCTAATGGGCCGCTTATGGCTGGATACGCGTGTGTTGTTTTTTCGAACGAGCCCGTGGGAGTAGTCTCGAGCCTCATTACCCGGATAACTTCAACCGGGAAACCGTCTGTCCGCACGAGAGAGACGACTCCTTTTCCTTCGACCACCGCTCGTCCATATTCTTCGCCACTCTGTACACTCGAGCTGGCCCGTTACAGACGAGTACTAGCAGCCTCACTAAACGCGCGTCAAACGGAAGAAAGAATCGCGATTGTCTCGTCATTTCGTCGGGATTACTTGCTTACGAGTTCGTTGTAACGCGTGTTACGCGGCGAATCGAAGTCGGTATACGGTATACGCGATCTCTAAACTTTAGATTAGGGACGATTATGAAACGAGGGTTTACGTTTGGCGGGTGGTGTAGTCTGCGTTCTGAATGTTGGGGCAGGATTTTATTAAACGCCGACACGTACGGGGTTGGAGGAATTAAACGGTAATTGAACGGTGATTCGTGGTGTCATTTTGTCCAAAACACTTGGCAAGGTGGAACCCTCTTCCGAATATGTACGTACGTACGTATGTATTATCGACGATGGTGAAAGGACGTGTGGCGAGGCAGCCTGTAATTTTCGCACCCCCATAAGAAGCCGTAACCCTCCGGCCACCGAAATTACGTCCGTTTGTGCGCGATTCTGCGCGCCAATCAGACTCAGCCTCATTGCGAGCACGAGAGCGATCGCGATAACGAGTAGTCAAGTCGATCGGTATGGGGGGGAGGGTGAATTTGGAAACCAACTCCCTCGAGCCTCCTCGTTTCTTTCATCCAACCGGCGCTCGATAAGAGTTCCGTCGAGTATTTCGAGTTAGATCGTCGATAGAAGTAATCCGTGTCCCCGGCGGTGAAACAAAATTTTTTAAAAAACGAAACTAACTTCGAGTCAGCGTCGATTCATGATGATTAAAATTAATTGAAACAATTATCCTTAATTATTTAGACCTCGGAGCGATTGAATGTAAAAACAAATTTTCCACTATTGAGAATATGATTTCCCATCGAAGATAAAATTATTTTAGTTAGAGTTATCGTTTGTCGAGAGATCGATTTCTTTAAAAAGTTACGAGAATTATTTTTATACTCGAAAAGAAAAGTGTTTGGAGTGTTCTGAGTACGGAGAGAAGAAACGTTGGGATATATATATATATATATATACACGTAGAATCGGTGGCAGCAGCAACTCGACAATTGTATCGTCGCATGCGATTCACGCGTGCACAATTACGCGAACATTCGGGACGGAGGTCTGTCGAAGACATTTCGATTAACTTCACCGCGGGAGAGTTCCGGTTTTTCTTTCTTCTTCGGGGTTGCAAGCTCTGGTTTCGACGAAATGGCACGATGAATCGGAGGGGTAGAGAATTGACAATTATTGCGATCCTTCCCGATACGAAGAACATTTATCGGGGACGCCATTGAAAGAAATTCGGGGCGAATATTAAAGTCCTCGTGTATTTTTGGAGAACCAACCATTGTCTCCATGAAATGAATACCATGGAAAAAGTCTTGCAAGTCTTTCTCATTTCGCCGCTCGCGACGAGGAAGACGAGAGAGAAATGCTCCTAGCGTTTTCCATTCTTCAAAGAACACGCTTTCCTCTTTCCATCCCTTCCCCCCTCCCCCATCCTTCTTTTTCTTCTCCCTTGTATCCCTTTGTCCAGCTTCGAAATGAGAAAGCTTCTCGATACCAAAAATCAAGAAGCGTCTCGTCAAAGAGAACGCACTCTATACATCTTCCTGGATGGAACGACCTCCAGATCCGAAAAATACGAAGAATTTCGAACGAGAACGAGAAATCGCTTAAACACGCGATGAAATTGGTATTACGAATGCTTTGTTTGCCTCGAGTACAATTTCAACGAGCATAACTAATTAATTTGCCCGACGCGTAACGGCCTAACCGAACCCCATCCATTTAATCAAGCCGAATACTTCAACGCGTGAAACTTGACAGACTGCTCGTTGTCAAATCGCTCACTGGACACGATAATTTCATTCGAATGGCGGAAGCAGTCCCTTCCGGCCTTCTCTTTCTTTCGACGGTTAACGGTTCGTTACGGTTCGAACGAGCGGCTAACCTATCGAGTTTTTATCCCAACCAGAATTCACGAGAATGGAAGTTGAGGAAAAAAATTCCCTCCTTCTCTCTTTCTTTCCTTTCTCTTTCTTCTTTCTCTTCTCCTTTGAGAATCATTTATCTCGTTTGTACAGAACAGATTTGGATGAACAATTTTCGACGGTGGCGATTCACAGAGTATTTTGAAAAACTCTGTCGTGGAGCGCATCAAGCGCCACAAAATGCTTTCCTCTCCTCTCTCTTCCCCCCCCCTCTCTCCCCTCTCCCCCCTAATCGATATGAAAACTGGCCGGCGCGGCGCTCTTCCTCGTGTCGTTTTGCGACACGCGCGTCGGCGTGCGCGCACACGAGCGCGCGGGAAACAAAAAAACGCGCGGGACAAAGGGGCCGGAGAGAGGAGCTACAAAGAAATTAGGAAAGAAATAGAGGGTCGGAGTGGTTGCGGAACAGGCAGGAACAGAGCAAGGGACGAAGAAACTCGATGGAGACGCGCGCCAGATCGAGAAGCGGAAGGAAATTCACGCGGCAACGTGAATTCGACAGAGAGCGAGAGAGAGAGAGAGGGGGGGGGAGGAGAGGTGGAGGGATCGCGAGGAGCGTGGGACGAGGCTGGCGACGAGGGGGGTGAAAAAGGCAGAGAGAGGAGTGAAAGAAGAGGTAGAGAAAAGACGAAGAAAGCCGGCACTCCCACACAAAAATATCACCGTTAACGATTACCAACCCCTCTTTTCGTCCCGCGCTCTCGTTATATTGTGTCCCCGCCGCGCGCGCAAATTTAGAAACAAAAGACGGGTGGAAGGCGCGGCCTGATTGGCCGACCGGTCCGCGACTCGTCTCTCTGATTGGCCCGCGGGACCGCACCCATCCTGCAATGGCCGCTTTGTCGTTTCACGGCGCCGTTACTCTCTTCATCTCTCTCTCTCTCTCGCTCTCTCTCCCTCTCTCGTTCTCTCCCCCTCCCTCCCTCCCTCCCTCCCTCCCTCCCCCCTCTCTCTTCTGCATACGCGGCTGTACGCTTCAGCCACGAAGCTTCAACAACCCCGTGAATCGCGACTCGACTGTACCTACCTACCTACCTACCTACCTGCCTGCCTGCCTGCCTGCCTGCCTGCCTACCCCTTTCCCTCGAGTCTCTTTTTACTCTTCCTTTCCCCTTTCTCGCAATCTTTCTCCCCTTCTCTCTCGCAGTCTCACGCTCCTTCTCCGTTCACCTAATCGATGCATCTCCCTCGCTCTTACCTCCCCTTTCTTTTCCACCTCTGCTCCCTTATCTTCTCTTTGCCATTCCTTTGCCTCCCCTTTGTTGCGCGGACCACTATCATCCAATTTGTCTCTCGAATTATATCAAAATTATATGGTGTATATATATTCGTAGGACGCGTTGATTCTAGAGACCAAAATACGATAAACGTATAATAGTACAATGTAAAAAAAAAAAAATATCGCAATTTAAGTTTCAGCAATTAATTACACGTACTTGTATCACTTGTAATTCAACAGCATGCGCGTTAGTGTATTTATCGGTCATTTATTGGTCACAGGCACGCGTGAAGCACGCGCGCACGTCCACGTGCCAATGCTTTCGAAGAGCTATATTCCCAGAGGTTATAATCCCAATTCTCTTTTCTTTCCCTGTCCCGAGAATTTTCCCGAGAACAGTGTCTGGAATCTTTATCGTGAAAGATATGGACGCGCAGATACATGTCGAAAGATGGTGGAAAGGAGAGAAAAGACGATAGACTCGGGCGTATGGAAGGGTAAATGACGAGAGGAGAGGAGAGAAAGGGAAGTTTGTCCCGGGTCCGCGATGCGGAAACTATCTCAGCCTGGTACTCGACGAGTCCACGGTAACTAACCGTCAGCCCGGGAAAATTCTCCCTTTTATAGTCGCGCCTTTTCGACTTGCCATTCTCCACACGCGCCGCACCCCTTACCACTTTCATTTCTGACTGTTCTTTCGCCGCTTTATGCACACTGTCGATAATTCCGCGCGATATCATCGAATGAGTTGCCATTTGTGATCGGGTAATGTCGCTCGTTGTAATTCGCCTAATTGTTTCCAATTCTTTTTTTATTAACTTTGTCCAAGGATCATCGAGTAATTCGTTCGATGCAATTGTTCAATATTGGATAAAATTGATTTTTCATCTATCGGAGGGGAATATCGGTTTTTCGTTTAACTCGAGACAATGTCTCGAGAAGAAAGAGAGATATTTCGTAATGTAAACGCCTTATGATAAATAACGATCGAACGAAACGTAATGAATTTCGTTGCTCGCGTTAAACAACGTTACTTTCCTGTCAATTTTTCGTTTCAGTTTGTCGGAGTTGATACGCAAACAGGGATCGATTAGGTCGGCATCTTCGTTACGTTGTTATTATTATTATTATTATTATTATTATTATTATTGTTATTATACGTCAATAACGTATGAATTTGTGGAATTAATTGGCTGGGATGGTAATTTGTAGAAATGTAACTAACACCGAATACTCGCTAATTGATAATGATTCTCTTTGACGAACGAACGCGCTTTAAATTTGTTTGTAAAGTCGTCGCGCGTTGTTGTCGCGCCGAGCCCGAATTTTCAACGATAAAACGACACCCGTTGTAATTGCATGAAAACGTATTGGAGCTTTATATTTCCACTGATTATACCGTATAATCGTCACGGGCAGCACGTTAAATTTTCCAAGAGTACGTTACGTTGTTAATTCCCGTTAATGAACAAAATTATCGTTAAAGCAGATTGTGGTTTTAATAGCGAATTATAGGCGAAATTTTCCGCGAAACGTTCGAAAATTATTCAAGAAACGAAAACGCTTGTGAACGTGACGAAAAATGAAACTGGCCGTTGTCAATGTAGTTCGCAAATTTTTCAATCGGATTTGGTGAATAAAGTAGAATCATATTACCTGTTAATTTAATAGATAAATCGTGCGAACAACGCGCACAAGATACGTCGTGCCCTCCATTGAAAAACAACCAGTTTCAATTTACACGTAGTGATTTTCGCGCGAGTGAAAATCACACTCGGTTTAATCACACCAACAATCTAGTCGTTATTTCCATTTTTACATTACAAATTAATTTAACTACAACCCTCGAATTTTTATGATCCAACGAACAAAGCCATTTTTTGACGTCTCACCGACAGATAATTTTTATCGTTCAAATCTTTTTCAATGGAGAGAAAACAAAACAAAAAAAAAAAAAAAAGACATTTAACGATAGAAGAACACAAATTGGAAGCTAAAAGAAAGAAAGAAAAAAATCTCGAAGCTCGATGCCGTCAGTGTTCGAAGTGTGAAAAATGTTTTGGTCAAATTATTAACGAGTTGTTAACGGATTTTCCAAAATATCAGAGGCAAAGAAAACGAGTCGTAGCTTTTGATCAATTGCATCGCGTTTGATGGAATCTACGTGCACGATGGAAACTCGATACGGCTGAGTCGCGAATATCAGAAGGAAATGGTATGGTATCGAAGCTACCGTCCGATTGGTAGGTCAGAAGGTCGGATTTCATAGGTCTTTTGATTTTCGCTCACCTGTATCCTGTCTTCGGGCAGATCGGTTCGAAGGCTGAGCATCTCGCGAGCGTACACGTCGGGATAATGGGCTTCTTTGAACGCTGCCTCCAGCTCCTCCAGCTGCTGTGACGTGAAGATCGTCCTGGAGCAACAACCGTATGAACCTAGTTATATGCCATTACAGCTTTTCCCTTAAAGCTAGCCTACACTCGAAGGAAAAAGCTCACGTGCTGATGTGGAGGGGGGCCGAAATGAGAAATATTTCACAAGCAAAATTGCTAGGGACAAAAAGTTGAATCGTTATCGAATAATCGGGGAGGAAGAGAGTAAACAATTTCACGTGGATTTCGCAATGCTCGAAACGAGATTAAATTCTATACATTTTCACCCGAAACGAATTTCGAGGGAATCAATCAACGTATGGATAAATCTATCTTTTGTGCGGGGCGAATTTATTTAAAAACATATTTCATAAATTTTACAATGAAACATTCGAGTCGTGAAAAATTTTAATTTGCGCACGTTTCAATTTATAGGGTTATAATAAATTTCCTTCGTTCCGAAACAATTTCGAAAGGCCTCCCTCAACGTCAATTTTTCAACCTTTCCACGGTTTGATAATACCGTGGGAATAATCTTACATGGCCGTGATGTAATATCGAACGTTTGAATGGAATCGATCCAACACCGAATAAATATATCTTTTAACGATCAATTTAAGCCCGTGAATTCGTCCATCTGGTATACAATTATCGCGGAACGGTGATTGCATTCGGGTTGTCTGTCACTTGAAAATAGCTGAAAACTCATTATCGGGGGTGGTACTCGTCGATTACACGATGAAAAGTCTAAAATGATATATTCGTTTGGAATAAATTTATCATTATCGACGAACGAAAATCACTGAAACGCGGAACAAGTTGTCTATTCGGGGGGGGGGGGGGGAGGGGACCGTGTATAATCAAGCGAAAATGCATAAGAATAGCTCTCAACGTTGCGTCGAAAATTTTGCCACTGGTTATTAATTATTCGCGCGTATTTCTATCACGCTGATTTCACATTACGCGTCGATCAACATTTTTCCTTCTTTTTTTTTTCCTTTTTTTTTTTTTTTTTTTTTTTACAATGCGCGCGCCAGACTGAATTAATGGCGAATTCGTTTCGGAAATGGCGAAAAAATTCGATGCAACGATAAATAAACAAAAAAAAAAAAAAAAGTAAAAAGAAAAAAAAATTGTACATCGAACCAGAAAGAAAGAAAAAAAAAGCAAAAAAAAAAAAAAAAAAAAAGAACAAAAAAAAAAGATTCGGGTGAGACACTCACCTATGACGACGCTTCTTCTTCTTCTTTTTGCTGAAACCGGAGAGACCGTCGACCGTGAAGTCTTTCCCGGATTCTATATTGTGCCCGACACCTGTAACAAGATCGTTAAATTTATTTAATCTCGGGGAAAATATAGCGGGGATAATACGTGAAAACATTTTTTCAAAACTAACGATATCTTGGTTAAACAAACGCATGATACGTCAGGATAAAATAAGCTTGGATAATTTGCGGCTGTATCCCCTTCCTTCAAAAAATCATCATTAACGCGAACCAATAATCCATTCGATCCCGAATTGAAGCGGCGCGCATACATCGGGGATCAAATTACCCATTATATCCGATTTTCCAATAAATCGAGACCACGCGTATTCACGCAAATTGTATCAAATGAGTGGTCTACGAGTGCACGCAACCCCTCTTCGATTTCCCTTGGTTAATAGTTGATGACGATCTACGATAACTCGACGAAAATATCGATTTCGAATGAATATCTTTCACCTTTTGACCGAGGTTTGTCGATACACGAAAAAAGAAAAAAAAAAACAAAAAGAAAAGAAAAGAAAAGAAGAAAGAAAAAGCAACACGTTTCTCGATAATTAAAAAAAAAAAAAATTTGAAATTGCCTCACGGCACGGCATGATGAAGGGTGGATGAAAAGACGCGGAACAAGGATTCGGAGCAACCCAAATTCGCGTAACCGTTTCTCATGTTCCAATTTCTCCCTTTGAAGCATCGGCACGCAGCTAAGAAGCGCAAAACGCGATTCTATTTTTCCATTTATCGCCCGTTTCCTTTGTCCACCACTCGCCGCGTCGCATTTAAAGCATTATCTACACTCCTCGGTGGTAGAAGAAAGGGGAAAAAAAAAAAAAAAAAAAAGAAACGCAATTAACGTGGACATTGGACATGGTGTGTACACCGCGCGCGTTTCGATCGGGAAAACTCGCGCGTGGAAATTACGTTCCACGCGCGCGATATCGACTGTCGCAGCGCGGACTTGACACTCGATATTCCGGTAAATTTATTACCGATAACCGAATTGCGAATGGTTCGATGCTCGAACTGCCTTCTTCCCTCGAGGAGAGGGAAGAATTCACGTCGAAAACAAAAAAAAAAAAAAAAAAAAAGAAAAGAAAAGAAGGAAAGAAATGGAAGAGACGAAGGGAGGAAAAAGAATATCGAGAGATCTTGTTGACCAGACGATCCTCAGACGATCCTAGATGGATTTTCTCCAGTCTGAGAAATCTAGATTGCCCGATCTGGCGCGTGCACACGTCAACGACACGTGGAAAAAAAAAAGAAAAGAAAATTTCTTCCCTTCTTCTTCATTTTTTTTTCTTCTTTTCTCCCTGTTTCTTCTTCTTTTTTTTTTCTTTTCTTCTTTTTCCTCTACCCCACTCGTGACTCGACAATTTGTGCGTGCTTTGCAGGGTAAATGGCAATTTTGTACGGGCGAGGAGAGGCAGGAAATTAGAAAGGTTGGTCGAGATGGCAAGCGGATAGGACCCATAGCCCGAAAATAATTATCAATTATAAATTAATTTCGAATTAACGAGCGAAAACCGGCTCCGTGGCGCGCGCCGCTTCCACAATGAAACCCTCTCTCCCCGGGGCTAACTCGTTACTACAGTTGTTGCTACTGCTGCCAGTCGCTGGTGACGCTACTACCGGCAGCTAATTAACTATTAATTAAGAGCTTAATTCCAATTATACGTGTTCTTCGACTAATTGGACCCACGAAACACATTGCTGACGTCACGTGGCTGCACGGATACGATTACTCCGCCCCCATCGTCCTACTTCTTTCCGCCAAATTATTTCTATCGCAGGTTCCTCCTCCCTTACCTGCTGCCAGTAATCCTGTATTTTCATCCTATCCCGCTATGGTATAGCAGACTAACCATTAATCGCTAGTTTTATTTGGAGAGAAAACTTTATTTGTTTCGTGAAAAATATGATAAAAAAGGAATCCAGATGATATTTGTTGACACGCTAGAGACACGCTATAGAGAGAATTTGTAATGGAAATTTGTAGAGAAAAGAAATGGATAAGGGATTATTATTGACTTTAATATCCTTTATAAAAATCTTTTCCCGGTGCACGCTGATATTTCAGCGTTGTCGTGCAAACCGTTTCCAGAATGCAAATCCGCAGCTGAAGTTGACACCGAGAATTGCTTTGGATAAATTGTCACGCGGTTGACGCGGGAAATAAAGTCCTTCACCATAGTTGGAAAAAAAGAAAAGAAAGGAAAATAAAAGAAAAGAAAAAAAAAAAGAGCTAGTTTTCCGAACGTGTGAGCACCGAAAATGCCACGAAAGTCTGTGTGAAAAGAAAGGCGAAAGAGAGGAATTCCGACGAATTTTGAGTCGAACAGTTTCGTAAACGGTGGGCGACATAGAACACATGGCATGCGAAAATAGCGGAGGCTGCTTTTAAAATGCATTGTTAATCCTTCCTTTTTCTTTCCGCGCCACTGTTGCTACTCTCTTGCTTTCACTCGCGCTGCATTTCACCGCTTTTTCAAAACGCTTCCCCAAAGTCAAACGAGGGAATAGCTTTATAATCATTGGCGAAACTCGCTCGAAAGAGGTGAAAAAAAAAAAAAAAAAAAAAAAAAAAGAAAGAAAAAAAGAAAAAAAGAGAGAGAGAGGAAAAAAGAACGTCAGGAATGAAAAGAGTATCGTTTTTTATCCCCCAAAGTAAAATGTATTGTTTGGAACATTTGCAACGTTGTTCCTTTTGAAATAATTTCTCTCTCTCCGTTTATCAGAGATTATCTAATCTTTTCAGAAACGAATCGTATCGACACCGCTCCTCTCTTGAAGAAAACTTTCGAGTTTTGCATATATTCTTGGTTCGTAATTATTTAACCAAAACGTATAGTCGATGTTACTTAGTCGTATTAACTCCGCTCGACGCGAAGGAAAGTATTCGTGCCGGGTCGTCACGAAGACGAAGAACTTAATGAGGAAGCGTCGGGCGTATTCAGTCGATTCAAGCAAATTTCTCGCGTGCCGGCTTAATTTTATCCAACATTTCTTCCTCGCGCATACACGCGCCTCTCTATACCGCGTAACCGCCTTCCGAGCGACGCCTTTTCCAACCGTTAAACAAATTTCGTTCTATTTACTCTATCAATCTAGTCAAAAGCGACTTGGACGGGGTACCGTGACGGTCATCAAGTTTAGGTCGAGATTATTTTAATTTTAAAGCAGAACCACTCGACCGAAATGAAACGTACGATTCGTCGAAGGATTCATGGAAGAAAATATTGGAAGAGATTCGATCCAGTTTCTTTCTCCCGTCGATTGGAAAATTTTTCCACACGGCCGAAAGCCGATTTACGCGAAAAAAAAAAAAGAAAGAAGGAAAGAAAGAAAAACGGCGGAGCCGAATGGAAAATAAATATTTGAGGCTCGACTGCGCGCAGCTTAAGACACCGAGCATGGAGTTCGCGCGATGCATTGTTTCACAAGATCGTAGAGAGGCCTCTTTACACCACCCCGGCTCCGCGTTGCTTCCTGCTCCCGGCTTTTTAAGTACGCTTATTTACCGCAAGCCGTCGAACCAATCGCTTTGCGCGTTGGAGGACGTCGACGTAGTAAGTAACCGCACTGGATCCTAATAACACGAAGAAAATGGTGTTGCGACATAATAGTCCCAACTAATAGAAAACGTCGTGGATATTGCTTCTTATCGCGTGCTTATTCCACAATATAACAACAATAATCAGTATGGATTCACAATTGATTCAGGTGAGTCAAGTTAATGTCAAGTTGACCGATTCGTATAAGAATCGGAAAGGAGATAAAAATCTTGATAAAATTTAGGAAAATTAACAGTTTTAGCATCGAAATATTATTATAGGCGTTGTGTAACTTTTTAGTAGAAAAAGATATCTGATCGGTATAGATTTTTCTCTGGAACACATCTTCCAGTCGAAAACGAATCGAAGTGGTACGATTGTTTCGCATATTTCGTGAAAAAGAAAAAAAAAAAAAAAAAAAGAAAGGAAGGCCAGGTTTCGAATATTTTTTATACTCGTCACGTAAGGATTCGTGGCGTATCCTTGGCGTGAGAATGATCGATATTAGACGCGGCGGGAAGCGTCAGGATGGCTAAGTAGGAGGCTGTAACCGAATCGATTAATCAAATCCAGTTAGCTATTACGGGACCAGCGGGACACGTTTGCCCTCTACCCTGATATATTCCCGGCTTCCTGGCGACCGATGCTTCTCTCTCTCTCTCCTCTAATTTGTCCTGGATCTAATCCGTTCGTAGTGCCCTCGAATATCGTGGGATGTCGCGACCTCCCTCGGGAGCCAAGCTAGGGAGACGCCGTGTTTGCGCATACAGCCACTTCACAATCAATTGTTTTTAATCTTCTCGACGAGAGAACTCGTCGCAAGATTACGCGTCCTCGTACGAATTGACCGACACTCCGTGAACGCTCTTTATTCGATTCAATATCGAGGATCGGAAGAAGTCGATTAGACCGTTGTTATTGTTGTTGTTGGATTCGATCGATTTTTCGAACGAGACGAAACGTTGCACGAGTTCGTACGCGCATCGCTCTTAAATGGAATATTTTTCAAACTTGATCCAAAGATGGCTAGAATAGAATCGTAACGGAATTCTTCGTTTCCCCATTCGAAAGTCTTTCCCGCACCACCAAACTTTCCCCATTTTCCAACGGGAAGGTATATCAATTTCAAAGTTGCCAGTCCAAACGAACGAAACGGCGTGCACATCAAACGAGCTGCGTTCAACCGGGGCTTCGAAGAAGCTCGCCGCCCAGCCAACCCCCTTCCCTCGTCCCCCGATCATTGCGATTACGGAGCGGCGGAACACAATCATCCGCCAAAGTATCCTCCTCCTCCTCCTCCTCCTTCCCCCCCTTCGAACCCCGTTGCGATAAAAGGAAGAAATCCAACAACTTCAGAGAAAACTTTGCGGTCTACTCGGCAAGGAGTAGAGGAGAGACTTTGTGCGCGCACACAGATCCAGCCGGAGAGGCAGCTCTCGAAACACTCTCTCGCGTGAAAACAGTGGTAGTTTCCTGGCTAAATATATTCGCACGATGCGTACGTACACCTCGAGGCCGGGCGCAGGGTTGTTTCGCGCACCAATACAAACCAACCCCTAGCCGATTACACCAAGATTCCATCGCACATCCCCACGCTGGATTCACGCTGGTTGACGCTGGATACGCGTGTGCGTGCACACGGAGAAAACGCCAATGCGGGCGCGCGCGTGCACGTACGCGTGTGTGCGTGCATCGGCTCGTGGAGCATCGCGGAGAGGGTGGCGAGGAGAGACGGTGACGGGTACTTGGTGGTGGTGGTTGCGAGTTCCTAAGCGAGGGTGTGCGCGGCGCTGTCGGGTTTCAGGGTGGTTGCAGGGTGGTTGCCATCGGTGTGTGTCGGTGGCAGGCCGGTTACCAGGCAACCGGCAATAAAGGAGCGTGGATAGCCAATGGCGGCCCTCAATACACCCCTTCGTCTAACACGGCTTGTTTTCCGTGCTTAAGAGCGAGACAGAAGGAGCTTTTGCTTTAGTAGCTGTTAAGACCTTAAACCCGTGGCCTTGCCCGGCTGCCTGCCTCGCGCCAAACTGCATCTAATAGAACCTCTTAGAAACCTGTGTTCCTTCGATAATTGATATTCTAATCCTCCCTGACACCGCCTCCGCGCCGCCACCATCTCTCGAATCGTCTCCAACGATGCTCATCGACCATGGCCAACGCGCGTTTATTTCCCTATTTCCTCTCTTTCCCAGAACGAAGCGAATCATTCTCGACGACTCGTTCGAGAAGAAACGTTAAGCGTTGACACTTCCTTTTATTCCACGGATTAATCCCGTACGGCTGTTTCGCGGGAATATCGAAATTGGATCGGACACGCTTCGGGCTGGTTTTTCTTCAGTTTCGGACACGAGCGAGCAACTGGACGCGACCCGATTAACGACGAGCCTGAAGCGAAGAGAGAAGGGTGGAACAAGTTTAGATCGGGCAAATGGAAAGGCGCAAAGCGTTAGAGGCGATGGGACGAGGGCCAGGGGATGGGATAGGAAACGTCGTCGCGTTGTTACACAGTGTATACGATGTTGTCCCATGGGGGAGGGGGAGGGGGACGGGCGAAGGTAGCACGTAGCACACCCCTGGGACGTCTTCAGCCGTCACTTGTCCGTATTAAACCAGGGTACTAATCCCGAAATTTAATTTGAAAATCTTTTCATGGCATCACCGTTCGTCCCTTCTCCTTATCCACACACCCCCCACCTCCCATCGGTGCCCGCTATGCACCCGGCGAGAAGACGTTTTAAACCCGGAGAATTACCCGGCCTTTTGTGCGTTCGTAATTGAAAATTCGTTTCCGCCCCTTTTCGCGGCACGGAGAACGGATAAATGCCTTTTCGTGGATTCATCGGGAGAAATTACCTCGTCGCCGGGTGAATGAGACGACCCGCCGCCTCCGAGGCGACGCGCGATTTCCCCGTTTCGGCTGCCATTTTATAAACGAAACTTAAAGTAAACGGGAACGAGACGGGGGGGCGGAGAGGACGTGAAAGGAGCCGGATGATTAACGAGACAAATGCTAGTTTGTCGTTGCTTCGCTCCTTGTATCGGGGGGAGGGAAGGGGGCCGGGGGAGTGTTCATTATCGGGTGAAAAATTAGATTCGCCCGGTGGCAATGGACAGTCGAGGACCGGGGGAGGGTAAATCTCGTCAATAGGACTGTTTTCGAGAATTTAATTACCGACTTAGATATCTCGCGTTCGCTCGAGGAAGATCGCTAATTTCTTAATAAATATCTTTCTCGGCCAACCAGAGTTTCCGGGAATTACGAGTAACGCAAGGATGTAATAATCTTTTTTCATCGATCGGTTCACAAGTCACGCCTGTGACTGAATTCGCGATGAGAAATAACCTTGCCCCCTTCCATCTTGTGTGAAAACTACGTTACGAGTCAATTTGATACGGCTGCCTCCGCTTCGTTCCTCTCTCTATCCTTCTTCCGTGAATCAGCGAGTGGGGAATAATAAAATCGTGACAATTCTTTCTATTTCGAAGTTCGCGTTGCGAAATGCTCGCTTATGCTCGGCGAATCCGTCATTGGCAATTAGTAAAAAATACATTATCTCTCACGAAATGATCGAATGGATCCAAGTTCGATTGTAAACTGTACACATATAGATTTTTTTTACCCATCGAAGACAAGATTTATCTCTGTGTAAAAATAAACGATCGAGCGTAAGGAGGCGGGAACGGAATCTAAGAGAAAAAACTGATCGTATCCAACGTTCGTAGCACGGACCGCGTCCGTGCGAAATGCCGGCGCGAACCGGTATGAAAAATGCATCGTGGCGAGAATTATTTATCGCGCGCGTGAAACATGTACGCGCGGTCGTTTACATAGCCGAAAGGGCGAATGGAGCGTATCCGAGTGCAGTCGATGCTTGGATACATCCCTCGGGATGTTTCGGTAGATTAGGGACCCTCAACGTTAGGTAGTTTTGCTGCACCATGTAACACGCTGTAAAACACTTGTAACAGACCGGGAGGCGGCTTAGGGTGGTAAGCTGCTAATGCTTCCACGATGTTTTCGGGGTCGAATTAATTTGGCCGGTTCGATCGCTCGCCCCCTCGAGACCTCGAGTCGATTCGACTCGCGTCTTTTGTCTCTCTCTCTCTCTCTCTCTCTCTCTCCAATTTCTCTCTCCCCTCCCTCTCCATCTCTTTTTTTTCCCGGTCCACGTATTCTCCATTCATCTCGCACGATCGAGATCGATGATCACCGATTCGAATTACAAGGTTGGGAATCCACGACGCGAGGATCCACGCGAAGGATCTCGGATGGATCTTAATTATTTCGGATACAGATTCGTTCGAGGCGTCCGACAATGGTAACGAAGACGTATAATTAACGTTCAGTAGGTAGGTAGCGTGGCTAGGAGGAGGGAGGGGGGGGAGGAAGAGGAGGAGAGATGAGTTTTCTTTTAAGCAGCAGGAATTACGTTGTTTCTCGAGCCACCGATTCGCGCATCCAGCGTACATAATACAGCAGTAATTAAGTTCTCGGGTAAAACTAGTTCCCGACAGGTTATTTCGCGAAAACTCGACGGCTTAATCACGGTTACTGCGAAACGCGTTTCATCGATCCTCGGGCCTCACAATCAGGAGGCCGTGGCCCCCTTGAATGGCGATAATTAATGAATAGGACGCGGCCGAAGAAGAAGAAAGAGAGAGAGAGAGAGAGAGAGAGAGAAGAAAAAGAAAAAAAAAGTAGAATAACGAATTCGTGGGCGTATTTCTCGGAAGCGCCTCGACTCTCTTACCCTCGACTACCCCGCGCGGGTCTCTCACTTTCTTTTTCTTCCACGGGGCTTCACACCTCGTGGTCAGAAACGTGTTTTCTTTCGACGTTTGTCTCCGTACCATTCTCCGTGGGTCGCGGTGCGGCCATGCTCGAAATTCGACCCTCTACGAATGGTGTGAATATTATGATGGCCACGCATTCAAATGCCAGATCGGGACAATGGGCAAAGTGTTGATCGTCCGAAAACAACGCGTTTTTTTCACCTACACGAGCGTACTTTGTTCCACGACTCGCTCGCACAAATAAGTAGTCTTCCGTCCTAGGATCTTCAAGGTCTCCTCTTTGCTCTCGTCCATCTTCTCGATACTCTGGAGGGGAGTATTTTCTATTTCCATCTACGGAGATTTTCGGGATATCCGATATTTTCGTGTAAAAACGAGAATAATCGAAAACACTATTCCCGAACATAGACGAACGTCACGATGAATGGTGAACAGATTCCGAACGCGAAACTCGCTGGCCGTCCATTCACGCGTCCAATTAATAGTAGAATTGCCGGTGGTATGAAGCGGCGCGTTAGGCTTGTTTCGCGGTCCACGCGCGGATCTTTTGAGAAAGCTGGCGGGCAACGTAGCCGTAGTGAAAGGAAAAGGTGTAGTAAGCGGGCGGCAAACAAGAGAGATGAGTCGCGCAATATCACCGAGGATAATCCACCACGCGGCCGGATCTCTCGCTCTCTGCATCTCGGCCGAGCCTTTGCTAAATTACGTTAAATACTTAACGCGCGCACGAGCTTACCCCGGCCGGCGCACGAAACGCATAATTACGAGTCCTCCGCAGGAAATTCAAGAGGGTCGGGGGAGGGGGGGGAGGAGAAGGTTGCGCGGTTTTTGCCGAATCGTCTCCCGGAAAAGCAGGGAGGGAGAGCAGAGGGAGAGACGTTGTTGGCGATTGCCGGGAAAACAGAAGTTGGCGTCGCGCGATTTTGCGTCGCAACGGCAATCCCTTTACGTAATCTAGCGACACACGCGACGAGGGAAGGAGTTTGGGAGGAGAAACAGCAGGCAGCGCTCCTCGGCGAGGAAGGGTTGAAAGGAGAGAGAGAAAGAAAAGAGAGATCGAAGTAGGAACGGACGAGGGAAGAGAGAAATGGGAGGAGGCCCCCATGCCGGGCTACCCCTTTCGACTGGGCAGTGGCGGCATAAGTCAGGAATTCCTGGCATGCGGTATATTGCGCGGGGGTGGAGGCCCGGCGGTTATAAGCTATAGTCTCCGGCGTGGCATGGCATGCACAGCCATTTACTTCATTATGTCATTAAGCTTAATGGCCCTGGCCCTAACACGGTTCTAGACTATAGCCACTTCTACGGTTCGTCCCCATTAACTCCTCTCTCGTGCCCTCGCCAACCTCCTCCCGTCCACCCACCACTGGTGGTGGTGGTGCTCTTGTCTGCTAGCATCCTCGTGAACCAGGCCGGGGCTTACAATGAGCATCGACTTTACGCCGATGACCCGCTGCTGAAATTGCCGGCAGCATCGTGGAAAATTTACCGTAGCTGCTCCGACCCAGACGTATGGGGACGTCGATACCGGACCACCACCACCACCGCGCGCGCCCCTCGTTCCCGCGTTATTTTCCCGGACAACGGTGGTATCCAATACTGCTGTTAATACACGCATAACGCGTCCTTTCTTTCTTTCCACGGTTTCCAGAAATTCTTTCGTCCAATCCAATTTTTTTCTCTCGAGATCGGAAAATAACGGGACGAATTAATTCTCGAAACGAGCGAAACGCTCGCGAAAGTAGACGAGCTTTTAATTAGAGAACGGCGAAAGAATCCGAGACACGATGGGACACGAAAACTGGCTGGTTAAAACTCGGTGCGCGCTCCGACTAAGTGGCCGAAACACCACTCTGTGAATAATTGTCCGCCCGAAAACTGTGGCTACAAACGAATCCGTTTCGATCGGACGCGAGATGGATCGGGATCGGCGCAAACTCGTCCGCGAGCACCGCGCAGCCGCGTTAAATCCCGGCGTTGGCGGGCGTTCTGAGCGGATGGAGGGAGGGTTGGCAATATCCGTGCGAGCGGGGATAGTGGATTTTATGCTGATGATCGGGCGAAATTGTCGGCAACATCGCGTAAAATTTACGGTATTCATAAGAGTCGCGTGATCATGTACGGTGGCAGCGAGTACGAGGCGAGCTTTCAGTCAACCCCTTCCAAATCCGTTCTCGATGGAGACGCGAGGGTCGCAAACTTGTTACAGCACTGCTTGGGGTTCTAATAATTGGAGAGCGCCAAGCTCCAGCGTTCCACCACTCTTGGACAAAAATATCACTTATATCGGGGAACGCGATATAACGCGCGTGTTTCGTTTCAATTTTTTTTTTTTATCAACCAACATTTACCACTTCTATTTTGCAATATTTATTCCCTTACTTATTGTTTCCCACCTGCGGGGACGGGAACGGCGACAAATTACGCGTTGTCGGTTGAATCGTCGTCGGTTTTAATAATCGACACAATTTTCTGTTTAGAGGAGGAAAAGCGAGGAGAGATAAAGGAAGCTCCGGTTCGAATCGATTCAGTGACACGAGTTAACAATGGCGTGCGAGCACCCTTTGAAAATAGAACGACTAAACATCGGGAATTAAATGAAAAGCGGAGCTACGGCTTGAAATTGTTCCACGAGTGAATGATTTCATAATTATTCTCCGAGTGGCGGGCTACGCTCGATTCAATAATACCGGCAATGCGATACGCTCAATGGCGCAATTAATCGTCCCACGGCTGTGCAGACTTCACAGATCTTCAATAGCGAGTCACATTTTGCGTTTGTCCGCCGAATCGGCCGTCTCGCGACAAATTGTTCCGCTTCTTGCTCGACGCGACCACCGATACGAATCGCGTTTAAACGGCGCTCGTCCCGCTTCGGCCACGAGAAAAGTTTTTCCACCATGGAGAAAATCTCTCGGGGATGCCCTCTTTCGATTCGGCAAACCGAGCCGAGTCGCTGCCTTGCTGGAAACACATGCAACGCTTCAGGGAAGTGTTGACTGCCGACTGTTTTCGAAGTAACCCAATATTTTTGTAGCCGAACTACATATTTTGTTCCTTGGCGCCAGACAAACTTGCGTCCGCACATGTCGACCTAAATTTAGTTTCTCGACTAAACTACTCCTTCGCCCTGTCTCCTCCACTGTCACCTCCAAAACTGTCGTCTTTTCTTTCTTCCTTCCTTTCTTTTTTTTTTTTTCCTTTTTTCTTTTTTCCATCGAGCTCGATTGGCTCGTAGGTCGATATTTCTCGTTAAAAGGGATAAAAGATTCGAAGAAAATAGAAAAGAAGATAAGGAAAATAAAGAACGAAAAAATTAATTAGAGAATGAATAATGT
Source organism: Apis florea (assembly GCF_048593485.1). Lineage (NCBI taxonomy): Eukaryota > Metazoa > Arthropoda > Insecta > Hymenoptera > Apidae > Apis > Apis florea. The sequence goes on along the minus strand of NW_028256416.1, from coordinate 2,495,301 downwards.
ACGAAGAGGAAAGATTTTCGAAGAGGATGGAAATTAAAGGGAGAGAGAGAGAGAGAGAGAGAGAGAGAGAGAGAGAGAGAGAGAGAGAGAAAAGAAAAAGGAAAAAAATTAAATATTCGTGTATATGGCGGCAAGTTTGAATTGGTAAATGGAGGCATTATTCGAAGGAGCGGAAAGTTGTCTAATCGTGACAAAGAAAGGTTGAGGAAAGGAAGGGACCAGGTAACTTAACGATCGGTCCTCACCATCTCGTTGACTCCCCTCAAGGTCAACGAGAAGAGTCTAATTGTCCCTTCCAGAAGAGAGACTTGGCAATCTTTCAAATTTCTTTGCTTACAAATTCATAAGGATCCCGGGAAATACACCTCCTCGAAGGAAATTTATTGAAATTAGTGCAATTAACGGATTCCAGAGGATCCACGGACGGGAGAACGCGGAGCTGTTAAGATATCGATCCGTGCATCGATTAATTTACGATCTATCGAATAACGTTTATGTAAGTATCCACCGTATTTGTGTAAAATATGGGGAAGCTCGAAAAATGAAAACAGCACGAAGCAGTTTCATCCAGAAATCTGTATCACGACGCGTCACGCATCGTGTCATCGACGCAACGTACGACGCAACGATGATCTCTTTCTTTAATTGAAGGAACGCGTCAACAACCCGGTGGCAAGACTGGTAAAGCTGTCTTTCAAACGTAGAACCATAAGAAATTTAATCCAGAAGAGCTCTCACATCCTCAACACCCCGTTTTAAACAGCGACCATTGTCTTTCTCATTTCAACCGACCCATCGACGTCGGTCGAAAGAAAGACGCCTCGTGTAACCCCATCGTGCCGCGTGATAAATTCGTGCGAGTATCCTACGCGGTTCCGTGTTCCTTGGCATTAGTTCTTATCCGTTCTCTCTCTCTCTCTCTCTCTCTCTCTTTTTTTTTCCTTTCCTTTCCTTTCCCTCCACCGATCTTTCATCCCTACCAACGGGACGAGGCTCGCCCTCTTCCGCTCAATGGAACGCGCCCATCGTGGAAAATCGCAGCGGTGAAAAGGTGTGAATCTCCGGCCCTCGAAAAAGGACGACAATGCCCGTGTTGGCGTCGCACAATGGGCCTCTAAACCCACAATGTAGCCACTGTATCTGTACGAACGGCAGCGAGAGGGCTTCTCCTCTCGCGCGCCACCCCCAACCCCTTTTCATCGGCACAATCCTACCGCAAGGAGTCGAGGATGCCTGGATGTTCACGAAAGCACATTTTTCACCCGCATAATATTTATTCGTCCGCCGGTTTGTATCGCTTCAAAGTGGTGCCCCGAATGAAACCGAAAACCCTCTCTCACGGGGAGCCGGCATACAGAGACATACATACAGATCCTCCTCTCGACGAGGAAAGAACAAAATTTCTCTGATCGTCGAAACGTTGCCCTATTGGATGGTTGCCAGGGTCCATTAAACCACCACCACGCCCCCGTTTCTGTCAAAATATTTCCAAAGTTACGGAGCCAACGTCCCATTTCTCCCGCTCCATCCGTCGCGAATAACTACTCTATTCTTTCTTCGACTAGTATTCTTCTTGTGGCGTAGATCGGCGTTCGATCGGGAAAGGGTTCGAAATTTCTACGTTACGTGGCTGCCCGCTGACAAAAATGTACGAGCGTGTAAATCGGTGTGTGACGTGAAATTCCCGTGTGCTCGTGGAGCGTGCACGGATCATTGTTCGTTGCATTGTCAAGCTCGCAGGACATGGCGTCCCGCTTTTTGTCGGGACCAGCTGAGTCAAAATGGCCTCCGGTCGATGACGTCACGAACTCACGTGCTCCACACGCAATAGGCACTACGCATCGATCCTGGCTTCGAGGTTTCGAGGCGTCCCGGCCAATAGCCACGAAAGCGGACAAAGGGACGCTTCCAAAAAAATTTCTATCGGGAAGAAAATTGTGGTCGAGATGACGAGCCGATCGCGAAGCTAATGACCTCTATTCAGAACGCGGCGTTAAAAGTGCGAACGCAGTTTGGCTCGCTAAAAACTGGTGAGACTACTGCTAAATCCACGCGAGGCAAGAACGTGTGTAACGAGTTCCTATTAAAAAATAAGCGTCCTTTCATTCAGCCTCTAAGTTATTCAATTCGAAAGATGAATTTAACCGGTTATTAGAAAGGGTTTCATTATGCCCCGCCATAATTGCGTTCTGAATGTATGTAAGTAGCGGTAGAGAAATTCGAAGTAGAACGCCCTCTCGACCAGCGCCGCTGCGTCCTCTAAATGCGCCCCGTTGAAAATGAGCCAGCCTCGCGCCCGGAAAGAAACCAAGCTCGTTCGTCTCGTCGATCATCGGAGAATCGATCATCGCGTTTTTTTCCTCGTTCACTTACGAAGCGAAGAAAAATCTGAGCTACGCGCTCATCGTCATCACCATCATCATCATCATCATCATCATACTCTTACGATTCTTTTTTCCCAGAAAGAGATCGCGTTTTTTTTATCGATCGAGCGAGATAAATCGATGGAAAAGTATGGTTCCACCACGTGCTCCGCTCGTGAGCGAAGAAATTCTTCTTCTTCTTCTTCTTCTTCTTCCATTCGGTATTATATACGCTCCGATTCTAAGGTTTTTTCCTTCACGGTGTTTCAAACCCGCGTTTCGCGTTATTACGGTGCTAATGAGCTCCGGCTCGTAATCAAAGCAAATGTTTCATGACACGAGTGAAAACCGTTTGAAGGCTTTTCTTTTACGTCGTTTGGCCTTCGTCACGCGAGTCTCGCGCTCGCCTCTATTTTTGTCCTCGCGTTCTAAACTTCGTTTCAACGTAAACGCCATCATCGTACACGCTCGTTGATCGCGCGCGATCGAAGGAAATTCGTTCTCTCCTTTCCCTTTCTCTTTTCTTTTTTTTTTCATTTTCCCTTTCATTTTCCCCAGCCACAATATTTTTTCCTCTTTTCTTTTCTTCTTCTTCTTTTTTTTTTTTTTTTTTTTAAATAAATTTTATTCCTTCTTTTTCTTTCTCGCGAAACACTACGCGTTATCTGGTGGCATGTTTTTTGATTACAATTCATTCCCCATGTTTACCCTGCACCACCCGGTGCTACAAGTTCGCGCAGACAAACCGCTGCTCCAGGCACTGACTGTTACTAATTAAGGGCGGTTTCAGTACGCGTGTTAATTCTTAATTAATATCTTTGTTGCCTCCTCCGACGTGGCAGCCCTCGCCACCACCCGTTTCTCGTTCGTTCGTTCGTTCGTTCGTTCGTTCGTTCGTTCGTTCGCTCGTTCGCTCGTTCTCTCGTTCCTTCCTTCGTTCGTTCTCTCCCTCTTCACCTTTCTCATACCCCGTTTTCATCCCCCCTTCTTTTTCCATCCGCTTCTTCTCTCCGACACCACCACCACCACCGCCACCACCTCCACGCTTTCTCACTTTTTCTCTCTCTTCTCCTCGCCTGCGCTCCGTCCTTTCTCTCTCTCTCTCTCGCTTTCCCTCGCGCCTGTTCAACCCACCCCTCTTTGTCTGTCTTTAGCGACACCCCAGCCAGGCATCGTCCACCCACTTCTCTTCTCTCGAGTCTCTCGAATGAAAGGAGATGTATGGGAACACACGCGCATCTCGAGCCACTATGATAGGTACAATCGGTCACGAGAGTGAACCGAAAGAAAAAGCAAGAAAGGACCGCGGAGGAGGAAGCGCGCCCGTTTCTCCGATTTACCGCTCACCCGTTTCAAACCGGAGAATATCTCTTACGCGACGAATCGAGGAATCGTTGGTTAACCCCTTTGTAGCGCTTAACCCTCGCGCGATTCCACCTTCCTTTCTCTCTTTTTTTTTTTCTTCTCCTTTTTTTCTCTCCTTCCCTCTTTCACACTTCCACTCCCTTCACCAGTTTCTCGCCACCACCTAAATTGTTTCCTCGAGCTTCCTTTCGCTTCTTCTGAACGACGACGAGTGACAATTAATTACGAAACAAACCGCACAAACGCACGGTTCCTCGACCTTCCATCCTTCGAAGTGGAAAAGAGAGTGTCGATGCGATTCGGCCACCAACGCTTCTCACCTCTTCGCCCTTTTTTCTCTCGATCCACGCTTCGAAAATTTTCCGTTCCGTTCCGAGGAATTTCACCGAGGAATACTCTTCGATCGTAATAGTCAGCTCTCTCGAACGAGTCTACTACTATTTTCGCGAACAGTCAACAACCGTTCGACTCCGCCTGTCGTTGAATGAAGGTGCCGCCTCTTTGAAATCGAGCCCTTTTACCACAAAAATCTCTGTAAACCGGTCCACTCGAGCGCCTCTATTAATCGACTACCTTCGGTTCCTTCTTCGCCTCGCTGCACATCGTTTCTTCAATCCACGGAAAATATTCTCCATAAACCTCTCTCTCCCCCCCTCTTCTTGTTACTAACTTTGACTTTCATCCCATTCTTTCTATTATTCGCTTTCCGTATCGAATATTTATTTCGTTCGGCTATTTTTAGCTTATCGTCTCGATCGATCGATCGATCGATCGTATCCATCAACTTAATAGGTTTATCTCATTCATCCACATGAAAGAAAGTAATTCGCATTTTCTGACCCATTTTCTCTCTCCGCCTGCCTCTGATTACGAACACGCTCGAATATTCGCTCTTTTAATCTCCTCCTCGTCGGTTTCTTTCCCGAGCTTCTCACCTTTCAAAATATTAACATAAGTTTCCCTTCGCGCTCCTCAATTTCCTTCCGTCGATTCGCCAACTGTCAGACGTTCAACGGTGAAATTACATCGAGGGAAATAAGATGATTAGATCGGACATTGGGATAATCCGAGAAGCATCCGAGACACCGAAACGAAGTTTCTACAATTTCTAATCTTTTTACAAGTCTCGTAGAGAATTATCCATCAAGAATGCATTTTATCTGTATAAAATAGAAAAAGTTAAAATTCCTCTTCTCCCCTATTTTTCAACATAAAAAAAAACCTCTCGTTGAGGTTAAACGAGAACGACATCGATCCATCAAACTTCGAGATATCAATGAATACAATTTTCCGAAAAGAAAATTCCCTTCGTTTTCTCCCTTCTTCGATCCATTCGAGCTTGCGCGACGAAAGTATCGAGAGGGATGATACTTTAGGCGCCGTTCATCCCGCCAAATCGATTTAGTCCTCGATGATAAATTTCCAGTACGATAAAACTCTCGTTGGAAACTAAAACGTTCGAACGCTTTCCTTTCCTTTTCAGTTTCCTTTCCATCGAGAAAAATATATACACGTGTAATTAACACGGTGTTGGTTATCGCGAAGCAGAGCTGTTGGAAAAGTATGATGGCATCCTCGCGGAAACTGTCCTCCACGAAAAGGCTCCCCTCTACGCTCCGTGTTTCGCCGCGTCTCCAATTTTCCGTCTCCCGGCCTTTTCTGAGCGTTGCCAGCCCGGAAGCCACGCCGCTCTCTCTCTCTCTCTCTCTTTCCTTTCGCAGAATCCTCCGGTATTTTCCTTTGCCGGCAAATTGGACTATTACGGTAGCGGCTTGTAGACTCGGCGCCGTGTCTTCGCGAAAACCGCGTATTTTCTCTCCTTCTCCACCCTCCCCTCCTATCCTTTTCCACGTCCCTCGACACGGGTCCTCTTGGCGGGCTCAAAGTGGCGCGCAGTTGTTAAAACAACCAATTCTGTCGGAAAGCTGCTCGTTACGAAAACCTTCTCTCTTTCTCTCGTTCCTTGCGGAATCCTTCGTAATCCTGATGGCAAACCGTTCCGCTGACGCAACGGAAATGCCGGCCAATAAAATCCCTGTCTTCCAGGGATGCCGTCTTAACGACGCACTTTCAACACGAGGAAACGAGGATATTTCTCGTAATTGGAAGATTCCACTTCTCTTTCCTTTTGTTCTCTGTTCTTTTTTTCTTTTTTCTTTTTCATTTTTCATTTTCGTACCATACATCTTCTTTGCATTCCAATTTTTGTTGTTGTTGTTACCGCGAGAAACGAAGCGTAATTGAACCGGTATCTCGCGAGGCATTTTTAGGCAGAGAAAGAAGAGGAGAATAGAATGGAATCGTTGTTCAAAGAGCAACGATTTAGATTTTTAACGGTAGGCGTGGAGATAGAATCAAGTTTCTAGAGGAGAAGAGAAAGTATCCCGTTACCGATTAGCGCTCGAATAGGGGAGGGTGTGGCGGGGATCCTCGATTTCTCGAAATATTTTGACAAGAAATTCAATATAAGGGTCGGTGGAGGGAAGAAAAAACTCTGAGAAATTATTCACGATTGCTCGTTTACCTGAGAATCTGGCGCTGCACACCAGATTCATATTGTGCATTTTCGCGTGGAGAAATACGCGTTAATCACAGGGGAAGAAATACGCGCGCGACCCAAGCCCCGTCTACGATACGGTCCAACGAGATGATTTTCAACCTGTCGTCCCTTGTTTCGAGCGACATCGTTTTGCGGGTTAAGCGAGCGGGGCTTAATGGCTCGGAAAAATCGGAATCATCGCAGGCATGAATACGTAATCAGTTTTCCAGTCCCATATGACGTCATCGTGTGTATGAACGATGCTACCCCTGTCATCACGATCAAGATACTCGTTACGTATCTTAATTTGCAAGCCATCACTGCTCTCGACACTTCGTTTTCTTTACCTTTCTTTCTTTTTTTTTTTTTCGTCTCGTAAATTTCGACTCGTCGAAATTTCGACGAGCATCGACGAGTTACACGCGAGTACGTTTCTCAATTTCCATCTCGATTCAAAATGAAAATCGCGAACGGTCCATTCACGGAGCAAGCGTTTGTTTGCTTTCAAGTGCATCAAGACCCCTGATAAATATCGAGCTAGGTTAGATGGCAAGAGTGGAGCGCGGCGAATAACTCGAGCGAAAAAGCGTCGTAACCTCTGCACGGTCGTTTGCGCGTCTTTATGGATTCGCCTCGTCGAAATTCTGAAAAGTGATCTCTCGGCGAAAATGGACAGAACCGAGTTTCCCCCTCCCTCCCGGTTATTTGGAATCTCTGAGACGAGAGAATTCAAAGATGTCGTTTCAATGACGCGCACTTTCGAGGTATTTTAACAAAGCTTACCTGGGCTCGTGTTTGAGAACGAACTCTTCGACTGAGAGAAACCTGGAACAACAAAAATTGCATACTTTTTATACAACGGCGCAGCAATGTAGATGGATTTAACATTCGTGCATTCTTTCCACCAAAGTTTGGTCAACGTTTACGTCTACTAGTTTATCGTTTAACGAGATACGCGCTATTTAAATTAACGTTGATAACGAGTAGCTATGATTCTAGTTAGCACAACGAAGTGCTTTCGAAGCCGGCCATACCGGCACAATAGACAATTGATCTCCACCACGCGATTCAAGATAAACGGGCTACGCATATCCATCGATGGATCGTACAGGCGATGCTAACGCCACCAACTATGTCAAATTCAAACACATTATTAACAATAATCCTGAAGAACGGTTCACATACGAATCTCTCGATTTTTCCGCATCGGTTATAAGAATATGGCCGCAATAATAATAATAGGATTTCATATCTCGTAAAAACACGACATTATTGAAATTGCCCTATACAGAGCAGAATTACGAGTTACGAAAATTTTATTCGACGAAGAATTTTTTTAGTTGGCGAATAACATTTCAGGTTGCACAAATTATCGTGGAAAAATATTCGTCGTAATTATAATCCGTTACGAGTGTATACGAAAGATTCTAAAAATGTGTACGAAAGAGAGAGAGAGAGAGAGAGAGAGAAAAGATAACGCGAACGTATTGCGGCTAAGTATTCGCGAAATGAAATTTCATTTAAAAATTAACCAGAATTCTGTAGAACGCAGTTCGAAAGGGTGGCTGCCTCGACGCTCGACCCTGATTAACGACATCGCGAAATTAACCCGACAATTATTTCATTAGCGACTAGTAAGACATTTTTCATCCGATCTGAATGGCCTTTGGGATCCAGAGAGAGGGAGATACACACACACACGCGCGCGCGCGTATGTACGTATATCAGTCGACTCGAACGCGTTACCCTTAATGATTCGATCGGAATTAACTGTAATTTAATTAATTAAAATCTCGTGATAAAAAGAAAAAAAAAAAGAAACAACACAACGATCCATTCCACATGGGAGCAGACACGATCCAGGTTACCTTGTTATTAATATCGGATGAGTTTAGCTCTAATTTAACCCAAAGTCGAATGTTCCCGAGTTAATCTCGATTAGAAGTTTGATCGTCGTCGACGATAGTGATAAAAGACAGGCTGGACGAAACGTGATGATGGTGTGGCGGTGGTGGTGGTGGTGGTGGTGATGGTGGCGGTGGCGGTAGTTGCAGAGCGTATAATATCGTAGAAAACGCGTGCGATCTTAATTATTGCGTTTCCATAATTTGCCGTTTAACGAGTGACGAGTATCCCGACGACGGTGCCACAACAGCGATATTCGTAATTAAAGGCAATTTTGAAAAGCGCGCGATCCTTGGCAGGCGCAGGCGTTCGGTGTGGTTGGTGCGCGCCTCGTTCGCCCCGCTCCACATTTCACTCGTTAGCGTAGCCGTGGCCGTGCGATTTAATTGCCCAACGCACGGAAAACAAAATCGCGCGCCGAGATTCTGATTCACTTTGTCGACCCGCCACGCCCGCCACGACCGCTTTTTACGCTTTTACTGTGAAAGTTGTGGCAGGCGCGCAACACAGACAGATACAATCCCTCTTTTCCACCGATGGAAAATAAGTTTTCCAACGGGGATTAAGACGTTCGCACGCCACGGCCATTTTCTAATAAAGCCGTCGTTCCCACGTCGTTCGTTGCCGCGGACGGCTGTGAAAAACAGGGGTTGAAAAAGATTCCCGCGTTCCTAAGAAGGTTAGGGCTCGCCTCCGGTCGGCGGAGCGATAAAGAGCGTGATGGGGGAGGGGCGAGAGGGAAGGCAAAGTTCGCGTTTCAGGAACACGGGTTCGTGAGAGTGGCTGCCGCCTCGACACCGACGTTCCACTACCGTGGTGGTAGTTACGCGGTGGCTGGCGGCCACCGGGGGCGGCGGAACTCCACCCTCAAACGACTTTAACGAGCCGCCGTCTTAAAATGGGGATGCCGAGCTTGCGCCGAGTTTGCGCGTTTGTTTGATAAATTAACCCAGAAAAGTATGCTCCAACGTCGGAACACTTAACAAGCCTTAGAAGTCGAGGAGAGAGAGAGAGAGAGAGAGAGAGAGAGAGACCTCGATGGCGAATGTGGAGCACGGATTCCTTGATATACTTTTCCATACACTTGGCCATTACATTTAATAGTCGTTCGTTCGAGTGAATTTCGGGAAATGGTTTCGAAATTTTATAAATATATATATATGTATATAATAAGAGAATACGACGAGGTAGGTATACTTTATAAAACGACGAAAGCGGTGGAAATTGGACGGGATACGTTTAAGGGAAGCGAGGATCGCGACAGAGAGCGATGATTGTTCACTTGGAAGTATGGAAGGAACGCGTGTCACCGGCCATTATATTCCGGTATTATCCCGGTTTTCCTCCGCTCGTTCCTTCTCTTTCACGGAATCCCGGTGAAACTTAAACCCCAATCGCGCGCGCTGCTGGAAGGTTTCGGATTTTTCGAAAACGACAATGCTCGGCACGGCCCGCGCCACCGGTGACAAGACAGGGGCCTTCTATTGAGAAAAATCCACTTCCTAGGTCTCGTGTTACCCGCTGTATTTTGACAGGATCTCATTGTCGTCGCGCGGCTAAGCCCTATTGACTCTATTATGGGCCTATTAGTATTATACTAGGATTTGTGGTTACTCCTTCAAAGAGACGTCCATCCCTCCTCCTCCTTCTCAGGCCCTCTTTCTTACCCCCGAAACCGAACGTTTCCCTTCGGTCTCGGCTCCAACACGCACCGCAATTTCCTTCGGCAATTTCAGTCGAGTCGAGTCGAGCCGAGTTCAAACTCCTTCGCGTCCTTCGCTTTCTTTCTTTCGTTTCTTTTTTTTAATTCGTCGAAAAAATTCTCACGGGCCGGCTGTTACCACGACGGACGGATATCCAAATTGAAGGAAAGACGCGACGAGACGAGTAATTAGCCCTCGCGAGCACGAGTTGCCCGTTGCGTTTCTTGATGCTCCAGATAACGAGCACTCGGTAATCGGGCTCGCCAACTGAACGACAAATAATTACCGGCGTAAATAGCAAAAAAGGAGGAGGAGGAGAAGTATCCACGCCGGGCTGTGAAAAGAGCGCGTCGACGGGAGCTAAAAATATAAACTCTATCGCGAGATTCGTGGTTGGTCGTGGTTGGGGTGAGAAAGACTGTGTGCGAAGCACAGAGTCGCACGCACGCACGCACTCGTAGGCTCGAAGAGGCTCAACCACGAGAAGCTACCTTCGTTTTCCAAGTCGCGAGAGCAAGCATCGCGGAATGAGCTGCTACTTAGAGAGAACGGGTGGAAACGCATTCACCGGCACGCAATCAAGACTCCTCGTGGCTGCCGCCGCTACGTGCACGTACACGCGTCCACACGCGTGTGAAACCCGCCCGTGTTCTCGTCGCCCATTCATAGCGGTAAGATTTCGCTCGCGACTCCTCTCGGTGCGAGAAAGCGAAACCGATTCCCGGGAACGGGTGAAAGAGCGAGAGGAGAAAGCACGGGGTTGACGTTGGCTAAGCGGGAGAGGGTGAGGGATCGGGGAAGAGGAAGAGAGACGGAGGGAGGGAAAGCGGAGGACTACGGCCGCGCGCGTGTGTTTGAGGCGTGAATTCATGTATGCTCGCGAAGCACTCTTCACAGGGGACAATCGAGGTGTTGGACTGGAAATCCATACCAATTTGAGCGACTTACGGTCGTTCGCTTGAAAGCCCGGTTACACGCTAACACCGCTATATATATATATATATACACATATACATATATGTGCATATATATATACGTATATACATATATATATATATATACACACATATATATATATACGATCCAACGTCGTATATACACGACGATCGTGCTCGCGTTTACGCAGGCATCGAGAGACGTCGCGATACGTTAAGTCGACGCCTCGTCCCTTCGACCCGACCACCATTTTATTCCTTCGTTTCGAGGTCAACCGATCCGCGCTTAAACTCCTCTCGTCCGCTGAATTTTCTTCGCCTTTAAAGCGACACGTGTGTGTATATAATTTTGAAGAAGATAGCAATTAGCGGTCTCCGTTGTTCGCGAATATTTAACTGTTACACGGCGTTTTTCCTGGCGGTGGTGGTGGTGGCCGAAGCAAAGGTAGAAAGCAAAGAAGAATTACAAAGAACCGAGTGACGTGGCGGGATTTACACTAGAATTCTTGAAGGGACCTAGGCGGGGACAAAAGAGGCTCGTTGACGAGTCTCCACACCCGCCTCCTACTTTTCCGCCCGGAGTGTGAAATTAGTTACGTGCACGTGGAGGAAAGGGACGTGATACGGCATAGAGACGAGGCTCGCGTAATCGACTTCTACCTCGCATAAACCCGCACGGTATTTTCAATTACTTTGACCCAGTGATGTATACACACACACACACGCACGCACACACACCCTCGTCTCGCGCTTAACTCGCGGCTAACCTTCGACCGTGTTAACCACCGGACGTTAACGTTCCATCGATATCGAGATCTCCGACCGGCAATCCATCTAACCACGTCGCGTCTCATCCTCGATAACTACAATTACCTTCAATTTCCTTTAATTTGGGCGAGGTTGCGCATCGATCGAGCAACCCTCCCGGAGAGAAGAAGTACGACAGATCGACTACTAATTAACGACTAATCCCACTGTGGGATCGGCCACGATCGACAGAATGGTGGACGAAACGAGGAATATCGAGGAGCAGAAAGTTGGAGGCAAAGTGGTGTACGGTAATGGACATAGTTTGCCGGTAATGTCCGAGACTAATTCCCGTGTTATTTCATTAACGTCCCGCAACTCCCGAGGGGTTAGAGAGCGACGTCGGCCGACGCAGTATTGCCGTGCGTAACGCGGCTCGAGCCTCGTGCAGACCCCAGAGGGGCTCCCGTATTAGGCGCGTGTCAAAGGGTGAAAATTTACGAGGTGAGTAGCAGCCGCGAAAAGGCCGATTGATAGTCGCCTACCATCGCCTACGCGTACACCTTCGAACAATGCCCTCCGAGTTTACGGTATGGTGAAACACGCTTACCCGGCCTGTTAGCGCGCATGACTTTGTACGGTGGGGCGGTAGATCGATACCGTTTGTCCGTCGATAATCCCGTTCCCGGATTTTCCATCGAACGAGGAGGAGGAGACCAGCACCGATCCAATTTACTTACCGGGAAATTAAATAATTAAAGCAACGAAATCGACCACGCATCAGGGGATTTCCTTCTCAGTCGTCGAATCGTGTCCAGTTTTCTCGCGATGAAAATTGTTCATGGATCGACACATTTTTTCGAAGCGCAAAGCGTTCATCGTTCGATTCTTTGAGAAGAGAAGAGAAAGAGTCATCAAGTCGATCGATAGAATCTAATATCGATAAAGAACGAAAGAAAAAAAAGGGGAGAAGATTTTTCTTTCTCGCGATCGTCGTGGTGGATAATAGAAGGACGATGGAACGGACCACTTTTGGATTTGTATCGAATAGCCATTTCGTATTTTCCGCGGGTAATCGGCCGAGAAGTATAGGAGGAAGGGAGGGAGAGATTTTCCTCGCATTCCCGGATTGGTTTGTTCGAGCGGATTACACGATTAGACGGGAGAGGGTCGTATGATTGACACCGCGGCCCGAGTGTAATGAGATAAACTCGTTTCTGACCGAATCGGGGAAATTTGTGGCCGCACGATCGATGGGAAAACGAGAATTCGCTTTTTCGCACGAACGAACGAACGAACCGTGATCGCGATATATATAGATATTTCTATCGCGTTGAAACCGACTTTCGCGATCGTGAGACGATTAATTTGCACGGATCGAGGCGAAGGGGGAAAGAAGAATGTATAAGAGATACGTTGTGAGCGTATGAAACGTGATACGTTAAGCGGAAAATAGAAAGAGAAAAAAGAAAGAAAGAAAAACGAGAGAAAAATGGGGGAGGGGGAAAAAAAAAAAGAGAAAGAAAAAGAAAAAGAAGCCTCTCGGGGACGAGAGACTGAATTTTCCTACTTCTGACGGTGAGCACGCCCTGCCAGTGTTATCCAATTATTCTAAGTTGTTAAGGCGAGTTAGGGCGCTTAAGGGACTAAATTAAGACATTCCGAGCGACAAATCTCCCAAGAATCTCAATTAACTTCTCCCCGGGGGAGGGAGGGGGAGAGGGGGGGGAGGGAGAGGGGTGCCGCTACTTTAATTAACTGTTTAATTTCGTTTAATTTGCATTCGCAGTTGCATAAGCCACTGAACGAGTAGCCAGCGCGTCTACCTTTTTTCGCCCCCTCCCTTCGACGCGAATCGATCAATTCTCGAGTCGTCGAATCCACGAAATTTCAATCTTTCCTCCCCTCTCAATTTTCCTTCCCTCGTTTAGGCGCGGCGTAATCAAAAGAAAAAAAAAAAAAAAAAAAAAAAAAAAACAAGATCGAGATCGAAAGCGTGGGATATCCGTTTCGAGTCGCGTTTCTACTGCGCTAGAAAGAAGATGAAGAAGGTGGAGAAGGAGCGGGACGAGAAGATATTCGAATATTCGAATAGCGGTTTGAAGAGGCGTCGCGGGTAGGAAGAAGCGTCGAGGAAGAAAAGCGTTCACGCCTCCCGTTCTCGACCGTACTCGCACGGTATCGGTTTGAAGAGAGGTGTAGCCTAGTGGGCTAATTTGAATTGCAGCGGCTCTTACGCACACGTGATCGCGCAAAATCGGCCGCAACACGTACACGTACGTAGGAGGAAACAGGAGCGCGAAACGCGATGAAAAATACAGGAGGAACAGAGGGCTCGCTACGTATTCGTGTCGCGAGTCTCTTGTACGTGTCTGCAACCACTTTCCTGGAAACAAAGCCAGTCGGATTCATAATCCGCTAATTTGTTCAAGATTTTTTGCTCGAGTGGCGGCGCTTGCTTTGTCACAAATCCACCTCGTCGATGCTGGAGCGCGTGGGGCTCGCGTTCAAGCCGCTTTGAAGTACTAATCAGTATCGACCTGCGCCTACAGGCCGCACCCCTTATCCCCTGCTTCCACCATCGCCACCCGCCCCCACCCCCTCCTACTCCCCCGCCAGCCCTCCGATCGCCCGCTGTTTCTCCCTTTTTTCCACTCGTTCCTCGACTTTCCGTCAGAAGCCATTCCGTTCCGTCAGAGGCGTGACGAATCAACCCGCCAATTCCCTCCTTCCTTCTTTCCTTCCTTCCTCCTCCTCCTCCTCCTCCTCCACTTTTCGTTTCCGATTCGCAAATCACTCGATTCGACTCGACTCGATTCGATTCGATACTCTTCGAATCTCTTCTTTGTACTCTTCCAATTTATCGAATGGTAACGCAAAGTAACGGGTCAACGGCGATTACGACGGGGGGAATCCTCGACGAGGCGGTGTGCAAAAACTCGGCACACTTTTCCCAGTCCCTCGGATGAAAGGGGTACGCGGGAACAATGGAGGACCGATTGCGCCACGTTTTGCGGAATCGTTTCGCGGAGATGTGTTACCGGGACGATATCAAGCGTGAGAAAAAAGAAAGAAAGAAAGGAAAGGAAGGGAGGGAGGCGAGATAAGGAGGGGCGGAAGAAAGAAAGTGGAAGAAAGAGGGAAGGAAGAGGAAGAAGAAGAAGAAGAATCGAGGCGGCGCCGTGGCGAAAGCAAGACGAGGTGGTGCGGGAGGGAAGGAGCGTGGAGGGAATAAAGGAAGAAGAACGCGTGTTGTCGCGTGGCCGTGTGTGAGGGTGCGATAGAGAGGGGTGAGGAGGAGGAGGAGGAGGAGGAGGAGGAGGAGAGAGTGTGGGAGCAAGAAAAGGAGTGGACCGACGGGAGCGTGCAAGGAGACTTCTCAGGCGTTGATAGGCAATCTAGTTGATTGCCAACTTCAAACGAACCGAAAAAAGCGGAGCGAGGAGGAGAGACGAGGTGGTGTACAAGCCGGTGGAAAGGCAAAGCCTCGAACCGGCGCGAATCTCGGAATTTTTAGACAATGCGATCCGCACAGTTCCTGCATTCCGACCCCCCTTTCCTTCTCCACCACCACCGATTAACGCGGTGCCAAGCGAATCGATCATACGCCATTTACCATCCCCGAACGACATTCGTCGCCTCCTCACTATCGCCTATTTAATCCTCACGTACCTACAACCGAATATATACTACCCACGTATCGGTAATTTTCTTCTAGTCGCGTCTCGTTGTAATTTCTCTCTCCACGAACGCGTTTCTCATTGGAGAAACTTCTTCTTAATTAACCACGCGTTTTCGAATAAGTATTAAAAAGATTCTTCTTTGGAAAGCAAAAGATTGATCTCTTATTTATAAGAGTATAATGTACGTCTTTGTCTCCCTCGATCTGGAAATTTTGAATTCTCGTCCAATATCAACAACGTTCGATATTTTTGTATTTGTACCACGAATTTTCGAGAAGAATCTATCTGTGAGGGAGGAACAAAAGATCGTTGATCGACGGCCGAAGAATCGACGAGGGCCATTCCACAGATCGATGCGAAATTTTCAAACTTTCGTTTCGCGTAATCGATCTCACAACAGGATCGATATAATTATTATCGGGAACGAATCGAGCGGTTGCCCGCTCTGTGCTCTCGTCTTTAAGTCTGGCCAAGATTTAAGACAAAAAGGAACGAATGAAGTGCGCCAAATAAATGCGTACTGTAAGACGAGGTGCTAGAGTGACGTTTGAATGGAAGGGCAGATCCTTTGTGCTGCACCGGGAACCCGACACCCGAAAATCGTTCTCAAAAAATTCGTTATACGGATAAAATTTACTCGCTGCTCCGACCATCGTGTTTATTATCGCAATACCATTTTGACGAAAAAAACAATTTTTACACTCCTTATATCCAACGGTATTTCGATATTCTTCGATTTATTTCAAAATCAAAAATTTCTATTTCGATCTAATTCTAAATTATTTGAAGAGTTGGAGTATTGGATCGAGTTTTTTACAGATACAATTTTTTTTTCAACCGGTTGTAACGAACGTAATTAATTCTTCTCGAAATTCTTCCTCTTCGAATGATTCCGCGAACACGAGTACTATTTTAAAAGCTAGCGATTGTATAATAATTAAAACAGAAGGAGAGAGAGAGAGAGAGAGAGAGAGAGAGAAAGAATCTTATATAAACGAAACTCCGTGAGGTTTCGTCCGTGCAAGTTGAGAACAGTTTGCTCGAGTGCGGCCATTTTTACGTTTTGTCGAGGTTCTTTGTGTTTTGGTGAGACATTGCAGGTCTGCCCAACACTCAACTCATTATACCACTAATTATTCATAACGTTGGGGATTATTCTGACAAAAATATTCAATTCCCACAGTGCACTCACCCCGGTACTACCCCTCTTTCTTTGCCTTATTCTTTCTCTCCGACTCATCTAACGTATCTGACGTTGATCCCCCTAAAAACAACGAGCGATTTGAGCGATTTCTTTGCCAATCGCTCAACACTCTCCTCCCACCTTTCCGTGTTCGCGAAAATTTCAATTCTCGGTACAATTTATTACTAGAACCGTTGTTAGAAGAATAGTTTATCGGGTGGGTCGCAGCTGTTGGTCAAGCAACCTCGAGTTGTTTGTACCGTAAAACAACTCGACGCAATGATTTCATTTCGGGGCGTGAAGCCCCGATGGTCAGCTGTTCCTTTTTCCCAAAAATAGGCGAAAACTGGCAAACTACTACAATAGAGAGAGGAAGAGAATTGTCTGCTCGGATACACGAGGAGGAAAGTCGCCTCGTCGATTTTCGGTAACACGATCTTGAGTGGCTCTCTGTTAAATGATATCCGTAAGTGGCACGTTAAGTGCTCGTTTCACGGTGGGACGACGATACGCCTATTAATTTACTTCGACCGACACGTGAGGGTTCATCCTTGTCTAAAGGTTGAAAAGCAATCCCCCTGATTGCCGATCAATGCTTTATTACCACGTTGACGTATCGACGACGACGACGACGATGATGATGATGATGATGATGAAGAAGAACGAATCGGTTGCGAACCGTTCGTTAACAGTTGGCGAACAGGGGGATCAATGGGAGCGGGAATCGAGGCAACGCGGTTTTTTAATTGGTTTCTCGGTTTTCTTTCTCTTCCACGTACACCCCGGTGTGTGTACACGCCGGTGTAAGGAGCAACCGTGTCGTAAAAGGAAGTGCGGTTTGTATAGCGGCGTGGCGAAACGCGTTCACGTCTCCTCTCGTCGTTCAAAAGTTCAGCTCGCTATTATTGTGAAAAATTCGCGTCCAGGTAAGGAGGAGAGAGGCGAGATGTAACGACGCTGCTAAGATCCTTGTTCCTTGTGGAACGGGGATCCGGCGTTTCCAGCATCCGCGCGTTACCCACGGCCAAGATGTAGGTCTTAACGAACGTGTTAAGATTGAACCAAGAGTGGTCGCTTGTTACCCGGTCACAATACCCGCGCACGGTTGTTGTGTAAAATTAATTATCAATTCTTCGTTCCCTTGCCCCTCCTCCGTGCACACCGAATGAAAATGAAACAGTTAGAGGTTCCATTCGTGGAATAAATGGTACGGTTATAATTGTCCAAGTACAATGGGGCACGGGCTCGCGAGCGAAACGATGGAATGATGGAAACAATGTCATCTTAATCGTCATCTATAAATAAACGGGGCAAGTTTTAATGATAATGACGCATTAACGTCGCCTCGCCACGCGGCTCAATGTTGTTCCACCGGTCCACGCTCTTATTTGAACGAACGAGCAATAAGAAATTCGCCATTTCCCCCGTGGAAAATGCTACACTTTCCTTCTTAAGGGATCGTTGAATGGCGCGCAGCTAGCCACCTGGATATTAACAATTTTTTTAACGATTTAATCTTAATGAAACTTAATAATGAAATAGCCCGGCCAATTCATCGATCGAAGTAATCAAAATTCTTTTCCATCGTGATATTTTTCAATCGTGACACTGTGGTGATGGTCGATCGTACGCGTCTAATAAGATTGTACGCGTTAAATAAATTTCACGTATAAACACACGACGCATGCATAATTTTTGGAAAATGAAAGAGAAACTATTACGCTATTGTTGCAACAACCGTACAACATCCGATCTTCTATTCGAACCTTCTATTTCGAAATACTGTATTAAATTAGCTCCGTCGAATAATTTCATGCGAATGTGAGGGCGAAAGAAAGAATGGACGATATTAAGGATGATAACTCACCATGGGGTGGCGTGTGCTGACTCGGACTGTGCTGATGATGGTTCGCGGTGACCGCGGTACCCGGAAGTACGTGCTGCGCGTGTGCACCCGGATGCACGTTGACACCGGCCGGTGAGGCCGGAAGTTGTCCCGGTTGATGTACCTGATGATGCGGTACGTGGTGCGCGGGGTGGGGGTGGGGCGGCGGCAGGAAGGCAGCGGCGACGGCCGCCTGCGCATTCAGATAGGCCATCCGCGAGGCCGTGAGGTTGCCCAGATTCCCAAGATTCCCCAGATTGCCCAGATGATTGGTCAGGCTAGGCATGTAGTCCCATAGCTTGTGATGAGGCGCCGTGGGCGCGTAAGAAACGGCCGAGACGCCGGCCGGCGGTGATCCTTGGGGCGAGCCGCGATCGGTACCGCTTCCGTTTCCGGTACCGTTCAGCCCCAGCAGCTCCTGGATCGCGAACGGCGACCGCTGCGGCATCTTTGCGTTTTTCTCGATCGTTATCGCGTCTCAAAACGGCATTATTTCATTATTCTCGGAGATTTTTAGTTCAAATGTAGCGCGATTCTACGATCTCGATCCCTTCTTCGCGCTTTCCTTCTTTTTTCTTTTCCTTTTTCTTTTCCCCCGGTCAGTGGCGCATGTTTGAGCGTCGACTCGTTTCGAAAGAACAAAGTTTCAAGAAGATCGTTGTTTCTCGCCTGGCCACCTATTCGAACGAATAGTTTCGAATAGTTGTTTTCTCGTTGCCGTTTTCGTATCGAGTCTCGATTCGTAGGAACTTTTGTTTTCTTCTCTCTTTCTTTCTTTCTTCTTTTTTAAGATTCGTAAGATGTCGGAGAAAGAACTCTCGTTGAGCTTCGTTCGAACTGTGCTCGATGTGTTTACGAACGATCAAAAATTGTGGAACTGGATTCTGTTTCTTTGATCGGTGAAACGAAGGAATAGAAAAGAACGAGGGTATCGGCGTGGCTAGGCCTTGACATAACGCTTGCTCGAGATCCGACGGTTTGCGGCGAGCACTCGCATCGTTTTCGCGAATATTTTTCTATCTTGACTCGAGAATAGAAGGGAAACCGATCTCTACTCCGCATAGGCTTGCTGAACGAAACGATAGCTAATCGACCGGTTCAAAGTTGATTTTCTGTAAAATGTCAACAACGATAAAGTCGAGGAAACTGACTCACGGGGAACAACCCGTCATCGGTTCTAAGTGTTTTCATAGATCTCCATCATCGAAAATGCGTGTTGAAAATGATGGTTCGTTCGTCGATCGGAATTGCTAGGGTTGTTTACGAGTGACGGTTAAATTTAACTTATCTTCGTTGTAAAGACGGAGAAGCCGGCGATCCGTCGAACGGAGAAACACTCGGGACAAGTTGCAGCGAGCGACGGCAACCTGCGAGCGACGACTCGTGAAACAAATCGGCTTCTCTCGTACGAGGCGCGACCTCGTATTATCTCGTATTACTTCGTTTCGCACTTAAACACATCTACTGTTCTAGAAAACTACGCGTTTATTAACCTCACACTTTCGCCTAAGTCTGTTTTCGTTGAATTGCGGTTTCGTTGTGATCAGGTACGGATTCCTGGGTTCATCGCTCGTTCGAGCATTAAACCGAGAGACTCGTCCAAAGAGAATCAGGGCCTTATCTCCGTGTCCAGGAATTCTCTATTCAACCTCGAGATAGCACGTGACGGGTTTATTCATCGCTCCTCGCCACCGAACAAAACTCTCCTTCGACCTTCTCAACGATGCGCATGGAAATTCGTGGAACCGCTTTCTTTCATTCTCCTCGCGCTGGGATCGAATTTCAAGGACAACGGAGTCTTCCGTCCTCCGCCTCCGCTATATCCTTCTCGGTCGACAGGAAAGGCACTCGTGCACCGAGACTCTTCCGCCGGTATCTCATACGAGACGAGACGGCCAATATCCCTAGGACGGAGATCAAGAGCAACGTCCAACGTCCGATTCCGATTCCTTTTCCATTCTTTCTTCTCCCGATCCTCTCACCGTGTTTCTATCGTGCGTCTCCTCTTCCTCTCTCTCTCTCTCTCTTTCTCTCTCTCTCTCCCTCTCTCCTCTCCTTTCCTCGACAACTCGTGCACACCGGTAAAATCGCGAAGATTCGTCGTCGGCTTCAAGCCGATAACACTGACAGCACCACCACAGCTTGGGTCCCAAGATCGGACCCGAAGTAAAGTATACGATGCTAAACTCTTCACCGGGTCGTGGTCGTGTATGTTGTATGCCTTCCTCTCTCTCTCTCTCTCTCTCTCTCTCTCTCTCTCTCCTCTCTTTCTCTCTCTCTCTCTCTCTCTCTCTCTCCCTCTCTCCCTCCCTCCCTATCTATCTATCGGTATCTGGAAACTCGAGCCGAACGAAGGAAACGTAACGTGGCCAAAGACGAGAGAAGCAACGTGTTTACTCTCGAGGGCTAGTCCCGGTACGGATAACGTCCGAGTGTTGGTAGTGGCGGCGCAACCGTGTCGTCGTCGCGGCGATGGGCAACTGAGCTGGCGAGCAGCACAGGGTTGCTCGACTGCGCGCCAGCCAACGAAGAAGGGAAACCCCCGGGGGCGGCTGTGCACCCGTACACGTACCCGCACACACTCACACCCTCTCGCGGAGGGTGGCGTTTACCCGACCCACACACCCCCTCCGACGTCGCCTTCCCCCACCCACCCCCCCTCCCACTCTCTCTCTCTCTCTCTCTCCCTCTCCCTCCCTCTTTCCCGCACCGTATCCGCTCTCTCCGTCCAACGAAGAGCGATCCCTTCCCCTTCGTCACCGCCTGCCTCCCTTTCTACCCGGGATGCACACGCAACCCCACTCCCGGCCCTTCTTTTCAACACTCGTCGACCCCTCGCAACAAAGGCGCCTCCGCTACTTTACGCGCCGACAGTGGCCGTCTCGCATCGCGGATTGGTCGGTTTTTTGAGACGGCCAGCCGGGTAGACATAGCCCTAGTTACCAACGGGAAGGTGGGGTCTACCGATGTCAACGCCTCAACCGGCTACGCCTACGACAGACCGGTTTACCACAGCCTCGAAAAGAAGATCTCGATCCGGACCTTCCAACCTGGCCCACGTTTCAGGATACCCATACGTTTCTTCCCAACTTCGCGAGAACGGGTACGCGTCTCGATCGCACGTTTTTTTTTTTTTTTTTTTTTTTGCACGAACGCGATGACCGTGACTCTGAACCGATCGCGTACATTCGTACACCTTCGCTTCGCTCCCTACGTTCCTAATCGGAAATTTTCATTGCCGATTATTTCCCGATTCATCGTGTCGTTCGACGATGGATCGACGATGGATCGAGATTTTTTTTTTTTTTTTCTTTTTCTTTCGTATCGGTGATCTTATTGAATTCGGTCTATCGATCGATCGATCGATCGATTCAATTGCCTCGTTGCGATTTAATTTTTTCCAATTCAATCCTCCCGACCCGATATTATCGACAGGTAGAGAAAGAAGAGAGAGAAGGGGACAATTAATTAAAATTTAACCCAGGCCAAAGTTTTGGAAAGCAAAAGTTTCAAGATCCTTTACTCGAGTAAGTTGGAGCAAAGATCCTTGGACAAAAATTGCGGTACGGTGAAACCGGCTTTCGCCTAGAACCTTTATTAACGAAGGGGGAGTGGTCTGAGAACGGGCCAATCAGAAAGCGCCACTTTCAACCCTCATTGGCCAGGACGTAAATCGATTTATCACTCAACTCGTCCACGGTAGACAGGGGAAACACGCCCTTAAGGCCGTCCGACTTAAGGTCTACTCTCCTCGGATACCTTCCGCGACGCTCAACACCGCCAATTCCACTTGAGAAGGATGGTGGTGGTGTTGGTGGCGTTGACGGTGGTGGTGGATGGTGCGGTGGGGGTGGCGCGATCCTAGGAACACAGAAAGGGTGTGGAAACTCGTGATCTTCGCCGGCCAGCTTCCCGATAATGTTGGGAGGGAATTTTTTCAAAAGACTACTGTGCCCCGTGGTCGGATCTCAAAATTGAGCTATTTTTCGAAAACGAGGTCTTTCCTTCTCTCTCTTTCTCTTTTCCTTCTCTCTCCATTTTTTAAATTTCTCTTTTTCTTCGATATAAATTTCGTTATTTAATTTCATACCGTGCAAAGAATTTAAAGAATTATTGCGAATAAGAGAAAAAAGTATCCGAGAACAAATATCTGAATGCAAATTCCAGTTTTATTGAAATTTTGAAAAATAATGAGATTTTAGTAATGAGAATCTATGATAACGGCTGACAGATCTGTAACTTTGTGTTGTAAACTCGTTTTGCTCGATAATTTTCTAAGCAGATGCAAAATCAAGAGAAGGAAGATTGAATGTGATTGAAATACGCGAAAGAAGTGAAAAAAATTGTATTCCAAGAATTGACAAAGTACGGAGGATACGTGTACATTTACGTGTTCGTCCAACGTTTGTCAGCAATAACTCCAAAGAAGCGTAATACCGATGCTGAGATGGTCTTTTTATCGGCGAAAAACTCGCGCATCTTCTTCGAGGGCGAGAAGCAAAAAGCGGGGTGAGAAAGAGAAAGGTTTTGTGCTCGAAGCTTTGTTTCGGATAAAATATCTCAGAGTTCTTGCGTTCATCTCTTCAGCTAAGGAGAGGTATAAGAACGGCCTCTTCGTTTCTAGTCTCATTCGTTTGTTCTTTATATTAAGAAATTATTGTTCGTTTTCAGCCGTTTTTATGGAACGGGTCTTCTTACAAAAATTACAATGATTACTTTGATGTTAACATCACGTACAATTATTTCAAAGACAAATTAAAAAGGTTTACTTAATCCTATAAAGTTTTTTAAATTGTTCAAATTCCTCCGCAACAAAATGACATTATCATTGCTATTATTACGTATATCGTATTTGTTTCACATTACATCTTTACACCGTTCTCTTCGTTCTTCTTATTACCAAGCATTTACGTATTACACATTTTACGTTTTCGTTATCGCTTCTTTCTTTATTATATTTCAAATATAATTTTCAAAGAATGAATGAAATTAAAATTTTCAATTTGCTGAATTTTTTCTCCCGAGATCTCAATAGAGATTCAATAAATATCCCAACTGAAACGTACAAGATGGTCGGTAGAAATTAAATTTCGAAATTGGAAATACATGGCGATCGTGCGGCACGCATCATCGCTCGCGCGAACACAGTTTCCCAACGCGTTGCTCAACAGCGCGAGGCTCGAAAATCCGGTGGATCCCTCAAATTGCAATTACTCCGTGTCGCCAGGGGAATTTCGAAGGATTTGAAAAAATGCTTAAACTCGAGTATATATCGCGAATACGGGAAAGGGGGATGGGGGTGGGGGGCCCTCGTTTGCCACCGCACTTCAACGACATCAGAATCACTCGCTTTACTTCTTAACTTAACCGATTATTGTACTTTCTAAATTCAGCGCATTGTGCGCGAGGGTTGTCGCGTACCGTATCGTTCTCACACAGAAGCGCAAATATCTTGATCGGGTCAGAACACTCTCCCCGCGTTTAAGCCTCCTTCAACAGGATTGACACGCGTGGGCACACGCTCCAACAATTTTTTCTTCTCTTTTTATCATTCACAAGAGGATCGAATAAGTTGGCAACGCGTCGCGATAATTTGCAATATTCACGTGGTTGGAAAATCCAGGTTCGAAACTTCATCTACCGCGCCGCTCTTCCTTCTCGTCGTCCTCGTCGCGTTTGCCTCGTTTAAAATTTGCAAATTGTGAGTTTGCCGCTCGTTAATGTCCGCCAACTTGGCAAAAATGTTCTCGCGGGAAACGTTCTCGCGGATACGGATACGGCGTAGTAATTGAATCGAACGCGACGAGACGCGTAATAAAAGTAAACGGTGATGTTAATCGTATTATCGTCGATCGTAACAAATATTATTTCGACGAATCGTTCGAGGGAAGCGAAGAAAGGAGAGGGGAACGGAGAAAAATAGAGCGCGCGAACGGGAAAATTGATGAAATTCCTTTTGTTAACGCGTTAACGGGGCCGTTTATTTCGTGGGCCGCGCTATTTACAATTAGTCGATGCGCTATGCAACGATCCTAGTTCCGGATAACTAGACCTCAAACCGCTCTCGTTCCCCGTAACGTGTGTGCGCAGGAACCGGGCTGCCTCAACTCACGCTCTGTTAATTTATCTAATTACGATAGTAGTCGAGATCATTTATCCCCGCACGAGAGGAAATTTGAGACGAGCGCCGCCGGGAAATATGAAATTAGTCGCAATGCTTTAGGAACCTCGAAATTTCGTGATATTACGATGTAACCGAAGCTCGAAATCTCTCGTTTCATAGCGTGGATCGTGGCGAACGGGGCACGCGCAATTTTACAAAATTCATCGATTCGATCTTTCTGAGAAAACAAAAAAAAAAAAAAAAAAAAAAACGAAACCTTACCTTCTTCGATTCTTACTCGAACTTATTCTTACTCTTCTCGCGCGTTCGACTGCGTGAACGAAAAGGTAGAAAGAAAGAAAGAAAGAAAGAAAGAAAGAAAGAAAGAGAGAAAGAGAAACAAAAACTTAAACGCGTGATTCTAACAAGAAGTTCACGAGTTCGCGTGTAATTTTATTCAAAAACTTCCCGAAAACGATCCGAACAATCTCACGCTCGACTCGAGGCCGATCGATGTATAATGCCGGTAAATTAATATCTGAAACCCGGTTTCCTCCGAAGAGGCCCACTTCTTCGGAGATCGGCGACGGTGCCCTTCGGTCGGCCGCGTTCCCTACCTGCAAACAAACGAGCGAAAGGATCTCATTGCTCCGCCAATCCTCTTTTCGCCAACATTTTCGCCGAGTCCTGCAAAATTGTTAATCCAAAGCTTTTCCAATTACACGGCCCGTCCTCGTTCTCTCTCTCCCTCCCTCTCTCTCTCTCTCTCTCTCTGTGTCCGCTTCTCCTTCGAACCTTCCACCGTTCTCCTTTCGCCGACCCCCCTCCTCGCCCCCACCACCCGTCCCCCCCCCGTTCTTCGCTCCGCTCTCTTTCGGCTCTTTGTAAGCGAAAATACTCAATTCGGACGTTAAATTCAATTACAGCATTCCTGATTAATCCTAAGTATCCTTTTCCGAAGGAAGGACGCTCCTCCCCCCCTCCCTTCTCCGTCCCCCCTTCCCTCCTCCTCTCCTCTCCCTCGCCAACGTCTTCGAACGAGCTGGATCTCTTTCGGCTTAGCTTGTTCTTAAGTTGAATAACTGTTGCGAACGATATGACGCCATTAAAATCTGCTGATCTCGATTCTGCCGACGATAGGTTCCGTGGTACCGTACGCGGATTATTATTGCTCGATGGAAAATTATCATCCCGCGCAATATCCCGGGAAAAGGCTCTTTTCGATTGGATTGGTTATCGAATTGGTTTCGAGGGAAAGGGGGTTGAGGCATCGTTGAGAGATCAACGACGAATGAAAGGATCGAGTAGTTCTTGGGCGAGGAATCGAAGAATCGAAGAAGTGTATCTGTTCTTCGTAAAGGGGCGAACCAACGAGGCTTTATTCGGGTTACTCTTTGCATCATTTCGTATAACCGCGTTCCACGTTCGTCGTATGTTGGTGGATTATTTGTTAAGTTGATACGCGTTCTTACAACGCGTGAGAGATGCGTAAATAATTCGTGCGAGATTCCATCGAAAGATTCCAAACTACCCCTATCGGCGGCAAATTGCATCTTTATTCGAAAAAAATTCGTATAATTGCGAGGCAGGATCGATTCTTTGATATCTCCTTCGACAACTTATTAACGGTTCACAGTGTTTCGTGGTATTTCGAATGGTGGAACGTGGACCACCCAGGGCTCGTCAGAAAGACGACAAGATAATTTCTGCCTCTCAAAAAAGTCAGCCAGTCATCGCCTGTAACTGGTAGTCCTTCTCTTAATATTCGTTCCATGAGCCCTTAAGTATCCACGGCCACTCGAGCTTCTCACAATGCCTTGACCGGCGCCGTCGTATCTCATTCTAGTTCTTCGGATAGATGCGTTAAATACGTCTAAATGACCCGCGGAAGCGCATTTCTGAACTACTCTGAAACGAGGAACAAGATGATCCGACGACGGGTAAGAGGAAATAACCTCTTTCATTCTACGTATTCCACGATACATTAAAAAAAAAAAAATGTTTTAAATTGTTGTTCATTCATCGAACTTTTAATTTCAACGAGTAATTTCCTTCTTTAAACGATACATTCTTGTTGTCGCATTTTTATAATTATCAATATACGCATCGAATAACTTTGTTTCAATTTCCAAAGGAATATTTCGATATTGGATATTGAATTTTTCTAAAAATCTCTCTTCTGAAACTCACGAAATTGTCTCGACGAAAGTGATTAAACACGTGATTGGACAATCCGGGATTAAACTCAATCACGATCAACGATCGCACGAATTATGCAACGACGATCAATGCTCGTTAGGAGGCAGTATTTTCAAAAACGTGGTTACTTTTTCCAAAATGTCTGGTGAATTTCAAGGTTCTGATGGGTTCCGACAGATGGCAGCATACATCTAGTCGGTAATTCTGAACGTGCTGCCGTCTGCGCGCCGGGGATCGAACTGAATTCCGGTCAATTCTTTCTCCCCTCGACGGGGGAAAATAATATTCCCTGAAATCCTCGGGAGCTCCATTTTGCTTGTCTGTACTCGGTTGCATCGCGAAGATCGACGACGCGTCGTCGCAACGCGGCTTTACAATACCGTCAAATTACACCACGCACCCTTTGTGCACGGAAACACTCGCACAGGACACTCGCTTCCGTGCCGCGAGCGCGAGCATTTTTCCAGCCAGAAATCGCTCGAATTTACATCCCTTTCAATGTTCGAGTGAATACCTTTCCAACGAATGAAATCCAACTTATCTCGATCGAACAGACGATGGAATTTCACGATATGAAATCGTCGTTTGTCTCGTAAATTGGCGATACAACATTTATCTCGCGATATTAAAAAAAAAGACGCGTTGATCAGCACACAGATCTCCTTAATCCTCGTCCCGTTAATCGTCCCATTTTTAACGCGAGCCTCTTCGTCGCAAAATTGATTGAAAAATAGCTTTCTCGCGTTTAATATTCGCATCTGGCGAGACGATATCTCGTACGCCGTCGAATTCGTGCGTGCTTTATAAACGTTGGAATTGGAACTGGTTGATCCATCCATTCATTTTTCATCATTTCAAGATGATTCGTTTAGAAATTCGTATTTTTCACGATCAGACGCGAGAAACGGAGAGAAAAGTGGTAGCGGCGTACCGGTAAAGTGAGAAATAAGCGCAGTTCCTTCGCCGAGAATTCTTCTCTATTTATTTGTCCCGTTCCTCGTTTGCAACGCGTTCTTATCTTAGGTTCGGCTCGACAACCGGCGTTTCCCTTTTACCACTCGCGCCTCGCGCAAATACCATTTCCCCCCAGGAAAAATCCAGGAAAATCCACGGATCGTTGAAATCGGAGCGTGTCGATCCTTTGATCGGCGAGGCAAGCTTCGCGATCGGTCGTGGCCTCCGGGATCGGAGCCCACCACGACTCGCAAGTCGTTCGAGAATATTCTGGAAATTTATCAAAGTGCGGTCGCGCGTCGGCTGCCCTTAATGGTGCACCGGATACGACTTCAAAAGGAATTACGTAATACAAGTTTTTTAACGGGCTGATCGCGAGGTAACACAACCGTCTATCTACAACGGCGAAAGGAGAAAGCGAGACCTCGTTAAATATTAAACTTTAAGGATCGCTTTTCCACGAAGAAGCTCCGTCGACTTTGCGCGCAAACACAGACGCGCAAATACCTACACTTGCCTACGATTGTACGCGCCAAGGATAGACCAAGAGCATTGTCGCGGAGACAGAGAGAGAGAGAGAGAGAGAGAGAGAGAGAGAGAGAGAGAGATGTACGCATACCGTTGCGTTTAACACACAGACTAACACGGCCGTCCATCCTCCTTTGCCTCCTTCTCTCGTTTCTCTCTCGTAACGACATCGTTCGCGATCGTTGGAAACGAGACATTTGCGAGATTATGCCAATCCGGCGTGTAAACCACCCAGGGAGGAAATACTTATGAGTTTCTGCTGCGAGAGCCTCCTCTTTTTGTCTCTCCTCCCCCGCCCCCCGAACGCCCCTCCGCTCGCGCTTCCTCCGTCCTCACCTTCTTACCACCAGTGTGAAAGAGAAATTAACGCATTGACTGATGCTCGAGGGTGTCTCGCCGAGTTTTGCAACGTTTTAATGTCTTTTCGCCTCGGGACACGCACAATGGGGATTTGGTTGTCCTAACTTGATTGAAGCGTATTGTCCAAATATTCGCCAATTCACTCCGCTCTTTATTACGCGTTAGCGTGGATCGCGAGTTCTCGTCTCGTGAGAGATTAGAGAGAGGGAGATAGAGAGTGGGATGCTCGAAGAATGGCCGAGAAAACGCGAATTCACAGAATTCGGATTTTCCGTTTTTCAATCTCGTCTCGCGTTGTTGATAATTTTTTCTCAACGCTCCGCTCGCTATTCGTACTTGTCACATGTCCATCGATTCGTTTTGCGCGAATTTTTGCATCATCCGGGCCATTTCATTCATACGAATTCGATCGGGGCGACGAACGAAGGGAGTGAAATTTTCACGGGGCGTAGAAACGAAATTGGCCCGATTTGTCATCCGACGTGTCAAATCTCGGTCTAAGCACGTCCGGTATTGGCCACGGGTCCGCGCGTCATTCGCTCATTATACGATCCAATTAAGGCACGACTGGTACACGGCAACAGTCACAGTCCTTCCGTCCATGTGATTGGCCCTATTCGGAGACAACGCGTTCCCATTGGCGCCTCGGGGCTCTAATGGCTCGGAATCATTCGATCCCGATTCCTTGACAGTCACGATTTCTCGTTTATCACACCACTGTCACCCCCCGATTTACCCCGATTTCGCTCTCTCGAAATTCGCTCGTCGGCCAATCCATCCATCGAAACGAGCAGATAAAGTTGTTTCAAAAAACAATTTCTCCTTAAAAATATCTGTTATTTCGATGCTAACGAATTACCCGCCGATTTGTCGATATCGAGTGAAAATGAAAGAATCAGAAGAACGAAAAGAGATTAATTCTAATTTTCACGGGTTTGCCACCCTCGTTGAATCGAGCGCGTTATTCTCGCTCGGATATTTTCGTCGAGCGATTCGATTACTCGATCAAACGTAACCACCTCTCCGAGTTATTCGAAGATAAAATTTGAACGAACATTAGGATAATTCGCTTACCTATTCCTTCATTTCGATTCAAGAAGCACAGATTCGTGATTCGTATCCAATCGTTCATTCGTGGGAAACGAACAACAACAATGGCAATCTATCGATCCGATTTCAACGTTGTCTTTCCCATTGTGGAAAAATTTGTCTCCCCCCTCTCTCGACGTTCGGGCGCGAGAATCGAAAGCGATATTATTTTCCATATTGCGCCCATCGAGCGAGCAAAGGCGTGGCGGTTGATAAAAAAGAATCGGCCATAATGATTCGCGTAACGATTTCGGTTTATTTTCCCGCGGATACACATGGAAATATCTAATGGGACGGCGCGTACAACCCCAAACGCTCTCATTACCGCATCTCGTTCTTTTTTCTTCGGCATTTTAATTGCAGCAATGGGCCGCGCCACCGCTAAGAAATAATTATGCTTGCCCGGCGCAGGTACCAACACCTACACACCGCCCAGCCACGTCTACCAACACTGGCCTTCTCTCCCTTGTGCGCTCGGACCTTCCTTCTCTGCTAAGGGGTGCACAGAACCCCCGAAGAGTCCGCCGTTTCTTGTTTGCACGACCCCCATCGCAACCACGATGGTATCACACGTGCCACGCCCCCTTAACGACGAAATTACAGCAGCCATGTTTGTTCCAAGATCAAAGTCCAAGGGAGCCAGGTGCGAGAGCAGCGTCCTTCTCCTTTCGTTCGCTCGCTCGAGAAAAAAAAAAAAGACGCGCGGATGCATCGAGCCGATCTTCCTTCTCCTCCTCCTCCTCCTCCTCCTCTTCCTCCTCCTTCTCCCATTCGCGAGAAACGACGATTTTAGGAGAAACGTCGTTTAATGCCTTTGACGTCTTCGAGATCCTCCGAGACGAGTCGAATTTTTTTCTTCTTTCTTTCTTTCTTTCTTTCTTTTCTTTTTTTTTTTTTCTCCCCCTCAAATCAAAGATTTGATTCTCTGATAGACGATAGAAGATAGATTTCTTCTCTTCCAATTTCAATCGCGAATTTATTCCACGATCTTTTTTTTTTTTTTTATATAACTCGAATTTTAATTGAAAGATAAACGGGATATCTGTGGCGCGATTTCGAGTAACGAGAAATGATTTCGTTCGTTGCTCAAAACAAGAGATATTGGAATCTGGTTGTAACTTTAATTTGGGCTGTCGACGAGCACGTCGAGAGCATATGGAAAGCGAAGATCGACATCCTTCGATTCGATCGAGAAAGGGAAGGATAGCTCGTCTAATAGGTATGGCAAGACATAATTACGGTTGACTACTTGATTAGTCATTTAAAAGACGACCGAGAGCCGAGCTGCCGGCCGAGCGACGCCAGACCCACTCTCTTCGGTTTTCGATATCTACCGAACGTTCGAGGCTTTCGACGCGGGTTTAGAAAGTGACAGATACCTTTGTGAACGAGCTCGCTACGACGGGGAAAGATTTCGTTCGCAACCGGATGATACAGCTCTCTTATTATTCGACCGATCGGTAAATTGTTGAGGGACGTCGTTTATCCGAGAATTTTATTCTTCGTAGTATCGAAAATAATTAATCACTTTTCTTCCTTCTCTAAACACTTTCTCTAAAAACTCGATACTCGACGACGAGAGAGAGTATACATAGATTTGGAAGTAGATTTTTTTTTTTTTTTTTTTTTTTTCCAAAGAAACGAGATATTAGAGATAGACGCAGAGGGGAACATAGCTCCGTTGGTATCGCGGTTTAGAATCTTGGATGACGCGCGTCTCGAGTGTTCCAAACGGGGAAAGAAGTAGTCTGTAGCTTTTGGCGTTTCTCGCTATTTTCTTCCTCCTCCTCCTCCTCCTCCTCGCGAGCCACCTTCCCGGTGATTTTTCAACTTGGCCCGAGGCTAGCGAAGATGCAACAGGCCTCTGCTAACAAACCCGGAGAATCTTCTGGCACTTGTGCTCTAGTGGCCTCACCACGTGTAGTACCATACATGAAAGCACGCTAGTTAGGCTAGTAACTCTTCTTTCGCCCCTGCTTCTCCCTCACTCGGAGAGAGGACGACGTCTGGCGACGACGAGAAGAATGCAAAGTCGGGAGGGAAGTTTTCCTCGAACTTTTGCCTTTTCAACGACAATTTTCGTCGAATTAACCGATTCAACGGCACGCGCGAATTTCCTTCTATTCTCTTTCTTTTCGCGGATACGACGGAGCACGCTCGTTTCGTGTTTAAAGATAATAAGTCGACTCGGCTCTATTCGACTCTTCTCGATTCGAGTTTGCCACGAACGCGCGACGAAAGGATGATTTCGAAGAGAAGTTCTCGAGCGTGGAGCATGCCGCGCGTTGACGCAGGCCCCTTTTTGACAGGCCAGCGATTTTTACGATGTATTCAGGTAGGGAGGGAAAAATGTTTGTGCGTGGCCGGCCATCCAACCCCGAGTTTCGAAAACTGCAATCGCAGAGAGACAGAGCGATGCACGATGCACGGTTTACCTCGGGGGTGATAAAAGTCGGGGGGTGAAAAGGAGGCTGCCGAGGTTGAGGAGGATCGATGCAGGGGGCCCGGGATCGTATGAATATTAATGTGCTGAAACAGCTAAACGCAAGAAGCAAAAGAGCGCCTTGACACTCGCTATCTATTAATTCTTAGCCCGCGATCTGCATCCACGCGGTCGTCACCTCTTCCCCGAATTTATCATCGAAGATAACATCGAGGAAGGAAGGAAGGAACGATCCGAGGAAGGGGAAAAAAGAAAGGAAAAAAGGAAAAAGAAGAAGTTTTTACACCAAGAAAAAATTCATTACGGTAAATTCTTTCGATCCTCGGATATTAATTTTGATACGAGAGAGTATTGGCAGGTGGTATTGGCGCGCGCTACTACTTTCCTTTCTTTTTTTTTTTTTTTTTTTTTCTTTCCAAGAGGTGAGAATTTACCAAGGAACGGTCTATTGGAAAATCCGAACGATTGCGACGATTGAATGTTTTCTCATTACAAGAGAGAGCTCAGTCCCGGGAGAGAATGAATCCGTGTCCTCGTCTCTCAAAAGAAGTGACCCTCGGGGGGCGGAGGGGGGGGGTGAAGAGGGGTCGGACATAGGGGGTAGTAGCAGGGGGGGAGCGAAGTCACGTGTGCCCGTCTGAGCGGCGGATAAGGAGCGCGCTTGTACCCATCGCGTACAAGGGTGAAATGGAAAAATATTTTTCCATTTTCCCTCTCGTAGACGTAGACGTGGCGGGGGGGAGGGGGAGAGGGGGAGGTGAAGGGAAGGAGAAAGGCTTCCACTCTTTTCTTCATCTATTATGCGCGTTACACTCGAGCCGGAGAGAGGCTGCGAGCTCTCGCACTTACGTGTATTTTATGCATTCGAACGGATGCAGCGGGCTGATGCGCCGAAGGGAGGAAGAAGGCTCGCCGCTGCGGGGGCAGGGGGTTGGATAGTCGGTGGTAGAGGGAAGGGAGGGAGGGGGGGAGGGAGGGAGGAGGACAGCTGGAGCTATCAAGAGGCTACATATAAAATCATAAGGCACGACGGCCACGCCCACCACCCCGCGGGTTCACCAATCACCGAGGACTGCATTTAAATCGCAACCCCTCGGTGCATTGTCGACTTTTTTTCCGCGGGCGGGGTGACTACTCGCTTCTGAATATATATCCCGCAGGCTGTGCCAACACCACGAATATTCATATTCCTGTTCCTCGCTACAGGCCGTCGCATACAACCGCACCGCCGACCACCCCTCCCTACTCCCCTTCGTATCCGTCGAACCACCCTTTCGCGAGGTTTTCCCTTACCGTCCCGCAACGCCGTCCCTCTTCCTACCCTCCCAGAAATCCTCCCCCTTTTCCGGACCCAGCCTATACACGTGTGTCATTTACGCGCACTTATGTACATCCACCTGTGTACGTCACCGAATCGTACGTACACCCATTCCCATTCTCATTTTCGTCTCATGCTTGTCCGTAACTCGGCTATATATACATCCTGTATATATATATATATATATACAGGAAAGAAGGAAGGAACGGGGAATACGATCGCTTCTTCCTATAACGGTTCTCGATACCGTTCGAGATCGCGATACAGCCGGTGGCTCGATCCCGGCTACGATGGAAACGAAGCAAACCTCGGCTTCCTTTCGATATAATCTATCAACAAGGTATTTTGTTCGCGATTTTTTTTTTATTCGAACGACAGCGCGTTTCCTTCGATCGTGAATCCTAGTTCTTCCCTGGTTTGTTGTTCGAGTTTCGAGTCGATCGTGATTGAGGATACCGATACCAGGCTCTCTTTTGGAGAGAGAAGAAGGAAGGGAAGGAAAGAAAAAGAGGAAGAAGGAAGGATCGTCGAGTTAATTTGAAATAGCGAGTCGTGGAAATAAAGGAAAGGTGAAGGATGAAATAAAATTGATCCAAGTAGGCATCGAATTTCTAACTTGAACTTAAGTTGAGAAGCATTCTCCGTTATGACGAACGACACTCGTAATAAATTGAGCGATATTGTCTGCAAGTTTAACAGACTACGAGAACTTGCTTAATTTTATTTCAACGGAAATAAACAAGGAATAAGACAACTTCGGACCGTTCTAATGACTTTTATTTAAACGCGTCCACGTGATATTCTCGTTAAAACTAGTTCGAAGTAGCTTATTCAGAACTTGTTGTTAGTCGAGGACATCCTAGTTGGATAACTATGTTCATATTGTGCTCGACGGTGCAATTGGAAAATTACCAAAGTACGTTTCAGCACGATTTCAATCAGCACGGATTAACACGCAAGTGATAAAATATACACGCTTATTTTTCTCGATGCTCCCCACCCGTGACACGACCAACTTCTAATCTACAAATATTATATTATTTTATTCTTAAAGGTATTAATGAATGAAATTTGTAAATTTTCTTCTCTTCTTTTCTTCGAAAAACACGCTTATTCTCATTAATATTCACGACAAGAATTTATAAACGAACGTGGAAAAGACTTTAAAAGTACAATAAACTTAGATTTTTATCTCCTCGATAAATTGTACAATTATTTTTATATTATTGGCAAGTTAAAGCAATAATATCGTGCATACGAAAGAATGTTCCAAAATATTTTCCGAAAAATAATATTTTAACAATGAAAATCTTAATAACGAATATCTTAAAATTTTTACCTCTTCTGTATATATTTTATATATCCAATTTATAAACTTAAATTAAGATATCCATTAAGAAATTTCAAAATTTTATCATAAATCATAAGATAAAATTATTATTATTATTATTATATCTTCTCGTTTTCACACAACTCGTTCGCGGAATAGAATTTCTCCTTTTTATCTATAATTTTCACGCTATAATAATAATAATCAAAAACAACTCGCTGCTCACTTACTGATTATATTTTAAATCACGAAAAAACGTGTCAATATCGAAAATGAAAAATTCAAAACACATATTTCGTTAGAATATAATGTTATTCGAATACAATAACATAAGGGAGCGAGATTGGAAAGGAAAAATTGTGGAAACTGTATCAAGTGATTTTTTTTTTTCACACCGTCCAGTCAGCGCGATCCCTTTCCTCTCGCGTGTCCAGCGTATGGAGAACGCCCTTTTCGCAGAAATAAGTGAACGTTTATCCTTTAAACGGCGGAGGAAGAAAAGATTCGAACGGAAACGCGAAAGAACGCCTCGCGCGAAGGGGGAAAAGTACAAGAATGATAAGAGAGAGAGAGAAGGTTGAAACATTTTCTAAAATTATTGGAAGGGTACAGGGAGTGTGGCGAAAGGGGACCCTTATCCCTTCCTTCGAGCATGTCTTTTTAGGCACATCACCCTAACGTCCCCTTCCAATACCCGGCGGGTTCCATCGTTCGCTCATTTGATTTCTTCTTCGTGCGGAAATGGCTGAGCAGCCATTCGCGCAAGACTTCCGGTCGACTGGAGATAGAAATGGAGTCCCCCCGGTTGAAAAAGGGTGGAAATCAGCGTCGCACCGCCACCGCCGGGAAATTGCCGTTCCCCGAAAATTGATAATAAATTCGATAACGGGGCCGAGTCCGCGTGCCTTATAATCGAATGAGATAAAATACCAGGATATCCAGTTGATATCGGCGAATCGTCTTGCCGACGTTTCGCTCTATTTCGCGCCGTTAACTCCACGGATGCCACCACCCCACCTTTTATTAACGATCCTCGATCGAGTTCCTTATTAAATTCGAGAATTACTCGCCGCTCGATTGCCCGCCAACGGGGCAAGATCGGAAGCAGCTTAAGCCGATTTCTACCGTTGCCTCGTTACCGCTCCTCTTCCGTTTTTACATCCCTCTGCATTTGTTGACAAATTTCTTCGAGTATCGGAACGAATATCGGGATTTGATAATCACGGATATCGATATTTTTCGTTTCGTTTGTTTATCTATTTTTTCTTTCCCCTCCCCCCCCCCCCCGCCTGAAAAATATCTTAAATCGGAAATTAATTTTTCGTGTGTAAACCAGTTATCCCTCAAGTCAAGTTCCATTTTACAGATCTACAAGATATTTTCGTTTTCGTGACTCTTCGAAATTAATTCGTTGCGCGATTTCAGAAAAAAGGGATCGTTATTTTAAGTTTCTTTTAGATTTAAGAATCGTTGGAATCTACGATCCCAATTCAAAACGATCAATCGATTGGTTATATTCGCTGTGAAGTGAAATTTGGCGGACCCTTATCGAATCGTTATCATATTCCGACTGATTTGATCATCCTCGAAATTCCTGACAAAGATATCGAAACAATGATATCGAAGACAATTATAAATTATAAAGGACGAGATCTTCGTCGATGGTATCTGGCTTACTCGTTAGTTGGTCGCAATTAGAAAAGATACAAGACGGCCGTAATATTTGAGAGCTGGCATTGTCGTGCCCTCTCTGGTTTCTTGCCAACGGCAGTTTCGTGCGGCCGCCATTTTACCACCCTTAATTTCTCGATCCAATCAAAATGACTCACGCGACTTTGTAAGGCGATTCGGCCCCCTCGGGGTACACCAGTTACGAGTGATGCAATTACGCTTAAACGCTAACGAGCTAACTCTTGATAGAAAATGGCTGTATGCTCCGTTGGCTGCAAATAGTAAAGCCATTACTATACCGTTCTTTCTTTCTCCCCTTATCAATCTTTCATCCTCTTCCTTTCGACAATATCGAGAATCCATTTCCACTCGCCGTCCGAATATACTTCCCCATATCCTTCTTCGCTTCTTATTATTTCACAGTGGCGACTTTATCTTCTCACCTCTTATCTTACGGATAAATATTTTTCCAACAAGGAAATTTGCGTATCGAATCCCACTATCTTAGAATTGGAAATCCACTCGATCGAAGCGATAGAATTTTCTTCGCGATGATGAAAATCGAATCGAAGAAGACGAACAACTCGTATGATGTAATACTCTCATCCTCGAACGAAGGATCATCCTAGTTTCCATTCTCGTGAACAAGATCGTTCCTCGCTTAATTGACCGCTCGATTTCTTCGACAAGAAAGGAACCATTTGGAAAATTGCTCAAATTTCTATCAGCAATTTCGCGAGCGAGTCCTGCCGATGGAATAAAAGGCCGATGGGGAAGGCGGAAGGCCGAGAATAAAACGCGGGGGAGGGTGGTGCGGAGAGATATACTCGGAGGAGAGAAGCTCGCCTTGTCAAAGGTCCGACGCGGAAAAGTCGTTTCGTTCCGGCCATTGTCAAGTGCCCTCGTCCTCGAAGAAGAATCCTAAAGGCACTGTCGTCGTCCTGCACGCTATCTTTACGACGTCCTTTCGCTTCCACGAGCAACTTTTCACCCCTCGCGTCCCCCTCTTTCACTGACTACCTTTCCACTGAATGCTTGTCAGAACCAGAAGACATCTTTTGTGGCGAGTTAGTGGTTCGAAGAAAATTGTGTGTTGTACTCTTCGATATCTGGCGAACCAACCTTTCTTTCCTCTTCCCCTTCTCCTTCCTCGTCCTTTCCGACCAGATTCCCGATTTCTTCGTTTAACGAGTAGATACGTAATTGTACGGGGATGATGATATCGCTTTGGGCGATCGAGAATAAAGTGTAATGGCGTTAAAACTTCTTCTTGGGGCGAGATGAAATTCTATAAAAATCTTATCCTTCTCAAGATAGGAGCAAGAAAGGGAGGAAACGTATCCTTCCTTGAAAAAAATCCTCTCTCGTTCGTCGCCTTACGATCCGATTTACGATCACGAAGAACTCGTATTCGCTCGTGAATTCGCGAACATCCCTACTTCCATCCACCCCCCCTCCCCCAATCATCTCGTACGTTATTCAGCGTAGACGCAAGAAAAAGGAAGGTAAATAAAAAAGAAAAAAAAAAGGGAGCTATAATATTGAAAACCGCCATCGGTCATGATTTTTCTCGCCAACGATAGCGCACCTCGAGTCATTAACGTTTTATATAACGTTCGTGCATTGCGAGAAGAATGGGATGGCGGGTTAAAAAAGGAGGGGTGAATGGCGGGGGTGTCGCGATAATAGCTATGATTAGAGTCGCAACGGCATATGGATGGCGCGGTTTTTTTTTTTTTTTTTTTTTAATGCGGTTCTCAGATTCCACGAACGCTCCATATGTACGCCTACGTACGAGCTAGGGTCCAGAAATAAAAATGTCGACACGATTCACGCACAAAGGCGGTGAATTTTAATAATAGATTTATGCGCATATGTTAAGTACGCTACCGTCATTATTTCCGAGGGACGATGTCAGGAACGACCGGTTTAACGTTTAATGGTATCTGCAACAATTGCGCGCTTACGTCGTAACCTAGTACGGTTTTTGAAATTTTCATCGAGACCCGACCACCACACTCCCTATTCTTTTTTTTTTTTTTTTTTTTTTTTTTGCATTCGATTATCCTCCCCCGTTCGGCGTTGAAGGCGTCCTCCGAGGTGTGACTCCGAGAGCCGCGACGGTCGCCATCTTGAGAACGCTGTGCGTTCATCGCGTGTGATCATCGTTTATGCATGCGTTTCTTTATGTTTTCGATGCCTCGAGGGACGTCAAAGACGGATCTTCGATGAAAAAAGACAAGCCAAAGGCTCGAAGAGGGGTGGTGCGCGATTGGTATCTTAATTTTACATCGTCGCCGATGATTTAAACGAGCGAATCGATGATGACGAGGCACGCGTGTAGTTTCGCGATCACGACAGAGCGAAAGAATTATTTCTTACGGGATTATTTCTCATCTTCTTTCTTTTACATAACAATTATCAAAAATTTATCCTTTTTCGTATCGAACGTCAATTTCTTCTTTTCTCCGCGTCACAATTCTATATTATGATTTATTAACGATATTATAAATCTCTCCCTTGTGTAAAATTCGGATGTTACATGTTTTATATATATATCTTTGGAACAGGGACGCGTTTTTAAGAATATTCCTCGAAATAATTATCGAAATCGTTTCGAAAATTGATTTATCGTCGTTGAAGAATAATCTTACGCTGTACAATTGTCTCGGCGCGGTCGCCATTTTGTCATTACGCGTTCAATCGAGATACATAAATCGTTTAAAATCCCCATCGTTCTGCAGCAGGCCCAGAGGGTTTATAGCACCGGTGGTACTCGAAATAGCCCCTTGGAAAATATTTTTCTACTAATGGCTCCGGTCTATCAACCCCTTGACGCAGCCGCCTTTCTCCCGGACTCTTTCCCTTGTCGATGTACGTATGCTCGGTAAGTAATTGAACATGGTCACGTGAAAACAACCCCCGTGTGTCGTATGATAAATGCTTAGACCGAGGGTTGCACAGTGCGGCGAACGCGTTCTCCTCCGGAAGGAAAGAAAAATGGAGGACGACGGAACGCCTCCGAAACGTGGCTCGCTCTCTCTCTCTTTCTCTCTTCTCTCTCCTCTCTCCTCTTAATGCTCTCTCCTCCACCGACATCACAATCGACGAAATTTGTAGATAATCTCAAAGTAATCGCGTGTACCGATGCTTCCAATTTTTCTCGAAACGTTTGCGGCAATTTTAAAATGATTTCTCTTGATATCGAACGGACATCTTGCTCGGTTTATAAGGTTTTAATATTTTTATATTCTCTCTTTATCGACACGTTGCGTAAATTTTATATATATATATTTTTTTTTATAGATAAAATTAAATTCAATCGCAATCAATTTAAAACGGTAAAAGTTTAGAGCGATGCGCGCTCTATAGGATTTTTTTTTTAAATTTTATCAATTAATATATCGCCAAGAAAGAAGATCGATGAGAGAGAGAAAAGAGAGAATTTACCACGCGTTTTCGATGCGATGTCGAACGATAAGGAATATTGGTCGACGAAATTTATCGACACGCGCATTGGATATCCCGAGAAGAATCGTTTACGTTCGAGATATTATCGATAGCTTAAAGAAAAGTACAATTCTCGATTTAGCTTACAAACCACTCTCTCCACCGAGCACCCTCCTTTTCGTTCTGGAGAACGTTTATCCCTAGCTCATGCATAACAAAAAACTTGGCTCGAGGATAATTCTTCTTGAATTCTACCCTCTCGAAGGAAGAAGAAGAAGAAGAAGAAGAAGAAGAAGAAGAAGAAGACGGCCTCGATCGCATTAGGGTACGGTTTTCGATGCAAATTTCAAGGTTTCCGAGATCCGACTGTCGGAGTCAGTTGGTTCGCCGATGACGGCGAAGAATTCTCCCGCAAGTCGGCTCGTTAGCTCGTTATTTAACGGCGATTTAACGGCTTCCTCTCGGTCCCCGCGTTTAGTTTTCGGGCCTGGTTAAGTGACGGCCCGCGTGATTTCACATTTAAATCTGATAATCGGGTTTCCCAGCCACGGAGGGGGCTGAAGAGAAAACGAAACGGGAGTCGAGAGTCGGGCCGCGGCCGCCATCTCTGCGTTCTCTCCCTGCCATGTTGATTTTTGTGCGGGCAGAAGGGTGGCTGTATACGAAGAGACCGCTCCCTCTTCCGAGCAACTGGCAAACTTGGCCAAATTCCGCTCGATCCGGGATCGAAGGTCCCGCGATCGGTGATCGAGTTTCGCCGGGAGGCCGATTTTTCGAAAACGATGGAAATTGGACGGAAATTTTTTCAGACGGCGATTCGGCCGTCTCTCGCTCGGCAGGGACTCTATCCCGAGTTATTACGAATGTCCCCACCTCCTGTTTGGATATCCCCACCCGTTGTAACACTCCCGAAGGGCTGGTGCACACAAAGCACACATCTACCCCATTACGGTACAGTCGGCGCAAAGAGGCAGCCCTTTCGAGCGAGATTATTATCGGCGTGGCAGGCGAGGCGAGGCGAGACGAGGCGTCGTGCTTGGTCGATTCGCACCGACGACGAAAGCGTGGCGAGGGCCAGGTATATATAAAACGTGGAACGACGGAGAGCATCGCCGATCGGTATTTTCGACTTTATTCGAAAACCGCATCGGTGGGCGGCAAAAAAGGGGTGGGTGGAAGGGGGAGAGGCTTGGAGAAATCGGGAGGCGTCGTGGTGGCTCCCTTGCCGCTACCTTCCACCACCCCTTCCCACCGCGCACCCCTCGTTTTTTTTGCATTAATTAAAAGCTCCTGCCTCCGGGCCGCCAGTAGTACGGCCATCTTGGCTCGAGGCACGCCCCCTCTCCTTTGTTTTCCGATTTTTTTAATGATTTCTCCTTTGCAGACGCGTATCCTTCTCTCTTTCTCAACCATCATCCCCCTTCCCTCTCTTCCATCGCCCTTCGATCCTCTCTCTTTCGCTCTCGCCTTCTCTCCTCCTCTTCCTCCTCCACCTTCTCCTTCCTCTCTCTCTCACTATCTCTCTCTTTCTCTCTCTCTCTTTCTCTCTCTATATATATATACACACCTATATATACCTTTGCAACCTTCCGAACCTTCTTTACCCCCCTCGATCCTCTCGTCAACCCCTCCCTCCCTCCCCCCCCGCAATCCCCTTTCTCTCTTGTTTCAGTCGAAATTCGCCGCTTCCTCCCGCCTCCTTCTCGATGCATTACCGCATCTGTATCGATGCCCGTGTACGTGTATACTAGTGCGCGCGTGTTGCACTCACGGGACTGCGAGAGCATCGAGAGTGCAAATGTGCGTCTCGCGTAAATACGCGCGTGAATCGAACTTGCATCTCCGTTTCGCTCGAGAGGGCCGAACCATAATACCAATTCGCAGAGAACGGTGAAACAGCGGCGTGGCGTGGCGAGGCGAGGCGAGGCGAGGCGAGGCAACTGATAGGGGGCTCGAGTGCGAGAGAGGTATAACGAGCAATAGGGTAAAGGAGCATAGCGTGGTAAGCAAAAGAGAGAGAGAGAGAGCACGAGCACAGGGCATGCTTTTCGAAATAGTTCACGATCGCTGCCACCGACACGGGGACCACTCAGCCTCCTGCCCTTTTCTGCGTTTAGTTTTTTGCCACCAGTGCGTGGCGTCAGGTTACGCAGTTTACACGTCCGATATTCGCTTTTTTTTTTTTTCTTTCTCCCGATCGCCTCCTTACTCCTCCCTTTTATCTCTTTTCTTTGCTCGGATGATGGCCAAACGGGGACGGGGGTCACGTCGATCGACGCTTGATACAACCAGGATCCTTCCATCGGTATGTCTTTTCTTTTTTTTTTTTTTTTGTTCTTTTTTTGTTTTCTTTCCATTTGATTTCGATTCTTTTATTTCGCTCGTTTCTTTCTTTCTCTTTCTTTTTTATTTTTTTCTTTCTTTCTTTCTTTCTTTCTTTCTTTCTTTCTTCTCCGCAGTTTATATTATATATATATATATATATCTCGTAGAACCTATTTCTCTCACGATTTGACGCGTTTTCTCACGGGTTTTCTGACGAAGATTTCAAATTTAGTCGAGGAGCGTTGATCCTCGGGAGCGCAGCATGGTTTGAATTTTCCTCGTCGAAATTTTTATACGCGTCGAATATAGCGTAACGTACAATTATCAGAATCGTCCAGGAAACATTCGTGGAACAATTTCGAAATTGTTGGAAACGAGGCGCGAAGCTTCGCGTGCAGCATCGAAACTGTCCACGTCCAGACCCCCAGATAAAATATTTTTCGCTACGTTTCGCTACGAAAAGTTGGCGCGTATATCCCGAATGGATATATTCTTATTGTAAAAAGCCTGGGACATCTGCGCTCGACAATGTTTGGATACGTTCGACGGCGGCACACAACTTTTTGTCCAGTGGGATTTCAATGCGGTCGCCTCCCAACTATATAACGGAATACGTCGCAAATACGAAAATTTTCGAACACTTTGAGAAACGGTCCGTCGTCGAGGCAAACTCGTGAAATTCGATTCTCCCTCGAATCAGCCTTGGGGAATCGTTAAGGATGGTTTTATACGATGCTCGTGGAATAGGCTCGTAAATTCGCGTAATTTTTCCATCAACACCGTCAATCAAATGATTAATACGATTTATAATCATTTTATCTTTTCCTACTCGTCGAAAGAGATTCGCGGTTCGGAGAATAGAATAGTCTTTTTTTCGAAATCGTTCGAATCGAATAATCACGTTCACGTTCCACGTCCACGTTTATGCGGAAAATTTTCTTGCCTGCGGTCGCTTCCACTCGCTTTTCTTTGCACGCTCTCTAAACGAAGTTTCTCGACAAATTGAGCATACCTTATTTAGAGAAGTGGAAACGAAGTTCGATGGAAGGATCGTTTGCCACGCGACGGATGCCGCGATCCGTCGGCACGTAGGCCTACTACTCGTGCGCCCATCTCGCCTCCTGTTTAAGTAGAATTTCCCGTCTGACCCACGGAAATTGCAAAATTGTAATTTATCGTTCCTACCTATTTCTTCGTCTCGTGATATTGATATCACGTTTATTTATTACATTCAGTTACAAACAATTCAAATTGGGTGGTTAACAATTCAACTTTGACGTTGTAGAAAGAAATTTTCTATCGTCTTCAAATATATTAAATATCTTTTTCTATCGTTGAATAAATTAAAATCTTTCTTCTCTCTTTTTTTTTTTTTCGAAATCGAAAAAACGAAAATTGGAAACGTAGTAATATCCTTCGAATTATCTCTCGGAGAGGAACAGTTGAAATTTTTTTTGAAAACAGAGACGACGTATTTTCCATAGCTCGTTGAAAAAAAATAAATTCGCCGGTCATCGATATTTCCCTTCGTCTTCGTTT
Organism: Apis florea; assembly: GCF_048593485.1. Lineage (NCBI taxonomy): Eukaryota > Metazoa > Arthropoda > Insecta > Hymenoptera > Apidae > Apis > Apis florea. The sequence continues at coordinate 2,451,684 of NW_028256416.1, read as the reverse complement.
GCAATTAGTCCGGCAATGAATGTTTATTCAGTGGGATCCCCGAGATTTTACGGGCGGGCAAGGAATTACAGTTTTCGCGAGAAGCTGTATTGTGATAGAAATTACATCTCCTCCGTCCGAGGATGTAAATTATTTGTAGTCGTGGCCTGAATGAAGAGTTCATTAGCAGCACTTGTGCGTCTTTGTCGTAATTACTGATGTACCTACACGGTTCCAACGCGGGAACACCGCGTGTAAGTTCGGGGGAAGAAATCCGCGTGAACGTTGTAATTAAATTGTTGCGCATCGCCGACTTCATTATTTATATGCTTATTTGCATCGTATAATGCGCGTGAGAGTAACGAATTGTACGTAGTCGCGTCGTCCTATCGCGATGGAGATTAATTAAAACGAATAAATTACAAGAGATGTAAAAATAAAAAAAAAAAAAAAAAAAAGAAAGAAAGAAAGGAAAAAAGAGAGAAAGAAGGGAGGAAGGAAGGAAATAAATAGAAAGAAAAAGGAAAAAATAATAACAACGTGTAAATGATACTTGGCAGATAAATTAATAACGCAATAAGCAACGACAATGATCATTCTCGTCGTTACTCGTTTCGTAACTAACGTAAACGAGAAGATTTGCCAGGTTTTCTCCGTCCAGGTTTTTCTCGCTCTCCTCCTTTCGTCGAGAATCGACATGCCAATTACGACACACGAGCAAATTTGGCGCGAATCGCGATCGTTACGGAAACTGTTCAAAAGCGGAAAGCACCTGTCCTGTTGAGGAATCGTTAGGCGAGGGCACTCAGAAGTCTCAATTTCTCGGGATTTATTCCAATTTTACTTGGCAACGCGAACGATTACGGGAATATTCGATTTTAATTGTATTCGCCGTGGAAGATACCGATAACGCTCAACTTCCTTCCAGTCTGAATTCTGATTCTCTCAGATTGCCAGTTAGGAGAAGAGGTTGATGCTGCAATTAACGGTCTAAGAGTTAGACTTTAAGCGGGCTCTTTGATTCTCTGATATTCCGTAATTTGTGCAATTTCTCAACCTTCCTCGATTCAAACTCCCCGAGATATACGCCTTTCTTCGAATGTACGAATTTCTTCCTTTCTCTCTCTCTCTCTCTCTCTCTCTCTCTCTCTCTCTCTCTTTTTTTTTCTTTCTTCCTTTATTCTATAAGATTAAACGTTGAAACACGCTGGTAGCGACGGAGCAAGGATAAATGCGATAAGGAAGAGCTCGCTCGCTCGTAGATCTCCAAAGTGGCCTCTGTATCCTCGGAGAATAACCGACGTTGCACGTCAGCAATCTAATTTTTCAATTTCCTCGTCGACGCATCGCCTCGAAGCGACGCGACATCCATTGCTCTCAATTTTCATCATCCGAGAATCGGGGAGAAATCGTTCTCTTCATTCGCGTATTATCGCTTTCTCCACCGCTTCTTCTCCTCCTACAGAAAATTACTATTACTTTACTTTGCTTTTCGAGTCGAAATATCGGCGAAGATGATTCGAAAATTTTCGACAATCCTCGTCGACAGTCCCAGGTGAAAAGAAAAAAAAAAAAAAAGAGAGAGAAAAAATCAGGAATAACGCGAAGAAAAACGCGTGAGAACTCGATTCAAAGTTGTTATTATGTTATTCCAAGTGTATCTGGTTCTTTGCGAATATGCACAAAGATACATCCATCGGTCAGGTAAAAGGTGTTGGAAACAAGGTGTGCTCTCCGTCCGTTTTCAGCCACCGATCCACTCGAGAGCCGGTCGCGGAGCGACGCGTAAAAACGCGGCCGAACGCGTCCCACGGGTGCGAATAATCGAATGAAAACGAGGGTCCCCCGTCAGGGCCCTGCCACCTCCTCAATGTCCGAGCTAATTTGTCGAAGAATCGAGTTTTGAAATTTGAGATACATGGCCGTGGAGCCATGGAGCCGCGCCTCGAAGACTTGTCAGCCAGTCTTTTCATGCTTTCTTCAATTCCTACACCATTCCATTCTCAATCCCCCCCACCCGTGACGCCCCTTTTCATTGTGATCCACGCTTGACCCATCGTGTTTGCGGGATATTTTGAAATTCGAAATTGTCTTCGGTGTCGAGTCGCATGTTTTTTCAATTCGGCCGCCCCTCTCTCGAGAATCCTTGCCCTTCGACCACTTTCCTATGGGCACAAAGATCCTCTCCTTCCCTTCCCTGCATTTCTACAACGGCGCCGAGTTATCAAACATTTATATCGTATCCCCTTTTGTGCACACGAAAACGACGAGAACGAGGCGAGGCGAGAAATAGAGTTTCTTCTTTTGTGTTCGCCATTGATGGACAATTTTATACATCGATGGCCTGCCCGCCCGACCTGCCTGATGAATATCGCGTGTTTGTCCTCTCGTGTTTGTATTCGCACAAAAAACGATACTCCTTTTGCCTAAAACATTGTCTTCGTCTAAACAACTACATGGCTACATTCGCATCGCGAGAGGGAGGCGCGTGAATAGGCTCGCGCTTCGGCTCGTTTTTCACGCGCGCGAAGAAAGGCGGAACCCTCCCCCGTAACTAGCATCGCCTATCGAAAACAGTGGCACTGTGCGGCCACTGTGTGTTCTGAAAAGTCGGGACGAAGGGATCTTTTCCCGCGATTCTCGCGCAAGGGTGGAAACTCGTGTTCCCGCGTTTCGACATTCTCATCCGGCACAATGCGGCCACCACGGTTGCGTAGAAAATTACCTAGATGCGAACTTGAACGCGTCTCGCCGCCATCCGTTCCATTCGCATAGAATCCCGACAATGCTCGCCCGTTTGCACGGTTAAGTCGACAAAATAACATTGTCCACCACTCTTTCCTCGTTCCGTTGCTCGCCCTTTCCACCGCGTCTCCTTCTCTTCCTTTATCCTCTCCTCGCTCCTACGCATCGCAAATCCTTTCGTGCACTCTCGCGTCAACAGCAGGCAACAGTTTCGAGTACGTCACGATGAAAACAACGACGCCGTTGTTGCACTTCGTTTACTTACTACTCCTCCTCGTCGAAGGGAGGAAGTTCGCAAACACGGAAGGAAGGCGCGTTGGATACCTCTCGATCGCGAGAGGCTATCGTGGAGATAATTTCACCTTTGAAAATATTCCCTTTCGCAATTTCGTTTTCGGGAAGAATAGATGTTTCGGTAGGCTGGTAAGGTTGGGTCATCGGACAATTTCCTCGTTTGGAGGGGAAATTTTTCATTAAATCGACCGTGCCGTCCATTAAAACTCTCGACTCGGCGCGTCCTTTTGTCACGAGAATATAGGTTTCCTTGATCATTTCCCCGCAGAGAGCGTTGCATGCACGAGCTTTAACTTGACCGGCGACGAGACGAGGAACGACAAAACAGGCTTTGATGTGCCAGCTGGAAATGCAACGTGAAAACGTTCTGTCGTTTACGAACATCGTCTAACGCGCGCTCCCAGACTTTCAACCGCGCCCGCTTTGATGCGGAAAATTGCGTTTGATTAGAGAACCACCACGCGTCATGGTACGTACCCTCCTCGCTCACCACCCGCTGCTCGTCCTCCAACTCACCACGGATTCATCGATATTTCTCGCCTTTTCGCGACTCGATCGACACGTTTTTGGAAAAACGGATCTCGAATCACTCAGCCGCAGCGAGAATCCGTAATCACTCGTATCGACCGGTTATATACATACCATATGTACCAATTTATCCAAGCAATTCCAATCAAGATCAAGCGAAGAACGTCTCCACCGTCTCTCGACGCGGTTTCATCTGCAATTCGATCCTCTTATTCGATTATCTTTCGCGGTTGAACCGCGGTAAATACCAGCTAGCCTCGCATCTATCATCTATCATCCGTCTATCCGATGACAGGCCCGCGCCAACAACAACCCCCTCCCTCTTCTCTCCACTCTTCCCATCCCACGTCTTTCGCTCCCGTGGCGTAGTGGCACCGACTATCAACAATCAACACCCTCGAGAGCAGAACGCGGTGGCGAGAGGGAGCGAAGAAGAAGAAGAAAGGGGTGAGAGACGGAGGAAGGAGCGAGCGAGGGAGAGAGAGAGAGAGAGAGAGAGAGAGGGGGGGTGAGAGTGAGGGCGAGGGTGAGGATGAGGAGGAGAGGGAAGAGGAGGAGGAGAGGAGAACGGTTTTCTCCTGCTCCACCCCGCGCGGAGCACGCGATGCTGACGGTGGATACGGTGGAAAAATGTGTGTGCCGGGCTATTCCGGCAGCTCGTGGGAGAGCTCGTTCGATTCTCAGTGTCTGGAAATAATTAGAGGCCGAGGTGGCCCGGGTGTTGCCACGGCAACCGCCAATCAGAGGGCAAAGAAAAATTTTTCCTTTTATATCGCGCATTTTTCTCTGCTCGCCCCGCGGAAAGGGGCTCGCGGCAGAGTGCGCGGGGTGGCTGGCTCGCTCGCTCGCTCGCTCGCTGCGGATCACTGCCGAGGGGGTTGCCAAGCCGCCGCTCCCCGTCCTCATCCCCCACGGAAGATAATGTATGCAAAGACACGTTGAAACGCGTGGATATATCCTCGCGTCCGTGTACCGGCCGTGTGTATACGTGTACACGCATCGGTGAGCGTGTGAACCGCCCGACGCCAAACACCCAGGAATCTCGATTGCGCCTTACACCCCCGCCCGCCCTTGTCTTCGCCTCGAAACAACCTCGCCGATGCAACCTCGATGCAGTCTCGTCGCAGCCTCCAACACGCGAATTTTCTCCGCCGACGGACACGGCCTCGCCCCTCTCTTCCTTCTCCTCCTTGTCGCCCTCGCCCTCCTATTATTGTCCATTGTCCGTTGTGAAGAGAAACAGTAGGCAGGCAAAAATTCGATGGTAAAGATTCCGAGGGGAGAGGATCGGGATGATCCGATCCGATTCCCTCGATACTCTTCCGGTTTCGAGGTGAAAACGAACGAGAAGGAAACCCAAGGAAATGCATTTAGGCCGTGATTCGCTCGGCGGGGAAAATAGAACACGATTGACTCGTTCTACTTTTTCCTACTGCAATTGTCTTTCGGCCTCGTACGCTTTGTCGAAGATTTCGAAGAACGAAAGCTCGCGCAATTACGCACGCGAGATAACTAGACGCAGGCAGAGCTATGGATGAATAACCGAATGCGAGAAAGTTTCTCGCATCTCTGACGACGTACACATATATATATCCTCGCGGCGACAAACAGCCATCCCATTAGAAACGGGAGCGAGATGTTGTTTATTATTTCGTTTGCCACGATGGCTCCGTACGTACGAAAACATTCTCTTTGATGTGGGGGCCGCGTGTCTCGTGGCATCGGCTTTTTCAATTAATGCAAAAAGGAGTGTCTTAGGCCGACACCCCATGGAACACTTCACCACCTCGCTTTCAAAAATGGCGTGCGTGTGCCAGAAGAGACATGTTTCCTATTCAAACCGCGCCTCGTTGTTGCCTTCCTACGATCGCGAACAGGACGAAGGCAATACGAAAATTACACACCTTTTGGGGCAATTGATGTTTCGCAATCTTCTACCTCCAACCTTCGTCCAATGCTATTATTCCATCTTTCCATCAACCGTACAATTCATCGTTCGATGGTTGACAACAGACATAACGTAAGAATTCAAACCTGGCAACAATTTAATAATAATAATTATAATAATTTTTTCTTTATCTTTTTGCAACTTTTCGCACGAATCGATTTTAATCTGATATAACGCTCGAAATGTTATAAATTTGTGGAATCGTTCGATTGATAATTTGTTCGAGATACCTTTGCTGTAAAATCGTTTTTCTTTCTTTCTACGCCATCTACCTAAAAACTCGAATCGGATTAAATTTCTTGCGCGGTTGAATTCTTACTTTTCTAAGTAAGTAAAGTGTGGTACCTCGAAACCTAGGGCTACCCTCCCGAGAATGATGGAAAAAACGTCCTTGCGCGTGTCAGGTTCGATGAACGCGATGGCGAGGCGGTATTCGAAGGAAAATAATAAATGTGGACGCGCATTGAGAAAAAGAGGTTCTTTCCGTACCGAAACGAAGTGTGGGTGTCACGAACCAGCACGGACACCGGTGAATGGTTCTTATTTTGGTTTGGTTTGACAGTGAGCCCCTTTGTTTTCGGCTAAAACTGAAAGCCGTACCTGTTTTAATTAACTTATTCAAACGATATCGCGCCGGATATGTAATGTCACCGAGCGCGGACATTCAGAGAGAGACGTCTAAAAAGACCTCTTCGGATACATGCAAGCAGGTCGCACGACCATCCCGAAACTTTGGAACTATTGGAACCGGTACGAAATATCACCGACACTTTCCATTGGCCCCATAACCGGATCCACGCTTCGAACGTGGATTATCGCGCGAATATCGATACGAGACGCGACGAACTTTCGATTCTAATTTCAACGTTTCGTTCTTGCCTTCGTATACTGTTGGAATCGCGTTCGTCGATTTACAACTCTTTCCGATTCTTTAATCCTTCGTAAATTATTTATCGCTATTTTCACGGATTGTTAAAAAATAACGGTGTTAAAAGTAGACGTCGGACCGATCGAAAACCGATCGAAAATGGCGCGTATCGGGATCGAAAATCGAAAAAAAAAAAAGAAAAAACAAGAATTCATCGAAGTTTCGGGTTTCCACCGGTCAAAATTTCTTCCGGTGGGCACGGTTTGCGCGGCAAACAGTACACCGTGGTAACACGACACGTATATCCCTTCTTGGCAAGCACGTGGGAAGAAACGGTCTCCTAAATACGCTCATAGAAACCGAGACATGAGCACCGATGAAAGGGGTGTGTTTCAAAACATGTCACCTTCAATATCGGCATTGGCCATCGATCCGATACTGGCTGGACGTGCAACAGAGAGACCGGATCGGATCTTTTCCACGCGATCATCCTCCTCCATTTCTTCTTTCGCGTCTCGATATCGAAACGAATACCATGGGATGTAAGATCGTTGTCTTCTTGTCGAATTCAATCTCTCTCTTGTTTGACAGATATCGGGAACCAATTCTTCTTGTTGTTGTTGTTGTTGTTTGTTTCCGGTTTTAATAATCCGTAAATTGATCAGGCGAGAAGGATGGAGGAATGGTGAAAGGGGTGAGATCGATTTTATTGGCTCTTCTAGGTTTACGATCGAATTCTCTGTTTTTTTTTCCACGATGATCCGATCTTCCTGTTCCTGTCATCCTTTCTTCCGGTGTGGATTTCTTATTCCCTCCTCGATGTGCCGATCTTTTAAGCTTTCGATCGTGTTTAGACAGGCTTCGAGTATTTTTTATTCGTTATTCGTTAAATTATTGGGAAGATTAAAGCGAGAAGCGGAACGATTCTTGTTTAAAAATTTAACCAACGTCGCGCCGATCTTTGACGTTTCATCGTTCGCGTTTACCAGATGGATTATCGTCTTTCACTTTTGGCCTCTATTGTTTCGATTCCTGATATGTAAGCGATATAATTTACTATCAATTGACGACCTGATCAATTTCCACTTCGATTAACTGGACGCGGTTAATTGAACGACGCAAATTTAATATACGCAAATTCATGCGTAGTGTGAACAGTGCGAATTAATTTATTTGATAATCGATCGTATAAATTCGTTGCAAAATGTTCGAAAATTAGCGCGTGCATATATCTATCTATACAGCTCTAATAAGATCGTTTTTATTCGAAAAAAAAATTTTATCTTCCGAGGTTATTATTATGCAAATCATGCGGAAAAGATATATCATTTAATTTCTAAAAATTTTACGATTTACGTACGAAGGAAAAAATATGTTAAATAAATTTATGATTGAAATGATTATATTTTGGAATTTTTTATCTTTCTTCCGACATATCGAAGTATTTTCGTAGAAGTGCATAAAAGTGACATTAAAAAAAAAGGAGAAAAAAAAGAGGCTTCGAAATCTTTATTTCGAACGTTCTACCGTTAAAATTTATCAAATTTACGAAAGATCGAGTTGATCGAGTTCGACTGATGCAAATGATCGCTCATCGCGAGAGAAATCTCCAAAATGACGTACGAGTAAGCATGATTATACGACGACAAATGTAAAAAAGACGTCAGATTCGTCATTTAAAGCGTGTATCTACTTCCACGGTATTACAATACAATGTCGCGAAAGAAAAAAGAAAAGCGTCCAAAGCAACGTGTCTCCAAGGAAGCTCGCATTCCCAATTCACTTTGCTTCGTGTTGAATTAATGATGACTGAGTACATGACTCGGATTTTCATTACTCTCAATCTACACTTACACTTGAAACATTCGAATGCGTATCGTCTTTCTACGAAGGCGACGAAACTTCTTCCCCAAACTTGATCGTTACAGATATCGTCATCCGCGCGACAATCTTTGTTCTATCGTCGAGTATTAAAAAAATACCCAATTTGCAATTTGTCGAAACGAGGCTGATAAAGATTGAGAAGAAAGAATCGTATCGTTCTACTCGATCTAACAAGATTGGTCGAAGAAGTTCGCCGAGCGAATTAATATTTTCAATCCGCCCTCGCGATTTCGGTCCTTGTCGCGAAAAAACCCTGATACACAGACACGCACACACGCGAGCGTGCATCACCGGAGGCGGTAACAGGCGACTGCACACATAATGCGTCCCATCGACACACGTGTGCGTGTGCGAAGGCGCGCGCGGACGCGCTCAGCCGCGAGTAGAAGAAGGCGCGAGCGCGCCAAGAATTATGTGCGCGAATCTCGAGTGTGGGCGAGAGCCAGGCCCCCTCTGTCTCTGCCGCTTTTAAACAGTAAATACATTTTAGCGGTGTAGCGGGTAATGTGTAATATTTTTAATTGGATCTCTCCGTCTCTGTTCCACGCACGCACCAGAAACCTCTGAACGCGCCTCGCGCTGCGCTACTCCGCTCGGTTCCTCCTCCTCTTCCTCCTCCTCCATCCCTTCGGATGCTTCTTCCTGCGGCAAGAAAACTCCGCTCCAAACTCTCTCTCTCTCTCTCTCTCTCTCCTCTCTCCCTCTTCCTTTCCACTCCCCTCCGGTCCCGAGAACCTCCCTCGCGCTCACGTCGCTCACGGAACTTGTAATTATTTTCTCGTACCTTGTGGATTGTCGCGCTGTAAAATTTCTTCTCGACCGCCGATTTCTCTCTCTCTCTCTCTCTCTCTCTCTCTCTTTCTTTCTCTCTTTCCCTCGCTGTGCGCGCGTTGCCCCTATGTCACTACGCGGGAGCGAGATCGTCGTATCTGACGTCCACACGCCGCGGCACACGCGTTTTCCACCCTCTGTAACCACCTACCCTCCCGTCCTCCTCCTCCTCCTCCTCCTCCTCGCATTATATCCTGGCGGCTTTGGCAGCCGCGTAGCCTCCAGCTGGCATTAGACCCCGCAGAAAAGAACATTGAGGAATTAGTGACAGTGGCGGACGGCCGATTCTCTCGGTCGAGGGGGTGGCGCGGAGGAGGCATTGCGGCCTGAAAATTGAAAAGCAAAATGGCGCTTAAAGGCTAGAACCGAGGCTCCCCGCGAGCCGACGATACGGTGGTGCTAATGGCCTTCCTGTGGTCTCAATCTCGTCCTGACGGCTTCAAGAAGAATCCTGACGCCCGCGAGCTCTTCTTTCTCCGTCGTCTTCCTCATTGTGTCGCCGTTTCGCATCTGGCTATCGTAATTGCCGCCACGGTTTCTCGTCTATGCTATGAGGCCCGGCTCAAATGGGCTCTATGGAAGTGATTATCGACGATAGAGGCTCGGAGTCTTTTTCAGAGCGGAGGAGGACCAGAGCCGAGGGTATTCGCGACCACCGGTCTTGGATGGGCGATCGCTTTCAATGGACCGAGCTTCGATTTTTTGACCACCGGCGTCTAAACACCCTTCCAGGTTTCTGTATTAAATTTTCTTCGCGAGGCTAGATGAGTCCATGTTTCATCGTGATGATTCTTCGACGATCTTCTTAGGTTAATTACGGGTTATTTTCATCGAGTCCAACGATCGATGTCGATCGGTGTAATCGCTAAGCTTTCGAATAAAGTCCGTGTTCAAACGTCCACCATCTCGTGATTATCGAATGAAAATCAAACGTTGTTCGTCAAACAAAGGGCGATAGATAGAAATCTCGATTGTCACTCACGTGAGAAACGAACATCTGTTACCAGGTGCACGTGGATTTCGGATAAACATCTCAACCGGATGACGAAGAATTGCGTTATTATATCGCAACTGTGAAAACTGTCATCGCCGATAATCATCGATTCACGCCGTTGTTGAAACTGTTGTGAAGACACGTGAGCAATGAGTTTGCTAAACAGTATTTTTCACGGGTAAAATGGAAAGTTTTTTACTTACGAACGTATAATGGCGAATATTTTATGAAAAACATTTGAACGTTTATCATTTTAAAATTAACAATTAACACAATTATTTAAAACTGCATTAAAAAGTAATTCGATCAAAATTTATCATTTGATTTTTTGAAAAATGATCACATACTTTTGGCATCAAAATTTTTTTTGGAAATAAAGTTGATCGGTTTGAGTTCTAAATCGCCTAGTTATAGACTAGATCTAAATTTATGTAATATACAATTACTATTATAGATATAAATTTATACTTATTACTTTATTTCTCAAAAAAATGTTGGTGTCAAAAGTATGTAAATACATTTTTCAAAAAATCAAATAACAAATTTTGATCGAGTTACTTTTAATACAGTTCGATTTATGTATAATGATTGTGATATTAATTTATGCAATACAACCATTATTAGATATATAAATTTATACGATACTTACTTATTTTAAATAGAGACACCAAGGAATGGAATAAAATTCGAGAGATAACAGTCACGGAATTTGCTTGCCGTCGCAATGGCGCATTTCTTCTCCACTTTTAAGCGTTTTCGTTAAACACTTAGGAGGGACATTTTTAATATTTTTATTGATACAGACGCACGTCATTCCGATTGTACTTTATCGTACAACAAGGAACAATATACGGAACACATCCATTAACTTCTACAACTTGATATTATTGCCAATAAATTGCCGTAATTCTGCATTTCTGCAAAGCACGAATAAATTTTTCCTGTAATTATCTATTTTCTAATCCGTTGTTAATGAAAACGCGTATAATCGTCGAAATGCTGCAATTCGTTAATCAAGTCGATTATATAAATCTTCTGGTAAATCTATTTCTAAAAATCTCTCCATCGTGAGAACAAAATTAACAAAAATGTTAACAGCCATTTCGAGCAATCCTTGCGCAACTATAACATATGTCTCACACACGCAAGCCGAAACCCGAATTGAAAAGATTCACGTACCTTAAAAAGACGCCCAATGAAAATTTGCGTGGCGCAAAAGGGGCGACGTTCTCCAAACGAGGCGTAAGATCGGAATCACGTTGGAAATCGTGAATCGCGGCCGCTTCCACTTCATCAACACCCGATTATCTCGTGTTTGAAACGGGAAACGAGTCGGGGGGTTGTTAGGTTGCAATCGGCCATTGCCGAGAAAGATTGCAGTCGGTCGGGAGACGTCACTCTCCTTTTGTGCCTTTCTGCTTTCTCTCAATCGGCGCATAGGTCCACCATTTTGAACGGTTGGCGGACGTTGGCCCAATTTTTAGGGGTTGGTCTTTTGTAAACCGGCCGGCCAGCCCCGAGCAACCCTCCTGCTGCGACATTTATTTAACAAGGTAACGACATTACGGTGTTAGGTCAGATTAGGGGATCCCCTGGCGCGAGTTCGAGGGTTTAACGACCAATAGAATTTATTGTTACGGGTAATGTACGTGATTTTTCGGTTGTTACGTTTTCCCATGATGGCTACGGGATTGATTTTCTCCACGTCCGATCCCACTTCCATTGTGTGCTTTTTTCTTTCTTTCTTTTTTTTTTTTTTTCTTTTTTTTTCAAATATCGAGCTACGATTTAGAAGAAATCGTAATGATGCTTTTGTCGCAATATTTCGATCTCTCTCTCTCTCTCTCTCTCTCTCTCTCTCTCTGGGAAGAACCCTGAAAAAGAAATTTCAGAGTTAGAAAAATGATTTAAATCGTACGATTTCTCTATCGTATCGTTATTCCAACGTTATCATAATGTTACGACACAATGAGATATTATTCGAGAATATTCAATTTCGTGACATCGTTATCGAAGTAGGGAGAAGAAAATATCGCCGCATCGAGCAAATATTTGTCGGTTATGATATGCATCTCATCAGCCATTTTGTTCGTCCCCGGCAAAATCGAGGGAAGACAAACGCCTCGTTTGAACTACGATATCACGGGGTGGCTGTCAATTAAACATTCGTTTTACGGTGTCATCCGTTGATTGTTCCTCGAACGTTGATTAATAGTACGATTCGTCGGGGAACACCGAGAAAGAATAATAAAAGGAGCGCCATTAGCTCGCGCTCGGCCACCATCAACCAACCTCTAACGATTTATTTAGCCCGGGAAAAAGTGAAAAGTCGGTACCGACTCTATATAATACGCGAGAGTCGTGATTAGAGTTAACGAGGATTTTTACAGAACAAAAAACGCACCGACCAAACGAACGCAGAACTGAGACGAAAATATGGAAAAAAGGAGGGGGGAGGGAAGAGGAAAAGGACGTGAAGTTTCTCAGTTGAAATCAGAGAGAAAGAGGGGATGACGAAAAAGGGCAAAGAGAGAAGAAAAAATAAAATGTTCTCGAGTCGAATAAGTATTTCGCGCAGCGTCGGTGTAGGATATCATTATCATTTAATTTTCGCGTTCGACGAAACGGCTTCCGAATCCTGGCGTCGTTAACGTTAACACCGTGATTCGGTGGTCTTCGTTGTTTTCTATAGAGCGTGAAATTTAAATGTCCCAATCGATGCCCGATCATTATTTTCGTTGTTGCTGGAAACGCGACAAGTCTCTCGCGTAACTGGTACCGCGGAGAAAATGGGGAAAGATATTGAAAATACCGGTCTTCCATCGAATCAATGCATGTCTGATACGTCTTCTCGAGTCAATTTTATTTCTCGAAACGATCTATCCTTCGAGAAAAATCATCCTTACGGTTCTTCTTTATTGTATACAGGCGAATAAGATTGGATATAGTTGATTGCACCGTAACGATTTATCGTTTGAGACTAAAGTTAAGTAAAGTCAAACGGAATCAAGACGTGTCTGAATAATAAAAGTATCGTGAAAAACATTTCTTAAAACAGAAATTTTTATTCATTTTTAAATAGATTATCTCTTGTAGTTTTATGATTTTCTTTTATCTTTTGTGTGATTTTTATGCGTTTAAGTGAATTGTGTTTCAGCGAAAGAATTTTTTGTTTTATTAATGATTTATCCGTGTTCTTGTTTCAAATTGTATGATTTTCATTTGCTATTAATCGACGAAATACAGATATTTATCGATATCTGAATTATAAAATTATTATTTATTACGATCAATTTGTTGTTTCTATTGCTAATTTTTATGGATTTTATTGTTCAGAATTTTGCCCTTCTAGTGTAAAATTTTTATCTACATTTTATAAATCTATATTGCTTTAAAATTTAAGAAGAAACTCTCGCTATAAATTTAATTCACAAATTAAAAAAATATGAATATTAATATGTAATTTCTATTGAATGATTAAATATAATAATTTATAATATTGAATTTCACGATACTAATATGCGTCCATTTTTTATACATTTTCCTGTTTTCGTAATAAAAATTTTACGTTTCAAAGTTTAGTATGCATTTGCATAATGATATTAAAAAATATTTAAGTACTTCTCATAACGAAGTCAAAATATAATATCGCATATTGCATAAATAAATAGTTAAACGTCTTAAATATGCAAAAATTGAATATTCATTGAATGAACGTGATTAAAGTTTAATGCAATTTATAGAATTTGTGCATTTGGTAATGAAATAATTTACTAGACGGTCGTTAGTAATCTACGGTAAAAGAGATGAATTTTAGAGATATTTAAGCATACGTTGGCGCCATCTCTACGGTGAACGGTCAAATATAACGATTCGATTATATACAATTTTGCAATTTGTATAACGAGTAATATGAATATTAATGCATTATTGATAGAAAGAAAAAATATATTTCTATAATTAGAATGTTTCTTTTTTATTTTATTTAAGAATATACGTATTGTCTAGGGGGAAACTTCCACATCATAAACCGCCGACAAAGAAGAAATCTGTTATTCTCTAGTAGAAGTTTAGTGTTGGTTATATTGGCGCTACGATCGTTCTTACTAGTTCTTAGACGATAATTGATAAAATATAAATATCGAATATTTAAAAATTAATATAGATTTCTATCCATAATTCTATTCATTTCTAAAAATACGTATCATCCATTCTCCCAATAGCAATTGATTGCATTTATAAATGTCGGTGCAACGATACATTATTCATTCATTTATATGTAATATATTTATATTGGATCTTTGATTTTTAATAATATCTATCACGTTAAACCGATAAAAAAACAAGCTCTTTTATTTTTTAACACCATTCAGGTCCAAATAATGAGACCTACTTTTCACAAATATGATTCATTTCTACGATTCTAAAATATCGTAATGTAATAATGTACAGTGACGATCCATTGATTAAAAAAAAAAAAATAATAATAATAATTTAAATTTCATTTAAAAAAAAGACAAACTAAACGACAAAAATAAGTCAAAGTGACAAACGAGTCATCTTCATCTCATCGTTCCATTCCCTAGACCATACACAGAAGCGATGCGTTCCACTCCAATTCTCTTTGACGCGAATCAACCTAGAATATTGGGGGAAAAAAAAAAGAGGAGTGAAAAAAAAAGGAAAGAAAAAAAAGAGATCAGAACTCGTGCATCCTGGATCGAGATATATTTCCCGCGCGGCGATGCCAACAAGAACGGCATCGGTGTTTTTTCGGTTAATCGATAAGACAGTTGCCGCTGGCTGTGACTCGTTTCCTTATCATTGGCCTAGTTCGAGGTCAGGCTACCGAGGGCGCTGCACGCTTCGTGCTCGCTCCTCCTTCCACCGCCTACATTCAAGTCGGACTGAACATTGACTGTCGTCGGACAGGCCTCGTCGGCGGAGCGAAAGTTTCGCGTGCACGCGTCTCGTCGTTGCGAGTAAAATGACGTTTATCGGTCCACGCGGCTATTCCGTTGATCGTCCGTGGCCCAGGCACGTCCACGTTTGACGTGTTATGTGAACCTCCTGCACCTGGAAATCGGCTGTTCGTGCTAGCATGAGTATTTCTCAGGAAAGCGCAGCCACGATCGTGTGCAAGGAGATCTTCGACGGAGTCTCGCACCCGTCAGACGAAGGTACGTGGAAAAACCACGAATTTAAAACCACCGTATGCCACCAGCCTCCTCCAACCCATCCTTCCATCTTTGGTGTCACGATCGATCTAGCACGGGGTGGTTTTCTTCGCGACTGTCATCCACACTTCCGGCTCCCTTTCTCTCTCTCTCTCTCTCTCTCTCTTTCTCTCTCCCCTTCCCTCTTAATCCTTGGAAAAGAGGGTGATTGATTTGGGAATCGGTGCCTCGGGTACGCGATTTCTATCATCCTGCCGCGTTTCCTCACCCTTTTCTCCGCTTCCTCTGAATTATCGTATGAATCATGCCGCGAAACAGTTAATTAGCCTGATCAAAGGTTAAATAATCTACATCGAGTATTCGATTATAATATTCAACGATACGTTACGTAAAAAAAAAGAAAGCATGAATATATATCGTAATTGCTTGTAATTCAGAGGAACGAGATATGGGTTCTTTGTCCCAGGAATATATTGTTTTGTTGGATTTAATTTAATCTTTATCGATAGAACCACCGTTGTACATTCGAAAAGGCACGATTAAATAGATATCTCTCCTTACACGAATATTTCGAGACGACAGCTAATTACTTTTTTGTTTAGAAAGACGCTAAAAAGAAAACGAAAATTAAAATATTTCAAAAATTCGAATTATATTCGAAAATGGCCAACTGGTAAATTCACTTAAGGGGAGGAAGAATCGGATAAAAATTGTTAAATAAATAAAGGAACAAGGGATTAAAATGGTAAAAAGTCATGGAGAAAATGACAGAGTTGAATAATTTCGGAGGTGAGTTTTCTTGTTTATTTACACCCTGCTCGTACGGGAACACTGAGCCCGTACCCGTAGCGTGGCGAGGAAAATCAATAGAATCCGCAGTGCGGCGAAAGTTTTGTCATAAGCCTCGAGGACCTCCCACCTTGGTATCCGTGCCATTGGCCAGTTTCCATGGGTCAAAATGCATCGAGTGGTCCAAAAACGAGGGCAGAATTCGTCCTACCGCTTCGTTTCGCGCGATTGTCCACAAAACGGGTGAAACTTTTGCGCGTAACCAGTGTGATGGTTACGAAATTTTAGCCACCGCAAGGAAGACAGATGTGGCGGTTTCCCCCGTACCCGGAGCCACCTGTCAAAGACTTCCATGATGGAATTTTAAATCGGTCCTCTTTGCAGCGCTGTCGTCGCGATTTCAGTTTCCTAAGAAAGTGTAAACCTTTCAACATCCTTGATTGAAGGCACAAACGACTCTTTATTCGCCGACTTTGCCGTTAATCGTATGTTTGATCTTAGACATCGGTATTTCCGATGCTCGATGCATTATTTCGCTCGCTCTTTTCACGTTTACAAGAATTAATTTTCGTGCGAAAGATACTCGATAATAATGAAAAAACGAAGAAATTCCTTGGAGAAAAACTTTGAGTTTATTCGTCATAAATGAAATCAATTTTCGTTGGAAAAAGTTGTTGTTTTTAATACGAGGATAAATTATTTATAAGAGAAATTCGATGGGATGCAACAAATGAGATATTTAATTAAACGGAATGGTGAAATTAACTTTGTAATGGATTCATTTTTTTTTTTTTCATCTTTAAGCGTATTTTTGTGACTTTTGTATAGTGATATGTACAATATCGTAGATATTTTATTGCAGATCTTTATTTTATCTTACTTTATCCGTAAATATGAAATTAATTTAGACACAATCCTAATTAGGATCAATCAAAGAAAATTTATTTAGATGAATACAACGAACGTGAAACTCTCTGTGAAACATTACCACTAATTGAATTGAAGTTTGATGCGCGGATCACTCGAACTTTCGTTTCACGGTTAATGATTTCAGAAAATTAATTTTCGTACCTATATAAGATCACTATAGAATTTATGATGCACGAATATTTTTCGACGTCCCTCTAATTCTCTACAGAAACAATTGCGCGTATCGCCACGTGTACTTCCACCTGGTCTACAATCGATGAACCTTGCGTTGCGTTATCTTTTTATATACAATGGCTCGGGGAACCTTGAAATTACTTGTTTCACTTGATTATTAATACTTTCTTTATTACTTATCGACGAGTATATTTATAACTTATCTGATAGTTTATAAATTCTAATCTTCGACGAGATATAAAAAAAAAAAACTTCAACATCATCGAATTTTATCTTACGAACGATAGTTGGGGGAAGAAAGAAATTAAATTAAATCCAAAGAAACCCGAACAACTTCTTTGTTCTCTCTCCTGATCGAATCCTTGACCTCGTTTCAAAAAAAAAAAAAAAAAAAAAACAAGACGTTCGATGTGCACGCATTTGAACATGGCGAACACTTGTTTCCAGCCAAATTAATACCTATACACCCCGAAACGAAACGAAAGCTCACGGTCCACCGGCCGGCTTGTAATCAGCTAATGGAGCACGTGTGCTTTTTCAGAGGTACTCGAATATGCGAGGCGGTTGGGAATCGACCCGGATACAGAACCACACCTCCTGAGTTTGGCTCGGGAGGGCCTGATGGCGGCCCTCCCCAAGGGCTGGCTACCATGCTTCCACGAAACGAGCGGTGCTTGGTACTATTACCAAGCTTCCACCGGAACTACCACCTGGCAACATCCCCTGGACGCCGTGTACAAGGAGATGGTCGAGCAGGCCAGAGCTGCGAGCAATGCCAAGCCTGTTAACGCCAGGCAGATCAGCGTCGGTACGGATTGCCTCGTCATTACGGCTGAATGGAAAATATAGGATTAACCCTTTGCACTTGGACTGATATCACTTGGCTGCACTTTGCGCTTAATAGAGACAAAGACTGATTAACCGATGCATCATCCATTCCTTTTTTATTGCTGCACCGTTGTTAGTTTAGATTGGAGGTAGAACGCGTGTATTATGATACAATCGCACGTTTGAAAGGCTCGTAAGTAAATAAAATGATTCTTCTTCAATTTCAATTGCGACAGTTCACCAAAGTAATTCGGATGTAGAAATTGTACGCGATAATGTACACCGTGAACGTATTACGTTACGAATGCTTAAAGATGCTTGAATATTTTTACTATTTAAAAAAAAAAAAAAAAAAAAAAAAGAATTAATAAGGATTATCTTTATTATAATTATGAGCTTTTCATTTGTATTTGCCCCGTTCTACGATCGTCACTTATCGACGACTCGTAGAACGCGAAGAATCGAGGAGAAGACTGATTACGAATAAAACACGATGTGTAATAATATTTTTTTATCAACCGACATGTTTCCTACTGATGACGAAAGTAGGTTACTATCGATATACAACGTATATTCGCGTTTTGTACATGTATGTAGATCATGGTGTATAAATAAAGCATTATATTCGTATCATGGAATCGCAATCGCATGATTCTTTTTTTTTTCTTTTTTTCTTTGCATCTTGTGCTGTCAACGTTGTCGTGCAAAGGGTTAAACCTCGCACCCGAAAGAAAAGACTACTACGTGAACGTTCACTTATCACTTTGCTCGACATTCATTCCCATCAAACGTGAAATCAAACGTTCGTTTCTCGATCGATCGAAATTGACGATCCCACGCTTCGCCGAGCGAAACCATTCTCTTTTCAGAGAATCTGATTTTCGTTCGATAACAATGTTTCGATAACAATTCGTCCGTATCTATCTCTTTTCTAATTCGAACGAATCGTCGATACGAATTCCAGTAGTAAACAAGATAAGATAGCGGGATCTGTTTAAAAATCAAAGATTATTTCCTAATTTTTATTATGATGAAAATTGGACGAGTGCCCGTGAGCCTCGCTAGATGGCGCGCTTTTCGTCTGTTCTCTGCTCTTGTTCGATTGCCAAAATTTAAACGATTCGCGTCAAAATTAAATAACACACAGACACTTATACATATATATATATATATGTTTATGTCGGTTCAGCAAACTTTTGAAACGGAATTTTGGCTTTTCGTTAAATTTTTTCAACGAAACTTTGTCCGTATAATCTTTCAATTTTTTCCACTTTATTCTTTCCCTTTTCTTTTTTTTTCCTTTTTTTTTTTTTTTTTTTTAAATCTGGATTAATCATTCATCGCATATTTGGTCGCACAATATATTCAGACGGATTCATAGCAATTACGTAAAGTAGGAATATTCTTTTGCGCTTGACCTTGAAGCTTGACTTCGTACAATTACAAACCGCTTCGTTTTCTTTTCCAATGACCACAGATCGGCCGGCAACGAAATAGCCTCCACTTATTGGCTCGGTATTTTTACGTAACGCGGCGTATAGTTCATAGCCACACGGAGTCAGTCTCGCGAGTTTTATGTAACCTTTCGCGATTCGCGTAGCGCGACACAATCGGCACACCGTACCGAATTCGTTTCGTTTGTTAATTATTTACGAACACGTGCGTATCGATTGCGGTAACGTTGTTAATCTTATCGCGGCTCTCCCTCGCGTCCTCGCTTTTATGTAACAAACATCGATAATCGTTTCTTTTTTAGTTTTCTTTTTCTCCTTCTTCTTCTTCTTCTTCTTCTTCTTCTTTTTTTCTTTTCGAAAAATACGGGCAGTAAATTAAATTGCTCCTCGTCGTCGTCAGAGTTCATCGCGAAAAGGGTATCTCGTCGAGCGGGCCGACCGTTAAAAACGAAACGATTGTTTTCGTAGAAAGTGAAACGGATCGAGTGAACCGGGTGAACTAAAGGCCGGCAAGTTCAAACTGCAATCGGCTCGAGGACAATAAACTTGTATCGCGCCGATTTGTCGCGCGATTTTCCTCGGTGATGGCCGCGCGCGCGGACTCGCCTCTGCCTGCGAGAACAGAGAACCCCTCAAAGTCTTTCCTCACCGTGCTAACGATACATTCGTTAAGCCAGCACTCACGTGTCGGTGCACTCGTTCGTGAAAGTACGTAATAGTTGCTTGAACGTAGATCCGTCCAATTATCGCGTCCTCGTCCATCGAACGCGGATCATCGTTGTCGTTGTCGGTGTCGTTGTGTTCTTCGCCACGGTTCTATGCCGTCCAAACGGTGGTGACACAATCTCAAAAGGGTACACGATCAATTGCCGTTCACGTGAATTTATTGGCTCTCTCGTTTACGAACTAGAATTTCGATACACTTGTCACCCTTTCGGCAACCAGGCAACAAAGACGATTACGATATGAGCTTCGAACCACGATTCCACGATGGGCATGGTAAACATTTGCCGAAATAATACGTGTATCTTCTTTTTCTTCTTTTTTTCTTTTTTTTTTTTTCTTCTTTATTTTAAATATTGTCATCGAATTATACGGAGTATCGATTATCGTTAGTCAGAGATCGAAAGCAGTGTTTAAAGCCGTGTCAACATGCTGTGGTTTTTGCGGCCTAGACCTGAGAACTGTGGACGCGCGAAAAGTCAATATTTGTTGATAGTTCCGTCTTTTTAATATATATTCTCTCTCGTTTTTGCATCGGATAAAGAGG
Source organism: Apis florea (assembly GCF_048593485.1). Classification (NCBI taxonomy): domain Eukaryota; kingdom Metazoa; phylum Arthropoda; class Insecta; order Hymenoptera; family Apidae; genus Apis; species Apis florea. The sequence goes on along the minus strand of NW_028256416.1, from coordinate 2,430,991 downwards.
AAGATTAAAGGCGCGCTCTGAAGGTTGGGTTGGTTTTTCTTTTTTTCTTTTTTTTTTTTTAAATTTCCACCCCATCGTAGATTTCTCTGAAGCGGTGGTTATGAAATAACATCCTCCCTCTCGCTCTGTAAATGGAAACGAAACTCGCGATGGATTATTTTATAAATACGATTTTGAATTTTTTTTTTTTTTTTTTTTTTTTTTCTTTTAGAACGACAACTACGTTAAGAGGATTTTGAATAATTGTAAAAATATTTGTTTGGTCCGTTTCTCTCGGGACTCGTGGTGATAAATATTATCATGAATATGCATGAATTTGTTCGCTATCAATTTTTCAATGCAAACCTAACTGACGAAAACGAAATAACATATTTAGTCCACAGAATCTTACAAATCGATTCATGAAATCCGATACTTTTTTTTTATCTTTTTTGCTCGCGAAAAAGACTTATTTTCTCTTTCATCTCTCATTTTCCTTTCTTTTTTCTTCTTCTTCTTTTTTTCTTTCGATAAGTGAAGGGGAGAGCTGGAAAAAAATGCATGACATTTTATACGCGACAACTCTACTCCTCGCTGTTACATAATAATCGCCTCTGCACTCTTCTCGGCTTTTAGGCATATTTTCTTATCCATTTCATCGCTGTTCCTCTTATCTCTGTGCCGAGTGTAAAAAAAGAGGAGGGAAAAGAGTGGAAAACAGTCGTTGACTCGCTCGCGAGGGAACGTTGACACTGTCGCCTCTTTTCACTCGAGAGGGTCATCGTGAGCGGGGAAATGTTTGCGCGCGTTTCTCTGATCCTTGGAACGACTATCGACTCGTGCCTGCCTCTTCTTCCAAGCTTTTCCCTCCTTTCTCTCTCTCTTTCTGTCTACTCGCAACGAAACAACTTCACCAAGTTACACAAAGTTTGCTTTCTGCCTCTGATCGACAGAAGAGGACTCGAAGACAACGGCCAAGGAGCTCGAGTCCAACGAGGAAGCAACTCTGCCCAAGGAAACATCTTCGTCCAAAGAATCCGCCAAGCAATCCGCCAAGAACAATCTGCCACCTACCAGAATCCCTACGAAGCTGGCGCCGTTGAAAAAATTGGACAAGATCGACGGTACGAGGAAGAAGGATGGCGGCGGGAGCCAAGAGAAGCAACAATCGAAACGGGAGGACAATCCGTTGGCGACTAACAGGGCCGGCAGGGATTACACGAACCTCAAGTTCCAAGATCCGAGATTCTACGAGTGTCCCAAGCTTCTGGAGACGGCCCCGTCGACCACCAACACGACCACCACCAGCCCAAAGCAGCAGGAGATAGACCTGAAAGAGGTGCTCAAGAGATCGGAGTCTCTCAGCCCGAGGCACGAGAAGGATTGGGAGCAGTTGTCAAGCAGGTTTAGCTCCGAGGAGAACATCATAGACATCGATAAACTTAGCATCAACACGTTGGCCAGGTCGGAGAAATCCGACAAGTTCGACAAGGAGAAGCATCCGAGCCAATTCGGCCAACAGAAGGAGTTGACTCTGAGCGGTGGAGGGACCATGTTTCTGAAGAGCAACAGGAGCAGGGACACCACGCCTATCCACGAAACCGGTAAACTCGACGAGTTCCGTATCTCGTCGATCCCGGACGAGACCAACAAAGACAGCGGGGACAAGTTGAAGTCGATTCTCAGGGAGAAACAATCCGAGGACGGTAAGTTGAATTCTCTATCGCGTTATTATCGCGTCGCGTCGAATTTTAACGATTCGATCTTCTTGGATCAGACGACAGACCGGTGGACGAGGAGAGGAAAAGCGTACGTTTCGACATAGAGAAGGAAGTGGATATCAAGTACACTTACTCCAGGTCTGAATACGAGTCGGAATCCGAATCTGACGAGCAAGAGGTGCTCGCTATGCTCTCGAATCGAGACACCGAGTGGAGCCCCTCGGCGCAGAAAATCGGCCAAAGATTCACGGGCGAGGAAAGCAAGGATGATCCCGAGGACAAGATCGACGGATGTATCAAGAAGAGCTTATCGTCGGAAAGGATCGAAGCGTCGAAGACGCAAAACGGGAAGATCGTGGGCAAAAGGTTCGTCGTAAGAAACGTGCCTGAGAACGAACTTCGTAAAAAGTTCGCCCCTCAGAACGCTTCCGAGAAGGAACACCGTATGCAAATGACCAGGGACAGTTTGTCCGGAGAGAGTTTGTCGAGGGAAAGCAGTTTGGACTACACGTTCACCAACAAATTCAACAAGATTAAGAACATCGATCTGGTTTCGAAGAGCGAGACCGATTACAGCGACTCGGAACTAAGGCGGAAGAACAAATTGAGAGTGGAGTTCCCGCGCAACGAGCAGACCGACGACGACGAGACTTCGGATTTTTCTAAGATCAATCAAGAGACACGCGATATCTCGCGAAAGGAAGCCAACGAGGCAACGAAGCAACAAGATCAGAGCAAGAAGCTGGAGGAGACGAAAGCGAAATTGAGTCAGGAGCACGAGAAGGACATCGAGGCGTTGAGGAAAGAGTACAAGGACAAGCTGGAACAAATGAAAAAAGAATTGGAGGAGAATTTTGCGGAGCAGAAGAAGCAATTAGAGAAGAATCTGAGCGACAAGTTGGAGGATATGAGGCGAAAGATGGTCGAGAAGGTATTTTTCTACTTCATCTTTGACGATTTTAACCTTATAACGTATATATATGTATATTTTTTTATACGTTTTTATCAATTTTTATCATTCGTTAAGGAGGAACGAGAAATTCAAAAATTAATCGCCGAAATGGACGAGGCCAAGTTGGAGAATCTGAGAAAGGTAAAGGCCGAATTGGAGGTTTGCTACGAAAAGGAGAGGCAAGAGATCTTGGCGAATTTGAAGACCGAACTCGACGAAAGAAAGGGAGAATTGTTGGAGCTGAGGAATCAGGAGATGGGGAAATTGGAGAACGAACACGAACGCGACTTGGACGAGGAGAAGCTCGCCAAACTCAGCGAGATCAAGTTGAGCAAGCAACACCAAGCGAGGATCAAAACAATGAAGAAGGAATTGGATAAAGAGTTCGACGAGTTGCGCAAACAATTACGGGCACAGCAAAGGGAAAATATCACGAAAATTACGGAGGAACACGAGAGTCGTCTTGTCGAAATCCTACGCGATTTTAGAGTCAATGTAAGTACCTGACGGTGTCTATTATTATAAGTAGTTTTAGCTAGTTATATTGTATTATATCGACGCATAATAGAGTAATTTTTCTATTTTTTCGAAGATCTAGTTAGATCTCGTCGATTTATAGCATTTTATACGATTTTCCTTTCAAAGATATTATGTTATCCGTATGGTGCGAGCTGTTAGCGTTACGCAACGATTAATTAACTCGTTAAACGTCACTTTTTTTCTACGAACGCAACAAAGCTATTCGCTTATCGATTCCTTTTACAATTAGATGTAAATTAGATGTGCGATATATAATTCCACGTTCGGCCCGATATTGTACGACACCGTCCAGTCTAAAGCGCCTTATATAGGATATTATTAAGACAAATCACAAATTTTACGATCATTGTATCCGAAGGATTATTCTTTTAAGTTGATTGTATTCAGAAGATATTATACTATACGAAGAAATAATAATAAAGTGGCAGTGTATGCTATCGCAAAGAAGCACCCTTATACTACTTTACGACCTAGACACACGCATTGCATGCTGCTTTTATTCATACACGTATGTCGTTTCGATGCAAAAAAAAAAAAAAAAAAAAAAAACGATGAAACGAAATCTCAACAGGATAGAAGACGAAGACTTAGGAGGGAAGATACACGCGTTTCCACATTTCCACGCGAATAAGAATAAGATGGTGTTTCAGGAGGATCGCACGCGCAAGATGTACAAGCAGTGTTTGGAAGAGATTCGCGCCGATTTCTCGCGCGACGCTGAGAAAGAGGCTAAGAAACAGACGGGTCGCGCTATTCACCAAGAAAGCATCGAGTTCGAGAAGATGAGGTGCGAGAAGCGATTGCTCCAAGATAAGTACATGGCGTTGAAGGAAAAATACATGAAATTGAAGAAGGAGGTTCGTTCGGCTATCGAGAGGAGGAGTAGGAGGAAGGAGGGATACACGACCGCCTCGGAGACGGAGAGGTCGACGTCGACGAGGACGAGAACCGACAGGACCGAGTCGTCGGATCAAAAGTGAGTTTAATCGTTTAAACGTGTCATTTCGCTAGTTTTCATTCCGGTCAACCGTTTGCTTTTCCATTAATAATAGTTGCAGCAAACATTCGGCATTTCATTGCAATATTTTAGGATGTCGCGCCATTGTAGCGGCGTCATACAAGAGGAGGGCGCGTGAAATCAGAGAAACGAATTGAATCGCAAAGGGTTGACATGTTGGATCGCGCTCTGAACCACTTGTACGTGCCATGACTTTAACAAAATCAGTCGGAAGCACGGTTTTTATCCACGATATGTTACGATATTTATATTTGGATCGAGTGTTCACTGTACTAGTTGATTAAGTTATTGCACATCCATCCTCCACGTCACCAATTCCAGTACCTTCACGGTTAAACGTGACGCTTGTTTGCGCGCGTATCGTATTTCCCATCTTATCACGCGTACGCGCGTAATTTTTCTATGAATGACGTTCGCTCGTCATTGATCCGAACAGAAGAGAGAATAATATTTATCTATCTCCGCGCAAATGGCGATTATCGATTGTCGATACTCGTCGAGAATCTTTCGAATCTTTCGAGCGCAAACTGTGAAGGTACTCCCTCATGTTCATGCGATTCGTCCTAATGTCTGGCTATAGGCCTTAAATCGTGCTCGCAGTATCCCATTACGAAACACGCACTCGAGCTCGGCGACGACGAACACTAAACCGCCCGAGACTCGGACGACGACGAACGAGCAGTCGGAAGAATTGCACGATCCGAACGAACAGAACTCGGTTCAGAAGGCGAACTCGGGGTTTCAGAAGAGCGCAGCTACGTCGAACGCGAAAAATGTGAGATTCCATTCCGACGAAACGAGCATCGCCAGCGAGACGAACGCGAACGTAACAACCGGCAAGAAGAACTTCGCCAAGAAACCGACGATCCAAGCCAAACCGAGTTCAACCACTGGCAATAATATTAACAACAATAACAACAATCTCGAAAATCCAGTCGAAAATATAAGAAAACAGTTGGAGAAGCTCGAGGATCTCGGTGATCAATTGCCAAGCAACGAAACGGCCTACACATTGCGATATCCTTTCCAAGACAAAGGTAACTTTCTCCACAGAGATGGCTTCTTAGTTGTCCAAGTAATCAAATCCGTGTTCCAGAAGCAGTAAAAAACACATTTTTACATCTTCGTAGTTTGAGACAGATATTTCCATCATTACAAATATTATATCGATTACAGCTTAATCGCTTTTTAATTCGGAGTAAAGTTTCTTTACACTCGTCGTTTTTATTCGTCCTCGTTTTTATTTCTTTCCCCAGGCATCTATACGCTCTACTTTAACTAGCGGCTTGCACTCTCCCTCACCTATTCGTAAGTGCACCATCATATTTTTTATTTTCCTTCATCCTCCCGCGTAGAATTTTTTAGTTTTTAATTTTCTTCTTCTTCTTCTTCTTTTTTCTTTTTGATTATCCCTTTACTCGCACGCTCGCTTTCATTAGCATAGCTCGTGTCCGAGCTCATCGGGTGACACCGGAAAGGATTCTGCTCGATTTTCTAGCACCGGCGAACGCCTCTTCGGAGCTGGAGTTCTTCCGGCACCGAATTCACGTCGAAAGGGATTCAGTGAAGAGAGCACGGGAGGCGCTTCGACATCAGGAGAACGTGTTCCAAGGGAGGCAGAGGGCTTGGAAGCAGCGTAGCGTCAAAGCGACCCTCGAACAATTGCTTCAGGTACGATTGTAAACTCTTTCGTCGAGTTACGATTCTTTTTATGTTCGAATCCGTCGCATCTCTTCGTACGTTCGTTCAATTCAATTTTTAGGAAGAACGCGAACTTTCGGACATGGAGGTGAATTTGCATCGAACCAAGAGCCTTTTGGGCGAGAAAGTGATCCATCTGAGGCATTTGGAGCAATCTTTGGAGAGAGTGGTTAACGCGAAAACGAACGAGAACGACGCGAACGCGACGAAAAACGAGGAATTGACGTTGAGCGATATGTCGAGCGTGAGCAGCGGCGTCAGTTCAACCGATCTCGGAACTGACACGTTCATAGGTGAGCCCCCTCCATGTAATCGACTCTCTTTCTATTCTGCCGTCGATTGTTTCTCGATTATATATCCTCTCTCTGTTTTGTTGCTTAATTTTCTTTCAAGTTCATTTCTTCGAGACTTCGAAATCCCGCCTTTCGTTGATTTATTTCCACTCAAGAATTTATTTTCCATCTCGTGGTCTTGATCCTTCGTACTCAGACAAACCGGATCACTACCAGGAGTCGACGGAAATCATCGCAAGTCTGGAAAACCTAAACTCGGAAATACGTGAGATATGGGGCGTGCTGAATAAACGTCAGGACACCAACATACCACCGCCCCCAACTTTGATGTATTCGTATTTGCGATGGCTGCGTTTCCATCATCTTGCCGCCGAATCGAATAATATACAAGGTGAAGAGAAATTCCTCGCACGAGCAATCTCCTCTCGTCCGTATGGATAACGAATGATATTAATATATATATATATATAAAAAAGATTCTCCAAATCTTCAAAGTCTGTAACTCGGTGTACTTTGCAGGAACGTTCGGTCCAACTCCAAACATTCAGTCGAACATCCTATCCCAGTTAACGGTGACCCAACCACCGACACCCACCACGCAAAACATTATCGCCCAATATGGTCCCAATAGCGGTTTCACAACCAGCGTTTGTACCGTTGAGAAACATTCCTCGAATCTGATGGAGAGAACGTGGAATCTACGGGATTGGCTGAGACAAGCTTGCGTCGAGGGCACGGATCAGTCCAGGTCGAACGACTCTATAAAAAGCAGCCCGCAATCCGTCGAAAAATTTGGTTCCAAACGACAATCGTTAGGCGATTCCAGCACTCGTTTCGTCGATGTAGACTCCATGTATCTACACGTGTTTCTCAACCAATTCAAAAAGACGTGTTTTCGTTAGTTGTATTACCATTCCACCCGATGGAATCGAATAGTCGTTTGGAAGCGAGGGTTTCGATCGAGAGATTCGCCAAATGTACCTACCATGGCCAAATGTACAACGTGCTCGTTTTAAGAACTTTCCCTTAGCTTGTTCCTATCGAGCTCAAATTCGTTTTGTCGCGCGCCGAATCTGCGTCGAATTGGACGCGCATCCAGCCACGATGCAACGCAATGGAAGATCGTGGCCTTGGAGCCGTTCGATCGAAACGAATACGAGCTTCGAGATGCGAACTTTTGCAATTTTGTCGCCGCGTTCACAATTTTCAAAAACGCTCGTCGACGTTTCTTACGATTTTATTCGGGGTGGCTGGACAATTATTGTTTCGTTACCAGGAATTTTGACGGGCGCTGCTCTTTTAACGGTAACTGCAACGTTATAGCTGATAATCATGTATAAAAAAAAAAAAAAAAAAAACGGAACACTTTCATAATGGGAATACGAACGGATCTCATCGTGCAAATTTCTCGCGAGTCGTTGAGGAAACGAATCAAACGTGTGTATGTGTGTGTGTGTGAGAGAGAGAGAGAGAGAGAGAGAAAGAGAGACAGAGAGAGAGAGAGACAGAGGGAAAAAACAGGCCAAGTTCTCTATTGTAAATAAGAATTTTTCTCGATAGCCGTATCGCTCGATACAAATCCAATCTGGTTCCTTTCTTCCCGACAGCCTGTTGAACCTTTATATATATTTTCGAGATCGATTTTTCCGTGAATGTAACAATGTATAATATGCGTACCACCTATATATATATATATATATATATATATATATATATCATATACATCTATTTACTAGTAATATACATGTAATATTTGGGATTGTTTCGCGTGAATCGGATTGGAAATCGCGTTTGAGACGTTTGATGTGTGATAAAATCTTGGACGCGTGGATCTTCGACGTACGAGAAGTGTCGATTCAAATTTTACTTTTTATCACGGTCGTAAATGTGATATATCTGAAATCAAAATTGTCAACGGAAAGACTTAGCTTTTGTATCGAGTTAATCGTATCGTTGTATACGCATTGTTGTAAGTCGGGTGTAATAGCGTAACGACGCAACAACCAAGGGATTCATAGACGACTCGAGCTAGTATTTTCTCGAATGCCACTTCTTCGAATGCCTCGAACTTGTACGCGCGTGTTGCGTGTTTAACGCGGTGTGTGTGTCTCTCAAATGCCAAACTTTCGTAATTATCGAGATACTTTCTCGAGAACCGAATCACCGATATATATATATATCTACCGTAAAGGAAAAGTAGGAAATGTTTCTGGATCGATCGATCGACCAGAAATAGCTAATTACCCCTCCCATCGATATTTATTATTATTCATTTTTAGAGGCGTTCAATCGACAATTCCGGATATCATATAACTCGCAATAATTCTGATCTCATTAGATGTATAGCGTAGAGAGAAAGAGAGAGAGAGAGAGAGAGAGAGAGAGAGAGAGCGTTTAATATAATCTCCACGTTGAGGAATGTGACAGAGTGAACTGTAAAGTCTGACGCAACGTAGAATATTGTCCCGGTAATTTCGCGTGAAACCTTGTTTCAACGTAGCTGACTTGAACTCGAGAATGGTTCCTTCTTTCCTATTACGATCTCTTTGTATATCGTCATCGACATTTTCATTCTACTTTCGTTTAACTTAGCGATCAATCCTGATATTAATCGACGTTCGTATAATATCCGTGAGAACACGGATCGAAACTATATATACGTATAGTTGATTTTATATCCGTATTAAAGATTATATAATGGTGATTAATAGGAGATTCGAGTCGGATATTCGAAATTGTAGAAGTCATTTTAAAATCGTTCGACTTACGAAGGTTTCGAAGCGTAGAGATTTTTCATTAGCACCGTCCTTAAGGAATCATATAAGTAAACCTTCCTCTTCCTCCATGTGAAAAATACGTATCGACGTTTATTGCTTCGGATGTTGGTAAATCGTTAACAAGTTACGTCCAATGATTCTGCGATTGTTTTTTTTTGGTGCTTCGTTCACAGTGCAATTGTTCACATAAATAATTCGTTTTATAACTCGATCGCGCAGTTTTCTTACTGGATATTATATTTTTCGCACAATGCGTTTTGTATAAAAGTGTCGATCATTTTTTTTTCTTTTTTTTTTGTTAAAATCCTCGTTAAATATCCATGAGGAAACGCGTTTAAATCGTCGTTAAAAATGCGATTACTTTTTAAAGGAAACGCTTCTATTTCAGAAACGATATTATCGAAAGCATTTCCTTGTTCAACGTACAAGAGGCAAACGTTGTCTGTAAAGATCGAACGATTTGAAGCAATAGTAATTTTATTTGGTGTAATGGAGCGCGAGCGCGGCCATCCTGGAGATGGCTGGAGATACAAGAAAAGGGTATATTGCCAAATTTAATTCACGAGGAGTTTATTTAAAATAAATGGTGCATATTCCAAAATGGAAAATGGTGATTCACTGCTTTTTTTTCTTTTTCATTCGTCGATTCGCAGAAATTAATTTTCGTATACCTTGTATATTCTGTAATATAGTATATATTTGTATGGACGCAAATATATATGCTGTGCAAACCAATTCTTTCATTCGTAGCAATATATCCATTATACACAGTTACTCATGCATAGAATTTTCATTACAAGTAATATCTTCCATATCGATTTTTATATATAATATATATAAACATATATATATGAAATTCAAAGCGTTCGTTCAATTTTGTGCAAAGTAATCGAAAAAGTATTCTTCGAGCCAATTCTCATTTCTTCCCGGACCATGTTCGTAGCAAAATAAAGTTAAATAAACTACTACAGGCCGATTCAATAGCTACCGCTAGAAAAATAAACTGCAATCTGTATGCGTGTTTTCGCATTCGTCGCTGTTTTCTTCGAACTGGTCTTTGCTCGGTAACCAAGAAGTCATTCGATGCCATTTATCTTGAGTTTTGTTCTTTAAAGAATATTGCGCCGCCTTGATAACAGGTGAAATTTTGCACACGAGCAATCTGATGCACGATGAATCGTCGCCATCCAACCTGTCCATCAATCGACTCGCTAGATTCTCGTCTCGAGCTTGTTCCAGTAAATTTTGAATCTGCAAAGAAAATTCCTTCCGATATCTCCTAATTTTCGATCTTTGCTTTAGGACTCACTCTCTCGTTCTTGCTCTCCGTAATAAGTCTCGCTGGATTCCAAGCGTCACTCTCATCTTCCAAACTTCTACCAGAATTCTCTTTCGGCTTCAAATTGAACAACGAGCTTATCTGCATCTCATCGATCATATTCTTAATTATTCGATATTAAGACAACGACGTATATAGATAGGTATAACAAACAAGTACCATTTGTGCGAGGAATATGACACTGTTCACAGCAATCGCTGTAACTTTCTGCGAATCCAATCCAAAGAGGCGAAAGAAAGCAGACATGACGGTCGAAGGGCCAAAACTTCCCTTATTCTTCGCATCTTCGTCCTCACCTCGTTTCTCCTTTTGCTTACTGCCCAAACTACTCGCTACCAAGTCGGCAATGTCCTTTGCAGTTTCCAGATAATTCGACGCGTACTCGAAACCCGTTTTTATCTTGTCGAGTACACCTGCAACAAATTTTACGAATATTAGAAAACTGTCGTTCGTTGATGTTGAATATTGAATTTAAATTCGAAAATTCATTTTCACGACCGACCATCGTCCTGTTGAGGCGAACTGGACGCAAAGATCACCATGGTCGAGATGTAAAGGAATACGCACGGAAAATTCATCGTTACGCGACCGAAGTTTTTCCAACACTAAGAATCACACTCGACCCGGTTATAACGGATGTTAATTACTCGTTTCCACCTTGCTGAATCGCGACGTCCCTGTTCCTCGTTGGTAATCAAGATCGAGATTCTTCTCGCTTTGTCAACCAAGCACGAGAATAGAAATCTCTTGAGACAACTCTTAGGACAATATTTCTTGGATTAGTATAAATCGGGCATTGTCGTCGAGAAGTCGAAATTCGGTCGAAACGATAACAATTTCGGTTAAAATACGATTTAAAATGAATATCGTAACGGTATCGCTTTTATTCGTGTTTCTCGGCTCGAAAATTACATTGGCAAATCGAACATCTTTTTACACGCAGGAAGTACTTTGTTTGAGCGAACTGCCGATGAGCGAGTTGATCCAAATAAAGTCCACTCTCGGGGATGAAGAAGGTAAACTTTTTAACGCTTTAGAAAAATATACGATTTAAAGAGAGAGAGAGAGAGAGAGAGAGAATTTAAAAAAAAAAAAAAAACGAATCGAATCGAATCGCGTACAGATGTCGAGGAAGACGAGCAACCGGAAGAAATATCGAGCAGAACATTTTCGTCGTCGTTGCCTGTCGCGCAACCCCTAAAAAGAACAAACAGAAAACCGATGAGAAGGTACGAGGATCATTACGAGGAGAAAGGAAAGGATACGAAAATTTCGAAGATATTTCAATTATCGGTGACGGCGCTTTCCTTCCTTGCTTTCGGTGGCTACCTTCTCTGTCTCATAATAACTGGAATTCGTCAAGGAAATACGGGCAATGGAAATGTTATAGTGCTCTCGGTGAGTTTCAGAACAATATTTCATTTACTCGATGGATTAAAAAAAAAAAAAATAAAATTGAAAGATAAATCGAAACAATCTTGTCGATAATCTTGAAATCCTGGAATTTTTCAGAACTTGCAGGGTTTGCAAGCGTATAATCGTCCTAAAAGAGACGTGCCTGCCTTCGAATCGTTAGAGAACAATTTAGAAATTGAAAAGTTATATCGGGGGATGATCCTGTTGTCGAAATATTATGCAATGTATAAAAATGCATAAAAAGCTGTCTAACGGATCCGGAAAGTGTAGTTGAAACGGAAGATTTATGTTCCCCCTTCCCTCCTATCTTTAGACGTTTAGATCTTTGGCAGAATTTTTTCTTAGAAAATTTTAGACGATGAAAAATGTACGTTTCGCGTTTGAAAATCGATGTATCGGAGCATTGATCACGAGAATATGAGAGATCGGCGATAAAAGTCGGTCGTGATCGAACTCAATTAGGGGTTCGCTTATCATGATTCGCTGGACTCTTGAAAATCCTAAAACCTAATAAAATCGAATAGAGGATCACGGTGTGTACATATCCCGAAGAATATTCTTAGCATGTGGGTAGAGGCTGCTTCAAACATGGCTCTTCAAATAAACACCTAAGTGACTGTATACTCCGAAAGTCTGCATGCAAAGATAACCATATGGCTTCCAGAGATATCATCAGCCATACGTCTCTATGCTATTATTCCACAGATACGTATAACCCGAATAGCATCTATTTTTGTTTTTTTCCAACTTTTATTCCTCCTCCCTATTTCTCTGTTAACGTACGACTGATTACGTTTTCGTTCCTACGATTCCCTACGATCGTAAGCGTATTTATTTAACGATTAGTAGTAGTAAGTTAATTATAGCGATAAATATAGAAAGTATATAATTTCTATGAAAAAATGATTATGAAAAAAAAATGTAATCTGTATAAAAAAAAGAATAAAAAATATATCCAAATAAAATTAAACTATAAACGTCAACTCAGCTGTGCGTCGCAATGCTTTCTCAACGATTTTCTTTTTATTACTTTTTCCAGATAATTAAACCAACCATCCATCAAATTCCGTTACGATTCGCTCGTTTCGCACGTCGAACGTGTTTTGCAAATATTTATTCGGGAAAAACGCACCGAATCGGGAATTCTTCCGACCAATGCTCCATCGAGTCTGACACCAGATTCATCGTCCTTCAAGAACCAATCTTCTTAGAGCCACGCCTACAACTCTCGTGTAGACCAATCCCACGTACGAAATTGCACCGAGCTCCGGTGATTTTTTTTAAACCAAATTCCGTGCTGAACATGGCAGGAACTCTTGCTTCACTCATTCATTCCGATGCACTTCCGTGAAAGTCATTGTTTAACATTTTTAACTATTAATCGTCGTAATCGTAATCTAACGTCGATTCTAGCATCGTCTATCCGCGATCCGAAGAAGAATCGAACTATTGTCGAAAAAAGACACTGGCGCGTCTACTTTTAATCATGACACAAACCGTGATGTTCGGTCAAGTGTACGCAAATGTTGCGCGTAATTTATTTTAGTTACGATTTTTAATAGTGGAGCATTGTTGGAAAATGTTGTAAACGGTTAAATGTGTGCTACGGAAAATTTTAGGATAATTAAAATATTGCGTTAAGCGATTATTTTTTTTTTTTTTTTTTTTTTCCCTCAACTGAAAGGCGAAAAATGAACGAAGTGAAAACTCGTGTTGTGAATGGTACGAATTGTTCGAAGCAATTGAAGTTTGGAGTGGAACGGATATTGTCGGATGAAATTTCCACGAAGAAAACAGGTAAGAATATACCGTCTCTATTTAACGCGATCTTCGAATCAATTTGATTTCAAAAAAAAAAAAAAAAGTAATCGTCACGAGATCAACAATTTTGATTAAACATATGTGTTTCAAAAGACATACTCAGGCCACTTCCAGTACAATTTTCGATGGTGAGGTGCCCTTGTCCCGGAAGTTGCGTCAGATGCGAAGCTCTTCGAATTTGTCCCTCGTTTCCTTACGTTCAAACTTCCATTTCCGCAAGTTACGGAAGCACCAACCACGGAAACATCGAAAATTATACGAATATTTATCGGCCGGCTCCGCTTCGACCTGTCCCCAGAGGTGAGAATTGGAAAAAGATAATAAAAGTATATCATATTCTACCCAATATATATATATATGTTCGAGCATGATTTCGAAGAAACTAATAGAGCTTTATAACGTTGGTTAATCGATAATTAACTCAAGAGTTGCTCGTTTGCGATCGTTTTGATTCCTTTAGCGGAAATCGTCTAAAAACCTCGACTCACGAAGGTTGCGTCATTAACAAATGTGACCATATGGACCACTGTCTTGTCTCCCGAATACTCGACGGCAAGTAGGGCAAAATATTTACGCGCCAGTGTATTCTCGTGTTTCCTGTTCGTGTTTAAACGACATCTTAAGTGCCACCATTCGTTTATAGACGATGTAAACAGCGGTTTACCCCCTTCTTGGTTAGTGAAAAAAGTCGAAAGATCTCCTTCGTTCCTCTTCGAGCCGTTTATATACGTAATAAAAATAACGATATCAAAGAGATCATCGAGAGATGATCGCGCGAGAAAATTATTAGATAGGAAAAGCACGGTCAATTAATTCAAAAGTATAATAAACGATAAAGAATTCGCTAGAATTTATCAATAGATGTTGCAATTTCAAACGGTATTATAAAGTTCCAGAAATAAGTATGACCTTACACACTGTCCAATTCATGCCGAGGACCGTACCAACCGGAGAGAGAACCGCACTGTTTAAACTCGTACACATGTTGTATACTTCTGTAGGGTTGTAAATCAGCCAGAAGTACCCAATCTTGGAGGCCTCTTGTTCGGGATAGGATCTGTTGAAACAGACACCCATCCAGCTAAGAACTATCGTTTACATCGTGTCACGTCTCCCTCTAATTTGTAATCTTGCACTTGCGTCCAGAGATTCTCTAACTTGTGCTTCACCGAATGAAATCTATCTTACGCTGTTTACTTAGAAATTTCTAAAGTGTTTCGATTCTCTACTTTGTTTTTTTTTTCTTTTTAATTATCAAACATTTACAGTTCCGATATCGTCTACTACCTCGACACCCACCAATCAATCAGAATCCAATACCAGAAGAAAGAGGTCGTGGTCGAGAGCTGTGTTCAGTTCCTTGCAACGAAAGGGATTGGAGAGGAGATTTTCCTTGCAAAAGTACATCACGAAACCGGACAGAAGGCAACTTGCCGCCACTCTTGGCCTTACGGATGCACAAGTATAATTTTAAATTACAAAACACAAAAGAAAAAAGAAAAAAAAAGAAATCAGAAAGAAATTGGAACGATGTTGTATCGTCTCTACAGGTAAAAGTATGGTTTCAAAACCGTCGAATGAAATGGCGACATACGAAAGAGAGCGAAAGCGCAGCTTTGTCGAATCTTGATTCTCAGAAGGATTCGTCTAGGAAATTAGGGAAGGATAACGCAAAGAGTGAAAAGACTGCCTCGGAGGACGAAGAGGACATCGAGATCGAGGTTGATGTGTGAACCTTGAAAATGTACATTGACGATATTTGACGCGATCTAGTTTTGTAATTTGTAACGATATATTCGTATGTTAAATAAAATTTATACGTAAACAACTTCACTCTTCCGTTCACTCTTCGAAAATCGACACGCGTCTCGATCGCGCATCCCGTCGCCATTTGCAAACGCGATATTTAATTTTTTTTCCACCAGTTACCAGGGCAACTAGACTGTTATTTCTTGTACAAAACGCAACGTTGTGGCTAATAAACTCCGATTAAAATGCAACGATTGTTGCCAAGTTTAATGTCGATTTCTCGACAATACTCAGTGATGAAGTTATCGAAGTCTCTAGGATCGAACGAGGGACAGAAATGCTTGAACCTTCAAAGTTCCGATATTCTTTGTAAGTATGTTTCAGCCTACTGTTATTAGGTTATTCAACTTTCTTTTTTTTCCCCGAATTTTAGCCGCATCGATGACGGAATCTCAAACGGCTTCCGTCGACGAATCATTACGCACGGACACGATTCCTCTGTTGGATCATACAACGACAACGGAGGTGTCACCGACCACGTTCGAGGTATCCACGATGAAGGTCGATACGCAGGTCTTTGACAAAACGCCATTGCCCTTCGACGAGATCCCTGGACCGGCGATTCTTAAGATCTGGGAGAAATATTGGAAATACGTGCCGCTCCTCGGTACGCAACTGCTTTCCAGTCTGCTAATCAACAGATTCACCCAGGGTACGATCTGTTGAAGTATCGATAGGTAGAAATGCGAAGAGCCCGGTCTTTTTTCTAATAAAAAAAAAATATATATATATATATATTCGTAAAGATTTTAAGAAAAGAAAAGTAGAAAAAAAAAGAAATCTTCTATAAAGAATGATCGATAGAAAAGTTAAGAAGAAAATTTCATTTGCTCTTCGGATTTCGAATTACGCGATTTTTGATTAATCAGAAAAGAAAAAAAAAAAAAAAAGAATCACGTGAAACTCGTTTGTTTAGTTTTGAAATAGTTTCGTTTTTTTTATGAAGATAAATTATTAAATTTCAATTGAGCCATTTTCAGGACGATTAACGTGGAATCGCAATATCACACCTTTAAAATACTTGTTCAACGAATATGGTTGCATCGTGAGGATTAATGGACCTCTTTCAGGAGATATTGTCATGATTCACAGGTAACCTTTTCCCAGGTAATAATTTTCGATAATCTCGCCTAATTACATCTTGGCCTATTATCCTTGTTCCTTGCTGTAGACCCGAACACATAGCGGAGGTCTTTAAACAGGAAGGTGATACACCTATACGAAGTGGGATCGATATTTTGCAACATTATCGGTTGAACTATCGTAAATATCGTCTCGCAGGACCGTTCTCCATGTTAGTAAATACCTGGAAAATTATATAAAGTTATACAAAGTTCGTGAAATCGAAACTTAAATATAATTTATTGAATTATATTCAGGCAGGGTACAGAATGGTTGGAGATCAGGGACAAAGTAGAAGACACCTTCAATCAAATTTCCTCGACGTTTTTTACTAAAATCGACACGTGCTGCGACGAGCTTATCACTAGGATATGCAAAATACGCAATAGACAAAACGAAGTTCGTCTATTAAATCTTATTCAATTCCAAGTGATATCAATCATCTATCATTTCGTTAATAAATCAATTGCGCGAGCAGGTGCCTGTTAGCTTTTACGAAGATTTGATTCGTTGGGCCATGGAGTGTTTCTGCGATCTAACGTTCAACAAACGTCTAGGCTTTCTGGAGCCGGTAGGTTACAATTCATCGTCCGAGGCATCGAAACTTATAAACGCCTTAACGACGGCTCACAAGTACATGAGCCGTTGTGAAACTGGCTTTCAAGTTTGGCGATTCTTCTTGACGCCATTCGCCAAAAAGCTTTTCGAGGCTTGTGACGTGCTCGATAAGTGAGTTGATCCAGGAAATTTCTTTCCCAAGATTTGGACTTCTCGAAGAAATTTTCTTGTAATTCCGTCTTCTTTCAGTGTCATAGGAAAATATGTTCGTCAAGCCCAGTGTAAACTTCGAATTCGAAAATCTCACAGCGAAGAAAGTTCAATGACCGAACGTTCACCCGTTTTGGAAAAATTACTCGTGAACGAGGGTATTCATCCGGATGATATCTGTACGATGCTGATGGATATGATCATTTTGGGTATACAAGCGGTAAGAGATAAATAAATAAAATATTGATATTTCGACCAAATTTTCTGGCATGACGTTCGTGTGATTTTCAGACAGTAAATTCAGAGGCGTTTTTGTTATATCACTTGGCAAAGAATCCTCGGACTCAAAGAAAGGTTTACGATGAAATCATATCCGTTCTGTCGAATGATAACTCTTCTCTCACAGAGAAGTCGTTGAAAAATATGCCATATTTGAAAGCCTGCATTCAGGAAACATTAAGGTATTAATTTTGAGAACAATGAATTTAATGTGTGTATATATATATATATAAGAATTGTACAATTAATATAAAACGAATCGTTTGATTCAAAGATTGCATCCCGCAATTCCGTACATCACAAGACTCTTACCAAAAACTATATCTCTTCATGGATACACAATACCTAAAGGGGTAAGCGTGTAACAGATAAAATGGAATTAAAAATTATTACCATCTTATTGAAAAATAAAATTTCTGCAGACGTTTGTCATAATGGCAAATCAAATTACCTCGCAACGCGAGGAGAACTTTGAAGATCCGTTCAAGTTCTGGCCTGAAAGATGGTTGTCCAATTCTTCAAAGGAGGACGTACACTTTAGCTACTTACCTTTCGGCTACGGTATAAGGTCGTGCTTAGGGAAAAATATGGCTGAAGCAAAAATGATGCTACTGACTGCGAAGGTATACGAATTTAATCAATCATTATTCGATCGTGTAATCTTCTAATCTCTTCGTTATATTTGCAGCTTGTACGACAATTCAGAATTGAATACGATTACGCTGATATCAAAAGTAGATTTATGATGGTGAATGTACCCAATAAACCTCTTCGTTTCCGTTTCGTGAATAGGAATTAGAGCATATGCGATAGTTAGTTATAAGCACCGATTATTGTAGCGAGCGGTGTAGGTAGAAATATATTTCATTTCTTGTTAATTAAGTTAGTACCTCAGATACAGCGATACATAATTTAAAGTAAATAACAATAGTTGTAATTTGTCGCTCACTTTTATTCAATATTGATTACATGGAGAGAAAATAATAAAATATCGTTACCTGTCCATTAAATTATTTTCTCTTTCCTTGAATTAGTTTTACTTATTGGATTGAACGCAACGTATTTATTTTATTAACGTATTTATTACATTATTATAGAATTAATATTATTTAAATATTTAATTTTCATCTTTGTACATCAGGACTCGTAGTGCGGTAAACATAGAAAGCACGTTCGTGATGAACTGAAATATTAATCAAATCAAATGTTATTTTTCGATATAGTATGATTTTATATTATTATCCACGTACCGAGCAATAGTAATTGAGCGAGAAAGCTGGAATGATGCATCTGATTCTTAAGATGACTGGAGTTTGTGGAACCGTCATAAACAATACAAATTTTTGTACTTTCAAAGATCGCTTATACCATTTCGATTCGTAAACCATTCGCATCGTATTTTCACTCTGAGAATAGAGACACGTTTAATTTTTTTTTTTTTTGCAACAGTCGATACAAAAGTTGATCAAAACGTACTACATCCATTAAATAATCGGCTGGCCACGCGCACATAAATACTGCTAATAGAGTAGTTGCAGACACGGTAAGAAATTGAAATTTCACGGTAAACGGTTCCCGCTATAACAATATTAATCGCAACTTCTTAATTTAATTCGTGTAGAAGTATAAGATGTAAAATACTCACCCCGATAAAAATGATACCACCAAACACACTTTCGACGCCACAGATGCATAACGTAATTAGAGTTGTATATCGAGCCGAGCTTACCACTTCTTCTGCGTATCTAATACAATAATACACAATATCGTATAATTTGCTTCAGATACATATATAAAATAATAATAATATAATTTCGAAAAAGTTGGAATACTTTTTTTAAAAAATATTGATAGTACTCGTAAATTTTTACGAATAATGTTATGTTTCAGAAACTGAAACTATCGATATTCGTCGAAACTTCACACACAATTCAAATTTTATGTTCCATCTTTTTCCGATTCACCTCAACTTGATTCCCTTTTTTTTTTTCTCTCTTATCACAAAATCATACCTTCTGACGGCGTAATATTTTTCTATGCATTTTATCAGTGATTCGATATTTTCAACAGCGCGGAGTTCGTTCATCAAAATTTCAAAGCGCGCAGCAGCGAAGAGTAAGAGCAACGCGCAAAATATATTGATGCACAAATGCGCGGAGCATTGAAAACCAACGAGCGCTTGTTGCACGAAAACTATGCTTTTCACGGGCTCGAAGTCAACGGGAAATGGATATTCCGCGTTAGTTGGGAACGGATCGGATATGAACAGTGTCCCCACAACAACAATAAGAGCGCACCAATAAAACCAAATTGCGGAAATTCCGTAGAAAATGGCATAGTTCTTCACGTATCCTTGAAAAACTTGTCTCTCGTACGAGTTTGCATTCTCGCAACAAAACTTGATCTCTTTGATCAATCGCTGAAACACGTTATTACAATCACCGAGATTTGTGGTGTGTTAACGGAGGATAAGAATGTCTTACCTGAAATCGATCGTACTGAGTAATACAGAAAGACGAATGTAAGGGCACTTGTATAACGGCTAGTGACAAAGACATTGCTTTACAGAACATCGTATTGTCGTTTCGATTCACGTATACCGCGTACAACAAAGGAAAGAAAAGTAGGAGTGAATTGAGAAATAACAAAGATCTCAAGATTTTGAAACAACGTGTTTGAAGTTTGGTGGCTGTCGATGGAAGTGGCCAACAGCAGGATAAACTCACGATAAATTGGGTAAATGCGATCGCTTTTTCTGGCGTTGCATTCCCAAACATGGTAACGTAAATTTAGAACCGATGTTCACCACATCTTTTTCTTCTTCGCAACCGTTTGCTTCGATTCGATTGATGAAAATTGAAAAAAGAGAAATAACTCGTATGATTCGATCGTATGCCGAAATAATGACGATGCTCTTCGACGATCGTCTCGACGCCAAAGAAATAAAATATTGCGTTTGTTGTAACACTAATAATAGACTTCGAGTTTCTCTTTCCGTTTATGCGTGCAATTATTTTCTTACGTGCGGTTACGTGCTGTGGGAAGGGTTGCATGTGGAACGTGAATTAGTGAATCCTTGGAATCTATTTCTTATTAAACATAAATGTAATAGCACTGAATATTTTAAATGATTCTTATGATCAAATCTGTTAAACTTTAAATGATACAGATAGTGCTTACATTATACCTCGAGTAATAAAGATAGTGCTTAATAGTTTCCAGAAGGGTTCATATGTTAATATCTATAGGATGGGATGTGAAAGTAACATCAATCGAAAGGAAAGCTGGTTGCTAGTTGCGAATAATTACAAGTAACGTTACAATATACAGAATAACATTGTATTGTATATTTACATATCTATATATTATTAAAGTTTCTTAATCTTGATATATATGTATATATGTTTTTTAAAAAAAATATACATTGAGTGATATCGGGTATTTGCTAAAATTTTAAAATAAGATTTCTTCGATTAAAATACGATTAAAATATTTGACTGTTTTTCCATTCTCCATTAAAATCATTCATAAAAAGAATTTTTTATACATTAAACAGAAGAATTATTTATTAAAAAAGAAAAATATTATAATTTTCACGTTTTGAATTTTATTTATTATTATAAATATTTTTAATACGATATTATAATTTTGAAAAATTTGCTTGTATTTTTTTTTTGTAAGAAATCTTAAAAATTGTTTATTTAACAATTAAATTTTTAAAAGGATACAAAAATATGGGAAAAAACCAAAATGATTGTTTTATAAATATGATTTCAGTAATTTGCAATTCAAACGGACGAATATAGAGATAAATATCTTAAAATGATATTTAATATTCATTTTATGATGAATTCTTCACTATAAGGACACGTAAAGCGGTGAAGATGGAGAAAGTATTAGACAAGTACTGAAATGGTATAAATTTGTTGATTATAGATTTTTCGATTAATTCGTTTCAACTGACATTCGAAAATTTACTTACCGAACAATAATAACGCAAAGAAAGTTCTGATAATATACATTTGATGGAGAGAATTAGTGGTTTTTGATACGTTATCACGCTTAATAAATTTCTTTGCAATTCTATTGTTTGTTCGTACCACACAGAATTATATGCACTTTGTGAAATGTTCATGCTCTAAGAATTAATACAAGATTGAATTTGAAAATGATGCAACTCATTAATCGCATATAATGGAATTTCATTTACCATGTCGTTTATGTAATCAGCTGGCCACGCGTAAAGATAAATTTCCGTGAGCACGGTAAAACACAAGGTTATGAACTGCATTTTCACAAGTATTGGTACATTCTATGTATAAATTTTATTATTATCAATTTTAATACGATGTTGTTTTAGTAAAACGTTAGATAAAACCGAGTATGCACGATAAGAAAATGTTTTAAAACACAAAAATAACAATTTTCGAGTGAAAATTAAATATTTTATCACTTTTGAGATATATATTTTTTGTAATATCACAATTAAACAACATTTGAAAAGAAAAATGCTTAATTTGTAATTGTACGATTAGTTTAAAAATTTCAAAAGTTTATTTTGCACTTATTCTAATATTTCATTAAAATAAGAAATGTAACAAAAATTCGGTTTTATCCGCTTATATGAGAAATATCATAAATTTTACTTACTATGATCAATATAATCCCACATAGAGTCAGAGCAAACGTACTTACTGCTATCGCGTAAAGTACAATAAATCGAAAATTATCGATCACTTGTTCCGCGTATCTAAAGGAGAAAACGATAAAAATTTATTATTAGAAATATGAAAATTTCAGCTCAACAAAATTTATATTTACCTTCTTAAACGCAGTTGTTTTTTAACGCAGACGATCAACGTAGGCATGTTGGCGCAATTCTGCAATTCCACGGCCAAACATTCGAATCTCGCCGCTGCGAACCATAGTAAAAGCGCGCCCATCATGCTCAAGCATATATGCGCAGCACCTTGAAAACTGAGAAAAGCTTGATGCATATACACGATAACGTTCACGGGTACGTAATTAACGCGAAATGGATATTCAGCTTTCAATGGAAAGGTGATCGGTAAGACTACAGGTCCTAACGAAAAACATATCGCGGTCGCGTACATCCACGCTATGGAACCTCCACAAAATCTACCGCATTTCTCGATGTACTTGTAAAAAATTTCTGTTTCCTGTTGATTCGCTTCCTTGACGCATGTCATCATTTCTTCGATTACACGCTGCAATTTTGTACACAGTTAAAATAAATATATCATTCTTATATCAAACTAATATTGAGAGAATAAGGACTTACTTGCAATGAATCGTGATTGACGAAGCATATAAAAGTTTGTATAATAAGCTGAGTCAAAGCTATCGACATGCAAACGCATTGAGAAGAAACGATGATATCGTCGAAATGCAAATAGATCGAATATATCATGGGAAAGAGCAGCATGAAATCGCTGATAATGCTAACGATCTGTAAAATTTTAAAGCCAAGTATTCGACCCCTGCCGCTACCCATAGGAAGTGGCCAACAGACTGTTATTACTACGCTGAGCCAAGCAATGCGAATCACTGTTTCCGGTGTCATTCGTTTCGACATTATTGGAAGAAATTGTTTGCCTCGTGAATCGAATAAAATGAAATTTAATCGGGGTCGAAAGAACGATAAATAGAGAAATTGCCAGAAAGTAGCATATAATTACATCGTATTAGAAAACAACTGAATGTTCGCACACACTGCTCGTGGTATGGAATATTTTACACGTGCGAGGAATTTAATAAATCATGTTCAAAATTATTCTTAAAAACAACTTTTATAGGATACAGATTTTCTGGAAGAGTTTTATTGCTTTGTTCTCTTGCTTATAGTAATTATTGCTTGCATTATAGATCGGCGATGATTATATAGCGTAAGACAGGTGCAAAGAATGGCTATCACGCAATAGTATTCTTGACAGTGGAAGAAACATTGCGTATGTATATTTAGTACAATTTACAATAGATATCGTAAATTAAGTCATTAGCATTGAATGACTTTTTACTTTTTTCTCTGTTATATAAATTGTTCTAATAATTAAATATTTTTTCAAAATATGAAAAATGTGTGTATAAATGTAAAAATGTTATAAAACAAAGAGATGAAGATATTCTAAAAATCTTCGATCTTCGAGAGATTGTTACTATAAGAAGAATTTTTCAACATGGAATATATAAATATCTTATTTATTATGATATAGATGCAGCTTACGTAGAGATTGCAAATGATCTTCTTATGTTGCCATCCGAAAGGAGAAAAAATTACTATTGCAAAAATGTATTGGATCCAGAGTAAGATTTTTCATTCATATATTTTATTTTAAAAAAAGCACAACGATTGCATAACTTTCTATTCAAGCGATAAATTTATTACATGTTGCAATAATATTCGAATGATACAAGCCAGGATATATTATGATTCTATCATAGTTCTCATTGCCATGAAGTAGGACGATATTGTAGTTACAAACTATAAATCATTGTATACAATACATACAGACACATATATATATATAGGTCTTCAAAAAAATTAAAATATTATCTTACACACGAGACAAATGACTGAAAATGCTTACGTTCGAACAATATTCCAAAGAAAGAGGTGGCAACAAACTACTCATTCGAATGAGAAATGTTTTTTGACTTCTTATCATCATGAAAATCACGCAACTTTTCATTTTTCTTGATTGGCCCAACCATTGAATATCATTGATCGATTCTGCGAATTGTATACTCTGGAAATAAAATTTTTTATATACTATCGAATTAAAATCTTTCGAATATGGAATGAAAATGAACAATGGTAATCTGTTTTATTTGAAAGAAAAAATATAGAGAAATGGTGCACACCAGATGAGATGACGTTCTATCGAATTTTTATTAGTGGCTGGCTTACACTTTCTCTTAAATCGTCCGCCGGCCAGGCGATGACGAACAAGTGCAACATGCCTGACAATACCAGAGGAAGGAACTGAGTGACCACGCCCAATGATTGATTCTGAATATTATTACACAGAAATGTTTATTTTGTAGAAAATCATCCAATGAACTTTAACCCTCCATGCCACAATTTCCATGAAAATTTCATGAGTTTTCTAATCTAATTTCTAGAATTTAATCTCTAATTTTTACAATAAAGGAAGTCATCACAAAAAAAAAACATTACATTTTTATTGAATTCTATGCCATTTTTTAAATTTCATTTATAAGGAATCAAGTGGTTGAAGGATTAAGCATTCCTTGCTCGGCTATTACGTTACACTATGTATGGTGCTAGAGAGGTAAGTTTTCGACCAAACTCACGTTAAGCAGGGGGAAAGCTCCGCATATCACAGTGCTTCCCATCGTGACGTTCGTTTTGAATAATAAAGTCTCAACAGTAGCGTTAGTATCCTCCACAAATCTAACCATGACACAGTCTTAATTTATTCAACTCGGTAAAGAATCAACTCTCTTGAAGTAGCTTAATTCTATATTGAACGATGTAATGCACTAAAATGCATTGTCTTCATTCAATGTATCAAAACAACATTGATCACATAAAGAAAAACTAGAGAAAATAAAAGATAATACATTTGATTTATGGTTCGATATGATTTTCGTAGATGCCCTACAGTTGAAATGATATAAAACAGTATAAAAATTATGTAAATAGAGAACATGAGAATTCAGTTTCCTTACAGTTAGTTTACTTCATTATCAATAATCTACTTTTAGAGATACTTTCTTACAATGCGTTTTATTTTTCCTATTTTTAAGTAATTCACGAATTTTTAAAATTTATAGAAACATACAAATTGTATAAATAATGTTTGTATAAAAATCAAATAAAAGCTACAAGAGATTTCACAGATATTTAAATAGAAAATAGATATATCATACCCTAATATTTTTTGATGTTCCTTGATACAGCTGACCAACATGTCGTAATTATTCACATGCCGCAATTTTGACCGTAATACGTCTAATTTGGCAGCGGGAAAACTAAAGAGGATGACAATCGTGAAATCTACAAAAATGCAAAATGACGTTTGTAAAATGCAATAAATATGATTGACATAGACTACGCAGTATATTCCAAGTGGTTCGATGGAGAATGGAAGCCATCCCTCTGCGGGTAATTCTTGGGCTGAGAACAAAGGCATCAAAATGAACGAGCTCGCAGGTAAGATGTATCCCATCGAAACAGTCGAGAAGAATTTTTTGTAACGATTTATATATCCCTGTAGTATTTTAATTTCGTATTCGTTGGCTATCTCCAAGAACGACCTGACTTCTTCTATCAAAACCTAGAGATTGATAGAAATTTTATTATAATTATAATTATTATAATTTTAAATATCTGTTTTTGTTTTAAATTGAATTAACCTGCAATTCAGTGTTGTTCCATTTGCAGAGAGCCAAATCCAAAACGACTTCGAGCAAAGCAGTCATCTCGGAGGCAGTTTTCATCGATTTAGGTATATCACTTCGAAAGTGAAAAATAGCAAGCATCAACGATATTATTAAAAAAATCACGTTCAATATCGTGAATGTCCACAAGATGTTACGAATAATGATATATTTTTTACTGTCATTCGGATTAATTGGCCAAGTGCACGTAAACGTTCCTGTCAGTTCCAGAATATAAAGTACTTGACGAATGTCTATATTGAGCATACCCATTTCATCGAATGTTTCTTCCAAGTTAGAAGATACCAAGTGAAAATAACAAACTGTCTTACGGAAGTGTTTATGGAATAGGGGCCAGTGAAAATCGATTTCCTCATTAAGCATTTAAGCACAATTCCATTATATGTATATTGCACGCAATGTGTTAAGTTTTCTTGGATGAAAGATTCCTTAGTCCATTTATACGATTCAGTAGAAGTTATTGTGTAATTTAATTACCGGATGGTAGCAAAAATTATAGAGAAAAGTTATATGAAAATAGTAAATAATGGCATCTAATACATTTTATATTTGATAATGTCTTCTGTTGCTTTCATGTACAATAATTGTTGTAGTTATTCTCATAACATGTATCATGAGATTTAGAGATTGATATCAAAATGTTCTTTTATCACTGAATAATATTTTTAATCTTTGAGGTCTAAGACATCTTCCAGACCATCTTTGGCATGTTTTGAGCATCAAAATGCAAGGATTTAATCATCTATTGGTATAAGGTATGAGGTAATTTCATTTACAAATTTTTCATTTACTAAAAATTATTCATCAATAAAAAATTATATTTGTATTACAAAACTCAATTTTTTTATTCATATTATTATTTTTCAAGTTCATGTGTATAATAAATTTGATTTTTTAAAAAATAAAGTCTCCAATACAATTTTATTACTCTTGATATTATTGTTTTATTCTGTAGTTATATTCTTTCTTTGACTATATTTGTATAACAAATTTGTTTCGTGCTATTTATCATATATAATTTTTTAACATCTCAAATATAATATCAAAGAAAAATATTAGAAAATTAATATTTAAGTTTTACACCAATTGATAAGTACTTGATGTAATATAAGTAAATGATCTTTTATAAATTTTTTAATGATTTTATTTGTTTCAGAAACTATTATAGATTCATTATGAAACTAATTAATTAATTAAATAGAATTCTTTTTTCGTTATTATTATTAATATATTGATATTCTATATCATATATGAATAATGCACTAAGAATAGAAAATAATAGAGAGTTAAAGAGAGAATAAGAATTGATCCTAAATGCTGTCCCTCTAAGTGCTTTTTAGAATAATGTTTTTGATACTCGAAAGATGGCGAAGACAGTCAATTCTCATTCTATCTCTAATCCATTATTCGCTATCTTGTACAACAATCTCATTTACGATACTCTAGAGATGGCGCTGATATTACAATTTTTATATATTTCATTCCAGAAAAATATAACGTATGCACAATTTTCTATTTAAACGATAAATTTATTACATGTTTCAATAATATAATATATATTTAAATAATGTAGGCCTGGATAATTATGATTCAATCATAGTTCTCATTGCCATGAAGTAGGACGATACTGTAGTTATAAACTATAAATTATTGTACACAATACTTATATAGATCTTTAAAAAATTAAAATTGAATTATCTTATATAAACGATTTTAATGAAGCTTACGTTTGAACAATATTCCAAAGAAAGAGGTGGTAGCAAATTACTCATACGAATGAGAAATGCTTTTTGACTTCTCATCATCATGAAAATCACACAACTTTTCATTTTATTTGGTTGATCCAACCACTGAATATTGTTAATCGAATTTGTAAATTGTACACTCTGAAAATAAAAATTTTCATGTTTTATCAAATTAAAACCTGGAAATGAGATGAAAGTGGACGATGGAATTTTATTTAATTTGAAAAAATATATATATAAAGAAGCAGTGCATAAGATGAGATGACGTTCTGTCGAATTTTTACTATTTATTTAGCTTACACTTTCTCTTAAATCATCTGCTGGCCAAGCGATGACATACAAATGCAAGATGCCTGATAACACCAGAGGAAGAAACTGACTGATCGCGGCCAACGATTGATTCTGAATATTATTATAGAAACGTATAATAGAAACGATCAATTCTTTGCTCGTCTATTTTGCTGCATTACAAATTGTCTAGAGAGAAAAGTTTTTTTCTAAACTCACGTTAAGCAATGGGAAAGCTCCGCACATCACAGTGCTTCCCATCGTGACGTTCGTTTTGAATAATAAAGTCTCAACAGTAGCTTTAGTATCCTCCACAAATCTAACCATGACACGGTCTTAATTTATTTAATTCGGTAAAGAATCAACTCTCGATTGAAGTAGCTTATCCTATATCCTTAAATGCAGTAAAATGCACTGTCTTCATTTAACGCACTAAAATAACATTGACTACATAAAGAGAAAAATAGATATGTATTTCACTAATGTTTGGTTGCTTCCATGGATACTTGACGATTGAAATGATATAAAATAATATAAAAATTATGTAAATAAAGGAAGGAGGGATCAAATCAGTTTTCTTGGATCTAGTCTATTTCACTATCAATAATCTATTATTTTTTTTACAATGCATTTTATCTTTTCTTACGAATTTTAAAAGAATTTTATAAAAGCATAGAAATTATGATTAATATTTTCTACCGTTTCAAAAATCAAATTAAAATTACACAAATTTTCAGAAATATTTAATTAGAAATTTACATATATTTTACCTTATTATCTTTTGGTGCTCCTTGATACAGCTCACCAACATGTCATAATTATTTACATTCCGTAGTTTCGACCGCAATACGTCTAATTTGGCAGCGGGAAAACTAAAGAGGACGACAATCGTGAAATCTACAAAAATGCAAAATGCCGTTTGTAAAATGCAATAAACGTGATTGGCATAGACTATGCAGTATATTCCGAATGGTTCGGTGGAGAATGGAAGCCATCCATCTGCGGGTAATTCTTGGGCTGAGAACAAAGGCATCAAACTGAACGAGATCGCAGTTGAGATGTATCCCATAGAAACTGTTGAGAAGAATTTTTTGTAACGATTTATGTATCCCTCTAGTATTTTAATTTCGTATTCGTTGGCTATTTCCAAATACGATTTGACTTCTTCTATCAAGATCTAGATCGATCAAAAAGTTATTACAATTGTGACTTCACATTTACATTGAATATCTTTTTAGTTTTAAATTCGATTAACCTGCAGTTCACTGTTGTTCCATTTGCAAAGAATCAAATCCAAAACGACTTCAAGCAAAGCGGCCATCTCGGAGGCAGTTTTCAGTGAC
This sequence comes from Apis florea, assembly GCF_048593485.1. NCBI lineage: Eukaryota > Metazoa > Arthropoda > Insecta > Hymenoptera > Apidae > Apis > Apis florea. The sequence goes on along the minus strand of NW_028256416.1, from coordinate 2,401,635 downwards.
ATAAGTATATCACTTCGAAAGTAAACAACAGCAAGCATCAAAGATGTCATTAATAAAATCACGTTCAATATCGAGAATACCCACAAAATGTTACGAAAAATAATTCGCCTTTTACTAATATTCGGATTAATTGGCCAAGTACACGTGAATGTTCCTATCAGTTCTAGAATGTAAAGTACCTGACGAATGTTCATGTTGTTGAAGATACTTATTTCATCGAATGTTCTTCGAAGTTAGAATATACCAAATGAAAATAGCAATCTGTCTTATGGAAGTTTATGGAGTAGATACCGATGAAAGTCGATTCCCTCATTAAATATTTACGATAGTTCCATTATATATTGCACGCAATGTATCGTGTGAAACAAGGCTATTATTCTTTCGGATGAAGGGTTCTTTTACACATTGTAACATTTATATGATTCTAGAATATATCTGTGTGATATAATTATCGAATATAAAAATTATAGAGAATAGGTGAAGAAAGCAAATAATAGCATCTAATATATTTTATATTCGATGTTTTCAGTTCCTTTTATGTATACTAATCGTAACATTGCGTAGCTATGTTTATAATACACCGTAAGATTTAAAGTTTAAGTTTGTTGGTATCAAAATGTTTTATAGTACTGGATGATATTTTTGTTGATTCTAATCTTTGAAGTTCAAGATCTTCCAGGCCATACATTTAAATTTTTGCTACATTTTGAGCATCAAAATTTATTATGTGTAAATATTTAATCATCTACTGATACCAGGTAACCTTATTTACGGTTTAATTATCCATTAACTAAAAATCTATTTCTTTTATTATAAAACGCAATTTTTTTGATCATATTATCCATTAACCAAGTGTATATTTTATAAAAAATAAATTTTTCAATGTGATTTATTTAGTTTTTGTTTTATTTTCAATTATAGTCTTTTCCAAATTTCATTTGTACCATGAATTCGGTCGGTTATATATTATAATAATAATTCCTAAGTCTCACTACACTGGAGGTTGCTGCGAAACACCCATTCTAATCACGACATCCCATCCACCCATCCTTTTGAGTGAATATTTATTTATCTTCAAATAAATACTTCTTTTGGTGTATGTTTACAAAATGTTCAAACTTTTGATCATTATACGATACAAAAAGTAAAAGAAGTTATAAAGAAAACCAACGTGGAAGACTAAACCTGAAAATAAAATCTAAATTAAGACATTTTCTATCAATATTTTACATTTTCATTATTATGAAAATGAAAAATAATTGATAGTTAAAAGCGCAAAAAAAAAAAAAAAAAAGAAAGAAAAAAAGCGAAATAAGCATTCTACAAAGCACTACTTTGCCCATTAATTATTTTATCTATTTAATTAACATCCTTAATTCTAAATGCATGCACTTAATTCTAAATATATTTTATTCAATATTCTTTTATGATTTTTGTTCCTGTAAAGAACTCTGAAACAAATTTAAATATCACTTTAAAATATTTCAATCATTCTATCTATTCTAAAAATTATTTTTATATTCTTACTTACATAATAATTAAATATTTTGTTTAAAACGTCTGCCTATTGAAAATTTGACAAATTGTTTTCATAATTCATCCATAATATCCATAACATCCATGCAGACGACACAAATTTTTTTAAAAGAAAAGAATTTTAATTCTTTTAGAAAACATTTATCATATAAATCACATGTGGCCAAAGAAAATGCAAATGAGGATATATTAATGATGACTAATGAACGAAGTCATATAGCTATCAAGTATTAAGGATTTGATTGTTTCGAATAAGGATTTATTCGAATTTTGTCTTTTATTAAAAGGAAAAGGAGAACATTAAATACATCAAATCCTAAATATTTGATCTTATTTAATATAAGAAATGAAAGAATTTTCAGACGATATTCTTTTTATTCTATTCCATTGAAGAAATTTCTAAAACAGAATATATAACAGAATTAATGAAATTCAATAAAATTAGTATTTAAATAAAGATCAAATATCATTTCGTAACTATACTTCTTCCTTTTTATTTAATTTTTTTCAAATTCATATCTGTAACAAACTCAATTATTTAATTAGTAATTAAAAACAATTTATATTTAAAAAAAATATTAATTATTGAAAAAATTCAAATTATTAAAATATTGTTAAGTAATTCATAATTTTTAAATAAAAGACATTCACCGGTAAAAAAAAATATTTTAATATTTAATACTTAACAATTTTTAACAATATTTTCAATAATAAATACTTTTTAATAAAGGAATGCTGAAAAGAAAAAGAGGTAACTAGAAGAGTTACCATAATTGTAGACCCGAACAAACCGTGAAATTTTTTTTTTTATTTCGCAACACTAATATACTGAACTTTTTAAAGAAAACCCGAAGAGTGCTTTATTATATTTGCAATGCTATTCTTAATTAACAAAAAAAGTAAAAAAAAATAAATAAATAAAAATAAAAGATTCATGAAAGCATATATTCTTAATATAATGCTTATTTAAAAAATTTTAATAAATTACTTTATGCACTCATATTTTACTAAACGCAACACTAATTGCATTGTAGCCATATTAAAGGCTACCGTCTTACCTTTGTGCAACTCTTTTAGTTGCAATTAGATGAACCAGGAACACATTCACAGTTCAAGTGGAAGAAATATGGACAGTTTTTGAACGCAACACTACTATAAAAAACGCGATCATTTATCAACGCAACACTAATTCTTAAAGTGAATTTAATATTATTATATTAATCAATAAAATTTATTATTTAATTATATAAATGAAAAATTATTTCAAAAATCTCGATATTATAAATAATATTATAGGATATATAGATTCAAAATTAAATTAAAAAAAAAAGTAATAAAAAATAGACTAATTCATAAATTCAAACTAATTAAAAAGAACAACGCGATCATAATTTTATCGCAACTAATTCAAAACGCGAGATTTATAAACGCAACACTAATGCAAAACCGCGATGTCCATGATAACTGGATCCGATGGGCCAGCATGCAAAATGGCCATACGATACAACAACAATTACTACATACTACTAAAACGAGCACAGTGACAAAGTAATAACAATGACTTCCCATTCTTTGAACTTGAAGAAAAGATTCAAAAAATGAGAAACCATTCGTTGCAGCCCTCTTCGTGACAGTTTGTCGAGCCTCTTCGTCTTCTCTCTTCGGGCGCGATGCCCGCTGAAACTTAAATCTAGGCTCGAGATTTCCTAATCGCTAATAAAAAAGAAAAAAAATAATAGAAAAAAGGACTAATTCGCGAAAGCTAAGTACACATGGACGACCAACGATCGCAAAGATCGTTGTCCGTACATGTGTAGAATCTCGAGCGCAACGTTCGTTTCGAAATTTATTTCACGCGATCACGACCGCGGAATTCGAAATATCGACGAGCAAAGCCAGAAACGAATGGCACTGTCCATTCGTCTCAGCTTCACCCTCGATTTTTCAAATTTGATTTCCTGAAACAGGTTGCCACGCGAAAACGCGCCTACCCGATCGGAGACTGTGACAACCTGCCCGGCCCTGCCTACTTATGACTAACAATCACACCAGAATTATACTACCTATCCTACCTAGCCCTATATTTAAAAAATATGGCAAAACAGGCATACCAACACACTCGTTCCACGATTCTCACTCATAATACTCGGGCGCAAATGCCTACACTAGGGAAAGCGTCCCGGGACACCTCCGACACCCGAGCTTGGCACACATCTTTCACACTCTAAGTTTACGTACCGTTTTCCTGAAATCGACTGACGATGGCTAGTGACCATTGCGTGAAACGCGGTGAAAATACTTGTATTTTAAATTAAACGATACTAAATTTATATTATATTATTATAATTTGAGATTAAAGATTAGAAATACTATTATTTATTGTTACATTGTTTAATTGCAAGTGTATAATATTTTGATTGTAAATTGTAATTGAATTATTAATAATAAAGGACAATAATAATTGAAACGACGCAATTCCACAGCCTAACCATACACACCACAATGTGGAAAGTACGTCGTGCACGATACACTAACGCATTGTCAGTCGCTGAAAAATTTTTATTAACTTATAAATTAAGATCATCATGCCCAATGCCTCTCTCTCACCCAAGTAGCACCTGGGCACGTGGATGAGTTCCTGGCAAAGAACACGGAAGGATTAAATCTGAAAATCCTAAGCTAAAAAGATATTAATTTATTTTTTATCTAACGGATTAATTTTCTTTGATTTTGCATTATATTTTTATTATATTTCAAATTATAGTGATTATATTTTATATATACTTTACTCTATTAATATTTGATAAATTATAATATTAATATATGAATAAAAAAATTATTATTTATTTAAAATTTACTAATAGTAAGCATTAATGAAAATACTCTCAGGCGATTCCTTCATCAGAGTATATTTTCGAAGAATAATGTTCAAAATTCACTGCTCTGATTCTGAAATCTACCTGTCGCGAAATGTCTTCTTGTGCATAAAATTTAATTTATATTTATACAAAAAAAATTGAACTTTACTACATATAGGTATGTTATATTATAAACTCATTATATAATCAAATAACTGAATATAAATACTATTGAGCAAAAAAAATGAAAATAATTTATTATCGTATTAATGATAATAAACTGTGCATGTAATAATTGTAATGAAGTCGGTGGATATCCGACTTTTCCATTATTAAATTCAAGTTAGCAAGTTAAGTATTCATTATATCATTTATATTGTATTATTTATTATTCATATATAATTGTATTTTAAATTATATTTAAATTAATTATTGTATTTTATTAATATATATATATATTTTACTATTAGAAAATTGCTAATAATATTATTTAAAAAAATGAAGCACAAGAAGACCCTGGCCTGAACTAATAAATAAAACAGAAGAAATAAATGTTATTACTCACTGGTATTATAAATAAATACCAATGGTCACTGTGCTCGTGCAAAAATCTACGTATACAACCAATCACCCGTGTCGATTCGGATTCTTTCATCCTACGACATGATTGAATGACCGGAGGAACATAAATGCATGCGACTCACCAATAGATGCGACGAACACTGCTATGGCACAGAAGTTATTGAGAAGAAAGTTGTTATCAGATAGAAGGATGAAAGTTAGCAAAAATCTGTAACAAAACAAAAATAACATAATTTAAAAGACATTCTGATTATTTGAAAAAATTGAAATGATTAAATATCAAATTACTAAATTTACAATATGTAATAATGATATAATATTGAAATTCTAATAAAAATAAAAATTAAAATTTTAATATAAAAATTTAGCATTTAAGAATTTAAAAAGAATAAAAGATAGTTTACCTCTTCGCGTGATGGATGATCTTACGTTCTTCATGCACTGATTTTACTAATTTATAAAATTAATTTATAAAATAATTTACTAAACACTGACTCTACTTTTGCATTTGAGTACCTTGATTAAATTTTAATGAAATTTGCTCTAAAAAAAACACTAACTATGATATATAAAGATACTAATTTTAACACTGATTTGATTCACATTGCACACAGTCTTGATATTTTCTGAAATTAATATTAAATTAATAAAAAGATGAAAGATAGAAGAAAAAGTAATATTTTTCTTATTTCCAATATTAAATATGTATTCTAAAAATATGTATTCTAAAATTTTTATTTTAAATTTAATTGATTAATGAATTATAAATAAAAAATATTTATGAAAATTTTTTATAAATATTTAAAATGTTCATTATTAAAATTTAAAATTCACTTTCTAGTAATAAACTATCAAAATTTTTCATAAATTTTTAGTTTTTTCTATTTCTTTTAATTAAAATATAAGTTCATTATGAATTATTTAATAACAAATGATCTAATAAAATAAAAGTATATACATACAAAATGTCAAATTTTACTGCATCTCCAAGAACAGATATTACGTCCATATTGGAATTTTTCCCGCCTTCGAGAGACATGACACTACAATTAAACCTATGCAAAAGAAAATCAAAACTTCGAAATAAACGAAGAAAATATATAAAATTAAAGTAATTTCTATCAAATTGTATGATGAAATGAAGAAATCAAAATAATTTATTAATAATTAATTAAATAAAAGCATGAACGATAAGAAAATTACGAATTGAATACACATCACGAGAAAATTTCAAACGTCTAATCATCACGACTTGTCGACAAATAATGGTATTTCGCGACTCGATTCGAACGACAAATTGGAGAGGGGATACGCCACGTTCTTGAAAGCATAACATAAGAAATGTTTTCAATCTCGAGCAAAATGTCGACAAAAGAAAACAATACGCGAAACTATTATACATAGGAATATATATAATTAGAAACAAAATGCGTCATTTAAATAATTCGATCTTACGAAATGAAATTAACTTCTTTTACTTCAATAAAAGAAAATTAAAAAGATAAAAATAAAGATCAATGTAAAATAAATATAATTAATATCAAAATGAAATAATATCTGGTTTCAAGTTTTTTCTCGAAATATTTCGATACGAAAAACTATTAGTGACTTAATAGATAAATGAATAGTCGGAAGGAAACGTACATTTATCATAACACTGTTCAATTATGGTACAATAAACAAGCACGTATTGATTAAATAAGATTTAATAATCCACAATTACTTAACTTAAACTTAATAATAATATAATATAGATGAAAATTTCACGTAATTACCTTAACTGATAAAACACAACCTGTCACCACAATTTTCAACTGTAGACTGATGCTATGCGCACTACAATGCGCACTAATTCATTTTATGGTTAATTCTTAACAGTTTTCTGATTGGCTAGAACTGCGCGGTTCCTTATTTCAAATCCGCGCGAAAATTAAAATAAATATTGCATAATATATCTTAATTATATTTTAATTACAAAAAATTAAACTTTATTGTTTTATTATTCATATTGAAACTTTTCTGTTTTCATATCAATAATCAATATCAATAATCAATTTATATAGAAATCAAATTTCAAATCAATATCTAAAATAGAGTTCATTAATTAAATTATAATAATAAATAATAATCAAATATAAATAGTTGATTATTATCAAATCAAATATTAACTTAAAAATATAATATATAATTCTTACATAATCTTTAATTCATACTTTTAATATTTCAAAATTTCACATTTTAAAAATTTTTTAAATTTTTATACAATATAATATGGCATAAAATTTATTAATTATTTTATAATACAGTTAAATATTTGTTCTGGAAATTTTGATTTGAAAATTTTCCTTTAAAGCTGTTTTAATAATATAAGACTGAAATATAATAAAGACATTGAACATAGAAATTAACTAAATAGAAAAATAAATCAGAAAGTCATAGCAAAAAAATTATTTTTTTATCATATAACATTGAAATTTAAATTATAATTTTTTTAAGATAGATTGAAATAATGAGAAGGTTCTTTATTAAATATTCATAACATATAAATGTTATTAATCACAATAATCAAATTAAATTACAATATGTTTGAAAGTATATTTTTGTCTTTACAACTTTAATTTCTCTTATAACAATTAATAAATTATTAATTCTTTTTTTTATAAGATATTTAAGCAATAATTATTATAAAAGTGTATAATATTTAGTTTGTTAACTTTTAATCTAGTTATAAATTTTCAATTTATAACTTTTGATTTACAATTTACAAATTTTATATTATATTAAATTTTTCTTTCATTGAAAATTTTATGTTAAATTTTTTCTTTTATGTATATTTTGTATAATTCAGTTAACATTTATTTTAATTTTGAATTAATCTCTTTTTTTATGTTTTAATCTCTTTTGATTTCTTTCCTTAGGTTAAGTTCTTCTTCTATGCTTCTCTTTTCTCTCTACTTTTCTCTAATTTTCTCTAATTGTAGTTATAACTTACATTTCTTACTTATATTTTTATATTTATTCATTATAAATTTATTTAAATTGCTAATTCTTTAGTTAAATTCTTTTCTTACATGTTGCAGTTTTATTAAATTTAATTAATTTTTATGTTATAGTTATTTTTCTGTATATTCTTTATAATTCAATTAATATTTGTCTTAAATTCTTTTTTTTTATGTTCTGACTTCTTTTGATTTAAGTTAAATTCTTAACTTTTAAGTTAAATTCTTTTTTTATGCATTTATATACAATTTTCTCTAATTTATAATAATTGATTTTTTTTATATTTTTATATTTATTTATTATTTATTTATTATAATGTTAAATTTTTTTCTTATATGTTATAGTTTTCTTGGATTTAATTAATTATTATGTTATATTTTTTTAATAATTATTTTTTCAATATAATTAACATATGTATTCAATTATTTTTTGCATGTTGTTTGGATTTATTTAACTTATATATATTTTTCTTTTTGTATTTTATTCAAATTCTTTCTAATGTGTTTTTTGATTTAATTAATTTTTATGTTATATTACTTTTAAATGCTTCAACTTGTTGTTCTTTCTTTTTCATCCTTATGTATTTCTCTCTTTTATTCTCTTCTCTCCTTTATTATTCTCCATACTTCTTTATCATTCTCTGCCTTTTTTATCATCATTCTTCTTTGTTAGTTATCTTCTTTGTCATTTTCTCTTCTCTTCCTTAGTCTTTTTTTTCTTTTGTTATCCATCTCTTTCATGTTCTTTGTCATCCTTCTCCTTTTTTATAAATTCCTTTTTCTCCTGTCTTTTATTATAATTCTTTCCCCCCTCTTTTATAGATTTCTCTTTCTATCATTCTTTATTAACTCCTGTCTTTCTATTTTTTTATTAATTTGTCCTCCTTTTCAATTTCACCAATTCTTCCTTTCATTTATCAATTCCTTTTCCTCTCTATTTTTACAAATTCTTTTTATTTCTTATTTTTATCTTTTTTTATTTTTTTTCTAATTTCTTCTTTTCTTTTTCTTGGTAAAAAGAAGAATTTCAAAGAAGATGGAGATGAATATAACAAAGAAGATTGTAATAACAAAAAAGATGAGCAAGAAGACTGATCAAAGAAAGTTACAAGAAAAGAAAAATACAAAACAAGATGGTATATATGGATAACAAAACAAGATAGCAAAAAAGCAAAGAATAATAAAGAAAAAGGACACAGAAAATGGGAGAAAAAGGATAGCAAGAGATGAGAAAGGAAAATGGCAAAGAAAAAGAATAATGATAAGTAAAAGATGAAAATAGGAATGAAAGAAAATCAGAAGGAAATTTCAAAAAATAGTGACAAAAGAAGAAAAATGATGATTAAGAGGAAAGTTATTATATATTTAATATATATATATATGTATTAATTTTAACTGATTGATTTTTATATTATATTATTTTTTTATGTTTCAGATGTTTCAGATTTTTATAATTTATTTAACAATTAAAATTGAATTCTTAAATTTTAATTTTATTATATTTAATTATTTTTATTCTTTAGCTTTTTTTTTAAATATATTTAAATTTTTTTATGTTTTCTTTTTTTATAAATATTTTCTGTTAAATTTCTTTCTTATGTTTCACTTTAGATTTATTAATCTTCATATTAAATTGTACAACTTATTATTATAACATTTCTTACTTAATTATACTTAATTTTGTTAAATTAAATTTAATAAATTTGTTATATTTTTAAATATAAATTTTGCAAAACTTTGATATTAATAATTAATATATATTATATATTTCAATTTTCGGCGCGATTTTGAACGAATAAGAAAGCATTCTGCTTTACCCAATCAGAGCGCTTCTAGATGACGCTGATCCTGTCATTTTTCGGTTGGAAATTCTCACAACGTGACGCATTACTGACTCGTGACACGTACCTTGGTTTACGGGGTAAGTTATTTTATTTTTATTCTTACCAAATTTATCAATTATTATTAACTTTATTATCAAATTTATTAATACATTGAATATAGTGAACGAAAGTAATTAATCTTTTAAATTTCTTTGTTCTTCGATCGTTCATTTATCTGTTGCGTCATCAATAGTTTCTTTATATCGAAATATTTCGAAACAGAATTTGAAATTGGATATTACTTTATTGTAATTTTAATATTATACATTTATTTTATATCTTTGATATTTATTTTTATAAATTATTGTTTAATTGTCAGAATGATTTTGTTGTCGTAATGATTTATAACGATTAGAAATGCATTATTAATAAATTTGATATAAGTCGAATAATCAAATGATTTTCTGTAAAACAAGTAAGTAGTTTTATTTATATTAACAAAAATATGAGGAATGGTTTTCTATTGCTTTTTTAGCAATATTAAAATAAAAAAAAGTTTGTTATAATCAATTTTATTTCATGAAACCGAATTATTTAAATGATGCATATTTTTTTTCTAAAAATGTATATAAAATTGTATTTGCAAGAAATTGAAAGTTTATGTTCGTTCTGATTTGTTGTATTTTTTTTTTTTTTTTTTATACATAATCATTTAATTTTATATTTTACACTAATGCATCAAAAACGATAGACTTAACATTCAGCGCCATCTCTCGATTAATTTTAGAAATATTTTAAAAGATATTTTTAATACTCAAGAGGTAAGATGTTCAATTCTTTTATCTTGTTCTTTTAAAGAAATATTTTTGACATTCAATAGATGGCGCTGATGAATTTTATAAGCCTCTCTCTATCTTGCTCCTTCTATCTTCTATCCTTTTTCTATGTGTTTCATTTGCCGCACTATGCAGATTGCGTTAATTTCACAATTTTTATATTCCTATTCTTTTCTTTGTGCTCACTTTCTTTGTCTATACCTGCTTTGCAAGATTTGATGAGAAATTTTAATAGTCCCATAAATGATTTTAATATTTACTCGATTGCTTCTACTTGTCTCACTTATTTTTCTAAGATTAAAAATTTCAACAGTTTATTCGAATTCTTATTATTTGAAAAATTACTACATCCAATTCATTGTGTATTAAATTTTGAAATTTGATGAATATCATGTTTCACAAGTAAATATAAGAATATTCTTTTTAGTAACTCTGTGTAATAATTACAAATACCAATGTAAAGTATACTTTTACAAATTAAATTGCAGAATGCGAGAATGATACATAGTTCCTTATGAAACGGAATCGAGTGCTTATGAAATTGGTGATATGGTGATAAAATTTGATTACATCTGGATGGATGTAACGATGAATGAGTCATGATGTTGGAGAAAATTGAATCGCAACGATAAAACGTAAGTCAAATTTTAATCCTTTAATCTAATTTCGAAACGATTTACTTTCGCTAAGCGTTATTGCTTTCATGAATAAAAAAGGAATTCGAAAAGCAAATTGACTATTGATCAAAGACTTAATAGTATACAATAACTTCGGGGAAAAATAAAATTTTATCGGAATTTTCGAATGGCCAGTGCGCGTGGATTGAATCGTGGATGAAACATATTATCAACAATTTCATTTTGATGTCGTAACGAAACGAGTCGGAAAGCGTCGCGTTTTCCATCGTTCCGTAATAATATGATAAATTTTGCGATCAATTTGTCGACCCATGCATGGATATTCTATTAAACGAAACAGTGACACGTTCCACGTAAATAAACGCGAGTGTCGTGATCGGTAACCACGGATCGACATTTTTATTTGAACCCTTCGATTCGATTCCGTGGCTAGCCAGGTAAAATTATTATTCAATGGCTAACGTTAACAAACACATGCCGATACTCTCTAGTAATTATCCAAACCGACATTCTCCATTTTCGTAAAATTATCGGCGGAGGTAGAACGTGGATACGGCCTGCACACGAACAACGCGTATTGGTATCGAATTATCGTTGCCCCGGCTACAACACGATGACGTTGAAAAGATATTATTCCTCAGCTTTAAAATTTTAGTCAAAACAGCATGAGTGATTCATTCGCCATTCATAAATATTCAACAACGGATCGATGTGTGCGTGTTTATTCTAAATGATTATGCGGTAAGTACATAAACCATCGCCGTAATGAGAGTATAAAAATGTGTGCAAAAATGTGCGTTTGTGATCATTGTACATTTTGTTGTCTCATTTTATGAGATTTCCAATTAAATAAATATTTACAATTGGACCGAGCTCGATTGCTCGATTCGTTGAATTTAACAATATGGAATTTCGTCTGAACATTTTGTCTGAAAATTCCAATTAATTGTTTTTTTTTTTCACGGATGCGCGTACAATCACGAAATTATTCAAATAGATTTAAATAAATAAATAACGATTTCACAACAACGATGTCCACATTTATTCCGATAGTTTCGATTCCGAGCAGTCCTCTCTAGACGACCTCGTCTTTCAGCCACTTTCCACAGAATTTACTGCAGCAAAAGAGAAGATAGAAATATAATAACGAAACGACATTTAATAAATTACAATAAAATTAAGAAACTAAGAATTATCTAACTCGAAATGAGATAACATAGTCGGATTAATAGATCGCGTATGATAAAAATTAAATCGATAAAATAGAAATGAGGGGCGACAGAGATTTTAATAACCGATACGATACGATTATCACTTTCGAGAACACGTTCTTTCATTAACGCGAAACGTCACGTTCTATTGTTCCATTGTTCATAATTAATGAATATATTATATTATAATAGCTAAAGCATATTTTTCTTTTTTTCTTCTCTCTCTCTCTCTCTCTCTCTCTCCCTCTCTCTCTCTCCCTCTCTCTCTCTCTCTCCCTCCCTCTCTCTCTCTCTCTCTTTCTCCTCTTCTCACGAAATACTTACTAATAGAGAAGCGTGGGTATAAGTATAATTAACACCGGCGCAGAAACGCAAAACGTCACTGTTATAAGAATCGCCGGGACGGACATGGCGGTCTTTATCACTGTGGGTGTTTGCTGCAACAATGCGTAAAAATTCCAATCTATAAAATAATCCAAGTACACGGAGTTAAGCGCAATTTTTCTTCCTCGATCGAGTTTCAAAGTGTCAACGAGTAGTCGTGTTAGCATCGTCAACATGCGTCGGATAAGGAAACATTAATCCGTGTAAGTAGCGATAACGCGACGAAACTTTGCAACCTTTCCAGAATGCAAATATTCTCCTGGTCTTCGTCCCTTCGTTTCCTCGATTTTCCAAAGTTCGAGCCTTTATTCCGTGGAGCGAAATGCGAGAACTAACGAGACAAACAAAATTTCAACATTGGCCCATTCTTGCCGAAGAATCGGCCGGTAATTAATCGAACAAGGCAAACTTTCTTATTCTCCCCAATGTTGAAACTCGAGGAAAAAAGAATTCTCTTTTCCGAAATCACGTTAACCCTGAGTTTCTCTGATTTATATCTCTCTCTCGTCTCGTAAAGGTCGATTCGTTAGAATGTAAACACGAAGAAGTTTTGCGAAGAAATTGCCACCGTTAAACAAGACGTCTCCCATGGATCGTAAAAATCCAATGAATTCCCGTGAATTCTCCCTAAAGCATCGAAATAACGAAATAACTTTCTCCAACGTGGATATTTGCTTTTCTTCTTTTTTTTTTTTTTTTTTTTTTCAACGAGCGAGAGAAGCTCGATGAACGAATATCGAAATTGAAATCTCCCGGCTTAGGCCGGCACCTCACGTTTTCATAAACCTACCGTCTATGTTTAAAAAGATATATTCGGGTTATTTCTTCGACGGGAAAAATCCGATAATTCTATCAATTTGTTCGATAACTTATTTCATCGTTGCTACGATACTTCCATCCAATTAAATTTCAATATCTGAAAACAAATCTTTTCCCTATTCGAAGCGGGAGAAACCTAATTCCTCGAGAACATTTCCCTTCGTTCGTAACGTAATTTCTACGAAGAGCGAGGATTCGGTATCGAAGATAAGGCACGACCTCGAGATTTCTCTGCGAAATCGAGTTAATTTCATTGGCCGGCCGTTTGTCCCGGTGTTCTCGTTAAAAGTTGGCCGGACCAGGGCCAGCTCTTATTGTTCGACTCGCCTCGTCCGAGTCGCGCGACCCGGAAACGCAATGTCGGCCGCGTAAACAGCTTAATCACGCGGCGGATTTTCGAAAAGTTTACGAGATTCGGGCGATAGTGCACGTGAGCGAAATTGAATGTGAACCGGATGAAGTTTCGGCTTTAGAAACCTTCTCCCCCGAGGAGAGCGTTCCACGCCTAGTTACGAATTTCTTCTCTCGAATTTAACGCGTATCTCGGGTTAAGACGGGTGTCTGGAACGTTTCGCTCGGCGATACGTTTTCCTTGTCAGCCTGCGTTCACATGTCGACTAATATTTCGCGACGTTGCGAATTGCCTCGTTCGTTCCAAACCACTACGCGCACTTGATGGAAACCTGGCGAAAATTCGTTCGACTAGGAGAGTTTGCAAGTTTCGTCAACACTTTGGATACACCGATAAATAGATTATTTGCCAGGATCTAAATGTAATAGGACTTCGTCCGATCTTATTGATCGATCGGTGGCTTATTCGATATTTTTCTGGACAAGTGTGAGCAATTCCGATAAGTTATTGTTGAAACGATATTTATGAATAATTAAACTACTTTTCTCCGCAACTTTTAAACTCGATCTCTCGCTTTACGATTTCATATGTGATACGTCAAATCCTATTAAGAATTTGTTTAAATTACATATAGAAGATATGATCTACAACATGATATATACAACGCAACAATAATACTCGATAATTACTGAGATATCGTTAAAAGATTATAATTTCTTCGATACGTTCATTAACTTATTAATTTCGCCTATAATATCAACAACGTAGCTACAATATCGAGCCACGAGAAGAAGACGAAGTATAACACCAACAAACTAGCGAAGTAGCGTGTAATTAATATTTGCACTTATCACGTTGCTTAATTGGACGCGTTAGAGATGTGCAAATACGTACCGTGGTTTTTTCCGCCAGACAGAGAAGAACGTAGGGGAGCAGAAGTAAGAGGACGGCTCGCGAAAACATTTTGCACGGAAAGAACGAGAGAGCCAGAAAGTTTCTACCTGTACGTTACGCTGGTGGAAAAAGTTCGACCGATTGACGAATCGACCATTTCTACGCGTGATTTTATTGCCAACTCTGTCGACGTGGAAAGATTATCTTATCTGGTGCAAATAACTATATGCGACGCACGCATCTACGTGCGATACACGGATGTAATTTCGCGTGCGAATCAACGCGAATATATATATTTCGTGGTTATAAATAGAAGATATTCTCACGTGTGAAGCAAAGCTATTGTATCATATGGTATACGATCTTTTTTTGTTTTTTTTCGTTGTTTATTCGAGAAACGGGCATTATTGGCTCGTTCTTTCGTATCGTGCAATTACATTTATTAGATTTCCGCATACAACTCGCCCCTTGGATTGCCGGGTAAATATCTCTCCAGTTATATTTCTCGAGAATAATTGAAATCAAACAAGAGAGCCCGTTCGCAACTCCGCTTTCGACTTTTTATCGAGAACGATGGATCGTTTGACGCATCATCGCCGATTATATTGTATATAATTGGAAAAGCAATCGTTTTTTTCGTTTCAGCCCAACCTTTACGAACTCTTTGAAACAATTTTTACGCATTGCGAATACTCTGAAATCGGAATATTTTGATATTTGTCGAGATCAGATCTTTGTAAAAAAAAAAAAAAGGAAAAAATGGAGCAAGGGTAAAAAATTTCGATCGATCGATAACTTTTCTTTTTTTCCTTCAACGAGAAAGCGTTAAGATTCTTTTATAGAGATAAACTTTTATACTTTAAAATAGGTTTTTTGTAAGTAATTTAAGTTGAAAAGCGAGCGTTATTGTCACGATAGAAAGTAAACTATCGCGCGTATGCATCCTCTCGACACCATCGTCGATAGGAAATTTCGAAACGAAAAAAAAGGAGAAAAAGGGGAAAAAAGAAGGGAAAAATGGAGGATCGATAGGGGGATGGCGGAGAAAGAGGAAAAGAGAGGCGGGAAAAAACGAAAACTGTACGGATACATCTGTTTCCGGCATTTTTTGCTTCTCATGCCACCACTGAAGGCTCAAAGGACATCACCGGAAATTCCATACGCGCGCTGACTACCGCTACCATATCCCGCTCAATTTTCTCTCTTTTTATTTTACCGCCAATTTACATCGCCCTCTCTATCGAGCCTCGCTTCGTTACTGCTCACTGACCAAAGCTAATGGAATAACCGACGAATCGGTGAATTGGACTCTTTTTTTCCCCCTTTCTCTCTCTCTCTCTCTCTCTCTCTCTCTCTCTCCTTAACCACTTCTGTTGAAGCGTGCATTGCCGTGTTACGAGCTTCGACGAGATACGAACGTGACTTAGATATATGCTTGGACCAGAAAACAGATAAGGAAAGATGAGAATGCGTTTCCTCGAGTTCATAGTTAATCCGTGAATGAAATCTCGCACTTTGTTACATAAGATATATATATATACATACTCGAACTTTGAAAATTGTTTGAAAATTGCAGTTGAAAAATTTCAAAAAAGATGGAGAATGTTCGATTGAACGAGCGGGTGAAATTGGAACGAGCGAAAAGAATTCGAGGGGATTGAATTAATGAAAGAGTAATAAAATTCGCTTGTATCGTTGCAAAGTTGCAAAAAGTTTCCTCGCTTGCAGAGAGGGAGGTTGCATGAGAAAAACGATATGTAAAGTTAAGCAAAATGTACGCGTCTAGTGCGCTCATATTCCGGCTGGCGCGCCAACTCAAAGACAGAATATGTGGGGGAGAAGGTCGGAGAGGTTGAAAAAGCCGGTACGTTTCCGCTGGTGGAAATGCCAGGAACACAATATTTCCACGTTTCCGGCTTTAAAAAACTCTGATTGTAGTTACGCGGATATACGTTTGCATTTACGTGCACGTGTAATAAAACTAGGAGAATACCGATAAAGGGAGCGCGCGCGAGAAAGGAACGTGGCAAGGGTAAACGCCAACCAGTATTTCCCCTGTGGATTATGCACACTGCCCACTTTCCTAAAAACTGGAGATTAAATTAAAATACTTAGCGGACGAATACGTGCGGAGAACGCTTTGCCATTTCCAATTCTTATTTTCTCCCTTTCATCGGTTTGAAAAATATTATTATCCTATCCTATCCTTTCCTTTCCTCCCGCCTCTCTTTTTCTACCTTTCATCGTACACAAGTATTCGTCTGAACTCGAATTATTTCATCGAAAATCTTCCTATTGCCTCTTCGAAATTGCCTTTCCTCGCCCTTTGTTTTCATAATCTGTTTCCTTCCCTCCTCCCGTTCCCACTTGTCCGACCGAGAAACACCGACGCGTGCCGTCCAATTAAAAAAACGATATCTATATATCCTCCCCATTCCCGAATCTCTGCATATTCATCCCGGGGACGAAACTGGATTTTCCTTGGCGCCGCGGAACCAAAAAAACAGGACGAAACTTTTTTCCCTTCATGAAAGAACGCTCATCGCCTTTATTACGCTCTGATGCAAGACCCGTGTACGCAATCTTTCTCCCGCTCGATTCGAAACTTCCACACCTGCCCCGACCTCGCTCGTCGTTCGACCGTTTCATCCGATTTTCTTCTCTTTCCATCTATATATACACATACTATGTATTCCATATATATATATATATATACACCGGTAATGAAGATTTCCTGCGACGTCTCTGGAGATGCAGCGGTTTCTTCGAGGACTGGCAACACGATCACGGGGCAAATACGTTGGCCAGCTTCTCTGACGAAGGAGGGGCCGTTCGAGAGAAAAGGAAGGGATGAGAGACACTTATCAATTTCATTTAATCCAACGTTTCCTTGCCGTTTGTTGCTCTCGATATATTACAAATTGTTTTGCCGATCCCCTCGAGGAGCCGCTTGCCCAGCGGACGGAGAAAATACTCGGGCTTTTCATTCCATAAAATTTGATAAAGTAAGACGTCGGTGTACGGAGGGAATACCCGAGGGAGTTTCCCGTTATCGCGAATCGAAGATGGCACGAGTTAGTCGATAGCGGGCTCGTATCGATGACAACGCTTGCTAGGCCACTCTCTCTCTTTCTCTCTCTCTCTCTCTCGAGAGAGAGAGACAGGTTTCTAAACCTATCTATCGAGTTCCCTTGTTCTATCCTTAATTCGGTTAAGCCTGTAGTTAGATTCGTCCCTCGAAAGTTTGCCACGAGTTTCGATACTATTATCGAGGAAATATTGCTGCGATTATCGTTGCGATTATTCATTAATATCATTCGTTATCGTAAGAATTCGTACGTATTGTTACCGATTAATCAAAGTTCGAGTCTTTATTTCGAAAGAAAAATTAAAAATAGATTTTGCCGATATCCTTGAAGTCGAACGAGAATCTCTTCTTTAAAATCGCTTGGCGGGGATTTGCGATCGTTTCTAATTACGCGATTGTATTACGATGAATGGCAATTGTATCGAATTAAAATCTTAGATTCTTATAAGTTGGATCAAGATTTAAAGCTGTACTTCATCTATAAAAAAATATATATATATAATCGTGGAAAGATCGTCGACATAACTTCTCTTAAAAATTTGTTTTGCAACATACGCGAGTCACTTTATCTCATTCGTGTTACCATTTTGGACGAAGGTATAAACTCGTGAATAGGGATTGGTTGCTCACATTTCGAGTCAAACACTCGCAGAATTTAACTGATGGAGGATCCCCCGGTAAGCAGATACAGTGTAGGTAGTAAGCAGACGAGGTATTTGCTTACTCTCGAATGTAATCGAAGCACAGAGCATTCTGTCGCGATTCAATATCGTGTGTGCTATTAAACAATTTGTAATACGATCCCGGTACGCTAATTAATGATGCAATTTCTCTTGCGTTTCGCCTCTAAATCGATCGATGATTTGATTCTTTTTTTTTTTTCAATGGAATTTAGTCGTTACTTTAATTTTTAATCTTGTTTCCTTCTAATAAATTCTATTTGTTTCGAGAGGCCATGCTGTCTCGTGAATTAAGAAAATAAGAAAATTAAGGAAATGAATTATTTTATCATTTTACCTATCACACGGTTCACCTTACCTTACTCCCCGAGTTCCACGTGGAAAAATTTAACTTACGGTACGGGAGAAACATGTAGGAGGGGAAAAAACTAAAAATATACGGAGGGAAAATGTTGAAGCGTTGTTGCAACGATACGCATAAGAGCGCATAAGTGGCACTTTAACGGGAACGTAATTAGAACAAAGATGTATTAAATTTCCGGCACCGTATAAAAAGAAAAAAAAAAAAAAGGGAAAAGAAGGAAAACGTTTAACAGCTCTTTAAAATGCACACGGTTTAGACGCGATGTTTGATTTACGATTTATGTTTTACGCGAGGCCAGTGTATATTTTAACACAGGTACCGTTCTTTTTCACCCCCCTCCTTGTGACGAGAAAAATCGCGCTCGTTCGAGCGCACATCACGCACGCTTTCGAAACGACGACGTAACAAAAATGTACGACGAGGCTTGATGAAAAGCAATCGAGTTCATCCTCGGAACGGAGGAATTAGCCTTTCCGCGAAAAGTGTTTAATCTTCGAATTCGTTGGGCAGAGAGCGTATCGATCGAAGCGTTATCGTTTGACGATATCCGCGATCGTAAGGGCACACTTTTCACCGCATTATCGTATTTATTCGCGTGAAATTCATCGGCCGGAATAATTAATCATCGAATCACAGAATCGGAGCAACGCGCGTGTAATTAATTCGAGCCACTTCTGATACGTACGAGCTCGTATTAATCGCGAAGACCCTCGATATTTTAACGATCGTGCGGAACGATCCGTCCACGATATCGGAAGAACGATCAACCCGAAGACGAATAACCGTTTAATAAGATTTCGGATCGAAAGTATCCTTCGTATCCTTTATTGAATCGAAAGTCCGGTGAAATATGACGGTCGCGACACGAGGAGAGAAACGCACGATCCCGAGATTAAGCCTCCGCGCGAAGATCGATGATGAATTTCTTGCCCGACCTCGACCGAATTCAGAGAGACGAGATGGAGCGAAGAGTTTTCGACACGAGATTCACCTTGGCGACGTTCCTCGTTGGCCCTTTGGATAGCCGCGATCCCGGTAGTTAACTTCGATTTCCGGTCGGAGGATGAGCTCTCTTTTCCATCGCAATCTCCGTGAGAAAATGAACGAGCGGTATCTCTCGGTTCACCGGTCGAACGAGCAAACTTTTCCATTCCTTGGCGTTGATCCGCGATCATTGAGCCGGTGGAGACCTCTCAGACGCAGGATATTAAAAGTAGATTAAGATCTCGAACTTCCGACTCTAGATTCGATTCCAGGCCACGGATGGTGCATTATCCGATCGTTATCGGTAGGTTGGACACCGTGCCTCCACGCGCAAAAACTCTTGCTGCAAATAAGTTGGCCGCGATTGCCAAACGATCTATCGATTCCCCCGTGTTTTAATCGAGGAACGAAACCGAGCCGAGCGGAGAAGCAATTAAACGTTGTAATTCTGATTCCATGATGTCGGAAAGGAATGAATCGAACGTGACGGAATAAAGTTTTCGTAAAAGTTTGTGTTACTCGAAATTCAAAACTCGTTCGTTCGAGGTGTGCATCGAACGATGGAAGGAAATTATTTCGAAATTCGTAAACTGCGAACTTGATTGAGAATGTATTTTAATTTATCTGGCGAAAAAAAAAAAAAAAAGAAAAGAAAAAAGAAAAAAGAGGGAAAATTAATTCAAAGTATTTCCGTTCTTGTAATACTATCTACGTAATGCTCGTAAATTTTCAAGTCCCGCTTATTCACAAATTCCTCCCCGTATTCACGAGATATATTATACGTATAAAATTAAATTAATAACAGAAAAGATGAAAAGTGACGCGATAGAAGTTGGTTCGAGTTCGTAATGTAAGCTCTCATAATTATGGAATATATTTTTTTAAAAAGATATCCCCTCGTTAATCGGTAAACGGGAAAATTCGTTTCGTTTCGGAAACTTTAATTCTCTGTTTACCCGTTCACGGCTTTTTCTCGTCCGCCGGCAAACAGCTTGCAACTTTTAATTGCCTTCTCGGCAATTTTTAACCGGCCGGGAGCACGGTTGAAAAACCGAGAATTAAACCGTTCGTCGTGATTCCCAAGATTTTTGAAACCGTCGCGGGGCGTGGCCGGGTTTCCCGTTTTCAAATCACGCGCCCCAAACATTCATCTCCGGACGTGGCACATCGAGTAGAAAATTGCGGTTCTCCGAAACGAAACTCGACAATTCGAAAGAACGAACGAAAGAAGATTATTCGAGAGCCGAAGAGAAAGGGGAGCAGGACAGACCTGGAGGATCTGGACTTTAAAAAGTTGGCGGATTTTTCTCTATGGCGGAATTAGGAGAAGAATCAACGACTGTGTCGGCAAATCGAGGCTCGTTTGCGGCAATTTGTTTCACTTTGCGACCAGACTCGCACCCTCGCCCTATTTTCAGCCTCCTTTTCGATGCTCGTTCAATTTTTCTCACCGAATCACTTCGTTCCACGTACTTTCTTCGTAAACCTCTATTTTTCTCACTCTATCTCTCTCTTTTTTCTCTTTCATATCGATACAAACTTTGAGATTAATTTCCACGGATTATCCGATGGAAACAAATTTCTTGCATCGGATTTCTGATTCTATTACGACGAGAGAGGGGAAAAAAAAAAAAAAAAAAAAATCAACCATCAATTTCCGACCATCGGATCGAAAGAGAGTTTGGAAAATTGTAAAACTTTGATTTCGTGAACGTGTTACTTGAAACTGGCGAGTCAGCTGCTCTTGAATCAATAGTTACGTAACAGATTAGAGCAGATGTAATTTATGTTACGTTTAATAAATTAAATCGTGATCTACTATTTCGAAATGCTTGGCAAATTTAAGGGAAATTGGAAAATATCAAATATATGTATATACGCGGAGAAAGTGTTTCTAAATTAGATTTTTCACGTGGCGGAAATTTGTCACGGTTACGAGATCGATAAAGGTATGATTTTTTTTTTTTTTCCTTTTTGATAATTGTCGAGAAAGAAGAACGGGTTGGACGTAAAGGCGTTCCATGGTCGAACGATTCTTATGATGTACGAGTAATTTCGCAAAGTGGACTACTACGGTTCTTGGTTTCTTGGCGGCTGGCTCGTGCAAACGTTACCAGAAATATTGCAACGCGGGCAAAGTTTCGGACGAACCGACGGGGCCGAAAATCTTGGGTAAACAGCCACGCACGTACCTCTGCCGTATACCCAGTTTCAACTTGACCCGGATGAAAATTACTTGAAAGCGTAATTTCAAAAGTAACACGTGTATCTCTGTTGACCTCGTTTCCCGCTTTAAACCCGCAATATTGGATTATTCTTTCGAAGCTTGTGTACGTACTCGATGTTCGATGACGATTCGGCTGAATAACTCCGGCACGCTCGAGCGTTTACAGGATTCGTGATCGCTTTGAAATGGAAGGGAATCGTCATTTGCATCAAATTAGATGTTAATTTTCAGGGGGGAGGGGAAGGAGAAGAATCTCGCAACCAAAGTTTCTTTCCAAGAATGAAAATAACAGGTATCGACGTTGAACGTCCCACTTTTAATCGATCCTTTTAACAGATGTAACGCGTGGCCCGAATAAACGGTCGAAAAAAACGGGTGACCGGTGACCTCTCCCCGCGGAGTGGAGTCGAAATATCAATGGACGTGAGTTGTCAACGGAGAAAAATGTGTTTCATCGTGGTCGTAACGTATTTATGGGATGCGCTCGGACGTCGGTCTCGCACGCCAAGACGGCGGAACGAGCGTGACGCTCGGAGAAAATTAAACCCGCCACCGGGTTCGGATCGATAAGTTGAAAACCGAGGCGCCCTGCGAGCGCGGACAAGTGCACGACAGAAATCACTGGCGGATGGAGGGTGTAGTCGCATTTGCAATCACGACACCGGAATCCAATTCCACCCCCCCCAACCCCCTCCTCCTCCCTCCGCCCTGTTTCGCGACGCTTTCGTTTCTCGTAGTTGGCGGAACGCTTCTGGCAAGGCAGACATCAATCGGTAGGCGACGAGTTAGGACACGACGCTTTTCATCCCGTTTCATCATCGATTTTCTGTCCGTTAACAATAATTTATTTATAGAGTTGATCCGTTCGTGTATACTCGATGACCGACAATTAGCGGGAACGATATTTCGAGCTTGGAGCGAGCTTGGATGTAGATAGATAGATGGATAGAGAGGATTCTTGTGAAATTCGATCTCACCCGATATCTTCGGTGATCCGCTCGTTATCTGACATCGATCTCGTCCTATTGCGATTCGATCCATTTCATTTCTGCTCATTAAGCTTTTCTATTATATCTGGACGAGAGTGTCCCGTTCGAGCCTTTGGATTATATTCTTCAAACTTGTTACTCCCGAGAATATTTCCATGTTTCGATTAGATTGTAAGCGATTTTTGTTTTTTGTAGGGCTAATTTCGTTTTCTTTTTTTTTTTTTTTTTTTTTTTAACGGATATGTCGTTTAATTTTAACGAATTCTATTATTTACACGTGATGAAAATTTCTGATGCGAGAAAAATGCGAACGACGAAATATCCGCCTATATATATATCTATATACGACGAATGCATCAAAATAATTAATTTAATTTGATTAGCTTCGTGATAATTTTATTATTTCGAGTAATCATAAATTGGTTTCGATAATTTCGTTTCGAGGTAACGGAAATCTAATAATCGTGCCCGTTTTCATTGTTTCTCGATATTTTGAAATATCACCCATGTTTTTTCTACGTGCAAAGAGAAATGTATAATTAACGAGAATCGCGCGCAAATGGGAAGAATGGATAAAATATGGGAACAAAGTGCGATCGCTCGAGTGGCACGAAATATTTTGTTACGTTACTCGTGTTTCGCATGTAATTCCTCGGGCAAGGTTCGTAGGATCGTAGGAGCGTCGGAACTTTTTTTTTCCTCTTCTTTTCGATTCTTTCTTTTCTTTGTTTTAACTACCGGATACTGTCCAAACGTTGAAAGAATATTCGTATAAAACGTGGAAATATTAAATCGTAAAATGGAATTCTCAATAATGGAAGTAACCACTTTCGTATATTTGACGTAAGCGCGTCGTTTCAGATTATTATTAAAATATTAAAATTTGTTTTGCAGAGAAAGAGAGAGCTGCATAGTTTCAAAAGGGCGATATTAACATTCGATAAAGCTTTCGTTCCGCCGTTTTAATTTTCCACGATGCACAAATAGAGATTTCTAATTAAATGATAAAATTAAACAATTTCACATCAACGAGCACGATTAAATACCCTCTTTGTTTATTGCGCTTCGCAATTTCCGCCCGTGATTATCGTCTAATTAGTTCGATAAATCTGGTGCAAAAAGGAAGGAGGAAAACGAAACAGCCTCGAAATCGTATTTTCTTCAAATTCGAATCCTTCGAATCCTTTTTCACGAATCCATTGCCTCCGTATTCGTCATTCTTCGTACATCTTTCTATACGTTGACCTATTACTATTTTTATTTCGAAAGTTTAAGCTTGCCAGCGTTCGTTTACGCTATCGTTCACAATAAAACCGTTTCGAAAATTTCAGGTCAAAGTTTCGTTGTTGGTGGCGAAAGGTAAAGAGAGAGAATCTGGAAAACTTCATAAATCGGAAATCGTACTTCGTCGAATCGTTCGAGACTGTGGGGTTGCATTTGACGAGCGAGACGCGTGTCTAAAGTTTACGGGTAGCTGTTTCGATTTATTGTACGACATTTCGATACATTTTCTTTTTCTCCCTCTCTTTCTCTCTCTCGCTTTTTTTTCCTTGCTTTTCTTTTTGTAAGTCGAAGTTGTACATGTGAAAAAAATAAAAGGAGAAAAATTAGCGGGGGAGGATTGGGCGCGAGATGAAATGGAATTAAAAGCGATGAAGAGACGCGGCGTTGTAAGCTCCCCTCCCCCCCGTTGGTTTCATAGTCCGGGGATATCGCGTGAAACGAGAACAATAAAGCGTTTCATTCCTTTATAAACAAATCTTCTTCGGCCGCCTGAGCTCGAAAAAACTGAAGAATCGGTAAATCAAGAGAGGTTTAAAGTTGCAAGAAAGCACGGCACAATAACTCGGAATGAAGTTCGAATTTTTACAACGACGTATGAAAGGAGGAAAGCACAATACACCCCATCCTACGAATTATCTCTATGATTTAAATGAGGGAACGGCGTGTTTCTGAATAAACTTTCCCCGGTTGAAATATTTTGATTTTAATTTTCGCCTTTGTTCGACGGAACAACGGGGTAAAAGCGCTTACATCGGACGGTGGGGCAGGGTTTTAACGAAGCCTCGAATCGCATCGGCGTAAAATATAAGTTGGCAACGCGATGCACGCGATGAATTCGCGACATCCACGTACATGTGATAATTCGTATCTCCGTTCGTTTCCCCGAGATACTTTTTAATTCTACTTTTTTCTCTTTTTTTCTACAGCCGTATCAAGATACGTTGTAAACAATTTTTTGATTTTAATTGCATCACTTTTTCATATCGAATATTTCGTTTCTTTTTCCCCGTGAACTTTGAGATAGTTGAAAAACTGGTGCTTTTTTCCCCTCTCTCCTTTAATCTCGGAAGCTCGTTGAATTTCTCTACACACATATATATATATAAACGTTGTAACCGAGTTTCGAAATAAAACACGAAAGAAAAGAAGCAAGGAAAAAGATTATTTTCAATTCTCACGTCTTAATATTTTCCCGTCCCGAAAGCATTTGGTATCCATGGTCGAACGAGATTAACAACACCGACACTTATATCAACGATACTTTTGCAGAAAGAAATTAATTCCCGTGATATTTTATTTGAACAACTCGGAAGACCGAAACAAAGGACACTTATTCTACTCGTTTTCTCCCGCTTTTCGCCTCATTGGGTTGCTGTTTTATCCGGGGAAGCCCGGTGAAGATTATTCAACAACTTCGGAATAACCGTGACAAAGAAAATTCCGTGCGCGAAGGAGCGATAAAACAAAGGAGAGAGGGGAACAATGATAACTAATTTCAATGGGCCGTCAAATACGGATGAACACTATTAATTACCGATAACAATCGTCCATTAATCTCGACGGGCGTTTATTGAAATCATAGGAATATCACGACTCGATTCCGACCAACGAATAGAGAAATTTCAATTCGAAATTACCACAAAAATATTTCCCGCCGGCTCGATCGGTTTATCGAATCTATCTCGTTCTATCGTTTATTTTAAACTCCTGTGTCCTATTCCGTGCAGCAATTCATCGATTAATCTAAATACAGACGAGAGACAAATTTTATCTAAATTTTGAACGAAACATATCTCTTTTTAAAATTAAGAAATTTTATCGTCCGACAAAACCAATCGAAATGGACCATTTAAAATTGATTTTTAAAGCTTCGTTCGTTCGTTCTATCGTTAAATTCCTGATTGTTACGCAATAGAATTTATCGGGATTCCGTAATTTATAACTCGTAAAATTTCAACGTTTCAACAATAGTGGCTACATTATGCAAGAGAATCCTGCGTAACAAGGAATCGAAACGTGTTTCGCGTTATACAATCCGTATATAACGTCCGAGTAACGTTTACAGGAATCGGCGCGCGTCGAATAATTAATTTTGTAAATCACCGTTTCGATTCAAACTCGTTACACCGCCGGTATCTCATTATTATATAAGTACTTACTTACTTTGGCCGGGTATTAAATTAATATTATTCGTTTATGAGCTCGACTCGTTTCACTCACGATTATTATATCCGTGTTTCTCAATTTGCTGAATACCTCGCGTCGTAAATTTTTCAGTCCGCGTTAATTCCCACCGCCCCTCCCGAGTTCTTCCGCGCCTGTATAAGATTATCCCACCACACACCATCCCTGCCGCGTTTCTATACGGCGCAACCACCGGTTCGCGGTAATATCTTTGCTTACCGGCAGAGAATGGAAGCTATTTCAACGAAATACGTATGTTCGCAGTACAGGGTGTTCTTAAAACGTTTGGCCAACGTTTCTACTAATTGCAACGGTGAGTTTTCTGTTAATTACGTAAAAATGAAAAAAAAAAAAAAAAAGAAAGAAAAAAAATAGCTGAAAGGGTTAACGAATATATTCGTTATTACGCGAGAGAATTATGAAAGGGTATTTCGAAATTACGTTATTACTGCAATTGCGAATTAAGGTGAAGATATTCTTGACTTTCAAACGATGGATAGATGAAATTAAAGCGTCGGGAGAGAAACGAAATGCTTGCTGCTGCTGTTATTTGCTATTTTATCGCTTCGGAGAGACGATGCGACGACGTTCTATTTATATTTCGCGTTTCCTCTTTTTTTTTTATAATTATAAAAGTATATCTGCTCTAGATAGACCTATTAACGTTTTTTTTTTTTTTTTTTTTTTTTTATTGGAAACCGCGCGATACACAGGCAAACACGATACTTTCAATTTCCATTTGTTCAACCGAACTTCATTTTTTTTTTTTTTCTCCATAACTTTCCGACCGTTGAACGTGAATGGATGTATCTGCGGTTAAAATTCGGATTATATTCATTGCGCATATAGGCTCTCGCCACCCAACTAAATTTCATTAAAATTGGCGGAACCTTCCCGGTATCGGTAACATCCGTTGTAAATAAAAGCAGTAGGTTTGCCATAGTGCGCGTCAAATAATATTTTTATTGTATCGAATAACAACACATGTTTTATTGATTTTTCTTTTTCATATATCCGTTCGGGAAGATTACACGGCAGTTACCACCGGTGGATTGCCATTTCTCGACTAGTTTACACAGCAACATTTTTATCGCTCTATTCCGGATTATTGTTGTGTTTCCATTTGATGACGGTGTTGCGCACCGCGTAATCTAGTTTCATGCTGCACGGGAAAATGTTAAGTACGGAAACGCACGCGACACCGGCGGAAAAAACCGTGAAAAACTTCGTCGTCGTCCTAGTCGTTGTTGTCATAACCGTTCGTTTTACGAGGATACGTATAGAGCGATCCGGTGGGTGGATGCATCGGATGCAAAGGTCGAGCGAGGGAGCTCGTCCGATGGTAAGAGTTTCCTGCGCGATTCTTTTGTCGCGTGTTTTCAACTTGATGAATGGAACAACGGGTGAACGAAATTAGCGCGCTCGCGTCACTATGTAAACGCTGTGTGCACACGCGTGTATACCCGTGACACGTTGCGGTTGAAAGGTATTGTGCCTAAACGCAATTAAGTGCGTCTCGTTTACCTGTTCGCGAATCGATTTGCCACATTTAGGCTCGCGTGTCGTTAATGAGCGGTATTTCAACCGTGTCCGCCTGTTCTTCGAGTTTAGCCGCGATTAGATCCCATTTACGCGACATTCCTTCCTATGTCGCTTAATTACTCCCATTCAAATTACTCTATAAATATCTCGCGACGTTTACATTGAAATGAACTGAGTATATCGACGTTCGAATCTTGGTGTTAATAATATATATTTTTTTTTCTTTTATTATATAAAACGATAATTTGCCTCATTTTGAAAATATACTAATAAATACACTGATACTGATCAACTAATTGAAAAACGTTACGATAGGACAGAGTCACAATTCGACCGATTCGATCGATCATTTTATTATTTCGACGAAGAACGGAAGAGGATATTTTTCTTACCTTCGTTTTATTTCGTTCGAAACGATCGTAAAGGGTCGTAACGCTGTTTAAAGTCGAGAGATTCATTAATTTCGAAAAGCTTCTGATCGATTTACACGCATCGCATCCGGTTGTTGTTTCCGGTAAGCCTGGATACGTAATCACAGGGGAGATCCATATGTCCGTGACGATCGGATTGTCAATCAGTAAACGTCACTTCCGTTAAAAACATGGCTCGCCGTGGAATCACGATGCCGCTCATTGGTTCCCGGCGTACATCGGTTTTCGATTCGGTCTACGAATTTCTGCGATCGGATGCCTTTCCGCTGCTAATTGGGCAAGTGATTTGGAACGAATTAAACTGGCAAATGTTTCGATCGATCTTTTTCTCTCTCTCTCTCTCTCTCTCTCTCTCTTGTTTTTTTTTCCTTTATTTTAATCAGTGCAACAAAAACGAAACAATCAAGGTTGCATAACAACAACAACAACAACAACAATCGCAACGTAACGAGAAAATCTTTGGTAACGGATGATGACGCCCCGCTTAATGGTGATGGCCTCCATCGTGGTCGTTGCCATTGCTGTTGAAAACGTGGGCGAAAAATCCATTCTTCCCTGCCCGATATTTCACCGTTCTAATGTTACCACCGGGCTCCTTTATCGTGTATTCACCGACAACGTCTTTGCCTGAAAAGAACAAGCATACACAAGAAATAGAATTAGAAATCGAATGTGAAATTAATGCGTTCGAAGTAATCAGAAGCAACGAATAATTTTTCGTTCCTCGTTTTCCCGGTTCGTTATCGCGAGTGGCAAACCGATTTAATTGGGGAGAATTATTTTATTATATTTTTTTTTCCCTTTTTTAAAGCAAAGATTCTTCAACCGAAAGTTAATCGCAATTTATTGAAATCTAATTGAAAGAAAAAGAGAGGACAAATATTTTAATTACTTTACAAAAATTGATATCTATCGAATTTCTATGTTTCCGTCAACAACAGTCAATTCGAATAATTCTCCTGAAATGTATATGTAAATATATATACTCGTTTTGATACATCCAGTTGATTATACCATCCTCGAAATTGTTTGTGAAACTTCAAGACATGTGTCTAAAGTACAGAGAAGAGATGTCAAACTCATGCACAAATAGCATTCGTAAGGTAAGGTGTAGCTAGTTAATGAATATAGTTGGAAATATATAGGTTCGTCAGTGGCAACATCACACGCATACATGTATATTTTCAATGTAAATACGTTTTCTCGGTTAATTATCGAAACTACGCGCATATCTCATTTTGTGAAAATTCGAAGGTAAAATCTCGAAGGTAAAATTTTGTAATATTTGTTTTATTCTTTTATTTCGTTTCACGTTCGCGTTCCATATTTTTTTTTTTTTTTTTTTTTGAAATTTGCTTACTTATCGTATGCTACGATACATGAGCAAATTGATATTTCGCGCCTCGAAAATCAAGATCAATTACATCTTTCGCGTGATATTACGATCTCGTTAAGCGTATTCGAGAGTCGTACTTTAATCACAGATACGTAAACGAGATTCGTGTAATGAGAAAAATATCGGTATTGGAAAGGCAAACTTATTATTTTTCCAAACATAAAATATTCGGGAAAATTGGTTCCCGCTATCTCTCGAGGCAATATATCGGGAACAATTTAAAAATCAAACCCGTTCAAAATTATCTCTACGATGCCCATTTAAACTATCCTGGTGGAAACGAGTTCCTTTTCGAGATTCAAGAGTCATTAATGTAGGCCACCGGCTGATTTTAATTAGGCCGATTACGTAGAAACGAAGGTGGAAAGAAGGAAGGTGGTTGGATGTTAGGAGACTCGCCGGCACGAAACCCTCGAGTTCGAAAGAGTGCGCAAACGAAGACGACTTTCGAAAGCGTTTTCTATGCGCTCAGGGGGACGCCTTTCGAATCACGGTAAACTAATTAAAAAAGAAGAGGAGCAAGGATTCTAGAAATTTTCCAAGGATGGAATCGGCGGGGAGGACAGAGCTTCAACTCTCGAGAGATGCCACCCACGATACGTCTTCCCCGATATTCACATCACAACTTTCCCGCGTACAAAGATCACGTTGCCACTTTTATTCGTCCTCGATATGTCGACACTTGTCCACTACTTCCAGATCGCAATTTTTCTTAACGTAACCCCACGAGTTATATTATATCATCCCCCTCTGCTCGCTTTCTAACGCAATACAAGTCGCATCAATCTTTTCTCCTTTAAAGGGGAGACGTTTATTATGGCCGACGTACCGTCTCTGTGCTCCTTTTGGCCGTGATAGTCGCCAGTATGATGATCCTCCACGCCGTACGAGAACTCGTAATGGGGATGCGCCACGTAATCGTGATCACGGTGGCCGTGCTTGTCCTTCCAACTCACTTCTTGAGCTTCGCCTATCACAGGTCCGTGGAAATGGTGGAAAGAGTGCGCGTGACCGCCGCCCTCCGCTCTCCCTCCGTCGAGCAGGGCCGACGAAGCTAGAACAAGTGCTACCAACTATTGGGGGAAAAAGCGTTAATTTTCCATCCGTGGCTAAACGCGAAAGAAGATTACTGAAATTTTGAGAGGAAGGGAGGAGGAGGAACGTTTTCAACGTAGGGAAGAATTTCTAATTTCGCAAAGTGATTAACACAGGACGCGAGGAGGAAAATCGATAGAACGCTGGGCAAACTCGGACAGAAGGATTCTGTTAGCGCGGTGGACCGTCCCAATCTATAATTAAATGGTAGGAGACGATCGATCGGTCGCTCGTCAACTTCGCGAGGTTAGAGCAAAAATGAGGAGAAATGGTCGATATGCGCGTACACTCACTTTAAAAGCCATATCGCAGAAGGACGATCGGTATCCAGAATCGGGCGAAAACTGAATAGGCCGGGGCGGCCGATATTCTTCCTTTTATAGGTCCACTTTAAAAGTTTTCCCTCGGCTTAATTCTTCTTTGGACCCATGCCCGGAACTTTGCCGGTGCAGACGTTGCAAAACACAATTATTCAAGCGGGCCGGGGCCGCAAAAAGCGTGGCGCGATGCTCGGTCGAGCGCACATTAGCCAATCCTGGCTCGCTAATGGAGTTGGTTGGGAAAGAGGGCGAAAAAATGGAACGCAGGAAAGGCATTTGTTTCTTCTTTCCTAGGTGACACACGCGTATCGATCGTGGAATCGATCGATCGATCGATCGATCGTCATGCACCACGGATCCCGAAAATTGCGTTACAAGTTTCCACTTTCTTCTCGAACGCCGCCTCTCCACTCGGCTGATCGCATGCTCCATTTCGTCCCGGATTCCCGTCTTACGTTGCAATTGTTTAGGAAACGCGATTAACGTAACTCGGTGTCGGAAATTGTCTCCGCTTTCGTTACGCGTGCTTTCGCGTTACGCATCCCCTAACGAGAATAACTTTCCAGTTAGTGCAACGAGTTATATCCTGAATAAATATATATACACGAGATTCGTACGTATACACGTCAACGTGTAAAATCACGGCCAGATTTCGCGATATGATACAGATGTTGGATTCTTTTGATGCTTTCTTCAATTTCTCGGCAAAGGTTCACGAGATTACGCTGCTTTTTGGATTGTATTATTTCTCGAGAGTATTGGATACGGGGAAGAAAGGAGTATCATTCTCGCGTTCGATGGATTATATGGTTGAGTAAAAAAAAAAAAAAAAAAAAAAATGGACGGTGAAACGCGTCCAGATAGTCCTTGGAAATAATATCGAATTTTTTATCCGCCGGGCGAAAGCGATCCTTGCGTTATTAACAAAAAGTGCAGGATTCTATCCGCTCTGTCGCGGAGCGAAATGGTTCTGGTCCCCGGCTGAGAAACGGGAGAGCGAGGACGAGAAGAGGACGGATTCTGGCACACGATGTGCTGGAGCGGCGGAAGTGCTCGAAGAGGCGCTCGGCTTTTGAGTTATGACACTTTTTGAGTCGAGGAGTCGCGATGTGAATGGCGCATCCGAGTCCGGCTCGTAATATCGTGGCTCGATCTCAGGGTTGGGCCGGCGATAAATCTGCCTTAAATAAGATTTGCCGGCGACGTTCTAGCGAAATAAAAGGAACGGTCCAGCTCGAGAGGTGGGAAAGGTTTACTTTGTCTCGATATCGTCTTTCTCCGTGTGATCGATCGCTAATTTTCGGCTCGAAAATCGTCCTTTAAACCGCTCGATTTTTCCCTCCCCCTATATCTTCGCCAGAAACATTTATAATTCGTTCTTGAAGCGTGATTATTTTTAATTTTTCATTTTATACTACTCGAGGAAATAGTATCGGCGTAAGAATCGTATCGCGACGTGTATCGAGAAATACTTATCCGTCCACGGTCAATTTCGTCGATTCGCGTTTTCTGTCGTTATATGGGGCACACGTTGCATCTTTGAAATTCCTATCATACGCGTAAACACGCGTATTCGTATTTCGATCCCTCGAGACGAAATCTTGGAATACAAGTCCTCGACTCGTGCTCGACGAACGAGAAGAATTGGTACCCTTACACGATAAATCATGCCACTCTATGCACGATGGATTTCCAAATATTTCTTACTTTCTTCTTTATTTATTCTCGTCATGATGGTAATAATTTTTTATACACGTTTTTCTTCGTACATTCAATCAAAGGAGATTCCATCCCCATTGGAAAATTTATACGAAAGATTCGATGACTTTCCCTTCGCTTCGTACATGGTCCAACTATTTTAATTAAAACGAAGTCTATCCGAAAGCTCAATTTCCTTCTCAAGCGTGAACTCGTCGATGATTCTTAATCTCTCCACCTTCCACGGAGAAAGTCGATATTAATTAATATTCGGAATAGATCGATCGAAACGATTCGAGAACTTTCCGTTCGATTTCCCCGTATCGATCATCGAGCCACACTATTAACGTCGGAGAGAAAAAGTACAACTTCTTAATCTTATTTATCATACAGCGAAATATTCGTGTTGTATTTTGGAGAAAAGAAGAGAAAGGAAGAGAAAGGAGGGGCGAGTGGAATTTCTGCTTTTTACGCGTATATCAATAATTCGAGGGTCAACATCAGCATAGGAAAATAGAATGGAAAGATAGCGAAAGCGAAGAGAAAAATCTAAATCTCGAGATTAACATAGCGTGGTTGTTGCCTACGTAACGTGGTGGTTATTCTCTTTTGTACTAGTAAAACTACACACACGAGAGTCCATCGAGAAGAAGAAACGTTCCATAGGATGATGACTACGTTCCCCGAGTATCCCCGAGACAAATTCCAAGGAGATAGTTCTGGGTAGAGAGAAAGACGAATAGTTCTGTTTGCCTTGCGAATTTCAAGGTGTACCCAACCTCTTCTCCGTCCCCTCCCCGCCCCTCGTTCCTCCGTCCACGTTCCACCGTCTCTTTCTTTTTCGGTTTCCGGTGGGAAAGCGGTCCGTATCCTTCGCCGCCATCTCGCTTCCCAGGGCGTCGAGAACCTCTGCTCGTTTATAGGTCACGATCTATTCCGTGCCTTTGGGACGAACGTGCTATCCACAATTCCTCCTTGACCTCCATTTGCGGTCTGGAATTCCAAAACAACGAAGACGAACTCCAGCAAACTCACCCACGCTCCCTCCACCGCTTGTCACCGTTTAGAAGAAACTCTTTCTCGCTTTTCTCACAATGGTACGGCGTAACGTGTCTCCAATGATTACAGTTTCAATCTAGCGTCCCTTGGCGGCCCGATCGAACCGTCTCGTCTATTATTTCGAAAAATTACCTAAAATTGCCTTCTCCCTTCCTCGAAAATTGAAACGTATCGAAACCTGTCGTCTTTTCTCCATCGAGATACGCGATTCAAAAATGGAACGGGATAAGAAAAAGGAAAAAAAAAAAAGAAAAGAAAAAGGACTTGGGCGTGACTGCAACGAATTGGATCGCGTCCCAGTGTCTCTCCGCATCGCGGATATGATTCGGATATTTTAGCATCCCATCTATTACGGTGTCGGCTTCGCTAACGAGCCGTAGCATTTTCCACGACCTTGCTAATTTTCCAAGTGTTCCGATTACAGGCTGATAGCCGGCGCTACGCCCGCGCTGATGTCGCCGGGTTAATTGGTTTTCATGCCGGCGCTGAAGTTACGGATACCCCGAGTTGGATTACCGTGGCCTGTAAACAGCCGCTGTCTCGCCGCGGAAAGGGTCAGAAGTCTCGATTTCGCGCCCCTCGCGTCGTTATCCTTCTCGTGCCGTTGCTACTTAACTGGCTCGCGGGAAGGAAACGGGTTGAAAAATAGGAGAATTCCGGAGATTAATCGCGATCCGTTGGAACGAAGTTGCGCGTAATTCTGGAAATTGTCCAACGTCGAGTCGTGTCGAATGTAACGATCAGTTTTGTGAAAAAAATAATAATCGAATTTGTGATGATCGGAGAAGATGGACGGAAATATCAACACTCGCCACGGTTTTAAAGGTGGGGGATAAATTTTTCTCGCGCGAGTAGACTGCGAATACGTGTACCGCGTTGATGCATGTTCCCCTTGGCTGATCCGAAAGCACGATAAACTTGCGCATCCGGGACACGGTACAACGGAAGTTAGTCGCTGTTGTAATCACTGTCAGGATTCCACGGATATTACGGAACCATGCTCGAATAATGAATGGTAAACTCTTCTCTGCATATTCCGTGGATGTTCGTCTCTCGAGGCGTGCGTTTATCGTCTTTAAAGTGCATCGCCGCGATTCAACGATCTGACGAAAAGGTGCATATGCATGAAGAAGCATTTACTACCCGTGCCTTACTGGTCGCGGTTTATACGTAAATAAGTCTCGTTATCGGAATAAAATTACAACGCGTTCGATAATCGATGAACGTTGAGTACAAGAGTTGTGGATGCATAACGCACGTTAAGGGCTATTAAACTTTTAGGTATCCAACGATTCCCGATTTTTCTTTTTGGCAAACTTTGCATTTTCCGATAACGATGTTAGGACGTATCCTAAAAAAAAAGAAAGAAAAAAAAAGAACTGCTCGAGTTAGCTTCGAAATTACGATGGAATATTATCTGTTTATTTTACATGGAATTCTGATGCGGTGAAAAATAATTCAGATATTTCGTCGAATAAAATCAAATTCTTTCTCGATCGACACGGCAAACATTCGTAAACGTTGTATCTTTTAATTTTTCTCGCGCAGGACGAGTTTCGGTTTAATAAATTTGTTTTTTAAATCCCATTCCCGAGTGAATTTTTCCGAGTAAAACCGACCACAATTTTTCCAAAACTCCTCTTTTCTCCGAACGGTAAAAGTTTCTGTTTCGCCGGGAAACTAAAAAAACGGTTCGTTCCAACATATTCTCATAAATAATACGTGATATTCGGTCCTCTAGTAACCCGAAACTAAGGATAAATTTACCCCATAAGGCAACTATAATCGTATCCTCTAATTTCCACTCCACCTTCGCCCCAATCGTATTCAATATACATTTCGAAGGACGTCGGTCGGCGTTGACATTTCCACGTTGGAGCAGTACCCGTACTCGCGCGTCCGGGTAATAAATCTACCCGTCCTTCCATCTCCTCGAACTCGTTACTCTTCGCGCTCCCTCTAATTGAGTTTCGTGGTAGCTCTCTCGGCGGCGATATCGAAAGACGGTTCCGTTTCTTCCTTTCTATCGAGGGTGGTCGCGCGAAGGGCCATCGAGTTTCGATCCTTTCGAATTAAACGAGGCGTAATTTGAAAAACGAAGATCCAACGATCGGTGAGAGGAATAGCGAACGAGCAAGGGTATGGGTAGAAGTTGAGAAAATATCTTCAACATCGAGGTAATTCCAACTATCCACCGTTAAACTCGGGGGTGTA
The DNA here is from genome assembly GCF_048593485.1 of Apis florea. NCBI lineage: Eukaryota > Metazoa > Arthropoda > Insecta > Hymenoptera > Apidae > Apis > Apis florea. The sequence continues at coordinate 2,365,148 of NW_028256416.1, read as the reverse complement.
CATCCGCGTTTTCGTCGCCGCTGGACAGGATAACTCGAGGAAGGAGGACGGTCGAAAGGTCGGTGCGAGGTAGCAACCTAGCCAATTCATATGCAAATGCAAAAACGGTCAACCTGCGTGCATTGTTCGTTATCCAGACGAATCCCTTAACTTACTACGCGAATTTCCTGAAAACTGGAGTCGCTCGCTTTAATTGATACTCGCACCACGGTGTACACGGCTGGATCTTGCCCCTTCGTTTCTAGCTTTCGGTTAGAACTGCGAAAAGAAAGGAAGGAAGGAAAGGAGGTATGATCACTTTTGTCGTCTCGATCATTGTTGCTCTCTTGCAACCGTTTAATGGTGTTTCAGCTTTTCTCTTTGAACAAGTTTCCGGCAAGTCCTCCGGGTATGAGAACTCTGCAACTCGAGAGCGGGCGACGACGCTTCGTCGATCGGGATGATTTGACGTTGAGTGGCCACCATAAATTTTGCGTTACAATTTTCTCGCCCTTCAATTTGATTATTCGATTCTGTTCTTTCGTCGATGAATCTCATACAAGATTTTTCATCTTGTTTATACGTTCCAAGGGAGGGTTTACGATCACGAGAGAGAGAAGTGTAATTTAATTTTATTTGTTATTTTCTTTCTTGTAATTTATTTATGCGCGGTTGAAGATGTTTGCGAAAATAAAACGAGCGGAGTCGACTTTTCTTTTTTCCTAGCGCATCGAACGCGTTCAAATTAACGCGAGCTCTTTTATTTACGTTAGACGCGTGTCCGAGTTTAATAACGTTTAATTTATTTGCAAATTTTTTTTTTTTATCCTCTCTTTACACGTAATGTTTATCCTTCTCGTTAAATTCTCGTATTTTCTCGTTTCAAAACGTTGTTAATATATATACAAATTTTAATATAGAATACCGTAGAAAGTTTGCTGATCCGACAGTATTACAAGATGTATACACGAAAATTGATGAACGGTGTGAAATGATCTATATATAGAAAGTAGAGAAAGCAATTTATTAATTTTATCACGACACGAAATATAATATAACGGGTAATAAAGCTTTTTGCTCCTCTCTTGTCTGTGTTAAATTATCTGATTTCTTATAATACGTACAGTTTTCAAGTTCGTTTAACAATACAAGAGGAGAAATCAGAGATACTTAGTTTTTTATCTCAACGAAGAGATATAAAAATATCATATTAAACGCAAAAAAAAAAAAAAAAAAAAATGTTTAACAAGCGGAAGAAACTAGCCAAGGTGCAAACAAAGAAGCGAAAAGCAGAAAGTTCCTGGATATAATATCTCGTAAAACGTACGGTTACTACGTTATCACTTGTTTGCCTTGTAATACACCACCGCATCATATATATACCGCAAGTTTGATCGAAAAAGTTTCCGCTGTTTTTTTTTCTTTTCTTCTTCTTTTTTTATTTTTTTCTTTCTGTAAACTACTATAGAGAAAGAAATACGATAGAAACGGAGAATAGAGTTGAACGAGGAGCAAAACGAAAGCACAAAACGCGCAAACTTACAAGTCACGGCACGACGAGAAAAATGGAGAGCCACGAGTTGAGGAAATTAGGAAAAGAGATACGCGGCGTTGATAACTAAATGTCGAATCGAAAGTTTAAATGTTGAGAAGGCTGAATAAATATTTAACTTTAAAAGCTCAAGGTTAAACCGGAAGCTTTCCGTCTTCGTCACGGTGTTGAACAAATGTTTATCCTTGAAAGCTCAAGGTCGAGCCAAATGCTCGAATCACGCGGAGAGGTTAAACAAATATTTGAATATCGCGATTCTCCTTTTCCGTTCTAATCGACGCAGAATTTTCCCGCTTACAATACGCTTCCATCTCGTTTCCATCCCGAAAAAAATTGTTGCATCTCGGATTTGTCTTATCTTCTCCCCGGGTGGATCGGATGAAACGGTTTTGAAGGATCTCGCCGATGTGGAATACGAAGATCTGACATTCGTTGCACGATATCCGATATCCGAGCCGCCATGAAAGTTCTATGTTAAACTCGGCCACCGATATTTCATATCCGAAACTCGAGCCAGTTTTAGGTTGGAGCACGAAAATCCGCTGACACAGGAACGAAATCGCCCACCCTGTAACGTTATCTGCCGACGTCCAAAATAAGGAGCATTATTTACCTAACCTGTGAACTCCCGCGGACGCACGGTGGATATCGTAAGTTTGCTCGATGCCTCGAGGGATACACGAAAGGATCCTTCGATCTTATACGTCCCGCTACCAAAGATTCTCTCGCGATCAAAGAGACTGTAAACCTGTGACAAATATCCATTGCTTCCTAGGTTTTTTCGCTCGAAAAACTCTAAGTACTGATCCGTGAATTCGCCAGGGAATTTCACCATGATTTTGAACGAAATATTCACTCACGAGTGAATTAATTTCGATATTTCTTCTTTTTTTTCTTTTTTTGCATCGATCTCCTTCCGTTTCTTATATCAAATATAAACAGTTTCGAATTGTGAAATTTAAATCTTTAAACGCGATCTACGTTCGTTTGAGTTTCTCCAAGGCGATGATTCATAAATAAAAAACGATGATTCTTTCTTTAAATCGGAGAATTGTATTGTATAGCTGTGTACGAACTGATAAATCGCGAGGAAGACGAAAAATTATTAATCAAGAATGGCGTAAAAATGTGGCGAAACGTTGGGCATAAATTATTCGAGAATTACAAATTTTTCTATCTGACTGGATCCAACTGTACTTTGTTCTCTTTTCCGGAATCGATCTTAAACGAACGATTCGTTTACACGGGGCCATTACACGGGAAACACAGTTTTAAATTTCGTCGAGAATTGAAAAATCTACGAACTTTCGCAAGCGTTATGACTCCCACAGGTTCGCAGCCAACTAACACCTTTAAAACTCTTCGAAACCGTTAAAAGTCTCTTTCTCTACGCCTACCGCTATGTGACCCAACATTTAATTTCTACTTTCGACCGAGGGTTACGTGTTATAGAAGAGAGAATTTTCAGAACCATTGCCCCGCGATAATTCTTCCGCCAAACTCGGTCGTTGAGAATTACTTTCGAAGAAATACTCGTCGCTTTTAAATCTTCTTCCACGATATTTTCCACGATAAATCTCGTAATTGTTTGAAATAACTTTTCGTCAGTCGGTCCCATCTATATATATATATGTGTGTGTGTGTATCCTATCGATCGAGGGGGAAAAAAATGAACGCGCGCGAAGATACTTGGGCCGTGGATGTGAAATCTATTTTCACCCTTATAAAGTTTCACGCCAAGTCTCGTAATTTCATTCCCTATAGCCGGCGGATAAATCGAGAGGAGAGCCAACAATCATCCCTCCTCCTTATTCTCCCTCAACGGAATCACGTAGGTTGATCTTTCTCCGATTCGTCCGGGCGCGAGCGAAAGATCGTTATTTGCCACTTTCCTTTGCTCGCTCCTTCTCTCTCTCCCTCTCTCTCTCTTCACCAACATTTGACGACACAGATCGAGTTGGCCCGAAATAAATTTTTACGCGCGTATATCAACACTCGTGTCTATTTGTCAGGGAGCGTATCCCTCTTTATCGCGACACGATCGTTCAAATTATTCGTATAACGCGACGCATGACACGGCGTCATCCTCCACTCACGCTCGATGTAATAACGAGGCTGGTCGAAATTAAGTTGCACACCGAGCAAGGAATAAGGAGTCGGCATTGTGTCGGCCAGGCCTTTACCCGACAACCTGTCTGAATCCATTTAGCGTGGCGGATATGGTGAAGTATCGCGCGCGTGCATGCGTGTTCCAACGTCGGACAGGATTTCCCCGAGAAAGTGGAAGGGGCGAGGAGCGTGGTTAAAGGGAGGTGAGGATGTGGCGTGCATTTGCATAAGGCGAGCTTGAAACGGCATAAGGACGACGAAGGAAGGAAGGAAATGCCGCCGATCGATCTCTTTTCACATCGTGAATATTCATAAAACCATGATTTGTGCTTTATTATCGCCCCCCCCCCTCCCGCCTTGTTCCGATTTTTGCACTTCGATTCATTTTCTCCGTTTTCGATTGGTTTTCTTCTCGCGATATTATTCGTAACGAATAATAATTCAAGTCGCTTGTTTTCTTTTTTTTCACGACCGCTCAATGAATTATTATTTATATCACCACCGGGTCGCTTTTGCGCGTCACAATCATCGATAGCCTCGACGTTTTTCACCCCATAACTCGCGCTGCATAATTCCTCCTCGCGAGCGAACGGGCCAACTTTCAGAAAGAAACGTAATCGACGTAATACGCGTTGTTGTAAACGTTGAACGTTCGGTTTCGGTCGGACGGTTTGGGCCCATTTAACCCGACGATCGATGTTCCCGCGATGTTCCGCTACGATTCGGCCGTGTAACAAACCGAGGGGGGGAGGAGGGGAGAAAGTTTTCAGGAATTGGAAACTTTTGCCGTTCCGTGCACTCCACTTAATCGGTGACTGGATGGGAACGGCGGATCCGATCTTTCGGTGCGAGACAACAGTCTTGGCGATTAAGTTTCTCGTTCATCGAGGGATCATCTTCGTTCATCATTCGGACAAGGTGAATTACGTTTTTGAGGAAGTTGGTCGCTCGAGGGAAAACATCTATCCGTTCTTGTTCTATAAAAATTTGCTCGACGCAAAGGAGCGCAATCTACGAAGAGATATGTATGCCCCGTTTAGCGGGCAAGTAGTTTTATTTTCCTTGGATTTATCCTTGAGAAGTTTCCGACTGTCCATATATTCCCATGGTTGAACACGGAAAATGGATCGATGAACGAGGAATCCGTCTTCTTGTCTTTCGAGTCCCAAATAATGTCCTTTCGAATCGATCATTACGGCGTATCTGTGAAAATATTAATATTCTTCTCGTATGCGTAACAACGAAAGTTATATTGAGGTAAAAATAAATTGACACAAGGTGTGTAGATGAAATTGGGGCCAATCAAATTTTCGCGCTTAGACTATAAAATAGACTATAAAACGAAATTCCTGTTCGTTTGTTAGGAATATTGTTCTCAGGGATGAATACTTGTTTGAATATCATTGGTAGTTCCGTATTATATTTCCATATCGTTACTCCCGGCAATCCTTCAAGTTTCATCCGACAGGTTTACGGTTTATTTGGAAAGGGATAAACACGTAAATCTCGATGAACGGTACGCGTCTGTCTTATTCTTAGTTTACCCGAGTTTATTTAAATATAGAGGGAACAAAAGGAATCGCGGTGAATGGGTAGTTCAAATATTTACCAGGGAAGTGCTAGTTTTACCTCGGCCATACACGAGCTGTCTTGGGTCTTGAGAGAAGACGCGAGGAGGTAAATGCACAGCCATGATAAAGTTTGAATAACGGAAAACACTAGAAATTCAAAGTGTTTCATCGTGTGCGGAAATTTCTTTCTCCTTTTTTTCTTAAAGCGAACGGACGATCCAGTATTATTCCATTCATAATAAATTAACCGTTTTTAATACCATTCCTGTTGACGACATTAAAACGATTAAAATTTTTATTCTTCAACGCTATCTGTCTATCTATTTCGTCGAATGAAAAATCGTTGAAGTTTAATTCCTCTGTTTCCTGATTTTTGAATAATTTCCAAGCAACCCCGGGTATCCCAGACTCGATTGTCGAGGCTCCTTTCGTTTTATTCTCGAGTGGTCTTATCTATGGTCGAGACGTTTACGAATTCAAGAGGCAAGGAACTCGCTCGCTCCGCCTGGACGTATTTTACCTGCATTTAAATCTCATTCCCGAGATCTCTCATCTCGCCTTTCTATAACGTTATACCTCGCCATTTCTTCCGCGAGAGAAATATCAGTAATCGGAGGTATCACCGTCTCTCCGCTTATTCAAAACTTTGTTTCGATCTCCATTGGAACGTACGTTTCAAAAAAAAAAAAAAAAACCAGTCTCCCTCCCATCTCTATTCCAAGTTGTCGTGGATCACGTCCGTATGGAACGTGGTGCCGTCGTCGATACGTGCCGCGTCGAGCGTGCATGCTTCCGCCGCGTCAATTGGCCACGATTTATACACACGTAACAGGGAAGGTGGAGTTGGTCCGTGAGAGATATCGATATCGCGGCCGCTAACGATCGTTTGTAGCCGGCGAATTTGCGGGGCGACGACCTTATCTCGCTGCGGAGGCCTCGTTCGCGCTATCCCATCAAAACGCGTTTATAGTCCATCCCGGCAAGATCCTTCATTACATCTTGGACCAACGCTGGTGCCAACGATGTGACGATAATTTAGAACTGCGTGGAGGCTGGATCGTGGAGGTTTGAACGTAGAGTTAAGCCGATCGGATCAACCCTCTTCTCGCATTCGCTCATATTGTTGACATTTTCGCAAATTCGATACTGCGATCGCGATACTCGCGATCTTAAATATTACGTGTTTGTCCTTTGTTTTATTGTATTTTGTTCCGAAACAAAAGATAGTTGTTCTTCGAGGCAGGCAGTATCTAAGAAGTAAAATTTCTAAACGGAAACTTGAAACGTTAAAAAAAAGGATATTTTGAAACGTTGTTAAACGAAAGAAAAAGAAAAACAGGGGGCGGGAATAAAAGAAAGGCTTGGGGCAAATATGGCGAGATGATCTCCCGATAGGAAAGAGAGGAAATATTTTTGATACAAATCTGTTTTCGAGTTTATGCTTTCGATCGACTCAATGTCTTCTATGATGATTCCGGTAAGCCCCCATCGAGCAGCAGATGGTACAGCAAAGATTTGGCTGATCCGCTCGGAACGAGACTGGCTGGCTTCCTTTGAATACCGTCTCGACAATGCTCAGCAGCTTGGATAAAGGTGAAAGTAGACGGGGTGAAGAGCTCGCGGGAGGGCCACTCGAATTTTCCACTCTCGTCACTGGCAAACACCGAGGTCAAGATATCCATTCGACGGAAATTCGAGCGCCGCCTTCGAAATACCTCCGCCACCCGAATTTGCTTGCGTCCATCCAAGGAAACTGCTCCCCCGCCCTTCATCCGTCGAAGGAAACTCACTTTGCCCGAGTATGTAACGGCAGAGTGGAGGCTCGTATCACGTTGTATCGGATCGAAGAGGAAATCTGCGTGTAAACTATGACAGGAATATACGATTTCCTTTAAGAATACAAAATTAAGCAGGAGTGGAGGAAAATCGGTGAAACGTAAAGTTGGAACAATCGTGTAGAATGATATAATCGTCCAACTTTTAAAATTGGAATTAAAAGTTAATGAAAATTATGCATCGTCGTCGCAGCAGTTCAACGAAACGAAGAATGAGTGAGAGAGAGAGAGAGAGAGAGAAGAGAATTTTAATATTCGCAACATTGTTGGAAACTAAGAAGCTTATTTATCGAACAAATGGTATGTGCGCGAAATGGATATGGCGAAATATGTTCGAAGGATTCGAAATTTGTTGGTAAACGGGGGAGGGAACAGGCAGCCGGTTTACGCGTTTAATCTTGTTTGAAAAATAGATGACAACGGAATGGAATCGTGCCTGGTTTAACGCGAGATACATCGAAAGGATTTCAAATTTATTAGCGAACGGCAAGTGGATGGAGAACTCGCGCCACGTTAATCTCATCATGGGTATGTTAGATAAAACGAGAGACCCTGGGTTTTAAATGGAATGTGAAACGTGTATTTCAATTATCTTGATTTACATTACTTTATATTTCCTCGGATATAAACGTCCGATCTGGAATTACTTCGATTAAGTAGCTTCGAGCTGTGCGTGCCCGTAGACTGGACCGCTATAATATAATTATAATTTTTTTTTATTACAAGTAAAGCATTTGTTTTTCACAATATAAAATACATCTGAATGTCTATTAAATGATAGGCAAAAAAGTCATCGTAGAATCAATGGTATAAAAAGCGCGAAGTTAAAAGTTTATCGAAAAAGAGGAAATAAAAAAAAGAAATTAACACCATTATCATTTCTCGAATGCGATAGAAATAATTTTAATCGCTCTAACGATAATAAACGAAAATAATTCCCACGATAATCGTGATCTCTCTCTCCTTTAATAATGTAAATTTCGCGAGCGACAGAATCGGTAATCCTTTCCAAAGTTCGATCCAAGTGAACCAGTTCTGGAATCAAAAACACATCTGTCCGCAAAAAATACTCTTGAATGACATAAATATTCACAACTTGTATTCGATGTATTAAAGTGCATCCGATTTTTAATCAAAGAGATGCGTCCTGGAATTTCCCTCCCAGTGGGAGCTACGATGGATCAACTTTCAGTTGATCCTAGGAAACGACCACATCAAAACATCATATCGGTTTATGCGGTTATAGATTGGATTCTATTTCCAACACCGACAGTCATATCGGGGCTGATTCTCTCCCGCTATCAGCCCTCTTTTGCATATAACGAAAAAAAGGAGCACAAAGACGATGATATTCGAATCGTCGTATTTCAAAGTTATCAATGTTTCTTCCATTCTTATTCGAACGTAAAGATTCGGTCGCAGGGTGATCGGAATTGGTGCTTGGAATTATTTCGTCGAAAAAAACCCGGTTTATTTTTTTATCAACGTCATTTAATAGTAAATAAATATTGTTTATTTTTACGATTCGTTGCGATGAAATTTTTTTCTACACATCGATAAAATTTTTATATTTCGATTTGATTAAACATTTTTCACGAGCAAATATTTGTAAATCGATGGAAAAATTCAATCGCCAATTTGTCGTTAAATAAGTACAAATATTAAACCCGATGCACGATGAAATTAATACCGTTGTAATAAATTTCGTTGTCAAAGGAGCAGGTGTAAATTCACGGTCAACATTTGTGTAAACTCTCTTCTCGATCTCAAAAAATTGATTTCCACAATTTGTGGAATTAGGGAACTGTATAAATAGCCTGAGCTCGACGCTTGCCTGTGTTTCTCGTAAACTTTCCAATTTGAAATTCTTTCCGATTAAATCGTGTTTCCCATTGAAACGGTGAAAGACCTTCTAAAAGATTCAGCGCTGAAGGGAATTGAATCCTTCGAATCCCTTGGTTCATTTTTTCCTTGAAAATTCAATCGATCATCATCAATTTTCAATCCTTTCGAGCTTGCCTCGTCTCGTAATCAATTATTTAACAAGAAGACGCTTAATTACACAGGGACATTTTATTTCCAGTTCAATAGAGAAGTAAGAAAATCGTATCCAATTAACCAACAGTGAACCAACACGCTCCCTCTTTAATAGAAAATCTTTTTTTCAACTTAAAAAACTCGAAAATTGCTTTCCTTGCAAACAAATTAAAAGCATAATTTTCCATGATTTTATCCGCGTCCCGTCGATAAACCGATTCAACGATATATATACATATATATAAAGGAAATATCCAGGCTAAAAAACAACAGGAATGGTTAGAAATTGCTAAATTGACGTCAACACCTACGCAAAAGTTTGCACTGCCTATATTTAACTTTCGTATTTGCCTTGATTTCAACGCGCCACTGTACCGTTTAAATTAACCCCCCTCCCCCCCCGTCCCTCCCTCCTCTCTCCCCCACGGTTCGCCATCAGTAGTTGAAATCGGGTCGTACATACGCCAAGCCTAATTATTATTCACGATAATTGCCCTTTGTTATTTTCATCTCGACGCCCCGTTAATTTCACGCGCGCCATCGTCGATTCGAGAGCGGGGGAAAAAGGGGGAAAACGAATGATTCCCGTCTATATACCCATGCTCGACGTACAACGCATTTCATTGGCTGTCTACCATTTAGTATAGGTTGGAGTACTCGTGCTCGCCACTTTCGTGCTCGCCTGTGCTCGCGAAGAAAAAGATGGTTATTCTTGGCGGATACGTGAGAGCCCTCGAAGGATGATCCTCGATCGAAGGGGAAGAGGATGTTCCTTTTAGTTTCCTCCCTCGAAACGCGTGCGTTCCACCCGATCCAAGTGGCCCAAGTACACTTGGGCATTTGTCTCACGTATCTTGCCAGTCACCGATAGTCATTGGACACCGGACGCGACGATTGTTCGTCGAACAATACCTTTATTCGCGGACAAAGAGGAAAAATGAGCGGGTTTGCTCGCGTAGGGGAAACCGGGCTCGGGTGAAGGGCGAAGTTGCGAGAGTAAAGAAAAACGGGGGAGGGAAATGGAGAGAATTTGATTTTTTTTTTTTTTTTTTTTTTCGAACAGGCGCATCGATCCCTCAACTTCTTGTCGCATTTATCTTCAATTGTAGCCAGATGATAAGGTAAAGATATTTACGTAACGATCGATGGAAGGATTATCAAAGGATAGATTATGCAATGTAAATTGCTTACATCTACTTTGAATCGCAACAGCTTTACATTCGTACGAAAGAAGGAGAAATTAAAAAAGTTTTTTTCATCAAAATCCACTCGGTAAATAGAAGAAAATTATGAAATTGCTTTCTCTGTGTTATTTCTATATTTCAATAGATAGCTGGGATCCAAAAAGATTACGAATGGCGTCGTGATTTACTTACTTTTTTTCTTGGAAATATTATATTCTTTCTCGCGTGTCACTCGTCTTGAACTTGAGATGGATTAATAAGATTGATAAAGTGTGAGCGAGAGATTCGAATCAGGACAGAGATAATAAACGTTTAAGAATTATTCTTCTTCTTACACAACGATATTTCTGAAATTGGAATCGTATCGAGGTAAAGCAAGAACCGTTTCAAAGAAGAGGATTCAACGTTTTGATGATGATCATTAGTTCATTGTTCGGAAATTATAATATCTTTTTTAGAGTTTAATCAATTTTTAAGATAAATCACGCGATAAATACCCGTTTATTTTTTAAAAAAATATTATTTACATTAATCTTAATGTTGATGATATATTGGAACTCATGTTATAAAGATTTAAAAAATCTTTTGATCGATGTTGATTAATCGAGTGAATTTTATGGGTTGCGTAATTTTTAGACGCGTAATTTATTTATGTCATTTATATAAAATATGCAAAAGATATATAATACGTAAAAAAAAAAAAAAAAATACGTATTTATATGAAAATCCGTAGTCCCGGTATAATTTCACGTCCGAAATATAACAACGTGTTATTTGATTTTTTTCAATTTTTAACGTATAAAATACGTCTACTACAAATATTTTGCCATTTTCTCAAAATAAAAACATTTTAATATTATTTTATTAATTACGCGTCAATTGATACAAAATGTCGAATATTATTCGACGATCATTGTGCAATTTAAGTACGAGGCGTGCATCGAAGAAAAATCGTAATGAAAAAAGAAAAAGACGAACGATTTCGATGGAAGAAAGAAAGAAAGGAAGGGAGGGAGGCGATCGGTTAAGCCAGTCTGGCAAGATGCCAACCAATTATGAATGTAAAGTTATGGTAATATTGATATCGAGCGAGGATGGAAAAAATGGCTGTAATAAAGCAGATATTCTACTTTTCCTCTCCCTTCTTTGTCATTCCCTCCCGTTTCTCGATGCTTTTTCTCCGGGTCCAAGGATTACATTATTCGGCACATTCCTCATGTATGATCGGAGCAATCTATCTCGCATCGGGTAATTGAAATCCAATATGCCTACCTCACCTGCCAGCTTGCGGCCAGGAAATTCACTACCCGTTTTATTTCTCCCCTCCCTCTTCTCCTCGTCTAAAATACGGAACGAAAGATAGACGGAATAGACTTCTCCTCTCTCGACGTCGATCGCGTCGCACTAAATCGAAATTAGCCCATTCGAGCGATGATCCGCTTTCAAGTTTTATCTTCGAACATTATCGATCGAATTGCACCACTCTGGATGACTCGAATTATTACGTTTATCGACGATTGCCAGCGCAGACGCGTTTTCATTTTATAATAATCGGAACGAGATAGCGGGATGGAGAAGGTTAAGCGAGCTGAGACGATCAAAACAACGAAACGGATCACAACGAAATCTCTTTTGCGAGACGACGATTAATAAATGCAGGCCGCGTTGGAGATAACGCTCTCAGGCCGCCGCATTATAATCCATTAACAATTAACGAACTACTAATGAAATGGAACGGGCCTCGACCGACCGATAGCAGCCCCCGAAACGGGCCGATCGTTATGATTTCCATCGGAGAATGGAAAGGTTCGGCGACCGGATGCGGCCACCCATCCACCAACTCTCTCTCTTTGGACCGATATCATCCAAGCCGGAACTAAGAATAATTTTCCATCGCCTGTTCTCCCCTCGGTTTACTAATATTAACCCCCGTGACGTGGATAATCGGTAATTATTGCATCCGTTAAACATACTATTTCGAATATATATATTCACGCGAATCCTTGGTTTCGGTTTCACGAGCTTAAATGAGACGTGAAATGTATCCGTTGATATTTGTGCTCGGTAAATACGCGTGTGGATAAGTAAACGGGAAGTTGGGAGAAGTTTTTTAAACGCAAACGGGTTTGCAGAGTTTTGTTAGTGTACGGCGGTCGGTCGGCCGGGCGAAAGTGGAAGGCAATGGTGGAAAAGTTATACCGGCCGATTCGCGAAACTGTATTCAAGTCAAACGTCAATTCTGATCTTGAAGTTGGTCGACCGGGTTTTATATTACCCCTGGTAATTTTCCTCCTTTTTTTTTCGACTCCCACGTGACGAAGGGTGGAAGGAGGGAGACGCTTTTGCCGCAGCAAAAATATTTTTCTTCTAACCGAGCGGGTGGAAGCTCGCCGTTGAAATAATATTCCTCCTACTCTATTTCAACTGGCGCTACGACAAACGAGTTATCGAGTCAGTTTACTCGTCGGCAACGAAAGTTATACAGAAGTTGAAGTTGCCAAAGTCGTTCCAACGACTTCTTCCCTGCCATCTAATTAGACGAATCGTTCGAAATGGCTCTATACAGAGAGAGAGAGAGAGAGAGAGAGAGAGAGAGAGAGAGAGAGAGAGAGAGAGTGGGGAGGGGGGATCGTTTAATTAAATTTAATGTAGCTTCTCGGCGATGATGCAATATTTAATGTAAAAGTAACCGGATTGGCGTAAAATGAGAAAGTTTCTGTGGCCCCGTTTCCCGTTAACGTTCCGAACAGGAACACAAATTTCATTTCGACTCGTTAACTCGTGGCCCAACCACCGATTTCGCGTCGCTGTAATGCCCGCGATATTTCACGCGGCCTAAATTCGATCGAAACGATTAAACATTTTGGCAGGTGCCACCGTGAACGCTCGTGAAGGAGTGTCTGTTCGAGAAAAATTTAATGGCGCTCGTACACCCGCCCGACTGACAGACGCGTCGAATCGAGATGTGAAAAATAGAGAAACCCTAGTTTTGACGTTTGATCTTCGATCAAACATCGAGGGAGCTGGATTCTTTTTTTTTTTTTTTTTTTTTTCTATCCATCGATCTTAACGAATCGTCGGGAGAAAAGGAATCACTTCTCGATACAGAGCCTCGTTACAACCATCTCTCTTCGCTTTATAATATGCTCCACGGGTATTTGTTTCTTCTTAAGGTGAGGCGAAAGATCATGCCAACTAATTACATCCGTAACGAGAATGTTTAGCTGCTCGTAAATTGAGATAGAGATTGGAACGCTGTTAGAGATACGGTTGGTCGTTGAAGGGAAGATCTCGTCTCTCGTGCACGTTCCTAGGTTAATTATCGAGCTTTACCTTTATACTTGAAAGTAATTCCAAGAGTTCTGTATGAGTACAGATACGGATACACACGATTCAAATGTCCGTATAATAAAATGCGCGAGAAAATTCTCTTCGTCAACGAAAATTCGTAGTGGCGCGAAAAGGAAAAAAACGATGGAAAGTTGGTAATGGCCGGCGCGGCCATAAATGCACATTTATGTCGGGGGGATAAACGAAAAGTTACAGAGCGTTAGCAACCGAGCGTGGAATTTATAAGAGTAACAAAATTTCTGCGGATAAGCCGTTAAAAAGCTACTTTGGCTCGGAAAAGAATGGAGAAAAATCTTGAAATACGCGAAATCACCGCTTTTCCTCGACACTGTTCGACGACAATCCATAGTAAGCGACACAGAGCATAAATCGTTCTCGCGATTTCGTCGCGAGAAACCCGTCTGCTTCGATCCGCTTCCCCCAAGTTGACGTCACGAGTGATTTCCGTGATTCAAGAGAAATCTTTATGGAATCAATAGGAATATTTCCCTTCTTGGCCCATCTATCGAATATTTTTTTTTTCCATCTGGTCGTACTTCTAGTTTCTTTTCTTTTCTTTTTTTTTTTTTCCATTCCGGAAAATAACTCGAAAATTGTGGTCAACGAGGATTATAGCGGATAGCTTGGATACGAAGTGGCTCGTTCCTTTTCTCGATTGACCAAACAGAATCTTCGTGACCTAAATTTCGATATAACCAAGATCACGGATACCACTTGAAAAGTACTACCGAGTACTGGTTTGAACGAAACGATAATAGTAGACGAGGAGCGCGGCGCAACAGAAGTACTTCTTGCAACGCAATGAAGCGCGAGAGAATCTCGACGATCCATCGAGATCGTTGAAACAAAGGTAAAAAGTGTGACTGGAAACTACTCGCGCCCAAGATTTTCGCCTTTGTTAGATTGCTATTGGCTTTGCTCGTTGTTAATCTCATTTGCGCGTTACCACTCTTTTGTTTCGGCAAAGCTTCGAGAGAGAGAGAGAGAGAGAGAGCTCTTCTTACCTTTCGAAATATCTCTCTTGTATATACTCGTCTCCACTCTTTATCGAGCACAACAGATCTTGGTTATTACCACTTATATCGAAGGGAATTCGATATTTGTTCTCGGCCTGGCAGAGACGAAATTTATGGCTGGTAAGATTTATCAGCAGTTGAAAAGGAATATCTCCCTTAAACGATTTCATTGTTTTGCATTCTTTCTCGAGCCCCCTTCGCTCCCGCTTTTCAAATACTCTCTTTCCCTCTCTCTCTCTCTCTCCATCCTCTTTCTCGATTGAATTTTTCTTCCAAAGTATCTCGTTTAAATGATGCCATACTTTGCAAACGAGAATTCAAATATTATAATAATTTTCCAATTTACGATAATCCTTGTTCCGGTATTATTCGGCTACTTGATAAAACCTCTATAAAAGGTATAAAGGGTAATAATTTTGAATTTTTTTTCTAGGAAAATAAAAGAATATCTGAAAAACTTTAATAATAATAATAATAATAATAATAATAATGTTACGTACTTTAACTTTTCAATCTCTCTCGTATCTTGAGGCTATTCATAATGGATCATTCTTCCCTCTTCTTTCATCAAAGGTCGAAGGACTTATCGTCTCGAGAGAGTCTTTACGACACCATCGAGAATTTTGCGTATGTAGGCGTCTTTAACGTTCAAACAACCGCGAATATATACAAAGTAGTAGATTAAAGATCTATCGTGAGCTTAATCGTGCGGCGCTCGTATGCAAATTTCCTTCGTCTTCACGACGCCGTCTTCCACGTTAGAATTGATTTTCATATTACGCCTAATTGCTTCGGCAATCTCATCTCCTCGATCTCACCGGTGTAAATCGTATCATGTTGATACAATTTTCGTTGGGATCCACGAAAGCGTCGAAAGCACGAAAGAATCGAGCGTGGCCTCTGCGATGTCGAGAACAATGGCGATATGCGTTTCTGGAATCCCTTAATTGCTCGCAAGCAACGCATTAGCCGATTTATCCGGCTAAACGAAGCATTAGTAAACGCTATCCACCATGTTTAATGAGTATAAATGGGCGGCAACGCGTGCACGCGAAACATATTATGTCAATTGAGCCTGGAACCGTGCAAGGCATGAAGTAATTATAGAATAACAATTATTAATTAGTCGTACACAGGGGATCATCTAGCTTTAACGCGCGCTCCATGAACAATGTTACATTCGCGATGCATGCGCCTCTCGTTCGTTTCACGGCTTCGATACTTTCACGAACTTTGTTCGCAAAAAGGAAAGACCGAAAGACGAAAAAAAGCATCGCATCGATGTTAAATTTTACGAAACGCGTGTGATCTCGATCCGATTAAAGATAAAAGGAAGAGAGCAAGAGTTGGAGAAGGATGGAAAATGTTTTCGAAGAACGAGAGAAAGAAAAAAGGCAGCAAGGTGTCTAGTATAGAGGAGTATCAATTCAAATGTAAACGATTTCAAGGGGAAAATGACAATTTCATTTAACGATTATTATAAGCACTCGGCCGCATATGTTGAGATGTATCCACTGCTCTATTATACTCGTCGCAACTCGTTTTCGCGTAATATACCGGGTTCAGAAACATGCACACCGCCTGCTGAGAATCTCTACGAGTTATAACCGTTTCGAGAATTGTCTCCACTCTCTCTCTCTCTCTCTCTCTCTCTCTCTCTCTACGCCTCGAAAGAGTTCTTCGCGCGTGTTTTTTCCTTACAAGATTGTTCGAAATTTAAATCGAGGAAGAGATAAAAAAAGATAGATTCGATATTTTCTCGATTCGTGCGCGTACATCGATCCCAAATTCAATTCGGACACGGCGCGTACCGTCCGAATACCAATTGTCCAAATGAAGCGGCATACTACCGTGTTCTTGCCTCCTCTGGGAATTTAATCATGCCTACATTCAATTACGAAACGCTCGCCCATATTTTGACGGCAGTCACTTATTAAACCCATATGATAATGTAGTTGCGTATCCACCACGCGTATCCAGCTTTATTAAACGCCGAACAAGTTGAATCGTTACGAGTCGTTACTCGTAATGCGATCCAGCTTTCGACGTGGCTCGTTACTACAAACTTCGATTCTCGACGAAACGGATCGAGATGATATACGAACGTTGATGGTCAACGCGACAACGATAGAATCCTCGACAGAAACTCGCGTTGTTCGTAAAAGCATCTCGTAATAGGAGAAATTAATCGTGTATCAGGGAAGCATAAACCATCGGGAATATTGGAACGTGATCGAGCGAAGCGTGGATCGGATGCGCGGCCCCCGCCGATATTTATTGTCCTTCTATTTGTTAGGGTTGACCATGAATCAGTTGGGTGCGTCGTTGTTGAACAACGTCGAGACGCTGTTTATTCAGACTGTCAACAGGCCAGGTACTAGAGGGGGAGGTCTAATATCCGACACAGAGTCTGTGCGGTGCCGTGCGCGGATCGGTGAATCGGCTTACTTCCGCGTATATATTCCGCCTATTCAGGAATTCATTACGCTCGATTCTACGGAGATTTACCGGATACGGAACCGCCTCGAAGGGCGAGGGAATATCAGGCGTTTCGATTCGGGGTTCCAGCTCGACGACCTGAATTCACGCTCGACTCGCAGCTTTGTCGGCTGGCTATGCCTCTCTCTCTCTCTCTCTCTCTCTGCACGGATAACGAGAGGTTCGTTTCATCGTGGCCGAGGCTCGATCGACGGAAAAATTGGCGGCGCGCGAGCTTTCTCGGCCTTCTCCTTATTTATTTTCGCTTCGTTCAAATAGAAATAGAATCTGTGCGAGGCGCGATGAAATTTGACTAGGTATTTACGGTTCGAATGGAGCGCAATCATCGACTTGCTCCTCGAATAAATGAATAGCGATCCGGGCGAAAAACAGAATCCACGGATAAACGAGCGGAATCAGCGACGTGCAAAAAGTAACGGAGACGAATGGATACCATTTCTGCTCGAGCAGCCTCTCGAAACGAACCAAGGGTCGACGTTCTTTCGGGGCCGCGTTCTCTTCTCGACGAGGGAATGCTAAATCGTTGGATCCGATTCGGTAAACGATGCGATGTTGGTAAGTAGATTACGGAATCTATGAGTAACGGCGCGTACCTAGACGCGCTGACACAGGGGAAAAGATTCGTGGTGGAAACGAGGCGTCAAAGTATTCGCGACTTTCGTTGTAGATTTCGATTAGCTGCTTGGATTCCAGTCGTAAGAAATATCGATAATTCGACGTAAAAGTTGTTCCCTCGAATTCGATATCAAAATTAATTGGCGAATACCGTTAAAACGAAGAATAAAACGTCGAGTAGAATTTTTACACAGCCTGGAGAAGCACGTTTTCCACGTTCTAAAAAAGAAAACTCGCTCTCATTATTATTAACGAGTGTTTTAACGTTAATCTTTAAGCTCTTTCTCTCCAATTGCTAAAATCAAAAACATTACACGAATATGACGAGATGATACGTTCAGCGATTGATTCTTCCCCGATATTTTCTCCGACGAGTTTCCCCGAGATTAAACCGAGATTACTTCCGCTTATAAATACCCTTCACCGATATTAACTTCTCTTAAATAGCGCAGTATTGGATATTAACATGTAGCTCGAAGGGGCAATATATTTGATTCGTTTAACGCGATTAAGTAAGAGAAATTCGCGCGATCGCCCTCAAGGCTGGCAATATCGTGGGCAAATGGAAGATAACGAACCGACAATGGTAAACTCGTACGATAAATTCGCGGCGAAATGTCGCCTAACGAGGATTTACCGTGAGCTCGACTTAATTTCTTAAAATGCTGCTACCATCGGGCAACCGTTTGCTGCACCGTTGCCAATATCGTTCAATTATTAAAACTTCGATCTCTCTCTCTCTCTCTCACGCGTTACATTTTAAACACGAACAATTCTTATTCCCTTTACGATCTTTTCTCTATCTCTCTTCATTCCCGAGTCGTAAGAAAAGATTTTATCCTCTCACTCGTGTGTAAAATATCCTTTAATACGTTTGTCTGTCGATTGAAATTCGTTCGAGCGATTATTATTTTCCATCCAAGGATGGACGCCTGCTCGAATTTCTGGGCCGGAGCAAAAGGGGTGGAAACGATCCCGTCGATCGAAAGAGTCTCGAGCCAACAAATACGTAAATCCTGCCCGAGTAACACCTCGTAAATCTAGCGTTAATTTCTCGTAGCGTGAAAATTGGCCGACCGCCAGCTCTTGCTCGAAAAAAGTTCCATCGAATAAAGTCGTTTCCCAGAAGGGACTGTCGAACACGAAGACGAGTCGATTTCCTTCCCCTCCTCATTTTCCACGAATACTCCCAATTCTTGGTATATCTCGTAGATCGCATATGCAAGCCCTCATTGCAAGCCGCATTCGTAACCGTTTTACTCGTGAAAATGCGCATCGTTACACGAGTTTTACCGGGGTAAATACGAGGGAAGGAATTCCTTCCTTCCTTCCTTCCTTCCTTCCTTCCTTTCGTCCTCGTATTTCGTTGGACGCTCGTTAAATTGCTCGAAAGTGTTCGTGTTTACCTTCAGTTACGTAACTGATGGGAGGGGAGAAACTTTTTTTTTTTCACGAAGGAAACGCATTAAGGACGACTCTATTCCCGTAATCCAAGTCGGAATAGAGGTAGATTGACTTGGTCGAATAATATTACGCGTATAGGAGAAAAGGTCGAGATTGTAATCTTGAAAATGCTGCTTTTGGCATTTATCCTAGTTCCATTGAATCTCTCTACCCGTGGAAGACGTATACGCGTCGCCTTGTAGTAATTCTGTTGGCGTCGCCCCGGAACGATGTTCCCGAAGACAGCCGATCATTCCTCACCGGTGTTGAAGGAGATTGGCGTCGACGTTGGGAGGACAGATCTAAGCTGAAGGAGGGGGCGAGCTAGGAGGAGGTCCGTGAAAGAAAAATGTGCCAGGTGGAGACGGATAAAACAAGTTTACTTTAATCGTTAAACTTGGAGTGGAAAGATAAATCTTTCTCCTCGGCGTTGGTTTACGTCCTTGTTACATCGCTCGATGGAAGGCCACGAATAGAAGGTTGCGCTTTACGGCAGATCTATTCTCCCGTGGACGCGATTTACCGCTTTAAGGAGGATTTTAAGCAACTATTGCGCCCGATAAATCGACGAGTCGTCCAAGTATTTATGCCGATGCAATTTTGTATTTGTAAAGTAATCCTTCGAGGAAAGGAAATAATAATTTTCTTCTCCTCGATATAAGTCTCAAAGTGGACAACTCGATGGAAATTGAAACATTTTCTTCGAGATGCGTTCGACAAAAAAAAAAAAGAAGAAGAGAATGGAAAAAATTGATTTTTCGCGAGGGTGGAATCGAATTCGAAACACAACGAGGAAGCGAGATAAGTAGAAGACGATAATTTATTCCATAATAATAGCCGGTCGCTAAAAGAAGAACTTTTGCAATTAATTATCGTTACTTTTAAGAACAGTGGTGTAACGGGAAGAAGGAATCTTGTTGGGGAAAAAAAGAAACGACGGCCGATAAATTAGTCTCGCAGGGGTTGCCGTTCGTTCGGATAACGCGGTTGGCTCTTCGAAGCGTAAGGCTACTAATGAAAAGCCGGACAAGTAAGAAAATCCTGGATGACTGCCGGCAACAAAGGAGGCTAAAGTAGGTCTCTCCAAGACGTCTCCCCAATTCGTTCTTTCACCGGGGGATTCATGCCCTCGCCCAACTTGCGCGGGGGTATATATTCCAGCTCGGTCGTGGAAGGATTCGGGGACAAAGTTCGGCGAAGAAAGTTTCGCGGAAGACGGTCGAATGCTGTGTGACAGCCGGGAGGGGGTGCGCCCGAGTTATTATCTGTTGGTAGCAGAAGGCGTTTTCGATCCTTCTTCTCCTTTCTCTTCCCCCTCCCTCTTATTTATTCCATGAAACGCGCGCGAGTTTAGATTTAATCGACTCGAAATCGCGCCAAAATTCGTATACACGTCGGTAAATAAATTTGTAATGGGGGGGAGGGGAGAGGGTAGTTTGAACGGGGGCAGTTTCAGATTTCCCATGTGACGTTTCACGTGCCACGCTCCTAAATACGGTTACAATAATTATTATTGCAACGGCCGGCAATATACATATATATATGTATTTCGAGTTTACGTGTTGAGCTTCGCGGGCGACCAAAGTGGAAAATTAATTAACCGCACGCGCGGATAATGAGGTCGGCGTTATTTCAGATGTTTCGTCGAGTGCGACGAGGGGCGAAACGGGGAAAAATTCTGACGAAGCCTGTCGACTCGCCTGTCACGAGTGTTCCGCTCGTATATTTTCGCCAAGATGCCGCCACTTGGTGTCTCTCGAGCTGCTGCTGGATTCTTTTTCGTTCCGAGTTGCAGAAATAATAAAACGTAATTCTATAATGTTGAAGAAGAAGGTGATAACCATCGGCACAAAAAAAAAACTCGACATCGATGCGGACGAAACGATCGCCTCGAGATGATATTAATCTCCATTAATATCTGCTCTGAATGAGAATCGGCATTACGGTCAACGATGACTCGTAACTTGACGATTTACGAAGGAAGAATTTACGAAAGCGTTATTAGCGTCATAGCGTGGACGACGTTAACGACGTTCGTCAAATTGGAGGAAGCAACGGGTACTACGCTAAAGGAGAACGTCGTTTCAAAGCGGCAAATTGTTCTCGGGTTAAAAGCCAACGTCGCGAAAACCGGAACAATGGAATACGGGTTGTAGCAGCATTGTTTCTCGCCGTTCCTGGGTCATTATCGTTCACCTCTGACAGGCAAAATCTACCGTGAAAAATATCGAGTTAAGCGGAGTAGAAATTTCCAGGGAACATCTCGTCAATTAATTATTAATTCGCGATTCCTCACGAATTCCTCGGGAATCTGGTCAAAATCTGGAACCGTTGCGAATTTCATCTTTTACGATTCTACCTTCTACCTCATTTCGAGCCATTTAACTCGATTTCCACTCGATGCTGGATCGCGCATCATCCTCGATATTTTAGAACCCACGAAATTGGTTTATCGTTTAATGGAGTTCTGCTGCCTTTTTAAAAATCGATCATCTTCGGTAAATGTACCGAAACGAAGAAACTGGATATCCTTGGAAAATTGACGAACAGATTTTCTACTCCGCTTAGGCTTGACTTAGTAGATTTAAGTTTTGAAAAGTTCTTTCTTTTTTTTCTACCATGAGAAGAAGCGGTTTTGATTATGATACGAATGATCAATTAGATTTTACTTTTAAGATTTTAAACTTTGAGAAATAAAGGTAAATTTTGTGTGCAATAACTCGGTTCGATTTGATTATTTTAGAATCAAAGTAAATCTCTCAAAGCAAATGTTATTTCTTCGTATTTAATACGTATGAAAATAAAAAGCATATCGTATCGATTTAATAAACAGAAACAAGGAGTTGTTGATTTTCCTTTTTAACGAATAATTTAACATGGATGATAATAATGCGGTAGATACGATAAATTACAATGTTTGAATATCACACGAAAGACGTTTCCCACTTCCCACTGTCTGTTCCTCGATATAACAAGCACGACTGTATGGATATTCAAAGCGATCGTCCACGAGTGAATCTTGATGATACGAGAGTTAATTAAATTTTCCGCGGCGATGTTTAAACGCATCTCGAGTGTAAAGTCAACTCGAAGAATCCTGTTTGATCAAAGATAAAGCTGGTACGATGCACACTATATATATATATATATATATATACATACCGATGGAACATTGTTTTATCTCGCGGAAAGATGGAGGAACGAAGAAGGAAATCGATAGGAAGGATGAAAAATACATCGACCAGTTTTATAGCGATATGATTCTTCTCACGCGGCACGTTTCTCAAATATTTTAATCTCGATAAAGATACTTGTCGAATCGTATAAAGAGAGAAAGAGAGAGAGAGATAAAGAATATCTATCAATTATAACTTTCGTGATATAAAATATGATACCGTTTTACGATCCAGTGATGCACGACAGTGACAAATCAATTTCGATATTTTATTAATAAAATAAACATATTTAATTTGCCGATACGATATTAATTCATCCGAATTCACAGTCGATGAAAGTATTTTAAATATCGTATATTGATACAGGCGGAAACCTTCGTCCAAGTCATTAATCATATACAAATAAAGGACGCCAAATATTGTTCTAATTAATATTCTGTCAACCGTATCGAGTATTCATATATTCATAACGCCGTTATACACCGCATTTCCAATTACATCCCTAGATTTTCTCCTGCTTTATTTCGATTTGCATCTCATCACATTCAAGTTCTTTGTCGGGCTTAAAATAAAAAGGTCTTGCACGCGAAACTTGTGCACATATATATATAGAAAATAACAGCGATTCGAAATAAGAAATCGTTCAGGGAACGATATTCAAAATATATCCAACGTTATTTCTTTCGTTTCGTTTCATTTGACACAATTTTTATCTATTTTTTGAAACACGATTCCGGCCTCTGCCCGTTGTAAATTCCAGATATAAACGTAACGTAGCGACGCGGTTTATTTCCATCGCTTAAACAAATTCTGTGCTTTCTAAACGAACGGTATTTCGGACTCGTCCGAGTGGTTGTCACCTCGTCGTTCTTATTAAACCAAAACTCGAAACATCGTACACGTGTGTACTACACGTCCTACAACGCGGTTTCTCCTCCACGACAGGAAATTCATTGCACTCGATATTCTCGATATCTCCCTCTCTATCGACTGTTATCGAGCTTCCTCGACAACCTATGAATTTATTCTCGCTTCTTTTGTCACTTATAAAAGGTGTCCCACATAATACGAAATAACCTGTATATTTATGTTTTCACCGTTTCAATTTCACACGTGCGCTATATATAAAAGAAACGTCGTTGCATTATCGTTATCGACATCCAATTCTTTTTCTCTTTCTTCTTCCCCCAATTGTCCATCCATCCATCCGTGCTTTCGAGCTTATTACATTTCGTCTTATGTAATCTTATAAAAGAGATCGCAAGTTTTCTTTTCTTTTTTATTATTTTTATTATTCGTATTTTAAAAATTTCAACGAACAGGGATAATTGAAAACGTGAATTGGAACGGAAGAGAGACGTTACCTTTCGGAAGTTATAAATGCGAAACGGCTTCCGAAGTAGCGAAATAGAAAGACGTTAAGGTAATCTCACCTCCGTGAATTTCACCTCGCGTGGAATTCATTTGGTAGGCACGCGAGAAAACAAGCAGCAGACCGTACGGTATAGTAGATGAACGAGGTAAGATGGATGAG
This sequence comes from Apis florea, assembly GCF_048593485.1. Classification (NCBI taxonomy): domain Eukaryota; kingdom Metazoa; phylum Arthropoda; class Insecta; order Hymenoptera; family Apidae; genus Apis; species Apis florea. The sequence goes on along the minus strand of NW_028256416.1, from coordinate 2,341,247 downwards.
GAGAGTACGTATTCGGATGGGATAACATTATCGTGGATCGGCCGCCGCGTGGATGGAAAGAGTCTATGTTTTTAACCTTTTCTAAGGCGATCGTGGTGATCCCCTTTGTCGCGGCCTAAAGCTGATCCATTTTGCCGATAAACGACACACTTCCATCAATTTTCCTGCATCTATATTTCTTTCGTTTCGTAATTCGTACAATTAACGAATTCATTTGACAAAATTGGCACAATTTTATTTTTCTTCGAAGAATCGTCACGAAAATTTTTAAATATATACATAAAATGTGGATTCGCGAATAAATATTCTATCCGAATCGAATATTAATTCGTCTAAAAATTTCGGATATACATCCGAGAGGGTACGAGCCGTGGTAATTTGGCGTAACAACAACTGCTATAATAATTACATGGTCGCATAGTTTCAAAACTCGATGGCCTTCCCGATAGTTTCATCGATTATTCAAACTTGAAACAATCGTATATCCAGTTTCATAAACGCGGTGATAAAACAGGAAAGAAAAACAACAACGGGCGACTCCTTTTTTTTTCTCTCTCTCTCTCTTTTTTTTTTGTTCCATTTCCCGCGCATCAATCACAGGACGTCAATATTCCAACTTGCTCCACTTTTCGAAAAATCCATTTAGAGATCATTACGTCTTAATAGCAGGCCGCCACTTAACGAGATTGCAACCAAGGAATCTGGTTCGCCGGCACGGTAACAATGTTGTTTATCTTTCCACGGAGGAAAATAAACGTCTTCTCCCTGAAACTTTTTCCGACTGAAAGTCGGAGAATCATACACACATACAAACGCGAGACCTTTTATTTCAGTTAAGTTCAGAGAGAGACTCCGCTCTCAGACTCCTGTCATCTAAGAAACGAGCCACTCGTCTCCTCTTTGCCTCTCCCCCCTCTCCTTCGGCCTGTCGTAACAATATCAAAATGGAATAACGAGAAGAGGGGGAAAGATGCGGCTGGTGACGTATCCTCGGCTTGCCATTTCGAAAATGTGTCCTGGCATCGATATTCCAAGAGTTGGCAGCTGTCGTCGCGCGACGAAAGAGAGGCGGGATGGAAGGGAAAAAGAAGCAAGTGTCAATCGATATCGCTTCACCCGCGCGCTCCACGCCTAAACCGCATCGATAGGGTCACCTAGGAATCGTTGTTGCACCGCGCTGTTCACCGTCCTCGCGCTTTGCTGACACAGCACTCCACGGCTCCTATTGGCGGCCTCGTGCCTCGCTATCGCAATCTATTTGCCTCTCCCCTTTGTTCCCCCACATCTGGAGGGGGAGGGGTTCCGATTAATGCGCCGCCGTCTGTTAACAAAGATTGTATGTGTACAGTTGTCGCTCCTCGAAAAAGGGGAGACATTCGATTTGTCCGTGAAATGGAAAGTCAGATAATAAAAATCTTTTTTCTCCCCCCTGCGAAACTGGTCGAAACGGACACGCGCGCACAAAAAAGAAATATATATATTCGCGTCGTTGGACTTGTAAAAAATTCTCTTTCGACGAACGAGGTCGCGAAGAAATCTCTCGAGAGAATTTCATAACGATGACTCGTTTGCGTTTCATAAATAGAAAACATGATTCGGGCACGTTCAGTCACCGAATATTCCGTGAATGCTGTTACCCTGATCTTTGATCGTAGATAAATTAAAACTACGAAACTATGGTGGAGATTATTTGGGGACAGATCTTGGCAGCGTTATTTGCGGGAGATGATTCATCTCCATTAACTTCCATTGGCGGTGAAATTTTATATGCGCGCGATGTCGAGGCAAACAACGCACATGCGGTATCGATGAACGCGAATGGAACGCGATTGAGGCAAAACCTTGAAAGCTTTGGCAACTTTGAAAACGGTCCTCTTCGGTAAACGAAGCGCGTGGTAAACCCGATTGTAACTTTAGAGAATGTTCGACGTCATTGCTTTCGGATTGATTTGGGTCCCGATTTCCAACTTGATTCAATCGAAAGGAGCTTTTCGTCGATCAGCTGTGTTTATTGTCAATATGAAAAGACGGCTTCGTTAATGGTATCACATGTTGTAAATGCGAGACGTTTTTTTAACGAGTTGATTTCCAATTCAGTATTTTTCCTCTTCTTTCTCCAATCTGATTTAATACGCGAGAAACAACATTTCCACTAAAGCAAGCCCATTTTTCCCTTTCCTTCGTTGATTTTCAAACCTTTGAAAAAAAGTTTCCGAATCCTTGTTGGATAGATGGTTATCGCCGATGGAGATACACACTCGATGCTAAACATTTCGACCAAATACGTAAAATACATGTTCCATCATCAATTGTTGGATGGAGAGAGGGGTTTATCCATAAGAGGTTTATCCGAAAGAGGTAAGACCAGGAAGCCAGAGGCTATTGATAAAAGCGATTGTTCCCTGAAATTCAAATATCTCGTATTGTGGTATTTGGTGCTCGTTCTACATAGCCGAAGGCTCATCTACCGATCACGTTCTATCCGACTGACTTTTCCTCCGGTTTCACGTGCACATAAACGCGCACCCCCGACAATACCCGTTCCCCTTCTGTTTACCACTGCAACTGCGTATGTGTGCGCGCGCGCGCGTGTCTATGTATCATGCCTTCCACCGTTAACCTCGATTGTTAACATTTTCTCCGTCTTTTTTTTTTTTTTCCTTTCCTCTCTTTTTCCCTGTGAGAAAAACTTGAGGGGAAAAATGCGCGCGTTCCAATGAAATTAACGAGGACGCGAGAAAGGATCGGCCATTCTCTCTGGTGATATTGGTCTGGCCTGTCGAAGTCGGTTTCCTATTTCGCTTGACGCGGTCCGAATTGTTCGCTTGTTACGCCAAGGCTAAGACAAAGGGGTAACGTATTGGATTGGATAACAACAGTTTGGAAACGACACGAAAACGTTTCCCTCGTAGATACGTAAGTAATTCTAGGACGAAGATTACAACGATGCTCGAACAGGAGAGTGCATAAATCTTCTATACTCGAGTTATTTATCGTGATCCCTTAAGTAATGTTCGTTAAAAGCCTCGAGAGCTTTGTTTGCGAAATCAACATCGCCGGGCGCATCGCAACGCTCACTCGGCGGGGTTAAAGAATTACCCGGAAATAAAATCGATCGTTTCGAGATACACGAGATAAATCGAATATACTCGAAATTCAGATAATTCAGAATTGGACGAATAATAGAAGATTATCCCAAAAATAAAAAACGAATAGTATAGAATTTCTCTCCGTTTATCGTCTCATTTTTCAGCGAATCCATTTTGAAAAATGCATGTACGTCTGATTTTTTTTTTTTTATACGAATAATCATATTTCTAATAACCATCTTTATCCGTTAACGTGATTTTTGATCCAACCATCGACTATGTACAAATACGTGTCGAAGAAGTGTCGACACAGGGAAATCGTATCGAGCGTGTACAAAGTGCACATTGGTTAATGCACACAGAGGCTCGGGTGGTAAGGGCCAAGAGGAAGGAGGAACTGGATAAGCGTATAAGCATGGTCGTTAAGGTAATTAATAGCCAGGTTTGGCCAAGTTATTGCCCGGCTTTATATCCACCGATCGTTTGAAGGAGACTAGACTATCATATATACGTATATACGGGCTACATATATTTATTAAACGAGTTGTATAGTCTGTCCAAACAAATATTGCGCCGTTTTGATGGGGTGATCCTGGTGGATCCACTCTGTGCTGTTGGTGCCAATTTTTTTTTACGAGCCATGGATCGTTACGAGGTCCAATGGGGGACGATTCGATTACGAAACCGTGAAGAACACGCAAATGAAAATAGTCGGAGTGTATCTATCGATAGACGGATAGTTTTATTGATTAATGCGTTTGCGCGATCACCTTGCTACTACTCGTTATTCCGTTCTGTTTGGTTTGGAAACAGTGACGAGTTTTCCATCGATGATGATTATCAGTAAACTGGAAAAATGAAAAAATGAAAAAATGAAAAAAAAAAACGAAAAAACCGGAATATTTTATAAAATTTGTGTGAATTACGCACAATGTACAGAATTTCGGAATATCGTTTTCATTTGGATCGGCTTTACAATACGGTAAATGATACTTGAATTATATTTATGCTTAAATACGTCGAAGCCAATAAAATGCAACGGAAGCTAATGATTCGTGTTCGTTCGTATTCGAAATATATAAAAATTTGTAAAGGGAATTGTAATTTTTTTTTTTTACTTTTTTTTTTTTTTTTTAACTACAATACAATATTCTATACAATACAATACAATACAAATTTTTAACGCAAGAGATTTTATCGTTTGTCAATATAAGAATTTTAAATTAATTTCGCGAATGAATCATTCGCTCCGCCGTATATTTTGCATTTGACATTTACGATATTTATTCTGCATTTGGCCAAATATCGCTACGAGAATTTTCAAACGGAAGTTGCTTCGATTGTAAACCGTGAAATCAAAGAATTTGTCTTGGACATTTTGTCTGTCGGTAAACGATATTAAAAAATATGCATTCGCAAATTGCAATATTTAATCAACGTTTAACAATTGTCATAGAACGAGGCTTTTTTTTCAACAGAAATTTCAACATCATGTTCCAACACTTTTTATAAAAATGCCGCATCCAACGGTTTATTTATTTCACGATCGATACAGCTTCGTGGCTGATGTATAAAAAACTATTATTTTCGTGGAAATAATTCTATCTACGAATTTCAAAGAAAATCGTCAGAGAGAAAGGAATATCAAACTTAACGTTATCGCAAAAACGAGTTTAAAAAAATTTTCCAATTTTCAAAGAAACGATACAAAAATTATCGACACGACGCAGCAAAATTAGTCTTAAAATTCACGTTATGAACTTATATGATCATGATACGATACGTTTATAAGACATATCGAGGGACGAGTTCGGTACACATTTTCGATCCACGGGATCGTTATCGTCCTTTGCTTCTTCTCTTCTCATTGCGAAGCGCTAAATTTCAATGACAGTTGGCCGTAGTTGAAAGGATGGCGCGGCGTCTGGTCGCGAAAACGGGGCTGCGATTCAAAGACGGTTGATAGCGTTTGCATGGACAATGAAAAGGGAGACGGAAAGAAAACGCCAGCCGTCAGAAGCACGAGGATAAACAAGTGGTACAAAGAGCCGGGTCGAAGTGGGGTGAGAGATAAACTTCATTCGTAAATAGCTTCAACTTAATTTCGTTGCGCCCTCTTGAATGCGAAACTAGCAACTGGATGGGGGCTGGATATCGTTCGTTCGTTCGTTCGTTCGTTCGTTCTTGCTTTTCTCGTTCGAAAAAAACGATCTAGCAACTGTGTCACCGTGTGCCATCGAAAGTACCACGATCCATAAACTTTCCTTCTGCTGCATGGTGTTTGTAATTTAACGAGGAATAGTTAAACACAACCTCGTTGGAGAAACGAAACGAGACGAATGAAGAAAATCTTAATTACAGAAATATAGTAGGGGTCGTCGTATTTATTTAATAGCATAATAGATACAGGAACGATCGTTGATATTCGGTATCATTGAAATAATAATAAATAGTTCACATATTGTAATTGTTTTGTATTTATCGATAGTCGATGTACTTTCATCGATTTGATATTCAGGATGTATTTATAAATTTATAAATTAAATTATATTCTTATTATTATTATTATTATTATTATTCCATTCGATTAAAATCATTATAGTCATATTTCTCGCACTATCGAGATTCTATGAAAATATCCAAAGATTTTTGTTCTCTCTCTCTCTCTCCCTCTCTCCTCTCTCTCCCTCTCTCTCTCTTTCTCTCCGTTTTATATTACCGAAGGACTATCGGAACGACTATCTCGCAGGAATTTAATAAACGATGCATCCATTTACTCTATCTTTCCACCTATATCGATATGTACACGATAATTGAACGACTGGTGAATTCCATCCATTATTTTCATTAAATCGTTATTTCGTAGAAAACATATAAAACAATAGTTTAATCTACGCGCGTATTTAAACCAACTGATTCACGTTTACCGATCGGGTGAACGAGAAAATTAGTTTAGAAAATTTTCATCGTGCGCATAAATATATAAAAAAAGGCAAAGAGAGAGAGAGAGAGAGAGAAAGAGAATAATACAGAAATATTCGATATCTTACTTGAATTATCAAAAAAAAAAAAGAAAAAAAAAAAAACAAAGAAAGTGATCGTGATACCTTCTCGAAAAATTAATCCTTGATTTCTGAATATCGATACACGGTTTTTTTTCCATCCTGCTCCCGATCCCCATCCGATGCGATGAAATTGAAAATTTTTCATGTAGATTGCCCCCCGTCGCGAGGCACGCGATCCCATTCACGTTCTTTCACCCTCCTGTATCTAACGCCACTTTCCGATATTACATCCGCGCTTCTACTTTTGTCAAGAACGCAGTTTTGTTAAGATGTCGTAAAAAAAATGGATCGAGAAATTCCTCGCCTCGTGAAATCTCGCCCCCGCATCTTTCACCCTTCGCCCTGTACGAATACGAGTTACTCGATTTACTCGAGATCATCCCAACAATTGAGTCATCCCCTTTCTCCGCCTAACGTTATTTCTAAATTGAATCGAATTATTTCATTAATTAAAATTATTTCCTCGCAATTAATATCTCCTCCTCGTTCGTTATATCGGTTACATTGTCCACGTGTTTCCTTACGATAAGCATATTTTATTGCGTCCGTTAGACCTGTAGTTATATTTCGCGGTGTGAAGTTATACAGAGAGGATATGGAAACTCCTCTTTCCATATTTTCTGGAAATACGCTAGGCACGAGTACGCGGTCGTAATATTAGATAAAAGCTCGCAAAATTGCATTTTCGGTCGCCCTTGTTCTGGACTACCTGCCACGCTAAATCGGATTTTCGGATTTGCTAGATGCAAGCACTCAAAGAGTTCAGTCAAATCATACTCAGACCGGGAAAAGGCCAGCCGTGTCTGAATTTTTAATTCGAATTATTCCGCTTAGTCCATTCTACTTCGTTGAGACGAAGTAATAAAAATATCGCACGATTAATTAAGTAAGACGATAAAATACAACAAAATACACGCGATAAACACGCAACTTTTCAAGAAAATGTCGTGTATATCGATATTCGAAGAAAGGGGGGGGCGGGGGGGATGATTCAATGAAACGAGTAAACAAGTCGATCTGAAATTTTTAACACAAACGGACGGAAAAGTTTTTCCCTCGAAGAGAGTTTTTTAAAAAATTTTCTTTTCCTTAAAATGTTGCGCAATCCCTCCCCCTCTCCCTTCGTTCCCGGCATGAATGCATAAATGTAATTTAATGAGCTCATATAGGGTTCCTTTCAGAACCTTTTTCCACGTTTTAAAACTTACCTGGTTTTTGTCATTCCGTCAAAGGTTTCGAAAAAAGGAATCCTCGCTTTATAAAGTAATTCAACCTCGTACCGGAAAAATACGCGGCGGCAATCTTGGAAAATGTAATTTCTCGTCGTTGAGAAATTCGTTCGGGAGAAAACGAATTTTTTTTTTTTTCACGAACGTATGAAATTTTGATACATTCCCACGTTGTGTTGGCATTTCCTATTAATATTTCGCGACTGCATAATTTGCAATCTGCCGTCACCGATGGAAATTCTTTGCGTCGAAAGGTTGCTCGCTCTTTCTCATCGACTTTTTACTTGCTGTGAAGTTGTCAGCTAGGATTGTTGATATTCCGCCGGGTTGGGAAAATTTTTAATTTTTTCCACGGAATATAAATTAGGTGGGAATATTTTATAATCACCAGGCTTGCCTGTGAAAGAATAATACACGTATCGAACGTGCACACGGCTACACACGGCTGTACTTTCCCGAGGAAATTAATCATTTGATTAATCAATTCTCCCCTCTCCTTTTCCTCCCTTCATTTTGTTTCAAAATAAAATATTTCGTTATTCAAAATTCGAAACAAGAGAAAATATTTTCATTTCGAATAAATAATAACATCGTTTCGCGAGAAAAATGTCAATTTTACGAGGAAAATTCTTACAATTTAATACCGCGTTATTAAATTCGTATATATATATATTTTTTTTTTTCGTACAAATAAATTCGCATAAATTCGTGAAATATTTACTACAAGTCAACATTGTAGTATACAAATATTGGTAAATAATTCGCATCGTGTCGTGTTACGTAACGATAACTTCATCCCCCCCGAGAGAAAACCGCTCCTAGCGATACCGACTTACCGTACAACGTGAACAAATTGGAAAACAAATTTCCTTCAAATAGGGGAAATTTAAAAAACCGCGTTACTCTTTATACGTATTCGAAATATAACGCGCTTCATCTCACGGGACTGGGAGCAATTATCTGATCGGGATATTTATGAAATGGGTATCAATGGCGGAGACTTCCTGTACTCCTGTACGAAATAATTCTGTAGCAAGAAGCAAAAGACGGGAAACGTGGATAGTTGGCGGATGTTTCAATCATTTGCGAGGTGCAAAAGTACGGGGAACGGGCGTGCGACCAGTGATCAGGGAAACGAGATGAAGGCGGTCGATTCATAATGTAGTCGGTTCCTATGAAAATGGTATGCGCGTATTTCCGAGCTTTACAGAGTACGAAAGTGCTCTTCTGTGTCCATTCCATCGCGAGGTTGAAAAGCAGATAGGAAGCTGTACTCTCGTGTTCATTTCCGTGGCCTCGTACTGTCGCATCAAAAAACATCGTATAAAGTTGGTATATGCCCGTCCCGGCTGGCAAACCTTCTCCTCCATCGGCTCGAGGCCGCCCTTTCTCCGTGTTGCCTTTCGGCCAATCTTCCTTTCTTCCTGTCTTCCCTTTGCCCGCTCTATAATCTGCCCGATTGCGTGTGCTTCGACGTGCACAGACCCCCGAAACGAACTTTCGATATTTCTTTTAATTTTCCATCGTAATTATCTCGTGGTTTGCATTCAATATTCGGTTAATCCAACCAACGTCCTCTGCGTAGACGTGAAATTATCTCGGAAGAGAAATAGCGTTGAGCGGAAGTTTAAAGTGGTATTTTTACTATCTATTCTAAAGTCTATTCTTCGGGATTGTTCCTTCTTTCAAAGAAGATGGATGTGGCTTAGATAGCTTGTAATTTCAGAAAATGTAACAGAAAGGAGAAAAGTCGATTCTTTGAGAAGTCTGGACCGGAATAATCCCCTTCTAAATGAGAAAAACAAGAAAGCCGTGTCTTTCTCTTTCTCTCTCTCTCTCTTTTCCCCTCTCTTCGTTTGATCCTGAAACCACTTGGAATCGTTAGTTAAACTTTGTTTTTGCCTGGAACTCACTTTGAACGTCGGGCCACGTTTCAAAAACGTCGTACGTACTGTGTTTCGCGATTGTGGTTCGTCTTTCGAGCGGTAAAGAGGTTATTTTACAAGCGTAAGAGCGTGAAATATATTCGCGAGATGGCGAGTGGCTCGTATTTTTTCGGGTACACCGAGAGAGCTCATCAGATTGACCTTCGTCCTCGCGTAAAAGGCAAAGGTGAGCAAAGTAGGATCCCGCTTGTGAAAACGTTCCCTCGCGTGAAACTTGGCTCGAACAAACGCTGTGTTCACTTTTCTTTTTCGGCGTTGCATTCGAAATGACGTCACGTAGAATCCGTTTCGAGAATTTTCGCGAAATTACGCACAAAATTACCCTGTTCTTGTTTGAAATAATTCGCGATCAAATTTCTTAGCTGAGTTTCCCCTTTTCCCCGTTAAATTTATTTGAAATCTCTCTCGAGATATCATGTACGAAAGTTCTTTCAAAGGATTGCCGAGGTGTACACAAAACGAGCGATACACAAAATGCGAATTCAATTTTATCGCTCATATCTCCTCTTAACCAATCGGCGAATCATCGTCAAACGAAATCTCTTTTTGACGCGTATCGACGCCACTTAGGAGGCGAATCTCATCGATGAATCATTCAATATTTTATTTAATTCCATTCCAAAGAATATAATCGTACTTTCGGAATAATCGAATAATTCTTTTACACGATTATTTATCTAATTTTCCAGAAATTAATTTCCATCCGCTGTGAGATATTTATGGATCGTATTATTCGGTGATTATTTTGCGGATGATTGATAATGAAGAATAATATTTTGGGCAACGAGTACTATTGCTCTTTTAAGGGTAGTACAGTTACACGTATTTCATTCGCCACTTCTCTTCACGTAGAACGAAAAGCCTTTTTCGCATAATTCCAATCATCGCCCTTTGGTCTTTATATCTACGCAGCCATTCAAAACGCAGCCGAGAACATGCACAAATTTCAAATTCAATAGAGCGACCTCGATTCCATTAAAATCACTGATCGCGGGACATTGACACTTTTGTGACCTGTCCCCGTTTTTTTCCCCCGCATTTTTTTTTTTTTTTTGCTCCTGTATCAAGATATTAATGATAAACGGGGGGTGTGCCATTGTGGTGTTGACTTTTCGCCTATGGCTAATATCATCTCGCGTTAAATTACAAAAAAAAAACCTGCTCTTTTGTATTTTGTAAATAAAACAGGAGGGATAACGTTTAATGATAATACTTTGTATGCAGAGCGTCGAGTTAAAAATTAATGAATATAAAGATACAATTTATTTTATCCGGAAAATGTATGTACGAAATGTATATCGAATAAAAAACTCCAAGTTGAAGTTAATATTAGGTAACAAATGCGATGCGAAATTTTATTTGACAGATTGACGTTTTTTCTTTAAAAATACGTTTTTTAATAATATATTGCCAATAATTTGATCACAAAAACGTATTTTTCGTGCGTTATGTGGAAAAATATTTCAATATTATTCCAATATTTATTAGTGTAGAATTTTGAGCCGTGAATACACCGAATCGAATAATGGTGTTGTGTTTTCTTTGCGTTTTGCATTTTCAAAATTCAATAATAACTTCGTAAGTTACTGTATAATTTCGATATCTGGTCGCATAAAATGTAAATGCAATGCAAATTCCGTGCGATATGGTAATTTCGAGAAACATTTAAAAATAGCGGAAATACTTATTAAAAGCTTCATGCTATTTCAATCGATACGATCGTCCTTTTTTCTTCTCTCTCTCTCTCTCTCTCTCTCTCTCCCTCTTCCTCTTTCTCTTTCTCGGTATAATTTTTCATTCGAGGAGAACTCGAGAATTTGTTTGAGGGAAAACAAGAGTATCGCGACAATGAGAGAGAAATATCGGCGAAAAATATCAATGGATCTTTCATGGACGAATCGAAGAGAAAATGAGAGAATATACTACGTTTGTGAAAAAACTTCCGGATCATTTGATAAAGTTTTAATGAGACAGATTAAAGGAAAGCGTTTTATGCACATTTTTTTTTTTTTTATATTATTTCAGCGCATTTCGAGTTTGTAAAAGCAATAGTAAAAAGTCTTTGAAGTTTAAAATTCATAAATATAAAGTGAATATAAAGAAAGATTTTTTCTTTTCGACTTAAGGATTGACGATACACGAACTTTTCCATTTAGCGTGAATCGTGTTCGAATATCGGCGCGACACTTTTCTGGTTTTCTTATTTCGAAGGTTGGTCGAACAATCGAATTTGTTCGGACATCGAGCGAAGGAACATCCAAAAAGGAAAATTTCACGAGTTTTCTCGACTATCCTTTTTTCGACTCGCCGATATTTTAGACACGTAGCGTTGAGTTACGTGGATCAGCGATTTTTACGAAAATCGCATTATCCTTTATCGTCGTCTTATCGAGCAATTATCGTTCAAAATGATTCAGAAACAGAGCTCGGTTTGGCGAAGTCACTCGCTTAAAAATTCATCGCATTATCGCAAACATTTAGCATGGAAATTGTCAGAGAGACTTTGAACGATATCATTTCACGTCTCACTTACTTAAACTTTATTTCGTAATGTTGAAATATATAAATGCACGAAGATAATACCAAATTTATATCCAATTTTAGTAAATAATTTGATCTCCTTCTCGTTTCTTATTTCTTTCTTATACGTATATTCTTCTTGAGCAAATTTTATTAAGAATTATGAAGAATTATATTTGAAAAAGTGCGGGATAGCGGAGTAATTTGCATAAATATCCATACGATGCATTGTTTAGATGATAAAGGAACGTAACGATAGAATATTCGAAAGATTGAATAATTATATTCGTTCGTTTCATATATTGCAATCGGTTAGCCAAAACTAGAATTCTTTGAGATAGAGAAGATAATTTCATTATGGTAGTTTATTCATTCCTCAAGTTTTATTTTGTAATATTTCGTGTCTTGTCCCGTTTCCTACGCTTTTTCCATATTCCCTTTACGCGAGACATAATTTCATTATTAACGATGGCCTTTTTAGATTCCTCTTTCAAAGGATTCCTCCATTATGCTCGTCCCAAGCTACCTATTCTCCTAAAATTCGCGTGGCTTCCACCTATTGAGTTATTTTCTTTTTTTTCTTTTTTTCCTGAAAGAACACATTTTTTTTTCCCGCCGACGATTTTCGTTTCTTAAATAATAATTTCTATTACTCCTTCCTCGAGAAGAAAGATAACAATATAATACGACGATAATATGGAAATTAGAATTGAGAAAGCGACGAGTGAGGAATATTCGATTTGAATATACGAAAGGAAAAAGTGTTTGAATCTTGAGATGGTCGTGCGAACGAAAAGAAGAAGAAGTCAGATATTTTTTTTTCAAAAATAATGAAAATGTATAAATCAAACGAGAAAAAAAAAAAAAGATTTCCATTCGAATCAGCTTGAAGTTCAAACTTAAAAAAGTCAAGTAGAGAGAAAAGTAACGAAAAATAAACGAAAAAGTTTTAAGAAATTTGCCTTGTTTAATTTTACTTACTGTTATTATTCAACGTTTCCGATCGCCGAGTTCATTCTTGCTTCACTCTTGGCCAAGCTTGGCGAACGATCTCCAAATCGAAAAAGCGATAAAACGCCTCGATTCGGCCGACAGTTGGAAAGTGCGATAGGAGGGGGACGTTCGAACTTGGGAATGGACGCGATAAATTTGGAATTGGCGATTTGAAACGCGACTAAATTCCATTACGGATCGAGGATCTATACACACACACACACACGCATAGAAGCGCAGTTAGTTGCGTATAAGCAATTCAGGATGGTGGATGTTAGACATCTCCCGAGGTCTCCATTAGCATACATCCGTGACACCGGTGTCTCACCCCCTGACTTCCCACACCTTGCCACGACCCTCAGAGGGTTAAATTAACCCTCTCTCCACCCTGGCGGAGTTACGTCCGTCCTCCATCGAAACCACCGCCTCTGCCTGCTCGAATTACTCGCATTCGAGATCACGCATCCACCACCCCTGTGTTGTCGAGAGTTCGAAATCAACTGAAAACTGATCCACACGTGGATTTTGGTGTATAAACAACCGAGCGGGTCGGTCGTTGTTCGAAGCTCGCCCGTTTCGCTTCATCCTCCGTTGAATCACGGTTAATCGGCCAGCGTTTTCGTGAAACGGTTCCCACCGAAATCGATCCGTCCGAATTGCGCGCGAGTTATAATTAACCGGGTACGAAATTCCCGGGGTACGAAACTTTACGCGTTTCGAACAACGCATTTCCGATGATTAAGCAAGATCGATACGCGATATCGCTTCCATTACACGAGTTGTGAACACTGTCCATCGGTCGAGGATGGATTATAAAGAAGGTTAAAGTCGAACGGATCGACCATCGTTTGAAATGCAAATCAAGCTTATTATCGCGAGTGCGGTTAATAACACGGATAATGAACAGCCTGTTCACGAATCACGAAAATCAAGATAGTTTAGTCGCCTTGTGTGCAAGATCCTTCGTTTCGTATATAGCAATTTAATTAAACGCGTATTTTATATATAATCGTACTTCCATCGATGAAAAGTTTAACGCACCGGATATTCGACGTTTAAGGAACTCTATTCTTTACATCGTTAATCGGCAAAAATTATTGTTCAAATTATTTTTATTATTTTCGTGATACGAAAATCGATTCGACAATTTTGGGGGAGATAGTAGACATCATAAACTCGTAAGCAACGCGATAAATTGTTCCTATTGCGAGTCGTGTCCGCCCACCTTGTTCAGATTCGTCGATTGGCCGATCCTCGGGATCGTCCTTGAAAGAAGCCTACGGTTTTACAGGCTGATCGATACAACGGCATCGTCCGGTGAAAAGCGGTAAAAGGGATTAAAAAAAAGACGTAGGAGATGGACGATAATCGTATCGATGAAGCGTGGAGGAGGTAGAGGGGGGGGGCGGTAGAGAAAGGAGAAAAGAAGCGCAAGAGGTTGAGAAGAGGACGCAAAGGTAAACGAAAAAAAGGGGGGGAGAGGGAGAACGAAGGAGAGAGAAACGTTTGTTGGAACGAGCATTGGAAGGTGGAAGAGAAACGATCTGGAACGAGGGAGTAGTAGGAGAACCGGGACGAGAGACCCGACATCGTCACCCTTTTCACCCTTTACCTATACGCCACCACCCGGTAATGGAATTGCAAATCCGACGACATTACACGCCTCTTGGCAACTTGTGATTTCGCGCCCAGTTCCACGCCAGCACACGCCCTCTTACGTCTCTCCATCCTCTCTCCCTCTCTCGCTTTCCGCCACTCTAACCGCTCCACTCCACCCTCTATTCTCTCGACCTGTTCCATACACGCGGAGCGCACAAATCACAAGGACTCGAATTAATTCTATTAACTTTCGCGGACGCGAGTGGAGGAGAAAGGGCGGCTCGACTCTCGATCGAGCAACGTTCTTGCGCGACACTCGGCGATCTTTGGCCTCGGGGACTTTGGCTAGCTAGCCTTTCGGGCACGACGGGAATCCGAGGAGCAGGGTTAGGCGACCGGCTGCTAAACCGCCACCTGGATGTCAACAAAGTTTCGACGTTGCGCGTTTCCCAGCCTCTGGTCGGTTGAACGTCGGCCGGGATCCCGTTTCCTGTTGCTCGTTCGCTAATTCGAACGGCTGTTCCCGGAACTTGCTATTGATCTTGACACGCTGTTCGCGCCACACACGTTTCCGCTTCTCGATACGAAGCAATTTCGAGGATTCCTTCGTTTCGAGTAATTCGATCACGTCGCTCTAACTTGATCGTTAACGATTCGCGTCAGTGGTTGGAAATTTGGAAAAAGGAATGATGAATGGTAGGTAGAAAGAAAAGTTTACGGGACTTGATACGGGGTTTTTAAGATGAATTGAAATATCTGCCCCGCGAATGCGAGTTCCTCCAAAGTGCAAAGCGAGCCCGAGCGTTATGTGCACCGCTTCCGTTACCCTGGTCGCGAGTTGCGACGCTCGCTGACACGAAATTAATTTTCCAAGACAATCTCGCGAGAGACAACGCCTAGCAACTGGATATGCGAGCGGAAACGTTGACTCGAGTTTTCGTGAAAACTCGTCACCAATTTTCAATTCGTCGTAAATCTTACAGCCAACTCGAGATCACGTGCGTACGTGCCGATACGATTGGTCGAGTAACAAAATGGAATGGAACGAATTGAATTTGAATCGTAGAAGGGCCATTGCGAATTTCACTTTCGCCATATAGAGAGAACGTGGTAAGATGGCGTATAATAAAATCGGACGTAGAGAGTGATTTCCATCCGTGGAAGTAAACTATAAAATTTTTTCGTTCGAAGCGTTGCTTTCGAGAAGATCAAATTTGAGAATTGAGAAAGTGTATGTGCACGCTCTTGTACGAACGAAATATTTTGGCAAGTTATTCTTTATATGTATATTGAAAACGCGAAATAAAATTTTTTCGCTCGAGGCCTCAGATTTTCGAGGAAAATCAGATTTGAAGTGGTACATTAATCGAATTTTGGTTGTTGCGCGTTTGCGCGTGTACTTTTCGAATTTTCAAACTCAATTTTCTCGGAAATGAGCCCCCCTCCCTCCACCTCCCCAAGCGAAGAAATTATACATCAAATTTTCTGCACGCGGAATTGTCTTCTGTCCGGTTGCCTGTCTTATATAAACGTCTTATTATTTTATTATGTTTGGGACCAACAAACGGTATTTCTATCTTTCATTTCTTTAATCAATCACCGAACCTATAAACGATAATGGCGAAGCTTTTTTTAAAACGTTCAAATATCCTATATCCCCTCCCCCAAACTATAAAAAAAAAAAAAGGAAGAAACAACTATTGAAAACCATGTTGGAGAAACGAATGGAGCTTTGGTTAAGAAAACTCTCAAGATTTACCGTTGAAACCGCAGCTTTAACTCGCGACCGTGGAGGCGAATTCGATGACCTCTAGAAAGCTTTAGGGGTTGACCCCTCTTTTGAACTTTGAAAAGGTGAAAAGGGTCGTCAAGCGAGAGACTGTAATCCCAGAATCGACAGTGACACGAGACGACGAGCTCTTTTTATTCTCTTTCCCCCCTCCCCCGTTTCTCTTCTGCCACTTGAAATGTACTCACATTTAACTACCCTACCTTTTCATTTTCTTTTCACTTTGAAAGGCCTACCGTGCATTACAATATTTTACTTCTGTAACTTTCTCTGATGGCTCCGCTAGATTGAGAAAAAAAAGGGAGAAGAAGAGGAGATGGATAGCCGGAGTGAAGGATCCTTATGCAAGTTTGAAACGTCTTTGAAATCCATTTCGGGAATGACAGCATCGATTTTGCATACACTTTCCCCCCGTGTCTACGCTCGGCTTCGCGTTTCGCTTGTCGCAGCACTTTGTTGCGCTCGAAACACGAAGCTGCTCAAAGCTCGATCAACGCTCAAATTAACCGAATATTAACGAAACAACAGAGAATTACGAGATGCGAATGCGTGGTCAAATATGATCGTTCTTCTAAAAATGTATACGTCCGTTTTCATGCTCTATAATTCTCACCATGTAATCACGATTATTCCAATTGTCGTTTCAACTCGATGCGAACAAGTTCGTAATCGAGAAATTTTCAACTTATTATCTGGATCCACCTATTTTCCTTATAATCGCAATCGAAAGCACTTATTACCGTGTTATGTTCGAACGATGCCTGTGGGGCTCGTTAACAACCTTTCGCACAACGTTTCTCCATTGGAATATGCCGCTTAAATAACCGCGGTACAAACACAAATCTCTTGATCCTCGATTATAATAAATTTTCTATTAAAATATGATAAATCGTCGCATTAAGGATTAACGAAACTTTCTTTCGAAACGATGGAATAGCTTTGAATTTTCCTCGAAAAACTCTGTTATTAGACTCGGGTATATGTTACGGAAGAAAAATATAATGTTATGGAAGAAATATTTCTATCCTCGATTCTCTTCAATTATTTTCGTGATTATCCACTTACCAGTTAATATTTCAAACGCGTTTTTGAACTTTGAAATTTAAAAAAAAAAAAAAAAAGAAAACGAAACGGAGAGTTTCCGTGCGATATCAAGCTTTTTATCTGCACGGCTTGGCTATATCAATGAGAAGAGAATGGGTGGATAAACGAGGGACGAAATATCACGAGTGAAGGGATTTGAAAGGGTTCAATCGACGGTGACAAAACGGTTCCTCCGTTTTGTTTCGCCGTGTCTCATTGTAATTGCTTAAAAGCGAAAGCGTATCGATTCGACCCGTAATCAGCCAGGAAAGTAATCTCGCCAACGATCGATCTCCCTAATTAAATCGTTTTGTATTCGTGAATTACGCGATCACTTTGCAACGAGACGGATTCGGATAGGGGAAACCGATTAAACGTTTTTACGATCCCCATTAAACACTGGTATATCCGCCAGTGCATCTCTTCTCGTTCCTTCCATTTCCTTCTTTTTGTACCGGTTCCTCGACTCGATCCGTTTTGTGACTCGATCCGTCTGCATCTCGTTCGATCTGCACGTGGTGGACGTAAAAGTCGCAAGTTCAACGTGATAGATAAAGTAGAAGAATCGAGAATTACTTTTAACAAAACTTTATTTTTGGGGTTTAATGCCTCGTAGATGTTTTTAAGAAAGAAATATATACATATCGTTATAGAGATCGGAGAGGCAATGTTAAATGGAGCGGATACGTTCTAGCAATTTGCAAACTAACGAAACGTGATTGTTCGTTCGAGCGCGTTTATCGCGTCGCGTTTAGCTTCGTGTCAAAAATTTGAGTATTAGTTTATCAGTCGAATAATTTCGGCGAAACGAAATGTCGATGTCTATCGCGGTGCCATTTTCCGCGATTTAACGCGCACCACATTTATTTTCATCATTTTCCCGCGGCATCAACCGTGTATACACGTTTTTGTTCCTGGATAATGCAGTCATGTGATATTTTTTCGTATCGATCGTATTTTAAAGTCTTGCATGTATACGCACATATGTACGTAAGAATGAGATTGATTTAATTTTTAACTTTCTCTCTCTTTTTTTTTTTTTTTTTCAATATATTAAGAGACATTTAGATTTTACAGATGATCCGATTATAATATGAGAATTGCATTAGTTTCGCTTATTGATACAATTGATCTGATCGAACAACAACGAAGGTAGAAACCAAAAACCAATTGCTTTAGTACGTGTAATTGGTTTGGTGAAAATATTCGGAAGAAATGTTAAGTTCACTTAATATTAACGACCTTCCTCGAACGAAACGAAATAAAACGACGAGCATTGCGTCGTCGCCAAGTCAATTTCACGCGTTCGTAATTCCCTATTTTCCACAAACGGGTGTGCACGCGTTAAAAACGTTCGTCGAACAAAATTCACGGTACAGTGACGAATGTGCAGAGCGAGATCAAAGATGACCAGATTGTTCCGTCATCTGAATACCGCGTATCTAGGAAATTATTTCAAATATTTATTACCGAGAAAAACACAACTCTCTATCTCGAATATGAATTTCTACACGATGGATATCGTATCGATGCTTTCCTCGCCGACACCACCATCGATGGTGTCATCCATTCTCCCTCCTATCCCTACACTCTCCCCAGAAAATTTTATATATTCCTCCATTTAGATTCGACTAAGTAATAGGATCAATATGGATACCGTTTCTCTATCTGCTCGATGAAATTTTACTGCTCCTCTATCCTCCCTCCCTTTCTCTCTCTCTCTCTCTCTCCTTTCCTTGCCCGCTTCTCCCAACCTCGTCACACGAATCCACTCGAAACGAAATTACCCCCGATGCAGGTATATACGCGTATATACGGGCACGGAACAGGGGGCCAATTGGATGCGCCGCGCGGCTATCGAAACATCAAACAACAAAACTTTTCCAAAGCCAATCTGCCGGCAGGCCACCGCGCCATTTACCACATAGCACTTACCAATCGAGACGGCGATCCCCCTCGATCGCTAATCGCCTCCTCTCTCCTCCCGTAATTTAAACCCAGTGCTCCACTTTTCGCAAATATACCGACACCTACCTACGACCACCTACAACCAACCCGAGTCGTCGCGCTCGCGTTTCCTCGGCCGAGCCAATCGGCATCGATTATCGATGTCAAGAGAGGGAGGGAGGGAGGGGAGAGGAAAAAAAAGCCGATCGCGATTATCGGACGCTGGACGAATGGTCATATTCCGCCGTGGGAATAAGCGGCGGCCATTGTCTGTCAATCAATCATTGACGGGGGGATACTTTCGGTGCCGATAGCGACACGTTTCGGTATCTCTGTTTTCAGCGGATCATTTGCGTTGCTCGTACCGCTCGCTCCATTGTTCACCTCGCATAATGCTCGTATTTCTCTAAGTCTTCGATCATCCATCTCGAATATTCGAGATGGTGATTTTTCATAGATAACGTATCTATGAAACTCGTTCCCCGTTCCATTTTTCCTCCAGATTTCGTACGCTCGTTCACACACATACACTCGTATCGACGTTTCGAAAATGCGACGAGTGAACCGTGAACGTGGAAGTCTCGCTTCGATAAATAATAACATGCGGGGTGGTAAGTAATTCCCGCGACGAATTTGATCCGTAAGCGGGAAGTGGTCGTTGGAGCAGTGATGATATTTGTCTCTGCAATCGACGAAACGATGCAATTTTTCATCCTTTGTTTTTTTTTTTTTTTTTTTTTTTTTTACGGTGTAGCAATTAAAAACCGCGTCTCAATAGCAACCCCCCTTTATTTTCACCCGTATATGTCTTGCTTAAAAACGACACACGAGGTGCATAAAAGTGCAGCGTATTCATGGCATGGACGATCGATCGGGCCGAGTATTCGCTTTGTAGCTGATTATCGATCGCTCGTGAACGATAATTTCCACGTATAGGCGTGAAACTGAGACAAGAATAGCGAAGGATATTCTGAAAAGTATCGATAGGATGAAAGTATTTTCGTGAAAGATTTCCACGAGAAGATTGGCTTCTATCCAAATAAGGAAATAGTTTTGAATAATTCTTAGTTAGAATCAATTTACAAATATTATTAAATAACATTTCGTTAGAAATTAATCTTTGAACTTTTCCAAGTATTTGAGTGCTTACACGGCCAAACATATAAAATAAATGAAAAAAGTGGACGGAATGAGTTAGCTAATTTTTAAAGGCCGTGAAAAAATAAATTTTTGAAAAAAAATTTTAAGAGCATCCAAATGGAAAAAAGAGATTTATCGATCTTGGATAAGATATAATTTAAATGTCATTTGTAGATCATTCGCGAAAATCGTTTCAAAGTAATGCGAAGTTTATATTTAAAGATCAACTCGTTTTAAAGGGTTTAATTCTTCTTCTCAAATTTCTCGATCGATGTTTTCCGTGTTCGTGCCATTTGTCAACGACATGCGATCAATAAGCACGATCAATCGAACGCGTCAATCGTAACTTAAACGAATTCACTCACGATTAATTTTACAACATGCAAAATATCCGTTTGTTTGAAAATGTTTTAATAACGATATTCACCCCATTAATTGCGCGCCTCATAGCATCGGACTCTAATGTAATCGACAAGTTTGAAAATTTAATAATAAGATATAAATGCATCGCGCGGGTGCGCGCGCCCTTCATTTCAGCGATTTAATTATCTACAGGCTATCGAGCTATAACATTCGCACAAGTTAATTGTGCTCCGGCGAGCCTCGTGCAAAAGTATTGTAATAAATGGCCATAGTGAAAATACGTAGTCGGATCCACGAAAATTAATTACCCGCTCGCAGTCTAGTTAATGTGTTAATAAGTCTATTAGCGATACCGTATCGCGTAAAACGATCCACTACAATTAAATTCGTTACTGATCGAATAGAAAGAATTATCCTCCGCTCCGTGGAATCCTTCGATGGAGTAGTATCGAAAGGATTTCAGTTTTCTTTTGCAAAAAAGAAAAAATCGAGATAAAAATTTCGTACGAATCACTTACGAAACGTATTTAATTAAACTTAAATATATTGCGCAATGCTTCAACAAACGAATAACTTGACTTAACTTTTGAACTTGGATTCAAAGGTTCCGTGTATCTCAACGGGATTAATAATTTTACTTCTCATCAACCGAAAGTTTCTCGTATTAAAACATTCTCTTTATCCTTTTCTGTTTTTGCAAAAATCACGTAACAATTGCAATGCGCGATGTTTAGAATAACGAGTTGAACAAACGATATTCGCGTTAAAAGGTAAATTTTACAGTTGTACGATTTTCCTGCGTTAAAACTGTTCTGTTTGAACGATTGTTGATACGTTTTTTTAATTACGTATCGACAAAATATAACCGTGACACACGTGCGGTGTGACGGTGAAAGATAAGCTCGAAACAAAAGTCAGGGTGCGGAGTTTGTAATTAATGTAACGGAAAATCACTTAATCCGAAATACAATTAATCGAATGGAGAGGGGTGGCGATCGTTGGAAATTCCATGTTTCATTCGACGAAGTGAAATGTGAGCGAAGTTTAATTAGGAAGTTCCAAGACTCGAGGCATAAATTAATTATGTCGACTGAGGAAACATTAAGAAATATTAAGCTCTGAAGCGGGCTCTGGCTATGATTCCCGGTATAATGGTGTGAAGCGATGTTTTTTTTTTTTTTTTTTTTTTTTCGGACATAATTCTGCTACTTCAGCCTCTTCACCGCTCCTCTTCGCTCTACCCTCATACTTATCCCCTCTCGGCTCTCGTGCCGTAACTTCTTCGTTTCTCTCTTAAACAAATACCTCGATTATTGCGTTATCTCGTTTAACTTTTCTTTTTCTTCATCGCCTTCTCCCCCCTTTTTCCTCTTTTATTCCATAATTTTTCTACTTTTCTTGTTTCGAAAGTTTTCGCAAAATTTACAACTCCATCGAATCTTCGTGATCAAAAAATACGAAGAATTGTAAATTGTAGAAAAGCAGGGTTAATTTTTGAAAAAGAGAAAAATTATTTGGGATATATTTGTGGGAATTTGAAGTTCGAATCGATAGTTTAATTACAGCAACTGCTATAAATTGGCTGGAAAAACTCGATACACTCGAAAATTTTAATCGAAAACAGCTTCGATATTTAGGGATAAAGGGCAAAGGGTAAAGCTTGACTGCCGATGTATTTAGCAAGTCGGCGCAAAGGTGGTGAATTTAATTAATTAACCGGGCGAACGATTTAAGTAGCGGTGTGAAATTTACGAGTAGCCAACTTGTAGCTCGTTCTCTGTTTTCTCGCCTTTAGAACCACGTCCATTGTTTCACCGGCAAAGAAAACGAATAAATTAAAGGTGAAACTCGTCAACGAGATACAGAGAGAGAGAGAGAGTGCCTTCGATTTCTTTGGAATTTTCGATTTGTTCTTTTCGAACGAGTTCATTTCGATTTGACTCATTACTTCGCGTATTAAGCTTTTGATTAAGACTTTTGGAAATTGGCCTGTGCCAGAGATTGGGACGAGTAATTTAAACACAAGTGTGTCTGTAAAAAAATTTTTTCAAGAAATGCTTCGAACAGACTTGTTCGCAAAATATAATACAAGTTCTTTTTCGTCCATTTAAGAGTTAGAATGGAGGAAGAGCAATAAATCATAATAATTTATATTTGAGCTACGTTCAAATGAAAAATATCGAAGCCAGAAGAGCAAAGATAAGGAAAAGTAGAGGAAAGGGCGGATAATAATGGGGCAAATTGATCTATCGATTATCAATATGTATCGAGGAGTGATCGAGAAGCAGTAGTATTCGTCAGCGACGAATGATGATCTCCCTTTGAATGTGTTATACTAGGTGACCCGTAAATGTTCTTCGAGAATTGGTTTTGGAACGCTTCCACGATTAAAGTGTACGTCCGCAAAAACCCTCGACAACGATAACGTAATTGGCTGTCGAATACCTCTAACGAGGGCTCAAGATTTATGCGTTCTTTCTTTCTTTTTCTTTTTATTATTCGAACTGAATCACGAAACGAGAACTCGAATTTCCCGTGAAAATTGTTATGGTAATTAGTCGGCAATATACATGGATTATAATCCGATTAAACTCGATCAGGCTAGGTGATGCTCCCGCTCGATATTCATAAATATAAAGCCATTACGATTTATCCATTTACCAATGATCGCGAAACAATATCTATCGTATCATTTGCATCGACGAGCGCTTGCTAATTGTTTCTCTCTCTCTCTCTTTTTTTTCGATTTTCAAATTACGAAGAAATTCATAAAAGAATATATATATATATATATCACAAAGGTTGGAAATTTTCAATTTATTCCATTATCACCTCGGGATTATTTTCAACGCGTTAAATTGTGGCACGGTTTCTGAAAAATTCCCTCTTGTCAATCGAATATTCCGCGCGCTCTGTTCAAACAAAGGATCCCTCTGTTTTCAATCCCTACTTCTACAATTTTTCGATAAAATTCAATTACCCTCGCCTCTTCTCCCCTATTTTTCAAACGGGGAAATTCCGAGTGGGCGAGGGAATCAATTATCCTCGCGAATAATTCGCCTAGAACGAAAACGTCGTAAATAATTCGGCCGAAAATATAAATACGGAATAACAATACAAATATACAAAGGGCATCGCTCCTCCATTATCACGCGAACAATCCCTCGCCAGCTTCTCACGGCAGATCCCGCTATTCGCTCCTAACGACTTCTCGTAATACGCTGCACAGCAATTAAGAGTTTTTTTGTTCGGGCAAAGTGTATTCACCCCGGGGAGAGCGGGAAGAAGAGGAAGGGTCGGGCAAAGTCGAGTCGAGTCGAGTCGAGTCGGCCAGTGATGAAGAGGTGAGATCACAGAATGAGAAAAGGGTTCCTGAAGAACGAATTGTGGTACGGACGAAGGGCCGCAAAGGAAACGATCGAGGAACAAAGGGGTCTCGCGAGACAAAAGGGTCTCTCTTCGGTTACACTCTTGATTTTGCGATCCAAACGAGGAAAATAGCGATTCGATGCGATCCCATCGAGGCGAGGAGAGAAACAGTATATTCCGTCCCCCACTCCCGTGAAAACGATACTCGGTATTAAATATCGCGAGAGTGAATCGTACACGTAACAGCTACCATTGGAAAATTGTAAAGTCCCGACGAATTGTTCGTCGAGATAATGGCAGCGTTATTCGGCGATAATACAATTGGTCAAATGTCAAAAATAAAGGGGAAGTGTAATTATCCCCGTCCACGTTATCGCCGCGGATAATCCGCGAATGCCCGCTGTGTTCGAACGCGAAATCGCTTTTAACACAGATTAAATTTCATCATCGCAACTATTACCGTATTACTCTCGTTCGTGACTTGATGACGTTCGAGTTCGAGTTCTATTTTTCGTCGATCAGTTAAACAGGCTAAAAAAAAAAAAAAAAAGAACGCTCGATATCGCGAATACGTTACGATGATGTCTCTCGAACCATGGATCGATATCGATCCTACGGTTGGATCCTATTGTTTCTTGCGAGTAAGAAAAATATAACCAGGTAATAAATAACGTTAGTCACGGTTGCGACAAGATCGGTCGACCGAATAAACCACGATACAATTCGACAACACGTGGTTAACCTATCCGTGGCAAGTTACACGGATAAACGGTTCCACAACGGACCAACATCCAGCAAACTTTTCCCAGGCGGAAGGGGAAATTATCTCGTGGAGCTAAAGAAAACAATATCTTGTTTGAACGAAAGTTTGAATCTCGCGGTTGATACGAGAGCATCAATAAACGATCCCCGGAGGAGAGGACGTGTTTGCATTTGCGAAGGGCGAAAGAAAAATGGCGCGTATATTACGAAAGAAAGAGGAGGAGATACGGGTGGATGAATCGCGTAACGCGAGGAGGGGCAGTTGTTTGTTTCGATCTTGGTTGTCGCAAGTATTCTCGGCGCGGCACGCTCGTTTTGCATCGAGCAATCGATACGTCGCAATTGAAATGCGATGTTTGCCCTCTATTCGGGCTGTATAATGTTTTTTGCTCGCCGACACGTGTCGAGCGTTGTTGGACGGCGCACGAGAGCCGTCCAACGGAGATCCACGGAGAAAAAGGTGAACGAGCGATATGGAAATTCCACCTTTTTCCAGCTAACGCCTCGCGTATTCGAGCCGAGCCATCGAACCGTGTATACGTGTGGTCGCCAGTTATGCGGCGGGATTATTTAGAAACGAAGAGGGAAGAGCTGGAAGGAAACACCGATCGCTCGGTCGTTTGACCTGAATCCACTACGAGATACGTATTACGAATTGGAACGGGGCGTAAATAATTCCGGGGCGGAAGGAAGTAGTCGCGGGAGCTTTTATCGTAATTTGTGAAAAGAAAAGAAAGAAAAAAAAAAAAAAAGAAAACGAACCGGAGAAATTTTGGACCAATTACGTAATATCGTGGAACATGGTGAAAGAGTCGAATGGAAAAAGAAAAAAAAAAAATTATTCTTTCGGCTCTTCCACGTTTGCTCGAAAGTTTGCTCGACTCCGAGTCCGACACTCGAGATTCTAGCGTCTTCTCTGAAACTTTGTCATTTTTGGATCGCGATTAAAGCGACGCGTTTAACGAGTCGAAAAGTTGGACGAGTTCGATCGATAATCAATCTTAAATCTCTCGAAGAAAAGAGGATGAGGTTCTTGAGTGATTCTTGCAGATATTAGGTTTAAACTTAGGTCCGCAAGAATTCAAGATACTATCGAGGGGTGAGTAGCGAAGAAACGTGGAGGAAAAGTTGTCGAGGAATATCAGTGGCAAAACGATACGATACCGTTCCTGATTCGATACTCTTTTTTTTTTTTTTTTTTTTATTATTCCCGGCACAAAATATAGAACAGCGAGGAACGAAGTTTATTTGGAAGACATACCGAACTTTTTCGCTCAGAAATATCTTCTCTGTCGCGATAAAGTAACGATCCTCTTTCGGATCTTTCCAACCAAGGTTAACGAAGTTTTTTCTGAAAGATCGAACGAGGTCTCCTACCTTCCTTCCTTCCTTCATTTTCCATCGACCTAAATTCACATCCTCCAATTTCACGAAAAGAAGAAAACAAAAAAAGAAAAAAGAAAAAAAAGAAGGAAGAAAGAAGGAGAGACAATATCAAGCACAATAAAAAGATTTTAATCCTTATTACGACGATTTAACGTTCGTGTATAATTAATTTTAATATTCAGCGATTCTATCTTTTCAGCGACCTCGATTGCGAAGAATCGTATCTTTGAACGATATATTAATATTAACTATTGTTTAAAATTTTACGGGGCAATTTCACGTATCTTGAACGCGTATCTTGAAAAGTTTAAAAGAGATATTCGAGATATTCTCCAACGACCCGAAAGAATCCTCTAAACGCATTTAACTAGAAAAATTACATCACCGCGAACAAAATTAAAATATCCGAGTTAATCGGGTCGCGATGAGAGAGATAGACCAATAGGTGGAATTAAATTAAATCGGGTTTGTACCCGGCCTGATTGGTCCTCGTTGAATCCGAGCTTGCACGCGGCTTTTCCACCCCAAGCATTTTTTGATTAATTATTCGCGAGCCAGTGGATTCGTAGAACGGTCAGAAAGTTGGTGGCCGTGTTATCTAAATGATCCCCAACTAATGAAATACTTATTCATTGTTTCGAGACAAGATGAACAGACAAAGAGAAAATAGTCCCGGAAATTTGGAAAGTTTCACGATTGAAATTTTCAAAGGTGGAAATTTTCTTCGACGTTCGCAAACGGCGTTCAATTATTCGGGAATGAAAATTATCCCGAGTTTACGCTTTGATGCTTTCTTCTCTTTCTCTCTCTCTCTCTCTCTCTCTTTCTCTCTTTGTACTTTCGGGAAAAAAATAATTTAAACTCGTTGGTCAACGTTGGACCAGTCGAAGAACCGCGTTTCCGCGTTTATTTATTCAATCATATTTTTTTCAATGGAGAGGGAAAATATTCAACAAAGTTGGAAATGTTTCCCGTAAAAAGCCGGGCCGGCATTCACTGACGGCAATCGGGGAAAATATTATTTCCATAAACTGGGAAGCTATGGCGGCCGTTTTTTCACTTGGCTTGTCAGGATATATTCTACGACGGTTGCCGGAAACCGGGGCAAAGTTCTTGGACGGAGAGAACGAAGGGCGATTGCTCGTCCCCGAAATGGGATCCGCTTTTTCGCCGGACTCGCCGGAAAATTCGATGCTTCGAAGCTTATACTTATGTATGTATGTATGTATGTATATAGTATATATATATATATGTCAATGTCAACCGAGAAACGTTTACGGCGACCGCATACGAATTTCAGTTTGCGTCAACGCCTCTCGCCGTGACACATCGGTACACACAATGAAACCGTTTGATTCCATTAAGTTATGCTGAAAATGTCGCGCGCTCAATGGCTGAGAGGTGACGACGTTTACCTGGGAAGTTGGCCAGCCTTGTTTTCTCGTATCTCGTAGCGATACGAGTTTATAATCATATCGATTGGAACGAATCGATCGTGGAAAATGGTTGGTTTAAACGGATCGTCGCCAGACCAATTATTGTTGCAAACTGTTTCCGTTAGACACTATTACGCAACTACTACTGCGGAACAGAGGTCGGCAAGGTAGCTCGTCGAAGCTGTACAATTTCTGTAAAAGATACACACACGATGTAACTGACGTCGTCTCCTCTAATACCACTCTTGGTATCCAACTCGACCGATCAATTCAAAAGTTTCACGACTCGACTCCTCCTCCCAGTTTATGTCAATAGTTTCGAGCATCCGTGCAAACCGTTGCTTCGCGGTCCACCAACGTCTATTAAGCCGAGCCAAAATTCCGCATCCGTTTCCTCCACGAAAACGAGTTTAACCAACGCGCGCGCCTTTTCCCCTCCAATTCTTGAACCCCGCCGTTCGATTCGTTCCGGCCATCCACCCGAATGATCTTCCCAGGACTGTTCCTCGCGACCATCCCCGATTCATCCACGCTCTCCCCGATACAACGTCTCCGGGCATTATTCCGATAAGTAAGTTTCGAACTTAATTGAAACCAATTTCGCGGAAGCGGAGGGGGAAAAGAAGGGAGAGAAGGAGGGAAGAGCCGCGTTTAAACGGGATTGTTGGCCGTTGTAGACAACGACTTACAGCGTTTCCGTAATTTTCGATAAGTGCTCTGCACAGCGGATACTTTGTCCCCGAGGCTGCTCGAGGGAGGCATTAAGAATGAATAATTACGCCTGCCTCGAGTCGCATTAACGCTCCCTCGAGACATCCGTCGAGACTGTAATCGTCATTGTATCCGAGGGAGGGGCGCAACGAAAAAAAAAAAGTTCCATGCAAATTGCGCTTCTCGTCCCGATAAGCGCCTTCTAAACACGCGATCGAAAACGCACCCTCCTATTGGATCTCGACCATGGACGTAGTCCGAGAATATTTCATATAAGAAGAGAGGGAAGATGTTTGCCCGTCAAATTGCGCGGCACGAGAGATCGCAACAATCGTTCGGCCGATCGTTAATGTTAATTCGACGCGGAATTGGCCGGGCGCGACAACGAATCCTCAAACGAATCCGTTTCAACGATCCTCGAGGAGGAGGAGGAAGAGGGAAAGGGAGCCGGACAAAAGGTGCAACGTGATTTCTCTGTCTTCGACTCGGTTCTATTAAGCCCGATGCAAACGCCGCCTCCTAGCCCGGAGTTAAGGGCGAAATTGGATTTCCTGTCCCTGCTCGACTATTGTGGCCGCGCCTTTTACCTCTCGAATTTTCCTTTTTCCAATTTTTCCGCCTCCCTTGGACCAATCTTCGCCAGACAAAATCCTCTTTCCCTTCGGGTATCCAGTAACCAACAGAGAACAGAGGTATCTCGCGTTGGGGAAAGAGGACCGCGCCGATTATAATTACAGATTCGTGGAGTAAATACGAGATTGGAAAGCGATGTGCTTTTTCTTTTTTCTTTTTTTAACTTTTTCGACGAAAAATTTTCGAGAAGAGCGAATCAATTCGATATCGATACGTCGATACGCGTTAATAATCTCCGTCATCCTCCTGTAATTGATTGCTCGCAACCAAGATCGAAGAGCGAATTTATCGAGGTCAAAGGGGGATTATTTTTCGCTTCTCAAAGTTAAATTATTCAAAGTCAATACACTTTTCTTCTACGTGCACATCCCCGCCCGTGTTCGTGAAATTTAAGTAACCGATCGATAATTTCTCATCTATATTAAAAATAGGTGAAATAATTCGACGGTACTGAGGAGGTAGGGCTTGAAACGCCGCCTTAAACTTCTAAATTTCCCCGTTTACCTTCGAGATCAAACAACAAAATTGGCCGGCATGGGTTTCCGTGGAGGCGATCGGAGGCGGCCAAGCTTTCATCATCCGTTCCGCCTCTGTAGGCATTGCAACCCCTCCACAAGCTTAATCTTCCGTGACGTGCTGACTTGGATGCTGCCCGGAACTTGGCCGAATCTCCGGGGTGCGCTCGCATCTTTCCCAACCTTGGTAACAAGTGGAACACTCCTCCCGTTAAACCATTCTCCTGGGTGCTATTGTTTGAAACACCTTTCCCCTTTCCTATAAACTATCCGCCCGAATTTCAACGGCCGAGGAAACTTTTCTCCCCGCCACACATCCGTTTCGAATGCGAGCTCGTTCCTTCGACAGACATTAGCGGCCCGAATTGAATCTTGAGCGTTCGTAACGGGATCATCTTCTCGGATCGATCTTTGCACGATCGTTTGTCGAAAATTCTGTTGTTTTTTCATTTTTTTAACTTAACACCTGATCTAACAACTTTCGCGCAAGAAAGAATATTCCTCGATCCGATCCGTATATCTTTAAAAGAGATGGGAAACGAATAACTCGAATAACTAACAAAGAAAAATTGGGAATTTGGATCGCTCGAAACGAGTAAATCGGAATGTACGATGTGTTTGTGGAGATCTTCAAATATGGGATTGTGCGGTTTATTTGAAAGATACAAGGGTGTAAACGAATGGAATAACGAATGGAAGAAATAAGATTTCCGCAACAAATGTGATCACCATTCGGGAGAACGAGTTGACACGAACGACCGGTAAGGAAGGTGTGTATACGGTTGTTGTACACGTGTTCCTTCGTTTCGGATTGGATGTCCACTTGGTTTTGTGCGAATGTTGTTGGAATAACGTGTTGACTGAACGGGGATGGGCGTTGTGGGAAAAAGTAACGGGGAGAAATCAGAAACGAGGAAAAGCTCGCAATAACGTTCTGAAGTGTCCTTTCCAAACGTTTGCGTATTATTGGGGGATCGTGGCCGGGTTCAATACAGGCGGAAAGAATGGTTTTGCACGCGTGCAACCACGTGTGTACATACGAGTTTTTTCTATCGTAAAAAACGTGGAGATTGTTCGAGACGAAAGAAAACAGGGAAATTCGAAGGTTTCGAGAACAAACACGTCGAGAGAGAAGGGAAAGCTTTTCGTTTCTGATTTTTATCGTTGGTAATATCGTCGTATCGATTCTTCAATTTTTTTCTTTTCACAATGGAAATAGCATTGGAAATTTTAGTCAACCAATACGTTTCGTTATATCACGAATTCTATTATATTGCATTAAAGTTAAATGAAATACATATTCGCGGAATGTTAAACAACATTATTGGTACGTGCACGATTGATCGAGGGATGACATTGTTGAATGTTGACAAAAGAAAGTATGAAAAGGATCGATAAATAGAGACGATAACAAGACTATGAAGGAATTAGAGAGGAGAAAGAAAGAAAAAGTAAGAAAATAAAGGGGTATAGATAGCGTGCCACAACTTCTCGAGCTCGTACGTTATTCCGTTCACGATTGCTCGATTGCTTGCGTATCATAGCCAGATATTTTTCAAAAGATAAAAAACTTTCGTCGCTGTAAAATACTTTTTCAAAAATATTTCGATAAAAACTATATCTCCAAAATATTCAGAGGCGAACGAGAAAATCGATATTCTCTTTTCGTCTCGAAAGAAACTTTAACGTTCGACTCGATGATTGGCCTTTCGAGACGACGCGACGACAGGCAGATCAAAACGTACGGGTTCGAAATCGCGAAGGCTCGTTACGTAAACGCGATTTTTCTCCGCGACAATTTAAGAGGTGGTAAGCTGAAAGAAAAAAAAAAAAAAAAAAGAAGGTCGAACAGTTGGCCATGATATAGAATAAAATAGAATTTTCGAAAGTTTCTTCTCTCGCGACCCACTTTCACGAGCTGAAAGTTTCGAGCAGCCGTTTAGAAGCGTCGTCCCGCGACAAGCTTCTCCGAAGCGAAGGGTATTTTTCTTCCCGTGATTTCGAGAGGAATTATTCCTGGTTCCATATCTTCTCTTTCCTCCCTTCTATGTGTACGTGTATATCAGCTTTCCTAAAAAGTAATTTATGGATTCGG
This sequence comes from Apis florea, assembly GCF_048593485.1. Taxonomy (NCBI): domain Eukaryota; kingdom Metazoa; phylum Arthropoda; class Insecta; order Hymenoptera; family Apidae; genus Apis; species Apis florea. The sequence continues at coordinate 2,309,577 of NW_028256416.1, read as the reverse complement.
AGCGGATAAAACGTGCCATCCTCTCAGATACACACACTCCTCCGCGCGCACACATTGGTCCAGCGAGATCGTACTCCCGCTAAATTCGATGTATCCGCATCGATGCCTTCAAAACAATTCTCTCCAAACGATATTAAGGTACACGAACAATTCAATATCGCAGGTTTAATTTTCGAAAATATAAATCACTATCGTTGGATAGTTTATTAAGTTTCCCTATTGCGTAGATGCATTCCAGAGAGATCGCAACGGCGAGAGAAGAACGAAAATTATTTAGGTGAATTTTTATTCAAAAGCAACGAAAGAAAAAAAAAACTAAAATTCCAAACAAATAAAACAGAGAAGAGACAGATAAGTGTAATATCGTAAAAAAAATCGTTCACCGGAAGAATCAACCCGCAGCAGCTCTATCACGATCCGAACGCTGGTATCGCGCGTGAACCATTCGGACGAAACAAGATACGATTGAATTTTCGAGGTGAAAGATCGGATAAAAATCGGAATTTCGGTAATTTCTTTCCCGGATCCCGGACAATTGGAACAGGGTTCGAAACGGGGATGAACGAGACACAACCAAGCGTGTGTGTGTGTGGGAAAAAAGGAAAGAAAAATTTCGTGTACAGTTTTGTAGCGAAATAATACGAAGTGTCGGATAGGTTCGATCGATTGCACCCGAAGAAATTGAATTTCGCACGGGGCGTTGAAGAGGCAGGATGGCGGCGGGGCGAGCCAATAATGTCGTGGGTGGTCGAGCTCGACGCGCCTTCGAACGAACCAACGTGTATTCTCGTGATTTCGCTACGATTTTCGGGGTTGAGAAAGAGGGATAAGAGCGCGATGGAATATCGCGAGTTCTTGGCCGAAGGTGAAGAGTCGTGGAATAGAGATCGGTGGAGAAATAAAATGGATAAAAATCTACCCATTAATCTTGATTTCCATACAGATCGAGGAACGGTCTTTTCATCGAAACTTTGGGATAGGATAGGATAACGACGATGCCGAATAGTTGGTGTATTCTGAAAATATTGACCTTTCGAGGAAGCTACCATTGGTTGTTTTTTTTTTTTTCCCCCTCCTTTTCTCAAATCAAGGATAACTAGATCATCACAAGTACTCTAGAAAGTTATATTATTAAAACGATTATTTTTAATTCGGATTCAAGCGATGTTTGGAACTTGCTTGCGTTTTAAATTAATATCGAGCATGTAGTATAAAGCGATGTATCATTTTATGCGCGTTCCTGATGACTAGTTTAATTGCTATCAAAATATTCGCCCCGTTAATCTCTTATAATGGAGAATATCGAGTTTTAAAAGCAACGTGAAAGCACCGTATAATTTTATGCAAAGCGTGGCAATTTTATTTAAAAGAGTCAAAGTTCGGTTAATATGCAAATATCATCCTTTAGCTTAATGTTTACGATATAATAGATATACTCGAGAATTCTATTTTCGAAAATAACGATAAAATTACACTTCGATCTTATTTTCTGTGAAAAACTTTGAAATAATTTCGATCGATACCTATGCATCCAAATGAAAAATGAACTCCGCGTAAACTCGTTCTTCCGAGGAAAGGACAGAGCGATCACGGACTCCGCTTATATCGCGTAAACTTCTTCGATTCTTTCCTCTACACCTTCCTCTCCGTCCTTGTTTGTGGATAACGGGTTCTGGATATCACCGAGTGTTACAGCGCAATTACCATTTCCCGTTTCGCCACTTCCATTCTTCGCGATAACTTGCGGCCCCCGAATAAGGTTTCTTAAAATTCCGAGAAGTTGGCGTTGCGCGTTGTTAAAAGATACCATTGCCGTTGGCCGAAAGTTTATGGACAATGGGTCGAGTTGGGGAAAGAAAAGAGGAAGAAAAGAGAGCGGAAAGAATTTTGTGGCCGAAGGAAGTACGCACACACACACACCTCTATCTATCCATGCACGATACAACAACGATAACATCCGTAATGTATGAAGTTCGAACGAAGAAACGAAGGTTCGTGCGGCGAATAAATACGGATATCAATGTTACGGACAATATTCCTACCAAGGAATGCTCTTTCCAACCAATATTATTCCCCCCCTCCCCCCTCTTATTGGCAGGATACCAAGAATTATCGCGACGATAGGGCGACAAACAGTACTGTCGACAGAGGAAAACGATAACGAAAGGTTTATGAAATTAACGATGATCGAGGGTGGAAAAATATGTTTAGATTTAATATTTTGTTTGACGCCGTTTAACGCAATTTACTCGCAATTTTCATTATTCCCGTTTTGTTTATCGGTTCTCGATTGTTCCCTCGAAATTTGTCCCGGTGCACTTCCAAAATTATCCGTGGCACGGAATGCGTCAACAAAGGGCACGGTGTAAATGGTTTCATCGATGAACAAATAAACAGAATGCATTAATAAAACAATTGACACAATGGTGGGAATGAAAAACGGGCGAGCAAATGAACAGAAATAACGTGACCGGCGTAATAACGACAACGAAAAACAGCAAGGGATTATTCGAGTGAGGCGCGTGACCGCGATGATTTAACGCGTAAAAGCATTGTCGCGTAGCCAATCGGTGAGCATTAATGGAATATATCAATAAACAAGGAGAGAGAAAGAGAGAGAGAGAGAGAGAAAAAATAAAGCCAAGCGGAAAATCATCGCGGATACATCGGTTCCACGTGACCATGATCCCGTTTATTCCGACCTCTGCGTGTCGCTTTCACGGAAGATGCGCGCTCGCGCATCGTGGAATGGCCCTCATAAATTATGGCCCGAAACCAATTCGATCATCGACCGAAAGTCATCGAGCGTCCAATTACGCGATTAACAGGCTGAAAACGAAATTACTCTCGCGAGGGCGAGCACCGACAATGGAATTCGATGCACGGAAACGCGTGTGTCGAAAATTCGTGACGGGGGGGCTGCTTCCACGCGCTACGCTTACCGCGATATCGATGAGCCAGGATAAAAAAAAAAAAGAAAGAAAGAAAAAAAAAGAGGAGAAAAAGGAAAAAAGGAAATGGAAAAAAAAAAAGTCACCGTCGCATGAAAGCGATCGCAGCAAAGCGAAAAATATGCACCGCGGCTACGTACGTGTCCCGTGTGCCGGCCACGCTCTGATTACAGGCTTTTGTGCGCGCGATAAATCCGCACGCTCGATTTATCGGTGTTTACTTAAATTTCAATCTCGATTTAAAATTGCGCCGACCGGATATCCGTTTAAAACGGCGATAAACGATAGATAAGGCGCGATAGAAGAGCGGCCGGTGTAATTTCCTCGTTCGACGCATTCGTGGAATATAAAAAATCGGGGAGGAAATTTCGGCGAACGCATTCTCGGATAAGGATATCGGGCGCTCTATTCGTTCGAAAATTCTCTTGGAAACTCGGATTTCGACGCGAGGAGGAGAAAAATGGCGGAGATGCGCGTTAACCCTCTCGTTCCGGCGATGGATGGAGAAATACAAGGCAGGGAGGGCAGCGAGTATACTAGCTATACTCATAAATCTGAAACACGTATTCACGATAAAAAGCGCTGACACGGCAGGGATTGTAATTGCACCGAGTGCTTCGTGAACTGTGCATTTACACGGGGAGCGTGTACACCATGCGGATAGAATGCCACTTAATGGTCTACTTGGCGAACAAACTTTTCCACCAAAGTCGTTTCTACCGCCACACACGCGCCACCAACCCTATTTTTCTATCCAACTTCGATGCACACCCCACCCCACCCTTCACGTTCTACTTTCCCCTCTAATCTCCCGACCATCTTTTATGCGTTGCAATTAATTAACCCTCGCTGCATCGCTCGGAAATGAGGCATGCGAGATGGTACGATCGCGTTCAACGCGGTGAAGAGGGTGAGAGAGAGGGAGAGGAAGGGAGGTGATAATGCGACGCGGCAATTACGCGTCGTCGTCTAGCGATCGTGCGTGGATGCGGAATTACGGTTGGTGACAATCGAGCCGCTAGTTTCGAATCGCGCCCGACTATTCAGTCGGCTGTCAAAACAATGCTATTTCTCAGCCCGTTATGCACGGCCCATTTAAGAGAACCACAGCGATGCGGCGGCGTGCTCGCCTCGCCTCGTTTCGTCTTCCACCAACCGACCGATCTCTCGAGTCGCCAACTGTCTCGCCATTTCCACCGAATAATTCATACTTGTCTACCTCGTGTCGTATTATCCAACTTTCTATCGTCGAATTATTAGTTTCGTGCCAGCTATCCTAATTTCCTCCTCCTTGTTTCGTTCGAAATTCCTTGGAAATTGGAATTGGACGATGGTGCGATGAAGAAACATTCACGCGAAATTGCGCGAATTAATATTTTTCCAAAGAAAAAAAAAAATTCCATCGTAGTTGTATCGAATCTTCTTTTCTTTTCTTTCTTTTTTTTTTTTTTTTTTTATTATCCGCGTAAGATGTCTTAACGTTAAATTGAACCGGTTGTTTCTCGCAAAGAATAAGAATTCCATATTTTTACGAGACATCGCGAGGGGAAAAGTGACGTCGTCGCTCGTACCGTTTATCCGTACTACTTACGACGCTAATCTAATGCGGCGACAAATCGCTCCTCTTGATGGATTATACTCCGCGCATATCGTTTTATTGCTTGTTACTACGTCCCACTGTTTATCAACGGTTTCTTCTTTTTTTTATCCATGTATCTCGTGAAGGATCGGATGTCGGCGGACAGCGTTTAGCTGTACTATTTTCAGCTAATCTATAAAATCCAGTAATAAATCATCATCTTCCTCGATTATTTCATATATCTTTTATTATTTATCATATGTATTTTACGATCCTATATCTCGAAATGGATTTCACGCTGATGGAATCTGTGGAATATTATTCAAATATTTGCAGTTACGCGTTATTTGTATAAATGTATATACTATATATATATATATGTATATGAAATTTCATTCAATTCGATGCGGAACGACCGATAATTTTGACATAAAACTTGAACGAAACGCGTCTCTTTATTCATTGATATATATTTAACGCATTATCATATAGAATGAACGTGTTCATGCTATTACGTTGTTGAGTGTATTACGCGTTACCACAACTCTCTCCGAGTAAACGTATATTTTCGCGCCGTAGATAAACTGGGTCGTTTATACCCAGCTTAATTTTTCCACCGCGTTTCGAACCGCGTGAGACAATTCTAGAGATACTTGTCTCTACGACATCCTGTAATTATTATTATTATTACTATTTTAATTCAAACGCACAAGATGATAAGAGTTTAAAGCAAAAGATGGAATATTCGAAGCGAAATTCGAAAAATCTTTTTTCAAACTTTCGTTAAAATTCGTTCGGAGCGGAGCACTTTTTAATTCCATTTATTTTCAACTTTTGTTTTCCTTTGCCAAAGTCCGGGATATTGTGCACGCGCGACGACAAACACGCGTACCGATATATATGTAGCATTAGTTTGCTCGATAAATTGTCAAAATTGAAGGATTTTTCGTGGCAACGCGAAAATGATTGTTCGAAGCGAATAGGAAAAGCTAACAAACTTAATCGCTGATTTGGAACGTGATAAAATATTTCGCACGTTTTCTTTCTGAAATTTCAATCCGCAGGTTTAACACAAATTCCGTAAAATTGTTTCATACGCGCTTGGTGCACGCGCGCTTCGAATCGGAAATGTTTGAGATGTATCAAAAATTTTTACATCGACGAATCGAATCGACAGAGTACAAACCGTATTAGTTAACCCTATTCCCCTATTCGATATTATTCCTGGTTCCTTCATTCTCCTTCGACGTGTAACGATGAGTAATAATTTTGATCGCGTGGGACGGTCGATCGATAAAATTTCACCGTTTTCGACGATGAACTGACGTCTCTCTCGACAATAACGAAACCGTTTTGATACCGTGATCGTCGAAACGCGTAGAAGAACGTTATAACGAGAGGAAGGATAATTCGATTGTATTACCAGCGACGATTACCTAAGGATTTTAACGATTCTCCTTCCCTCCCCCCTCTCCATCCGACATCAATTTTCCCCGACCTCTGATTTAAGTAACGGGGATCCAGTCGAACTTGGACTCGAAACGTTTAATCTATATTGGCAAAGTTGAGCGAATACATCCCGAGTTATACTCCGAGCCCCTGTAATCTGATAATAGAGAACGAAATGAATTTTCGCCGACGACGATCCGCCTAACACGGGGCATTAAAACGGGCATTCTCATTACCCTTAACTGCGTAGTACGGGCATTGTAAGATTCCAGTATATTCTGTATATATGTATATATATATATACGCGTATATAGAGGGTCGGATCGATTGTTTAAAATGCAAATATTGGCAAACAAAGGGGGGATCTCCGTTTGGAAGGCAGGCGACGAAGTGATTCTCCATTGGAGGCGAATAATCTTGGAGGATGGTGGAGAGGCCAATGGCGAACTTCCAAACGAATAAATTTTCGAGGCGTGCGCGCCAACGTTAAGCCTGCATTCCAACTTAATCCGTAATTTAAGTTCCCCGGTCACGGACCGGCCGATGTATCGATTCCCATTCGGTGTGCTAACCTTACCCTCGGCCCATAACCAAACTCGAGACAAATTTCTCCTCGAACCGTTTTCTTTTTATCTCCCTCTCTCTCTTTCCACCCTATAATCCTCTCTCTCGCAGAATGATCGGTTCCAGAGAGATCGTACGCGGATGCTCGAGCCAATTTCTCACGGTTGATTCGAACGGTTAATTGGAACCGCTTATCGTCGTTACGCCGCCGCGTCGTAGAATAGATTCCCCTCCCCTGCGATCCGTACACGTATGTCTGTACAACTTAATCGCTGAACCATCCTCCTACCTTTCCTCCCCCTCTATTATCCACAGTTAATTACCGTTCGCGCGTAATCGTCGTCACCTCCTCCACGACGGTGGAAACGTCGATTAGCCCGAGATTCCAACGGATGCGGTTATAATTCTTGCCTCCTCTTGTCGCGTATATCGCGGGTTAAATGGAACGCGGGTCCATTATTGGATAGGGGCCACTGGATCTATCATTTTCGGAGCTGTTCTTTTTCAACCGGTAGGGGCGGAAAGATAGGCAATCTCGTTGAGTGAAACGGATGCAGGACGTACGTAACACAGCAGTAACATCATCAGCGTTACTTTTAAGGGATACCTACGCTACGGTAATATGTAAATTTTCCAAGTGCTCCGATAAAACGGATACCCCTCGGCGCGGAGTTAACGCGAAGCGAGCATCATCCCCGAGTGGAAATTGAATTTTGGTCGGGGAACGATAACTGTTTACATTTCTAATCCGCTGGCCGGATTTAAGGGGAGGGGATACCGTCCTGTAATCCGACTACTTTAGCCGACTTTGGATCCGCTTAACTGTAAATTATCGCGGTATTACGTGTTAAAAGAAAGGGGAGGAGGGGAGGGAGATCCCGTAAATTAAATCTTCGTGATCGGGATGATCGGTAAGGTTTTGTCCAAGTTCGTAAATAATGGAAATTTCGGCCGATACTAATAAATTGGGGCGACGAATATCGGGCGAAAGGAGAGAATGGATATCTGTTCACGCGGTAGCGCACATGTGCATCGCGATGTCTCGTTAGAACGCCAACTTCCGGCCAGCAGAGAGCGAGAGAAAGAGAGAGAGAGAGAGAGAGTTATTAGATCTTAACGATCTCTCCGTTTCCCCGAACTCGTTACCGAGGAAAAGCTGGAGGAAGATTTAGACGATGAGGTGACGAGAGAGAACCGATGCGAAACACCAGAGACGTAAAATTCCCCTCGAAATTATCCTCGTGCATAATTAAAGCGCATAATTTTCGAAAAACGGTTCCGCCTCGAAACGATGATTTATACGAATACGGGAATTCGTCGGGATCTCCTCCTTGGTTCATCGCCGATTAACACCCGAACTCGCGTGTTAATCGCTGCCACGCGATTATTTATCGGATTCCTCGATTATCTTGTCCGTGTGAATCGCGTGATTTAAGGAGGGGGCGCGTCTGCACCGGGCGGCGTAACGACCTGTTCCCTCCGCGTTAACGATCCAACCCGAAACTTCCTTTCCTCTCCGTTCTCTCGGTTTCTGATCAAACGGGAAAAGGAAATTCTCGTTTCTCTCTCGAGGAGGAACCACGAATTTTCCTCTTCCTCTTTGTAAAAAAAAAAAAAAAAAAAACAAACGTGTAATTCGTTGAGCGATTTGGTTGGAAATGCCTCGAACCGATCCTCTCTCGAGAAGACGGTAAATTCGTTCGGTGTCAAGAAAGGGATAATGGAAAAAGGGTATCCGTAACCCTGTCCAGCGCGCTCTCTCTTCTTCCACGCCACGTTCTTCCGCCAGTTCTTTTTTTTATTTCCCTACCACGTTCCGGGCCATCTAGCTTGCGAGACTATAAAACGCTTCACCCTCTCCTTCTCCCTCTTTGTCTCCTCCTTTTCAACCTGCATCCACACCTGTGTGTGCTCGTTTCACAATAACGCCGAGCCATGCTGTGCTTTTTTCTCTCTCTCCCTCCATCACGTCCCTTCCACCACTTTGGCGGTTTTCACCCTTCGTCGCCTCGTGTGTAACCGAGTAAAGGTCCGAAGTGCAAACGGGAGATACGTTCGGAGAGAACGCTTGTTGGTCACGAGATGTTGTCATCGGGTCGGAAATTCCATTTAACCGGAGGACTGAAACACGCGTGTCGTTCCAACCTTCGTTGCACGTTCTACGTCGATCAGAATGATACGATAATTGAACCGATAAGGTAATTTTCCACGGGACGCCGATGGAGATGAATCGTTGCGTTGTATCGAGACCTGGCAACGCTCGTCTGAAATTCTTCCGAAATTTAATACGTGTTTTTCTTTTTTTTTTCTTTCTCTCTCTCTCGAAAGAGAGGGAGCGAGCGACGTCCGCGTCGTGTAGCAATTAACGATCATCGATGTTCGGCGCGGAGTCTCGTTTTCGAAATGGAATTTAAAGCAACCGGTTTAGATTTTATTTTTCCCGGGGAAAATAGAAGTGACGTTTCCAGTCGTGTTCAACCTACGAGAAGAAAAAGAGAGGAGTAAAAAAATACAGGGGAATTTTTATATATAAAACGTTTTTCACCTGGAGCGAAATATTTTTCACATTTCGAGAATTTGTCAGAGGCGCGTTATTTTCGCGTCCCTTCTTCACGTTCCGCCTCGAATGTATCGTTGTTATTTCACGTCAAACGATCTAAGTTGGAACTCAAATTCGAAACGATTAACACGGAGAATATCGAACGAGTATCGTGATACGTTCGTGATAATCTAGAACGATCTATATAAAAAAAAAAAAAAAAAAGAAAGAAGAAAAAGAAAATTTCAATCGGAACGAAAACACTCTAACTTCTCGAACGAGTTGGAACGAAGAATAGAACGACGTGTGCGACGTCGCTTGGTGTTGAGAGGAGTGGATGAAATTTCGTTATTTGTGGTGATAATGGACAAGTACGAGAGACATCGTATCGTATACCACTTACCTCGGATCGTGGTATATCTATGGCAGACAGAATGGCAACTCCACGAGCAAGCTTGGTTCGTTGGTTTACAGTTAGACGGGAAGGGCGGTCGTGTATCCATCGTTGATGGCGATGGCTCGTATTAAACCTACCTTAGAAGCTGGTCGCCCCATGCGTTTGCATGTCGGCTTCTCGCAAACCTGGTCAATACGAGCACGAGAGTGCACGCACACAGGTTCCCTTCTCCCTCGGCTCTCTCTCGTTTTCTTCACCTTTTCTTAAGAGAAAAAAAAGATGCGGTATTACAAATGCAGTACTCGAGATTGATAATGGAACGACGGGAGTGGCAATTAATTCTCGCGAAATTTATTCGAAATTCTGCGGATATTTATTTATTCACATTTTTTCCCCTCTTTCTTCCTTCTTCGCGATTTTACTTTTTTTTTTCGAGAGAGAGATTAAATTCTTCTCGTTTCACGCATTGAACGAGCAACGAAATTGCGAAATTTTTAATCGATTCTTGCGTCGGGGATGAGATCGAAAAAAGGTGAAAATATATACACGCGAAAATACACGTGTACACACAAGAGCGTAATAGACACTCGTGAGCGCTCGAGCGTCCCTGTACTAAAAGTTTCAGGGATCGAGGTGCGATTTATACGCGTGAAACAAAAACCCCTAACAGGGGAGTCAAAGTTTAGAATTGGACGCTCGAATGTATACGACGTGAACGAGCGTTTTGACACGTGGTCGAGGAAATCGTTGGTAAAAAAATTTGGAACAAAAGTTTGTCGAAACTCGCGTCGCGAAATTTTTTTCTTCTTTTTTTTTCTTTTTTTTTTTTTTTTTGCTTTTTTCTCTCTCCTTCGATTCAATTCGAACGATGCGCGTTAACTTCGGTAGCTCGTTAATACTTACCATTTCTTTTGTTCGTGATCCCACTTCCTTGCTCGAATTGGCCCGGAAACACAGTTTCCCCTGGTTTTTCACCATCCTCTATCCCCGTTGAGAACAGGAATGCCGAGAGCAGTGAATTTCAAGCGTGGTAAAACTTGGGAAAAGATGTCTTGTCCGCGGCCAGTTAGCTTTAATTTGGAGCGCGGCCAGTTCACGGTTATTAAGAACCGACGGATCATATCGCGGACCGTTTAAACTTTCAATTCTCTCCGTGTCCTTCCTTCGACAACGTGACTACCAAAAATGATATCACGAATATACAAATGAAAATATCGAAATATCCCTTTGTCTCTGACGTTTGTCCAATATGTTCGATAATAAACAATTTTAAAAAGTATGTGCACGTCCTTCTAAATATATTTCGTTCAATCTTCATACCAACGTTTCTTACGTGATACGATTTCGTATTTTCTACTCCGATTCGATTCGACTGACTTTGTTTAAACTAACAATATCGTTTTCGAGAGATAACGTTTGCGCGTTAAAAGAAAAAAAAAAAAATCGTGTCGACCAATGGTTAATCGGAGTGATTATAAACGTTACGCGCGTTCCTTCGTTGAAACGGTCGAGTGGTTGATTGGGGAGCCACACGAGTTAGTCGTAGCGTAACCAGCGGGCTAATGAAAGTCCCAAGTTTTTCCAACCGTTTTAAAAGTTTCCAGTTAACGAGGGACGCGATCGATAAAATTTACCGACCTTTACTGGCCCTTCCTCGGATTGCTAGGACGACCGCGTTGGGTAAACGAAGGGAGAAAGAAAAGTGGAGGTCGAGGAATAATCGCGTAATTGAAACGCGTTAATTTCGAGGAAGCGTTGTTGGCTCGTCTCGATACTCGTCTCGACCCGTTTCTGATTACCGAGGCCGTTAACAAGAGAGGGATGCATCGGGGTGGCATTAATGCGAAAGGGTGTCAACCAGGTCCTTTGACGCTCGTTAGTTACTTATCCAAAGGGAGGAGGGTGGCCGCGATAAAGGATCATCACAGACCTCGAGGTAAGTACGAATAAAGAAGGCAGGCCGGGAAGGAAACGCGTTGAAAAAGCTACCGTCTGTCTTCCGGGATCCGCTCGTTTTCACCGAACCGACCTGAAAGATAGAAAATTGCGGCAAAGGAACACACAGAGAGAAAGAGAGAGAGAAAGAGAGAGAGAGAGAGAGAGAATGAGAGAGAAAGAGAGAGAGAGAGAGCGTCGAAGAATCTATATCTGAAAGCGAGGGAACACGGGCAGCTGGTAACGTCGTTGGTAGCTTCGTTAAAAAAGCCTCGAAACACACACTCTCCATTCTATCCTTCCTTTCAACGTTTCTTTTTATTTATTAAACATCGTAATATGTTATAGTATGTACAATAATATACCTATCTAATCTAACGATATCACTGCGATTACAGATTCTTCCATGGTTTTCGTTTTTTTTTTTTTTTTTTTTTATTTCTTCTCCCTCTCGTCGATTCGTTCGATTGCGTGGTGAATGCTTTCTTTTTTTTTTTTTCTCTCTTTCGCTTGGCATCGTCGATTAAAGGAGTTACAGACTTCCGAGTGTGTGTGTGTTGTGTACGCGTGTGTGTATGTGTGCGTGCGTGTGTGTGCGTGCGTGTGAATACGACGAGCCATTTTCGTATTTAATCTCTTCCTACTCTTCTTCGCGCATTTGTTCTCTTGGTAATCGCTCGCACCGCTCGATGTTTCCGTTTCCGCTGTACCGTGACATTTGAACTTTCCGTTTATTTATCCAGTCTGTTGCGTGTCGACGACGCGGCAGGAGGAACATGGCGTCGTTCGTCGAAACCGAAGCGAAACGAACGAACGTCGAAAGAGAGCCAGGAGAAAAATGAATCGATCGCTTTTTCTCCCCTTCTTTTTTTTTTCTCTTATTTTTTCTTATTCGTCTTTCTTTCCTACGATTTTTCGCGGCCAGGATATCACTTTCTCTTTCGGGGAGGAGCAGAAAAGACCACGAATAACGAAGGGCAAAGCGATTCGTGCACGGTCGAAGGATTCAAAATCGAAGCCGGCCACCGGACTGTGACAAGACCCGAATCGAATTCTATTCGCAGCCCCGGAATTCGATTCGCGACGAGGTTGTTGTCCGCCCGGAACGAACGAAATCCAGAGTTTCGCTCGACGCGCCTCTTTTCCTTTCTCTCACGCGTTCCACGAACGAGAAACGGATCCGAGAAACGTCGATGCGCGCCGTTCGCCTTTGACGATCTTTTTTATTCTTTTCGTTTCGCGTTTACGATTGCTTTCGAAAACGATTTTATTCGATAAATAACGCGGGACTTATCGTAAATTGTTCGTTTGTAGGAAAAACGGTTTGTAAAAATCCTCGATTTCAATCTTATTATCGCGCGAGAGAAACTATTGTCCTATATTATACTTTATTTCGTCCTACTTATCTTAAACTTCCGTTTCGGCAGTGGGAATGTGTGCTATTCTTTTTTTTTTTTCCTTTCCTTTTCTATTAACCTCGACCGATCTCGTCGCAACTTTACCGGGAGCGGAGGAAAATCGATGCATTCTCTTCGTTTTCGAAAGATTTATCGAACGAGCTCGGTAACGGGATTCGAGTTAGCTTGGAAAACCGCCTCTACTCGATCGGTGACGGATGAAAAAGGAACGAAAAAAAACGTAATCGTGTATCGGCGCGAACGCAGAAATAGCGATCCTCGAGGCGAATCCGTAACGGGGGATCCCTCCGCTTAATGGACCACGACCTATCCACGTTTCGCGCAGTTTTCACGAATCGAAAAATCCCCGAAACTTTTTCCCCTCCGATTATTCTCTCTCTCTCGAGCCGTGGCGCGAGTCGTTGCCCACCGTTCCGGCCGCGCGTGTGCGACTCGACTTCCTTCAACTTCGTTTCAACATCCTCGAGAAACTTGCGCCGAGAAACGTTGACTGGCTCGAGTTTCGAGGTTATACGCTACTTTTCTCTCCTCCTCCTCCTCCTCCTCTTTCTCTTCCTTTTCCTCTGCCACTCTCTGGATCCCTTTCGACCGTTGTTCGCGCCCGCGTGATCCAAGCGGAAAGTTGGAAGAAAGAACCGCCACGGATGGATAGGAACGCAAGAGTGTGTTGTGACGGAGGGGAGTGGGGAGTGGTAGGATTCGATCGGACGCGTGATCGATACTTTCGCGGGGATGTCTGCGAGGATGATCACATCGAAACACACACACACACAAATAGAAAGTGAAAACTCGTCGTCGTTTTCAATTCCGCGGACGGGGTGGATCCAGCGCGATGATCGGCGAACCTCGACACGCCGTTTGAAGAAGAAAAGAAAAGAAGAGAAACTGTGGAGAGAGAATGGGAAGCGATTTCGAGAAGGAAGGAGGAGAGATACGTAGTAAAAAGGAGGAGGTTTCGTTTTCGAGAAAGGACAGCCCCGAAAAGGTTTGGCGTTCGTACACGGTTCGCGGATCATCGAACAGGAGGAACGGCGAGTTTGTACGAGGCTTGGCTCGAAGCGGGATCATCGCCTTCCACGACCGGTGCCTCGTTCAGAATCGGCCATGATCCGGCGCTCGATTATCGATCCGCGTCGAAGGGATCGTTGGGATGATGCTACTCCGCCCGCGAAACTCCATTTCCACGCGGCAAACGCGATTACTAGATCCAGCGCACATCAGGTGTTCAGGTGTGAGAGAGTTGGAGCGCCGCGCATTACACGGCGTGTAACTATCATCACCCGGCCACAATTTATAATACAGACGCTATGTACAGGTTCCCGTGTTTGGCCGTCGACGCTAATACCCGCTCGGACAGATCTGTGGCGCGCCAACGTCAGCCCAATTAGCGTTTAGCTTTCGACCGCCTTTGCCAACGTCCTCTAACTTCTCGATTCCATTCTTTTTTTTTTTTTCCTTTTTTTCGAATCGTCGCGCAAGACGAAGAGTCGCGCGCGCGCGAGGTGGAGAACGTGGCTGCATCGTTTACAGGAAGCGTTTTTCACGGTGTAAATGTATGCACGATTTTATACAAGTGAATACGCCGTACGCGCTATGGTTATGGAACGAATAAACGTAACGATGTAGAAAAATGAATATCTACGCGATGTGGTGTGCGCCAGTTTTCCACCTTACCCCTGAATTTTCGCGACGATTAGAGTAATTCGGCTTTCGACCGCGGCTTTAAATCGCTCGATCGATGATATATATCGCGATATCACGCGAACGAATTTGTATGAAAGCCAATCACGAAACCAATCCGGGCAGCTAAAAATCATGAAATTCGTCGAATATTTGCCCCCCTCCGTTGCCCTGTTGGAATCGATAAGCTTGATAAACGGAACGATCGTAAACATTCGGAAAATTAGAGCGCGGGAATCCCGGCCGGTCGTAGGGCGACCGATTATTTTCGCCAACAATAATTTCCCGTAATCGTTTTCAATCGGTGAAATTTCTGTTTGCATTTCTGAGTGTTAATCGGGTGGAAGGGATTTGCCGCGACCGTTTTTCGACAATGATGCACGCCCGACCGTGCTGGTGGTTGGTGGTCGCCGTAACGCAATATTTAACATTCGTATCGCGACACGTGACGCACGGCGTCCACGTTTTCGCGCTCGATGAAAATCGGTCGAAGGATTTTTCTCGCCGATTAATCGACCAACGGAACCGATCTTTCTCTTTGGTTAACCAACTTGGGTGTGCATCCTCCAAGAAAGCTCGAGGAGGATCCTTCTACGAGTCGAGTCACGTTTTATTTCCCGTTGTCTCGCGCGCATCCCCCATTTCCAAGATTCGACCGATCGTAAAACGTACCGCGAGACGGTTGTTTCTCGCTTTTACGCCTCTCGTAAATCGGTTCCTCTCGCTACGGATTATCGAACCACCCCTCCTTCCTCTCCAACCAGAAATTTCTGACCCATCTTCGGTATTAGCGTCGACGTTCCCTTAACTTTAAACGTTTCCTTTTTTTTTCTTTTCCTCTCCTCTCTCCTTTTCCTCGACCGAGACGCGATACCTTCCGGTACGCTCTCACATGCACACACATCGATCTCGATTCTCGGACGAATCGTTCGTCTGCGCGTTTCTCTTCCAATGGCTCATCCAACGAGACGAAACACGCGCACCATATTTTTTGTTTTTCCATTCGACGCCCAATCTCGTCGAATCTGTTTCGTTTCGCGAGAACGAAACTGCATCGTTCATCGAGATTAATTCGCGAACATCGGAGCTCACTGGCAGGTACGAATATGTATACACGATTCGATCGTAGCGTAAATGTGTAATTCCTTTTTACCGTTGAGTTTTGGGCAGTATGTACGTAATTCGTTCTCGCGGAGATGTGCGTGGCCTCGACTCGAGGTCGATTCCCTCCAACCTCGTTGGTTGTTCGCGCGATTCTCGCGACGGACCCGGTCGGTGGCCCGTCTCTAAGAAAATAAGGCGTCACAGCGACGATTCGTTACACCGCGTTCCACGTTTACACCGAGGAGGATATGTACAAAATGATCAGAGACACCAAAAGACAGCTCGAGGATAAAATAGGTCCCGCCGTTCCGGTCTGCATCGCTTCTGGTCGCTCGCCTGCAACAAACAAGCCATCTCGTTCTCATCCGCTCCGTACTCGCCATCCTCTTTCGTCAAATCCAACCCTTTTTATTTATTATTATTAGCCGAGCTATGTATATAGCTATTGTATTGAAAGCAGTAGCAGTCACGCTTTGTCTCGATCTTCTCTCGCGACGCCCTTGATATTAAATTAATATCGCAAGTTTCTGGAATTCCTGGAAGTCAGCTCGCGGCGAATCAAGGGTTAAACGTATCACGTATCGTTGGATTAAATTCACTTTCGATATTGGATCGAAATTTTTCTTTCTTTTCTGATTTGTTGCGCACGCAGTTTCGTTTAGAATTATTGATTCAATCCGAATTAAAAGTAAGTTTATTTCGGGATATTTGTTGATAATAACGAAATATCGCGTTAATTAGCGCGAGTTATTATAAAATATTCTCTCGTGGAAATACTTTTCTCAAGTTTAAATTCAATTTTATCCCTCTTGATCCTTTGTTTTCCACGTTTCGGATACAATGAAACTCGTTAGGAAAGGAAAACGGCGTAGAGAAAGTTATTTTTATCGTTGCACGGTATAATTCAAAGAAGATTGTACGCGCCGTTAAAGTACGCCGTTCGAGAAAACATTGACATTTCACGTGCGCCGATCTAATAAATAAATCATACGGTTTCTTTCTTTCTTTTTTCTTTCTTTTTTTTCTTTCCCCTCCTCCCCTTTCTCCTCGATATAATTTCTATTCACGGAAATTTTCAATACGCCTCGGTCGGCCGACTTTGAGGAAGCTTTCAGGGAAGGAAAAAAGATTTTCACGGCGTCACTTTCACAGGGAATAAAAGTTGGCGAGACTTGTTCGCGTTCCTCGTGGAGCAAAGGTATATTTCGAAAGAAGAATAATCCGAATTATTCATTCCACCCGATAGAATTGTATCGCGACGTTTTCGAATTCGAAGCTTGAGAAGCGTTCGAAAAGAGACGAGACGAAAATGAAGGGAAGGGGAGGAGGACGAGTACTTTTAATAGTTCGAGTCGAGAAACGATGTCGTGGAAATATCTTTTTCTCGTTTTTTTTTTTTTTTTTTTTTCTCGCAAACGATACTTCGACCAACAACGCAGTTTCGAAAAACAAAAATCTATCTCCTCGCTCGCTTCCTTCCTCCTCCTCGTGCGAATGCTAATGGAAAGATACAACTGTACACTTTTGCCGAGATCCAATTTCCGCTCGATTTCGTTCCGCAGAAATTTCTTCCAACGATCCGTCGAAATTCTCTCGTCATTTGCATACGCG
Source organism: Apis florea (assembly GCF_048593485.1). Taxonomy (NCBI): domain Eukaryota; kingdom Metazoa; phylum Arthropoda; class Insecta; order Hymenoptera; family Apidae; genus Apis; species Apis florea. The sequence goes on along the minus strand of NW_028256416.1, from coordinate 2,292,350 downwards.
CTCAGACATCCTTCCCGTTATCCCCCATACGTTCTTCTCGACTTACGACTCCACCAAGAATTTTTAATATCGATAATAATCTCGTTCGAGACCAAAGTAAATATTCGCTCTTACGCCCGAATAAAAATTTTTCGAGCGAACAGAGAAAACAAAGAAGAGAGAGGACGAAAAGAAAAAGGAAAAAAGGAAAAACGAAAGCTACGACCGATCGAAACCGAGTTTTTATTAAAAATACTTAAAAAGGGAGGAGGACGGATTTAATGAAAATTCCGAAAAAAAATGTTGTTTTCCGAACTCGCGTTAAGGCGAAAGTATTTTCTCCTGGCCTATCCTGTTGGGAAGGAGGGAGGAGAGGGTACGGGAGGCAAACATTCTCGCCACAGTGAAACTCGTTTGCTCCGTGGCGAGGATCGGTGAATAAACATGCAAAACTTGGCGGCCGCGTAATTGCCAAGTTCTGATAGGCTGATTGCGAGAGGACCCAGATGCCGGCTCGAATCTGGGAGAGGACAGGTGCGCGAGATACGAGGCCAAATTTTCCAGCTGCCAGCCGAACCGAAACAAACGCGCGAATTAATATATACGAGGTTCCACGAGAAAATTAAGAGGTAAAGCGGATGCGTGCACGGTTTATGCAAAAACGAAACGTCCCCCCGTTTCGCGGGGATTTCGAATATCGTCATCGAAACTTGACGATCCTTTTCTCTTTTTTTTTTTTTTTTTTTATTTAATCCGCGGTGATCGTAAAACTCGTTCAACGACAAATTTTGCTTAACGTCGACGATGATTTCAACGGCGAAATTATTTGGTTTCACTTTTTTTTTTTTTTTTTTTTTTTTCCTAGCGACTCGCTTGCAAAAATCGCGCGCAATTTCGTACTCGTAGCTCGAGCCTATGTGCGGGGCCATAAATAACCCCGCGTGTTATAAAAGTCGAACCACCCGTTTGTTTGAAAAATGTTGCTCTGTTTTTTTCTTTTTTTTTTCTTTTTTTTTTTTTTTTTTACGGAGAATCGGTATAAATATTCGATCGAGGGAAAAATTCGTTATTGCGGACGCGAATGTTATACGCTTTCATATTTTGTCCCACTTATTACGCGTGTTTATTTCCATTTTTCCTCTCTCTCTTTTCTTTTCTTTCTTTTTTTTTTGAACTCCATCTACGTTTCGCAAAGCGAGAAGGTTATATCCATGATCGAGAGATGATCGGCGTTGTAAGATTACGCGCGTTGTAAACACTCACCATTTAGAACATGAACTTTGATGGACGCCGTATTGGCGTTGCTCGGTTTGCAGCTGTACTCCCCGGAGTCCGAGGGTTGCGCCGTCTGGATAAGGAGCCAAGACGTGGTGACGTCGCCACCCTTTTCGGTTATCACCGAGACACCGCCCCTGGGACTGTCGTAGCTCAAAACATGGTCGTTGTAGTACCAAAAGATGTAAGCTGGTGGCTCCGAGCTGAAGTGTATGGCGCACGTCAAATTTATCGTGCTTCCCGCGCCAACGTACAAATCTGGACCTCCGAGTATCGTCGCTGTCGGTACTGCGATAAAAACAACCACTTTCTTTCTCCTTTCCTTCCTCTCCCAAAAGTATCCACGTGCGCGTGGAAAAAGGTCGCAGGGAAATTTCGTTCGAGGCCGAAGAAACCTCTCGAGAAGAGGAGTGCTTTACCGGATCTCGCGCCAACTAACGAGCCGAAACTTTTCTTCATCGAGAGCCAAGGCCATCGAATGATTGAAATAACGAGGCCCGGCTTCGTTCTCGCGCTCTCCAAAATTAGGTTCAACGAGCCTTCCCTCGAACGCGGCCGGTCGATCCGGATAATACATTCGGATCGTTAATTTGCGAAACGGTTTCGAGTACGATCGACGCACAACAAGGGAGTTAGTTTGTTACGCGAGAAAGTGAGCGGTTGGGGGTTTGGTTTCAAGGTGACGACCGGTAGGCACTCGACGCTCTTCCGCGTCGTGAGAATAGAGAGAATCGAGCGAGTTTCAAGAAATTTTTCAAACAAATTTTCCTTCGAATTTTTTCTTTTTTTTTTCGAGTTTGATTTTGTTCGTACAAAAAATTGTGTTAACTCGGTTGTTTGTCGGTTGTTTGTATAGAGAGTATATATATATAATAACGTGATGATGGAGACTTACTGACGACGTTTAAGCGGAATTGATGCGACTTGACGGGGATGGTTGAGATCTGACATTCGTAGAGTCCCTGGTCTCTCTCCTGCGCCCATTTTATGCAAAGAGTCCATTCAGACCACTCGCTATTTTGGCCTGTATTTTGTCTGTGAAGCGCTTGGAATCGCTGATCGCTCGTGTAGGTATACGCCCCCGCCGTTAAAATGTGAATATCTCTGTGCCTCACCCAGGATACCTTTGCAAACGGAATTTCAAAGTGGGGTCAATGATGGTAATCGAGAGAGATCGAATAGTAGTAGGGGAAAGGGGTTTGAATAGACGCGATCATTGACTGAATTTCGTTGATAATGACGTACGATTCCCACCTGACTTTAAACCATTTATCCTCCAGACTTTTATGCAGATTCGGTAAACGGGGAGGAAAGGGTTCGTCGCCGGTATTTGAAAATTTAACCGACGATCCATTTAAGTGATTATGCCTCTTCGTGCAAAATTTTTACCAACTTTATTTCGAATTTTTCCTCGATAATCTAGACAAGGAAAAAAATATAAAATACGAAAGGGAAGAAAATACTCTTAAACGTCAAAATGTTTACTTTAACATCCAAAAAATTTGGAAAATTTTCTAAAAAAAAAAAATTCTCGAAAAATCACGGCCGATCAATATTTCAGATTCGTATCGTCGTGGCGTGAGATAAATATTTCGTGAAGAAGAAGAAGAAGAACAAGGCCAAGAAAAGGAGCGGAGGAAACAGAGAACAGCGGCGTTTCCGCGCCACAGCGTATAATACATAATTCGATGGGGACATTTAAAGTTCGGGGTGAAGTCGAGGTGAAGTTTCGCGTTCTTCGGGGACGGCGGTAATTTCGTCAGACCGGCGGGTACATGTGCTCGCCTACGGCCTCTTGCGGGGAAACGAGAAAGCAATTCTAGCAAAACTCCGACCATCGAGTCCATCTCTTTGGCCGAAAGAAACTTGCTTCGCGCTACGAAATCCCCGAAAAACCGAATCGAACCTTCCCCTCTTCTTTCCACGCGCGAACTTTGTCTCTTCTCTTCGAAGGAGGGGGCAGAGGACAATGATCGCGAGAAAAAAAGGGGGGGGGGAGGGAACAGCAGGGAGTAAGTAATGGCAAGTAAAAATAATGGCAATTTTCAAAAATGCACGCCGAGTATACGAACAAACTCCTTTCGAAAATGGAACGATTCAATCTAGCGATGCTCCTTTCCTCGCTAGGGATTCGATTCAACCTCGTTCTCGGAGTAATGCTGCTCAGGGAACGATTCGAAGCATGCGCCTTTTTTCGTTCTATTTTCGAGAGATCGAGCTTGTGTCTTTTTTTCGCGAGGATAATTCCGGGGGAAATCTTGAACCGGCCGCTTCGTCCAGACAGAGAGAGAGAGAGAGAGAGAGAGAGAGAGAGAGACAGCTCGTTTAGATAAATCGTAATCGGAGGGAGAAATTATTTTGTAGCCTATTGGCGCGAAAAATGAAGTTTCCCGTCGAGAGGGCTATTAGGAGCGCGAAGAGGGGAAGGGTAATCGGATGACCGGGGCTCTGATCCGGCTCTGGGCTGGCCAATCTGAATCGGTCGACGAAAATCGGTTGCTCTCAGCCGTTGCTTCGATTTTCGCGTTCGATCGAACATTAATAAAATTTATTTTTCTATCGTCGGCCTCGATTTCGAAATTCTTTTAAATTGCATCTCGAACGAGGAGGTGGTGAATAATTCCTTCTTATAAATAATATAAATATTGTATCACGAAAATTTTATTAACGGATAAGTTATTTCGATAAAAAAAGATTTGATATAAAAACGTAATATATATGTATATATATCGTGACAAGGGGGGAAAAAAATGTGTACGAGTCGTAGCTCATCGCGTTAACGTTATCGGACTTGCTTCTTTCCACAGCTACGCAAAGAGTGTTGGTAATTTGCATAATATATTTCTCGGCCAATCGAGTTCGCGAAGGGTTAATTTTGCGGGAAAAAAGGAGGAAAAGAAAGAAAGAGAAGAAGAAAAGAATAGGTGGCCTTATCGGGACGCTTGTAGTTTCTGAAAAGTATATGTCCGCGATAAAATTGGAGTCGTAAAAGGTGGTGGTATCACGCGCGGGCATAAACAACGAGTTTTATTGGTTCGTCGACCCGCGCTTGACTCCCGACAAAACGGGTGTACAATAGGTGTCGCAACAAGACATTAATAATCGGTGGTTGGAAGTTGGTGCACAAAAGGGTTGGGTCATTTGCGCGAGAAAGCTCGCCAAAAGCTTGTGAATCTTCTCTCCGATATATCCTCCGCAATTCATCTCTCGATGTAAACCGGAAAAGGCAGCTGTTTCCTCCAACTTCGAATCCAGGCGAAGCTGCTCGAGCGGCTCGAGTGTTGGCGCTACTTAGCGTATTTACTCGAAGAAGTTTACGTCTCCGCCCTGCGCGACGAGTTCGTTCTCGGGGAGGTTGGCAATCGAAACGAGGCAACGGTTCGCCGAGGGAGTCGACCGAGCTTCCGCGAAACGATGAATGTCGAACGTTGAGCAACGTTTGCGAGCAACGTAACTGCAAATGAGTCCTTGTTTGCTCGTCTGGGAACGTGCGAATACCTTTGAGGCTAAAATTCCAAGTTGTTACACCAAGCGTTGAAAATTCGTTCCTCGATTGTATCGTAAATCAATTCTTAATTTCCTTTTTCTTTTCTTTTTCTCTTCGAATTTGCACGCGAAGAATCGCGCGGAAAGTAATTTTTCTGGAAAAATTATACGTTTCTTAAAGAAAAGAGTTACTCTCAAGTAATCGTATTTGCGCGGTTATAGTTTATCGATCTTTTGATCTTTCTATGAAACGATGAATACGAGAGCCAGGGTTTCGTTTCGCTGATGAATATTACGCTGACGAAAGAAGCCAAGTCCGCCCGGATAGAGTGGAAAGCGGCGAGAATCACGTATCGAGGAAATCCGTATGACCTAGCAATTCGGACGTGGAGCAAATGGAATTTCACGGGTGACGCGGAACAACGAATGAAATTAAGGTACGTCGGCCCTCCACCGTATAATGAATTTACTTAATACGGTTTACACACTGGGAAATACTGAAATTGAACGGCCTTGTTTCCATCCCCGTATCCGCATCAACAATCTCGTTGCGCGATCTTTGTTTCGGCCCCCCCCCCTCCCTTCTTTCGCTCCAACTTTATTTCCACCAAGATATTAATCAAACCCGTGTTTTCGTCTAGAGAAGAGATATTCGCCGACACGGAACTTGGCAGGAAAGAGATTCAAGAACGATAAAGTAGTACTAATTTTATTTCAAAGGGAGGCGGACCGAAATCTGACCGAAAAATAGATTCAACTGGATTTATCTGGATTTTCTCGACCTGTTGGAAATCTTAACCTGTCTAATCTAATTCTCGATTCTGAAAATCGATGATATTTAAATTATTCGGTCTTCTATTTCGTCGTCCATCTCGTATTTCTTCTGACGATCTCAAAATATCATCACGCTTGGCACCGTATGCTCTACCAAAATACGAAATCTCGACGTAAGAGGCTAAGATACTAACGAACCACGTCCCGAATCCTCTTAACACATTACGTGTGTTGCGGCCGAGAGAAAATCGTTGGCGAAAGAGAAGATGGCCGGATCAAGTCAAGATATGCCGGAACCACGATCGCTTATAACTCCGTCAAGGTACTACTCGAGTACTATCCCACCCGCTACCTCGGAATATATACCTATAACCTAACATCGGGACCGCGAGCTGCTATAAAATTGAGTTTTCAGTTGCCTCGAAGGTCGATTAACGTCCAATCGAGCTCGAGCAACTCGATTATTTCCTGCAAATCGCTTTCCTAACGTCTTTGCGAAGATCGGGCTCTCTTGTTCAGTCAACGGTGTACCAGGCCTTTGTCGTGATTACCTTCCTGCCACAAATTTGTCGAAACCCCATGGAGCAACTGGATGGAGAGAAGTCTAGTATATATATATATATATATAGAGGTAGGTAACCATTTTTCTGGGACATTAACCTGTCTCGAACAATTTTCCGCGTTATCCCGGAGCAATATCCGTATTCCAACTCGGAAACAGGTCTCGAATAGAAACAAATGTTCGAGGAAGTAGTGTGGGAGGTCTGCGTCCAAGGAGAGAGGAAAAGTGGCGTGAAGTGGGACGACGAACGATGAAGGAAATGAAGGATCTTACGCTTTTGTCGCCCAAGTTGCGAACCCTACACGTGAGATAAGCGGTCTTCCCTATCAGCGCTGTCACGTTCGTGTTCTGCGAGTAGTCGAACGTAGGCTCCACCTTCAGTTTCATGTTGGGAGGATCGAGCATCTGGTTCCGTGGTCTACCCTGACCGCCGTGTCGATCCATGTTGTCCATCGTCTGTCGATCTCCTAAGCTCAGCGTATCTGCAACAACGAGGGGAGGGGGGAAAAAATCGGTTAGTCGAATAACCAACAACGTTACCTCGATCGTCTCCTCGATCGAAGGGAAAACAATTTTCGTAAATAGAAATATATACGCGACAGCGTGCACGATTTTCTTTTCTTTCCTTTTTTTTTTTTTTCCTTTTCTCTTTATCTTCTTTCCTTTCGTTCTCAAAGCGATTCAAATACGCGTTCGAAATTGAACGAATGGATGTTTTTTCATAATAGGGGCCGTGAAATAAATGGAATGCGTCGAAAAATAATTTTTGCCCTTGGCGCACGTGAAAATTCGTCCACGAGTTTCCACGAATAATTGATTTTAAATTCGGGCATCGAACGAACGAACGAACGAACGTACGTACGTGTATTTCCGTTTAGTTTTACGGGATGGGAAGAGGGGGAGGGGGGAGTGACGGGTTAAATTGTCACGTTATTGCGCGGTAGTCGGAAATCAGATTTCGTATTCGACTCGCGTATTAAATTTGCTTGTTCTTTCAATACCGTTGGCCGAGGATGTTTATGAAAACGCGAGTTACCGCGTCCTCAATTTTCCTCCCCCCCAAAAATTCAAACATCGGTGGTGAATCGTAACTCTTTTATTATCGCATACATCGAATATTAATGTTCCTTTATTTCACGTTCCATTCGCATGGTAATCGTTACCTCGAATTGGCGCGCGCGTGCATCCTTAAAAGTTCGTAATTTTTAGCTGAAATATCGTCGTGTCTCGAAAGTTAAAGAAAATCGACCGGAATTGGATACGAATGAAAGAGGAATGACGAAGATGCGGACGAACTTATCGTCTCGGTTCAACCTAATTTAAAAAAAAAAAAAAAAAACAGAATTTCCTCTTTTCTCCTATTCTCAACAACACAATAAATGCGAATGTTTGTGAATTACTATTACGTATACGTGTTATCCGTTATTTATCCAGTTATTACCCTCGAGAAAGAGAAAATATTTGGAAAGAGATAACAGAAGGGGGATAACTTTTGTGCAAGTCGTTAAATAAGTTGTCCGGGAGAAGGGAAAGCTTTAAGAACAGGGTGCACAAGGTTCAATAGGGAAAAAAGGGTATAGAAGATTTCTATAGCTCGGAGAAACATAATAGGCTGGGGTAGGCCAGGCTGGGGTAGTATAGCCGGGGAAGAAGAGATTAGATGGAATTAGATTAGATCAGAGCTCGTTACGTTTCGGCTTAAGAGTGAATTAGACGTGGAATGAGTTGGCAGAGAAACGTCTCTCCTCCCCCCACCCACCAGGAAGGGGTTGTATCGTTGTTTTTCTCGCAATCCATCAAGGAGAAAAGAAAGAAATCGTCGTCGGTCCGATACAGTGGTCCGACGCGTATGCGATAAGCTTACTTATTAATATACATGAATAAAACAGGAGCCACGAGTCCACCCACCGTTCCAACTATGCTAATTCCTCGACGTGCATTCCCCTTGGAGTAAAGTAACTTTTTCAATCGAGCAGGAGAAACCAAGACCCTTGCTCGCCTTGTTCTTCCTTAACGCCGCGACTTTTGTTCTCCCTTCCCCTTCACCGTATCAAAGCAACTGCATCGCAATTTGCATGTTGATCTAACCTTTAATTGGGCTGCTCGAAAGCCCAAGGCTCGATCAACGTCGCTTTTATGAAAATTCCCGATTTTCATATAACGTCAAAGCGTTACGTTACGCGTCTCACTCACCCTCTCGGAAAGCAAATAATTAATTTTCAATTTTGCTAGGTTCAATTACGACTCTTTACGCAAGAAGGATAGCGGATTATCGGCAAACGAGGTATGGAATTTAAGCGCATCGAGCGTGATCAATGGAATAACAAAATAACAAAATCCTTCCCCGTCGTCGACACTTCTTGATATTTTATATGTGCTTTGCCACGCTTCCGCTTTAATTAATTCTGTAGCAACGACCAACCTGCGAGAGTTTATAACGAGCTTTTCCGCTCGTTCCTGCAATCTCTCTCTCTCCTCTCTCTCTCTTTCTCTGGCTTTTCTTCTCTTTCCACGATCTTTCTTCCGCCTCTCGCTTTACGCTTTACCCTACCAGAATCCAGTTTCGAATTTTCTGGCAATGTGGCGCTAACACGTATTACGAGGCTAACTATCGCCTCATCCCTTCTTCTTGGTCGTGGTTGGAGCTCTCTCTCTACGGGGAGGAAGGGAGGCAAAATAAATTAAGAACGATGAAAATTTCGTCGACCCGGTCAAGTTTCTCGGATGCTCGGAACGATCAGTATTCATGGAATAACACGGAATCTCGTTCGAGAGTTTTCAGGTCGCGGACAAAGGACGCGGGCTTTCTTCGCGACACGTACGATTTACTGCCGATACTTCCATTTATCTTGATGAACGCGTGATGGCCGGACTTTATTTCAGAACCTCATGAATATTTATTGACGTATGACAGCCATATAATGTTATGACCTCTCTCTCTCTCTCTCTCTATCCCCATCCGAGTGTATCAGTTTATAAAATTCAGACCATAACGCAAACAAATGTCCGTACGTTTTATGGGGAGAGAATCGTAATATCGATTCACGCGTCGCGGATAGCAATCGATTTCAATAGAAATTTCTCGCGCAGAAGCGGACGAAAGTAAAGGAAAGGTGAAAAAATTTCCCTCCTTTATTTTTTGAATTATTAAAAATCGGTAATCAAATCTTGGAGAATTTTGGCAAATAAGATTTACCAAAAAAAAAAAAAAAGAAAAAAAAGAATCATCGACACGAATACCTGATGTATTCACCTTTGTTCAAATCGATTTGTCGTACTCGTGATTCACGCGACTCGGTGAATATCCGACGTACGAATAATACGGGGATTTATATCTTGTAAAGATATATTTCACACTGGGACGAGTAAAGTTCACAGTTATTTCCTCTCTCTCTCTCTCTCTCTCTCTCTCTCTCTCCCCCTCCCTTCGACGAGGAAAGTTCGCGGCGAGTCGAGGCGGGATGGCCGTAATTGCCAGAATGATTGAACGCGGTTAGCATTCCTTATCACCGGTAAATCGCGCCTAATGGAAAATAACGGCGGATCTCGTTGGAAGTTCCATCCGTTGAAAATAAAATTACACCCGGCGGATTCGTGATAAATTGCAATGACAATTTTTCAATGACTTATGGACGAGTGCGACAAATTGCGACCCATTCATTTTCACCCAGGTGAGAAAAAACCGGGATTCGACCGGTCGCGCTTGTTCCCGACCACTCTCTTTCTCTCTCTCTCTCTCTCTCTCTCTCTCTCTCTCTCTCTCTCTCTTTTCTCTCTAACTTCTGGTAATTGGAGCTCGGCGTCACAAACCGCCGCGCCGTTTCATGTGGTCGGTGGCACTCGTTATGACGACGCTGTTATCCCGATATGTCGCGCCGATCGCGCGACAAAGTTAATAACGAAGAATGAAGAATAATTGTGCGCGAGAAGGATCGTGTGTCGATGGATCGAGATGGATAAAGTTTCGTTCGCTGTCGTAATCGGCGATTACGCGAATCAACACTATCAGGGAGAATTGTATCATCGATTGAAGCAACGAGAGCACAATAGAAAGGTTTGGCTACGATTTTGAACACGTATCGATTTTGAACGAGAATATCTATCTATCTATCTATCCAAAATTCGAATCCATTTCTTTCACGCGCATCGCTCGGCCTCCCCAAAGGATTTCTGTCGCCGCGAGAAAGTGAATGGGAGTGAGCGGGGAATTGTCTGAACAGGTTCTTCACTTAACCAACCACTTTTTAGATGGAAGCCCAACGTTGGATGACCAACGTAGTCACTTTTTAGCAAGAGGAAGCTAAGCGCTTGCACAGGAAAAACGGCCATTACGACGGTCGTCGCGAAGATGCCTAGGAATTCGAGCGTTCTAATTAGTCGAGTAAGTCGCGCAGACGAGAAAGAAAAGTGTTCGCTATCCGTCTCAAAGAGAAACGAGAATCCTCCGTTTTCGAGGGGAAAAAGGAACGGCCGCGTAGTGGTTGGAAATGGTTGACGAGAAAATGGATGGATGGATGGATATTGCATAGCGATTATTGCAGTATCGTAAAATGTACCGGTAGATAGAAACAGAGAGAGAGAGAGAGAGAAAGCGTATAATGATATTTCTCTGGATATTGAAACCTCGCGGATCGAATAGGCTTTATCGTTCCTTCGTATCCATCTTCGATATACCATTCGCGATAACTTAATGCGGAAAGTCGTTGGAAAAATACGGCGTAACGACTGCGCTGTGTCAGGGAGAGTTTAAGGGTATGCCTCGGCGCGACTCGATTAATTTCATGCACAAGTTGACAGAATTAACTTTGCAAGACCTATTATAGTCTGGCGTGAACTTCAAACGTGGCCTGTTTGCGAGTTAAAATGTTAATATCATTGTGCATGCACAGTGAGGAGGATGGAGAACTCTAGGAGAATTGGTTCCCCGGAGCGAGATCTTCAATCACACGTAATTGAAATGCAAACCTATTCTCGAGCAGTAGTATAGTATATCGAGGTTTCGGTGATAAATTTGATAAAACGTTTTATCGTTTCTTTTTTTTTTTTTTCTTTTTTCTCCCCTTCAGAAAGAACGTTTTACTTCACTCGGATAAGAGAAGATAATGAGATCGATTCTGTTTTTGAGATTCTTGATCCGAGCAACGTTGGCACCTTGGCACCAAAAGGATCGGCGAGATTAAGGCATTTAATCTGTTCGCATTTTGCCGCAATTTCCAGGCGGAAAGAGAGGATTTCGTCTTTGGGGCGGCGATCTGAATATTTAGGTCTGTCCTCTCGAGGGAGAGATCGTTTTCCTAAGAGTTATGATCATATCTCGAGCTCTTGCAACTTGTACTTTCTGAATATACGTTGTCGACTAGCTCCTCCAGGAATTAAATGAGCGACACATATATCGTGTACCGTGAGATTGCATAAAACTTTGGATGGGAGCCGTGTACTTTTCTATTCTTTCAACTTCGGTTACCTTCTTTCGAGGTACGAAAATAAGTAATATTTACGACGAAAAACGAGCGGTTTAAATCTAAAAAAAATTTGTCGACTGATTATCGAGGAATATATATATATATATATAAAAAAGACAATAGAAAGAAAATGCCCGTGGCTATGAAAGTGGCGTTCTCCGAAAGCAAAGGGATCTCTGTCGAAACATATTGTACGCTTCCAGTCTCGCTTTGATTCCCTGGAAAAAAATCTCCAGGAAAAAATTCATTCGATGCAATTTCGCTTCGAATTCCATCCCTCTTCCATTCTCCACGGGCGAAAGAGTTTTCTCTCTGTTCGGATTTAATTAATCTATACAATGGGGGAGGGGGGGAAAAAGAGAAGGGGGGAGAGAGAACAAAAAAGAAGAAAGAGAAAAAAAAAAAACTGGCGCCTGATCAACCGCGCGCGGGATACGCTCTCTCGCGCGAAAAATGAATACAAGCTTGTTCTTTTCAGGGCGCTGTTAATTATCCCGACGGCTCACGTGCGTATTTAATGTAAATCAGGGAATTAAATGGGGTTGGGTGTAACCGGTTGGGTGACACATCGGTCTCGTTCCGACTAACTGGCCGTAAACCTGGCCAGGATCCGATAAATAAGTTCGATAACGGAGTTCTCCTTATCTTTTAAATAGGCAATGTAATTTAATCAGGCGGGGGAGGGGGGAAGGGGAGGGGAGAGAGGTCGGTCGGTCGCGTGACCATGTCACGGATTTGTCTCTACGACCAACCGTCGTAAGAACGGGGTGGTCGAGCGGTGGTGTTATTTCATTTTATTTTCTCCTTTTCTCTCTCTCTCTCTCCCTCCCTCTCTCTTTTTTCTTTCTTCTTCTGTTTTTCCTGGTCGCCACAGATTGCGAGAAATAAATAGCCCGGTGTACGCGTACGTGGCACGCCGGCATAACTTTCGTGCACCGGCGTGGGGATGATTTGTGGGTGGGCACACAAGACGCGGGCAAAACGAGCGGAATATTGATATATGCGACGCGATAAGTCGGCGGCCGCTCGCTCGAACGAGACTCGTTTACCAACCGGCTGATTTGTTAACGTTGTTAACCGCGTTGATCGAGATTTTTGCCACGGATTGTAATTTTTTTTTCCCCCTCCCCGCGATAACGCCATCTCGCGGCTAATAATTGTGTTCGAGTTCTTTTGCCGCAAGAACCGTGTGCTTTTTTCCCCCCTCCCCGGCCTCTTTAACGGCTCGTCGTTTCTTCTCCTTCCATTGTGTCGAGGTTTTATTCCTCCCCGTGATGAGAGAACACGTGAGTCATCACCGTGGCGTGGGAAAGCGTGGAGAGAGTGAAAAGTCTTGAAGAAATAATATATCGTGGAAAGGAATCGTCGCGAGAAATTCCTTGGAAATTTTAGATTTATCACGGAATATCGAGATATTTTGAAGGAAGAAAAGAAAATTAGAATGCGATAAACTTCGACTTTTTTGGCATCCAGAGAATGGGAATTTTTGTCGTCTCTTCGAAACGAGTGGCAATCTCTCGAGGCATGAATCTAACGATGAATTCTCGATCGATCGTTAAGAGTTATTATTATTTAATAAAATTTAAATCGCGCGTATTGAAACGTATTATAAAATGAAACCCGATTTAAATTTATTTTCGCCGATTATGAATATATATATATATATAAATAACGTTGTTCGGAGTTATCACAGGTGTTCGGCTCTCATTGCTAAAATGATTATACGTTCGATGGAAAACACGTATGCTTGCTCTGTAAAATTGCCTCGGGCCAACGGAAAGCCATTGTGATATTCCCGATACATAATGAACTTTAATATTGCGAGAGGAAATGTTAAATCGTTGAGACGTATCTTTGATAAAGCTCACGAAGATTTACAAAAAAAAAAAAAAAAGAATGTATAATATCAAATGGGAAAATGAATTTTACAAATCTGAGGATGATCGTGTATTTATATCGCAGTAATAAAAATTATACGAACGTATATATATATATACGTTCGTACAAAATCCATCCGTTTCGCGAATGGAAAGGAAAAATCAACTGGAAAAAATTTAAATAACAATGACGCGATATTTTTTCTTTTTTTTTTTTTTTTTTAATTTATATGGGTGAACCATCACTACGCAATTTCTAACCACGATATTTGTTTCGTTGACATTTTTAAACTTCCGTTGGCCGGGGCAATTATAGCTCCAACGAATAAACAAATTCACCGTTATGCAACGATGTTGTTGCGTGGCTACTTTAAAAAGAAAAAAAAAAAAAAAATATCGGAGACAAAAATATATAAGCCCGATTCATGAAGCAACAATGTATCGCGTTACGATTTCAAATTTTACCAGCTATTTTTTTTTTTTTTTTTTTTTTTTTTTTAATTATTATTCCCAAAACGAATAACAAACGAGGATTTACGCTTTCCAATGTTTAAATTTGCTGTCTCGAATTCTCGACTCGATTAGTTTAGATTAGCGAGAGAACGAAATTCTCATTGTACGGGAAGCGTAAGAATATACGCGGCACGAGAAAACAAAAAGAGAAGAATCTGTTTTTAAAGAGCACTCGGAACGATAAATTGCAGCATCGGTGCAAAGACAGGCAAGGCAAAGTTGGTGAGCGTCCCAATGCACACACCCTTGCAATTTATCGACGTATAAGCTTCGCCATATCAGCCCTATTAGACCTGTTAACGATGTCAGATCAGATTTCATTACTTCATTCCGTCGGAACGAGTTACTGCGACCCCTTGCTCTTCCATACCTGTATATATATATATATACTTTTACACTTCTTGCTCGAAGACAAAAAAAAGGGAGGGAAAGCGTAGAATAAAATACAAGGGGGGGATAAAGAAGGTTCGAACGGAGTAGCCAATGATAAAAGCAATTAATTAAGTCTCGAAACGTCCCGTTTTTTCCCCTCTCCCTCCTCTACGCCCAGAGACTCGCTCTATGTTTCTCGCTCTTTTTCCTTCCTTCCTTTCTCCGTATTAAATCGAAAGGTGCGCAAAGGGTCGATTCCAGGTCCGTGCTGTTTCGAGGCGAGCTGACGCGACGGGACGCGACACGACGCGACGTATCCATTATGGGACAAGTGGGCCACGTCGCGGAATAATGGAACGGCCATGATTTTGTGAGTTTATCGTCACGTGACGCGGAAATGCAGCAGCAGCAGCACCCAGAATCCCACGCTTAAACGGGTCGAGGGTGCTCGCGCTTAGCCTCGTAATTAAAACGCGCCTAGGAACTTAATGTTTCCTACTCTACGAGGGCTTCGAATTAACAAGCCCTCCCCCGCCAAGGTGCCGCGCGCACTATGCTATCGCCAAACTCCCCCCAAGGCAGAGGAGGCCTTCCTTCAAATTCTGACGGCTCTCTAAACTAAATACGCCACGTTTATATTACGCGCGAGGAGGGAAGAGGAAGGAAGAAACGATTCGAAGGAAGAGAGATGGTTGGCGGTTCCCTGTTCTGGAATTACGAGGGTCGAACGAAAACTCTCTCGAGGCGTGAAAATAATTACCAGCTACTTTATTCCTTTATTGGTCGGTCACGTTCCTTCGGAGGGAAGAGAAGATCCGGTAAGAGTAACGAGCACCGCCCCGAGCTAGGGACTCGAGACTCCCCAAACTTCCGTCCGAGGAAGCGGCGTTTTATTATTGCGAAAAGTTATTTCAAGGTTCGTCGTACTTTCCGGGTTTCGAGAGTAGTTGGGCGAGATAAAAATAAAAAAGAAAGAAAAGAAAAAAAAAAAATAGAGGAAGGATCCCAAGGAAACGAAGTTTCTCTTTACGGGCGGGATTCGGGTGATGGAATAGACAAGGTTCTTGGATGAAGAAAGATTGGAGAGGAGAGGTTATTTTAAAATAATGACACGCGATCGAGCGGCCCGGTTCAAAAGTTTCGGCTCGGCACGGATGGTGAAATTATGCCGATAATGAGAAGTAGCCGGAGCACACGCGTCGAAAATGAACGTCGAAAGAGGAAAGTTCGTGTGGCGACTATTTTTCGTCCTCTCTCTCGGTCTCCCGGTGTTCGACACGTTCCAACTTTTCCGCTAACGAATTTATAATTTTGTCGCTGGAGAAAAGTGAACCGCGTATATAATTTTACGCGTCACGAGTCCACAGTGTCGAGCGTTTCGTGTAATTCCCTCTCCACCAGTTCTGTTTTTCTCAGTTTCCCTACTTTTTTTTCCTCGTTGAAAAATGTTTATTCCATCGAGCGATCGGAAGAAGAAAGAGTCTCGTCGTGTTCCGTCGAGTTTTTAACACGCGAGAAATTCGCGATACGCGTTGCGATTTCTCTTCTTATCCTTTCGAACAGAAGACTCGACGCGCGAGATTCCGTTTCGTAAATGAATTTTCCTTCGACTCGAACTCAAAAATTGAATCGAGATATTGGTGGTCGCGCGATACGACGGTGACGATCGGTATCCTTAGAAGAACGGTCGAGCAAAGAATATCGGAGGATAGGCCAATTTATCATCCAGATAAAGAAATCACAATGGGTTTCTTTTCCCGAGTTCGATATCGCGCCGCTTCGAAACCTAGAAAACTCGGCGGCGACGAAGCGAGACAATAAGATAAGATTTCCAAAAGTTATATACGCTCGTAGAGGAGGGTGAAGGATCCGTGTAAAAAGGAAATAGTCAGAGCGGAAGTCGTCGCATGGAGATGAGAAGAGTTGGCGAGTAAATACAAAAACGTTGACAGCGGAAACTTTTAGAAAAGTGAATTAAAAAAAATCTTTTTTTTTTTCCGTCGAGATGTATATATAATATATACGTGTACACGCACACACGTTCCTACACACGTTCTACTCTTTTACCGTTTCGTTACTTTTCAAAGCGGAACGCGGAATACAAAATTTTATTTGCACGAAAGGTCAAGCTTCTCTACAACGAACACACAGACTTGATGATTTTCCACGCAAAATTATCCAGGAAATCTGCTTATCGAACTTCAGTTTTCAATTTGCTCTCGTGTTGCTTCCAATTATTGCGAAACTCTAGTACTTTGCAGCTTTTAGTTTTTACTGGAAAAAACATCAAGCTGATTCTCCTGGCGAAAAATGTTATTATCCGTTATTCCCTTTCTCTCTCTCTCTCTCTCTCTCTCTCTCTCTCTCTCTCTCTCTCTTATTTTCGAAATCACGTTTCGCATTCTACTACGATTCTATTCCGGAAATATAATTTTGAAAATAGGATTTTTTGTTTCTCTCTCTTTCTCTCTGTCTCCCCTCTCATCACACCGATGGAAAAAATTTTTTTCCTTGCGCGTAATGCCGTTCCGTTATCCGGTTACGGATGGATTCCGCTCGAAATCGGCGCGTAAAAATAACGGGACGCGTTAAAATGCATCGAATCCGAGCACGCGGATTATTAGCTTTATTTCAAATCACCACCTCGTACGATCTTAGCCGAGAACCGATCCCGACGATAATAAGACGAGACAACTAGTTGCAACAACTTTGTAATAACGATAGTTGATCCTCGTCAAATACGGTAAAATACGGTAAAATGAGATAACCGGGCGTAATTAACAAGCAAGTTTGCCGCTATAATATTTCGTTTTAATTGTAATTAAAGCCAACCGTGTAAAACGAACTCGACTGTGAATTTAATCAAATCGCGATCATGAACGTGTCAATGAACCCGCAAAGTAATCGAATTAACGGAACGAGGGGGGAGGGGGGGGAGGGGTGAAGAGAGGGAGAAGGAGGGGGAGGAAAGGGATTAGTTTAATGAGTTTTTACTTTGATAAAGGTGACAATGACGTCGAGATCTCGTCTCTATTAATCGTTTTTGGATTAAAAAAAAAAAAAAAGGAAAGAAAGAAAGAAAGAAAGAAAGAAAGACTCGCGTTATAATTACCCGTTACGCGTGTAATCTTTCGCAAAATGTATTCGCGTTTTCGGCGAATGCATTCGAGGCGAGGCACGTTCGCGTATTAAAATCGGGATGTGTATAAGGGAGGATTTCCTACGATGGAAATTAGCGTCGTGGAAACGTGGCGGGCTCGTTCACGAGGCAAGGAAGACAAACTGAACGAAAGGACTAATCGAGAAAACTTGTTACCCTCCGCGGAGCCGTTTCATAACCGAGAATGCGCGCGGCTTAATTTCAACCATTTTCACACGTATTAATACCCAGCGGATTAACGCCGGTTCCGTATTTCCGGCTAACTCGTTTCGTTCCGGTTGTTACAACGTAACACAAATCCCCAATTCAATGATTACGAAGGAGTAAAGTTGTAAAGCTTAACCGATTCTTCCACGATTTCGAATTGTAAAAATTGTGGGGGAGGGGGGGCCGCAATTCTTACGACACGATCGACTCGAGTGCAGAATCGCGTTCGACGAAATATACTTTCTTTCCAACGATCCTTCTTCAAATACGAAACACGCGAGCGAAAACACTGTTGCGAAAACACCACAGTCACGACGCGACGATCCTCCAAGATCAAACTTGGAACAATATCCAGCCATGTGAACGCGTGTGAACCGTCGACAATAACGTAAACGGGGTGTGTGAAACGTAGAGTGGTGGAAGTCGAGTCGGTGGAAGTCGGGGGGCGTCGAGAGAGGAATAGCGGTCGCGCTTCATTCCGGAGAGGAGGAGGAGGAGGAGGATCGCGCTTGGCTTCTCCGTATACGTATCTGAGGCGCACCACGTCGCGCCACTTCGCGTAATTAGTTTAACGTGATCGATATTAACGGGGGACTCGACCACCATGCGAGTCGACGACCACCATCATCGTGTCTCGTTTTCCATCGAGAAGCAAAACTTGTACTTCTCTCTCTCTCTCTCTCTCTCTCTCCCTGTCCACCGTTGCCCAACAAGCTAGGGCCAACACAGACAGCTGACTTATGAATAATGCATACGATGAATTCGAGTCGCACGCACCCGTGCACGCCGGTAATTCCATTAGCAGCCCGATTGATGTTACGTTTTCAATCGAATAACTTCTAGCCGGCCGTTAGATCGGCCGGTTAAATCTCGAGCCAATAGCTCCGGGCGGGTATTCTCCACCTTCGATTAGATTCGATTTTCGATTGCTATTTCATAATTACCTTCCGTACACATGAAGAGTATGGCAGCAATGGAAAGCCTGGCCTGCCACCTCAAAGCCATGTCCGCGATTGTTTGATAAGCGCGTTCACTTTGATACAGTGCGCGATTCACATCCTCTTCGTCGGACGACACCACGTCGTGCATACACCGTCGACGTGTCGATACCGCGATGGGTAATCCTTATCGCGGTCGCGTCGACATCGCGGGAAAATCGGTCCACAACAACAACAACACTGTCCACGATGAACACGGGCACACCGGCGCGGATTATTCGAGTTCCGTTTCAATCGCCGCCCTTCGAATCACGCCTCTCGTCCTCGCTTACGTTTCCCGTAAAATTGCATCCCGCTCGATGGGTGGGATGAGAAACGTGGCCGCGAGATTAATAAACGGAAGGAGAAACGGAGGAGGACGCGCCGCGGATCGACGGTCGACGGCGAGTCAAGTTTCTCGAGAGGCGCGAGAGGAAAAGGCGGGTCGGAAACGAACGAACGTTCTTCCGATCCAACGATCCGCCGATCTCTTCTTACCGCCTGGTAACTGGCACCGAGTTCCAATCGGGAGTATCGATCCTTGAAAATCGTTCACCTCCTCCACTTTCGGTGGAGCAGGGTGGCGGCGAAATTTACGGTGGAAGGGCGACAATTTTTACTCCATGTCGGAGACAAGTCGAGGTATTTCGTAATTCCTTTCAAGGGACGCGCTACGATCAAACGAGGGCGCCGTTCATCGCACCGAGCGTGGACGGGAAGAACGTCGTTAACCATGGTTCCAGACCTTCCTCCTCTCGATATCGTTGCATGTTGAAAGTTGGACGACTCGCCGAAGCTTCCCGAATCGCTCAATCGGTCGAAAGTGAAAAGATTCTCTTCCTCGTTCGCCCCGTATTGGGCCCCCTCCGTTTAGGGCCTAACGGATCAACCGTCGTGGAACGCGGCGCAACAACTTCCCGTCGTGGAACAATTTCAACATCGTCGTCGCACGTGTTCCATATCTGTTCCACGATCGTTCCATCCGCGATCCAGATCCCCTTTTTTCCCCCTCGATCCTCCGATCGACAACGAACACACGAGCACTATTCACACGACGAGGGCCGAGTCTGAGGGAACGTTCCACGTACGATCCTTCTCTCTCCGTCTCGCCTCATTTCGCCGCGCCGAGGGATGATATTTCGCGAGCGAGCGAGCGAATTTCCTCCGCGAGGAGGGAGGGAGGGGGGGAGGAGGAGGGGCGGGAAGGGAAAAAAAAAAGAAGAACAAGAAGAAGAAGAAGAAGAAGAAGAAGAAGAGGAGGAAGAAACCTTGGCGTCTATGTGCGCGACATGTTATATAGGACGACACGACACGCACCACGTCTTGATTCGGTGGCAGATTCACCCTGACTGGGGTGATTCTTGGCCGTGGGAGCATGCGCGCTTCCGATCCACCTCCTGTGATGGTGGAAACGCGCAGAGGGTCCACGGACAGGGTCCGCGCACACGTACAACCGTCGTCTCGCGACACACGGAGCGTGGCACATGCACCAACGCTCGCTCACCGACACGAGGCCGGGTCAACGTGGGTGTAGTGTTAAGGGGTAGCTCGCGTCGGCCACGACGCGTCGCGACGTACGCCGCCACTGTGTGTCACGGGCGGAAAGTGTGTGGCAGGGCGTGCTGCTACCAGCGAAAATCGTGCAAATCTCTCTACGATACTCCTTTCGAGTAGGGAAGAGGAGAGGAACGAGAGGAAGAAGAAGACAGGCTCTGAAGATTCGCTCGCGTGTCCAACTTCTCTTGCTCTCCATCCTTCCCCTCCCTTCTATACACCATCACCGCCATCGCTATCACGATATGCTAATGCGCTTCGTTGTATATACATATATATATATAGGATAATGTTAGGGACAATAAGTAAACCGGTTTAATTGTTGGCGTGTCCAACTTTCTTCCGCGTGTCTCGCTCTTTTATTTTCGTTTGCGACGAGAATAGTGACCTCCCTCCCGAGAGGAAGACCGAAAGTCTCGTAAATGCTTCCTTTCTTTCGTTTAGAAATACTCGGAACCGTTTTTAACCAACTCGTTCCAAGTTTTCCATCCTCGACATCGAGATTGATTACTTGAGGGAGAGGGGGGAGGGGGAGGGCAGGAAAAAAACGGTCGAAACAGCGGGAAGGCAAGGAAGGAGGGACAGGGACGGCGATATTTTTCAACGTGGAGGGTGTTTTCCCCGGTTTTTCGATCGCATAAATCTTCCGTGGCGGCCGATCATCGAGCACGTTATTAATGCATGTCATTAGGGCGGGTATACGAACTCGGAACACGCGAGTGGATAGGAATTACACGCGATACCGGTGATTAGCCGCGCTCGACTATCTATTTGTCGTAAAAATAATTTCACGGGTAGATAAAGCGAAACGGTGTACGCTTTATTGTCGAATCCAATTTGCTGATCGATCATCGTAAGATCGATGAATATTACCGCGTGTGCGTCGGTTAGACGTCACGCGCAGAATCTCATCTGTGAGCGGGTCGAAGATCGAGAGCGAACCCGCTCAACCCGTTCGAGTTTCTCTTTTACTTGGCCGATTTTTCAAGGTTGAAACGAAGGTGATAACGAAAGGAGGTAGGTAAAAAGAAAAAAAAAAAAAAAAAAAGAAAGAAATCTGCATCTTCTAATTTTCCGCGCGATCGGATATCGGTCGAGGCGCGGTTTATCCCCACGCATCGTGGAACGGTGCAAGTATACATCCTCGCGGGTGTAACGTTTCGTCGACAAAGATGGAATGACATTATCTCGTGCGTGTCTCGAGCTTAACGACCATCTAAAGTTTGATGGAATTTACTTCGTGATCCACCGCTTTGTGAAATATTTCCACGGGAATTTTGCGATGGGACGTAATAACTTTTGCTTTCCACGCGATGAATACGTACGTTCACGAGGAGAATCGTGAACCGATGTCGATCTGTAATTCATTCGGACGATCGAAATTTCGTTTCCGAGAAGGATTCCTTCTTCTCTTTGATCGAGTTGATCAACTTTAATTCTGTCGAAATTTTTCGAGTAGAAATGATCGTTGAGGGGAGGACAAGATTTTTGGAATGGATCGTTGGAATATAAGAAAGAGAAGATATCGTGTTTTCAAACCTATAACGTGTAATATAATTCGAGATTAATAAAATTCGTATCGCGAGGCGTTCGTTCGAAGAATAAAAAGAAAATAGAAAAAGGAAAAAGCGAAGGAAATCTCGGCGACGTACAAGCCAAAGTTATAAATAACGTTTTGCGTGACGAGCGTGCCTTTGCAGACGCGGGACCATTCATCAGCAACGCCTCGCACGTGAGCTCGCCGATAACGACGCCCTACCGGAGGCAGACTCGATCGGTCGATGAAAGGGGCTGCCTGACGAACGTAACCGCGAATCAGTCGCCTCGTCGCCGAATCTCGTCGATTCTCGATCCGTTCCATCGGTTTCGGAAGGGGGAGGGGTCTACCAGTTGCCAGTTACGGGAAATAAATGGAAAGTAAACAAAACGAAACGAAGCTTGGTCGATCGATCCCTTTTACGTTCTTAATTGTCGTACAAAAAAACTCCCTCTTCCTACCTTTATCTCTCTTTCTCTCTCTCTCTCTCTCTATCCAATCTCTGTCCAATTTTTCCCTCGACATTCATCGACAAACATCGGTGTGTAACTTCATCTCGATCTCTGTCCTCTCCGTTCTCGCGATTAAACATCACGCACGACACCTAATCGATTTAATCATCCTCCTCTTCGTCAAAGATTTTCACAATTCCCTACATAACGTCCCGCGACTTTTATCGCGTTTTCCACGAATGGTCCAACGGCCGTAAACACGGGTGTAAACCTTCGCCCCGACCCGTTCCCATCCCCAATCCCATTCCATTTCGGTCGGTCACCACCGGATCGAGGCCACGCATCGCAAATTAACGGGACGATAAAATTCGCCCCCGATAAAATTCGACCGAGAGAGAGAGAGTTATTTATTCGGAAAGTAGGCGATCCCGTGATCCTCCCTCTCCTCCTCCCTTCCCTAGCGAGAAGACACTCCTAATTTCGAACGCGCGTGCGCCGTCGCGAGCGACGATTAAGGCAAATTGCGGAAACGAGGGTCGTGCATAAGTTTCAGGGAGAACGAGGTTCGATGAACCGGGCGATAACGAAGCTGGTGGCCTGGTGTGTACACGCGAAATCCGGAGGAAGCGAGGAGGAGGCGGATTAGCGGCCTGTCGAGGCGAACGTTTGTCTCCACGGTGGAAAAAAAGTGTTCGACCTTGTTTTTTTTACACGCCAAGATTTTCGATATTTCGAAATTGATGCCGATAACAAGCTCTCTCCTCGCGAGAGTTCTCTCGCGTTATTTTATCGGCGCGACGCACGAACATTTCCGCACGAAATTGAAAAACACGCCTGGCTGGCGCAGCTGGGTTCACGTTACCCGCGCGAATTCTTCAACGACATGGTTCGCATTCGATCTCGTCTCGTCGCTTTTAAATGATTTTTTCCGAGTGGAGGGCGCGGTGTTTGTCAGCGGAACGGCATCCCTTCGACACTTTGCCAGGAAATTGAATAGGAAGAAACGAAAGTAAACTTGTTTCCTGCCTTTCTTTCCACCCACGGTGCAATTAATTCCCTGATAATAATCGATCGTGGAAGGGGAACGAGGATAAAATCGAACTCGAGTATACGTTTGATTCATCGCTCGCAACTGGTTTCCAAAGCTGGTCTACTTGCTTCTTGTCCTATTAATCCCGAAGGAAATAACCAAGAAAATGCAAAGTGGAATTTTTAAAAACGGCGATGAAAATTCCTAGAGAAAATTTGTGAGTATGATACGATACTTAAACTAGCGTTGGCCACGCTCCAATCGGCTATTATAAATGTTTTCTTCCACGAGGCTCGTTCACCTTATAATTTTCATCGATACTCGTTCGAAACTTCAGTCGACGGCGCAGCAATCGCAACTTTTCCCTTTCGTCTTGCGTTCCGCTCGCATCTCCGAAACCGGAGACTGTAATCCCGCCGCCAAACCAAGTACGTCTCGCGCGGAAACGGGGTCGATGGAGGGCGAGGCGAGTTCTTGTTAATCAACCGAGCGACTCGAAATGAAAGAGCGGCTCGCGGCGGAGCGCGAGGCCTCGATTGATGGCAAAGTTGCATTCCGATAGATTCGTTCCGTGTATACACGTGCACGTACATATTCGTATATATTCGCGTGGTTGTAAAATACGCAGGTTGTAAGGATCGCCGATATCGGCCAACAGTTTTCGTCGTCCCTTCGATTTTCGGTCTCCCTCGACCGGACTCAAAAAGGCTGCCGGTGGTATTCAGTTTGTTAACCGAGCGGAGAACTTTGCAAACGGTCCACCTAAATTCGTTCTATCCGGATCATTGACCTCCTCCCGCTTTTTCCCCTCGCGATTCCATCGTATTTGATCCGAATTATTCCTTTCTGCTGAATTGTAGAACTCGATTCGAATTCGTCGGTTATTTTATTTATTTATTTTTTTCTATTAATTCTCGAGTTAAAAAGCTGTTGGGAGGGAAATCGTTGTATATTTATCTTAAGCAAGTTGGAACAAATATTCTCATACAAAATTCATGATCTCGCGTGACTCGTAAACGAACTTGCGTGTGTGTGTGTGTGTATTTTTCAACCCCTTCGAGTTTTAAATTTATTCGCGGCAGAGGTAATATTCTTTAACGCCATTCGGTTAACCGAATTATTATATCCACGCGTAGAAAATAGTCCGTCAAAATGAAATTTGTCTTCGCGGCGAGGAAAAGAGGAGAAGGAATTCGCGTTTACGCGGATGTACGAAAATCCACCAGTTTAAAAATTTCATCCGGAGAAATTCGAATTCGGCTCCCGTGTTTTTCGACGATCAGTTTCTCCCCCGCTCCCCTACTCTATTATTCACTTTTCCATGAATCTTTGCATAAGAGAATGCATCTTGCTCAATATGGAGATTCCTACGTTACAAAACATGGATGGAAATTTTCGGGTTACGCGCATCCAAGGTTTCCCCTCCCAGGTTTTTGGACATTGTCCAAAGGGTTGGCCGGCCACATCGAATCAATCCGACTACCACGATTTCTCTCGAAATCGAAAAGTTTATCTGCCCGGTTACTTCGTGTAACCGCCCCATTCGTCGTTCGCTTTAAACACGGGAATTCTATTAACCAAGAGTCGGCCAACTTTTAAGTATCCAAAGTTCCCCTCCCTCGATAGGTTTCGAAAAGCGAGGCTTTTCCCTCGAAAGATTTTCATCCGGCCGCTGACAGGAAGTGCAAACGGAAAACGTTTCGATACGAAACTTCTCCCGACCTCGGCAAACTCGGGACCAGAGCTGCCCGATCCAATCGCACTCTAGTTTCCACGGAGTTAATAATACACCGGCAGTTTGGATAACGCTGGATACTAGGCGCGCTATACTCTCGTAATTTCGTGGGGTGAAGAGAAGGGGTGGGCGAAAAATCACGTTCCAACCAAGTGGATGGTAAATTATCTGCAAAGAAACAAAGGAAAAGAGAAGACGATACCAAAGGGTATGTAAAAAAAAAGTAATAATTTTTTATCTGTTCACGCTCCTCTAAAAAGATAATGCACTTGGGTTAAAGTTTAAGATTCGACTTAACAACCCTGTGCCGTTGCATTCCGACATGGATGGTACTTGGCTCTTGGATGGGGCGGCTCGTCGTGATGCTCGTCGTCGAGCACTCGAGGCGGCCGCGGCAAGCTAACTGAAAATTAACGTGGAAATCTTTAAAGGTTGAATTTACGTAAGGGGGTTGGGGAGGAGAAGGATCGTTACGCATAGATTTGGAACGTTCGGTTGCCCGGATAACATCCTATCTCGATTTTTGCAATTCCGACTCCTGCGATATTTCTCTTCCGTGAAATTCCACCGTTCATTCTTTCCGGCGTTCAACATCTCGGAGAGTTTCCTTCGACATCGAAAGCACGAAAAACGAAGCGGTATCTTCGGCTTTGCAGGAGAACTCTCGCGAGAATAATCGAAGGCGACGGGACAAAGGGGGAGAGAGAGAGAGAGAGAGAGAGGGAGGCTTTACTTAAAGTTCGACGCGACAAAGAGGGATGAATAAACGGGAAATAATTTCCTCTCCCTCGTTGAATGGGAGTTTTCGAGAATTAACGAATTATCATCACACCTGTTGGCTGTGCACAGCGCAAAGTTGAACCCGGTTTAAACGCGGTGAAATTGTTTCAGGTTTCAAGTTCTCGAACAATTTCCACCGGATTCGTGATAACCGCCTCGCGAAGATAAAGTTTGCCCGAAGTTCACGGCGAATAGCTCATCCCGTGCGAGCGAGCGAGCGAGCTTATCGTTTCGTTCGAGAAACGTAACGAGCTTTCGAAACTCTGACGAATCGATATTTCTCGAATACCCGCATAAATCGTCCTCGCCAACCCGGAAAAAGACTTTACTTCCGTGTCGCGAATCTCGAGAACGACGCACGGCAGATATTTTGGAAAAACTCTTCCGATATACCGCCGTTTCCACATGCATTTCCGAGAATTTCGGAACGCTTTTTTCACTCATCGAATATAAAACTTTGCTACGTGAATTTGGTGAAACGCATCGGTGAAACGTGAAGTTTAAATTAAACGCGCATATATATTTTTTTTAATATCGTGTAAAATCATTTCAACGAGTTCAATTATTTTGAAATGGTTTTTCTTTTTTTTTTTGGGTGGGGAGGGGAAGATCGTTCATCTCGCGAACCGGATCGTTTATTCGATCCGGCCGCGATCGCGTAACGCGATGACGCGGTGCAAATTTACGGGAATCCACAAACATGTAACGCGGGCGCTACCGTTGATCGATTCTCATTGGACGTAGCGCAAAGTATTCCATACACTCGTACAATGCGGCGTATCGACATTCGCCACGAAACACCGTGTTCGCGTAAACTATTAATCATAAAGTTGTCGCAGGACGAGCGTGTATATTGTTCCCAATGTCAATATAATCCACGATGCTAATGAACTCGCGTCTATATTAATTCGTCGCAATTTCTACGCGCGATTCGAGCTAATACGACGCTCGTTCCCGAACGAGCGAAAATCGCCACGATTAACCAAGTTTTCAAATTCTCAACAAATTGCGTAAACAAACTGCATTATTCCGTTACGTCTTTCTTCCTTCGATCATCGTTTCAACCCTCCTCTCTCGTGACCGTGTTTATCGCAGATCAAGTGCTCGAGTTTGCTTTATTCCCAATGTTACTTCTCCCTCCACAGTGTGG
This sequence comes from Apis florea, assembly GCF_048593485.1. Classification (NCBI taxonomy): domain Eukaryota; kingdom Metazoa; phylum Arthropoda; class Insecta; order Hymenoptera; family Apidae; genus Apis; species Apis florea. The sequence goes on along the minus strand of NW_028256416.1, from coordinate 2,265,468 downwards.
AAATTTTCATCGTTCCACCAGTTTTTCGACCACTCTTTGTCTCGAATCGAGACAAGGTTACGCGTTTTTAATGCGAAATCATTTAACGCGGAAGAATCGTTAGTTGCTAAAAATCTTCTTCCTCTTCTTCCCTTTTCTTTTCTTCTTTTTTTCTCTCTTCTTTTGATTCGCGAAACGGTCCATACTTGAAACAATACGCTTTAAGAGGCATCGGCGGAACGAAAGAATCTCTTTAAACGGTACAATGATCAGCAAGCAGCACTGCATTCGTTTCTCTAAGGAACGTTTGTGCAATTTTTCTCGTAAATGGAAACGTTTCCTTATCTTCTCGCGACCTCGTTGAAAAATCTCCAGTCAGAGATGTACAACATTCCTTTCTTCCTTTGCCTAAAGTCGCGCATCCTTTGATTAATTTTCTACAGGCATCTGGATCCACTGGAACACGACAAATATATCCGTCACCCACAACTCCCTCGACCGCGGCCGCATTTTTCTTCCTCTGCCGCGTTTCTCCTCGCTCTGCTCTCTCTCTCTCTCCCCCACTCACCCCTTCTTGTGAATTTATCATTTTACGAATTTACTTCCTCCCACCCCTTTTAATCCCATCTTCCTACTTTTGCTTTCCCGATACGGCGGGAGAGAATTGTTGAGACTCTGTCACGCTCGATTGTCGTTGATGTGACACAACTTTGATTCACCATCGAGGCAAACGATACATTCTATCATTATTTCTTCGATCTTAAATTTTTTTCCTTTCCTTTTTTTTTTTTTTTTCGAATAGAAAAATAAATTACATCGCGCGCGAGAAAAGTGTGAATCGGACGCGAGTCGAATTCTTGACGATTACCGAGACGATTTCCAGACAAATTTATTCGTCGATCTGTCCTCCTCTTTTCCTCGTCTCGTCTCGTTTCGTTTCGCCACTTGTTTCGACGAACACTTATTTATCGCTTCTCGTCCTGCTTCCGCCTCGACATTTCTAGGGAAGGTTTTCTCCCGAATATCCACCCATCCTACCCTAACCTCTTAGATCCCCTGACAAGAAAGATACGTTTGCCTTCAAATTATTTTCCAATTCATTGGCCACCCCAATTTATCCCATTTTACACGAGAGGAAGAACAGAAGAATTCTCGTTCGAATTGAAACATCGAGTCTCTGCACCACGATCGATGCATTTATATATAATAAAATTACAATAAAAAAAAAAATTGGAGAATCCATCTCACATAAATTCTAGTGCATCGAATCTCGAGGAGAGTGTTCTCGGTTATCTTATATCGTCAAATATCCAAGATCGAAGGAGCAAAATCTTGAAATAATCGATAATAAGTTGGATAAATACTTGCAAAATTTTCCTCTGAAAAATCGGGAAGGAAGAGAAACGGAAGGCGGGATCGATTAATTCCGCGCGAACGAGATTACACGAAGGGCACAACACCACCCTTCCTTCGCATCTGAAAATTGTGGCCCATTCATCAGTCGCCTGAAGGGGAGGGAGGAAGGGGTAGGCTCGCTTACCGTGTGCCGGTATTAATAATTAGAGCGGATAAAGGGACGGTAATTGAATCAGTGCCTTAATTAAAAATCGCAATTAGTGTCTTCGGCGGAGGAAGGAAGGCTGGTGGTGCCTTACGTAAGCAAAATTGAATTAATATGCCGTCTGGTCCAAGGGACGGCACTCAACGGCCCCGCTTAATGATAGAATTACGCGCGATGCCGGAAACGAGAGGGAACGTAACAACGGAAAACAAAAGAGGGGAACGCGTGACAAACGAAGGGAAGGGAAACGAATCCTTGTTCTCGCCCGTGCTCTCGCGATTCTCCCGCCTCGCTTCGACTCCTCCTCCGCTCCGTTGAATAATCCGATTTTCCATTGCTCGAGATCACCGCTTCGCCGAGGCTTCTCGATGTTGGTTTATCGATCTTGCGGCTGGAATTTCCGGCGTACGAGGAGGAAAAAAAAAAAAAGAGAGACAAAACAAGCGGGGAAGGCAGGATTGTCAACGAATGCGGATCGCATAACGAGAAGGGTAGTAGTAGTAGCAGAGACTCGAATCTAGTCTCGTCTTCGTTTCTTTGCGCTCGTGGAGATTTAATCGTGGAGATTTGTAACGCTGCTTAAGGGATTACAATGCGACACCGTCTTTCGTGCGTTTTGTTACAGGGATGTACGTCGACAGGTTTTTTTTAAAGGATCATAAAAGTAATTGAAAGTATCTTTCAGATACTTTATTTATCCGCGAAAAAAATGATTGATCGTGTGGTGGAAACAAGGTCAAAAGGCAATCAAAACCTGTATATTCCGCCGCGATTTAATGAAGACGAGGCGGGTTCGAAGCAAGCCTTTGAGCTTGCGTCGAAATTGGAATTCTGGTGTCTGGTAATAGAAGGATATTCGATAAAGTTTACCCGAAACAAGCCTAATCGCTAATTGTTCCCCCACGATACACGAGATGTAATCAGTGATGCATTCGCTTGATCCTGGAAATACCGAAAATGCAATTACGACGAAGCGAGTAATTAGAACACGATACTCCAAAGTAACCGAGGATGCAATTTCATCCCAAGTTCGTTTCGAGGATCGATTAACCGCCGATAAACACCGATTGTCAACGAGCGCGGCAATCAGTCCACGGCGATACGTATACTTAATAATTTCCAAACGTTTGCCGAATCTTGTGAAAAGTCGGCTCGCATCATTGTTTCGCGGCCCGTATTTTCGTAAATTCTCGGGGGAATCGTATTTCCACGGTATAGCTTCCTGAAACTAGAGTAGAGATTTTTACAACGTAATTCCCTTATTATTTGGCCACACGGACAGAGACACGGGAAATGCAGCGACATAAAAGAATCTGCGCAACGCCTTCGAAAGAGTTTCACTCTCTCTCTCTCTCTCTATGATACGCGCATTTACACTCCCTCTCTATGCGCTCCCAGTTTTCTTCCACCGACTTTATCTCTTATCTCTCTTTTCCCTCCACGCTCCATCGCGGAATATTGCTCCTGTTTCGCTCCTCTCCCTCGCCTCGTATTTACGCGACCGAGCACACTTTTCCAATCTCCTTCTTCCTCGATTCCTCCTTCTTCCTTCTTTTAATCGTTAGATTCGTTCCAACCAAAGACAAATACATTTTATATATCGAGGACGAGCGTGGAAATCCTTAATTTCCTTAATCGTCGGGGATGGGGTAAAATTTTCTGCAAACACAATTGCGGCTAAAGTAACGAAACGTTGACGTTGTTTGCTCTGTCGCGATAAATCGATTGACCGACGCGAGGTAGGCGCAAGCATCGCGCAAACAATTAAAAACTTCTCGATCGATGCGTGCATCCTCGAGGATGGGTTAATAATTAATAAAGAATATCGATAAACCAAACATCGTTCAACCACCGACGCATCGATCCGATGATTGGATCCAACAGCTTGCTTGCAAATTATTGTTACGCCCGTTGTATTCGTTTTGCTGGAAATCATCCAGCTTTTATTTTACTCGTCCAACAATTACGAATCGTTTGCGAAAGACGGTGAATCGCGAGAATCGATCCAAATTTTATCTCCTTCTTTCTTTTCGTTCGCTTTTATTATCCCCGAAATTTCGTCGCAACAATCGTAACAATAATTTCTCTGTGCACGAATTAACGAGAGTAACGGCTCGATATTTTAAAATTACGCGAAATCCGAGTCGCGAGTTCGTTTCTCGTTCGAGTTCCCTTTATTTTTATAATAATAAACGCGTTCGGGAATTAGAGCGGGAATTAAAACTTGCAATTTATGCAATTAACTTTTTCTTCTTCTTCCCCTTCTCAATTATTCCGAGGAAAGGAGAGCCGCGTCGAACAAAATATACATAGTGGGGCAAAATTACGTAGAATTGTATGCAAGCTGGCAAAAATAAACGCGTGGCGGTGGGGGTCTAAGCAACGAGAAGTGCCACGGGAAATTCCACGGAACAGCGGCCCGCGATGTTTAGCATAACTCGACAAGAAGCGAGGATACACGGGTTACACACACGGCTCCACCGATGGGAATATTCCTCGCTCGCTAAATGCCCTCTTCCCCCCCTCCCGCATCCACTTCCAGTCACTGGAGATGACAGAGTGGAGAGTCTAAAGAGGGGGAAAAAAAAAAAAGAAAAAAAAGGGAAGGAAGGAAAGAAGAGGAAAAAAAAAAGAAGGAAGAGGGAAAAACGACGCCTTCTCATCGACGTTAACGCCAGTAACGTTAAATTGGCCGCGTGTCGCGCTGGGCGGAAGTGGAGGAACGGAGGCGACACGCGTTTTCGAGAGGAGGTAGCAGGATCGATTCACGCGGCCATCAATTAAGAAAAAGCTCGCGCAGAAAAGAGCAGAGAAGAGCAATCCACGTAACGCTACCCAACTGTGGAACCGGAGTACAAAACCCTTTGACGCTTCCGTACGTGTCGCAATTACACGGAACAAAACAGAGACCGGTTCTTCTTTCCTCCTCTCTTCCTCCTCTCTTTCTCCTTTCAACCGTTCCTTCCTTTTTTCTCTCTCTCTTCTCCTCTCCTGGTCGTCACCCTCGACACGGGTGCCGCTGCCCGGCTACAGTCCTGCGGACAAAACAGTCTCGAAAATTTGCGTGCGCAAGTACGCTTTGAATTCCCGCCCATTTCGCTTTGTGCGTTCAAAGGGAGAATTGCGCGGCCGAAATTTCAATGGACGTAGCGCGCAGGAGTGGCGCGTGCACACGCATGAGACGCGGTAATTGCGCGACAGTTGGGAGAAAATTATGCGATCTCGTCGATAGGGTTATACACGGTTTTCTATTTCGAATCGAACGGAACCTCGTCTCCTCCTCTGGTGGTGTTTTGGAAAATATAGCAGCAGGAGGAATAAAAAGGAAAGCGTTCGTTTGATGCGCGCGAGTTCGTACGGTTGATTCGATCCGAATGCAGCTTGCATTCTTCTGTAAAAAAAAAATAATGGGACGTGAATATAGGCTCGGGCAATTGGTCGATTGATTTCCCCTCCCTTTTTTTTTTCTTCGTTCAAAAGGCAATCGACGAAGCCTCCCCCTTTCAAACGATTGGTTTCATCGCGGCAATACGATTTATCAATGGCCAACCTTCGAGAGTTGGAGAGTTGGGAACACCGATGTAACGTTACACTTGTTACCTACCAACCTTTCCTAATGTCAACTCTTGGAAAGTATCGGACGAAAAGTTGGTTTGCAAAGCTTCATAAGTCGAGTTTTCTCCCTTCCCTTATACTACTTCCCTTATTTTTCGCTTTTATTTCGAATTCTTCTCGCGAGGAATCAACGCCTCACAATCGAAAAGGATTGTTCTTATAAACGAGAAAATTGTTCGAGAAGAATCATCCTCGAAATCTTTGCGAGAAATCCAATGACGGTATCGAGAGGACCTTCCACTGTGTATATATATATACTGTGGCAGTCATATATTTACGTGCACGTAGTATTTTGATGATTAATCCATCTGTAGTCTCTTGAAAAGACAGTAAAAATCATCTTTTCTCAAAGTCTTAATCTATCACATATTCGAGAAGTTTTCATTTATTTCAACAATTTAACAAATTTATAAATATTTCATGTTGAACAGCAGGCAGTCCTTCCTTTCAATCCAAATTCATTTAATCAACCGTTCTTACACTGATATTTTTGTCAAAATTTGGCGTTATTTCTTTATAAATTTTCGCACCTGTTTTAAATCTGATAAGCTATGGATAATGCGATCGGTTCCTGCGTCGGTTTTTCGCGTGAAAACACAAGTTAGATACGTTTTCAAGCTACATTCCATTCTCAAATTAATATACGATTTGTAATAAATGATCGCCACTGTATATATACATATCCAATAAACGTGTATCGATAAATCGAGAAACTGTCGAGAATGGCGTTCAATTTCACTCACCGTTTCGAATGCTCTTCCCAATGCGTGAATTAACGCTCGTCCACCACGAAACCCCGAAACTCAAACTTGGCGCGAACTCGGATCGAGGAGTCGTCCCCATCGAATCCGGTATTAAATCGTGGCCCTTCGTGTTCACGGATGTCAGCGAAATCGCAGGATGGTTATTAACCCGCCACGCTCACGTTAACTCGGGCGAACGAGTGGAAAAATGGAAACCGGGTTCGCGCTAAATACCACTCGAGGGTGCAATGCCTCGTCATCGTGGTCGTCATGGGGAAATCGGTGTAAATGGCGCGCAAAACGGTTCTTCTCTCCTGGATCATAGGATGCAGGTCGGTCTGGAATTTATTGCGTTTCGATTAGAGGGGGGGAGCTTCGAATAACGGCGGGTTCAGCCTCTTCGAGACGGTTTAAGACGCTTTCGAGGATCCTGGAGGAACGGAAAGGGGATAGGTCACGGGAGAAACGAGGAGTCTCAGTGGGTGCTTCAACTTGGAAGAGAGAGGAGGCTTGAATGAGTTGTGCAGTCAGCGCGGTTTAGTTTACACACGTTGGTTTCTCTTTTCTTTCTTTCCCCTCCCCTTTTCCTATTCGGAGCATAACGTTACCGGACCAGAGGCGTTTTCTTCTCCATCCAAGAACGTCTAGAAACTTATTTGTGGTGGAGAATGTTAATTTGATCCCAAAATTTCTCGAGCCGAATCGCAAAATAAATAAATCGAACCTCGTTTCACACGCTTCACCACAACTTCGAACCACAATTCACGCGAGTCGTGAACGGGTTGAACTCGATTGAAAATTTCTGGAACGAAGAAGAAGAAGAAGAAGAAAAAAATATTGGAACGGAGACACGCACTCGAAACGAGGGGTGGAAGAACGATAACGCGCGTTAGAAACGGGAAAATATCGTTTAGGTGGCTCTGTCGAAAACAGTTTGGACCGGCGTTGGCCGTTCGCCAATTGAACCTCTCTCGCGCCGCGTGCAAGCCGGCCCGAAAACGATCGCGGAAGACGCGCGCGGACGGAAGCGGTGGATAAAATAAAACGAGGGTAGTCGCGACTCGGAGAAAATAGAAAGTTGCCATGGTAGCGCGTAAACATATAAATCTCGTTGACCGAGAGGAGAGGAACAAAGAGAGAGAGAGAGAGAGAGAGAGAGAGAGAGTGGGTTGGCTGCAGTTGAAAGTTAACACTCGTTCCGCTTCCTTGCCCGCGTTCTTTAACCGCGTTTTATCTCGCCGTCCTGCTTTTTCCCATACCACTCCACTCCACCCACCCACTGCTATTTATCGAAAAGAATCGATCGAGATCGGGTGAAACTCGCTCCTCGACGCGTGTTTCGCGGTTAAACCTCGCGAATTTCATCTCGGCTAAGCTCCCCTTTTGTCTCGCGCCGAAGTCTAAAAAACACGAGGATATGGAACGAGGGAGAGGAATAATCGAATCGTATATGTCAGAGAAGCGGAATACGATTACGAGATCAAGTTGTTTCGGCGTTGGTTGAATCGACACCGATGCTTTTTACGAGGGGGGAAGAAGGCTGACCTAAATTGAGATTTCCCAGGAGGGGATGAGAGTCCGTAACTATAACGCAGTCGGACTATTCTGTTTTAAAAACACCGCGAGGGGGGAGAGGAGTGAATAAATTTGGAGGCGTTTGAAAGAATCGTCTCTCTCTCTCTCTCTCTCTCTCTCTCTCTCGTCGAGAGGTAATTTTTACTAGGGGGCCGAGGAAAATATTCGCGATAATTTGGTTTAACTTTAAGATATCGAGTTTTGAAGCTCGATTAATCCTTCCATCGATATACTATACTATAGCCAAGTATCCTTAACGCTTGAAACTTTTTTATCGTCGTCCCGTAAAAAAATTTCCAAACTCCTCGTTATTTCGAATATTTTCCAATTTACAAATTAAAAGATCTCGAGTATATATATATTAAAAAACGATTATAACTTTATAGCCGCGAAAAGGAATATTCCCTTCTTCTTCTTCTTCTTATTCTCGAGCATCTAATCCGTATCGACTTATGTAACGAGCTTTGTCAATCCCCACCTCGTGTTTATCTTATAAAACGATCTCTTATAAATGCGATCGTTTAAAAGTGATCACGAGGAAGGCGAGCACATATTTACGCGATTACCCGTCAAATGCGATCGTAAGATCGCTAATTCAATATATCGCCGTCGCGAAATAATTCGGAGAGTAGAAGGGAGAAAAGATGGAGGAAAGATTGCAGCAAGAATATTTGCCCCACAGGCTCGGTTCCCACAGCCGGATAGAAAATTCCTGGAGCGTCGATTATCGGTCGATTTTCGATCGCTGCGCGGCGAAATAAAAGCGTAATATGAGAGATGCCATTGCGTGGAATCAGGGCTGTAAAAGACGGATATCGCGGCCGGGCTTATCCGCCGATCTCCACAGGCATTATCCGAGCGGATCGTTTATGAGGCTCCTATATAAAACGCGTATTCATATTTCTCCTTCCGCGGAACAAGGATCGTGACGCGATACACCCAACCAGGTATATATATAATACACTCGTAAACGGTTTTACAACCGAAAGTTAAAGCTACGCTTGTAAACCGGTGCTAACTCGTCCAACCTGCGCGCAACCGCATTGTTCTCCGGAGGATGTTTTCGTTTCGCCGGCTTCGATCTCTTCCTCCAAGAGGCAATTATCGTTCTGGAACTCGAAGGAGCGAGTGGAATTTTTATAGAGTATAAAGATCACTGAAATTTTATCTATAATATTATTATTGAACGTTTTGCTAGCAGTGTTACTATTCTTGGCATCCTTTTGTCCATCTTCGATCTTCAGTTGTTCAGTTGTTGTTCTGTAACCCGACACGTGCGCTCACGTATAGCCAAAATATATATCCATAAATCCGTATATTTCTTATTTATTGTTCACCACTGCATAACCAACCAACAAGAATTTTTATTTTTGTTTCACGGCCGATACGTTTCGCATCGTCGTTCTCTCTTGTCGTCCTCCAAGTTCTCGAGAATCTGGACGAGAAGGGGTGGCCGAAGGAGGAGATTCGAAACACGCTGATGCCGATTGCGAGATTACCGGGAGAGTGGATTAATTCTACCGGTCCGCATACCTCGAATCGCAATTTACCGGAACTTATAATCGACCGAATCCCTTTGCCTCGCGTCCGGACTCAAACTTGCCTAACTCGATCACCGCTTTATAATTCTCGTTTAACTGCGGTGTCTTGGGAAATACGTTTCGCGGCCACACTCGATAATTTTTAGAAAAATTCTCGGGGAGAGATGAAAGATGAATCTTGAACGAATGGAACGTCTCGCGGAAGTAAATTTTCGTAAGACGAGAAAGATATTCGAAAGGCGTATTTCAGAACCGGTTATCTTTTGAAACACCTTTGTCCTATCCGGTTACGTATCTCCTCGACCAACTACTTCCTCCGTTCCTTACTTCGCGATCCTTCGAGGAAAAAATATTCCACGTCAACTGACATCTCGCCGCGGCCATCTCGTCGATCGTAAAATCTTTATCACGGTTTAATCCCTTTAGGGAGCTTTTCCTCGGCTGGATGTACACCACCGCGGCTGATATACGGGTGAATATTCCGCGTCGAATAAAAATTCAGCCCGAAGGATGTCGCTTCGAAGCGAGCCATTAGTCTTTGATCGCGTTTCGATGTTTGCCCCATATTCAGGGAAACTGGTGCGGCTACCTTTCGCCGGCGCTGAAATTTTCATCAGTCTCGTCTCTCCGTCCTCCCCTTCTCCCCTCCCCATGCTAGTTGACCATGGACGTCACATTTCTTTTCGGTGACCGGCACACGCGTCCAATTCTATCTAATACGTTATAATTTGCACGAAATCGTGGCGAATCGGCCACGAATGGCACAACGGATAGGACCCTGTAATAACGAGCGAATCGTTGATATCCGAATCGCGATTGAAATATATTGGTTATCCTCTGTTACCGATAAATTTATCGCTAATTATCGATAAACCGCGCAGTCAAGGTCCCCCTTGCATATGTATATACACACGCTGCAATTTGCCCACTAGTCTATTAACCGTCGCTAATTGAAAGTAATAAAATTTATGGCCGCGGGTATAAAAGGGGACTGCGCGGATCGAATGAATGCGAACGCGAAAATACGATGCTTTTCGTCGAATCTCGTGATCCGCGAAAAAAAAAAAGGAAGAAAAAAGAGGAGGGGGGGGAAGTCGACTCGTTCTATGCATATACAGCTCGCGATTTTTCACTCGATAATATTATATAGCGATTTTAATAATCCAGGTCGCTCGAATCACGGTTGACGAACACGGTGCATTTTGATAATTTAGGTTGACGAATCTCGTGTTTTACAATGGCATTGTGCACACTCGTGACACGTTCCATGGGACGAAATACCGCGTCGTTCCACCGGGCTGCATCTTGACACGATTTAGCAACGCGGTTAGACGCCCTAATTTCGTTCGAATTAGTGGCCGAACGAAACAACGAACAATCGAAAATGGATGCGTGCAAACGTTTGCGGACGAATACGTGGAGGAGAGAAGGTACTTTGCAACGAGGAAAGTTTTTCAACTTGGGAATCATGAAACGGGAAAGGCGTAATGGAGGGAGGGAGAAGATCGATGGAGAGCGTGTGGATATATCCTCACGTTTACGGATATTGGGATATTCGTAAGAAAAAGAAAGAAAAATTGTAACGAAAAGATTAGAGAGTTTTTAATCATTAGAATGGTAAGGAATCTATTTATCTTGTGATTTTATAATATAATTCTATTGAGTATATCTCGTTATTTATGCTCAAAGATTTAATTCGACGCGTTTCTTTATTTTTAATTGCGAAATTTCGTTGCCCAATTAAAAAACACGTTAATAAAATGCATAATAATTTAAATGATAATTCCGAATTCGTTTTTCAAATTTCGTTTAATAATTACGAACGTTAACGTGCACGTAAATTTATTCATGGAACAAGGTTGCGCGCGCGTTGCCCCCGGGTTGTTTTTGAAAGTTGCTATTAACAGCGGGGCTCAAAGTAAACAGAGGTTTAAGAGAAAAAGTTTAAGGGAAGGTACGTTGAAAAGAAGCGGTAGCAGTTACTCTCTCTCTCTCTCTCTCTCTCTCTCTCTAAAATCGTATAAAACTGCTCGCTTCCAAATTATCCGCCTGTTATTAACGCGATAAACGGATTTTAATGAATCTTGTAAACGTTTATTCGTAACGAAAAATTCTAACATCGGGGAACAGATGGCTTCGTTCACGGTCAGAGAGACAATTTTAATTATTTTCTCACGAAATTGTTTCCTTTTTTTTTCTTTTTTTTCTTTTTTCATTAACCGAGAACAGATTGCGAAATTTTCCTAATGTTAAGCGAGAATTAATTCTATTTGCACTTCATTCAAACGAGCGGTAATCAACAGCTATTATCCAGCTGTAATCGAATTTAGATTAGAAACAGGGTCGTATTGTATACAATGGCGTTTCAAAGACGGTGGTGTACAAGCGAAGATAAAGGTGGAGAAAAGGGATGATAAAATTTAGTATTAAAATAGTATTTCAATTTCGAACTTTTTCGAGGCGCGAGAAACATTTGACGTTGTAATTGAAAAGGGGATCAATTTTTAAGAGGAAACTGTTGTTGGTTGGAGATGGTTGGCGAAATGTGGAGAATCGTAACGTTTATAGAGGATAGGAATAATGGCGAGCTCGAAAGTGGAATGAGCGTACGTATGTAATCAGACACGCGAACAGTGAAATAATATCTACGCTCCACGAGCCATTTCGCATGAAAAGGGAAACAAAATTCCATGCTTTCGAATTAACCTTAATTTCTCTTAATTATTCTCAACCTTCGAACCCGTGACTCGCAAAAAGATATGCGTAAAAAAAGAAGGATCTTTAGAATCGTCTCTTCTATTTAAATCTTCCATCATTTGAATAAAAGTTACAGTATTTTTTTTTCTTTCCTTTTTTTTTTTTTTTTTTTTTAAAGATTTACAAAAACGGGAGAAACTTTTGAAAATTTACCCTTCAAAAGTAAAGAGGGAGGGAGGAAAAAGAAAAATATTTGTCAAAGGAAAATAGTTTCTTTCTGTAACACGATATAATAGGCTGGTTCGGTTTGTTGCTCCATGTATACTTAAAATTTCGAGAAACATCGTTCCTTTTTATGCGCAATCACCGCGTTTTCTCGCGATTCGATACACTTATCGTCGTGCGTTTCGAAACGCAAGGAGGGAAGAGGGTAAAAACATTGCGGTTCCGTTCGTTTTCCATAGCCACATCGCGCAGATCTATCTTTATTTTCCGTGTACATCTTCCGTGAAGGGCAGCGACGTTCATTCGCCGTGAAACCCCATTGTATTCGCAGCTGTACCAGAAACACGTACAATGGTTTCTAGGCACCGGTATCCATCCGTTGAGCGGGTTAGGTAGTTGCAACTGGGATGTTGAAACTAGCGCAGCCCCAACGCTTATAGCCACAATGAACGATATCGTGCGCGAGAGAATGGCGCGCGGAAGGGAAAGAAGATCGATCCTCGATCGATCAAACGTCAGATTATCGATGGTTAAACTTCTGATTAACTCTCTCTCTCTCTCTCTTTCTCTGTTCGCGAGATGCAACTTCGGTTTCGGATTCGTCGAGAAAGTTTGGAGAGAAGAAAAAAAAAGAAAGAAAAAAAGAAAGAAAGGGAAACGAGAGGAACGAGCGAGTCTCGTTTTACGGGTTTTTTCCGACGAAAAAACCGGCGAGGCATAAAAATAATTTACAAGGGAATCGAGGGAAGACGGCGAATAGCCGGAGCAGACTGCAGAATTCCTTCCCGCAATCTGGCATTAGCTTTCCAGCGAAACGACAACCCTTCTTATGAAATTACATCGAGCTAGATGAAGAAGACTCTTTCGGAAACGGAGTTGATGGGGGAGAGGGGGTGAGGAGGAGGGAGAGAATAAAGATTTTCACTCGTGAAATTCCTTATCTCGGACTCGGTAAAGATTCCTCTGAATTTTTCTTTTTAAACGCGTCTGGTTTAACCCCGCGAAATAAACTCGACTTTGAGATCGAGCAGAATTAAATACCGAAATAGACGAGGAGGGGAGGGGGAGGGGAGAAGAAATCCTTCCCTCGCTTGGCCGAATTGCTAATCCTCGAAATCGTCCGGAATAACGTTGCTACCTTTTTTAAACCTCTCTCTCTCTCTCTCTCTCTCTTTCTCTCTCTCTGTTTTTTCTTCTTTTTCCCCGCTCCTTTCTCAAGAAGCGAATGCGAAACTGGAAAATAAGCGGGAGCTTTCAGCGGAAAACCGATCTTTATTCGGGCGCATTGGAACACACATCCGGTCCCAGGAGTGCGGCAACAGTTTCCATTTCAGAATAAGTGAGGGGAAAAGTGGAAGTGGGCTTTCAGCGAGGCCGTTTGTAACGAGACAAAGGGACGTTTATTCGCCCGGAACCGGAACTGGGTGTCTCCTTACGAATTACTTTCGCGTCGGGAATCGATTTCCGATCGCCCGCGGCCAGAATCCCCGCTGTTGACTCGGCACGAACCAGATAAGATGGGACAGCAAGCGCAGAAAAGGAGGAGGAGGAGGAGGAGAGGAGATTTGCCGAGAGTCGAAAAACGGGAAAATGGACGGGGCTCCGGCCTCGGGCTTTCTTCTCGCGCTTAAATATTCCAAGATCCGGCAACGTTCGAAAAACCGTGTCCTCGCGTTTTCCAATCGAAAATTTGAGAATTTTTTACACACGGCTCGAATCGCGATACGATAAAAGTTTTCCGGAAATGTACAGGCAAAATTCATCGAGGCGGAACGAGCGCGGCCGAATGAAAGGGACGTGGAGGGGGACTACGTTTCGGGGAGAATCGCGTTTGCTTTCGAATGGAAGAAGAACGTAAAAGTGGCCGGTTCGAGCGCATCAATCTTCGAGTTGTTAGACGACGATGCGCAAAGTGAACTTAATCCTCGGAAAGAAGAATTAATTAAGATTAACGAGATCTCTCTTCTCCCTCTTTCCTTTCTCTATATAGGTGGTAATAAATCCAACAGACTTTTCTTATGCCCATTATTTCTACAGAATTATTTGGCCAATTGAATAAACGGGACACACGACGTTGAGAAGATCCCAATTTTCAACCCTATTTCTCGTCCCAAATCCTAAAATATGTATACGTTTTTTTTTATCGATTAATTGGATCGACATAAGCGTGTCGTCGAATCACGAAAGATTTTCGGATTGAGATCGTGCACCAAAGTCTCGACGAAGGAACGAATGAATCGATCACGTAATATCTCTTGTATTTCGTAAGAATCGAAATACAATCTCGATACAGACCTATCATCGCAATAGGGTGGATATTTCAAAGATACAAAGATTGTATATTTTTCTCGAGGACATCGATAAACTGTATAGGAAGGGAGGAGGGGAGGGGGGGGGGTATCCATTGCAATTTTATGTATCGAGAAAGTCGATTTCGTGGTTGGGATTCTTTTCATCATTCCTCCGCTCCGATTCGAAGAGGAGGAGGAGGAGGAGGAGGAGAGCGGGCCGGTAGATTCGAAGGGGCGAAGGAGAGATAAGATGGTAGAGCGGGATGGATGAGGTAGAGGAAGAAGGGGAGGAAAGAAGATAAGAAGCTTTGACGAAGTGGCAAAGTGAAAAATGGGGAAAGTAACATCGCGCTTAAAGAATTCGACAAAAGTGGATCTCCGTGGAACTCCTCCGTGGTAACGCGAGTTTCAATCTTTCTAATGGACTAAGAGCTAACTTTCTTAACAATTATCGCGGCGAGGAAACAGATGTTACTTCGAAATTCTGAAAATTCTCCCGTTTTCAAAGTCGCGAGGTGGAAACGAAGAATTGGAAGGGTCGGTATTTATTATCGTCGATTGGTCAAACATATTCGAGTAGCGTTTCGAGTATCTTTTGAATTAACCGAGATTGACTACAGTTTTAACAGAGGCCAACTCCGCGTCGAGTGTATTGCAAACAAAACGAAACGGTTAAAGTAGCGGAGAAGCGGCTGACTTTTCCATGTCGCAAAAAAAAAAAAAAAAAAAAAAAGAAAAAGAGTAGCTTTGAAGCAACCAATTAACGCAAATATTTACGTTCGGCGATAAAAAAAAAAACTTGGATTTAAATCTTTCCATTAACGCCACCTATTGATTCATTCGAATTTTTCTTTCCTCAAATAAAATCAAAACCGTGTCGAATTACTTCACTTATTTAAAGAGCATCAACGTTTGCGTCTTCGTTCGAAATATTCGAGGAAAAAAAATTAATCGATCGATGAGACGAAAATCTTAAATATCTTTTTTACGAGCTTTGTCTAACAGGTTACGTTCAATACATGAAAACAAAAAGTAAAATAAAAAAATAGAAAAAGAAAATAAAGAGAAAAAAGGAAAGGGAAATAAGTGGAAAGAAAAATAGTTACAGAATGAAACGCAAATAAACGATACGCGTCGAGTTTCAAAACAGATAGATACGCGAAACAACGAAACGAAAGGGGCGCGAGGAATAGATTGGAACAAGCAGCGCGAGATTTTTTAAAAATGCAGAACTGCAATCTGTCTAATGGATTCGATGGCTCGATCGTACACTCGTTCGTGCAAATATCGCGGACGTACGAGAGGGAAAAAAAAAAAAAAAAAGGGAGAAAAAATTGTCTGTTTCCAAAGCAAGCTTCTATTTAACCTCGAAATTGGCGTAATACACTTCCCGCTGAACAGATCGGGATCCCCTGTTGGCTAATCGAATAAACGATAGGAAGGAAATGGGTAGATATTGCTGTGTCTGGTTTTCAAACCGGAAGAAAATGGACGAGATAGCTTCAGGGTTAAGAATAGCGGGGAGAAGATTCGAGGGAATCGAGAAGAATTTCGATTTTCCACGGGATTTCGAAATTGCCTGGACTGCAATTTTTCGAAAGTACCACCGCCCTTTCCACCCTTTCAGATCTTCCTTCTAAAATCGAGATTCCATTTTAAGAAGATTTACCGTGGTCGCGTATTGTTTCGAACAGAGGGATCCCGAAACGTCGAGATTGGTACACTGGCTATTAAAACGGACAGGCAAACACTTGGGTGAATTACGATCATGCCTTGAATAATAGGGGAGCGACGTAGCGGTTATTAATAATGACAAACCGTATCACGTTTCATCCCGGGATGGCTTCGATGGATCGATGTTGTCGAACGGTAAAGTCGGATGAATCCTAAGATCCGATTGTGGATTACGGAGGCAAGTAGCGTGCGAGCAATAGTACCGTTTCGAGCAAAAGCATTCGTCCCATAAATGTATAACAAACCGATTGATTCGCGGATTAATTAATTGCAATTGTTCGCCTGTTATTATAGAGACATATTTGGGAACATTGCACGGATCGCGGCTCAATTTTTCAATACAATAAATGTCGCGCGTTCGTTCAGGGAAATTGTTCCAATTAATAAAAAATTCACTCGCACATTTCTCACGAATACGTATAACAATTATTCGACATTCGATTCGAACGAGTCTATAATTCTATAACGCAAATTTTCTCAACGCGCGTTTTCGCACAGTGAGTATAGAATCAGAATTCAAGAGTAATCACCTCGATATTTCCTTTCACGCGTAGTTTCCATCGAGCTCTCCTTTCCGAAGGAAACGGGTCCATCGAGGGGCCTCGAACCAGATTTTCTCCAAATCGACATATCATCCGAATTTCGGATAATATAATTCGCAGGAATGTGAGCCGGCCACTCGATTATCTTCTCCACGAAAATCGATAACCGTTATTAATTATCCTCGTTGTCGAGATCTTGATACACCGGTATCGCCGACACCTGGCGATACTTCGTAGTCGGATTGTACCGTTCGAGGATTTCGCAAACTGGCTCATTGGCACTGTCAGTGAAGCATGTTGCTGACCCACGTATCGACCACCAGGGGCTTCACGGGGGTGGATCTGCACAAGACGCACTGCACACCTCGCCCCACCCCTCGCTCCATTCTCCGCACCGATATTCCTTGCTCGTTCACCGCGTATTTACATCGTTCTTCTCCCAAAGCCGCCGCGACTGATACTACGCGTCTGTCCACGCGGCGTAGATCGACGAACGCTCGCTCCGCGTTCGTCAATAATATTTTCCTCTCCTTTCCTCCCCGAAGATTATCGATAACACTGATCGCTTTGTGTATATACACAGCCGTATTTGTTGAAATACGTTTCACGTGAAATGATACGAGGTCGTGGAACGAAAGTTTATAACAATAATATCGATACACTGCCAGTTTTAACGAACTATCGAGAGGTTCGAAACTTTTCTGGCTAAATCGGAAGCTAGGTGGATGGCAGTGTCACGGTACGAGGCTGTGGAAAGCTTCTTTTGCAAATGCTTGTTTCCAGGATAACAGGATGGAATCGGGGGATAGGCGAGGATAGGTTTGAACAAATGAAGTGTTGCGTGCTACGATTCTCGGAGATCCGTTATTGTCAAGTTACTTTTCTACGGACGACGTAGCATAAATCTCGAAGCGCAAGCTTTCTCCCGGATCTCGAAATAAAACGTTAAATTTTCGAGAGAGAGAAAGAGAGAGAGAGAGAAGTGGAGTTGGAAATAATAAAGCCTGGTATTCGAGGATTATTCTGTACCGGTTTAAGATCGTGATTTAACAACGCGTTATATAGCGATCGGTATTGGCATTGGCGCAGGTTGTTAATTTCGCGCGTGATACTTTTAATTAATTCATGTTAAACAGCCGTTTAATTGGCAATTCGATCGAATCAATTGATTGTTTCATCGATTGGCTTTCGTATCGTGGTGCTTCGACTAATTTGCGTTAATTAAATGAATTCCCCGGAATTAATGAACGCTTTTCATCACCGGTAACGGGACCGATTAAAATATTTTACGCATTAACGTAATCTTCCGCTTCGAGGGCTCTGTAAAATCAAACGTTTCTCAATTTTATTACTTTGATCTTCTAAAAATCGTATCCTCCTCGATGTTCGGAATAATACATAATTTAAAGAAGATGAGTTTAGAAATCTCTCTTTCGATTACTTCTTTTTTTACTTGTTGCGCGTATCCAGTTTTACCTGTCGCGATATTAAATTTTGCACCTCAAACGGTGAGAAGAGGATCATGGAAAGTATTTCCTTCCAATTCCAGAGACAGGTACGTTGCGATATTCCCAAATAGGCAGAGAGATAAACGAGCGCGTAAAAGTTATTGGACTAAAACGTAAGCGTAACGAAAGCCTCTCTTTCTTCGTCGATTCAACTCCTTGACGCGAAGTATCGAAGTTCGATACGTGGATGAATTGCATTCGTCGAGCCACCCCCTTGCCTCGCGCGTGAAACGATTGTCAGCGGCAGTCGAGCGTTAATCAGTCTTCAATTTGTCTCCACCACTGTAATTACGCGTCGATCGTTGTACAAGTCTCGTTGCGCTCAGGAACGAGCGCTTAACTCCTTTCCAACACGCGCCATCCTTTCCATCGTTCGCCATCATATTCATCTTGATCTCGAACTATGGTATTTCTTCTTTCCTAGAATCAATTAAATATCCATAAATTCATATAAGAAGCGAATTTATTAGATCAGGTCAAGTCAATCAATGGAAACTTATTCTTCAATTTGATTCACACGGTGAATTCGCGCTTCGAACGAACGGTCAACGAACGGACGCTGAGAAACACCTTTTAATAGCGGAATATCTCCGTTACAGCAAAAATATACACGGCGCTCGAAAAAGATCGTCAGCGATCGCGTTTACAATTCGAGTCTTTGACGGCGTTTATTGAATAAAAAAAAAAAAATTGACGATAAAAACAAAATATCGATGCTACGTTTCCAGAGCAACTCGATGTGCAGTAATCGCTCCATCGCTCGTCATATCGTACAATATACGATATTTTATGCAAAGCGACTATAGTAGCGAAAAAATTGAAATGTTGAAATCCTTCGATTAAAAAGCGATCGTCCTCCACGGAGGCGGTGAAACACGGCCAACTCGAGAAAGCTATGTTCTCGATTAACCTTTAAATCGAGGATCTAAATCTTTATCGTGGAAAGCCCGTGGACCATCCCGTTTCTTCTCCCCTTCACACTCGAGAATACATCGAGACGTGAGAATGGTAATAGCCAGGTACACTCATACCTCGATTCTTACATAATCTTCTGGAAAAGTTGGCCGAATCAATTATTTTGATACAAATCCATACAAATTCAATTGGATCTGTTTCAATCTTTCGTATAAAATAACATAATTTTTTTTTTTTTTTGGCCATATAACGAAACATTGTGAATCGAAAAAAGTACCATAATAAAAAAGAATTTCGTTGCAGCGAAATGACCGAGGTGTACAGCGATATAAAATAAATTGACAAAGGAGTTCTCAAAGGAAAAGAGGATAGGGCGATCGGTCGCGTGCGAATGTGTCGTATCTCCCTCGAGGTATCTGGATGATTCTGGCGGGCGAAAGGAGCCGCACGAATCCGTTCCTTGGTTTTCCAACCATGGTCACCCGAGGGAGTTCGGTAAACGTGGCAGGATTATCCAGTGGCAGAGTGGTGCGGTCGCGATGAGCTTCGTTCGAACTGGGGACGAGAAGAAAAGAGAAAGAGGGGTGGGAGGGGAGGGGGAAGCGAGGCCCTGCAGCTACTCCAGACGGTTAGCAAGAAATTAATTCCCGTTTAATGCAGTCCCTGGTTAGCATTGCAAATCTCGAGCGGGGCCACCGCGGCTTTTCCCGCTTTTCCCTCTCGGCCCCTCCTCGCTCCGTCTGGCTGTCCGTCTGCCTCCCTCCTCGTCTATCTCTGCCACCACTCCATCCTACAACCACTTTTCCTTCTTTCCGCGTATTAGGCAAATTTCCTCGAATTCGTGCCTTGTTCCACGTTCGAATTTCCACGCCCCAGGCGTCGACTGCCGCGTCGAGCTTTCCACCTGTTCGAGAGGAGACGAGACTTCTTCTGCTTGTTTGCCAATCGTTCGTTATACCGCGAATGGATTAGAAACTTCGAAACGAATGTTTCTCCTTTTCTTTTTTTTCTTTTCTTTTTTTTCCCCCCGTCTCTCTTTCCGAAGGTGGAATTTATTTAGGCGGGGATAAAATTGAATTTATCGATTTCATTCGAATTAATCAAATTCCATTCGATGAACAGGCGAAAGAGCGAAATTAAAACATTCTTCGAAGCATTATTAAAAATAATATTGATCCTCGATAGAGAAAGTTTGGGGATCGTTGATTAAACATTCCTACCGACGTGCCAATTAAAATGATAGATTGATATACTATACGTATATATATATATGTATTTCGTTTGTCGAAGTTTAAGTATCGACGATGGATCTTGTGGGGTTCCATAAGAGAATGAAAATTTTGCCTTGTTGAATTTGCCGAACCACGCTTTGAATGCATTAATATGGACGGGTTTAAAAGGAACTTCGATTATTATCATTGATTATACTCTTCGAGTTGAACTCACGCATCTTCGTTGTAAAGTAAACTTCTTCTTCGACGTTGTTTTGATCAAAAGTCGCGTGCTCGAGAAAGGAAAAAATGGAGGGAGGAAGGAGTACAAAACGAATTAAATAAACGATGAATTTTAGAGTGAAAAATTTTTGGAGAAATTAATATTTAAATTAATATTATGAATTAAATAATACTAAGTTTTGCTAATTGGAAGTGGGGGGAAAAAATAGGATATTAAAAGTATGAATAAATATGAGAAAAGTGAAGAGGGGAAAAATGGAATGGAATGAAAATGAAAAGAGAAATTCTTTAATAGATTCCTATAGGATTCGAAAGTGATAAAGGATTTTAATATTAAAAATCGCTCTTTTTACCGATATTAACGTTTTAAAATAATCTCTGTTGAATAGCGGCGAGATTATCTCGATATTATTATTATTATATTCGGTTGAATAATACGCCATGAAAACGGCGAGTTAATACAGTTCCCCTCGCATGACCATGAAAATGGCTCTCCGCATTATTAGAGATTCCGCGGTTGTCGCGTATTTTTACCGTCCCGGTGACCAATAATGTTCCATATCCCATTAACTATACACGTCAAGTGAATTTGCATAAAAACCAAATTACACGAGCGTGTGCTGGCCGTGTCGAGCCTGCCTCGTCGGCCTGTATCAAACATTGAATTTTACCTAGGGACTTTATGCCACCAACCATTGATAACGATTTCTGCGTATCGAGATGCTTGCGTATTAATCGTTTCCATTAAACGCGCGATATTCATTCGATTTCTAGTGGAATCATTGCGACCATCATTTTCGATCGTCTATGTTTTATTAACGATTCGTATCGGTGAATTATGCGCCAGACGGAGAATCGTTGAATAGGGAGAAAAAGAGAGAGGGAGAGGGAGCCAATAGTGGAACGAGAAATAAAATAAGGACGGTATATCGATCAGAGCGTGCATGAATAAAGAGAACGAATGAATTCTTTCATAAATTATTGTCTCCGAGATCCTATATGAATATTAACCCTACGATTATTTATGGAAGGGTGTCACGAAATATCCATAGAATTCGAAACGTTAGCTCGTTTCGATATATTCGAAATTTATGCGGGAGTCGATAAATCGATAAATCAATTTTACGTCAAAAACTAATTATAATTAATAATTATAGAGAGGGAATTAAATATTAAATAAATTTTCGACATCGAAAGCTGGCCGCAAACTTTAAACTGCTAGAAACAAGATCGTTACTATTCTCAAAAATAGAATAGGTATGGGTTGGCACGCGTGTAAAATCGATTTTACCAGCGGTCGCGATAACGGTTCGATACGATCTGGAAACGGTAACGATTATCTCGGGTAATTATCAACTTGACGTCGTTGAAATAAATGCGAATCCATTTACGTAACTTCCGCTTCAGGGAAGGGAACAAACTTTGGTATTTTTTCTTTTTTCTTTTTTCTTTTTTTTTTCTTTTTTTTTTTTTACCAAGTTTCAATAAACGGCACGATATCGTACACTCGCCTCTGGCGAAAGTTCTTTTCTCTCCTTCTCTCTCTCTCTCTCCCCCCCTTCCCTCCCCTCTTCCTCTCGAACTCGTACTCGCGATCTTCGCCGTGAGGGTTAAGCTTACAAATTCTGAGGAAGGGGGTTCGTCGAGAAAAATTCTGGAAAAATTCTCTTATCGAATCGATTGATCGATCAAAAGACTTTTCGACTTAAAGTCTTTAACGTATATATTAATAAGATTGATACAAGCGATATTTTTCGAGAAATAAATGTATCTATCGCGCAATTTATTTAAAACTTCATCGAGCCTTGTTAAAATTAGGAAAAAATTTTTAATTCGCTATAATTTCGAAGTTAATGATTCGAATGAACGATCGTTAGAACCGTGGAATCTTGTCTTTTAAAATGCATTCCGATTCCCTATGCGAGATATCGTCGCGTGAATTCTAAAAGGAGAGGGGAGGGGTAATTTTCGTTTACCATCTTCCTCGTTTATTCGGGCTTCTCCCTCGTCTCACTGACCTATCCAGACAAGTGGCAGACGGGATTTCAAGGGTGGAAAAAAATATGTAGGCCACTGTGTCACGATCCCATTCATAATCTTCTCACCGTCTTAGCATTATATAAACTTCGAGTCCCGGTCGAGATATCGAGATGAATGAAAAAGCATTTTCAAATGGCATTAGAGTTTCCTCTATTTTTATGAATGGATTTTGACGAGAAAATTCTTAGTTTTTTTTCCTTATCCTATTATACGATAAATACGAGTATAGATTCAAAGAACCGCGCTCTCTCTTAAACATTTTTCAATTAAAATAAATCTGTAATCTTGATTCGAGAAAAAAAAAAGATTCGTTTAAATTTAAGATACATTCAGAAATATTAAAGAGAAGCACTGCACAGATAATACTTGTCACATACGCTAATTCAAAATGGCGATTTGTGGATGCATTAGTACAGCTATAATAGAATATAAAAATTCTTTTATGTCTCATAATATGCTAGTTACGATTCGTAACGATAGTTTAATTTATACATGTAATTTTGTACTCGAGTAATTGAGATAATAATTGTATATATAACATACATCTATATTAATATCATATCAAAATAATTAATAGTTTCTTAAACGATTATCCTAACAAATAAAAATAATTTTTACGATATATTTGAATATTCAAATTATAACTCTTCCACGTAGCGTATGACGTCAACAATGTTGTCAAAGTGAAGATAAGACGGTTCTAGCGAAGCGTCCCTTTTACTCCTGCGCCGTCCCGCGAGACTTCTTTTCAACAGTGACCCGTACACACATTCTATACACCATTGTATCTTTGCGTCCATCCCTCAACAGGTCCAATCTCGATGAAGGGCAAATTTGTCGGATTATTTAAGGGGCACTTCCCCCGCAGCGAGGATCAAACCGTTCCATCATTATTGTTCTCCAACGATGAATTATGCGAAATTATTCCCCTCGAGTCAGATGCGTCGCAAACGGCGTTGTTGAAGGAAGGAAACGAAATCGAGGATTCGCCGAAATCGCGCAATTTGGTGGAGGAAAACTATTTATGCGGGGGGGTCTCGCTGGAAAGTGGTAGCACGCTCGCGCCCGTGGATGGGTGAATTCGAGCGATTCCGTGGTTTGCACGGAACACCGCCACGGAAATAGATAATAGTCACGATCAACGAGACGAATCGGCCGGGATCACGCTTTGAGACGAATTTGCCTCGGTGAATGGCTCGGATCAGCCAGACGCACGACACCCTTTATTGAACCCTCGCACGGTGATGCATCGACCGAATCACACTCTCGCCGCCCACGGAAATTTTCTTCCGCTCGTAATTATTGTACTGGCAAAAACATTTGTACAAATGTGTCGGATGGTAAGATTTAATTGGAGGCTTTTTCGGGCGACAGTGAGAACGAAGATTTAATTCATTTTTAATAAAATTGAATACTCGAATTATCGAATATCGTCGAATTTAACGTTACGCGATAATTAACGCGTTATAATTTTTTTTCTATTTAACTTTCATCGATGTTAGGAAAATTTCGCACAAAGTTGTTTCGCGACACAACGAGGAATTTAACCATTCAACGTTAATTTCACGATATTAATTTGACACTCTGCTGCGAAGTACAGGTTTGTACTTGATTTCGAAGCGGCATTCGCGTTGCAGATTAAATACGCGAACCATGAAGAACGAAGTTCCGGATCGGGCGGCGCGCTCTCTGAACTTTTATCAATACAGCGGGGCGAGCAACGTACTTTGTTTACTCGCCATTTGTCAGCAAGAACAAAGCGTGTAAATTAAAAGTCCTAATCGCAGCCTTGCAGGCTATTGCTCTCGCAACCGGGGCAAAAAGGAAAAAAAAAAAAAAAAAAATAAAAAAAAATAAAAAAAAAAAACGTACATCTGTGGATTTTCCATCGCTCTGCTCCTGACTCGGTCGCGATAAGCCCTGACGTGTGCCAGACACATTCGAGCGAGAATTTAAGAGCGAAGGAACACGTGAATGAACGCAAGGACGAATTCCAAGTAAACCTTTTTTTTTTTCCTTTTTCACTTGGAAAAAAAAAAAGAAGAGAAATCACGCTCGAATGTTGCACGCGAAAAAGGAAAAAAAAATTCGCGAAGAATCGATTCGAGCTCGTGCACGCATCGCGTATATCCATCCAATTTCTACCCTTTTAATGGATTTCCATAAAACGCGAGCATGAAAAATGATAAAAGTTGTACGAGGAGAAAACGAACCGAAAATGACCGATCTTGTTCCCCGTCGTGGAACAACGACGCCGATATGGCGATATGGCGATCGAGTGGCGCGTTATGGGGAAGAGAACGCGTGGAGATAAGTTTCTGGCCGGGTCATTTAAAGACCGCGACATAATTAATAGACGCGCGCAATTATTTCGGGCTGGCTTCGCGCCGGAGTGCATCGAACGTAGCGAGCGGTAACTTGGTGTGGCGGCGACTGACCGCGTAAACGCTAAGTGGCATCTGGTCAGTGCATCGAATTGATACACTCCTGTTCGAGACCAGTCTGACATGTGCAGGTGCGCGTACTATTAGGAGAGACTGTGATCGGTCACGTACGAGCTCTCTCTCTCTCTCTCTCTCTCTCTCCTCTTTGACGGTGAAACACGTGCATCGTCACAGCGAGAATTCGAAACTTTACTTCGAGTAAGCTTGTTTCTTTCTTCTGACTTTTTTTCAGAAGTGAAGTTTTTACGTGTGGTTTAATTTTCTTGATTTCTCGTCCTTGCAGAATTTTCGAGAGGTTCCGCGCCGAAACGGATTTCTAAATCTTATTTCCCTTTTCTTTTCTTTCAATTTTTAAAGAGAGGAATCTTGGTTTCGATTTCCAAAGAACGTCGATTTAATCATTGTTTATCGTTTGTCGAGCACGATACAAGCGTCTCTCCGCTTCGTATTTGAGCGATTCATAGAGAGCAGCAATAACGGGCGGAAAATAAAAGTGAAATAATTGAAAAGCTATTAAGTTTCCAACAACCTTGTTTTCTCTTGAATATTCAATATCCTCTCCTTGAACATCGAAACTCAACGGTTTAAGACTATCGACTGTATATAACCTTCCTTATTTCCGAAACACGAAAATGCGAGGAAATTATACCACGACAAAGTGGTATAATTCGCGACGTCTTCGTTTGCATACTTTGAAACATAATTGTTAAAGCGGCCGGGGCGGAAAGCAAGGAACAACGAAACGCCGCGGAGAGAGGATATTTTTACATTGCAGATTCCCATGCAGCGTGGAAACAAGGGGGTTGTTCGCATGCTAACGCGCGCCACGTGCTTTACGAGGATATTTATAAATTGCGCCGATCGATAGCGCGCGAAACAAGTATGCGTGTCCGCGCTCGCTTTTGTATCGCGTCGCCGGTATTTTCCTCTTCTTTTTTCTTCCCTTTACTTCGCTCCTAATTATAGACACAACTTCCTTTTACCCTGCTAATAATTATGATGAATAGAAAGCGTGGTAAAGGTCACGAGCAAAATAAAGTTCGCATGAGATTCTGCAATTTTTTTACTCGTGCGAAATTTAGTTGGTTGAGTAATAATAACGTGATTATTAAATCACGATTGCGTCTTAAATCTGTCCACCCTCGCGTTACCGATATCCCTGGACGATAAAGCACGGCCGGTCACAGGCAATAAGCAATCCCGGCAAAATCCCATTTGCGACAAATATGCGGTAGGCAGGGAGAGAAATTATCCGGGGAACACGAGCCATTTGGCGATCCTCGGCCGTGATTGTAATCAGGGATGAGAGCTGAGGCTCTACGTCCATCCGACGACATCTCAACGCGCCACGTCCTCTCCCACCACGCGTCTCCGCCTCGCCGATAATCCGATTAATTCATTAGCGATAGACGGTGATTACGTCGTCGCGCGTAATATCCATTGTGCGTTATCGTATCCTCGGGTATCGAAACGAACGATCGATCCACCCAATCGAAACGCGCGCGATCCCGAAACTCTTGGCCCGACAACGGGGATTACGCGCATCCTGATACAACCCTCCTACGTGCTCGAGGGGTTGCCTCCTTATAAACATTCGAGTCCTTAATTGAAGCGGTCGTTTCGACCAGTCGCCACCGCTTGAATGGGTAAGATCGCATTTGCCATTATTCATTCACAGAACCTCTAGTCTCTTACGTGTGTGTATATATATATATACTTAATATAAAATACTTAATATTCCATCTGGGTTTTTGCACGGTTACGATGCATATCTATCTGCTTACATAGCCTTTCGCCTCCCATTGTATCGGTATTTTCACCGTTGAAAATCGGCCTCGTTTCGTTACTCCGTTCGCCGACCATTAACATGAAAACTCGATTAACTGCGGAGTGGCAGCTGTCAAAACGGCGTAACTCCTGGCTGGCCCTCCACGCCACCCTTCTCCCAAACCTTCTCCCCCACTTACAAACCCCTCCGACCATATTTTACACGATGCCCACCCACTTCGTATCCACCACTATCGCTCGTGTTTTCCAACCGTTTCGACCCTTTTCACCGTACACACACCGGCCATCTAATCGTACCAATACACCTCCACCCCAACTATCATCCGCGTATTTCATTCCTAGCTGGAAATTGATTGGACAATTCGAATTGGTTTGAATTTCTGTTTGTACGGCACGAACGTTGTTTGCACCAAATGAATTATCTCTCTTTTTTTCCCCCTTCTCTTCTCTCGTTTTCTCCCACACACACAATCGGGCGACCGCGATATTATTGTTGGCACGATAAATTATTTAGAGGACGGAATT
The DNA here is from genome assembly GCF_048593485.1 of Apis florea. Taxonomy (NCBI): domain Eukaryota; kingdom Metazoa; phylum Arthropoda; class Insecta; order Hymenoptera; family Apidae; genus Apis; species Apis florea. The sequence continues at coordinate 2,238,291 of NW_028256416.1, read as the reverse complement.
CGATATAATTTTGAAAATATAATTATTCGTAAAGTTGCATAAATAAATGGTATCGAATTAATTCGAAAGAAAGTATATTAATTTTATCTTGAATTATTTATTCCTCTTCTAATTTCGTTTTAATGTCACTCTATATCCGTTCCGCGCAATCGATAAAATTTGAACAAATTCGAGTACAAAGTTCGAAATCGTGCAACACGGACTTGCTTCTATTTTACGGGATATAGAAATTCGTGAAGGTAAACGAAGGAGGGAAGACTCTTGCATTCGCGCTCGCTCCGAATAATATCGGACGAAGGAAATTCCAAGCGGACTGGCGTAAACACGATTTCACATCCGTAACCGTGCGCGGCCTGTATTTACGATTATAACCCGAATTTCGATTTAATGGTGGGGCGCGACCGGTATGATGGACGATTTCACAGCGATCTGCTATAAATGAGATTTGATTATTTCTCGCTATTGCCGCGCAAGCCTCGTCGATCACGAAAATAAACGCGTCGCGTTTATCAGCAATCTTGACGTTACAATAATTACGCGTATATCGACGGTGCAAAACCGTAAGTATTGTATTCTCTGTCGTGCGATTTCGCGTGATTCCAATGACACGGATTAAAATCGGCGAGAATATCGTGTCATTTTATTTGTAATCTGCGTATAATTAGAGCGAAGAGTATATATATCTCGTTCGAAACGAGATGGCAGAAGGAGCGTGTTTAGCACGACATGCGCGCGTAGAGAATTCTTGTGAATTATAGGGATACATTTTATCGATAGTTAACACTCTGGTTATCGTTCCAAGTTGAACACGAATGCTTCCAAGCGTTTCTTGATTCGATAATAAATACGATCAATTAAAAGTACGTATGGAAGGCAGGAGATATTAAACAATGGTGGCGGCAATGATACTTTTCTGCTTGCCATCTTCTAGGTTCGTTCCAACCACTTATAGGAAGTTAGAATGGCGCTTTAGTTGGTTGGCAAGCGTACTTTTCCAATTTATAATAATCCATCTGCGCTTGGAAGGCGTTAACGTGGCCATTGTTAAATCGTCTAGCCACGACTGTGCCGAAAAAATTCCCCCTCCCAGATTGATCCCCATCAATTTTCAACGACACGCGATTCGTTGCGCGGGTAATAGAGCGAGAGAGATAGCGGAAATCTTTTCTGGTGATGCGGGTAATAGTCGCAGATAGTCTGCAGAAATGCAATCTTGCCGGTGATAATTCAATTAACGCGATTCCAAGGATTGTCGGCGCCGTTGTCGACACGGATATATATATATATATAGGGTTGGGCGGATGCAAGGTTGGGGCGCAAATTATGGTTCCGCGGCAGAAAGTAGCGCGATCGATGGTTATAATGGGAATTTAATGGCCGTATGAAATCCTGTAAATACACGATCCTCGTCCTTCTCCACCCTTCGATCCTCGTTTATTTATCCCGCTCGTCGTCCACCGTTCCTTAATTGGACGCGCGTGAAGCTCACGCTTCCGCTCCTCGATCAGGTCTGAGATAATGGCCCTGGATGTTCGCGACAATTTCCTCGCCGCTTCGTCCCTGGTTTTGGAACAAGCGTTAACCTTTCGAAAGACTAGAATTCGCAATTTTCGGGCTCGGTTATTATTCGGAACGAATCGAACGAATGTTTAACGCGATATGAATCACTCCTTTCGAAATATTCGACGATTCGAAGCGGATCCGCGATAAAAGTTCGGGGGAAAAATTTGACGACGTAGGCCTTCCTCGTCCTCCCTCGAAAACTTCTCTTCGCAAAGTGTTCCTCGAAGAGTCACTTCAACTTCCACTAGGAGTTGCCGTAGAAGTAGAAGAATTTTTACCGATTCGAAATTTTCGCGATAATTGAAAGTTGATCTTCAACCTCGAAAGTTGCCCATTGCCCATTGTTGTTGTTTATCGATTCATCGCGAAAAGTTTCGAGGATGCTGATATAGGTCGTGCACGTTGCCGCCACCAAGTGCAAAGTTCCGAGTGCAGAATGCACGGCTAACAAGTTCCCCAGCGGGTGATGGGAGCGGGTCCCTGTTAACAGGGAGACGAAGGGGAGGAGATGGCGGGTCGTTGTTTAACCAAAGAGAAGAAAGGAAAGGAAGGGAACTAGGAGGTAACAAAGTTTCTCTTCTGATTCCTGAGTCTATTTTTTCGCGAGTCTTCCTTCCTCATGGAGATTGTCTGCGAGACGATTTCTTTCCAATTTTTTCCCTCTTTCTTTCCCCTCTTCTTTTTCTATCTTCATTATTATCGGCTACCAATCTCCTCCGTTTCGGATATATCGTTATACGAGTGGAAGGAATCGGTTGGAACACAACACAAGTATCCCGATCGTGAGGGAAAGAAACTTTTTCCACGTTAGTTAATGAGAGCGTTGTTAAACAGCCATGACACAATTTGAAACTTTATCCAATAATAATAGGGAGGTAATAAATAGGGAGAATTATTATAGAGTCGCGATGAATACCCGCGTTTCATGCGAACGGCCTGGATAACTCTATCTCTTTCGATTTTCTAATATCTCGAATCTCTCTCGGATTCGTTCTATTTTAAAATATCTTAGTCAGTTTCATGTCTCGCGAAACTATTTCGATGATTCTAGACTTCGATCCACTTCTCGTTCCTAGCGACAAATTTTCCATTGCCGGAAACAGTAGCAGAATAAAATTCGAGAAAGATTCCTCCACGATTGGACGGGAAGCGTTTCGACGTAGGAAAGGAAGTAACGACGTAGCACTAGGAAGGAGTGGAACCCTTTCCCTCCGGGACGGCAGCCTATCCGCTACATTTTCCAGGGTGTTTGGCATTTTTTTCCGACGGGCTACGGCGCCATCCACCGTCGCGATACACCGTGGAAACGATCCGTGTAATTCCCAGGTAACTTAGTGGAAAGCGCTGTCGACGACCAACGCCGGTGATTTATACGCGTTCAGCGACCAATGACGCGAAAAGATTACACGGTCGGGCGAGCGGGCTCGCGCGGCCGATTAGCAAACGGACGCATGCGCTTGCATACGCAGCGCAATTTTCTCTCTTGCCTAATGGCCCATAACCTTTGATTGGGCCGTGTTTACGTGGCGTTTTAAACCCTCCTCGTCCACCGCCCTTTTTTTTTTTTTTTTACACCCTCCAGATCTCGAGAGGAATAATCTCGAGAGAATAGTCGTGATAAATCGTCGAGTAACATCCTCTCTTTATACGTGTGCGCCGCTCTACACACTTTTACGCGTGAAACAGGAAAGAGTTCGCCACGATAGCAACTTCATTCCGCTCATTTGTGTCGAGGAAAGTTTTTTCAACGGGGCGAAGGAGAATTTTTTTCTCTCTCTCTCTTTGCCCCTCTTCCGGTTGAATTATCATTTCGCGAGGAAAACGGCAGCACGCGTCTGGAGAACAAACAGAGCCATAATTTTTCCCCGAGCACTTTTCCCAAAACTTTTGTCCGGCTTCGTGTTATCCTTTGTAACGCGAGCCACCGGTCGGACCTCGGCCAGTATATCAACTTTACCGTCTTGCGATACCGGCCCCCATCCATCCATATTCCGCCGGAACATCCGCAGTTACGCGGCTCGGTTTCCTTTCTTTTCTCAAGTATTTTCGTGTTCGCGGGATAGGGACGATTAAAGCCGATGATTTATATCGGTTCGTTTATTCGTTTAACGCTGAGAAACGATTGGGGGAGGATATCGAGGAATTCGAGAGCGTTATTCTCGCCAGAGATACGTCGTACTTCTCTCGGGAAAGTGTTTCCACGAATCACTTTATCTGTCTTATTTGATTCTTGGCCATTCTTCGGAAGAATGGAAAGAGATATATTGGCGGTGGAAGTCGAGGTGAGGGAGATATTCTCTATTTCGCGTCGCGGTGCGTTCAAGATTGTTGATGAATTGTAAAAATTGATCGAGAGAGCAAGGGAAGAAAATACAGACCTCGCATTTTCTCCTTGAAACGATTTCTCTTCAATGGCGTTTACATGTTTCGGGGTGAAATATATCGACGAGCAAACAATAAATACGCGGAGAATAGGTGAGATTGTTCTGAATTTGCTATCTACGTGTATCTCTCTTATTTGCATCTCTCTCTCTCTCTCTCTCTCTCCGTCCAAAGTTAATAAACTATTCGAACTATTCTGACTTAGTCTCGATAGACGATAACACTTGCTCTTGGTATGAATAATTCTTTTGTGCATTCATCGGCATTAGCATAAAGAGAGGAAGGGTACCTTCGGTATCCTTTTGATGTAAATTAAAATTCATCGGGTTACCGGCTTGTTTGCGAAAGGTATCCAGTTTTTGAAATATTAAATCGACTTTGTGGCTCGAATTATTATCTCTGATTATCGTTCGCGAGTTTCATTAATTTCTCGCTAATCTGAAATCGCGAGCTCGTTAATATCAATTTTAATATTCCGAAAGACGCCAAATTCGCTATACGAAAAGAGCTATGCGTATCCACGTTTCGCCATTATCGATTCACGAATATCAAAGAAATGTTAAAAGCTTGGAAAGATTGGACTCGAGGTACGAAACAGCGAAGCACGATCGTTCAATTTATCGGTGGGACCACGACGACCGCGTCTGTGACAACGAGCGTGTAGAACCGATTGCAGCCGACAGTTACGGACGCAAAGGGCCCTCGTCGTTCGCGATTAATCAGCGTGGACGTTTCGTAACGACGTAACAACGCAACATCTGCCGTATGCCTAGCCACTAGACGTCAGTTCGGCAACTACGATCAACAAAAGCGCCACCCGTTGTGCACGCGAGGTTCGCCGCATCGCTGTTCGAACGCGCTCGTTCTGCGAAACGGTGATGAGAAAAGACGATGCGGACGTCTGATCTTGTAGAATCCATCTCTCTACATAGTTCAGGATGTAGAGAAGGGCGAAGCTTAATTGATTTCACCTCCTCGTTTCGAAATTAAACAGCGAGAACGGAAGAATTTTCGTTCTATAATAACAAAATGAAGGAAAGGAGGGATCGTTGGCGGAGAGGGGGCGAAGAATTTTGGCTTCCGGTCAGAGGTTATGGCTTCGAATACCGTGAAGGTTTGTTGTTATATATAGGGTAGAGGTAAGAATCTCATACCTCTACGTAATTTCGTAGAGGTATGAAATTATGCTAAATATGGCATTGGATAAAGTGATTGGAACGAAAATATTAATCAGCTTTTATAGTTTTTACTGTAATGTAAAAAAAAAAAAAAGAAGAGGAAAAGAAGAACGAGTGAAAGAAATTTCATTCTATCCCTAAATAAAAGAATCTTAAATACTTATAATTCAATTTTACGTATAAGAAAAAAGTTATATTCGAGAAGTTTTTAATTTGCAAAGCTGCGTTCTTTCGCGGCTCAAAAAAGACCGTCGAAAAATTTAATTTTTCGTTGCAACGGTTGAAAACTCACATTTTTTTTTCCCCGTAGCGTGGATGAAAATGAAACGTGGATGCACTCGATTCGCAGTTAGCGCGGCAGCCGTGCCTCGTGGCCGTCGAGAATGGCGAAAGAATTTCGAATTTTCCTGTCCGCTGATACACACCTGGCGGACACGCGCCCCGTGAAACGAGCTGCTTCTCACGGGGCGCTACAATTTCCTGTTTTTCGAGCTCCACCGCGTTGAACAAGAACCGACGAGCAGTCCAAACTGTAACCGTTAACTGCACAGGATGCTTCCTTCGGTTAAAAAGTGTCCGCGAATCCTGAAATTAGCGCGTACACGTACGCGTGTATCCCGCTCGTCCCAAAAGTTCTGGCTGGATTGCAAAAAAAGCTTTATCGAGAGATAAAAGAAAGCCGTTAAATATTTTTACAACGAGTGCAACAACGTGTTCCAGAGTTTCGACACTGGGATTTAAATACTACCGCTGCCGTATATCGAAATCCTTTTTTTTTCTTTTTTTTTTCGAGTTTCAATTTTTCGCTCGACACGTAGCGTAATTTAGCGCGATTTTTCTAGAGTTTCCTTCTCGAGGTACGTTTTTAATTATATATCGTTCGAAAATAGTTGAGAATAAAATTATCAAGATTTTTATAAACGTTTCTTGATCACGTATTTTTTATACGTTGTTAAGTATCGCGAAGAGGGAGAATTTTCAGGGAAGCGCGGTAGCGAGGGCAGAAATAAATTAAACATTAGAGGAAGGATTCATTTAAACTTCAGACTGGCAACTAATCTACGGGCTATACAAGTTTGAATTGCATCTAATTACTGTTACTCGAAGGATTACGTGTTACGTATGCCTTCAGACTGTTGAGACTTGTTATTAACTCGTTACGCTTGTGAATAATATTATGTTTCTAAGATTGTTTGAAATGCTAATTGTGCTAAATTTGGAACGGTAAGAATACTTGTTGTCAAGAGGAATGCATAATTTATGATCGTGGAGTAGACCACCGTCGCGTGGTCCACGCGAATTTATATATATATATATATTTTTTTTTTTTTTTATAAATAGACGGGGAGGGGCGAAGTCTAAACAGAGATTTGTTTCATCCTCTAAATTTCATAACGAGCGTGTACTTTACTTTTGGATATATTTTCTGCTATATTTGCATACCATTTGCATCCTGTATATTTTTGCGCACTCGAATTCTCCATAAATGCATGAACATCCGAATGATGAATAATTGAACCGGCGTTAATAAAAGGCAAACCTCATCGTATTCATCGGATGCGTTTCGTGTTTGCGTTATTCATCAACAAGTGAACCGATTTGGCTAAATTTTTCTTTTTTTTTTTTTTTTCTTTTGGAATCACATCATTTTATAGAATCTCGTACGTTTCAACGATACGTCGATATACGATTATTCAACAACTCGAAATACCACGTACGTTCGAATAAAAGTTCGAACTATCGCTTTTTTGCACTCCTCCTCAAACTGAAACCATCTTCGTTACCATCTCTCTCGAAATCCTCTCAAAATCCATTCGCCCGTGTAACAAGGCGACACCTTCCGCTTTATTTTCCAGTTCCAGTTTCCAAACAATCGTAACGCAACGATCTGTAAATAAACGAGAATTGATATCGTGTTGTCCTACGAGATTTGTCTCCGGCAATCTTGACAAGTTCTTCAACCAAAGGACGGCAAACCAAACACGTTTTCGTTCGAGCAGTACTCGTCAGAGAAAACGGAAGTTTGCTCGCACCGGACGGACAACTCGTGCCGCCTCGTGGAATCCCTTGTCTTTTCACGGGAAATATCGATACACGAAGACACGGGACGATGATACACGCGACAGAATCGAGATCGAGTTAGTTAACAAAAATCCATTCCCGCAACGGTATTTACACTCTCCTCCTCTCCCCCTCTCTCTCGATTCTTTTCAATCGAGGATCACGTTGTCCAAAGGGATTTCATCCACTTCCCTTAGAGAAAATCTTGATCGAAGAAAGCGGAGTCAATTAAATCTCGACGTCAACAATTATCCCGGGGACATATTTCATCGGAAGGAGAGCTACAATTATCGTCCCCTTTTCAACCTTCTCCCCGCTGCTTATACACTTCTTTGATATATTACTGCTCGACGGAGAAGTGATATTTTCAACTCCGACCGACTCGAAAAGACAATCGTGACAATTCGACAAAGAACCATTCTAGAGAAGAAAACTGTGTGCCACGATTAACTTCCATTCGTCCCTGTTGGTTGGTTATGCAGTGGTGAACAATAAATAAGAAATATACGGATTTAGCTGAATGGATATATTTTGGTGAGTGTCGATCTACAAAATAACAACTGAAGATCGTGTATCGAAGACAAACAAAAGGGTACCAACTACAGAATAGTAACACTGCTAGCAACGTTCGATAATAAAATTATAGACAAAATTTCAGTGAACTTTATACTCTATAACAGTCCTATTTCGAGGGAGATGTATAGATCGAAGGATGAGGGATCCTACGCGAATGTAACAAATGATTGGTGTGATCGATAACGAAGCGATCACCCGATATCGGGATCTGATGCGAGAAAAAGAATCGACTTCCAACTTTTTCTATCCTTCCTCGGTTCCCCGATAACGATAATGACCGACTTCCTCGCTTCTCTCAACGGATGGACGAATGGACGTAGCAGGGCAGGCCATGGGATATATCCTATACGAGATAATCGCGCTGATTTAAGACCGCGCGCTTCCGACCACGCAGGAAAACACTTGGGTGTTAGGCACACACCTGGCCTAGGTGGTGTGTCAGCACGGTTGGCGTGTTCCCCGGTAATATTGGGTAATTTGCCGTAATTTCGCGCTTCCTTCGTCGAAACGCGTTTGTCATACATTCTTCTGCCTCTCGTCGTTTCTGACGTTGATGAACGAACATACGTCGTTATTTTCGAACGAACTCGATAACGATTATCTTTTTCCTAGCTTTTGCGAGCAACCTTCGATCGATCCTCCTCCTTCTCAGAAGTTGTCCTTTTTTATGGATATACACCTGGAAATCGATTTTTTCGTTGAAAAATATTCACTTCCGTCCGAAAAGTGAAGAATCTCGGGGAAGGAAGGATTCTAGGGCAAAGAGAATTTAAAGAAAAATTGGGATAATTTGGTGAATACGTACATGGAAAGTCACTTGGGCTCGTTCGAAAGCCAAATTATGTTAATCATCTCTCGAAAAGAAGGAAACTCAGCGGAGGTTACATTTCTCTGCTAGTCGTTGTTCGGTGGTAGATCGATAATCCATCCGGCGTAGATAACGAAAATTGTAAGCGGAATTTTTACACAGGGGTCTCGAGGCAGGTGACTAGCCTCCCGATACGAGTTCCGCATCACGAGCGGGGGTTGCGTATCGATTTAACGATGTGGATCAGCCGCCACGACGTGCTACTGCCATTGGAATTTATGGTCGACGCCGTATGGAGGACGCACACCCGATTAAGTTTGTCGAGCATACTCGTGGAACAACGTAAGCTGTTGCGGGTATTAACTTTCCTTTTCGCGTCGTAAACGAGAGATTGTTCTATATTATCGATAAAAACAAGAGAATGTCATCGATAAAACTCGCTCCTCGCACCTTATAGACACGGTGATTCTTCGCTCGCGAAAATTACGCGTGGATATCGGGCTTATTTTCGACACGATATTGCACAGATAGGTTTTGGTGTAGCTTTGATAGAATGCGAAGAGAAGGAGGAGGAGGAAAAGGAGGAGGACGAGTGGTCAAAAGTAATCTCGGCGATCTCGTTTCTCTCGCTCTCGACTTTCCACCGTCGATCCTTGGCCATCTTGATCCTTTGTTTAAAATTACCGTGTTTTTTATCAATCCACGAGATGCACTTCGAGATGCCGAAATTCGTTCCTCTCCTCTCTTAACGTCCCTGTATTATTTCCCCAAACTCTGGAAACAAACTTTGATCGCGATATAATTTTTGAAACGATACTGACAAGACTGGTTAAAAGAGGCGATCGAAAACTGTAATTTCGATCCTTGGGCAAAATTGGAGGAGAATTACCAAAGATGGAAATTTTTATCAGGGGAAATTTCCTACGTTACGTGGAATCTTGGAGATGATCGGAGAGAAGAAATTTCAATTCGAGAATTTCAATGTTCCACCTAGAACACTGTGTGGAGATCTTTTCTCTTGAGTTCGGAAAAATCTCGAATTTTATTCCATGATTTAGTGAAAGAAATGGGACTTTTATTGTCATCCCCGAGATTAGGTGGCTCGCAGGAGATTTGAAATTTCATATAACTCGTCGTAAAGGACGAACCAACCAAAAACGAGTTCTAGAAATCTTGGTGGAAGAGAGAGAGAGAGAGAGAGAGCGGAAGGGACGAGCATTCCTCTTGGAATCGTAAATAACTGATGGCACGCGTAATCCAGTGAACCTTTTCCCGCGGCCAGATAGCTTTTCAAAGATATTAGATGGCGTCGTAACGCGATTCAAGAGCCTCGCTGGCTAGAAACGACCGAGTTAGTCCTCGATATCCTCTCTCGTGGAGGCGCAAACACCTCCGCGCACGCACATCGTGGAAACTTCCGCGTGGAAAATCGGCCAATAGAACGCATACCGGTGAAATCGAGTCTGAACTGATTAAAGGTTATGCGTGTCTTGGCGTGAAATTGAATCGGAAGTAACGAAACGTTACGAGAACGATAAAGAGGGACGACGAATTGTAAATTTTTTCCCAATTTCCAATATCCAATAGTTATTTCGAATATCGATTTTTTATTTATGCGAGCGATGTAAATAAAAATAGAACGAGATGAGAAGAGTCGACGTGGAAGACAACTCGAGTCACGAATTAAAGATTTTTCTTTTTTAGAGAAGATTATAATCGTAATTCGACTTTGAAAGGAAAACTACTCATCCCTTTGCATTTTACCTTAATTAATCCATCGGATAAGCTTCTGTTGAAACGAATTGAAAATACATCGCGATTTCCATAAAAATTCACTAATCGTATCGTATTTACAATTATAAACCGATTTCTAAACCGAGTCGGCTTTCGACTAATCTTTCGATACGTAGCTTCGAAACTCGTCAAGTAATACATTACGACGAATAAGTTGGGAGCACGCGTGTTCAAGAATCTCGACCATCCGTGAATCCATCGGTTTAACAGTCTAAATGAATACGGTACTTGACGCAAGTTCGTGCATTCGCTTCGAACTTGCCGCATTCTCCGAGACTTTGCCCGTAAGATGACTCGGAAAACTTAGTTGGAAGGGTACTAGTGGGGACACGCGGTATTAATAAATACTAGATCTTGTTCGATTCCAAGTTTGAACGCGTATTATACCGTCTTTCCGATTCGAGCATACTTAAACGCTCGTGAAGAGAAATTTCGACGAACTTGGAGGACATATCTCTCGTTCGAAAAGAGAGAGAGAGAGAGAGAGAGACATTTAAGAAAATCGAAATTGGAAGAATCGATCGTGACGAATCTTTAATCTCTGGCGAAAAATTGAAGTTCGAATTTGATGGATCTTGGCCGCCGAGTATGCGAGAAACGATTCGAGGCGTTTTGGGTGCACGGGTCGACAATGGGGTGGCGACACATACGCACGCACACAAAGGGCAATGAGACGCGCGTGGAATCAAGTGACAATAGACGCGGCTGGAAATTGAGTTGGCACTGATTAGACATTGCGGGCGTGCCGTCATGCCGCGACGGTTCGTTGGAATCCGCTCCGGCATACTCGGCAACTCCAATTCCACCTTCAACCTCCGACCGATATTATCCCTCACTTTAAATCGACCTACCGTTTCCGTACTTCCCTTCCACCAACTTCGCGCCTTAGATGAACTGTGTCGTCCCAACTTCTTTCTTTTCCTTCTTTTCTTTCTTTCTTTTTTTTTTTTTTTTTTTATTAATAATACCACGTACGGATGGCGCAATTTATTCCGCTATAGAAGGTCGCTTTCGAATCGCGGAGCACGCACGTCAAAGGCGAGGAATAATTGAAAGCGAGGAAATAGTTTTGAATGCGAAAGAGTGTATTTCATCCGTGCGCATAATGGGGTATGATTTCATTTCCGGCGGGTAGAAAAGTTGGCCCGCTACAGGGGGTTCGTATATTACGGGTAGACGCATTCTTTACGAGCGGAGACGGTTTATGCATCGTCGTGAATAAGCGCCGTGTCGCACAGGCGTGGTAAAGTTGCACGCGTTTTACGGAGGTTGGCCAGGACGATCATAATTTCCCTTCCAATATTCTTTTGTTAGTTATATATATATAACATATACATATATTCGCGTTTTAGCGTCGAACGTGAAAATTTTTATGGCTGCTAAGTCCGAACGTTAGCAGCCTCTCCACTTCTTAGCAGCCGGTAATTTTCCTTTAAACGCTCAATTCTCGATATAAAATGTTAGTTAGAAAGTGGAATGTATCGAATATTGTCAGGTCGAATTTAAATACTGGTGGACTCGGTTACCACCGTACTCGGTCACGGTGTGTCTCTGTGATATTTGTGAACCGTATTTGCATGTTCGCATGTTCCCATTCGCGGCCACGAGATATGCATGCGCGCGCCCATGACAAGCGCGGCTTTTTATAACAGTTTAAACCCTCCTCCTCCTCCTCTCCCCGTGTATGCATCTGGTATTCTACGCGCGAGGGAAAAAAAAAAAAAAAAAATAAGAGAGCCCCTTGCGGGGGAAAAATAACGCGACAAATCGAACGACGCGACTCGTATAGAAATTGGTGGTGTGTAAAATAGAGAGAGAGAGAGAGAGAGGAAAAAATAAAAAAAATAACCCCCCCAAACCATCATTTTACATCGTTCGTGATTAATACTTCATTGATCGGCAATGTTTTTCAACGTTTGTTTACGTTATAACACGCGATCGACGTTTTTTTCTTTTTTTTTTTCCTCTGCGAGGCAATATTATCGTATAAAGATGAAACATCCCCCATGAATTTTCGAACGGTTTTTCTGGCTCGCAAACCGGATGGAAACCGATTATTTTTTTAAATACACATCGCCTACCGAATGTTTTTCGAAAATATCGAGGAAGAGAGAAAAAGAGAGAGAGAGAGAGAGTTCGCGCTATATTTGCGAAATGACAGTCGCGAAGAAAATATTATTGATATCGGTATCCGGTTCGGTGTTTCGAAAATTCCATATATTTGCCATCGGTTAATTTCATACCATCGCGCAATTTCCATCATCGCGCGCATTAACCGCGATTTCGATTCGAGCGATATGGCGGAGACGCAAGAATTGGCTGGTGGAAGCTTTGGGGTAAGATAACCCTAGTTCGAGGGTCGAACTCGAGGGCCGTTACACCGATAACGAAAATCCCTTTGCCTAAAACCAATGTCCTCCCCTAAAGGCCATCCTCTAAGGGGGATAGCTACTATTCTGCATACCATCCTTACGGAGGATTACACGGATTCGTACCCAGCCCACTGTGTTCATCTCCGTTTCCACTTTCTGTTAAGTATTTTTCATATTCGATGAGAGTCTGTTATCAGATATCTCGCCGACTTTAAAAATATTCGTTTTTATCCTGATTCGTAGCACGTGGAGATGTACGGACACTTTATTGGATAGATTTAGTAGACGATATTTCGTTTCTCCTTTCGCGCACGTGTCTCTCTCTCCTTGTATACACGGCTGCTCTCCTTTGATATAAACTAAGCCAGTAGTAAATAACTCGACTGGATTCCTTTGATGTTACGTTATTTGTGAATATCTGACAACAACGAGATCGACAGCGATGTCAAAGGAAACGTTTATCGAGAAAGAAGAAAGGATATTTCGACATCGTTAAACGTCGATCGTGGAAGAATCGAATTCGAGATTCCAAGTAATCTCTAGAAATCGAAATATGAATCGGGGGGGAATAATTAATTTAAAATGCACGCATTTCGCGAACGATCGATCGAAAGAAGAAGAAATCTCACGATAATCTATCGCTGGCACTCAAGTTTTCGTTCTAACGATCGCGATTCCTTATCGTCGCGCTCTATTCGAGGCGAAAATTCGCACAAACTTTTGAAGAAGAAAGGGAAGGAGTGGGGAGAAAAATCCAGCCTCCAATACGAAAACACGAGAGGAAGGGGGTGGAATGTTGCAGTGAATAGCGGGTGGCGCGACGTTCGGATTTCCTCGTATGTTTGGCGACCGTATTTTTTCCACGACACACAGCGGCGGCCCGCTAACAGAATCCCCAACTTTGGTACCGCGCCAAATTATTATCGTCCAGTGTGCTTTACATTGTGCCCGATCGGCACCGTTGCTTCGACGCCGTTTCCTGTAACCTCGTTCTCCCTCCGAATAACAAAAGGGTTACGTAAATTTTCGAATCGCTTCGAACATCACCTTGAAAAACCTTCGCCTGCGCGACGAGAAACTTGGAGCATCGCATTTTCCACGTTTTCTTTCGAGTTTCAAATTTATCTCGATCCCCCGTTATTAGTTTAGAGGAGAAGTCGTTGTTCAAATATATTACCTAACGCAATTTTCGTCGTTCGAGAAGGAAACTAAAACGAAACGAATAACGGTGATAATTCGTCCCTGAAAATAAATACGATTATCCGAAAGAAAATCGAAACGAGCTAGCGTACGTAATAATACAGGATGAGACATGATTGGAGGAGAGAAATGCACAATGCGATCGAAGGAAAATCAACGCACGCGTTGTTTATCGATTCGACAAATTCCCCTCTTCTCGTACTTACGTCGAGTGTGCATTTCGCTACAAATTAATTCCTGCTTATCAAGGGAACAACAATCGCGTGCCATATTTCACGTGATCTGATATTTTGCAACGCCACCGTATAAACGGCCGCGTAATGAACGGCGCCCGATCGTTATCTCATAATATAACCCGCAATGAGATGCAAAACCGCGCGCGGGAAAAGAAATATTTAACTTTGCTTCCCTGACCGACACGGAGTTATATATATATATATCCGGCCTCGCTTCGCGAAACTGAATTCGAAACGGGGTGGGGAAACGAAGATAGCGAAGCACTTTACATGGGCAGAGATCGCGAGATAGATACAGCCACGGGATAATTAATCGCGGTCGGTCAAATTAGAGATAGGAGAGAAAGTCGTAAAATAATCGTTCGGCAAGCGATATCTCGGATATTTTACCAACGAGTTGTGCGCAATTTTCAAAAAAAGGATCAAAATTTCGAGATAAAAATCTCGAATTAACCCTATCGCTACGAACCACTTCTCAGAAATATGCACGAGAAATATCGTCAGCGTTTACAATTTGAGTTGCTTCGACGGTGTTTATTGAAAAAAAAGTTGATGATAAAAACAGAATATCGATGCTACGTTTCCAGAGAAAGATATCGTACGATACGCGGCATCTTATGCCGAGCGAAGGGTTAACGAGCATTCGCACGATAAGAGGAAGAGGCGCTTTATCGATAATAATTTTTCCCCGATTTCCCTCGCTAGACGACGATAGACGAAAGAAACAACGTCGAACACGTTTCATCTTCCCCCTTTTCCTACCCCTGAGAATAAATTACGAGCCCTTCCATCGTCCCTTTTATTCATCCCTCCTCGCCCAGTAAAGTCAGCTTTCGTAGGCGAGAAAATTGGCCTCGTTACACCGGCTACGTTTCAATTCCCGATACGGCAAATTTGCAACGTCTGTCTGCGTTGATTCAGTCATCCTGCTTCAACCGTGTTGCGTGTACGTCTCCTAACGATTGAATTTGGATCGGTGCAACTATATACCATATCCAGCTAACTCGTTACTGGATTAGGAATTCCTCGAATCTCTCTCCCTCCCTCGAAAGGACGCGCGTGCATCCTCTCTTCTTCGTATCACGTACGTACTACGACGAGAATACACACCGAATCGTTTTCCGTCTTCCCTGTCCTTTATTCAACCTTGCTTCGTGGATGTGGATTTTCACAGTGCGACGACGGGGGCTGGCTTGCCGAAAACCTGTGTAACTCGGGAAACGTGATGCGGCAAAACGCGGTAGAATCGCGACATTGTGCTCCACCATGTCGAATACGATAATGATTCGGTTGTCGAAATCGTATCGCGATACCACCACTGTTGAGGGCGATGCAGACGTGGCACGATTGTAAACTCAGAAACGATCTTTGTGCTCTCGAGCCTTTGTGTGTAGAAGCTGTAGAATGTAAATTTCGGATCTTTCGAAAATCGCGAATTCGAGCCGCGTATTTATGGAATCGAATTGGAAATTTAATCTCGACGCGAACCGTTTCACAAAGTAGTAGTTTCCAACCTCGTCTCGTCGAGGGATGCCTTTTGTATCTTATCGGATACGGTAAATGAAAAAGAAAGTGGAGCGAAGGTCAATGTCGAGGAAAATTCTCTCCTCGAAGAGAGAGAGAGAGAGAGAGAGATGAGCATGGTGCACGCTTCCTACGATTTCTTAGAAACTTATCCGATGTTTACCGCGATAAATAAGAGTTTCGTAACGAATTTATCGCTAAAATCCTCTCGGATCTTCGAGAGCGAAAGTTATCGAGGATACGTTTCGACGAGAATCGGCGATTCGAGTGCAATTTGTAACAACGGTGTTTATATATAGATACACCCCGATCAACAAACCCATATCTCCATTTCGAGCAATGAACGATATCGCGGCACGAAATCTGGTTCGTTGTTTCCGTCGATTAATCGTCCGCGCTCCCGACGAAGAACGATGACCGTAACTCGACGATCGGCTATCAACTGTGGCGATCGATCGAGGCACTCGCGAGGTACGAGGCATACAATTCATTTGCGAACGGATAAGATCGGGTTTAGAGGCGGCGCGTACCTCGAGCTATCATCAGCCGCGCCACCACCTATTTAAACACGGGAGTTAAGCATCTGTTGACCCCAAGTTTCTAATTTATTTACTCGAAGATTCGCCGCTTTACTGCACGTAAGGATAAAGTTGAGCTGTAACACTGTGGACTAGGAAACATTCTTCTATAATAATCGATATTAAATTCAGAAGTTTGAACTAAGTCTGATTCACCTTCGATCGAATCAAATTTTGATTTATATTCGATTAATAAACTTATTATTTTGATAATTATTAAATTCTTAGGAAGAGTAAATTCTTAAAAATTAAGAATTAATTTCAAATGAAGTTATTGTTGGTACTAAATCGTATTGAAGCTATTATAATTGCATAATATTCACCCTTCAAACAAATAAAATGGAATAAACTCCAATACTTAAAATTAATAATATTAATTCAAGGATATAAAATATTAAACCGGTTTTGCAAACGCCGATAAACGCTCTTTCTTAATAATTCGTAACAGGGAAGATTCGCCTCGATCCATCATTTTGTTGGATTCGAATTCGATCTCGAAAAGAAGGGAAAGATTTAATTCCTCTGCGGAATCTTCTTCTTCATCCAGATAGGAATAATATTTATTTAAAGAACCACCCTCGAATCCCGTAGCAAGCTCGAATGATTTTTTCCTTTTTTCTTTTCTTTTTTTTCTTCGGCTCGTTGTTCCTCGAGCGCCGTGAACCCTCGCTGTAAAATAGCAATCGACGATCGTGTCGTGTACCCAATTATATATGATTCGAAGCGTCGATCTCCCGACGAAAATAAATAAAAAAACGAATCGAGGACGGTGAAAAGTGACGATGAGGTTGCAACGCATGGTTAAAACAGCGAAAATTTTCCCGTAATATCCTCAAGTCCGGAGACGCTTTGATAAATGGCCTTTCGCAATAATTGTTCGCTCGGGAAAATATACGACTATACGAGGAAGGTGAGCAGAGGAAGGTGGAGCGAGAAAGCGAGGACGTGTAAGGTGCGCGAAATTCTTTTTCTTTTTTTCTTTTCTTTTCTTTTTTTTTTCTTCTCCTCTCTTTTTTTCGAATGACCAGGTTTATGAGACAGGTGTTACTTTTACATCCCATTAATAATTGTAATCCAACAATGTCGCTTTTGTGCCCGTTTCCCATTTTAAAATTCATTATCCGTCCGCGTTACAATTGAATATTTCAAGTTTTCTCATGCCGGAAGACCCATTTTTCCATTTGGTAAATAATCTTCTGGCCTGTTGAATTGTTTATGTTACAATGAAAAATACTCGGGGGAGACGAGATTAATTAAGCAAACGCGGGCAGCAAAAGAGAAACCGACCTCTTCGCGACTACCGCGATTCTTTCTACTTTACGCTTCCCGATTTTATTACATTTCTCCCTTTTTTTCCCTTTTTCCCCTCTTCTTTCCTTCCTTCTCCTTTTTTCCCTTTCTTTTTTTTTTTTTTTTTTTGCATTTTTACGCAGAGGCCAGCAGCGGAATGGACCGACGGAATACGAGCAAGGCAGGGGGGAGGAGGAGGAATTTTCATCGTAAAGCGTCGCAAAGCGTGCAAAACGCGTGACACGGCTACGTCTTATTCCGCCTCCTCCAATCCACTCTCGGAATCATTCGACATTTTTTACAAGCCGCTTCTCACTCGACGGATATAAAAATTCAATTGCTTCTGGAAAAAGGAGAATACCTACGGTGTCTCACCTATCTGGAGCGGGCACAGGTTGGCCGATTTCCAAGTCGAAGGGGACGAATGCTACCAGGATTTTGCTTCTCTCCCACAATTTTTTTTTTTTTTTTCCATTTTTTTGGGGAGGGGAGACGATTGCTAGCAGCATTATTAATTCTCCCAATGAATTCGTTCCTCGTTTCGTTTGTTTCGTTCGCGTATACACTTCTCTTCGATGATTTATTATTATTATTATTATTATTATTATGATAATCGTTTCAATCCGTATTTGTATATTAGCATGTTGCATCGTTATGATAAAGCTCGCGTGTTTCTATATCTCCCCCTCCCCCTCCCCTCCCCCCCCCTCCCACTCCCCCCTCCTCTCCTTTTTTTCTTCTATATATCTATATAGTTTTATCGATTGAAAAGGTGAGGTATTAATTTACTCGACATTGGTAAATAAACGAAATTGGCCCGAATCGATGGGGCTCGTACAGGTTATACTCTGAAATTCGATATCATCCACCGTCAATTTGTATATAAAAATTGAAAAGAAAAAAAAACAACAACAACAACAACCGAGGAGTAAATATAAATTTCAATAAATTTTATCGCGTGTTCCGTGAAATTAGTCACCGAGATACGCTTAATAAAATTGGAGGGGAAAAAATGGTGTTGTGTTAGCAATACCACGAATTTATTCTTATATCGCAAAATGATACTCGTTGAGATGATACTCTTGTTGTAAGATTTAATCTAAAACGAACAAACAAACAAACAAACAAACAAACAAACAAGCAAGCAAAATTTGTATCAGATCTAAATTCGATCCTTGAAACACAAAGCTAAACATAATCACAAATTGGAATTTTAAAACCTAACCTGAATCGAAAACTTAGTTTTAAACTTTGATCGAAGTTTGTGTATTGGATTCAGAATCGGGTTAAGAGTCTGGGTTAACCTTCTGTTTGAATTTAAGGAGTTCGATTAGGTTTGAGCTAGGGTGGTTTGAATTTGGGGATCGTGAACGCGAGTTCAAATTAGGTTTGGGTTCGTATCGAGTTTTGATTTACGTTTAAGTTTAGAATCGAGTCTTATTCAAAAGGTGACTGTATACGTATATACATATACCCGCAAAGTTTCTCCGCACAGTTTTCTTCAAACGGTCGATCCGATAAAATGTCCGAATAACACAAGGGTCCACAAGGGTAAGATTCGACGCGTATCCAAAGATTATGTAGATAAATTCTCGATGGAGAAAGGTAGAAAATGGTAATGAGGTGAAGAGAGAGAGAGAGAGAGAAAAAGGACGAAAAGAATGGAAAGTGAAGGCTGGATTGTGGATGAATATGCGTGGTCACGTGCCGACTATATTATCAAATCGTCGAATCGAATTCCACCAGGGAGAGACGGGAACACGTTAGACGCGTTTCCGGGATTTATTTATTCCCCTTCCTTTCTCGAATTCGCGGAGAAATATTACACCTCGAATTCGTGAGTTTGATCTCTTCTCCGAGTTGTACGAATTCCAAGTTGAAAATATTCGTTAGACAATAATTAGAAGGGAGAATATCGCGTCGAGAAGTTTCACAAGTTCAACGGAACGAAATTTAGCCGAGTGTAATACAAATGATACAATCCGGAGGCGAAAGGAGAGGGAGGGAGAGAGAGAGACGTAACGTCGGCAAGTGTAAAGTGTAGGTGCAATTCATTTTGTTTATCATTCCGCAGCTAAGCCAGTTTGCGAAGTTTCGACTAATCCGTTGAGACTCGTATGGCTGTTAATCACCACACGGGTATAAAGAAAAGCGTGATTTATCTCTGGAACTAGGAAAACTCGCAAAATTTATAAACTATCGATCATTGTACGTACATAGAAATTTCGGGGAGGGCAAATTTTTTTATCCTTTCCCTCTCACGACGAATTCCTTCATACGAATTACAAACACTTTCGCTAATTCCAGTTAAATTCGCCGCGATTAAATCGTAATTGGTCGAGATAACGCAAACTGTTTACAACAAGTGGCGCGTTGTACTCGAAACAACTCTGTGAATTGATTTCTTCGTGTTTAATCCGTCGCTCCGTCTTCCGGATTATTTGGACCGCTCTCGAGTAGTTTTCGCGGATTAGGGTTTGGAAAGAAACGGCGGGGCATGGTCGAAACAAGGCTTCTCGATAAATAAACTCGAAACGAAAACGAAGGGGTTGGATCGAGGAGTGGCGAGAGGAGAAAGAAGAAAGGTAATCGCGAAATGGTGGAGTCGGGAATGAAATGAAACGGAGGCTGTGTTTAAGAGCGAACTGAATCAATAGCTCTACCCTGCGACCCGTAGGCCAAAATATAGGTCATACCACGATCCCTTCCTCCTCTCTCTCTCTCTCTGCTCGCCCTCTCATCGTCTTCCTTCCCCTCCCCCGTTCCACGAGTGGAAGGTATACGGTATATTATTGCATCGACACTCGGTTGCGGCGCGCTCGTTGTCCGCACATATGCATTTTTCATAAATAAATTCCACGGATCCGATCCTATCGGATTGCTTGTATACGCCCTGGAATTACGTATTTCACCGCGAATTTTAGCAAATTGTCGAGAGCTTTCTAACGCGCCGCGATAAACCGGAACGACTCCGAGTCGTCGCCCCCTTTTTGACCCCCATATCGTTTTATGACAGGATTGACCCTTAGCGCTAGGACGAACAAACACGAGTACATCATGTGACGCGTATTCCTGTCGTACGTACGTATCCTTTCGTATATTTCATCGATCAGATCGAATCGTTGTGTTCGCGTAATTCAATTTCCTCTCTTCCCTGTTTCTACTAGTGTTATAACATTCGAGACATGGAGTAGCCTCGATCCGAAAAATCACGTAGCGATAACGAGTTTAGCAGACAAAGGTGAAGACAAAGATCGACGAAGCTATTCCCCTCCGGGCGACAGAGGGAAAGGAGGGATGCTTTCAGGCGTCCGACACTCCGAATCCATCCTCTTTCGATGTCTCTTTTGTCGCGGGAGAAAGTTGCGATTAGTCTCACAAGTGCGATCCTCTTTTGAACGTGACTCCAGGCAATATTCATCGTTCCTACTTCCTTTTGACGTTATTCTCACTTTGACGTTTCCCCCGGGCGCCCCTTCTCCACTCCACTCCCTGTTTTTCTCCTTTAATTATAACCCGAAACTGTTGTTCACAAACCCTCCGTCTTCTCGATACTTGCCGAACGAGAGAAACGAAAGGAACCACGAGGTCTTCTCCGCTTCTTCCGAATAATCTGCCTCGTTTCGAAAATTCGCGTGAAAAGGAAGAAGAAGAAGAAGAAGAAAACAGCGGCAGAGTAAAATTTATTCATCTATCTTGCGTTCCTTCTTCTAAACATTCATGAATCGCCGGTATCGCGATTTGCATCCCGAGAATAAGGAATTAATCCCTTCGTATCTCGCCAAATATTACAAATGTTACAAATTTACATTCCCGCAATCGTGCACCCCTTCCGAAACTTTAAACTTTCACCAAAGTTGAAGTTGATAGCGATTTGCATTCATGGGGATTGGAAACGAGTCCGCAACCGAGAGCGCCAACTAACTTCTTTCGCATCTTCCTCTCTCGCCTTACCCACTTACGAATACGTAACCAACGATCAAATTTTTGTTCCAGCAAATATCGATCAACGAATCTTCCAACGTTGTTTCGTACATTTCCAGATTTAATAAATCGCCGCGAGCATCGGTCGAAGCAGGCATGAAAAGTTAAACGCGAGCCAACGGCACGGGCGATAACCGAGGAATTAACGTGTTATTTCCTCGCGGCGAGCGTAGGAGGCAATCGCGTGGCCGGACGGTAAATTTATCCGGAGAGAGGGGCGGGAAAACGAGAGGCCGTGTAAAAATAATTGGCGTTATTGCGGCTGAAATAACGAAAAAAAAAAAAAAAAAAGGAAGAAGAGAGAGCGGCGTTGGAGAAGGGAAAAAAAAGTTTTCGCGGGCGAAATACGATTGGGGGATGAACGGGTCAAATTAACGGTTAACAAATTAACGGTGTCGGGTGGGCGCGGAGGGGAGAAAACGCAAAATTGCCGCAGCCCATGGCTTCCTAACGTTTCCGCTCGATTGAAATACGCCACTCACCCGTACGACCGTTTCCACGCTTCCAATAGCAGCAAACCTATTGATTATCCGCTCGCGTTCCTACCGCGCTGTCCATTTGCTAGCTGATTCATTATAATTGCAGCGACGAAATGGGCGGCCGGTTGGTTGTTCACGCCGCGCTTGTTCGAGCAACGGCTCCGCTTTACAACTATTATCGTCCCGCTTCGCGTCATTTTCTTTCCATCCTCAATCCCCCTTCTTTCTCTGTTTTCTTTTTTTTTTTTTAATTTCGTTTCGTTTCTCGGAATATTTGTCGATTTCTCGATTTCGGGGAATATGGGGTGCTTTTAAACGGTGCTTCCGTTTCGGCTGGCCAATTATCAATCGTTCCATTATTTCTCACGAACGCGAATGAGTAAATGAATAAACGGGCGAATATTTGGCGCGGACAATCCGTTGGCGTGGCTTACCGTTTAACGTTGGATTATTAAAAACGTCGATGAGTCTGTGATCTTGCTCGGTTGATTTAAGGGCAAGGTTAACGAAGTGTCGTCGAATCAATCGAACGTTGAATCCGTTGTAATTTCAATCCTCGTTGATTGAACGAGGCACAAAGCCGATTGTCCCGATCGGTTAAAATATTTATCGAAAACGCGCGCAATTGCGAGGAATCGTAACGCGGAGACACGCGCGTGTCGGGCCACGCGTGATGAATATCATTACCGGATCATCATCGTTATTCGCGATTGAATATCGTTCAACTAATTATTCCCTGATACCAAACATCCAAAGGTATATTCAACGGATGGAACGTCGTAACGCGTCGATTTCTGCGGTTCCTTCTCTTTTCCATTATTAATTTAACCGATCGATATCCGCGTTAATGAATACTTACGAACAATGTGTTTACGCGACGCGATTTTTCCTCGCCGCCCCCTGCGATTTTAACTCGCGCGCGGTGACCCACATCTCTCCCTTTGATTAAACACGCGGTGTCAAATTTCTCTCTCTCTCTCGAAATATCGGGCGACCGATATTTCGCGTTTCGACGAATATTTGCGCGCAACGATACCGACACGGTTCATCGTCAGATGCCCTGCCCCCACGGTGAATTCGCCCATTACGAGAACGCAATCTCGTTCGTTGAATTTCGTTAAATTTCGAGACACTTTGTCGGTCGCGTCTCCTCGATCAAAAAAAAAAAAAAAAAAAAAAAAACGAGGCTTCGCGTTAATCGAGACTCTGCAAATATACGACTGACGCGCGCGATTATCGATTTGCCCGCTCGCCAATTTTCTCCGCGGAACAATGACACGGAATAATGAACTTTGTGCAACGATTCCACGCGTGTCCACTTCTATAATTAATCGATACGTAAACGACTCGATATCAATATGTCGCCGAATTACGATTGGCTGTTAAAATTATTATATATTCGAAAAACGGATTGCGCGTTGTAAAATTTCAAGCAGCTTCGATTGAAATCGGCGCTTGGAACGTGATCGGCCGAGATTTCCTCGATTTCCTCGTGGAAAAAAATCATCGTTAACGATGACGACACGTTTTGTTTCGGCCGAAGGGGATCGAGGCAAAGGATCGCCTTCCTCCTTCATCGACACTTCATTAACCGCATCGATGGGAAACACGCGAGCAGTTGTTAACACGAAAGCAAAGGAAAGCCGGTATTTTGCTCCCCAGATGAAATCGTGAAACGACGTTTGATCACCTGCCCATCGAATCATCGAGTAATTGCGCTGCGATATCGTGGGTAATTAGTACCCTGTCTAGGGAAATTACATCGTTTTCCGGAGTATCATCAGATCTTGTACCACACAGTAGTTAACGCGACTCGAACGATCTACGTACAATTATGTATGATACGTGTCGATACACTGTATATTCGCTGTACACCTTTCTAAGGCGAAAACAAGCACAAAAATATTGATATTTAAGTTTTGCTTCGGATAATTCACGCCGATAATTCGATTTAACGTTTCTTCTTTTCCTAATCTACCCTTCTTCATCCCTAAATCTTGGAATAATTTATTAGCTTTTGTTCGATCACGCTTGCATTGCGTACCTTAAATAAACACGTTCGAATGCACACTCCCGATACTTGCGTGGAACAAACACATCTCTGTTCGAGAATGAACACGTATCCTTTTAATACAACAGCTCCTCCTTCTAGAAGATATTTTGTTTCTCTAGAAATGGATCCTCCAAACGTAATGAAACACGACGTGTCTCGCGCGTCCTCTCGATTCTCGCCTCGAATATTCCACCTCGAAGAGCTCGAGTCAATTCGATCGTTAGCGATTTAACGACGTAACGTGGTCGCGAGGGGGGGTGTAGGGAAGGGGCCCCTCTTATATACCAGTCCTTATCTGCTCGCCAACCCGCTCGTTGTTCTTTTTGTTTCCACTTTCCTCTTCTTTTATCGAGGCATGCATTCGAGGCATTGTTAGCGCGCGGCCGAGCCTTCCTTTTATCTTCCCTCCTGTTATTCCCTCCTGCTCCGTTCCCCCTCCCCATTTCTCTCCTTTCCCCCTTTTGTCTTTATCCACTCGTGATAACGACGTTCCGTTGGTATCAAATTGATCAGACGAGACGCGCTTTAACGACGTGCCGCGTGTGACTGTGCCCGGGGTGTAGCCAAGCTTCGCTTCATTCACGATCGACCTCCTTTCGTGTCCAACCTCCTCCCTCCTCCCCTCACTTCGATCGCGAGTAATTATGACGTGGCGCTTCATCTCTCCGTCCAACCACCGCCAACCACTTCGAAAAACCGAAAAACACTTCGCGTTTTCTTACGCGAGATCTTATCCCGCGGGTTCAACGCTCGGTGAAACGAATCGCCCGCGAATTTTTTCGACTTTTTTTTATCCTCGCTTCGAACGTGGTAGGATGGAAATGTCCCTTCTTCCAGATGACTTCTATCTCCGAAACGCGTCGGTTTCCAACTCGATCGGTTAATCGACGATAAAAGGTAGAAGGTGGATAGAAGAAGCTTGAGGTGAGAAAGAGAATAGGGAAGCAAAATAGGGATCGTTGAGAAAGACATCTTATAAGATGAGAAAATACCGTGATAAAATGCGGAGGAAGAATGTGTATCAAAATATTTGCCTCGCTCGTTGCGGTTTATTGAGAAAACATATTCGATATTTACATGTATAAAACGTTCTTGACCGCAATTTCCGATGTGATAAGCGACAACGGAAGGCTTTGGTACGGAGAGGAGGAGAAGCCGGGCGAACGATAAGGTGTTTATAAACAGGTGACGAAACGATGGCCGATCGATCGATCGGGCAACGATCAATATCCGTCCTCGGCCGAGTAAGGGGAGACGTAATCTTGGACGTGTTGTTCCTGTTGCGCCTCATCTTGGCTATGATCGTGAACCCTCGGCTGGCCTTGACTGGGCCCGATGTGCTCGTTTTTCCCGCAACTGTGCACCACGGCGTGAAATCCATCCTTGTCCGCCCGATAACTGACCACCCGGACGCTACCGTTCGGTTCCTTCACGCTGTATTGGCCGGACACGCTGCTCCCTGCAAACAGAAAACACAGAATGGACAGAAACGATGAGATCGATCCTTCAGTTTCTATTTATTATTGTATCGAAAAGACCGAGTTGTAAATGTGTCCGCGTTTCTCTTGATCTTAATTAATTTTGGTAATTTCAGCGATCCTGATGGACTATCTCGAAGATCTTGGGTGAACAAAGCGAGTCGAGTGAAACGACATCGAGCTTATTCGAAACTATTATTTTCTCTGTCAAAACCAGTCGAATCGAATTTATATAATGACGATCAATTTATAATTGCTCGAATAAAATTTCACTAATAAGACTCTCGAGGCAAGTTTCGTAGGCAATCGATGATTACACAACTCGCGAGAATACTGGATCAAAGATCACGATCCTTAATTATTTATCCCTCGGCCACGTATTCGCGATACGCGAATTACCACGTGAATTACGCTTTGCGGTCGAGTTGCCTCCGTTTCCCAACCGCGATGCTTCTATCGCGCCAGAGACAAAATTCGAGACGAAACGCGGTCTCAAAGGGGAAGCTGAAACGTCCTTACAGCGCGAAATGGACGTTTCTGGTTGAGGATGATGGTGGAAAAAAGAGAGAGAGAGAGAGACGTCTAATCTCGGCTCACCGTCTCGTCTCTCCTTCTGCCCGTGAAAATCGCCCGTCCGATGATCCTCCACGCTGTACGAGAACTCGTACTTGGGATGAGCCACGTAGTCGAACGAGTAGCCGTGTTGCTCCCCCTGTTGTTCGTGGCCGTGCAAATCGTTCGAGTTGTCCCCGTGATTCAGTACCGAGTACGGTACTTTCACTTGGTACACGGGCCCCTCGACAGGCCCGTGAAACTGCAGGTACGAGGTTGCCGGTGAATCATGCTGCTCAGGATCCCGTTGTTCGTGGAAATCCTCTCCGTCCAGGGATATCACGCCGCCTCGTGATCGATGGCCGAGAGCCAGCGCGATGGTCAAGGCGATACCGACCTGTTTCACGTGCGCAAAAAAAAAGGAAAAAGCCAGCTTTGAAACTACCTCGTAACCTGACGTTTCTCTCCGCCCAGATCTCCGGAAGATCAATCGTCGTCCAAAGATTTACCGGTGGCGATCGACCGGTGGAAAAAGGCGACGTTTAAAATGGATCGAGTTTCCAACGATCCCGTGATTTCTCTGATGATTCTATTATTTTTTTGGGAAGGGAGGAGGAGAGAAGGGGATAATTAACACGTGTAACTTCTAGGTGTTTCGAAAAAATTGAATTCAATTATTCGTGTATAATTTGATGTGAAAATCGTGAGAAAGCGTGTTGGATAATGATCGAAGCAATGGTTTAGGGCACTTATATAGCGACACATGGAATCTGAGATAGGGATGGTAAGGAGGGACGAAAACAACACGAATCTGAGATGTTCCATTTTCAATTGCGTCTATTGTCACAAGCGTTTACCATATCGTATCGAAAACAGACTCTAGCTGGTCGATTATACGAGGCAATAAAAGTTTCGCGTTTCATCATGGATTGAAATTCGATTCTCATCGTTTCTTTTGTACGCGTTTCGCTTTGTTTGCTCGTTTACCGTGGCAAACGCAATTATTGAATACGGCTTCACCGTAAAATATATCGAGCCAAAGTACCGTACAAATGTAGATAAAAAATGAAAACGGGAATGCAAATGGGTCGCGCGAATCTCGTGTAATTTTTGCCCATGATTTAACCGTAGTAATTCGCAGGTTTCAATTACCGTCTCATTTGTAACGAAGTAACAACTGTTGGAACGTGTCAAACACGAGGCAGAGAAATCACGTTAAAAAAGAATAGCAGTTGGTTTTAATTACGCGACACAAGTCCAGAATAACAAGCACTCGACGGGTGTGTTTCCATACGCGACACGACCGTTACACGTTTCTCCAAAATCGTTGCACCGTGTACTCCGCCATCTTTGATTCCCTCGTAGTTATTTATTCGATCGATCGAAATGTTGCGATCATTTTTATTTTATTCCCATTAAGGAAACGGTTAACATCGTGTACATTGTACGTGTTTATGATTAATTCGTTTCATCAAATTGCTACATTATTTTTGCCCAAAGGGATAAATCAATCGGAATTAAACGAGACTAATTGAACCAATTTCACCCATTTGTAAAATTTTTTACATTTCTCTATATTCTTATATAAAAAAAAAAAAGAAAAAAAGAAAGAGTAATTATACCAATTATTTAATTGAACAACAATTTGCGATTATCGATCTCGAACTCCCTTTATTGTATGACGCTTCTTTTAACCTGCTCATCCGTTTGGATATCGATTAACAAATTACCAAGAATGACAACGATGTTATTTAGAGAAGTTGGCTCCCATCATTTCGTACAGTTTTCTCCAATTTTTCCCTCGCACACGCTTTCGAAAATAAACCGCGATAATTCCGATAGCCACTTTCTCTCGCTCCTCCCTTCTTCTCTCCTCGTCTCTTCCCCCTTTCTCTTCTCCTTTCTCCGACCCGCGATTCTCTTAAATTCGTTTCCCCGATAATATCTCTTCCTCGATACTCTACCTTGATCTTCGTGTTTCCCATCACGGTATTTAAGCCGACCAAGTGAGAACTGCAACTTTCCAGCATGTGTCCCTAGCCTTTTATACCGTCGCGACGCACTCTGTAAACACGTCGTTCGTAAACATACGTGAATCTGCCAGTTGGCCATCGCGTGCGTGCAAGTTGGTGAATTTCGCTTGGACATGGCCGGTCTGGGCCTCTCCTCTCCTCTCCTCTCCTCTTCGCCTCCGATGCAACGACCTTTCACGTTCGGAACCGCTACAACGGAACCGATTGTCGTTGCCAGCTTCTCATGATTTCACTCGTGTTGACATTGTTTCTCTCCTGTCTGAATTAGAGCAGAGTTCGAAGCTATCTTCCAAAAGATTTTTTTTTTTTTGATTATTTTTCAAAGACGATCAAATTCGTTAAAAATTGACTTTAACGTACGAGCAAGTGGCCTTAAGACGCAACGTTATCCGTGTCGATAGCTCGGTGAACCCCGTAGCATTGAACCGTGCGTCGACCCCGTTGCACGAACGTAGAATTCGCGCGACGAAGCTCGTATGCGTTGAAATCATCGGTTTTTCCAATTTCTTTCCACTTTTATAGCACAAAGAACGATTCAGGGTTTCACGTTGTATCCTCGTGAATCTCAACCTCGCTCCGATAACGCTCGATTCCAATGGCGCGTAAGCAGTTATTAGCAGATCGTACCCTCGAGTATTATCGACCAATCTTGGTCACGGTGGCTTCCTTACTTTTCAGAGAAGGCGGCATCGACCGGCTTCCATCCTTTCGACGAACGAAGAAGAAGCCTGGACGACATCAGGGTCGAATAATCCGCTTACTCCGTTCGTGCCAGGATTTATTTGGATTCTTAACCCCGTCCGGAGACCCTTGGGCGTTTGGATTGAATCGTGTCGGATCCACTTTAAATGCCTCGATCTCCGACAATTTTTTTCTTCTTCTCTTTCCCTCTCTCTCTCTCTCTCTCTCTCTCTCTCTCTCTCTCTATCTCCCCTCTTGAGAATCTTCCTCCCTCTGTCCCTCGTTCATTTAATAGCGCAGTTTAATTCCTTTATTGGGCTGTTTGTTCCACTTTCGAATACCTTGTCGTGCTCGAGCGACCAACTCGCGTCTTTTAAACTGCCATTGCGCTAATCTCCCCAATCCTCCGCTTCTCCTCGATCTACGAGATTGCACCTCTTAATCAGGGCCATCTCGATTATTCCAGTTCCAACGAAACCTTTTTCAAACTTCCATTTACGGAAATATATAATTCGGCCGAGCTCTTTCGTTTCGCGGCCTGTTTCAAAGTCGTAACATCAAAAGCCTTGATTTCCTAGAGTAGTAGTAGTAATATTTAACAGGTAGACGCGAGAAGAGATACTAAAGTTAGAGAATCGTATATATACGGATGTTTGCTCGACTTTGAAGCGACGATAAATATCCCCTCGTTATCGCCATTCAATTTCTCTCTCTCTCTCTCTCTCTTTTTCTTATGTCTCGTTTTTGTTTCCAATTTATTAATTTAAATTCATCGTTTTTGCTTTCCGCTTCCTGACAAAATATATCTAGCAATACCGATTTTTCGTCGATCAAGGTTTCGTCGTTATCTCGTCGTTACAATTTACCTCGATCTCGATCCAAATTTGACCACCGCGTTTTGATTCCGTCTCATTGTATGCGTTTCTTCAACGGTAAGCAATCGAATTGCAATTTCGATCGAAATCGAGAAGAGAACTCTCGAGCGGTCGAGAGCGTCGAAGGAAGGTGGGAAGGAAAATCGAGAAGAGAATTCCGCCATTGTCTTGTCGCTGGAGATTAATTTGTAGAATAAGGTTGGCATTTAGCGAAAGCCCTGACTTTGCTTTCAATTATTCCGCAGGACAAAGCGTGCACGACCGATCGATGCCAAGGATTCGATAAAGAGGACCGTTCGATAAAATCCAGGTAAAGTACATAAAAGATTCCGTTTTCACGAAACGAAGCCAACCGGAAGTTGGCCGCCATTCGATGGAAATCTTTCCTCTCTCCACAGTATTTTCGTTGACGAATGAAAATCGGTTTTGAATCGGTTTTTTACATATGGCGGTGGTCATCGATCGCTAGTCAGTCGAACTAAAGGATGTTGTTCTTCCTTTATCTCGTTAATTCAAATAACCAAATTTTTTTGTAAATTAACAACACAAAGAAAGCATCGACTTTTCTCGATACAAAGGTAAAAGGTCCCCCGTTACTCGTTATCGTTAATTGATTTACTTTGCAAACAGCACAACGTGGATTCGAAACGATTATTGTTTATCCTGACGTTTAATGATCTTCGAAATGATAAAGGGAAACTAATTATTATTGGAACGGTAAATGGGATAAAGGGAGGATATTTTATCTTGTCAAACCGCTCGAGAAGTTTGATCGAGAAACTCGAAACTGGAAAATGATAACGAAGTTAAAGCGTTAATTGAGAATAATCCTGCGAAACGAAAATTTCTCAATCTCTTCTCGAACGAAGCGAAAATGTTTAAATTTGGAACGAATCGATCTTTGGTATTTGAAATTTACCGAAATAAATTGAAAGCAAATCGTAAGAGTTAGGACGTATTAAAAAATACAAATGTTTTACGATATCCAAATCTCCTGTATTACAGATCATCTTGTATAGACTGCAAGGAGGGAGAATTGGAACGATTTTTCTGCACGATTTAACATAGTCAATTAGACCGACATGTCATCAGAGAGGAGGGGTGACTCGTCGACGTTCTCGCATCAAACGATCGTTTGTTCCGCATTCTGTATACCCAAGACTATTTGCATTTCCTCCATCCACCGTAAATTATTCCTCACGATCCACCACGTAGAGAGAGAGAGAGAGAGAGAGACTCCATCTTCAGGAGACCAATTACAACACCTGTCTTTCCTTCGAATTAAACCTTTGCCCGGGGCAATTATATCCTTGCGTTTCGATACGAGGTTTCGACGCTCGCAATACCGAGAGCGCTAATTGAGATGTGATTCGAGTGGCTCGGAATGCACGACACGAAAACACGGCCAAACTTTCCCTCCTTGTCAAAGAAAGAATTCTCTTTGACGGATTAATGTCTACGCTCGAGTCGTTTCAGGGAGGATCTTTGACGCGAAATTGCTGCATGAACGTGGTGCAATGACGATAAACAATGCAACGATCGTTCGAGCAAACGTATGTATGGCTTTGTGACACATCGTATTCGTTTTTTCCCTCTTTTCTTCTGTTTTCAAGAGGATTGGTCGAGAAAGGAAGAAAGGAAGAAAGGATTGAAAATTTTATTCGAAGATGAAAGAGAAGTTTGCATAAGCTTTCGCGAATGAAAGATACAGCGAGATGTTGACTTTGCGAACTAGCAACGAAATGAACTTGTTCCGTTAACTTTTTCGAATAATTGATCTGGAAGAATGAAATCCGTTCCGAAGGAATTCTTCGTTTCTTTCCTTTTTTTTTTTTTTTTTTGTTTCTTCTCTTCCCTTATGCATTTAAAATTTAAAACAAACTTGATCTTTAGATAACCGATGTTTCGATTATTAAGCAATTCGTTTCAATAATTGACGTTGTTCTACAGTTACAGACAATCTGAAACATTGTATTATCTCTCGAGCGAACCGTTCTCTTTTACTGCTCGCAGGAAAGAAAGAAAGAAAAAAAGAAAGAAAAAAAATGCATTAATATAAACCACGGTCACGTTTTTTTTCTCCTTATATCTGAAACACCGTATCGTTAAAAGCGCGGGATCTTTTTATCTGATCCTTTATAGAGGATAATAATATAACGGGATGAAAATAATATAACGGATCGCGTAACCGCGATAAAATTTAGAATACGACGAAATAAATAAATGGAAATGGAAAAAGTGGCTCGTCGATATTTTCCAACATATTTTCTTTCATTCGGACCGTTGTTAAAATTTCACAGCGGCCGCTGTTAACTCGCTTTTCATATAACGCGGTTTGATTGTTTCAATCTTTATCCCCGCTACACACTGAAATTTAATTCTTTAATCACGAGGAACGAGTCTCGTTCTTGGCCAGGATTTTCCTAGGGAAATTCCACGGTGGGATAAGGAACAGATCCCTTGATATAGCGGTAGCAAATGCCCGCTCTTTATTAAATATTCGTAAAGGGTACACGGGATCCGCTCGAATCAAGAAACAAACGTGATGAAATATCGAATGCGATAGTAATCCGAGCGAATTAATCGACGGATATGATTTATAACGGATCGTAGTTTCGCAACTAGCATATAATATAGTAATATTGCAATTATTGATACCGATACCCGGAATGTATAATTGGTCTTATCTCGTGACTAAATAATTAAATCGTGCCATTGTAAAATCGTAACTGATAATGTTAGACGGGACGAACAACAAACGATTGCGTTAAATTTCGTATAATTGAAGACGATTTAAATAATTTTTCATCGAATCTCGATACTCGAATGAGGATTGTTCTCTCTTACGCGGAATAGAACTATAATAAAATTCCAATTATCATTTTCTTCCAACGAAGAAACGTTTTCCAATTTCTCTTCCGGTCTCTCTCGAAACAAAATATATTTCCTCCTTCGTTCGACGAATTTCGAAACGAACGAGATTCCAGAGAGCCAAGACATAGTAATTGACATAGTCGTGCCGAGGTATGAGAGAGAGAGAGAGAGAGAAAAGATGACTGGGCGGATTCCTTCGATGCCACTTTCTTCCGCTTTCATACTCGATACCAAGCTACACGGGCGAAGCGCATCGGGTACGAATTGCGGCGGACAGGTGATCTGGGTCAAGCCGATGGTAACTGGTACTGGTCGTACTTTTTTCCGCGATTAAACGAATGCGCCAAGTTGGAGGGGGGGAGCAACGTGTGGTCCGGTGACAGCGTGCCTCGAGTTTCTTTCCCGAGTTTGACGTTGCACAAACGTTTCGTTCCTCGTGACATACGAGCCGAAAGAACGCGTGCAATACTTCGTATCCGCGAGTATTCATTTTACTAGAAACAGAAAGGATATAAGCGTGGCTGATGACGATGGAAAATATATCGAGTTTAAATATATTTAGTAAAATTGTGTTGATCGGGTCGTAAGGCGAGAAAGATTTATTTCTAAAGTTGTATTACAAATATATTTTTACCAACGCTGCACTCATTTCTGATTCGATCCGAATTCATGAAAATAAAACGCGAGATGTCATCTCTTCGTTCAACTTCACCCCATCGCGGATATTCTAGTCTTTCTAGCGTTCCTTTAATTTCGAAAATACATTGGCGAACATTGTTATAAATGAACCAAGTTGTTTATTAAATATAGCGGATTTTCGAGAAAAAGATTGAATAGATTTTCACGAATAGAAATTACAAAAATTAGATGGAAATGTATTATTTCAGTAGATGAATATACAACTTTGAGAAGTTTATTCTTACTCGGCTGCAAAGGTACATCTTCATTTTTTATTTATAAGCGAAAGGAAAGCTAAAATTTTCTTCCTTCGATTTCAAAGAGGGAGAAAAGAAAAAAAGAAAATTTCAACAATCCGATATGAAATATCCCTCTATAAATTTATTTATAAACCCAATTTCGAATTCAACGATTGCACGCGGTTTTACCTCTTGAAAATAAAAATAAGAGGAGAATAAGAAGGAAGAAAGGTGAGAGCCGGGTGAGGCGAAATAACGTTGAACGCTCATTGCCCTCGGGTTGTCGGGTGGCTCAATTAAAATTCTCAGTGAAATTTCTCATTTACCCCGAAACACTAGCTGGCGGCCATCCGCGAGGCCGTGCGACAAACGGAATTTCGCCGAGCAATTTTTTTCCCGGGGAAACAGTTAGCCAAGAAAAGGTTAAAATAACCGGGCAACGATAAGGAAACGCAATTCCGACCATTCTTTTCGCGTTATTGCGGTTGTGTCAGCCGCTTCCCGCCCCGTGACTCGCCGGCAAACCAATGAAACGTTAAAAAATGCTCGGGCTATTAAGGGTCAATGCGGCACGGATACGGAATCCATTTGCATCCACGCTGCTACTATTTCTATTATTAAAATACGGAAGTGGCCGGTGTCTGCCAACGATCATTTCCTATTCCATTCGAGCGTGGTTCGATGCCAATTACGGCATGGATGCCCATGCTGCCTGCTTCATATTGCCCATTCTCCATCTCCGATAATCTTTCTTCTCTTCCTCCTTTCGTATCCATCGATATTTTTTTCCTTCCAACTCGGATCTCGATTCTCTTAATAATCCTTGATCCTTCCTTCCTTCCTTCCACGAGAAGATGAAAAGAGTTTCCTCGCTTCTTTTTTTTCTTTCTTCGCATGGCATATTTTCGTTTTCATCGCGACATAAACGATCTTCGACGTCTTCGTTCCTCGTCGTTTCTCCCGAGCGAATAATAAAGTAATAAAGTGGAGCGTCGTTGCCAGGTATCGTTGCATAAATCGTGTTTCCAAGCGAATGCAACGGAGTCGAAATCGGTTTTTCCTCGGACAATCGTTGGAAGAGAAATCTTTGCTGGTCCACACCAACCAACTTTTCCATTCCCGTGGACGATGATTCACGATCTCGGACGCCGTGGTCGGTTCTGCAAATATTGAATCGTCACGATGGAAGATTAACGCCAAGGATGGATTCACGCGTGCATCCTGAATCGAAGCTCAAGATACCAATTTAGATCCAACCACGGTTGCCTGGCCAAGCGCGACACTTTCGCCACGCTTCTCGATCTTAAGACCTGTTGATCGGGCACAATCGGCCGCCCCTCGACAATGTCGTGCACGCGTTCCGTGGCTACGTGCACACGCGCCCGGACACACGTATGTCAATTTGCTGCCGCTTAACTAATCCTTGAACCCGTGCTACCAGCTGGATAACACGTGTGACGTGGATTGGCCATTATGCGTTCATCAAGGAGGAACAAGTTTTCAGAACGTGTCGTTAACGAACCGAAAGGTCCAACCGTTCTCTCCGTAAACTTTTTAACCATTTCTCTCTCTCTCTCTCTCTCTCTCTCTCTCTTCTTTATCTTCTTTCCTTAACGAGGCGAAGCGCATTTTCGACGATAATAAAATGGCGCGTTTTAAAGTAAATTTCGTAAGATCGATAGATTAATGGATATATAAAAATATATTTAATGTCTGATGAAGCGTTGAAACGAAGTGAAGTTAATTATTAAAAATTATTGGTTGAGAATTTCTTTTGCTACCAGAAGAAAGAAGGAAGAAAAAAGAAGGAATTAGATGCAAAAGGAAAATCTAGGTTAAAAGGATCATCTCGACAGAACGTGTTTCATCCACGAGTGAATTAAAATTTTTATACCGATCATATTGATCGATAACGAGCGAAAGATTTTCGATATCGCGTTTAATTAAGTGGAAAACGTTGAAAATCGTCGATTTGCAATTAAGAGGACTGCTTCTCTTCCGCCGATCTGCTCTCCGATCGAGAATTTCTTGTATGAACTCTGATTAAACGTATAGGTCGGATTAAATCTAACGTGTCGCGTCACGAAGGAAAATTGGCCAGGCTTTCCGACCCGTCCAACGTCGGAAGACAAAGATGCATCGTTAAATTTCGAGTAAACACGAGGCATATCTCGGAGAGAGACTTAATGCACTCGAGTGACTCGCATTACCTATCGGCCATTGCGCTTGCGGTAATCCTAGCAGCAACGGTTAAGCACTCTGTCGAAGTCGGGGATCAAAGCCTTTGTAATTCTATAGGACGCACGGTGAAACTGCTTCGAATCTGTCGCGTGTGGATGCGTGTTGCACACCGAATTTCGCCTATTGAAATCCCCGTGAAATTGTTGCCCACGAAAACAGCTACCAACCGGACCATTTTCGATCGAACGCTCGAGTCAATCTTAATTTCATCCGATTAGATTCAAATAGATTGAAAAAAAGAAAGATCCTTTTTCATCGATCCTTTTAATCGATGTTATATTGTCTACTCCATGCTTGTACAATAAATAACGCTTTAATATAAAGCGTTCTCGAGGACTATCCATCGTCGAGCATTTGCTCCTCCTTTGCACTTTTTCTTTTTTTTTAGAGCTCTTCAATTCTAAATAATTGAAAATATTTTTCAACGAAGGATCGATCGTACTCGAGCCGTATCCTCCTCGACGATCATCATCGTATTCCTTTTTCGTTGGAAAAAGGAAATTGTGTACAGAAGAAATTTTTTCTCTTCGCGATAATTTATCCGATCGAGGAGAATTTATTCAAATTCGTGCGTTCCATCCATCGTTCTACTTAAGATCGCGATTCGTGAAGGGCGTCCAATTCGATCCTCTTCGAAAAGAACTTAGAAAGAAATAACACCGTTCTTCCCGATATTGCCGAGTTTAATATCGCAAAGGAGGGAACATTGATCAAAGAGTAGCTTGGAGCGATTATTCCCGTCCCATAGCATCTCGAATATGCATTATAATATGTATCTCGCAGCTCGAATTAAACGGTAAAGCACACGGTTATAAATGAATAGTGACGTACACGCGAACCGGTTCGAATTATGACCAACTCGAGCGTACGTGAAAGTACACGTATTACAAGCAAGTTGTAATATTAGTTCCTCGTGATATCAACCCTCTTGTACGAAGCTACGTGATGTATCGCCCAAAGGCCACCCGCCGAGTTCCCCATTTAATTAAACTTCTGATTGGTGACGATCCACCGAACGCGACGTATCTAATCATCAAACTGGGAATAATCACGGGTGGCGGAAAGATTTTCTTCTTCAAAGAGAGAGAGAGAGAGAGAGGGGGGGGGGATATTTCTATTCGAATCGAGATACGACGTTGATTAAATCTTTTGACAGATTTTTCTATCGAAAACGGTGTTTTCTCTTCCATTCGTTTCGAAAATATCTCGAAATCCCCTCCCTTGCTCGAGAAGAGAGAATATTGGATCGCGAGAACATAATTCGGTCATAATGGGATGTTTATTAAAATTGTATTTAATAACGAGCGATGGTAAATGAAGCGATGCAATAACCTCAAGAATTCTCAATTTCGTTTCTTCCTTTTTTTCTTTCCCTTCCTCATCTCGTCTTTTCATTTTCTCAAACCTTTTATATATATATATTAATATTTTTTTATAAAGAAAGATAAAGGAATCATCGTGAAATTTTCAGCGAAATTAGAAGATAGAGAATATTTTAGAACGGAAAACTGTTTTTCTCTGTACAAAAGCGCGAGGTTCCAATTCGAATTGGCAATATTCGAAAAATTCCCTATACATAATCGAAACAGGGTCAATGCTATCTTGGCTGGGAATCGCAATCGGGAATCTTGGAACAATCGAAATTGCCACCGGTTCATAGATCATCGCGTTAAACCTCCAATTAACGATTGTTGTTGACCGTTATTACGATACTGGAGGGTAAAAAGGTAATCAATTTGCGAGCAGGTGGACCGCGTAGGAACTCGACCATGTCCCGGATACGAGCAGAAATTCCGAGTCTAATTAAATTTCGGATAGGTTCGGTCAGCTCGACACGGCGGGATATAATGGAGATGCCAAGCACGCCCATCGTTAGAGATCGTTAATTTATTACGGAATATAAGCGCGGTGTCAAAATTCAGGGAAGGGAAGAAAAAAAAAAGAAAAGAAGAAAGAGAATAAAAAAAAAAGGAAAAGAAAGAAAGAAAGAATTTTCGCGCAAATTCTCGATTCGCCGATTGAAATTGCCTCGGATATTGTTTTCGACTTATCGTTGAATAAATACCGCGTTGGAATAATGCAAAATCGCGCGAGAGGAATCGTAACGAGAGAAAGAAAGAAAGAAAGAAAGAAAGAAAGAAAAAGGAGGGAAAAAAAGAGAGAGAGAGAGGAAGAAAGAGCGTTAATAACGTTCTCGATATCGGTTCGATTTTAATTATCGCGGAATATGTTTGCCACTTTCTCCCCTCCCGCGAAATCGATTATTCCAAGCCGACGTTTTAATTAATCAACGCGTTGGTTTAATGCACCGACGCGACGCAGCCCGCGTTTCGGTTTCGTTCTATAACTGTTCTTAACCGTGGGTAACGAGAGAGGAGATAATAAGCGAGCGTATCGATTTGTTTCGACAAATATCGTTTTAAACTTTATCGTTTTAAAAAATGGGAGGGGGAGAAAAAATAGGAGCGAAAGGAAAAGAGCGTTTTATGCTCCAATTCTCCCTTTTCTCTCTCTCTCTCTCTCTCTTTTTTTTTTTTTTGCATGCGCGCACGTAACGTCATAACCTTGCGAATTTTTAGACGGTTTTTATCTATGAAAGGTTCGTATGCTCCGATCAATCACCCTGTCTGACTGATATTGGACGAACCGCGGCGGATGATAGCATCAATTTTTGATTATCCATCCCTCGATGCTTCTTCAATCTTGCTTCTCTTCTCGATTCTCTTCAACTTGTATTTATGCGGAAATAGTTCGTGTCAAGTTAAAAGTTAGTCGTCAGCGGAAATTATGTCGGGACGGATTCAAAGGAATATAATGGATTCCGCCGCGGATGAACGTACCTTTTCGTTACTCTTGATCGGTAGTCGATCTCACGTGAAATTGTTAGCTGGATTAGAAACAGTTGAAAGCATCTATCCAATTTTCTATAATTCGTTCGATGTATCGTTCTTCTTCATTGATCAAAGATTTTTTTTTTTTTAAAAAATGTAATCCGTCTACGTATCCGATATCTTGATTCTATCATTTTATTCGTTCTTTTCGAATGTTTTATACGTTCACGTGTAATTAGAATATTACAAATAGAAAAAGAAAAAAAAAATGATCAAAATACAAGGACGCTCGTGTCATATCCGTGTAACGAACGACACAATTTCCTTTTCTCTATTTTACGTAACGCGCAACTCTCTGTTTAATGAGAGTTTTTATAGAATTACGAGTGAAAAAGTTTTCGGTTGTTACGTTATATGCAGATACACTTTTATATAAATCAAATACACGTTAATTCTGAAAGCATACTCTGCCTCAGTTTCATATTTATAAACTTGCTTTAATTAATTACTAGTCTCGAGAGATTTTGAAACTCTATGTAATTGCGATATAGTAGCTATTCTATTATTTTCTATTATTATTTATTGTCAAACTAACCCGCGATGGCGGTCGACGTAATCATGATCTACTTTACGATGATAGTAATGGTGATCACTTGCGAAACTAGAATAATCTTTAGCATAATTACCATCGGCTTCGAGTATATCTATAACGATAATACGCGATCATCACTTTCATTATAGTCATAGTATGCGCTTGTTATTGTATTCATTATTATCTTTATTATCCATTGTGTGGCCATCTGCGTTCTCATCACACATTCCCCCTATTGTTCTCATAGCGATGGTGTATTCCTAAGTCGATTATGCGAAATCATTATAATTCTTACGTTTTCTGTTCCTTTTTTTTAAAATTTTTTTATCATTAAAACCGCAAATGAATATCCTTTTTTACCAAATTTATAATTTTCATTATCGCCATTTTCCACTTTTCCAAACTGTTTTCTGTTACTTTTATCTCCACTACGGATAAATTTAGTTTAGTTTTCATATCAAACGCAAATGCAGATACCGATATGATCAGCGATATTAAATTTTAAAATATATAAAAACATTTCCAACCGTATTATGTATATTTTTCTGCAATATACTTGAACATTTTTTTTTTTATATATATATATATATTTTTCATACCCAGATATGAAAAATATCTTCGTTACGTTCTTCTGATAACGTGACTAATACATTATTTAACCAATATTTTATAGCAACGAACGTTCAAACGAAAAAACATTACATCGTACTTTTTCCCCGTGTCGAAAGAAAAAATACATCGCTACGTTAAAAAAAAAGAAAAAAAAAGAATCGAACGATCCCAATTCTTTGCCAAATCATACCACACGTAAAGAAGAAACTTTTATTCTTCGAAAGAATAATCGTGCCATCGATAATCGGTCAATCGGTCGGCTGCAATCGAAACTCTGGAAATCGAGGATTGATGGAACCGGCCCTTTCACCGAAGAATTGCAACCAGATCTCGAATCTTGTACTAGCGGCAGTTGGAAAGTAATTATCGTAAGCGAGCACGAGGAGGAAAAAGTTTCCGCGCCGTTGTACCCGTCATTTTAAAATTTATATCGAGTATACACGGTGGCCACACACGGGCACGAAACATTATCATAAATCGAGGGGATAGGTTGCAACGAGGTCTACGTTTATTACTTTCCTATTCGGTCTCTATCGGAAGGAAAAATTTACGAGTTCGTTACATTTTTCTGGCTGGCTTATTCGCTTGTGGAGCGCGCCACCGGAGTCCGACTTCCTTCCACGATATAATAAAACTTCGCCTTCGTTCCATCACGTCGCTCTTCTTTCCTTAATTATTCTACCACTTCTGCGCAAAAACTTTTATCGAAGAGGATCGCGATGTTTTGCCAAGGAATGACAAACAAGTTTCCAAAGCCTTGATTAACCAAAGGAAACGTATCGAAGTTTTTTAATTTTGCCGATGTTGGACATCTCTCGGTTATTCCTCGGTGATAGGACGGAGGACCATTTGTTATTTTTCGAAATAGTTTTGTTTTAAAAATTATTCGCGTAAATCGATGAATTTTTTTATCTCATGAATACATCAAATGTGCGACACGAGATTTTTATTTTAACACGTATCGCCGATCTTGTGGCGCCACAAACAAGTTTCCAAAGCCTCGAGGAGCTCGATCAATCAAAGGAAACGCATCGAAGTTTTTTAGTAGTTTTGGACATCTTTTGGACTTATTTTCGAAAAAGTTTAAAGCACAAATCGCAGAATTTTTGACTCCATGAATATACCAAATAAAAGAGATTATTTTAACGCGTATCTTGTGGCGCCATCTTGCGTGGAGGATTGAATAACAAAATATATAAATCGTATCGATTAAATCGTGACGATTATCTCTAATTTATCGTTCCGTTAAAATATTCAAAATATTCTCGAGTATATATTAAAACGTATGAATTATACATGTGCCCGTCGAGTGGCGGAATAAATAATTTTCTCTCGTCAACAACGATTTCAACCGCAAATGTCCCGAATGAGTCGAAATTTCGCGTGGAAAAACGTGTGCGGTTAGAATTTTTAACCATGGAAACGAGAAGTTATCTCGTTGGTCGCTCTTCGCTTCCGGACCAACCTTTCAAGATTCCGTGAAATTACAGCGGCATTCGTCTCCCCCTGTTCCTGTTTCTTGAATAGGAAGATCCGGAAAACTTTCGGATGGCCGAAGAAGATACGTTATATCGTTGGACAATGAACGTCCCCGAAATTTCTTCTATTTCAAAGAAGAGGAGAACCTTTCTCTCCACTTTTCTCTCTCTCTCTCTCTCTCTCTCTCCAGAGAAAAAAAGGTCAGGAAGATTTATTTAAACACCGACGACAATGTCTCGCGCAATGTTTGCAATGTAAAGTGAACGAACGAAAATACTCGACGTTCCACTTTCCACTTTCGACTCGATCGAATAATTTCTTTTTTTTTATTTTAATCGATCGTCGGGTAATAATTGTCGGGTTTAACGAGAAATTAGTAGAGACTAGTGGAATCGAATCGTCAGATGGATCGACTCGGTCAGGATTACTAATTTGTCACGATGATGTATCGTGATGGCGTAATTAGAAGTTGTCGCCTCATGAATTACAACAGCGTGCGAGCAATTCTTGGCTTACCGCGCAATCCACACACTCTTGTACATTTCTGAGAATGTGACACAATTGGGCTATTACGACCATTCATTATACCGTAATTGTATTCAGCTTAATTTCGTGTTACGTTTTCACGGTTGGAAACAATAGTCTAGTCCCTGACGTTGCTGCATTGTCATTACTGCGAAACGCAACCTCTAGTTCTCGTACCTGCGAGCTGGCTTAGTGTATTATTAAACGATTCTACGAATGGAATTCGCCTAAATTTATATATTTTACTTCGTCGATCGAGAACGAACAATTTTGTAAATCTTTCTGAAGAGGAATACGAAAGTCTCGATTCGTCGTTCGAGCTTTCATTTGATTATGGATTTTAATTTTCGTTAATTATTCAATATTCAAGAATGAAAATGGCCGAGGTTCGAGTCAGTCGTTGATCTTGGATAAGGAAAGAGGGAAAATACTTATCAGCGATAATTCTTTTTGCTTCGAAGAAAAATCGTCGTGCCATTTCGTGACACGTTTTCCAAACATGCCATTACTTATATTATAATTACTCTTTATCAACTTAACCAATTAAAATATGCTTAATTTAAACCCGGTAAAAACACTGATAATCCTGCATCCAGCACGCAAATTTCTCAATCCTATAATTATACTTATAAAATCTGGATTTTTATTCATAAAAATTTCTGTTCAAGTTTTATATTTCTCACCAAACGTTTCTTCCCAATTTTCCAAATTTTAATCCCAAATTTTAAACTTTAGAATTGATTTTCATTTGCAATAGTGTTAATAAAAAAACGACACCAACAAATTATTTCGATACTTTAAATAAAATTGGCAGATCTCTGGAAGCTTTGAACCGATTCCTCTATTTTCATTCATCATCAGCAACTAGAAGCAAAAATTAAAAGATGGTTAAAAATAAATGACTCGTTAACGATTTCTTGGTTTGTTATAATGGGATTCGATACGATTTCGAAGATCGATAATCGATTCCTTTGCACCTCCTATTGTTCAAAGCGACTATTAAGTCGTCGTCTCTCTTTTCTTCGCTCGTAGCTTCTCCTCCTTGTAAGTAATAATCCTTTAATAATCCTCGCGGTCTATGAAACGTCGACTCAGACGAGGCTTACGAGGGTACCCAGACATGCATTAACCACGTAAATCGCAGGGGCGATAATTAGATTCGATCTTAATGAGTTCCTCGACTGATCGATGAAAGCTCCCGGAAGCGTGCACGAAATTGGCGGCCACGTTACGATCCGGGAGACAAAATCGTAAAATCGTGGTCGTAAAATGTAAAAGTAACTTTAATAGACGAATGTTACGCGATTTTTATACCTTTATTACGGTATAATTCTATGCTTGGTTGGTAGAAAAGTATATATCGTAATTATTCTTGTTTAAAACAAGGCAAGGGATGATTTTTTTTATTTTATTAAAATTATTCGTACTAGTTTTCGATAATTTTGATAATTTTCTTTTTTTTTTTTAATTTTAATCTTCATATGCAAATATCGATTTAACGTTTCATTCATAGCGGAATATAGCGCGAATTATTTGTGTTAAATATTCCGTGCTTTATATTCCGGTGTTCCTTTCTTGTTACGAAATTTCATTCGAGATTATCATCGTTTTTATAATTCTTTGCTTTTTACTTCGTTCCATAAATTTTCCAATGGAAAATTATGTCTGGAAATGACTTACGACTGTGTGATAACTCGACAATGAAAGAATATTTTCGCAAGAATATTCTTTCGCAATTATATTTTATATGTCATGTACGTACGTATTTTTTTCATCAATTTGTATCGATTCTCAACGATTCTCAATATACGTTTCATCCAATATCACTCCAATATGTTAACACTCTTCGGATTAATTTCCATCAGACGAAAAGTTTCTGAAAAGATTGTTCCATACGTTCCAATAAAGACCGTAGTTGGGATTGATTTAATTATTGTTATACAACAACGTTCGCAAAATAACAGCATCGTACATCTTCTTTACGGTTCATTGTAAGGTGTGCGTCGGATCAAGTCCCTCTTTCGCATCGAGGGACGAAAGAAACTCGTGGCGAGGGTCGAGAAATTGCTTCGGTTTCGCACCAACGTGGGACGAACCGTTCCCCTCTAATAAAACGAAAATTTTCATCCGATCCTTCGCAAAAGAAATATCCACCGAAATTAATATTTTTCGAATATTTTCTTTTTT
This sequence comes from Apis florea, assembly GCF_048593485.1. Lineage (NCBI taxonomy): Eukaryota > Metazoa > Arthropoda > Insecta > Hymenoptera > Apidae > Apis > Apis florea. Next base: position 2,194,336 of record NW_028256416.1, on the reverse strand, counting down.
TCCTTTTTTTTTTTTCTTTTAATATAAAACCCAAAAAAGTCAATATAAAAATTAAACGGTGAAAGGTACGGTATATTTCCAGAAATATATTTTCAAAGATATTTTGCAGAAACACGTTTCAAACAATTTTTTCCCCACACACTTTCTCCAAACGGAATACAATTCAGTTGGTATAAAAAAACTTTATCGAATTAAACGACCAAGGACGCTTCGTGTGCTCGCACGCTTCTCGAACGGAAACGCACTCGTCGCGAATGTCTCTTCGTTGCCGGGCTCACGGGACACGAAGGGTTTGCGTGCCAGCCACGTTGTCGTATTACACTTCGCTCGCTGTATTCGTCACGAGCACGTGTATCGTTACGTCGCCCTTTTCAATATGCGTCGACCCACTCTCTTTCATTATTCATTATTCCGCCGTTTTTATCGCGCGATCCGTTATTATGGGATGTGTTCGATATCGATCAGCCGAGTTTCCACCGACTTATTTCCACCGTGCCGGGAACAAACGGAAGGAAAGGAGGGGAGGAAAGCGAGGAGCGCGAAGAAAGGCGACGATGAACGTGACGAATCGTGTGTGGAAATTCTGGAGACCTAATTTTTTCCTCTTTTTTTTTTTCCTCGCGTTGCTTCTTTGTTCCATCCTGTTAAATTATCGCGTCCCAACGAAAATAAAGCTGGCTAACTGTCCATTTATCCGGCGTGCGCGAACCCTATTGAAATATTCATGCGGCTCGAACAATAAACCGGCACGATGCGTCCCGCCAGGTAACCTCGCCGAATGCATTCGGTCAATCGATTACCCCGGGTAAGGCGAAAGGCGTCGTCGCGTTCGAAATACGACGTGATGTCAAGGATCGACTCGCTCTTCTTCGACGATACCACTTTGCTATTTCGCTATTATCGTTAACCCTTTGCATTTATATGTCACCATATAATCGCTATCCTATATTTTATTATTATACATATATTTACGTTAATAAATATACGTATAATACGATTATATTTTATATAATATAATTATATGTAATATAATATAACATTCTAGAGGGCTCTTCTTATTTGATTGAAAATATTTCTTAAATACAAATATAAATAGTTAAAATCTTATTTTTTTAAGAAAAAGAAAGTTAAACCATCTACTCGTGAATTCCTCGCACGAATCGAAATTGTTAACGAAAAGATCACGAAAAGAAGAATCAAAAAAAGGATAAAAATTGGAATATAAGTAAGCGACATATGTGTGTGTCGTGATTGGAAGTAGCTTCGTTGTTTTAATCTTGTTCGAGTCGAAGCAAAGGGAAGCTTGAGAAGGCGTGGCTTTGAAAGAGGTGGCCAACTTGGCTGGAAACTTTTTTCAGAGGGGTGAGAAGGCGAGGTTTAACAATTTCGCGATTCTAGAAGAACCGTGAAACGCTGTATTATTCTCTGCGAAAGAGAGGACTATTTCTCCCCTGCTAACACGAGCAAATGCGAGCACATTCGCCGAAATATCTGCCTGGCGGCCGAAGTTTATCCCGGCGTGAAAAGTCGCTGACTTAATGGATGCAGACCGCAAAGCAGCGATCGCGTGGATACGCGTACAACCGTGCTAATGACGCATCGCATCAGAAGAGCGCGCATGCTAAACAACCGCTAACTCTGCTCGCCGAATCGCGCCGATTCACGAGCGATGCCAAAATGTTTCCCCGGCATTACCAGGGATAATGGGCGAACAGGTTTGATTACGTTGCACGGATCGCTCCTTGTTAATAAATAACTTCTTGTCGACCAATTAACCACGGTTGGAGAAGGGCCACTAATTTTTCTCTCGCCTCTGCTTTCCGCTGAAACAAGAAAGTATCTTCCAGCGCGATTAATTTTAATAATCTTTCTCCTCCTCCATCTCTTCGATAGGCACAAGATTTTCACTCTCCTCCTTTCCTTTTTTTCTCTCTTCCTCGCTCTTTTCACGCTCATTTCCTCGCAAGTATCCAATTGGTGTTCTCGGAACGGAAATTTTCTCGATTGGCTTGCTCTCGTACCGTCTATGCGACGTCGAATCGATTAGGTTTCGCAAGCGTCGGTGTTCCTTCTCTTCGTTTATCTGAATTTGCTGGATTAAAGCGCGAAAGGAGGACAACGGAAGATTGGTTCTAAAGGAACTCGAGTAGCGAGTTCGAATCGACTCGGAACAGGTAGGTAGATAGGCAGGTCCAGCCTCGTAGTAGAAGAGAATTCCATCCAATCGATTCTTCCACTCCCCGTATCGTCTTTGTTGCATGCAAATTCCCCGCTTCTATGCAAAACGACCCATCGAACAAATTTGCTCTCGACCGTGTCTGCTTTCGCGTTCACCTTCTTTCCCTTCTTATTTTTATCCTCTTCCTTCTTCTAATTACACGTTGTTCTCTGTATCGAGTTTCGAAGAATGCTCGAAACCTTATCAACAATGCAACGACACCTTATCGCGACGCGATAAAACCAGGCGTCTTAATTCGATAAAGAAGGGGGAGGAGATTAATCCTGTTATCCTCGTGTTGATAACAACGAGTCGTAACGCCTCGAATACGTTAACCGACGGAAATCGTAAAGTTGACCACTGTATCTTGGACGGCATATACTTGGCTTCTATCTAGGGTACACTAGAATCCGTAACTAGTTGGTAACAATTTCCATGGATCTTTGATGTATCGTATAAATATTTCTGAGAAAAAATTTTTTGCAGTTTTCGAGCGAAAGTTTGATCGAGGAATATATTAATTTTGCACTCGAATGGCGATTCTCAAGCACCAATTGTTTTCGAACGGTGACAATATTTATTCATTGATTGATTTTTCTAGAAGAGTATCGCTTGATGAATAGATTCAGATAAGCTCGTTATAATCTTGTGAAGTGTAGAATAATGCAATGTCAAATAGATAGATTTTCTTATTTTAAATTAGAATAGGAATAATATTTTTAAAGTCTTTGAGTTTTTGTGATAATAATTTCAAATATAAGTTTGATTTTTCGTTATTGAATTTGACGAAATTACTTCTATTTATTATAATGATAAAGAGAAGGAAAATAATGATTAAGATATAGACGAAGTAAGAGGTGTAAAAATAAAGTGAATGTGAGAGCATATTATGTTAATAGGGATTAAAAAGGATTATAAGGTTTGCTCTCAACGAAATAAGAAAGATAAAAAACATTTTATTCGATGATATATTTAAAATGCTTGATAAAATACCGCATAAAACAACAATACAAGAATTTAATATTCGACAAATTCTCTTTCTTTATATGTAAAGATACATAAAATATTAAAGTATAAAAGTTTTGTTACAATCGTATTATAATTTGTGCGCGAAATCATTTTAAGTTAAGAAATTCACTAGAACATACGGAAAAATCGTCTCGAGTTGTTGATTCGAAAAAAAGCGCAAAGGATTAAAATTACTAAATGTTTCAAAAATTCTGTTTAAAATTGTAAAGCTGTAGGGAAAAAATATTTACAACATCACTGGTATTTAAATACCTTATATGGACCATACAGTGGCCGTTGGACACGATTTTCGTGAATCTTCACGATCTCTTTACCCCTCCCTCCATGCTCCTTTCTGCCTGGACTTCTCTTCACAAGACACATTCTTAAACTCACTTCAAGTTTTTCCACGTCCCTGTAACGGTACAAAGAAACCTTTGGATTCCTCCCGTCCGCACGTTTTCTCCGCACGTTTCTCTTATTTAACGTGGAGGAAATTTAAGATGGAGTAAGAAGCGGGTCTTAAGAAAAAAGGGGAAAAAAAAAAAAAAGAAAAGAAAAAGAAAAAATAAAACTAAAAATTGCATAACACGGCAGAAAATGAGAATCGAAGGAGGCGAGCGTGGACGAGTCACGGTGAATATTAACGGCGGATGTTGTATGGTTAATTTAACCACCCCTCCTTGCTCCTTTTAGGCGAGAAAGACGAGGGGGTAGGTGTCTCCGCCTCGTTACAATTCTCCACGACGTGGAGAATCGGGAGAAGGGGAAAGGATGACCCACGCAATTTCGTGAAATCTTTTTCTTCCCTCCTCCTTCCCCCCTCCCCCTTCTCATCATCCTCTCTTCCCCCGTCCCTTTGATTCGTACCTTGACGGAATTCTTAAGAATCCCCCGACTAGTCTCGCTCACCGTGATTCGAGAACCGTGACCTTTTACGTCCGAGAAACGTTTAAACCCCGGAAATGAGAAGTCGATAATCTTCCCTATATATATATATATATATATATTCGTTCTCGATCAACGCGAGTACGAAGATCGATTCTTTCGTTCCCTCTTGATCATTCTTCTCTCTCGAAAGCGTCGATTCGTTGATTCGTCTCCTCTCATTTTGAAACGCGATAAATAATAGTAGTCCATTACGTTTTATCATCGTCTGTGTGTTCACGATTTCACAATTTTTAGTACGATTCTTCTCTTCAAGGATCCGGCAAATATCGTTTGCTAAATGGAAAGTGTGGAGGGAAGGTAATACGAGAAATGACGCGCATTGTTATCGCGGAATCGTATGGAAAAGAAGAACAAAAGGCAATCAACGTATTATTATTGCTCCCGATGAAAAGGGGTCGTCGCCTATCGACACCTTTTTTTCGATGTAGCTTCTAATAAATGTCGTGTAAATCGACAAATATGAATAATTTATAGAGAATAAATTCGTGAGAATCTTTTTTTATCTTTCTTCGAAACGAGAGGTCGAAACAAATATAAAAATTGAAAAGTTTGAATTATTGATAAGAGAAATGTACAATCTACAAACGAAATCCATCGAAACCAAATTTTCTTCTCCAGAAATTTTGCATAAAAGTATCCTCGAATTTCTCTCCATCGATGTACCAATACATGCATCAATATATATAACTAGAGATTAAATAACAGAACGTAAAACTCGTCGATCCTCTTGAAAATACTATTTGGGAGGAAAAGGAAACATCCTCCGAGCTTAAAGCGCGAGGCGAACAATATAAAGTAAAGGGAAGCTCTTCCGTCCAATGGGTTGGATGATGTTTGTAACGAACATGGATGGTCGAACGATTCGTTGTAGCGACAACTGTGGAAACACGGGTGGTCTGCCGTGCTAGTAGCTGCCTTCCAAGTACTTCTATAAATGTACGATACAGACCGAAAGCCTTGTCTCCCGTTCTGGACCGTGTTCCTGGGACACCGACAGGAACTCTAAAGCCCCTCTCTCTTCCCCCCCCTCTCTCTCTCTCCCCCTCTCACACCGCACACTTGGCGGTGTACACGCGTGCGAATGCACGCGAAGTGAACATACACACGCACACGTCGAGGATACACCGGCATCCATCGGTTCCACTCCTCTATTTGTACAGCCGTGCTTGTCATTTCCATTTTGGTGCGTCGCTTATGGGATTATCCCCTCCCCTCCCCTCGTCACGCTTTCGCCGTGTTTTACTTACGCTTAACGACTCTGCAGTATTCCCGATTACGTATTCGTTTCTCGTTGTTCCCTCGTTAGAAAAGTGATATTACGAGGAATAATATTTTTCACGATCGTCCGCGAAATTATGCGGGGATTGTCGTTCCGTTCGAGCGAGCAAATTATCGATGATAAAAAAATTAGGTCGAAATTAGATCGCTGATTTTTAAATTTCGCGAGACTCCGATAAATTTGTCTTTTTTTCTTCTTTTTTTTTTTTTTTTTTTAACGTAAAATCTCTCGTCTGTGGACGATTCAATTTTGCAACAGTTTCGAGATCGAAACGAGAGCGACCTCTATGACGCAGAGAGAAAATCTATTCGCACCGAGTTGAACCAATTCGTTGACCCAACGTTTGGAATAATTTCAACAGTTTCAAAGGAGATCGATTTAAATGAAACATCTTCGAAGGTGCACTTACGTGAAAGTGGCTTCGAGGGTTTGCGATTTTGACGTTGACGTTTCATTTTTAATGGTCGGTGTTAGAAACGGTGAAAATATAAAGGTGTATCGAGTTAATAATAACGGCTTACGTATACAGATTTTGTCAACAAGTTTGCACATGAATTTCGAATACCTGGTCGAAATTCCAAGCTGTGCATTCATCTTTCTCGATCGAAGATTAATAAACTATTCCACCTGTTTTCAAACAGTTTCGTTACACAACTTTGAACTTTTTGAAACATTTTCCCTGAACGCGGATCAAACCCAATGACTTCCTCTGCGAAATTAACCGAGAAAATTTTCCATGTTACAGTACAGAATCTTATCAAGATATACCGATAACGAGAAACTCGGACGTTTAACAAGCATGCATCGAATTCTCCGATTAATCGATCCCGATTAATTGATTTATCGATCGATTTACGGCGTAGCACGAATTTACTCTTGCACAACACACCTGTGCAGTCACTTGCATATTAATTCATCCTTGTGACGCTTCGATCAACGTAAATATCTTGATCAACCGCGTACGTAAAATACCTCTCTCTCTCTCTCTCTCTCTCTCCTTTCGTCGATATCCAATTTGGAACCGGACGATTTCTCATCGTGTATCGATCCTTCTAATTATTTCACAGTTCGATGGAGTCCGATCTTATTCAAGAAACTCTTCCACGATTTTCCCTTTCTGCGAAATAGGACATATGGTCAGCACAGTTGCACACACGATATATTTTGAGTTTCAATTGTTTTATATATATATATATATATTTCGGAGCTCTTTCATCTCGACATTCAGAACAATGCATACTCTTCTGCTGCCATCGATACCAATATGTCCATATGCGTTTCGCCAATATGGAATTCTAGTTGTTCAGAGAGAAATTGCAAATACAAAAAAAAAAAAAAAAAAAAGGGTAAAAGAAATCGCAAAAGGTAATTCCAAAGTAGACAACTCGAAATTGAATATTTGAAATTTAGATATTGAATTCTGTTCTCGTCAATTTGTGCAATAAATTCATCGTAAAAAATCGAAATCTAGTATCTATAAATAATTTGTGAAAGTAGAAAGAAACAGAATCTTCGATGAAATTTATTTTAATATTGGCAGAAGTAAAGAGAAATTTTAAATTAGAAATCTGTAATTGTTATATAATGTATTCGTATGACAACGAAGTTTATCAATTTACACTACACTAATTATTTGTACCTTTTCCATAAGTCACTCTAAACGGGATATTAACTTTCAAACTTGACACAGTATCAGCGTTAGCATTGTCTGTGAGCAGTCCATCATTACCGAAATGCGTACATGTAACCCATCTATCCCGAATCGCATGATAGAGATTAATTATGGTTGCTTCTGAAAGCGTCGTTACAGGTCAGAATTACAGTTGTTCGATAAAGTTTTTTTAATCAGAAAGATTCGAACAACTAAGCGCCCATATAATTATCCAATATTTAAATTTCTGCATGCGATAATTGCGCTTTCACGTGACACAATTACCTGCAAAGCATCATTTTTTTCTAATATCCACGCACCTTAGAGCGTACCTATTAACATTTAGACGCAGAAGCTAGCCAGATTTCCTCCATTTTCCGCCACTCTCGACGCAAATAGTCCAAACAGCTTAGCCATGGCTTAACATCTTACCAGTAGCCACCCAGTCCCTCGAGGCCATCCTCGAAAAGCTTTTACAGTATTTATCAACCGATTCCCCTGTGCGCGAAACTTATATCATCGCGGTATAAAGAAGAGAAGAAGAGGAGGAAAAAGAAGAAGAAGAAGGAAAAAAAGAAAGACTAGTCGGCTAATAGGGATCGTGAATGGCTGTCATTAAGAACGGCTGACAACAGCATCACGCGGGATGATATCGAGCAACTACGGGGGCGTTGAACTTGGCTACTTTTTTAAAAGAAACTTTTCGTTATCCACTCGCAACTCGAAGGATAACGACGACGAGAATTCCAGCCACCGCGAATCCAACTTTTACTCGCCCCTTTTTATCGCCTCTTCTTCCTCCCCTCCTCTTCCCTGCAAAGCGGACACGCAATCCTTCCTCATCCTCTTGTCCCCTTTCTTTCTTGCGGAGAGAAACATCTTCAAACATCTCTCCCCTTTGGACGAGCTGCTAATTCACCGCGTACCTGTGTTACACTTGAAATTGCTCGTCCTCTTTTTTACCACCCCGCGTGATCTCGCATCGAGAAAATCTTTTCCACTCTCTCTCTCTCTCTCTCTTTCTCGCTCTATAAAAATGTAAGTATCGTTATTAGGGTGCACGTGCAATTGTGGGAGTTTCGAGCTACTTTGTCTCGATTTTCGCGCTTTTCCCCGTGCCTTCTCCGTTCCTTCAATTCGCTCCGTTCCACCGTGTTTTATGACCCTCTTCTTCTCCGCCATAGTGGAGAGTTGAATGGACCGAATTTATCCTCCTTCGCTTGTACAGTGAAAAGGAAAACGCTACGATTTTTTCACGAATAATCCGGAGAAAAATTGTAAAAGAAGTTCGCAGAAATTTCGCGAATTAACCGATCGATGATACGGTTCGATGCGACGATATTAGAATAATGAATAAAGGAGGGAGGGGGGTGAAATTTCTCTCGCGGGAAAAGGAATAAAAGTTAAATTAAAAATAATGGCAGCAATCTGAAAAGGACGGTGACCCACAAGCGAGAGAATCCAGGATCCATTCTCGGCGCAAAAAACGTGCGCGCATTGTTTGGACTCCGGCATTCAGGCCGGGGGGCTATATTCCTCCCGAGGTAGACTATTCAGAGATAGTCGATCCTTTCAACCGTCTCGAACCGCTTGTCAGTCGCAGCCGCAACACCTATGATGGGTTTGCATAGAAGCAGCCAGCCACCGCTGTTCGCGCTCGTTTTTCGCCGGCTAATCGCGCGGCTAACAATTTCGAGCGTTTACAGCGCGCTACACGCATCGCCCAACTTTCTTGCCGCTACGTTCAGAGGATCACCCGCTCGTCGTGAAGACGAGCCTAATTTGCAATTGTTCTCCCCCGAGCCCTGCCGAGATTCTCTTCGTTGTTCCTCTGCTCCTCGATACGCTGAGATGATTAATAAAGTTTGAACAGTCTAATTTTGCTCTCGTATCTCTGAAAAAGCGCGAGTGAAAAACGAAGAGATCCGTTTCGTTTTATCAATCGTCACACGATTAAACGGAAAAGAATCCTACAGGTGATGATTTTGTCTATCCGCTTCAGAAAAAATTCAGAGAAAATTGATCGACCAATAACTTTTTGCCGAAGCAACGTGAAAATGCGTTGTCGCATCGTTGTTGCACGCATAAAAGATCGCATTTTTTCTCCCCTCTCTTTCCAATACTTTCGAATTAACGAAATTTAAACGTATATAGCGAGTCGAGATGCGCACTTTCGAACACCGAATACCGTAAATAAATCGTGGAACGAACGTTCGCGACGATATCTGTTTGCAAATAAAACGACTCGCCTCGCCTCGCTTTCGTTCGTCGAAGGCGCTTTCCCTCGACCGCACAACCATTTCTCGATTCGAGTCGAACGAGGCAGGAGAGACGGAATCCCTCTCGTCCGCATTCCCGCATTTTTCTTGATTCTTGGAATTTGGAAGAATTGTCGCTTCCGCGAACAACGCACTGCGATAACGCGATAAGATGTTTATAATAAATTGGAAAGAAAATGAGGGAGAGTTATCTTGGATTATTCGAATAATAACATTTTTGTGAATATTTGTCAAACTACTTGTATATGGATTACACGGCGAGAACGTAGCATTGGCGAAATTGAATTATCGGTAAAATCAGGCGGGAAAGCTTCATGAAACGCGATTAAATGAAGTAGAAAATGCAAAACTGTGCGGAATTCTAACTGAAATCTAATTCGAAACAATCTGAATACGAATGAAGGAATATAAATGTACTTATGGAGAGTCTTGTTCCAGGTGTGTACGGTTAAATCGATCTTCTCTCCTCGAGTTATCCCAGCCACGAAGGTGATATACGGTTGTGAGCATATGTGCGAATCTGCATATTTAATAGTATGAATATTAAAGCAAGTAGAGCGGCGCGCTTCGCGATGCAAAATGGAGACGAGTGGGGATGGAGAGAGAAAAAGAATAGAAAAAATAAAAAAGGCGAGATGCGTGCATAAAGCGAATAACGCTTTAAACACGCTTTTCTGTTTTTTTTTCTTTTCTGTTTTTTTTTTTTTTTTTTTATCTAACACTGGTTGAATCGAAACGCGTTACTTTTTCTTACCGTTCTTCAAATTATTCCTCCTTGTGACTCTCCAACGTGGAGGAAAATTTTATACCGATCGAATCGTTCGTTCGTTTATATTTGTAAATTAATTGTACAGCGATTGTAGGAGATATAATTGTGTTATTGTTATTTCATTTTGTTAAATACACACGAACGAAGTAGACGAATATTATACGGAAATAAAGTTGATCGGTAAATATCATTCCTCGAAAATTTCGTTCCTTTTTCCTTTTTTCAAATTGCGATAATATTAAATACGCGAATTCGAAGGGAACCGTTTCGAGTGGACAATATCATGTATCGTATTGAAATAATTTCATTTATTTGTGACGTACGATACACGAAAGGAAAAAAAAAAAAAACCAATGCACGCTATATTACGTATATACGTATGGTTTTAATTGCCCGAATCTTGAATTAATTTTTATTTATTTGTGACGTATAATTAAACGATTGATCGCCTGTGTATACCGTTTAATATTGGATTATACGTCACAACAAATAAATAAAAAGTATTTCGCGATCTGCCAATTAAAATGATTCGTTATTTTATACTCGACGAATATAAAAAGAAGAAAAACATGTACAACACCGTTTGAAAAACGTACGATTTTTTTTCGAATGCTCTTTCTTTCTTTCTTTTTTTTTTTTTCCCCGCCAGAATATTTTTCCTTTCAAACATTTTTCCATTAAATTACCCGAACTAATTTAAATATGACGGTGGTCTGCGGGTATACAGATCCCCCAGTATGAATGTAGAACGAACGGAGTTCCCTTCAGAACGAACTAAATAATTCGAAAAGGTAATATTGGACGGTGGTAATTCGAATCACGTTTCTACAATTTTGAGAGACCGGTGGCCGAGTTATTACACGTGTACGTGAGCATTTCGATACTTTCCAGCCGGGATTTCTACAAAGTTAAAAGCGATGGAGCGTGTACGCGTGACAAATGATTGTCTTCCTAGGAGAGTATTAATAAACGAGGTAACGTTCTGCTTCCGCCTCTTTTCCCCCGTAAATCAACATCTTCGCGTCGTCGTTTGCTCAAAGGAAGCTAGCCTCTCGCTATTTGTACAGCATTCGAGGAAAGCGCCATTGTTTCGTTTATAAACAAAGCAAATGTTTGCAATTGCTTGGCGAGCGCGCTCGGCTGCATCCTAAGAAATCGCCACCGAGGAAATGTACTTCCACGTCTCGTCATTTTTTCCCCCCCTCGTATCTTCCTTATCGCGACGACTTTGAATTTTCTTTTTTGAATGACACAATTTTCTAGTCGTTCGATATTTTCCAATTTAAAAAAAAAAAAAAAATGCAACATCTTCTAGGATATCTTCCTGAAATTTATCAAATAATAATTTTTTTCAAATTTTTCTTTCCTCTGGAAAAGAATCTACGAGAAATAATTGTATATACGATTTTTTAGAAAGAAGAAATTTAAATACGCGAAGAAGGAATTGGATGATTAATTCGTGAATTGGGTTTATTCAAGAATCGGAGGTCGGCGTACTCGAGCGTCTTAAAAGATGAGTGAAACGATATTCAAAGTGACTAAACGAGGGTAAAAAGTTATCCACCGCGGGACGGATATAGAACATCTAATATACGAACCACGTCGTAAACTCGGCGTTGGAAAGTCGGGCGACACTTTTTATTTTTCGTTCGCTACGCCACAAGATTTGCTTACATTGGTTTTGCATTACCCGCTTCGTAAAGGCAAGATATAGAGGTAAGGAATCTCGATTGTCAACGCGATACTCGGCTGCATATATATTTGACAAAAACGCATCGAGGAGATCGTTTCTCAAGCTTAATCACAATTAATAACTTAATATGATACGTTAAATTTTACTTGAAATGTTCCTTGAAACGACGAGAAATATCGTCCACGCTCGTGATCGAGAAAATTGCGCCCGAGACACGAGAAATACGACTCGATTATTATGTCAGGTGAAATCTCTATATCATACTTTCTCGACAAATGGTGAGAATTATCCGATATGAATCATTCGCGCGTCGCATCGACTTTCGATTCTTGCAAGTCGTGCAACTTCACCCCGCTGCGGGGTTAATACCGACTCATTCGAATCCGTTATTCCGTCCCTTATCGCGCGACATTTATGAAAGGAATTATCGATCAGCCTAATCGAGCCTAATTTTCTCACCTACCAATTTCCATCTACGAAGCATCCGTTCAATTTTCAATTTTGAAGAAGTCGATATTATGCCTGTCCAAGGGAAATATAAAATATAAACCAAATAACCGTTCGACTAATCGTAATTATTCTACCGTATGAACATCGTGTGAATGAATTTTATATAAGTCGTCAACGTGATTCGACGACAGGCTACGAAAAAGAAGCGTCCGTTCAATTTTCAATTTTGAAGAAATCGATATTATGCCTCTTTGAGGATTAATTGTAATTATTCCATCGTATGAACATCGTGTGAATGAATTTTATGCGAGTCATCAACGTGATTCGACGAAACGATTCGATCACGCAAGTCGAACAGGCTTCAGGAAAATCCAAGATCAGCCTAATCGAGCCTAATTTTCTCACCTACCAATTTCCATCTACGAAAAAGAAGCGTCCGTTTAATTTTGAAGAAATCGATATTATGCCTCTTTGAGGATTAATTGTAATTATTCCACCGTATGAACATCGTGTGAATGAATTTTATGCGAGTCATCAACGTGATTCGACGAAACGATTCGATCACGCAAGTCGAACAGGCTTCAGGGAAATCCAAGATCAGCCTAATTTTCTCACCTACCAATTTCCATCTACGAAGCATCCGTTCAATTTTCAATTTTGAACAAGTCGATATTATGCCTGTCCAAGGGAAATATAAAATATAAACCAAATAACCGTTCGACTAATCGTAATTATTCTACCGTATGAACATCGTGTGAATGAATTTTATATAAATCGTCAACGTGATTCGACGACAGGCTTCAAGGAAATCCAAGATTCCCTTCGTAACCGAACTTCTTACGGAGCGGGCAGAACGAAGTGCAGTCCCATTTAAGCGATCCTTGGTAAGCGCGTAATCTTTGTCGAACAGCGGTCGAACAGGGGCGGTGGAAGTAGCCAAGCAGCCATCGCAAAGCCGATACCCGGAAGCAGGAAAGCCGGATTCGAGCTTAACCGCGTGACTCCGTTCAGATAAAGTTTTCGTTACGGTTGGGATTTTTCGACCGCCTCGTTTCTTCCCTCGAGAGAAGGGTGGAAGACGCACGCAATAATACGCGGTTTATAAATGGCGGGTTCATGAATAATGCAGGAACAAAAGTTGAAGGGAGAGCGGCCGTCTTGCGATATAATACTTGTGTATTTTACAAACGCTCAAGTTTGTAAACCAACCTTAACGCCACCACTGGACCGAGTCGTTATCGCGTTCCGCGTATGCATCGTGCAAACGGGCTCGATTCGTAATTCGAGATACACGTCCAGTATTTATTAACGGGCGCGCCATGCTGTTTCGTGCTTGGAAACCGACCCTCCTCTTCCTTGCAGTGTGTGCAATTTAGAATGTGAGCGGTGATCGTGATTGAGTAATTGTTTTTTTGTTTACACGAATTGTTTCGAAATATACGAAATGGAATAATTTATGGAAACTGTGTCGGTGTAATATTAATATGTTTGGCAAAATTTGAATTATCACGATCATTTATTATATAGTATATAGTTTTATCAGAGACACATCGAGCACTGGTTGATCAATGTTGATGACCTGTTACACAGGAAACGGTAGTCTCGATTAAATGGCGATCAGAAGAATATCGTCAATAAGTGTATTAATTGTCCATCAAGAATTTCTTGATTTTCACTCCCGTGATAGAGAATAAACAGCTTACAAGCGATGCTTCTTGAGTAGGTCGATTGAAATAAACGTTGATAATTCGTCAATATCTGTAGAAAAGTAGTAACAACGTTTTGCATCCAAGCAAGAGATCGTTATCTCGGGCGTGAGGTAAAGTTTACTCGTTCGACGTTTCAAGATTTATCCAGTTTCGAAACGTCATCCCAATCAGTCATTTTATATCGTGGATTCGATAAATTTGTTTTTATTTTCGGTTCACGGAGAGGGGAGGGGGAGAGGGGAAAAAACAGGAAAAAGAAATTGAAAAAGCAATGCATTATTGGGAATGGAAATATTTTTCATTTAAACAGCACCATATTTTTCATGGTTAACCGCGACATATCGCATATACCTCTTGCTCGAAAAATACCATCCCCCGTAAAAAGCCCTGCGGTCTGCTACTAGAATAAAGGACGCAATCGAAGGCTATTTCGAATTGATTAAATTTTCAACGTGGTCCACACGCCGCTGTGAAAACATTTTGGATAAATGTAAACGGGGAAACGCATTATTTAAGAGGAACGCATATCAAAGAAAACATTTCTGCATTCCCTCCATTATTTATCATCGATTCGTCAGAATATTCTCGAATTTTGAGGGAGGAATATTCATTAATTATTTTTGATACTCTCTCTCAGTCATTTTTTATATTTCACAATCCATTTCGAAATCTCTATTATAACACATCCATATATCGTAAGTTTACAAAAATATAAATTTATAAATTTGTAACGCTTAATAAGATTAGAATAATCTGGAAGCTGGAATAATAAAAGCTTATCTTGACAAAAATTTTCTTCCAAGAATCTGCCGTTTGTAAAAATAAAAAGTCATCATTCACCCACGTAAAACGAAGATTAAATTTATAAATAAACTAGGATAGACGTCTCTCCTCAAAAATATCTCCCTCCCCCCCCACCCCTCCCCCTCTTATTTTCTTCTGAAAACACGCGTAGAGATGATCAACTACCGATAACCGGTCGGCACGGGACGGTTAAAAGTCGGGCGAACAAGTAAGTAAAATCCATACACGCCAAGAAGTTCTCCAGAGCCATTATTACTACACATCTGGTTGTCAGCGTTCGGCAAACCGATTAATTCCAGTAGCGGAACGTTTGTCGAGTCACGATAGTTGGCGTAACACGCTTTCCGTCCAAACATTCCTTGTCCAACCAACTATTCTCCACTCTGACTAATCGCGACGACAGAGGAAGCGGGGACAGGACTCCTCCTCTGGACACAACGGGGCCTGATACGGGTCGACACGCGGGGAATTACTCGAGCTAGTGACCCGCTGCTAACACACGGAGGGGGAGGAAGGATCGATCGCATAATCTGACGGGTGGAGGGGTGCAATCAATGCACGTCGCGTTGCATCTTGGCCGATTGTCCGTGCCCGATCGGGGGAAAAAATTCGGGATCAGGCGCTGTAAATCCTTCTCTGTCAAAGGGATCGGCCGCCCCTCGAGCGGGGGACGGGTAAGTAAGTAAGTAGCTCTGCTCTGCGTGTGCGGAACGGTGTGTTATTGCGATCTTCCTCCTCCTCCTCCTCCTCCTCCGATGAAAGGAAATATTTTATTCGAACGTGGAAGCTAATATATCGCGTGTACGAGACGCGAAATTCCGTGACACGCGAGATGTACGATGCCGAGATTATTTCTTTAGAAATGTCGTGGGTGGAATGGGGTGATGACGTCGGTTTATGAATTTTATTTGAAAAGGATGGTTTGAGAGATTGTATCTTCGGAAGGAGGAAACGATGAGTCGGTGATACTTTCGGTTTACTCGAATTTTGTTTCCGGCAAGATTAATCTGAAATCAGAAATTTGAAAAAAAAAAAAAGAAGAAAGAGGTTTGAAGGATATATGGATGCGTGGGATAAAATATATATATATACGGTGTATAGAATTTATTATTTCGATGATTTTTAAATTTTTCTGAGGTCCGGAAAAATGGAACGTGTTGTCACTTTGACGTTAACGATTGAATTTAAAATGGACGATCGATTTTTATTTTTTTTTTTTAACGCGAACTAAATTAAATTGGATGTAATGACCGATCGATATCCAACGTTGGCACTCGTGTTTATATTTATTACGATGGAGAAACTCGTTTCAGAAATTTTCCTCTCGATCGTATTTTTCTTCTACTTCATTTAAATTCATTTTATTGTTTTCTACGACGTATGTTTTTGTCCTACTTCTTCCAGCTGTCTTTCCAGATTAATTTCCAACTAAATTTTCTATATCTTTTAAATATATTGAAAAGAAGTTTTACGACGAAAAAGTACTTTATAAAGATTTCGTTCGACTCGAAAACTTTTGTCTCGCTTCGAACATAACTTCCAAGGTTATGCGAAAAACAACGCAATCGTCCAAATTCATAATGTAGAAGTGAAATAGCGTCTAATCAAAACGACGATTACGTTCCCTCTTTAACGTAAGAAATAACGATTATCCAAAGAAAAAGTAGACACCTTAACAGGCCAGAAGCCCCCTGTTTGTCGAGGCAGATTACGGGAAAGTATCGTCTTGCGGCCAGCATGGCGCTTAAAAACTTGTAATAAGATAAAAAGCGAGCGTAAAGTTGGATGATAAGTATTCCGATTAATAAAAGTTTTTCGCAAATTTCAGTCGTCTCATCAAAGTTAGCCCCGGACAAGAAAGACGAGGGCAGAAAGAGGAAAAGAAGGAGAAGGATAGAGAGAGAGAGAGAAGAGAAAATGGGAGAAACTTGAGCGCGTATTCCGGCGTCTCCTTCCCGGCCGAAGAAGAATCGTATTTTTGAAACGGAGACAAGAGTGATTTAAAAGGACGGTTTCGTGCCAACAGCGACAAACTAATTAGTCAAGAAAGGGACGATGGAAAAGAGAAGATCTCGCTTCTCCATCGAATCTACTCGATCGAACATCTATTCTCTTGACTGTGGAATCGAGTATCATTCCGATCGTGTCGGAATAAGAAGGATTTGTGGATAACAAGGCTGTCCACTCGACGATATTTCAATTAGTGATTGATAACTATATATTATTCTTGGGATTAGCGACTCCAACTTATTGTACTCCACTTAATATAGCGATATTGGCGCAACAATTTGAGCGATGCTATATCGATGTTTGAACGAGCGCCGTTAAAATATATATGCAATTAATATAAACGTGCCAATATTCAATCACGATGCTTCGTACAACACTTGATAGGCAGTTAATCGGTATCCTATCTAGTTAACAGTGGCACGTCATTGCAAGTTATAAGCAAAACGCCAGGTATAACACATTTCGCAAAAATTGTCGGTCCCTTAGTGCGGTGTTCTCGAGCGTAAACAACGACTCGTATCCTTTCTCTCCGGCATCGATACACGCAGAGAAACAAACAAGAAGAATGGAAATTTGCAGGAGGATGGCGGTGTGCACGGGAGGGAAGATGATACGTGCAAATCACCATGTAGAATCGTATCCTTCCTCCGGATCTCCTGTGGAGCACGGGCCGCGTTATATATTCCGATTCGATAGACACGTTTTTCCAATGTCTGATAGGAAAATGGCTGACTCTATCGCCGCCCCGGTTTCGGATTACCTGCTCGCCGGAATAACGACGAGAGGGTGGACTGTTACCACGGCCAGAGGAGGGTGGTTGGAAAAGAATTTCCAATGGATATTCTTCTTGAAACTCGTCCTCGAAATATCGATCCTATCGATCCTCCCGTTATATATATAGATGGCGAGGAACAAAAGCGAGGACGTGTGGAAAAAAAGAAACACGGCCGAGCACGATTTAAACGATTTACGAACGTGTCTGACGACACGATATCTTGGGCCGTTCGCAAAAAATAGAAAAATAAAAAAATAGGGGATAAAAACCGATGGAAAACCGGTGGAGTTTCCGTGTTAACGAGCTTTGCGCGCGGCAGCTTTTCGTCAAAGCGATGCTTAGCTCTATCCACGGAGGAGGAATCCTCTCTCTCTCTCTCTCTCTCTCTCTCTCTCTGAAGAGGAGGAGGGGGAGGAGGAGGAGGCTGCACGAATTTTCACCGTAAATATTTGAGAAGGACAGATTACCCTGAGAAGGAAGACTCGGCAATCATTATTTTGTCGCATTGCACCAGGCACGTATATACGCCAATCTTTGAAACTACTACTTTAGAGAGAAGAATCTCGGCCTCGAACTCTGTTCAATCGAATTGATATATCAATTTTCTTTCGTATCTCAATCAACCACATCTTTATTCGCGACATCGTCCGTTCCATGCTAATTTTCCCGGTTAACGAAATCGCCGATGCAACGTCGATTGAGATTTTCACGGGGATCGACGAATACAATCACGAGCTTCTCCAAAAGAAGAGAGAAAAATAGGGAAAAAATTTTCTAAGAAATCTTCTCCGATTTTTATACACAGTCGATACAATTGTCAGCTCAATATGCCAGCCATTTTCGATCTGTTAAAGCATACTATTCGAGAACAATGGATAAAAATTAATAAATTCCAAGGATATCAAAACGGTTGAGAAATGTTTCGAGAAACGAAGACATATCGAAGCAACCAAAGATCGAAGTATCTCGGAAGATTTTCTCGTAAATTTCTCTCGCATTCGCACGGAGCGCGTAGAATGTCGGCGGTTAGGCCGACTGTTTCTTTCTCCTCGATGAATTTCAATGAAAAGCCGCACACGAGGCGGATCCTCGTCGCGGCCCGACGTCGTCCCAAACTCCGCAGTTTCGGGTTGACCGCACGAGTCGACCATCGGCGTACGTTTTGCGGTCTCTGTAAATTCGTCACTCGTTTCCTAACGACCGCAAACTGGTACGATTCGAAAAGCATCGCACGATATTGCGCCCCGTTTCCTTCCCTTTCGCCCGCCACAGGTATCGTAAGGGCTATTCCCATTTCTAAATTGAAACGACCGATGTTTCGTGTGCGGAACGTTTCTCTCGCGAAAACCTCTTTTCCTTTTTTTATTTTTTTTTCTTTTTTTTTTCCAATTGTTCGAGTTCGTATCGTATCGTCGTTGAGAGGTCAGTTTGTCGTGGCGTGTCACGAAATAATTACGACATCATCGTCTGTTACGACAAACAACACGTCGACGGGATGATTGCTTTCTTTTAAAATAGTTTCTACTTCACCTATTAATCATCCTCGACTTTTGCTTCTTTTTTTCTTCTTTTTTTTTTTTTTGCACGTCATTTCGTAGATGAACTTTTTGATAGATATACAAGATATACTTGATCATCTTAAGATTACATTGTAGGATGCAGTGTACACATTTGGAGGATGTTATTAAGAATTTATGATCAAAAAATTACAAAATCTTTAGAGATATTCCAATTGTTTCGATTTGTAATTTGTATTGAATCGCGATAAAAAAATAAATACAAGCGAGAGAGTAGAAAATTTTCAACACATTCTTTTTCGATAGATCATAGATATTTTGAAAATGCACTCGTTATTACAGTTTATATATATAGAATACGATATCTCTTCTCAGTCGGATGGCTCGTGTCGCACAAACAAATATGAAATAACATTTTTCCACGGTAAACACATAAATATGGTTTGAAAATTTTATTTTTCCCCGATGCATGGACAATCGAGTTAGTGAATTCACGGATGTTCGCATAAATAATACTTAGCGCATCCGAATCCGAGATATTCGAGCAATAGTAGCCAGCAAATTTCGACATTTGTCGATGGGGACGTGAACGTACTATATCAAATATATACACGCGTGAATCATTGTTGAATGCGTTTTCGACAGTGACGCATCACCTTTCCACCCGTTCGTATATATATATATATATACGCTTCCTCGGGACCACTTTCCTTTCACCATCTTTTTTCCCTGCCAATTTTCTTTCGCACACCGCCGAGAAGGGACGAATTTCGGTATAAGTTACCGAGATGGCAGATACGAATGACATTTTCATTCATAACTATACGAAGTAAGTCTTGATAACAAACAGATGCGACTCGAAAAACAAACAAAGAATCGGGGCAGAGATTTCCACAACATGTATCATCAATCTCGAAAAGGATGAACTACTGTCGTGGCGCGCTTTTTCCAAACGTACCGACCCACCAAACGTTTCCAGGATAACGGAAAGAAAACGAGGATACACCGGCGAGAAACGTGGAAAAACATCGAATGGCTATCCAAGAAGTAGATTTATCAGTTATACGTTCGGCGAAAAAGCATCGTGTACATCGTCTCTTTCGAAAACGTTTCGAGTTAATCGGATATACGTGTGCTTCCCTGATCTATACGATATCCAATTATCTTTTTTACTTTCTACCGATCACCAATTTTAATCACCTCCATAAATCTCCAAATATTTGAAGCTAAATTTTCCTCTTTAAAATATCGTATTGAAATGGAAATTGAAATATAAATACGAGGGAAACAACTAATTTCGATAAGTTTAAGAAAGAGTATATATCCTCGCCAATCTCTTTAATTGTACTTCACCGATTCACCGTGGTATTTTTAACCTTGGCGAAATAGGGACGATACACCGAGCGTTGTAATTAAATATACATCAAAACGCGTTGCGTGTCCGGAAACTCGGCGCAATTAACCTCGCGGAATTAAAGAAATAGCGCACAGATGTCTCTGGTGAGTAATGCTGGGAAGACCGCTTTACACCGTAGCGGCCTTTCTAATTATATTTACAAATGAAATTATACCCACTGCAGTCTGATTAAGAAAGCGACACCAAACCGGGGTGCTGCTAAACTGCTTACGCTTTTGTTCCCTTCCACTGTGTCTCGCCACTTCCCTTTCCCTCTGGAACAAAGAGATTCGTTTCAAGATTCGAAAACGTTTCGAAATTCGTTTCGCTTTCGAACAAAAATTCTCGAGAAAGGAAAAATCGTCGCGTTTATTTTCCTCCGTGCGAAAATTCCTCCGATATCGTTGTTCTGTTCAGTATATCCATCCCGTTGTTCATCGTCCGTATCATCACGCTCGATGACAATACCTGTAAAAGTAGAGGTATCCAGGCGAGAGGAGACCTTATATCGACTTCCGTTCCGTCAAGTGGATACACCTCTATTAAAATACACGATACGCGCTATTTAAATGGGCGACGACCTTAACGCGTTTGTTCAACGCGTTCTCACGCCACGCTTCGACGTGGACGTTTTCATTATTGGAGACCGGGGTATACACACGCTCGCTTATCGAACGTCAGACGCAACCTTTTCCACTGATATACGTTCGAGAAGGAAGAAAACGTTGGGGCTCTGCATGACTTTCATTTCGACGGTATTACACACCGCGAGGGAAGTACACTTGCTGCTGCTCGCCTACGTGTTTCTGAAGTATATGTATGTACTACGCGTAATACTTCGTTTCGATCCGTTTCGACGAGATATTAAATTTATATATACGAAGCGACGACACACGCACGACGAACGTCCCTGACTCGAACGTTTAAAAAAAACTTTCTTCCCTTCACGCTCGTGGAGGAGATTCCACGTTGGAAACGGTTTTGCTCGAATAAGGCCGTTTGAAATAAACGAGCGATCGAGTTTAATGAGTCTCGAGTGCACAATATCGCAGGCTTCTTTTCTGTAGAAGAAGAAAAAGGAAGAGGGGGAGGAAGTAACGTATATTACGAGTTAAGCGTTCGCTCTAATGATGCTTAATAATATAGCGGGAAGGGGAGGAAAAAATGGACACGGTCAACAGAGAAATTCGTTTATTATCGCGTTCGAGATCCCTGAGCATTGCCCTTTTCCGCATTACGATAAACTTCAGTTCGCAAAACTTGGTCACAACTTTTCCAAGAAATCGTCGAAAGCTCGGAAACACAATTCTGCAAACAACGAATTGATTGGACGTAGTGCAGCGAAAAGACTCGGGGCGATTAATCCTATAAAACGAAGCTTTTGAAATAAAAGATAAAAAGACACCAAAGAAGAATCCAAAAATCGTACACGCTCCGATATTTTCTCTAAACATATATAAATCCTTATAATTCGTTATAAAACGACTGGAGAAATTCGATCGAACGGATCCGTGCGCTCCTGAATTTTTTTCCTCCCTCATTGGGATGAAACGTTGGTTTCAGAAATTCAGGAGCCAGCTTGAGGCGCGACAGGGCAGCCTACGTATTAAAATCTCGTACACGCTCGCTCTTTGGCGGAGGTAATTCGCGGACCGGATTTCGAAAGTTATAGGTGGCCTGGCTCCAGAATCGAGTATGGTCATAAAAGTTCGCAGGGTGGTCTGCGACTCGGTTTCGTTTCAGGGTTCCCTTCATCGCCACGCTCCAGCCTGGTTCAATTCGAACTGAACGACTCTTCTCTCCGCGAAAAATCCGTTTTTCTACGTTTTTTCCTCTCTCTCTCTCTCTCTCTCTTTTCCAGCTTTTCTGTCGATAGCCGACGACCTCTCGACCCTCCCCTCTCGGAACTGTCGTCAAACGGAACATTCGCGCGTGAACGATTTCCCTATGCGCCGGCCATTGCTGCCCACTTATGGAAAAAACCGCGTTAACTACTTACAAAAAACCAGCCCAGACTTGCTTGACCCGTTTTATCGTGTCCACCGATCCTCGTTTCCCGCTTCACTGCGCCGAAAACATGTAGAAACGAAGGGGGGCTTTAAGGTGGCTTGCGAATTTTAAGGGACATTCAGATCTCGGAATACGAATTGAAAAAGAGAAATGGGATATAGAAGAATGCGTGGGAAATTGTATAGGTATGTAAAAGTGCGAATTTTAAGAGATTTGAGGGTGGATTGGATGCTAACGTTTCGAAATATTTGGAAAAATGAAATTTAAAAGTAGAAGAAAAGTAGAAGTATTTCGATTTCCTCTGAAAACGACAATTCGACCGTACGAAAAATTCGTCAGTAAATCTATCCACATGTAAAACTCTGAAATAATGGTAATACAGGTAAAAGGTGCGAATTTTAAGAGATTTCAGGGTGGATTGGATGTTGACGTTTCGAAGCATGAACCTTGGAAAAATGGAATTGTAAAAATTCGTCAATGAACGTATCCATATGTAAAACTTTGAAATAGTGGTTCGAGGTGTAAACGATTTTAAAAAATTTTGATAAGAAGGAAGGAAAGAAGCAAAAATTTTGATTTCTTAGTGAATGAATAGTGATGATTACATGGGAAAGTATGCTTATAGATGCTTGTAGATGTTTAGTTGGTTCGGCAACATTGGGACAATTTGGAGGAGACAAGAATACAAACGGTGTCTGTTACGAACTTCTCGTTAGAACTTTCTTCCTCGTAAGTAGGAAAATTTCAAACAAATTCGAAACACCCGATCGTGCCTTATCACGTCTGCAGCTAGATAGTTCTCAGGAGATAGAATCTTCCGGTTAAACTGTAACGCCCCCAGGAGAAGAGGAAATTCCTACTCGTAGAAGGTTGCAACGCCTTGCTTTCTAACTTTCTTATCGACCACGATAATACGTTCCAATCTATCATTAATTTAGTCTCACAAATCTCGAGAGAAAACTCATTTATTATCGTTTTTGGCCCATTACATATAAAGCCATTAATGATCATTAATCTGATCTCTCTGTACCTTGATTTGACAATTTTATTATAAAAATAAAAATATTTCCATCGAATTATTTATCAACAAAGATTCTTCGAGAAAGAAATTTTAATTTTCCAGGTTAAGGTTTTTACTTTTTTTTTTTTTTGGTTTTCTAAGTTTTAGATATTGCGAGTTACTTGCAATTTTAATAAATTCGAACGAGATTGTCAAGACGGGCAAAGTAAACATCGTGAAACAATTTAAACTATCGACGATTTTAGTCGATCGACAAACAAGTATCGTGTTTTCATCGGGAAGCAAAGGAGGATCGTTCGTCATGAAACGATATCGAGCTGTTTACAATTGGTCGGCATCGATTACCTCGTAGATAATACCCAAAGCTCGAGTCAGCCGAAGCGTTGGTACAACGAATCGATCTTCGTGACCAGAGCGTTATCGGCCGCCTAACAAGGATTAGGATATCTCGAGTATCGTTCATCGACTTTCTTCCATCCTCTATATCTTTATCTCAGAAAATAAGAATATCCGTGGAAACGAGATATTTTTCCACCACCACCACCCCCCCCGATATCGGGAAAATCTTACGCTTATCTTGAACCTTCGTCAAAATTGAGGATCGTTTATTGAATACAACTCGTTTCAACCCCCGTGTGGGTTTATAGACACGTGTGTGGGGTATTAAAAACTCGAATGCTTTTTTTCCGATCATCATCTGTGTTTACCAGGCCAACCTCGTATTTCACCAAGCTTTATCTTTATTTATCGTCTTTATTCGCCGTCGAATTCCGACCGATCCACTCCCACGGGATTAAGAGCTTAGAGGCATCCTCTTATACACCCGAATGTATAAAACGTATAGGAGAAAATCTGACGTGTCGTTGTTCGACAATACTATATAATTTTATTCTTAATAAATTGTGCTCGCGCTTTGGTTGTTTTCAATTCGATTAATACACATATATATATATTTTTGATCCTTACATATATTTTCATTTTATCCCACGCGGGGATATTACGATAAGTTACAACACCATTTCACGTGTACACACAGTTTTTTCAAGTTTAGAGTTTATCGGTGGACCAGGCCAGAGTGATTTATCCGCAATTACTCCTAAATCGATGGGATTTAAGGCGATCGTTTCGAAGAAAATCGGTGGAAAACGGCGTGTTGTGTCGCGAGTTTGGTCCTCTCCCCTCCCCCTCGGCGAAGAGAGCAGAACTCTTTCAAATTTCTCTTCTCCCAAATTTGCATGAAAAAAATTCTTCTCGATTCAAACGAGATTATCAAAATCGAATCTCGATATAAAATACGTAATAAAACTCTATAAAACTAATCTCTCTCTCTCTCTCTCTTCGATCTCTCGAAAACAGCCTAATCGAAATCGTAGTTCGAATCTCGAGTCGAACGCATTCGAGTTTCGTCGCGCGCTCGAACGCTTTGAACGAAGAAATCTCGAGATGCCGGCGTTCTTATTATGCAAATTTAATCCGAGGGTGTAGTAGTTTAAAGCGCAGCCTCTCTTTAATACCGCACAACTGTTGTTAGTTTGTGCGTGGTGGAGGGAGAGGGGGAGGGAGAGAGGGAAGGAAACAAAAATACATTGTTTGCGAAACTATGAACACCGCTTCGAGCGTGTTAAACGGTATAATCCGCTCTTTAATGGCCAATTACCATACATTATCTTGGCGTGGCCTCCGTGCGCAACCGTGTCCCACCGTACAAAGGGGATGAAATTATTATTAAATCCTCCCCCTCTGCTTGAACCTGCATCGTCCTAAAGGACGACTCGATATCGTTCTATCGGACTATTTTCGCGACACCAATGTTTCTGATACACCGATTCCCCCGGGCGAAACTGGGTCGAACCGCAGCATCGGTTTTTAAATTGATATCCACTACACGCCAATATCTTGACGCGCGATCGATGGATCGTCTAAGTAATTTGTAATTCCGAGGTTGAGTGAAATTTAGAAAATGATAGAATCTAGAGAAGAGGTTTGAAAAGGATTGCTTCGAAACTTGCAAATCGTGCAACTTGATCACAAGATTCCTTTGTGAACTTGTTTTATTAATCAACGATCAACTTTAGTTGGATTAATTAAACGGTTAATCCTAAGCGAGCAAGTTTTTAATAGAATGAGAAAGAAAGATAAAATGCATACTAATTGCAATCGCAATTCTAATTATGCAATCTGTTCGTGATTAATCCAAATTGAAAATAATTAAAACGTAATGAGAATTCTTTTATATTCATTCTCCTCGCAAACAAATATTTTCTTCTTCATTCGATTACGAGTGATTCGATTAAATGAAATATAATAATTTTCTCCATCTCCTAAAAAAAAAAAAAATCACTCTTTTGCAATTTTATTGCTTGCTCTTCTCGGGATATCGTCGAAACATTGACAAATGGATACGAGAAATTATTCGAAATAGCATGTTTAATCGTTACCTATTAAAATGATTAACTTGTTGATCATGTTAATGCGAATTACATTTATGAGACTTAAAAAAAAAAGGGGGGGGGGATGAACATGAATTTGTGCAATCGTTAATTATCTACAATAATTAACGCAATAATATGTTGAACAAATGAATTGGAGAATTAAATAAACGTAAACGGAAGTACGTGATTAATGTACAGTTTGCCAAATATAATTTCGTCCCTTTTATCGGCCAACAAGAATTGATCGTTCAATTTCTTCGTCCTACATTTTTCTTTCCTTAATCGTCGAGATTCTCGCACAAGAAACTTTAATTTAGCTTACCATCGATATACTGGGTGAATTCTCTTCGATTTCACATGTGAAGTAACCGTAATTTAATTGCTTTTGAAAAACTATACCTACAAGGAACGTTATCTGATCTTCTCGTAAGGAGAATTCTCGTTTTATAAGCAATAAAAATATCCAAACAATATAGAGAAGAAATTTCCTTCTCTGCTAAGTATACTATCTGCCTTTTATAATCAAATATCAAAAAGTGCTTAGAATTGGCTTGCGTTTTCAAAGTTCACTTATTTTACGAAGATATCAAGATTTGCTCGGAATCGACGCTTTTTCCCCGTGAAAGTTCGTAAATTCGATCAAAAATCTCATGATAAAAGAATCGAGAGACCGACCGGTGGAAGAATAAAACTTGTGATGCAAAAAAATATTCGCGCGCAATACATCTTTGTTCGTTCTGCGTTATATATAAATTTCTATTGTCGTAACAATATAGAATTTTATTTTTTAATATATCGAGAAAAATGACGCTGTAATGCAAATCATTGATATTGTAACACTGCAGTTATTATAAGCCATGTCGCTCTTTTAAATCTTTTGTAAATCGAAATAAAGTAGGTAAATATCTCTGTCGGACGAAAGAGTTTAAAAATACTTTTCACTACGGGAATAACAACGGACATTAATTGTTGAGCAGCAAGGAAAACGAACGATTGTTGTAACGTTGCAACGAGAAGTGTGCAACAATTTTCATTTTGATGTTATTACACGGAAAAATGTTAAAGGTTCGGTGTATATTTATATACGTTTTGAACGTATTTTTATATTATTTTCACTATTCTTATATTTTATCACGATTTTTTTTTATTATTTCTTTAAAATCTTTAAAATCGGATCTAAAAATAATATCGTATTTACTTTATCTCTGTGTTAAAAATATGCAAGTGAAACGATGTAACGTTTGGTTATTGTTGAAGGGGTTATAAAACAAAACAAAAAAAAAGAAAAAAGAAAGAAAGAAATAAAGAAAAAGAGAAGAAAGAAAAAATTGGAACGTTACAGAAAATTCTCTTTGTGCGAGAAGCGCGACGAGCAAGCGACTTGTCCCGATAGGGACTCGATAGAGAGGAAAATCGAAAAGTGGATGGCACATAAAAATATAAGCGTCGCATCGTCGAATTAATAATTTCGTACATCGACGATTCCACACTTTTTCTTCAATCTGTGGAGCGTAGGAACGTTCATGTACTTGAGCTGTAACGAGCGGCGAGGAGCGTTCGAGGGTCTGGCTGGTTCCGAAGCGACGATACCCGGCCTTAAATCGAGTTTCGGTTCGAAGGAAATTGAAAGGCGAAATCTCGAAGAGGAGGATGACCCAGAACGTCGTGGAAAATTGCTGGAAGACTGCGGCTAGATGGTTGGCCAGCGGGAGGGACGAGAGAGTCTTTGCCCTTTTATTACGTTATAATCTTACCCTCCACCACCATGGGGAAACCAGTGGCACGGACATTATCCAATCTGTGGGGGAGGAAGGTCGATACTCCCGGGAGGACTCCGCCCCTGCTCTGCTACGCCTATGCGTTCGATCGCTCGATCGCGAATCCACACGTCGGATATGTAACGTTGCAATGGCAAACAAATGGCGGATCGACTTCGCCTGCTTCGTGGCAGATGTTTCGCGTTCCTTTGTTCCACTTCGATTTCCTTCGATCGAGGGAAATAAACTCGGATAGAGAAACGTTTGACGAACCTTTCGAATTGGCCAATCTTTCCAGTAGGAAAGGAATTTTCGTCGTTCGTGCGTTGGCTTAGAATTACGATATAGGAAGATCGTAAAGCAACGTCAAGCTTCGACTGACAAGCCTCGTTTAAGATGATACGTTTCGTTCGTTTTTTTTTTTTTTTTTTTTTTAGGAAGTCATAGAAATTAAATAAAATTAATAATAGTATTAGTAGAGGAATATTAATTGGTATTAAAATAGAACGAATAATATAAAGGAAATAATGATTCAGATCAACTTTATTCGAAGAAAGGATTCGAGATGATTTTTAAATCAATTCGATATATCATTAATGAGATGGATGTAAGCAGTATTTTTCCAGAAATGAATATATTTATTCCGCAATTCATCTTAATGTTCGATTAAATCCTATTAAAATTAGGAAAACTTTGAACCGCTATAACTTCAAAGATACTAACTTCCGGAGAACGGGTGAACGATCGTTAGAAACACCGAACCTTCCTCTTTGAAACGCTTTTTCATTTATCTCGATACGACTTCCGGTTCCCGAGATATCATCCCGTAAAGAAAAAGATTTTTAATCATCATTTAAACCCGATTAAACTCTATTAAAATTAGAAAAACTTTGAATCGCTATAACTCCAAAGATACTAACTTTCAAAGAATAAATGAACGATCGTTAGAAACGTCGAACCTTCCACTTTGAAACGTTTTTTCATTTATCTCGATACGACTTCCGGTTCCCGAGATATCGTCGTGTAAAGAAAAGTGTAATTTTTTAATCGTTTAATATCTTTATCTCTTACTCTCGCTCGCGCCTTCTCTCACCGACCTATCCCAACTCGAGACGAGTGACAGACGCAATTCTTGGAAAAGCGTAGCATGCAACGTCCTGGAAGGACACAGTACACGTTTCCAGGAAAAAAATACGGGTCACCGGATCCCATTCACGATCTACGCGCCGTCTTAACCGCTTCGCGGAAACTTGGAATCCTCGTATCTCGGCAACCGATTAAGATATCGGAATGAATCAAAAAGCATTTTCAATGGCACGATTTCCTCGTACGTTCTAACTACTATTCGGATAACGATATTTTTTACTTTTTCCTCGTATTCTTTTTATATGTATGAAAAATTTAAAAGAGAAGTTTCACTCGTGACTTCGCAAATAATCTGTTGTCGCGAAGATTTAAACTTATCGACGGAAAGATTGTAATTGTTTGTGAATGTCGCAATATCACAAGATTGTTTATACGCGATAATTAAGCAATTACAACGCCCAAAGAACTACTTTTCTTCCCCGTGTACCGTAGCTGGCGCGGAAACAGCGCGATTTCCGTTCAACGTTCAGCGGACGATGCTTATTGTTCCAAAGGCAATTTCTATTCAAAAGTTCAGAAGGATTTGTTGAGATTCAGGGGAACAGGACTTCCTACCCTTTTATCGCTCAGACGCGATGCTGTCTAAGTGTGCAAACGAACGCCTGCCAGCGCTCTCTTCCAATTTACAAGATAATTAAGAAACGACGGTTCTGCTGTGTCGAAAAGTATTCGCATCGGATACACGCTTTCGTCGAATCGAAAAAATTTATTAGCAAATTAAATGAGAAATCGTTTTAAAATTTTATTTTATCCCTTTGATGAATCGATGCGTTGAAAAATAACGACGTATCGATTCCTTTAACGTTGCGTCGTGAAATGTTCGCCCCGTTTGGTTCCCCTAATTAAATCATAATTCCTCAAATGTCTCGAAGACTTTTTTTTTTTTCCACATTCATTTCCTCGCTGACTTCGACATTCGTTAAAATTAAACTTGAAAAAATTTATAGGAACGCGCCGCTATAATATATTGGAAAAGTTGTGCGTGGAACAGGATAGAGGAGGATTAATATCTTCCGTAAAGGGAGAAACAATATGAAAAGGAGAACCGAGTTCATAGAAAATGGTCTGGCGAAGAGACAAATGCGTCTAATACATACTTGTAAGTAGCGATGTAAAATTCAACGACGTCCTCCGCTGCACATGCCCTGTACGAGATAGCGGAGAAAGCTCGCATTGTTTATGCGGTAGATCGGGATAGTACGTCATTTTTCACTTAGCATGCCGCTTCGTTCTCATTATTCTCCCACTTGCCATATCTCTCTCGTCTACTTACTTCGGTTCTACAATTAATAACGGGCCATCCCCTTACGTTCCCCGCGAGAAAATTACCGAATACTCGTCTCGGTAATTTAGAAATTGCAGGCAATAATTCAAAAATATTCCCTCGCCCGGATGAAACGATTTATTATTTTGTCATAAAAATAAAAATTCCTGATAGATTGCGAGCGTGATTAATGATAAGAATGTAATTATAAATGCGATTAATTGTGTAATTATGAAATACAATTGGTTGCGTGTATTATTCAAATTTCGCGCCATTTCGAATTTCGCAATGGGATGGGATCTTAAACGTGTTGACGATCCAAGAATCGGGACACGGTCGTGTTTATCTTGCAGAACGAGTGCGCATAGTGAAAACCTGTCCAAAGGTAATAAATAAAAGCTGCTGATAATTTGGAGCATCGATCAATTCGTAATCATGATATGTAAATGATCTTTATTAATTGGAAAATTTTCGCGATGCTTGGCATATAAATATATATATATGAGATTCTTTATTAGACATTATTAAATCCACTATTATTATGTTTACGACATAATCCGTCATAATATGTCAAATTGGATATAAAATATTTTTAAAAAATTAATTAATTTACCATCTTTGACGTAGTGTTGGCAAATTTCGCTTCAAATTTTACCTTTTTAATAATACCTTGATAATTGACCAATTTTGCTGTGTTTGTTCAAATCCTTCGAGTTTTTCTAAAAAAAAAAAGTGTTAAAAAATTTTCGCCCGCCCTAATTTGATAGCTATGGATTGAACAAACTAATCAAAAAATTTTAAATTGAGATGGGGTTACCGCCACGTTGCTGACGTGCCCCAAGCTTGCTTATCAACTGTTTAAACCCATCCAGTGTTAAAAAAAAAAGGATCGTTCTCTATGCATATGAGCGAACCCTTAAAACTCGAAGCCGCTCGTAAAACTTGACAAGATAAGATACGTATCTTGGAGAAGGTGTTACGATTCCCCTTTCCTTCTGCATGCACAATTCTTTTGGATAAATTTCCAAGGTAAGTGAAAAAGGCACAGTAAAATCGGTATAAAGGAAAACTTTATAGACACCGTTCTTTATCGTCTTATCTTAAGATTTGTAAATGCAAATCTTTTATTTAGTCCCTCTCTTTTATTTTTCTTTGAAAAAAAGAAAAAAGAGAATCACGATGTTTAAAGAATTTATCTTTTTAATGTTCTGTTCATTTTCGTTCGATCTCTCTAAGAAACGTTTAACGCGCGATAAAAACAAGACTAGATTTCTTGGCGTATATTTCGGTGACTAATTGGAACTTTTGTGTACCGACAGCACACGGATTTACGAGCTATTATTTCACGACCCAACCTTTCCACATCGCTCGCAAGATCTGGTATTTTATGCTCGTTTTCAATCGTTATGATCGTGGCTAATTGGTGATTACACACTACTTCTCGCAAACGACGCAACCCTTACCGTCATTGAATAAATTTTACGCGACTTTATACGACGATCGAGGCGAATTTACATAGGCAAAAAATTTCCGAAAAATTTGCGAAAATTCTTCTACTTTTTTTTTTTTTTCTCTACGAAATTTATTTCTGTCAACGGTGATTATTCGTCGAAATCGAGTTTGAGTTTGTTAATTTTTAACTAATTCAAAATCTCTACAATCTTTAATAATTATTATTATTATCGATGATTAGGGATGATTAATAACGATGATCACAGATATTAATGGAAATCCATATTTTTGTAAATGCGAGGGAAAGATTTGAACGAAAATGTGATTCACTCGCATTCTCTCCATATTTTTATCTATTTTCTGTAAATATAAAAATCAATTATTCTCTTATCGTTCGTCTTTCCATTCGTTCTTATGAATTTTTTTTTCCTGAAGAAAATCCACGATTGGAACGAGGAAATAAGCAAACAAGTGCAAAAGGGGGATAAAGAAGAAAATCCATCGAGGCTACTTTAATTCGAAATTGGTTTCCTCTTCTCGCGTCTGCTTTGAAGCTTTTATTTTCTCGTAATCTCTAATCTTTCCAATCGATTTCAACTCAATCACGCCTCTCCACCGACCATCGCTTCCTTCCCTTCCTTCACGCTTGTCCATGTTTTTCCAACCCACCTCCCATCCACGATCCTCCGCTATTTTCCCGATCGTTCGGTTGTCAGACCAGCAGTGCCGCCGTGTTGGTCTTGCTCTCACGAAATAAGCTCTTCCTTTTTTTTTTCTTCTTTTTCTTCTTCTTTCTTCTCCAGTTTGTTTGAGATAATGCGTCGATTGACATACTCTTCAGAAACTCTGTTATTTTTTCCCTTTTTCCTTCTCACTCCAATATTTCCATATTCTTTTTCTTCTGGGAATTACATAGCTTTCAAAGAAATTTTATTATCTTTCTCCAATATTTATTTATTATCCCACTCCAATATTTCCTCTCTTTGTTGATCTCAATGACTATCAGCAGAATTTCAAAAAGTTCTCAAAGAAATTTTTCTCTTCCTCATCCTCGCTTCAATATTTTCCTTCTCTTTCTTGATCTTCGAAGAATTCCATAGTTTTCAAAGAAATTTTATTATTTTTTTTTCTTCTTTCTTTTTTCGTTCCAATATTTCTCTTTGTTGATCTCAATGACTATCGCCAGAATTTCAAAAAGTTCTCAAAGAAATTTTTCATCCGCTCCAGTGTTTCCACTCTCTTTGTTGATCTCAATGACTATCGCCAGAATTTCAAAGAGTTCTCAGAGAAATCTTCTTTTTCTCTTCTTCATCCTGCATTACTTTCACTTTCTTTCCTGGTTTCAATGATTATCACCAGAATTTCAAAGATTTCTTTTTTAGAGCAATTTTAACATTTCTTCTCTTCCTCATCTTCACACCAATATTTCCGTTCTCTTTCTTGATTTCTATCATTCCTTATCGCCAGAAATTCGAAAAATTCTCAAAAAAGAAAAAAAGAAAATTTCCATTACTCTTTCTCTTCAAAGAGTTTTTCAGAGTTTGCAGAGAAATTTTATTTCTCTCTCTCTCTCTCTCTATTCTATCTCGCTCCACTACTCGCATCCTCTTTCTTGATCTCAGAGATTAGCAGGAGTTTCAGGGAGTTGGAAACGATTAACTCGATAACGAGCAGAATGCTTGATATTATTATTATTATAGCGTGCAATACTCGGCCAAGCGGCGCAAAGCGAAACAAAGACAATCCGTGCACGGCCGATAATCATGCGCTCTCTAACGTTCTCCACGTTTCAAATTCTCTCGGCGTCGCGACATCGTCACGTCCCTCCGTGCAACTGGCGTCATACGGTGTGAAATTACGCTTCATAGCTTCGAATCCGAGTTCCCAAGTTGGCCTCGAATGATCTTCTCGACCAGCCTCGAGTCTCAAGGACTCGATAAATGCATCGTTAATAACCATCTTTATCGAATGAATACCCTGGTGGGAGGGGAGGAGGGATGCGACGATCGAGTTTTATCGAACGAGCTCGATCTCGAAGGAAGCGAGAGGAAACGAGAAGTTTAGTTTATCACGATTGGAAGGGTTGGCCGAG
This sequence comes from Apis florea, assembly GCF_048593485.1. Lineage (NCBI taxonomy): Eukaryota > Metazoa > Arthropoda > Insecta > Hymenoptera > Apidae > Apis > Apis florea. The sequence continues at coordinate 2,160,653 of NW_028256416.1, read as the reverse complement.
GGAACGCGACAACGTATTGATAATACCAGAAAAAAAGGAGAGGAGGAAAAAAAAAAGGAAGGTCTCTTTATCCGATTGCATCGCGCACGTGATCCGACTGTTGAAAATTGTTGGAATCCGACACCAGCATTCCGTACCGAGATAATAAAAGGCGCGGAAAAGACGAGGAAAAGAAAAGAAAAAGGAAAAGAAAGAATGGAAGAAAGAAAAGGGGCAGCGTATCGCGAATTTCTTGCACGCGAAATTATCATCGAATTTATTAAAAACGAGAGGGAGAGAGGATGAAAGAGGATAAAGAGGATCGTAATGACGAGTAAAGAACAATTGTTGGTTGGGGAGTGCAAAATGTTTCCGAGGAATGATAATTTTGTCGGAATTGTTCTTTTGATAAACGATCGATGTTTAGGGGGAGGAATATTTTTTTTTTTTTTTTTGCAAAAGTCGAGGTATTAAAGAGGAATATCAACGATATTAAATGTTCATTGTTTTGAAACGTAAATCTGGTTTAAACGAGAAATGGTTATCTGACAAAGATTAAAAAGATGTAGGGAAGGGAAATTAAATGAATTATTTCCTTATTTATGAATTATTCGGAGTTAAATTAACTTAAATTAATCGACATGGAGGCTACAGAATTATTGGAAATACATCTCATGATAACAATCATTGATAATTAAATCGTATTTTATTGTTATTCACGGTTTTCTTCTGCCAGAAACGGATTAATATACCAGTCAAACAGTTTCTTTCGAAAGAATATTGTAAAACGCTGCTTCGCGTGAACAAGAAACAAGAAACCAAATTTTTGAGCAGTTAATAATTTCGGATTGTAATTAAGCTTAATGGCTATTTCTCGAGGCTCTCGAGTTGCAAACTTCGAGACTTGAGGCAACAGTACTTGCGATCGTTGTTTCAGCTTCTTCGGAATAGAAACTATCCGCGTCGAGGGGAAAAAACAAAGTTTTTATTTTGAAATTAATATTTTTATTAGACGAAACACGACGAAACTTCTCTCATCTTTATTTTCATACATCAGAATTTGCAGGAATTGAAAAAAGTCGCGACAATTAAATGGAATAATATTTTAAAAAAATACGAGAGAATGGCTATAAAACTGTATAGAATGGAAAATAAATTAATATTCTCTCGAACAAATTTCATCAAGATAAACACGAGACATATTGCATAAAATAAATATATATATCCGTTTTCGAGTTTACGTTAGAAGATATTGGGAGATATTATTTAACCCGTTGGTTGTCGTCATCGATTAACACGATAGACAGTATAAAATGTAAATGTATGTGCATGTAACTACATCAAATACAAATACTGATCGGCCGAAAATGGGTAAAACAAGATTGGACAAATCGGCTTGGCCTTTATATGAAAACGTGCTTTCTGCGTACATCTCGTTGTACAACACCCACGCCGAATTACCTACTGAACAGCATTGTTTTCGCGGACAATGCAAACAACCCTTGGAGGTTCGTGCGACAAGCACCAGCTAACAGTGGCGCTCAAACCCCTATTGTCGTTTAAGGTTGATTCGATTTATCAAATTGCTTTACAAAGTAAATTCTTCTTTGATCTTGCTATTTCAAAAAAAGATTTACAAATCTCTCAAATTTTTTACTCTTTTGTTCGATAAACGTAAGACAGAAAGAATATTATATTATTTTCGTAACAACAAGAAGATTTTAATAAATTTCTGTGTTGTTGTTGTTGTTTCTTTTTTTGTTGTTGAAAACGGAAACGTGGAAAAAAAAGGAAAATCTTTTTAAAAAAATTCATAATTTTTGCGAATAATAAATATTAAAAAGAACTTTTTTTTTTTTTTTACAGAATTTTTTTTACCCTCCAAAATAATACGGCAAATTTTGTGTCGGTTCCAAAACGCGAATTTATTTTGACCTAAATTTTAGAGGAGATTTTTATAACGGTTCGTAGAGTGTGCAGTAAATATAAGTGAAGCCATGTTTTCTTATCCTTAATCAATATTTTTTACGATGAAAAGTGAATATTTATCTTATAAAAATCATAAAATTCAATCGAAACGAATTCAATCGTAAAATAAATTATTAAAACATGCAATTATGTGTAATTTTCTTGAAACGAAGAAAATTATTGTTTATATATAATAAAAATGAATATTTGAAAAAAATGAAAAGGTAATTAACAAAAAAGAAAGAAAAGAAATTAAATTTATAAAATACTTATTGCGCAGCAATATTGTTGGATGCATTTGATCTACAAGTTCCTTTCTTCAAATACACGTAGACATGTTCTGACATCATTTGATAAATAACCTATTTTAAAATGTCAAAACTTAAATCCTCTCCGCTCCCATTTCCAGAAGATATTAAACTGAAATTTTTTACCAAATATGAACTCGAGTTACCACACACACGCGCGCGCGCGCCATAGAAATATAAAATAAAATATCATTTTATTTCTGGAAAATATTCGTTTATAACTCGAATCCACATATTTTTCTGAAAGATCGCGAAGAATCGAGATACAACATGGAATCAATCGTTAAATCAAATTCGATCGAATATTCCACTGTTGAAAGGAACGGAACGAGCGTTCACAGAACGGAAAGCTCGAGTTCGTCATCTCACGTTCGATTAAACATTTTTAATTGCTTTCGTCCGATTAGCGAGCGAAGCGAACACCAGACGGCAGCCTCTGTGCCAAATTTCTCCGCTAACCGCTTCAAAATCATTCGCCTATCTATCCACCCTTTCGCCCCCTCCTCCACCGATGCGGTGCCCCTTTTTCTTTCCAATCGACGGATTATTGGAGTTAATCCAGCGTTGCCGACAACCTCCGACCGATTTCTGATTGACTTTTCGCCCTATCGGCTACCCTGCACTTTTTCAACCCTCCCTTTTCCAACCCCGCCCCTCCCAGCCTCCCTGTCGGCGCTGTAAAACTGCACGACTATTGCCTATAATGAAATAGGGCAGCTCTGTGTCCACTTGGACGGTAATTAACGGCAATTAACACGTTCGTTCGGCCGATGTTCGCGAGTAAGTGTCGAGCAAGAATCGGTTTCGTTGGAATTTCAACGAAGGTGGCGCGACAACGAATTGGGAATCGAGTTGTCCTGCACAAGCATCCACGTCGCGTGGATAAATTCTATTAAAATTTTCCCTCTCCCTTCCATTTCGTAATTGTTCAGCCCTTTCTTTTTTACCCCTTTGAGATGTACGTATCGGGGGAAGGGTAATTGAAAATGCATCCCTTTTTGGAAAATAATCATCTTGCATCGCGTGGCGGATCGTAGTTTATTCCACCAAAGGAATGTATTCCTTCTTACAACGAATCTTTTTTAAATTTCTCCCCGAGAATCGAAATTTAATCTTTTCCCATTTTAGATTTTCTTCAGAAAAGAGAGTGTGCGTGGATAATCGAATTATAAAAGTGCATGGATAACAAAAATTGTATCGTATAACAATTTCGTTGCATAAATTTGTAACGAGGATAGATAAGAGTTAGCAATCGATTCTGAGAGAATGGATGATCAAGATGTTAAGTACGATCTAAAATTCATAAGAAACTGTAAACTGTACTTTATATATATATATCTTATTGAGCAATATTCGCGATGAAGTCGTTGCCAGCTCTCGTTACTCGAGATAAAGCATCGATCGTCCAGGAAGGATGGGTTATCGTACAATTTTTGTACGGAGTTATAATTAATTCTTGTGCCTTCAATTCTCACGAGTTCTCAGATATGCAGAACATCGATCGAGGAATAAAAACTTTTTCGCCTTGAGGAAATGGACGAAGAACGAAGTTAAAAGTTAACATTCGGATAAAATTATAATTTCAAAGTCTGTCTTTCTCACATAAAGATTTTTCGCAGGAAAAAAAAAAAATTTCACGCAAATATTCACGGAATTCGTTACCAATTATTTCCATGGTCGCGGAGAATTTCGTAATAATGAAATAAAAGATTCAGAAAACAGGGAACGAGCGATTTCCAGGAATTCGTTGTCGATTATTCGGTCGAGGATTTCGATACGAGCAACGAATGAGAAAATAAAGAATTCAGAAATAGATAGTGATGAGCGAGAATTCGAAGGGGACGGCACGTAAAATTGGAGAAATAAGAATTCTAAGAATTTCAGGAACGAATTGTACAGAATTGTCTAGATAATCGAGAAAACGCAAGACGAGAGGGGAGGAATTTTTTCGAAATTTTCAAACGAAATTATCATACGGGGTATTCTTACCGTTAACCAGACGCTTGGCACAAAGAACGGCGAGTTTGTCCGAAATAACTCTTTCTTTCGACGTATTTCGGCGGGGGGAGGGGGGAGGAGGAAAAAGAGGAACGGCAGGTTTATAGCCGCGTATACTTGCGAACGCGGTGCACGAAAATCCTCTTAAAAATTCCCCCGGTATAATTCGAGTTATAACGGAGGGGTGCATGTGTGCATCCCGAGAAAACAAAAAGCGCGGGATACACGCGCGCATACGAGAGCCACGTTTTTGTACAATTTTTATATCCTGCGGGCCCGCCTCGTCTCGACTGCGCAAACTACGGATATAAACCGTGGCGGAGATTTTGCGCCCCGTTTGGCCGACTGCAAAAGTTGGCAAGATTAACGCGGTTATGCTGTATCGATTCTCATTCTGATATTCATATCAGAAAGATGAGAAAAAAAAAAAAAAAAAAAAGAAAAGAAAGAAAGAAAGAAAGAAGATGCACGATAATAAACTGTTAACGTGGATTCTTCGATATTTCCTTGTAAAGTTCTTTCCTTTGTTATTCAAGATTTTCAGATTATTAAGATGAAAATAATTTACTGTTAAGAATTTTTCTTTAGTTTCTTTAGATTCGAGCAAAGTTGAAATACAAATATACGCGATATTGATAAAACAAATGTAACGTTACTTTTTTTTTTTTTTTTTTTTTTTAGGGAATGAATTCTTCAGGATCGGTAAAAATTGTAATAAAATATTAAAGTAGGAAATTATGAAGATTGTGTAAAAATGTTTAACACGCGCGTCGCTTTTGCGAATTTTTAATATTTTCCAGTATTTTAAATCGCTTCCATCCGTTGCGTCTCTATACCTCAATTCGAATAAATAAAGGATGCGCGTTTCCGAAATTTTCCGCGTGAATAATCACAATTGAAATCCTCCTCGAATCGAATGAATCGAAGAAGAATGGAACAATTATCAGAAGCGTGCAACCAAATATCATTAAAATATAAAAGATATCTGTTCACGAGACAAGGCAGAAATATCGCGTTATATGAAAATGGTATACGAATAAATATAAGAAGAAAGAGGTTGGAAAAAGTTGAAAAGATGGAGGAAGTCGCGAATTCGACGAGACACGCCCTCACTTCGCTTCCGAGAGAAGAAGAAGAAGAAGAAGAAGTTCCGGTCGTGGCACCACTACCATCATCACGTTAAGAACCATTCGTAAATCTCATATACTTTCCGCTCGATGCTTCGAGACTTTTCCAGGCTTTTCCAGACCCGCTGGACACGCTTCCACTTCCACGTGGACGCGTTAAGAGCTCTTCGACTTCTACGCGGGTGTCGCCATCGTGAAAAATCGTCGCGCGAGCTTATCGTCGAACCCATATCCAGAGTATCCTTCATTGTCGCCGTTCCGTATCTTCGAATGACACACTGTTGTCATGAATATCGCGAAGAAATATTACCATCGATCCAGCTCGCCACGTTTAGAACGATGACCCTCGATCGGGGGGAAAAAAAATGTAACGTCTATCCGTCAACTGATATTCGTTCAATCGATATTAAAGTATGGAAAGGCTTGTTGATTATTTGTAAGAAGTGACGTTTCATAGGTAAATTGTTTATACATTTACAAAAATTAAGAGGCAATCATTCGCAGATTTCTTCATATTTTACTTGATCTTTAAGTATACGAATAAATATTTGAAAAAATATTTATTAAAGAAAGTATGAATATTAGAGGGTAAGAAATAATCGTAAATAAAATTCCAATTAAATAGTTTGTTTCCTCATTTTTATCGTCAAGTAAGGAACATGATGAATGCCAGTCGAATCTTTTCGATGAATCGGTGTTTCTTAAAATTTCTGGATTAGAGAAAGACATTCTTTAAACCCTTTTAAACCTTCGTTAGCTCGAATTCAAATTTCTCGAACGAATCATTTAATTAATTCGAATCGAATTCTTCGTTCAATTAATTTAAACGAGGATCAAGTTTCCAATCTCGTCCACGTCGTAACAACGCAACGACATCTACCGGTAGGAATCGAAATTTCTCCTACGACGTGTATATATATTTAATAACAAATCGAACATTTTTAAATAAATTCCGCATATCACCTACCAATGAACCAATAATCTAAGAATCCACTCGTCGAGGAAGAAGAAGAAAAGAAGTCGTCTTCGTATTTTTTTTCGAGCTGTCTACTTGATGCGGATGAGATGTAATCGAAACGCATTCGATACATATGTAGCAGAAAGCCGTGGGTGAACGACATCCACAAAATGGAACTATTTTTCACGGAACAGCGAACCGATGTAACCGGAAGAACTTGCCAGTGAAAAATTTAACGTTCTCCTGGCTGAAACTGCAGTTTCACAGTTTTGATCGAAACGCGGCGATAACTCACGCCGGATTTACAATCCGTACTTGTTTCACGGTGGCGAGCCGAACGGGCAACAGGGTCACGAAAAAAACTTCGGCCATCCCCGATGCTTCCGGGTTCCATTCGAAACGAAACTAATCGGACAACGCTTCGTCATATGAAACCGCTTTTCTCCTCGATGGACGCAGGAAAATTCTCCATTCTTCCGTTCCTTCGAAGCGATGCTGCGAATCTTTTCTTTTCAATTTCTTTTTTTTTTTCTCTCAATTTTTTCCGTTGTTTATATATGTTTAAAAGGAATAGAGACACGATCGATCCATGTAAGGGAATCCAATTGAGTCGTGGAGAGGGATGGAGATTCGGTCGATTACCCACGAAAAATCTACATCGATAAGGATTACTCTGTGCATCGTGCGCAGAGCTCGGATTCGTTTTCTATATATATATATATCGAGCAATTGAGAAATTAATTGAGCCATGTTGGACGAAAGCTCCCATTAACGAGTCAGGATATATAATAGTTGATATACCGAGTGAATAGAAATTAATAATGTGAACAGTGATGGAATTCTTTTCGTGCGGATGACGAATGATCGGATGATGGATGAGCAAAGCCATTGTGTATGTTGGAATATACGAATTGTAAGCGAGCAACGATCTGCATAATGCGCACATCTGTTCCTAAATAGCGGAATATTTGCAGAAAAAAAAAAAACGATTAAAATCGTTAAAAAGAGAGAATTGAATATATATATATTTTATTTTGAGAATTTTATTCAATTTTCATGAATTGAAAAAAAAAATTATACCGATATACTATATAAATTTTCGTGCAAATTTCTCTGATATCGTAGAAGAAAAGCATTCGATTTTAATCTATCAAAGGTATACCTCGTTTTTTGTGGATGGTACAATGCGAACCGGGTGAAAATTCGAGCTAAATTCAAATTCCCTTCTATTCTCTTTCACGTCTGAGAGGCATCGATATCTTCGTTATCCGATGATGGAGGATAGCCAATTAAAAGAGACTCACGCAAATTTTCTGATTCTACATATATATAATTAGGATCGAAAAACTGTTAGGAAATCCGATATTAGAAAGGAAAACGTGATTTCCATTTCTGGATACGTCGAGAGCACGTCGTTTGGACCAAGTCTACATCCTTTCGAGTATATCTTTCGATATTTCACCGGATAAACATCCTCCCCTCCATTCTTAAGTGAAAAGTTTGAACGGACGAATGGAAGACTTGTTCTTGAATCTTTGGACGACCACCAAGGATGTTTGATCCTTCGTTTGATATCCAACGGAGATCGCGCGATGAAGATAAATCGTTTTCGAGGGGAGATCGTTGAAGGTCGTCGCTGGATAACCGAAAGGAAAACGCAGATTGCACGGATCCTTTCTCTCTCTTTTCGCTCGTGCTCGACGCGAGAGGGAATGGATCAATTCCACTCTGTTTGTCTTTGAACGAGATAGGAATTTATGGAGGTGCGGCGCTCGTTCGGGAGGCGGCGTGACGTTAAGATAAGACGGAAACAAATTTTCGAAGCTAAGGGGGCGAGCGAGGCACAGGCGAAAATTCGTCGAGACAAAGACTGATGCGGCGTGAACACTCTATTGCGACGTGAATTCGCTTCTTAACCAGGATTATTTCCAGACTTCTCTTCTCGCGATTACGTTCGAATATTTTACGTATCGTTCGTAAGGAAAGTTTATCACCAGGATGACATCGATCAGGACGTTGTCTATCAGATGACAAACGATGCTTAGAAATTCTTTTCCTTTGTTATCGCTCGCTATTAAGCTTAAACAAAGAATGATGTTATCCGAGAAGACTGTCGCTTTTGGTTAATTTTTTTGGTTCAGCATGGCTGGAGCGGATCTCCAAGGATGATATACGGACGACTTAATGGGAACCAATATCATTCATTAGTTCGAAGAATTTTCCTCTAACTTGAGAGTGTCAGGCACTGATGTTACTGGTTATTATCGTGACCATTGAGAAATTGAAATTCTCTCAATTAAACTAGACAGGGATTTTTCGAGGGCACGAGCTTCATTTGTAAAAGAGAGTCTCATAATGATCACATCTTTAAGAAGTACATTATTTGTTACAACATTTGTCGAACAGCATTTCACGTCCATTCCACACAATATTACACAATATTTTTTATTTTATTTTATTATTGCAGCCGTGAAGTCTAAATCATTTTAAAATTAAATTTAAACATTATTTCGCAAGATGATAACAAAAAAATTGGACTCGAGCATCCTTTTAGTCGCAAAAAACAATCGTAGATTCGAGGCGAGTAAAGTGAGAAGAATAATTGGGAAGCGGCGATTAATCGATCGGTTATATCGGCCCTCGAGAGAGAGGAGGCGAAGGAAAAATAATCGCGATCATCAATCTCCGCGCTGGGCTCGCCTTGAAAAAATTGCGCGCGCGAGAACAGGGGTCCGCGAGATAATTTTTTCGGCCGCGATCCGAAGAGTCTGGCGGACAGAGGGGTGGCGCGTTTCCATTAGCATCGGTTAAAAGTGCTTTCCATTAGCGTCGACAGGCCGCGGGAACAAAAGGGGTTGGGCTCGAGCAGTAGGAGAGGCGAGGATGATGATGATGTCTGCCTGGCGTGGAGGAGGAAGCAAAGGGCCGATAGATAACGGAGGGGGATTCGCCTGGTCGAGGTTAGGTGTGCGCCGACTCGAAATAATATCGCGCCGCGACGGGCCCTCATCAATCACCGCGTCCCGATGAAAAGGCGCTGTGAATAAGCCAGCCAACTCGCTAACGATACGCAACTCCCCGCCAACCCCTTCGGCTATTCCTTCCTCCGATGCGATTATCTCTCCAACGTTTGGGGGAAGAAAAATCTGCGAATAAGAATCTCTTCTCCATCTGGATGGTGGAAGAATCGCTTAAGCAGGTGAGATCGAGTTTGTCGCAGTGGATAGAATTTTTAATTGCGTTAAATGACGTTTTGCAATTGCTTTATCAGTTAGTAGGTGAAAGGTGTGTGCAGTAGAGAGAGAGTCTCGTATCCGAACGATTATTAAACTCCAATTATTTAAGGGTCTCGCATCTTTTCAGCCGCATAAATTTTTTATCGTGAGCTAATCTCGTTGCACTTTCGCCACTTTAATCACTTTGTTTGTATTTCTCTTCGATAGTTAAAACTACACGTTTTTGTTTGTACTTGCCATTGTGATACCGTTCTCTGCTTCACACTCGATCGACACGATTACGTTTAACCGATCGTACACAGGAAAGTATTTATTACATTTAAATTTTGTTGTATATAACCATTACGGGGATAATAGAAGGTCTGTATATTAAAAATTAATTTTAACCTTTCCTATTTTCCTTCGTAATGTATCGTGGTTAACGAGGCTCGACAGTAATCGAGACGATGGGAACGCATCGACTCGTTTTTCGCGTCTCGACCAAGAGTTTGCCACGAGGGTGTTCGCGTCTCTCTTTTGTGTTCTTCCGCTTGTAGTTCCACGACGCTCTTTCCCGGTCTCGGCCTTTTTTCCCCCTCGACACACCTGTCAACACTCCCTTAATACACGGGCCACTTGCCTGTCGCTGAATGGCCCTCCAAATCTTTATTTTGCGGAGGCTACGCGAGACTTGTAAAACGAGACCTTCTGACACGGAGAAATCGTCCTCCACTCTCCCTTCCTTTATCCACACGTCGCGTCGCTCCCTTCCCTTTGCCGCCACGTTCACGGATATTTCTCTCCGTCGATCGAAATGGGAAATTTTCGAAATGGAAAACCGAAGAACGTTCGAGGAGCGATCGGATCGTTTCAAGCGAATCGTTTCCTCGAAACGAAGCTTCTTCGTCGCGCTGCTATTACCGTTTTGCATCATTAAGTCCCTCCACTCTTCCCTTCCCACCTTATTGTATGTACCATCGTTTTCACTATGCAACAGTCGTCTCGTTATGACAGCATCGGGTTAACAACGCGTCGAGAATTTCTCTCTGGTTTACAAATAGAAGTTGGCGAAACGAGTTGTTCGAAGCGCGATACCTTTCAGCCTTCGTTCCCTTTACTCGTTTCTTACTCTTTGCGACGGGAAGATATCTTCGCCGACTTCAACGGCGTTAATGCGAACCGTTGTACCCGAGTGAACTTTGGAGAGAAATACATTCGTTCTCCCCGCCGGTTGAAAGATTCGCCGAGGAAAAGGAAAAAAGGTATCGACTCGTATAATTAAACTATGCAGCGGAGAGGTGGCACGCTTTGTCAACGCTTTCGAGACAAATATCGCTTCGACTACGCTACGCTTCCTTCTTTCCGTTCATTCTTCACCGATTCCGTGTTTCTTTCTTTCTTTTTTTTTTCCAGTCATTTGCTTCGGACTCGCTTGATCTCCTTCCTGCATTTTCCGCTCGTGCGACGATTGTAAATTGTAAAACAGGAAAGAAAAGAAAGAAGAAACGTAAAATTCGTGGATACATTTACGCTCGTGTTTCACGTGGGACGAGGTTGACAAGAATCGATATAAAATAGCACTCGCGGTAATTTTATTTTCCACTAAAATTTCATCTCCATATTTTTATCTCGATTCAGCTATATTCGTTACCTGTCTTATCCTATGCTTGGAACACCGCTTAGATTCATCGAGATACGATTTCTGTCTCTGAAAGGAGAACGACAACAAGTTCTTTTGCCCAGCAGGGAATAGAAGTTCGGACTCTAACCTTATTGGAAATTTGTGGTCGCGAAAATTACGTAATTCGTTGCACGATTTGAAAATTTATATGGAAAAGAGAATAAGTAGAAAAGAAGTGAGATGCATCGTGTTGAAAAATAACCATTCAGTCATGCGTCATTAAATGCTGACACGGTAGATACGGCAGGGACGCTAATTTAAACCTAACCTAACATCAAGGCTTGGGGAAATTGTTACGACTTCCTGTTAGTTTGAAAGGGTGGTTAAAACTGCTTAAATATAATATGGCGTCGGGTCACGCGAAATTCGAGTTTACTACGAAACCTTGGACATATTCAAATATTCAAAGTTTATGTTATTTATGATTATTGCGTTGCGTTGTCGACGCGTCCATCGATATTATTTCGAATATTGGTCGAAATTGGTGAATTAGGCAAGAAATTAGAAGAAGAAGAAGAAGAAGAAAACGAAAAAGAAGCGAGTTTTCCTTCTTCTTCTTCCGAAGAACCAACTCTAATATTGGAACTAGATATTCGCGAACGAAGCTCTATAACGTATTGACAGATGCTCGATTCGAACGGCCAACACACGAGCATACATATTTCAAGTTGTGCGAATAGCTCGGTGTTACGCTATCCGGAGAATTTTATATCGAATGTGCCAACAACGTAGGTGGATATCATTCGTTATCCACCTTGGAACGTTGAAACATAACGCGAACAAGAAACATGTTGATACGTTCGTGACATCGTACGAAATGATATCGAACTTTAACGTCGCGAAAAAGCAACTCGAACACGATTTGTCATCGGATTATGTAGGGGCGCGAATATGATCGATCGATATTAGAGATTTTTTTTCTTCCTCCTTTTCTTTTTAGTATTCGTAACTATGATTCGAACATACGAGGTTAAATCAAGCAGGAAGAAAAATTTGATGACCCGTGACGATAGCGATTGCTTTTAAATCGTGGTTCGGGGATACCTGTTGGAACTTAACCGCGATCTTCTCGTCCAACTGCCTCGATATCTCTATCTCTCCTCCTTTTATGCATCAACCCCGAATCAAATCAGTTCCATATCCCTGAGAAAACCTCGTTCCTCGGCATTTCACTACGGTTTACTTCTTCATTCGAACTATCTATATACATATAATATCCCGTCTTCTCCAACTTGTTGTACGTTTTTCTCATCTATTTCTCCAATAAGATAAAGTAAGATAAAGATCGCGAGCATAGTTATTTTCATTAATTTACAACGAGCAAATTAAAACGTTCGATTTTTATTAGAGATTTTATTCGTTACTTTAGCTTAGTCTCGATATTTCTCGATCGATGGATAAAACTAATTATAGGTTTAAATTTTAAACCAGTGAAATGTTCCATGTTCTGCTGTATGAACGATTCCCCTCCCCCCCGCCACCCTTAAATCTCGACGCGAAACGTTCGATTTCCCGGGAAGGAAACGAATGTTGATTAAAAAACTTTTCAACCACAATTCTAAACCTGACTAACGCAGCCCTCCCACCTCCGTGTATTTTAAGACCGAGCCTCGAATTTTTGGCGTGCCGTCGAAAGAAGGTGACGCCGGCTGAAATTCTTAAAAGCCATAGTTGGCAAGTTTTAAGGGTAAGGCGCGAGCCGCGAGACGGTGTTTCGCGAATGCCACCCTCACCGTTTACTCTTTTTCCCGAGTTTCCAAACTTGAAACTTTTACGAGAAAGAGAGAGAGAGAGAGAGAGACGACACCCTTCATCATCTTACTCGCGGTCACACACCTCGACAAACACGTGGAAAAGCCGGCACGGCCATTAGAAAAATGGCGCCAGTTCGAGTTTCCATTCTACTAAAAATCTGCCCTCCTCCTCTCCCAGATCTCTCCCCTTTCCCTCGTCCGGTTATTGTTTACGCTCTTCGTGGTTGAAACGTGGCGCGCTATTTTCGCGTCTTCTTTCGTTCGTTTTTCACAGTGAGAAAAATATATATATATATAAAGAGCATAAGAATAAGACGCGTAATTAAATAAAACCTTTTGTCCCAATTCGTTAAAAGTGAAGAGCTGTGAGGTGTCGCAAACAAAACGAAGTTTCACGAAAAAGCGGGGATGACCGAGGTAAATTTAATCATCGTGCATCTTAGCTATCTCTGATTCCGGCCAAATTAGCGCTTAGAGCGGTGTAGTAATGCGTAATAAGAGAGGCGAAAGCGTAGCGACACGCAAGATTCGTGTGGGATAGCGTAAATTCATTACCCGACTCTTCGGTTGGCTGCGAGCCGTTGAGATTTCGGTGGAAATTCCTGGGACTTCTCTTATTGAGGGAACCGTGGCCGGATTTAATCCCGATATTCAATTCGGCCAATCTGCATGAATCTAGAGCCCCTGTCTGCGAACTGTTGGTGTCGATCGAGGGCGTTAATGTCAGATACACAGTTGGTATCCCGCATGCCATCCTATCCGGTATAACCTGATGAACTTGTTGGGAAATCGTTCTCCATTCTCTTCGGACGGGATACGAAATAATTCGAGGAGAAATAATTCCATTCTCTCAAGATATTGTTGCCTCTTTGTTCATCGATCTTCTAAATTCCCTTTTGAATGGAATTGGAACGGAATTATCGCGCGAATCTCGTTTCCTTTTTTAATTATCGTGTTATATCGTAATTGTACAATTTTTTTCATACGACATTTTTAGAACAGAGTCAAGCAAGTTTGGATATTAAAAAGCGAAAAGAGATGGAAATGGAGTTTCCACGGAATCCAGCATTATTTTTTCGATTTTATTATTTATTTGAAACGTCCATTCGAACGAAATAATCGAATATTCCAACTGTGTCGTACCTTTGACGGGGAACGATGAAAAGCGAATTTCCGTTTACCGGAATGAAAATAAATTTCATCGTCCGTCCCGAAATTGTGGCCTTTGACTCGTTTCGAAAACGACTTCATCCGGTCTGACGGAAAATTATAATGGACGATAGACTTTGATACAATTACACCGACCGAGAGCGGATAATTGAAGCAGGGGGAGAGAACCCGTAATCGGATTACCAGCTTGAGAGAGAACGGTAATCCCAAGTCTCGAACAATTAAATTTCTTCCGTGACTCTCTCCTATGTCTCTCTCTCTCTCTCTCTCTTCTCTCTCTCTGGCAGATTTCCAAAATACGGCGGACACAAGGCTGTTCGCTTAGAACGAACGGTATTCGGGTATAAGAACGCGGAGAATGTGGATGATGGTTCACACACAGGGGAAGCGCAGCGATTCACCGAGATGCTTCAAATTTGCGGAACAACGTTTCCGCCCTTCCACAGGTATACGGTTACCCTTTTTACCCCTTGCTTTCTCTCTCTCTCTCTCTCTCTCTCTCTCTCTCTCTCTCTCTCTCTCTCTCTCTCTCTCCTCGTCGAGCAACCACCTTGTAGTCTTTCCTCGGGAGGGGAGGAATCGGAGATTCCAGGATAATGGAACTTTGATGAAACTTGGCCGCTTAAGTCGAGCAAAGATAATTTAAGAAAAACGCGCGAAGAATACGCGCGTGAAAAATGTTTCGAATTCTCTCGCTACGGTGTCGTCGCGTTTTCATTTTCCGCGTCGGATCTTGTAACAAGTATCGCTGTGTGCGGAATGATTCGTGAAATTGAATGAACGAGCGTTTCGATCGGGGCTCGAACAAATTTTCGTAAGGGAGGCGACGATGTCGCATTTTTCAGCTTGCCAAATGCTCTTTTCGCATTTTTATGAAAGATATTTGATGCCGAGCACAATACCTTTTCTCGTTAAGAAGATTCTAAGAGACAACCAAAAAAACTTCGATTCTCTTAGTTAGATCTAATCTGTTTCGTACAAACGTCCCTTTTACGAATTCTTTTTTTCTTTAATTTTGAATGTTTCGATTAGATTTGGAGCAAATTTTCGCAAGGGATGTCGATTTTTCAGCTTACCGAATGTTTTTTTCACATCTTATGAAAGATATTTGAGATATTTTCGCCGAGAACAATACCTTTTTCGATTCCCTTAGTTAGATCTACGTTTCGTACAAACATCCCTTTTACGAATTTTTTTTTCTTTCTTTAATTTTGAACGAATGTTTCGATTAAATTTGGAGCAAATTTTCGTATATCGATTTTTCAGCTTGCCGAATATTTTTTTCACATCTTATGAAAGATATTTGAGATATTTTCGCCGAGAACAATACCTTTTTCGATTCCCTTGGATCTACGTTTCGTGTAAACATCCCTTTTACGAACTTTTTTTTTTCAATTTTCCACGCAATCAATTAATGTCTCGAACGACCAAAGACGACGATGACGCGCGTTTCTCCGCGTATCGGTGATGATATTCCATCGAGTTACGTGTCGGATGCGTCGCAGATGCGTCACGCTCGAGCGGATCTCTGGTTTCGAGAGTCCGCTTTTCCGCTCCCCTTTTTTTCCCCCCAGAGATACCGGGTGCCGTCATACGGGAACCTTTGGCCGGAAGTGTTACCGGCCGTGCGCCACGGATTTGCATGATATGATAATTTTTCCCGATATACGGCGGGAGGAGAAATGACACGGGCCGTGATGCCAGCCATGCCCGAATACGTATCGGTGTGCATACGAGCGTGCGAAACGGTGTAACAGGGCCATAACAGGGCCATGCTAACGGGCTGATTCTGAAAGTGTAGCGTCTAGTTACATTGCGCTTCGTGCCTCGTTTGCATTTTATTATGCTCAAGCTGCGAATTTAAGCGGCCGTGTGGCCCCGTCGACTCGGGAAATGAAAAAGATATTTCGGGCATTTTATTATGTAAACGATCCGCGACGACTTCTAAGCTTCTTGAATAATCGATCGACGGATCGAACGAGTTGAGCGAGTTTGGATGACAGAGTTTGGATAAGGAGACGGCGGATAATTGCGAATTAACGAATCGTATCGTTTTCGAGAGACTGTAACGTATCGATGAATTAATTGCTCTTTCCACTCGAGGCGTTTCTCGAACTCCACACGATTTCCCCATTTTCTTTTCGTGAATTTCTTCAGGTAATTGATAATTTCACAAATAAAATTAACGCATAAAACTTTTATATTTTAATGTTTTGCGTATCTTTACGTACAAAGAAGGAAAATTTATCGAATATTAAAGTCTATATTATTGTGTGATATTTTAATAATAAAGTAATTACCAAGTATCGCGATAAAATGTCGTCACAAAGCTTTCGATCCAATAACGTGCTCTCGCGTTCACTGTCTACCATTCTTATTTTTCATCTTCTCTTACATCTCTATTTCCTTTCTCTCTATCGTCAATTCCTTAACGAATAGAAATAATTTCGTTATTTCTTATAATCAAACTCATCTTCACTTGTACTAATTTCATTATCACAAAACTTTTAATAGTAGATTATTCTACATTTCATAAGATTATACGTAAAGAGGTTAGAAATCTATTCACGAAGCGATATTTCAAAAAAATCAAGCATGAATAAATATCGATCATCGTTGAAAAAATTAAACGAATTGATCTCGAAATGACCTTGAAATAACATCCAATGAAAATGAGAATGAAAAATTCCTCCGAACAATTCTCCAAGATCGAATCACTCGCACAGATAGATATTATATTATTTTTCACGTCACGAACCGTGTAGTTTAGAATTCGTATCAAAAAAAAAAAAGATATAATCCCAGATATAATTCCAGCTGGACAATTTCCATATTTCCCGCGAGAATCGGCGAGAGGACAAAATATATTTATTCCCCGGCTATACGCGTCTCCTCCTTCGCCCAATTTAGCCAAATTGACGCGCCCTCGACGAATCGTTACAGCAATTTGCATTCCCCGCGCGGGGCTCTTACGCGAGCGGAGCCAGCCAACGCATCTCGTTACGCTACCATTAAGCTCGCGTGCAACGAACAAACAAACGGTCCGCGAGAGATCTCGTTAATCTTACGGTAACAAAGCCGTACAAGCATCCTGATGTCGAGGAGGAACGGAAGTCGTCCCTATATATTTTAAGCTCGAGCAGGGAACGAACGAACGAAACACAAAGATTGTTTCGCGCGAGGAGACCGCGTCGAGACGTAATGGAATATTTACAGGGGGAGAGAGAGAGAGAGAGAGAGAGAGAGAGAGAGAGAGAGAGAGAGAGAGGGAGAAAATAATAATAATAATAAAAAGAAAAGATAGGGTATGATAGCTATCCGTTATTTCTCGACTATCGCGGGGAATTGTTACACGGAGCGATAATAAACGCACCACCATCCCCGCGATATTTATTTCAAAAACGTAATTTACGGAAGACAAACGCTATTCATTTCTTCCGTAAAATATTGTTTTTCGTGCAACGGGGAAGTGGAATCGAGAATTGTCTGCCTTTGTCTTTCGTTGGGGAACGGAAATCGGTCGGATTACGTTGCGACGTAATTTTTAGATATTATCGATTGAAAGTTTACGAATTGGAGAGTTTATTAATTAGAATGCGGTTATCGAATCGATGTCGAGATGAAAGGGTTAATTTTCTCTTGGAAACGTGTTCTGCTTGAAGATGTTATTATATTTCGAGCAATTAATCACCGATCGGACAAAGAAGGGGTAGCGATGAATCAGTCGTTGAATAAACGTGTAATCGTCTATGCGATTAATAAAACTTTTGTCTTAATTATCCAAGAGACGCATCGTGCTGCTATCGATCTATCCACTAACGAAAAGGTTTCGATGGACCGAGAAACTTTCGTTACGATTCCAAGTTTCATAGCGGCGAGGGACGCTGTGTTTGCGAAGGATCAAGTCTACTAGGAGGGAAATAATTTGACGTCGGGTTCAAATCGTATTTAAATTTCACACGAGCTTTGAACGTTCCCGGAACGACGGTGACACTCCCTCGAGGGAGAGTCGGTGCATTGATCAGCCACGTAGCATTCAATTTTCGACCCCCCGCTTACTTTTCTGTCCAACGAATTCTTCGATTGAAGATAAAATTTTGCAAAAAAGAGAAAATTCTTTCGAAAAGTTTTCTTTCCTCGATACAACAAATATATAAGTTCGCGAGGAACGAAGACAAAGGAAGGTGAATAAAGAATAAATCTTTACGATTTGTATATCGTTTTGCGTATTTCGTCATCGTTACGTACGGTTGACACAGATTTCGAGACACGATTCCGAGAATACGAATCGGAACGACGCATCTTCATCTTTCTCTCGAAAGCGTAACTTTCGAAATACGAGCGAGAATAGAGGAGGAGGAGGAGGAGGAGGAAGAGAAGAACGTGTTTGCACGATTTTCTCTAGGGCCTCCTCTCCCTACCGATGGAACGATACAACGGAGACGCCGTTGCGACCAACTTTATTTATCCCGAAATTGCGCGAAAAGATAACATCCTCAAAAATTGAAACCTCTTTATAAATTAGAAATCAACCAAGTTTTCTCTGGGACCGTTATTCACCCGGTTCGCTCCTCCTTGAAGAAGAAGAAGAAGAAGAAGAAGAAGAAGAAGAAGAAGTTGAAGAAAAAGAAGGGGAAAGAACTCTGCGTTCACCTGTCATCCCTTCATTGAAAAAAAAAAAAAAAACAAGCTTGATATTAAATATTTGCGGTTAACTCGGACGAATGGCAAAATCCTAATTAAAAAAACTATTTCTCTGTTCCTTTCAGATTGGAGCAGACAGAAGGAAGACGACGAGGATAAGGATTTCGGGATTCGAAGCGATTTCGGATTCGCCACGAATCTAACAAGATACGTCTCGTGAGAAAAGTTTTCACGAGACGAAAGGAAGGAAGGAAGGGGAGGGGAGACCGATACGAAACTATCTCTTTTTCGAGTAAACTCGGTGTAAACTCGTTCCACAGACGAGAAGAGTGTCTACGTACCCGTACACAAAGTTTCGTAGGCGAGAGAATTTGATAGACACGTGTGGGAAGACACGGGCCCGATCGTGGCCGGGGTGCAAAGATCCATCCCCTTCCCCCCCCCCTCCCCTAAAAATCGGGCGGATATCTTTGCTCTCCCACGGGTCTCTCGCACAGCCACAGAGAACACATTGTGCAACGAGAGGCAGGGTAGAAACGGTATGCAAATCGTAAGAATACTCTCGGTTGTTTGCTTCTTCGGTGGGAAGAATAAGGGAAATCGTGGATTCGCGTCGCGTTCGAGATTTCCGCCCTGGCCCTCCCCGTGGCCCCTCCCTTTCGGAGAGAACGCTTTTAGCGCGCCCCGTTTGATTAATAGCCTTTCTTCGAGGGGAGGGGAAGCTTATTCGGATTATACGGAGAAGGTGATCGTGGATTCTGTTGGTCTTTCCAACATTATCCACGAAATTATCGATGAAATCGTTTATTGGAACGTGTCGACAAGCTGATGGGATAATCTGGTGGTTACGATAATAGAGATCACTGCTTCATTCCCTCGCTCGTGTCCCCTCATACACCCGGGCGTGCATAATAATGATGAAACGTTGAAGGTGATTCTGTTGATCTTTCCAAGATCCACGAAATGAAATCGAATTTATTCCCGCGCGTGTCGACAAGCCGATATCGGGTAATCTGGTCGAGTTAGGATGACTCACCAGTTGATTCTTCTTCCACCTCCGTTCAATTTTCTCTTCCGCTCTCTGTTTTGATTGACAACAACGTCAACATCCGCCTTTCTTCGATCGCACGATATTTCCAATTAAGAAGAGACTCGAGATCCTTGCGAGGGAACGACAATTTTTATATATATATATATATTTCGATTCATATTTTTCTTAAATTTCTCGTGGATGGAGATTTCACGTTTAATAATAACAGGATCGATTACGAAGGAATTGGATCCTGCAAATCTGTGGGAATTTCAGCACGGACAGGAATCGGTTACACCCTCCCTCCCACGGGTGTGTTTATCTAGCGGGTGTGCACCCGCTCGAATCGAAGCGAACAGGAGGCGAGGCCTTATCTTCTATCGGGGATTCCTCAGGTTCAGAGGCTAGCAGGGGAGGGTTGGCCGGCGGCCAAAATGGTAATGCAAAGCTCTACACTGCCGCGGTCCTAGTTCACGAATCACATTTCCCGCTATTCACTTTTCCGCTCGCCCTTCTCGAGAGCGAGGAAGAGGATGATGAGAATGAAGGCGCGAGAAGGAAGGAGAGAGAAAGAGGCGAAGGATGAAAAAGGCACGAACACATTCGGGAACTTGGTTCATTCGGTCGGTGAAAAAAAAAAAAAGAAGAAAAAGAGCGGCGTTTTCATCACGTTAATCATACCGCCGCGTCTCTTCTCCTCGAGTATCATCGTCGATACCGATCAACGGAGTCAGCGCGATCGATTCCGCGGCTAGACGTCTTCGCGTTTCTCGTTCCCCATGTTTTTTTTTTTTTTGGAACAATTATCGCGCCACTTTAATCACCTTTATTTAAATTTCTTCCCAGAAGTATTCGAAATTAGAATCCTCCGTTAAATTCTTCGTAAACGTTCGATGATCCAAGTAAAGTGAAATTTGAAATTTCTTATCTTTCCATTTCAAAATATGGATATGTTTAGAATTTTGATACAAAAATTTTTATTACAGGGCACTCTAGAGAAAGAGGATCTACGTATCGAAGTAAATATATATATAGAAGAAATTTATTGGAAATAAAAAGAAAAAAAACATCATAATCGGATAGAGACATTAAAGTCTGCGAACTCGAAAAACGAAACAAAATGGTAGAGTCGTTTCGACTATAAAATTAATGCATCGTTAAGCCGAGCTTAAGCGCGAGAAGCTTTTGTAATCGGTGAAAAAGCGTTAAGGTAGGGATAAAAATAAGTCGAACATTTTACTAATTCATATCCGGTCATATAATCCTTCCCTCTCCCTCCCCGTGCATGAATTATACTTCAGAAGTCGGCGGTAAATGAATTTTCATTCTGGATCGTCGAAAGTCGTGTCGAAAGAAAGAAAGAAGAAAGAGAAAAAACAAAAGAAAAAAAGCGTACATCGTATTATCGTTTAAAAGTGTGTACAAAGGTGAAAATGGAATTTCATTATTACCTGAAATCGGACTCGTTTAAAATCGCGACTCCATGTAGTGTAGCAGCGTTGGTATTATTGCGTAATAACAAAATCGTTTGACAATAGTCGCATTGAAAATGGGTCGAATATGTCCCTGCATTCCTATCTCCTGTTTTATACGCATTGATTAAACTCTGAAACGCGGATTTACTTCCATTGAAAATCCTATTTTTAATCCCATTCACGCGATCGCGTAATCCATCGTTCGATATTAGATTCATAAAAAATCGGGATATTTAAGATCATCGATCAACAATTCTCACAAATTTATATCTATTCTCACATCTGAAAAACTTGTTATTTCACCGGAATTACAATTCTGGTTAAATATCCCGATTCCGATACGATAACGAGGGAATAATTTTTCAGTATCAAATTCATTATTACGATATCGTTAATATCGTTTCTCTTTATTTAATTATCGATCGAATTATTTTTATTCATCTAAAATTACCGGAATGATAATTCTGCTAAATATTATACATTGACTGATCGATATGTTCATAATTGCCTAAATTTATCCTTTTATAATTCGAATCACAGGATCACATCTCCTGTCAAACAAACTCATTTACTCGTTCCCATTACCGATCTCTATTATTCTGCCAACTTTATAATTTTACCAATTTCACCAATTCCTTCTCCCTTCTTCTTTTAGCGCGAAACGAACCTCGTCGAAAATAAACCACCCATCTCGGAGGGGTAACAAAGTGAAGAACGAACGCGAGGCGAGTTTGAACCGTGAAAAATCCGCGACACGGTCGTCGAGATTGAAGGTTTCCGAGGGAAAGCTTGTGAGCCGGTAAATACGGCCTTTGAGGAATATCCAGCCGCGGGAGGCGCGGCAGAATTTAATTTCGACGATACACGAGCGCCGATTGTGCAAATAACGCGACGAAAGGGGGGCGTAGACGCCCCAAAGCCTCGGGAAATCACGACTCGAGATCGTTGGACGATCGATCGATCGGTCGGTGGGCGACGTTCCGCGAATTAGAAGCACAATGGTCGAAATGGAGGGACGAAATAAAAGAAGAAGAGGAGGAGGAGGAGGAGGAGGAGGAAGGGAAGTTTAGGACGAACGACCCGAATGGGTTTTGGTTTTAGGGCTGGAAACATGGAGTTCTGAGTAATAGTAGCGTGCTTCCAGGGATATATATAGACGGCGAGCGTGTACGTAGGTTCGTTGAGTGCTGGCAGATGTATCTTGGCACGGTACCAAAGCTCTAATGTTATCCGGCAACGAGGAGAACCGGTTGTAGATGAACGGCAAGTAAGGTATCGCGAAATTATCGTTACTCAAGAATTTACTGCTTAACAGCGGCCTGCCAAGCGCCTAACTTGCTGTCAGACAGAGAAAAGGAAGTTTTTCTTTTTTTTTCCTCCCGTTTTTTTTCCTTCCCCTTTCCTTCTTCTTCTTCCCTTTCTTTCTCTCCGTTTCTTTTCCTTTGGAATCGTTTGGAAGGAATGATACGACTTGTTGATAAAGCTAGATTCGTTTTTCGTTTTTGAATAATTATGTATACAAGATTACGAGTGATTTGAGATTTATATTTATAAGGGAGTATTATTCCAGATTTATCCAGATTCGTGTAGACGGAGAGTCTTCTATTATTAACGAAATGATCGTATAGTTGTGAAAGGGAAATCGTGAGAATGAAAAAAGTAAAAATCTGGAGAAAATAAAATCGGTATTTCTCGTGTTTCGATCCAATTTTACGAGCTGCATGCTACAATTTTTAATCTAATCTAACGGTAAATATTTCTCCGCGAATATGCTGACCCCCTCAATCTGGGTCGAGTTTTAACCTCCTAACAATTATTATTTTATACTCCGACCTAGCATTCTTTCGTTCGTACGTTGATCGTTCGTTCCATTGTGAAATACCGGCGGAATGCCACCGAGGGACACTGCAATTAAATAAACGAAGCGACCACCATAAACCCCGTCTTCCTTCTCCATTTAAATTTCACCGTGAGCATTCCCTTTCACGACAATAGTATAAGACTTTCACGACGTCTAAACCCGGAATGTTTCTCTCCCCTCGCCTTCAATTCCATTATTTTATCGTCTGCCCCTTACCAGACTGCTTTCGAAAAAGTTTTACCATGACTCTGAATCGTCTCACGCGAATCGGTCATTTTTCTCCCGCGAAAAAGAGCAACAGAGGATGGAAGAAACTGTCACGCGCGATCCTTCATCCGGCTCACCGGAATAATTGAACGAACAGAATGATTCGAACGATCTTTTTATCGCGAGATAAAAAGAAGGGGGGAGGGGACAGATTCGTCGATTTCGTCTCGAAAGAATTTTTCTCGGTTCTGCTTCGTTTCGTTATTCGAGCTATCCTGGACTAAATTGTCGGACTAAATATTGGGCTAATACACGAGCTCGGTTGGAGTGTTGAAAGAGAAGGAAGCGATGTTTAGATTCGATTTCTATCGGTATTCGACTCGAATGGAAGTGGATGTGCGTGTGTGTATGTGTGTGTGTGTGTGTGTGTGTTCCAGTTCCATTAAAAAACGACAAACGGTCGATCCAAAGACACACACATGCGCAGAAGGAGTTAGTTTGAACGGCGGAAGTTCAGGGAAATTATCAGGGAATAATAGATAGTTAATGAGGCTGGCGGTCGATTTTAGAGAGGATATTCAAATTCGAGGGAGCGAATGGTAATATTAAGAGAAATTGTAGGCCAAGTCAGTTACGGTTCACGAAAAGTTGGCGGACGATCGGCAAGTTCGTGAGACACACTTCCGCCCGGCTAGACGACCAGTATTGCGAAAGTTAAATGAGAATGAGTTAGGCTGGCAACAGGCGATAAGCTCGCCCGCTTCCTGAATCATGTCGATAATGACACGCCATTGTACTCGTGGAAATCTTATGAAAATAGGTATAAAAACGAGACAGTTAGATTCGGGACAATTAGGAATTTAGTATATTTCCATCATATTTTTTTTCTCTCATCGTTGAATTATTGAAACAAAAAAACAAAAAAAAGAAAAACGTAATTTTATTCGTCGCAAAGTTTGGATTGTCTGCAATTAATGATAATTTCTTTTTATTATTCAATTATCGAAGCAAGAAAAAAATATTTAATTTCGTTCATATTTCTTTACTATTATTTACCGTTATTATATTTTTTGTTATTACACTTTACCATTACACTATTATACTTCACTATTAATTAAAAAACGTTATTAAAAAACGATTCCAAGCAGTTTAGATTAGATTTGGACAAAGTTTAAGGTAACACGGTTAAGATCGATCGCGATCGGTGGCCATATATCCGGAATATTACTCCATTCACGTTATTATTAATTACGGTTCAGACATTCCCCCGCAAATAAAATTACGAGCAAGTTGGCGGGAAGGCGGTCGCGTGTAATCTAACTTCCCTGAAACAATAATCGTTACGTGGAATCGGGTGGTAACACGTCGGTCGCGGTTTCTCAAACGTTTATCGAATAATTTTGACGTTGATCAGAGAGTAGAACGAAATACTTGAATTATCCCCCGTCGAAAATATTTGACAACCCGTGAGTCGTAAATCTACCCTGTCAGAGGAGAATAGAAAAGCGAGAGAATCGCGACTCCGCTTTCACCGTGGTTCTTCCATGTAAATATGTTTACCAGAGAGAAAGCTTTTCGAACTCTTCCTTTTGCGTCACGGATACACTTTGTTCTATTGTCAAAGATAACGATCGGTCAACGAGCTTTTGAGCTTTCTTCTCGCGTGGAGATTTATTTTTCAACCTACGTGTGTGTGTATATATATATATATATTTCGCCCAATTCCATAAAAACACAAAAAGCAGTTTGGCAGCAGATGTTCTATGTTCTTTGATCCGATTTTTTTTTAAGATAAACGGATCTTTAAATCTGGCAGGAAGGATCGAGAAAAGATAAAAGAAGAAAACTGGATTACGAAGTGGACTGGAACCGGTCGTACAAAAAGCATTACAAATTCCATTAATATTCGTACAACCATTTCGAAATACTCTAAACTTTAATTATCCCCAGGGGCCGGCCATCTTCGCCCCTAAGTAAAGCGAAATGGAACGTTGAATTAAATAAGACACGATAAAGCGATCGTTAAGAATTAACGTAGCCACGGCTCGTACAGCACCCGATCGCTCGAGTAATTTTCAATCGATCGGGGATCGATCGACCGTATCGATTCTTCGAATACGATATCATCGCATCGAATTATCGCAAACGTGCTTTCCTTTCAACCGAATCTTCCACCACATAATTCTCGATGATTCTGATCTAAAAATAAATTTTAAATACACAGATCTATCACCGATCAAATAAAATATAAACAATCTTCTTCAAAATTGTGAAAAGTAATTTATTACGAATTCACTTGGATTCCAACGTTTCGAAATTAGCAAACGTCGTCTAATCGCTTGCGCGCGATATCTCACGATCTCGAGAAAGCGTCTCACGCGTCTCCACTATCCCCTTCCGCTTAAAAAACCAAGCCATCCTCCAGCCCGGGGCGCGAACAGCTTCGTTAGGTAGCGGCCATTACGTAGCGCCAATTCAACGGCCTCTTCTTCTTATTTTCCATGCGATGCGCAGCCACGAATTGGATTTTTACCAACAACGAACCAGGCTGAGAGACGAGAGAGAGAGAAAGAGAAGAGGAATAGGGACGAGAATGAAAGGGAGCAGGAGGCGAAGACCTCTCCTCGAATCGAATAACCGAGCTGAACCCTCCACGGCCTCCTCGCCGGAATAATAAGGACTCCATTCTCTCGAGATCGAGAAAATCGATCGCACCCTATCACGTCCATCGCGCATTATTGCCGCCGCCTGTTTCCGACAACCGGTGCTGCCCACCCCCCCTCTCCACGCCTACGCCTGATTGTGGCCACGCTTGACAGACCAAGGGTTAGGTCTGTAGGTGTTGCCTTTGGTGTACAAGGGTGTTCGTGTCTCCCAGATATATATATATATATATACACACACCTATATATTCCTTGGAAGAAAGGGAGAGGAGGAACGTATGTATCCCTCCTCCTCGATGAAATTACCTTCTCGGTACGGCATCGGTTGGGAAATTGTCTGTTTCTGTTCTGTGAAAGAAGAAAAGGTTTGGACGATTTCGTTTATCAGCAGGGGTGGGGGAGGAGTGAACGAGGAGTTGGACAAGAAAAGTTTCGGGGTGAACTGTTCATAAGTTCGCCACAATTCCTTTAATGGCGCGACTAGCTGACAAACGAGCCAACTATCCGAAGAAATGGGGTGCTCCCAGAGTAGAGCGTTTCGAGTTACGTGGATATGCTATATCCGGAAAAATTTGTGAATCGTGAATTTCTGCTCGAGGTGATCGAAGCGAGATTTAATTATACGTAGTATTACACGGTAAATTGCGAAAATCATGGAATTTGGAAAATTTTGTTCTCCATAAGATAGAAGAGACGTTCGCACAATGCTCCGTTAAGTATTTTAGTTGAGTTAAATTAAATCGTATTCCGTCTATTCTTCGATTGAAATGATTTATAGAAAGTTCGTTTAAAGGTAAGAAGCAACTCGAATTCGTGTTCGAGAATTATTCTCAGTTAAATAAGTAGCGGATTAAGTGCCGTCTGAACTTAATTAAGCAATGCGAACATTTGTATTAAATCCTGTGCAGAAGTTTGCATCAATACCAGCGTTAAATATCTCTAAACTCGGGAAGCAATTACTCGATTAATATCTCTAATCTAGAAAGTCCGCGAGCCAGCCCCTCCTCATCACAGAAGATAGAGTAATTCGAAAATTTAATACGTAATCCGATAAGAGATTAACGGACGTTACAGCATCTTTCTCGGAGATTTCAATTTAAATCTTATCTTATCCAAGAATAGACGCACCAATTCCCGTCTTGGAATCGTTTTAATATCCCATTAAATCCTACCAACGACACCATAATGGAATTTAGGAAGGTATATATTTCTGATCTCGAAATGCAACGTGATCCTTTTTCCGCGCGGCGAGGAAAAAAGATCAATCACGAACGAATGAAAATTAATATAATATAAATATATATATATATATATATATAGCCCTTGCTCGTGGACAGAAATCGTCACAGCATCCGCGCATCGACTTGAAAATACGTGACCCGATGTGTAGAGCCAGGCTTAGAACAAGGCTCCTTCCCTTTATCAAGTTAACTTCACTTACACGCAATCCATCCATTTATACATCCGGCGTGACACCCCTCCAACCCCCCTCATATCTCTATAAGTAATTGTGTCGTTCGAGTATTCAAAGTCGGATTAACGATAATGACGAACTTGTTCCGGGGATTATGCGGCAACGACACGAATTACATGCACTTTCCTGTTACAATGAGAACGTTTAACTCGATTAGAGGGTTGAGCCTTTCACGGCTCGGTATCGTAGAATTTTTAACTCTCCCCCTCCCCCCCCTCCACCCTTCTGCCCGAGATTCATTAAATATTACCATTAAGTATTAATGGAAAGAAACCAGGCAAATCGCATTTATTAAAACTTCATTTCCTTCCTCCCTCCCTCTCTCTCTCTCTCTCTCTCTCTCTCTCTCTCTCTCTCTTCTCGCTCTCGCTCTCGCTCTCTGTCTTTCTCCTTTTTAGGTTAATGGGATTTAAAGTCTCTCGAACAAGCAGTTCGATCAATTTACCATAGAGTATATTCAGTTCCTGTGATTATCGTTTTTTTCAGAATTTATTTTTCCCGAAGGGTACACACAAGCTCGATCGAATTCTAGCAGCGCGCGAATCTCTCACTTTGGAATTTCGATTGTAAAGAAAAAAGAGAAAGAGAAAAAAAAAAAAATTTCGAGAGAAATTTCTCATAACGAGGGGCCTGGTGACAAACTAGCGGTGGAATTTCGAATGGAATGGCGTATTAGACAATTTACACGTGCACGCAGGAAGTCAATAAAAATATCGCGAATCCTATATATTTCTATGACTGGAAGATAACTTTATTGCGGCGATACCGTGATTGTTACGACTTTCATATTTTCACGGGCGTACGTACCATACCAATGCATACCTGTAGATTCGGTTGTTCAGTTTCAGCTGGAAATTCTCCCGGTCGTAAAAGCCGCTATTCGAGAAATACATTGACAGTACCGAGGGGAGGAGTAAAACAGAGACGAAAGTTTATTGCGTGTACAATATATATATATATATATATTATTCGAAAGTTATAATAACAAGAACGAGGACAAGAGGATAATTTGAGAGTAATAAGAGTATCAATTCCAAATTTATTTGGTTTCAACGTGTCATTCGTAAATATTCGATTGATTAAAAACAGATTAATACGCGTGAATACGAATGAATTTCTATTTTAATTAAAGAAAAAAAAAAAAGAAAAAAGAAGGAAAGAAAATGGATTTTCTTTGATTTTCAAATCACTTGTAAAGTATTTAAATTTTAGTCCGAGCGAAACTTTTTTCACAGAACCTGTTCAGCTTCTCTAGCCATCTAGTGAATATCATACCCGCCATAAGTCTCGTCGCTATGATTATTACCATCAGAATTGCCAACGTAGGCGAAAAATCTATCGTGAAGACGAGCGTCATATTTCACAATTTTATTTTTATGTTATCCTCCTCTTCTTCGCTCCCTGGCTCTATAACGATGTACTCGTTCACCATGATTTCACTATTTTTATTCCTTTATCCATTTGATTAAAATTTATTTTATAAAAATCGATAAAATTTCTGCATTATATCCCGCTACAATTTTTATAACGAATAAATCTGTTTTTTTTAAACTGTTTGATTCAAATTTATTTAAAAATGAAAATCAATGAAAAGTTGAATCCATGTTGAATGAAGTGATTAAAAAAAAAAAAATGGAAATATTGTACTGCATTGTGAATATTATTTGTATT
The DNA here is from genome assembly GCF_048593485.1 of Apis florea. Lineage (NCBI taxonomy): Eukaryota > Metazoa > Arthropoda > Insecta > Hymenoptera > Apidae > Apis > Apis florea. The sequence continues at coordinate 2,131,470 of NW_028256416.1, read as the reverse complement.
AATAATATTGTATAAGTCCTATTGTTGGAAAAATTTTTGCGCGAAATTTCGTTCTTTTTTTTTTTTGTCCTCTTTTCGCGAAAAATGAAAAAGACTTCATTATTGGAACTGGAATTGGAAATCAAAAAATTTTTATAACGTTGGAATTTTACAGATTACGTGCCATCTAATTACCCATAATATCCATTTGACGTCGAAATTGTAATATCATAAGAGAGAAGTTTATTACCCACGCTTTGATCGTGTCAATTCATTAATATCATTAATTAGTAAATTATTGTGCAAGAGAGCCTTGATAATGCATTTTGCACTATGTGCAATAGCTATCATCGAAATTAATGCAAACTAATTCGTGTACAAACTAATACAATGTTTACAATGCATTAAAAAAGTCTAACGTAAAAATATACTATTATTTACTAATTTCAACTTTATCCGTATTGATTTGTTAAAAAATCGATGTCAAAATTAAGAAAAATTTTCACAATTATGAGAATATCTTCGATTGAATGTTAAAATAGAGATGCACACGACATGATTGTGATACGTGATTTCAAGAGATATGATGAGAAATCGATCAATTTTTTTTTTTTTTTATGCAAAATATGATGCACTTCTGATCTTCCATTTATCGGAATGTATCATTGAAACAACAATCGATCCTATTGATTCTCGATCGAACATGGTCTTGCATGGTTCATTGTTTGTTCCATGGAGCATAATGAAAATGGATGATGTGAAATAGCGGCAATTGATCGAACGCGCCAACAATATAAATTGTACCGAGAATCATTCGTTCCAAATCTCATTATCTTCGTTTTCAGTATTAGCGAAATTATTTATTCATTTAGCCGATGAAAACTCTCGCGAATTTTAATAGAATTTCCATGGCATTTCTTAATTAGGGAAATAAATCAACACTCGCTGCATTTTATTCAATGCATCTGTTGCAGATTATTCAATAAAACGCAAATTCTATTTCGAGCGTATAATATTTAAAATTATTCAACGATATAAGAATCGAAAGAGAAGAATATCAAGAATATCGAGCATTCATAAAGCTTGATGTGTACAAACGTCGCAACGTTTCAGGCAACGTTTAATCAAGTTTGAAATTGTCAAAGTGAGAAACGAAAGTTTATTCATTGGATCGCTTTTTACTTATTCATACGTCGAAGTAAAAAGTTTCGTTTGAAATATTGAACGTATACGAGCACGTATACGTGCAAGTAAAATCGTCGTTACTAACCGAGAATTGAATAATTAAAACTCGAAGTGAAACTCGAAAAAGGAAGACGTTTCAAACCATCACGTTCATCACCTTATACGTATACGTGTGAAATGCATAAAGATGCCGTAATTTCTATTATAGTCTGCTTCGAAGAATGTTAAAAATCTTATCCTCTGCATTCCAATTTTATCAATCTTATTAAATTGTTATACGTACTTTCTTGGTTATATAATTTTCCAATAAAATTTCAAAAATTAAATCAACAAAGGCAAATTTACAATTTAGAAAGCAAAGAACGTTTTTCATTAATACAAAAAAAAAAAAAAAAAGAAGAAGAAGAAAAAGAAAAGAGGATGCAGAAGATTAATAGAAAGTTCATTAAAATAAGTATTCTCTCGATAAATATTTATCTGTGGTAAGTGTATTCGTTCGAGTGTGAAAGTGTGGAGGAGGATAGTGGACGAGAGGGGAGATCGTGTAGAGTTGGAGCAAGCAACCAACTCCATCCACTTCCTTGGCATATTTCTTTCCCGAGGAAAGGTTATTTCGCGTAGTCGACTCGTAATCCATCCGTTTACTTCGGTAAGGATTGTATCGATCCGCGCTGCGCGTTGCAGCGCGCATTCGTACACGGGATGGATACGCGTCATTTGCGCGTGGACTCGTATCGTGTACCCAATGGATATCTGGACTACACACGTCCCACGTTTACACGTTCCCCTTATTGAAATATTTATCTCGAACAGTTAACTTTCTCGTTTAACACAATAACAGGGCAAACTAATAAGCATTTCTCGACACCGATTCGACGAAATCGGACAAATTATCGTCTCTCGTTCGATTCGAAATGTATGTGTCGCCTGTTCTTGTATTACCTACGTTCTGTAAATATAATATTTTTGTTTCTCGAGAATTCGGTTTCCATCACAACGGAACGAACCCATACATCTCGTGTAAAGTGAGAAAAACAATGACGTAATTAGGATATGGCGGAAATTAATCGACACGATTCTTGGAATAATTACCTCGTTGCAGATCTTGTTTCTTTATTTACCAATTTATTAATAACGTATTTGTTTTTACACAACACAAATATCTTCTTTTGTTCCCGATCATTTGAAAAATGTTTTAAAATTACCGCCACTGTAATAAACGCAGTGTAATAACAAATATGAAAAGCGAACAATTTTCGCTTGCCAGTTTCATTGCAAATATTGAACTAAGAAAATTATTATTATCTTGCTCCTTCAAACTGGGTGAGCTCAGAACAGAGGTAAAATAATTATCCAGACGAAACGCGAATGATGGCGTAAGGATGGCGAATTTCTATAAGCTAATTATATTTTAACGAGCTTCGAGTGACATTTAATCGTGGCAAGAATCGGCGAGGCGAAAGCATACGACGTGTGTTGAACGTGGGGAATCCATGCACGCGTTCTACATATCATATTTTGAATAAGGGATAAGTTTTAACGTGTATCTTGGCTTTGGAGGCGGAATTATGCGTTTATATTCTCGAGGAACGAGCTGCTCGTGAAATTTTATCGTCGTTATAACGCGAATCCTCCATTTTTAACGATGCTCGGCAAAAAGAAACTTCGCGATAACTCGCTGTGGATAAATTTAGTTAATTAATTATAAAACTTGCCCCCGTCTCACCTTACGAAAAATTCATTCGAAATTTGAACTTTGGAAGAAAAATTTCTCGCAACAAAGAGAGTATTCGAAAACGTTTTAATTACACGAAGGAGAAAATCTTTCTTTATTGTTGTTCCAATTTTCGTGAAGAATTTAGAGATCGTAAAAAGTTGTGTCGGATCGAGACGTTATTCATCGCGCAAATTTGATTCTAAATTTATCGAAGTTTATTTGAAATTAATAAAATAGATCAACGGAGAACATTCGATTTTAACTCTTTGTTTTGAATTTTAATATATTTTTTTTATCGGTGTTTGTCAGTTAATCAAATCAAATTTTATTGGCTTTCCGATATAGGCTGCTTTATTTTTAACAACAACAACAACAACAACAATAAAAACAATAACTTCGATCTAATTATAAAACATACGAGTTCAACAACGATATAAATCGGATAGAACAATAATCTCGAAGCAAATAAACGTTTTGTCGTTTATCTGTGTTTATGTCCACCGTAAGTGCCACCTGAATGATCATTTCCTCCATAATTGTGAACTTCCGCGAAGAAACCTCCATGAGGATCCGAATGGTATTTAACGCTTCTCACGTTGCCCCCAGGCTCGTGAAGATGATACTCCCCTTCGACTTCTTTTCCTGCAATTTCGGAGAACCAATTTTCCAAAAATTCCAAACTAAAATATTCTCTCGTCTCGATGAAAGGAAGCAAAAACTTTGACAATTAAACTTCGTGGTTGTAATTAAGAGGAAGCTTTGTTGTCCAATTATAATTGTTCGAAATTCTAATTGAAGAACACGAAATCTCGCTCTCAATGTTTCGTATAATTGTTATACGTACCATCTCGATGCTCTTTCTGCCCATGGTGATCCTTCGTGTGTTTGTCATCCACGCCATACGCGAACTTGTATTTGGGATGGGCCCTGTAGTCGTGATGAAGGTGCCCGTGTTTGTCCTTCCAGGTGATCTCTTCGTGATGGCCCACCACTGGCCCAGAGAAGTGATGGAAGGAATGAGCGTGACCACCACCTCCTTCGTGTCCGTGTTCACTGCCAGCATCTTCGTTGTCTACAAATCGATATCATTTTTACGATCGAAAATTGTGAGATCGTTTTAGAATCCTTTTCACAGATAGAATTTAAGGTAACGAGACTCTATTATCACGAAACATTATAATTATTATTATAATTATAATGATCTTATACCCAATTCCTGATAGCTGGTTGGTTGCGCGTCAATCACGAGGACGAGCAGCAAGACAGCAGCAAAAACAAGCAGGCTCTGAAATCGAATAATAAAAAAAAGGAGAAAAATAAGAGAAGAATCTTATAATGGAACGCGATAATTAATATATTCGCGAGAATTAATCGAAACGAAGGATGGAGTGGGCCGATAGAAATTTCAATCATGGACGGTGGGGTTGACTCGGGGTTGGCTTCGAGTTGAAATTGCAGGACGACCATTATTCTTTGTCGTTAGAACGGAACGTTAGGGGGATCGCTTTGCCCGATCGCATAAAGATCTCTCGAGCACACTCCCTTCTTGCTTTACGATTACGACTTTGTAATACTTTGTCACGGATCCGTTTTAGGGAAGGTGGGCCACCCCACACCTCTTTAATCAATAACACGTGAGACACGAAATTGGAACGATCGATCGTGCACGCTCTCCCGTTTTCCTCGAAACGTGCGAACGGTTTTCCACGAGGGTTGTAATCCTCGTTTAATTGTTTCTTGACGAATCTCGTATCGATCAAACCAACCAGTCTTTCGACACCGCCTTTCACGGAGAGGTCCAATACTTTCGAGAAAAATAACTCGATCCTCGGTTCTTCCTTACCTTCGCCGACTCCATCTCTTCTTCCGCCAAGGATCGCCGATGGACTGTTGTGCCGGATCGCGAGAATCCTATTTTATAACAGCGTTCCACCGAAACAATGCTCGTTAAAGCATTAATTTGTCCGTCATTGCTTGTCACCGATTTCGAGAGCAGGTGGTGAGAGAGAGGCGGTGGTGCTCGGTCGACCGAACGTTTCAACTTCGTTTCAAACTTCTTCGTCGGAACTGGGTCTAATTTTCGCCGAGCCTATTGATCGGTAATATTGCACGTAAAATCGTTGACAAAAATCGATTGGAACCGAGAAGTTTAGGGTTTCGAAATCTGTCGCAACAACAAAGTATCCTATAGATATATACGAATGGAGGATTTTAATTTCATTCATCCGAAATTATCGAGATATGCTTGTATACGCGCGAAACGATGCTTTAGCAGTTTTAATCAGGGTGAATATCTAGCGATAATTCGGGAGTAATAGGGCTACAATTATTCCCATGTCGGGTTCCGCTCGATTCCATTAAAGAAACCGTCCCTATCATATGTACGATCTGTAACTGTAAATTAGACCGTCAAGATTAATGAGCAATAAATTGCGCGTTTTCGACGATAGAGCGAACGAGTGTCAATACGTCGCCTGAATAGCCGCATCCCAGTGTGGCGATACAGTTTATTGTTGAATTTATTGCATTTCCGCGTGCCGCTCGCTCGCATGATACATTCATTCCTGGTTGAATTGTAATCTATCGATTCGATGGAAAGTCAAACACTCTTCTCTTTCTTCGCCCAACCAATTCGTCCCTCTCTCTCTCTCTCTCTCGTATCTCTCCCTTCTCCATCCACTCTCCAGAAATATATCTCTTTGATTCGATGATAATATCTGCGAACTGCACGTTGCTAACGGATAATATGAAATATTTTTGACGGATTGCCTCGTGAATTATTAACGGATTTATCGTAGAACGTTGTATTAACGTTTATTACGTGACAAACTTTTCTCCCCCCCCCCCATTATGTAAATTACATTGCTTTATCACTCGTGAAACTTGGGCTTTCCCCGATTCCGTCCAACTTCTCGCGTCTGTTTCTCGTTCAAGCTATTGGAAAAAGATTATCCACGGTCCGATGATTAATTAGAATAAGGTTTTTGCGCGATGATAATACCTTTAAAATTGTTTCCACGCGTGTCCGCGCGCCTTTCAACGGCGACACAACTTTTTGAAACAAAGTGTCGTGGAAAGGAATTGAGCAATCTTCTTTTTCATCGCTTCGAGTTGTGCAAGCGGGAGAAGCGAGAGAAATCTCGGACGGATTTCGTGGGATTAATTCGCACGGGTTGACAAAGCGAATTGTCCATTCGAGAAACGGGTGTCGATATTTATTCGAGGTTCGCGCGAATTCCTCCAGTTGTAATCGGCGAAATTCCGTATCGGTTTACAAGCAAATTCGTTATTAATTCAAATGCTTTCGAATTACACGGTGAAACTCGCGCGATGGATACCATCGTGGATACCGAAACTAATATACATAGTTTCCGATGATTACCAACTATATAACAGGGGAACTAAATAATTTACGATAGGAACGGTAAAGTGCATTGAACAGAACAGTTCGTTGAACAGAAGTTAAGCCGGACTTGGTTCGCCGATTCGTGGAAACTTCGTTCGAACGATTAATGCGATTCCTTGAAGTAGGGATACGACGAGGGATAACAAGGCGAATCTTTTTGGTTAACATTTGTATTAATTAGAAAACTGTACATTTTATTATCATTGGAAGTTAAGCCTCTCGTCGTGTGTTGATGCGTCTAATTAAGATTGATTAAGGAAGAAAGATTTAAACGCATTTTAGTATTGGTATTAATTCGTTATAAAATTAACCATCATTAGCCTAACGAGGAATAACCGATTCTCAAACGTAATTAATTAATTAATTAATTAATTAATTAATTCTAATACTCTTTCGAATCTGATTTTTATCTACAGAAAAGTCTGGTTTTAGCAACCATGTCGTAAGAAACGTGAGGGCAGGGTGAGGTGAGCGCTGGGATTAACGAATTTTGAATGGCATTCGTAGATACAGGCGCGGTCCACGTCCCTTCCGAGGATACTATTCCAGACTCCACGTCAGACCTGAAAATAACCGTGATTTCTCATGTTAAATTCAAAAGTATCGATCGTCGAACGAAATTTTCTCGATATAAAGCTACCATCTATCCAGTGCAGACTGGATTACGACCGCTGGAAACGTTATATATCCCAAGAGTTTCGCTATATAGAAATTCAGCCTATTCGATTCGGTAGATTATCAGCTCGACGCAATAAGCTATGGCGATATTCCAGCGATTGTTTTCCAGATTTACACAGCATATTTGTGTCCAGGTGTTTCCCTCCTTAGATAAAAACTAAAGAATTACTATTGTGGCGTAACGTTATGAGGCCTTACGTCTTGAGAACGGGCGAATTATAAAGAACGAGAGGATTCACTGGTGGAGGTCTAAGAAGAACGACATCGACCCCGGAGGATTGTAGTTCACTTTTTAATGCTTCCGCAGCTCCCTCTACGGCTTTTCTCGACGCGCTGTACGCCACCAATCCTGTTCCATTTTTGCTACCGTAACTCGTCGTGGAATCGCCCAAAAAGATTATGCGACCTACGAAAAAAAAAAAAAAAAAGAAGAAAGAAAATTTTTCGTGAAACACGATTCAGTTCGGCTACTCGAATAAAAATGCAATGTAATTTCAATATTGAAACCAGACCTCTTTTCACGCGTAAAAGGGGAATGAACATTCTGACGGTCCTAAGTGGCGCCACCAAGTTGTGTCGCAACATGGATTCCCACGCCGAACTCGATTGTCTCTCTATGGCACCGGGTAACGCCAGCCCGCCAGTGTACACGATTGCCCAGAGACCTGCAGTTAGCAAAGTTGAAACTTTGATACTTCGAAGCGTGCTTTAAGTGGTCGCTTTTGGATAACGTGATGGATACGAGGATGTGGCTTGCGTGAAATTTTTACGATTGTATTATCTCGTAAAGGAGAGATGGCGAACTCTATTAAAATTAAGAAAAATTTAAACCTGTATAAACCTTGGAGGATAGCGATTCCATGTTAATGGATGTAAGACCGTTAGAGGCACGGAATCTTGACCTTTGAAACGGTTTTTCGTTTATCTCGATACGACTTCCGGTTCCCGAGATATCGTCGTTTAAAGAAAAGCGTAATTTTTAATCGCGTTTAACGTCTCTATCCTTGTTTCTTACCCGAATCTCTCTCGCTCGCGCCCTCCTCCCATCGACTTAACCCACAAGAATGACAGACGTAATTCTTGGAAAAATACAGCGTGCGATTTCTGAACGACACAAATACACGTTTCCAGGAAATATGCAGGTCATTGATCTGCGCGATCCCATTCATTATCTTTGTACTGTTTTTTAACACCTGGAGAATACTTCGAGGCAACCGATCGAGATGTCGGGATGGATTTTCAATGGCACGATTTTCTCTATTTTCTGAGTGGATTTTGACGACAAAATTTTTAATTTTTTCTTTTTAAGAACATTTACAATTTAGCAATTCGGTATTTCATACTAAAGTATGTATTCATACATATTGATATAATATTTGTACGCGTTTTTTAATTATATAGAAATTGAAATTTTCTTTTCTTTCTTTTTTTTTTTTTTTTTTTTTACCTCGATTTGAGAGAAATTGAGAAAGCGAAATTGAGAAAGCGAAAACAATTTATAGCCGACTATCGAGTTTAATACGATTACGTTATAAACCGTAGGGACGTGCAGATTGGTGCGGGTATACGGGAAACAACGAGAAATATCGATAAAAGTAAATTCATTTCATTCGGCGAACAGTTATCAACGACCGAATACGATGGAATTGTTTCTTTTAACCGAACTATTCCCAGAAAACCGAAAATGTTTTCACGGCTATGAATCTTTGCGGGGAACGTATCGGGGAAACCCTTATTCCCTTTTCTTCTCTTCCCTTATGAAACTCGTTGCTTCGTATCCACCAACTAGCCGGAATTATCGCCAAAAACCAATTATCGATCCGTGAATCGATGACGTTCGTTCGCTTTCTTACGCGAATTCTTTCTTCGGATCATTCGCTCTTTGGAAAATTTCCCACGCGCCTTTAGACATTTGGTATATAATTAATTAAAGACGAGAGATAAAAGACGCGATAACGAGAGTTAAAAATCGAAATGAATGGGCCTCGTTGAGTTTTCTTCATTGATGGAAAGGAGAGTGTGCGAGTACACCTGGAACGAAAACTTAATTAACGTTCCTCCTGGGGAGGAACACGGTTTTTTGGTTCAAATAAGGCAACTCATCCCTTCGCTCGATATCCGCCCAGAGATGCTCGTTAAAAGGGCCTTCAACCTTCTCCCTTCTTTATAAAATTCAAGCCTTCGATGAACGCTCGCTATAAATTCGTGCATCTCGTAATTGAAATTGGAACGGAGAGAATGGTAGAAAAGATGGGGAAAATGAACGGAACGGGATGGTTCAATCTTGGCCGGTGTAGCATTAAAAGGGATATTGCTTGCCATCTTCGCCGGCCGGAAGTTTCGCCCGAACTGCATCCAAACAAGCGCGTAAACTGTCCTCCCTCGTCGAGTCCAGCTCCAATGGCACGATTTGGCCGCGAGCACGTACTTCCGGATCCTGCGGCTTCCTCTGAACCGGATCCTCCTCCCTTTCTTTCTGCTGCTCTATCGCCCTCAAAATTTTCGTCGACGGTGAATTCCCGCAAGGATCCAGCAGACCGACGAATACCTGAACCACAACTTATCTCTTCTTTAACCGATCACAACACGTTTCCATAATATTTTCTATTTTAAAGGAGAAACAAATTTTCAAAGCGATCTCAAAGTAACGTGACTCTTATCACTGATTGTAACACGATTGAAACGTATATATGCTGGAATATCGTGCGCGTCACGTTGCAAAAAGTTTATTTATTCGAAGGTTCAATTCGTTATTATTCCTTTTAGAGAGATTGACAATTGAACGAGAGTCTTTTTTTTTTACTGTTGTAAAAAAAAAAAAGAAAAGAAAAAGAAGCGCGCCTTCGGTTTATTCGATGGAATAATATAGAAAGGAAGAGCGTGAGAACGAAATGACATAAGAGAGTTGATAATAATAACAATACCTTGTAACCAGCCTCGTAGAGCGCAAGAGCGATCTGTAGGCCCAGCGAGGTATCGCAGCTGGTCACCAGTACATGACGCTTGGTACGTGTCTCGTATTCGTCGTTGGCATTCCTCGATTGGCGCATTAGGTAAGCCAACAGGGCTGCGACTATCGAACAAAGGGCCAATATTTGTAGGGCCAAAATGGCCCCAGTTTCAGCATCCATCCTGCCTGGGTAATATTCAATCTGCAAAGCACAAGTTACATCTCTCTGTTATGGCACAATTCAACCGAGACCGTACGACGACTCCTCCACTTCCGCAATGCGCTGAAACGGTTTCTCGCCGTCACGATACAACTTGCTACTAAATTTCGGCTACGAAATTTCAATTCGCGCGCTGATACGTTTATACATACTCGAACCCTGTACTGTTAACTATTCCTTCTCAAATTATTATATTCCGATATTCGATATATTCCTTCCGCGAAATTTATTTATTTGAAAAGTGTTTTTTTAAAAGACCCGCGTTAGCCTCGAGATACTCGAATAACTTTTCTTCGGGGGACAATTATTACATCGGAGAATTAATTAATCGTGAGTAAATTTTACGCACACTCGTGAAATTTATTTGCGCGTCAAAGCTTTTCAGTTAGTAGGTCGTTCCGATACGAAATTCTGAACGACACCCAAATTTTGTAAAATTTATACGATAATTCGCTCCGATATTTTCGTGATTTTATGATAATAGAATTTCAATTTCATTGCACAATGCTCTTCTACGAATTTACCCGGTCCTCGGCCGATATTATTTGTATCAAGGTTTGAATGGTAGCACGCGACTCGTATAAATCCGCCACGAAGCGTAATTCTGTGCACGAATGCTGTTGACAGCCGATCAATCAATAATAATGCCATAAGGCATATAGTATATTTAACCTAGACGACGAAATTGTTGCGAAATAGTTGATACAACAAATCAACCACTTTCACATACGTATTTCACAGAATCGCGTTATTTCGTTCAATAAAAAATTATGAATACACATTCGTGTATTGGATCGATCGTCGTATAGCAATAATGATATGGAAGCAAAAAAAAAAAAAAAAAAAAATAGAATACGTTCAAACAAAATATCTTTCGCTCCCCAATTTTTCTCATCGCCTTATTTTATAACTTTATATTTTCTCGTTTCTTTTTTTTTTTTTTTCTTTTAACCACAAAAAAGAAAATGTAGCTATGAAACACTCAGGTTTGCCCCACATTTTCCTATAATTAAACTCCTTGACAGTAACGAGCAAGATAACGATACCTTCAAAAATTAAATGAAGAAGCTCTTGTATCAAACTTTATTTCGCCTCGTCGTAAAATTTCCTAAAGTTTTCTGCACCTGGAATAACACTTCGAAACTAAGTTGCGGGAATAAATTGAGCGGAATTAAATTATCGAGTGTGATTATTCAATATGTAATAATCCAAGATGGGAAACAAGTTTTCATCCGTTTACCGTTAAACGATTCCGATAACTAATTTACAAACGAGTTTTCCCGTCCAAATTATTCATCCGTGGAGAGATATTCCTCCCTGCCTTGGTGAATTTCCAATTTTAAGAACGTTTCGAAAGAAATTTCGAAGAATGGAAAAGTGTTGGCTCGAATCCGATTAATTGAGATAACGTTGGATAATTGGCAAGGTTGGAGGCACGGCCGCGCGAATGTATCGCAACGCATCGCAAACTCTGTTTTTCCCGCGAAAAGTGAAGGGTGATGGAAAGGTTTTCGCAACGGCTCGCCTTTCTAAACTGTATCTGGGCTCAGCGAGGCGTGGCCGTTTCTGTTTCTTCGCAACTGGCCGATATCGATCATCATCGTTGTCGCGAATATCGCACAGAGACTATATATTCACGATTTTACCAAGAATCATCGATTTTTCTCAAAGATATTTGAACAAATGTTTGGAAACCGCAATAAGCGAGAGCAGTGAAAGGTCGGTAAAAGTTGGAAAAAACTTTACGCGACGATAATCGTAATTTTCGTCTTGAAAATAGGAATAATTTGAAAATAAATTTCGTTTAAATCGATCGGGGTGTCGTTCGATTTTTGTTCGATGATTGAAATTAATCACGAAGCGCGACACGTATTTGGTACAATATTCGAAAAAAAATCTTACTTTTGCTCGAGTGATTTCACCTATTTCGAACGATACATTTGGAAAGCGTGTCATCGAAAATTACATCGAGTTGATGCTCGTCGCAATCGAGGATTTTGTTTTCAATCGAAGAGTTAGACTTCGATTTCAAACGAGAATTCAACGACCTGATATAAATTATTCAAGGAAAGTCCGCGAATGATAAATTACGTTCTTGCCGTTTGAACGCAAGAAGGAATACCGTGTGATCGTTTCAACGCTTTCATCCGTACCATTGACTGCAATTGATGCGAAACCTTTGACACTCGGTTACGTATACTTATTACATTACCGCGATAAAAACTTTAAATGGATTTAATTTTTTTCTCCAATCATTATATTTCATAACCGATTACCTCCAATCATTTCATTCAAAATGACGAGTTTTAGATTTTCCTTATCGTATGCATTTATTAGAAAGTATATAAATATTTTTGCAAAATTGATTTCGTGTTTTGTCTTAATTGGAATATCGATATTTCCAGAATTTTAACATTTTCTTCGGAGAGAAAATTCCATCTCTTCGAATAATCAACGAATAAAACTTATTATTCGTAATAAAATTTATTATTAAATTTTACATAACGACTTACAATAAATTTTACGTTACGGCAAAGGAGCTAGAGAAAGATTTTCTTTCTTTCTTTCTTTCTTTCTTTTTTTTTTTATTTATAGATACGCGCAACGGTCGAAAGCGTTTTCAAATGTAAACACGCGTGTATGAGTGTGTATCTACGAATAATTGTGCGCGTGTCTCGATTGCGTGCCAAATCATGGCGGTTAACTTTCTCTGGAATGCAGGCAGAGAAAGAAACCAAGCTGACGGACAGGTGGCACAAAATTATGGAAGCTTATCCAAGAGATCTCGCGAATACTTACAACGTTTTTCTTCTCGATCTAATCTCCAAGACGAAACGCTCGTCGTTAATCTCGTTTATTTATTTTTTGAAATCGCGTTTCACGACGATTAATTAACATTTAATTCATTACACGATAATTGTTCGATAATTATCTCGATCGTTGTTTTTATTTAAGAGCAAGAGATTTTTCTTTTTTTCTCTTATACGTAATATCTTAAAACTTTTCAAACGAAAGGAAACTTGCTGATGAAATTAACTTACAAGATATCGCCAAATTAAGAGAGAGAAAGCACGGTTTAATTATTTTAATCGTGTTGCGATTGATAGAAACGCGCAGAGGCGAAGCTTTGAACATCTTTCGTTTTAGAAAGGTTTTTTTTCTTTTTTTTTTTTAAGAGTAAAACTGAAAGCGCGCGAAATAAATTATCCAATTTATTTTCCCTTAAATAATAAATCCAGATATCATTAATAACGCTACACCCTTGCAATTCCATTCGTGCGAAACGGAGTAAAAGGCGAGTCGTGTTGACATTTATTTGCAAAACTAGCTCGTTTCGCAAATCCACGAAAGACTTTCGTTATGAAGAAAAATCGATACGAATTTTAAACGGAATTTGGAAAAAGAAAAAAAAAATAAAAAAAAGAAATACATCGAAACTTAACTTTACAACTATTACATTCAGATTTTCACTTTTTCAATTTTATTTTTATTTCTACATATTTTAATCGCGCAGACACAGGTCGAGGAAAATTAATTCATCGTACGATATTACTTACAAATAAACGTGGACAGTTTCAGGATCGCACAAAGGACTGTCCTTTGCTACCTCCTCCATCAAACAACAGTAATCGCGATTCCATAGCAATGAGCAACTACCTGTGTCATGTCTATTAATCGCTAATACCCAATCATCGTGAGGCATGCACCAGCTGTCATGCTAGAAGTTACACGGATTACATATACGTGCAGGTAACACACACGTGGCCCAACCGCATGTGTATCGGCGACGATCGTAATATTATCGGCCCTCCTTTCGGTATGCGCGGACGAATCACGTATCCTGGTCGCATTATCGAATTGCGGGAGTTTATTTGCCCGTGCTAATTTCAACCGGGAATGTAGAAATATCGATTAGGAGAGGCTTGGCCTCTCCTCTGTGCGCTCCTTCTGATCCAGAATCTTGCCCAACAATCCCAGCCTCTGGCTGCGCCCGCGCGATGGAACATTGCAACGTTCCATTACCTGACCGACACAGATCTGATTAAAGTAATCCTCGTTGAAAATCGACTGATCGTATATTAATTTGAGAAAATCTTTGGGGGAACGAAAGTATCGTCCTCTCGACTTTGAAATTCGACTAAAATAATTCTGGATGAAAACTCTTGTACACCGATCGAAAGATTAGGATCATTCGCGATTTTCGATATTCTTTTCAAGAATATAAGAATAATTTTCGCTCGTTTCATATCATTTCTCCTTTTGGAAAATATAGACTTATTCCAGTTTCTAAGCAACCTCGCCTAATTCTTAACGAGTTAAGAAGGATTAATACAACTCGTTCGAGATTCGCGATCGTGCATACGCGACTGTATATCCTAATATTTATTAATTGATACTCGATCGTCATCGTAGAGGAATTTTATCGCTCTCATAACACGTAAACAATTCGTAGTAAAAAAAAAAATAATAATAATAATAAGACGTCTGATAATATACTAATTACTAATCCGGAACGAAACGCACAAATGCTCTTAAATCTTTTTAAAAACGCGAGAAAACATCGAGAAATTCTTTTCTTTCCTTTTTTTTTTTTGTAAACTATACATCTGAACGATCGTCCGCAATTAAAAAATCTCGGCGATGACGGATGCAATTATTATCCCGTCCTTCAACCGCGAAACATTCAAATTAACACGCATCGAGGCTTCCGCTACTTTTTATGCAGCCGGTTGAATCCCGCTAGAGAATTAACCGAGTCCATCTTCGAACGATGATTGTTCGAAGGAAAGCAAGGAGGATGGGTCGGCGCGCAAATTTAACGGAGCTTTCCTCTCGGCGCGTTTCTTCATCGTCTTAATTGTCAGAGATATTTCTGACTCCGGTTCGAACGCTCACATGGATCGTGGAAATCGTTGCTTGTTGTGTTAGCAGCGGCTAACAACTGCGTAGATACAACTACGTCGAGTAACACAACAGTAAACGTGCAACGGTACTCCACGTTGACCGCGAGTGACCGTGTGGAAAAGTTAAATACTTTGCGGTTCCTGGATATCGTCCATTAATGTTTTCGTACGATAATTATCG